>NC_058370.1:75158750-76655625 GCF_018350175.1 Felis catus
GCATGTCCCAGTACTTCAGTCCTTTTTAGAGTTGAATAATATTTCATTGCATAGATATACCACATTGTGTTTACTTGTTCACTGGTTGATGGACACTTGAGTCGTTTTCTCATTGTAGCTATTATTGATAATAATATGCTATAATATTCTCTGATCCCTCATTTACAGATTTTTGTATAGACAAAAGCTTTATTTATTTCTCTTAGATACACATCTAGGAATGGAATTGCTGTTAACCCTATGTTTAACTTTTTGAGGAATTACCAAATTGTTTTCATAGCAGCTGCATTGTTTTACATTCCCACCAGCTTGTCCACATCATTGCCAACACTTTTTATTTCCTGTTTTTCAAAAATTATAGCCATTCTATTAGGTGAAATGGTAGTTGCATGTGGTTTAATTTTTCATTTCTCTTTTGAATACAGATATTGAGTATCCTTCCACATACTTATTGGCCATTTGTATATGTTTTGGAGAAATGTCTATTCAAAAACTCTGCCTATTTTTAAAATTAGGCTATTTATCTTTTTGCTGTTGAGTTGTGAGAGTTTGTTATATATTCTGCCTGCTAGACCCTTAACAGATTCATTATTTGCAAATATTTTATTCCATTTTGCGGATTGTCTTTTCACTGACTTGATAGTATCCTTTGCACAAAAGTTTTTAGTTTTGGTGAAATTCAGTTTATCTGTTTTTTTTTTTTCTCCCCTTTGGTTGCTTATGCTTTTGGTGTCCTGTTTAAGAAACCATTACCTAATCTAAGGTCATGAAGATTTACACCTATGTTTCTTTTTAGGAATGTTATAGTTTTAGCTTATACATTTGGGTCTTAACATTTATTTTGAGTTTATTTTTATATTTTGTGTGGTGTAGAGGTGCAAATTCATTCTTTTGTAGGTCTAGATCCAGTTACTCCATATCCATTTTGAAAAAAACTATTCTTTCCTCATTGGATGATCTTAGCAACTTTGTTGAAAATGAGTTTTTTTGGTTTGTTTCTGGATTCTCAATTGTATTCCCTTGATTTATTTGTCCATAAATCTTATAGAAGCATATATTCCTATGCCAATACCATGCTGTTTTGATTTTAGTAGCTTCATAGAAAGTGTTGAAATTTGGAACTTTGAATCATTCATCTTTGTTTTTATTTTTCAAGATTGTTTTGTCTCTTCTGGATCCCTTGCAATTCCATATGAATTTTAGAATCAGTGTGTCCATTTCTGCAAAAAAAAAAAATGGAAATTGGATATTTGATAGGGATTGCACTGAATCTGTGGATCACTTTGGAGATCATTGGCATCTTAACAATAGTAAGTCTTTTAAACTATGAACATGAAATGTCTTTCAATTTATTTAAATTCTTCCAGCAATGGTTTGTAGTTTTTAGTTGCAAGTCTTGGCATATCGTGGTTAAATTTATTTCAAAAATATTTTATTTTTTAAAAATGCTTTAGTAAGTGAAATTATTTTCTCGGTTATATTTTAGGATTGTTTACTGTGAGCATATTGAGATATGACTGATTTTTATATTGCTCTCATATCGTACAATTTTGCTGAACTCATTTATTAGATATAATAGTGATTTTGTAGACTCTTCAGGGTTTTCTGTATAAAAGATGTCATCTGTGAATATAGGATAAAATATTCTATCTGCAAAATACGCTGTTGGAATTTTGATAGGGATTGTGTTGAATCTGCAGGTCACTTTGGGTAGGATAGTGGTTTCAACAACATAGTTTCCAATCTATGAACCGTGAGCCTTTCCATTTTTTTGTGTGTCTTCTTTCATTTCTTTTGGCGGTATTTTGCAGTTTTCTGTATTTAAGTCTCTCACTTATTTGGTTAGGTTTATTACTAAATATTTTATTCTTTTTGATGCTATTTTAAATGGAATTGTTTCCTTAATTTCTTTTTGAGATTGTTCCTTGTTAGTGTATATCTCTCTTCTATAATTATTTCTTTTATTGATATTATCTATTTCATAAGGCATCATTCTCATGGTTTCCTTTCATCAGTGAACATGATTTTATTTAGTATTTTGAACATATTTAAAATAGCATTTAAATCTGTGTCTAGTAATGTCTGAACTTCTCAGGGAGATTTTTTGTTTATTTCTTTTTTTGGTTTGTATGGGCCATATTTCTCTCTCTCTCTCTCTCTTTCTTTCTTTCTTTCTCTTTCTTTCTCTTTCTTTCTCTTTCTTTCTCTCTCTTTCTCTCTCTTTCTTTCTTTCTCTTTCTTTCTTTCTTTCTTTCTTTCTTTCTTTCTTTCTTTCTTTCTTTCTTTCTTTCTTGTACATGCTCTGCAATTTTTGTTGAAAAGTTGACATTTTGAATATTATGATCATGCAAATTTGGAAATCATATTCTCTTTTTCAGCTGGTGTTTTGTTGCTGCTTAATGTAGTAGTTGTGGCTTTTGTAAACTAATTTTGTAAAATCGGTATTCTTTCTCATGTTTGGTCACTGAATTCTGTTTTGTTAACTTACTGATCAGCGGGTGATTGGACAAATATTTAATGACTGGAACTAAAGCAAATCTCCCAATTTTTCAGATGGGCTCTGTGAGTAAGTTTGGGGCATACTTTCAACACTCAGCCTGGCATTTTACAACTCTGCCTCAGCCTATATTCCCTGCTTGTGCAAGCCCGAAGAAAGCCAGAAGTGAGCATTTAGGGCCTTTTCATGTCTATACCCAGCATGTGCATAGTCTGAGTATGAACATGGCCTTATGGATTCCTAGTAACACATTGGATCTTTTCAAAACCTTTATTCCTCAAAGCATCCCATTTCTCAAACTTTTTTCTCAAGCTTTTTGGTTATTCTGTTATTTTTCCAAACTGTCATCCATTGCCCTTTGGCAGATGTGACTAATATATTTCCTTGTAAGTTTGACAAACACAGCTTCTTAGATAGCAAACTCAGCACTGTGAGTGTTCTAAGCTAGACAAGATAAAAGCAAGCCCTTTAAGGAGTCATCAGACAGGTCAGCCAAAGACACCCACATCTCATTGTGAATGAAGATTGTTTTGTTCTCTCTGGTATTGCTGTCTGTAATGGGAATGTGAGTTACCTTCAAGGCCAAATCTGAGCTTATTATTAGATAATGGGATTGAGAGTAAGTTAAAATACACCACAAAGCTCTCAGTGTTTTTTTTTTTTTTTTAACCAACATTCCCAGTTTTTCTTGATTATACATTATCTTAGTTGCTGCAAGTTTCTGGTTAATTTCTAGAATTCCAAAGAAGTTGATTATGACAGGTTTTGCCAGTATTTTTATTGACTATAAAGTCAGACAGATTAGATTTTAGAGGGACAGACTCAGATTTTCATTCTATGCCATTTTTTGTTAAGAACACTCTCTTTAGAGGAAGTGCCTGGGTGGCTCAGTCAGTTAAGCATCTGACTCTTGGTTTCAGCTCAGGTCACGATCTCACAGTTGTGAGAGCAAGTCTGTTGGGACTCAGATTCTGTGCTGGGTGTGGAGCCTGCTTGGGATTCTCTCTCTCCCTCTCTCTCTGCCCCTTCTCCACTTGTGCGCTCTCGCTCTCTCTCTCTCTCTCTTCCCCCCCTCCCTCTCTCCCTCTCTCCCTCTCTCTTTCTTTCCCTCTCCACCTCTCCCTCTCCCTCTCAAAATAAATAAATGAAAAAAACACTTTCTTTAGAATTTTAACAAATAATAACATAGAATACTTACTGATAGGAATCCAAAATATGTGAAGTACTAGTATCTTAATACAGTGGATATATCTTATTACAAAATGAAACAGAAACATATAATTTACATGCTACTCTCCACTTTGACTCATTTTAACCCATATCTCTTTTTCTCTCTCAATAATTGGAAATTAAACTTATATACTTGTCACATGATGTAAGAAAACGGGGAGTTAGTCTATTTGACCCTCTTCATCATGGTCTTCCCTTTTTGCCAAGGCTCAACAGAATTGGGAGAGTCAGTTAGCAGTTATTATTTAACTACAGAGTATCACATATTAATAAAACTAAATGTGTTTTTTCTTCTCTCTGATACTTCCCCAGCAGTATTGATTCTTAGATATGATGGGCTCACATAAGACTAGGAGAATTGTGTGGGACATGTGTATTGACTTTAAATGCTTGGCAAAAACACATGTTTCCTTTCAGGTGTACAGGGAGATAGTAAAATGGTAAACAAGGATTTTGATACTTTGTTTGAACATTAAATTTGCATATTGTGTGTGTAGGCGTGTATGTGTGTGTTTTAGGTATTTATTGACTTTTATCAAAAACAAAGTTCCAAGATACTGTTTTAACTTGTTTAGTTTCAGTAAGGAGGTTTGAGAAAGTTGTTACCTGTTACTTCAAAAAAAAATAGCATAGATGATAGTAACCAACATTTATATAGAAATTTAAATGGTTTATACATTTATACTTCTTAATTTTTCCATAGATCGTCCCTTAAATTCTCACAAAAAATGTATTCACAAAGGAAAAAAAAAAGTTAAGAAATGTTGGGAATAACGTGGGGTCCCAAACTTGGACTAATTACAGGTCCTATATTTTTCCAATATTATGTGTTTAAAAATAATGTGTATAGGCTTGAGTGACAGATGCTTAGTCTGAACCATTTCCCTAACTAAGCAGTCCATGGGATTGATTTATTGCAGTTCTGAAATTTTACCTTAGTCTATCATCTCAGGGGGCCATCATTAAAATCATTCCTTAATGTAATGGTATAAATGGGTTCTCCAATATTTTAAGGTTTTCTCTGAGGAAGGACTTTCCTGAAGTCTTTGATGTTTTATAATCAGAAGTCTTTTTGATCTTGCTTGGTTATACCAATTTTGCATAATAATCCCCTGCCAATAATAATTCTGTCATATGAAATTGCTCTGCTTTTTGCTTGATGGTCAT
Organism: Felis catus; assembly: GCF_018350175.1. Lineage (NCBI taxonomy): Eukaryota > Metazoa > Chordata > Mammalia > Carnivora > Felidae > Felis > Felis catus. The sequence continues at coordinate 75,163,645 of NC_058370.1, forward strand.
CAAAGAATATTTGTTTCAGTCAAATTAATTGCCTGTGGTATAAATGCAACCAAGGGATTAATTTCTATAAGAAGTTTAAAAGCTGGCTCACTATTTAAATTTCATGAATCTATTGGGTTAAATTTGTTTAAGCCTTTATTCCCAACCTTGGGGGAGAAAAAATGTCATATCACTTTTCTAAATTATCATTAATATGTACCAGAGTTTGGAGATAACAAAATAAGAAGTCCAGATGACTACAGAGAATAGAAATGTGTTTGATTTTCAAGTAAGCTATTGATACTTGAGTTGTGCAATAAATGAAATACTTCTGTCTATGAACCTGAAGAACATTGACTGAGGAGTCAGAGTTCTGAATCTCTATGAGATCAGTAATCAGAAGCATTGTTCTGTGAAAGAGGATGGATGGATGGATGGTGGAGAAAAATGGGTTTCAAGCCAGACCCCTGTGTCTTGGTTTACTAATCTGTTTATAGGATTACTGTGAGTATCTTGGGGGAATAAGTATGAAAGATGTTTTAAAAACTATAAAGTGAGTCATAGACATAAAGTGCTTTTATTACCACACATTAATAATTCTTAAGAGAGTGAAGTGTAGCGTGCCATATCACTTGTAGGTGTTAGAAGGTGACTCTTCTGGTTGCCGCTTAAGTTGTTTGCCTGCCATTACAGCAACATTTCAGCCCTGCCATTAGGCAGGCTAGAGAAAGTCATAATTCTTAGCTCTCCTTGTGATTCAAGGAATATTAGAGGTTCAATTAGACAAAGTAGGCTAAAGAAAAAAAAAGTGAGTCATAATGCCAGATTTCAAGAATTGTCGGCAGTGTTTGGAATCTAGGTTTAGATACTACCAGGATTTCTTCAACATTTGATTCTGATTCTCTCTATACACTGGTTACTTCATGTTTTCTGCACCCTTATCCCCTCATCTAATCTCAGTTACTTCCCAAAGGCTCTACCTCTTAATATTATTCCATTAAGGGTATGGTTTCCAAATAGGAATTTTGGGAGGAGGCAAACATGCAGTCCATAACATTCCATTCCTGGCTTCCAAATTTCATGTTCTTTTCATACGCAAGTAAAATTTATGCCATCTTGACAACCCTAAAAGTCTTAACTTATTCCAGCATCCTTGAACTCAGGGTATGATTTACCCTGAGGTAAATTCCTCTTCAGCTGTGAGTCTGTGACACCAGACATGCTTACAAATTACAGTGGTGGGACAGGATAGACGTTCCCATTCAAAAACGGAGAAATAGGCAAGAAGAAAGGGATAATGGAGTTCTAAAACCTAGCAGGAAAAATAATAATAAACCTTAAAGCTCAAGACTAATCCTTTTTGGTTTGATGCTCCACCTTCCAGTCTCACTGGGAGGCAGTGTGCCCTACCATGGGTCAGTAGGACAGCTCTCCAATGGCTATGTAGTGACTGCACCCCTACAGCAGCTCTCTTGCTGGGCCCTCTGGCTCCTTGGGGCTCTTTGCCCTGTACTGGTAGCTCTCCTGATCTGGGGTCCCTAGCTTGTAGCTTCTATGGGCAGCCACATCCTTTGAAATCTAGGTTGAGGTAGCCATGCCCTTCATGGCTCTGCTGAATACAGCCCATACTAAACTCATTTCAGGGTCCAACCCCTGAAGCACAGGGCAGGGGCATTCTGGGCTATCTGACTTTGAAACCACCCTGTACCCCAGGAGCTTATACAATGGGCCTCTGATGGGACTGGCAGCCCTAATGGTGTCTGATTTAACTTTGGGGTCATTCTTCAATTACCTTGGTATTCTTCAGTTGTCTGGCTTCTGTTCTTCAATTACCTTGGTATTCTTCAGTTCCTGGCTTCTGTTCAGATGGCTGATTTATACTAATCTCCTTATCAATGGTTTGCTTAGCCATATCCTTAATGTTCTCATTTTTTATAATATGGATAGGCTGAGAATTTTCAAAATCTTTAAATTCTGCTTATTTTTTAAAAAATATGTTTTAAATTCCAGTTAGTTAACATACAGTGTAATATTAGTTTTGGGTGTACAATATAGTGATTCACCAGTTCCATACAATACCTGGTGCTCATCATAACAAGTACACCCCTTAATCCTCATCATCTCTGTAATCCATTCCCCCACCCACCTTCCCTCTGGTAACCAACAGTTTGTTTTCTATAGTTAAGAGTCTGTTTCTTGGTTTGCCCCCCTCTCTCTCTCCTTTTCCCTTTGCTCTTTTGTTTTTGTTCTTAAATTCTACATATGAGTGAAATCACATGGTATTTGTCTTTTTCTGACTTACTTCCCTTAGCATAATGCTCTCTAGCTCCATTGATGTTGCATATGACAAAATTTCATTCTTTTATATAGCTGAGTAATATTCCATTGTGTGTGTGTGCGTGTGCATGTATACATATACATACATGCACACACATACATACACTTCCTCTTTATCCATTCATCAGTTGATGGATATTTGGGCAGTTTCCATAACTTAGTTATTGTAGATAATGATGTTATAAACATTGGGGTGCATTTATGACTTTGAATTAGTATTTTTATATTTTTTGGGTAAATACCTAGTAGTGCAATTGCTGGATTGTAGGGTGTTTCAGTTTTTAACTTTTTGAGGAATCTCCATACTGTTTTCCAGAATGGCTGCAACAGTTTGCATTCCCAACAGCAGTTCAAGAGAATTCTCCTTTCTCTATATCTTTGCCAGCACCTGTTGTTTCTTGTATTGTTGATCTTAGCCATTCTGACAGGTGTGAGGTGACATCTCATTGTAGTTTTGATTTGTATTTACCTGATAATCAGTTGAGCATCTTTTCATGTGTCTATTAGCTATCTGTAGGTGTTCTTTTTTTAAAAGTCTTGTTTGTTTATTTATTTATAAATATTTATTTTTGAGAGACAGAGAGAGAGTGCAAGTGGGGTAGGGGCAGAGAGCAGGGGAGACACAGAACTTGAAGCAGACTCCAGGTTCTGAGCTGTCAGCACAGAGCCTGACGCAGGGCTCAAACCCATGAACTGCAAGATCATACCTTAACTGAAGTCAGACGCTTAACTGCCTAAGCCACCCAGGCACCCCATAATGTTTATTTATTTTTGAGAGGGAGAGAGACAGAGTGCAAGCAGGGGAGAGGTAGAGAGAGAGGGAGACACAGAATCGAAGCAGGGTCCAGGCTTTGAGCTGTCAGCACAGAGCCCGATGTGGGGCTCGAACTCACGAACTGTGAGATCATGACCTGATCGAAGTTGGATGCTTAACCAACTGAGCCACCCAGGTGCCCTGCTATCTGCAGATTTTCTTTGGAAAAATGTCTATTCATTTCTAAATTAGATGAGTATTGAGTTTGGTAAGCTTTTTATTTTGATGAAATCCCAATAGTTTATTTTTGCTTTTGTTTCCCTTGTCTCAGGAGACATATCTAGAAAGAAGTTGCTACAGCCAATGTCAAAGCAGTTACTGCCTGTGTTCTTCTGCAGGATTTTGATGTTTTCCTGGCTCACATTTAGGGTTTTAATTGATTTTGAATTTATTTTTGTGTTTGATGTAAGAAAGTGGTCCAATTTCATTCTTCTGTGTGTTTCTGTCCAGTTTCCCCAATACCATTTGTTAGAGATTTTCTGTTTCTCATTTGATATTCTTTCCTGCTCTATTGAAGATTAATTGACCATGTAGTTGCGGGTTCATTTCTGGCTTTTGTATTCTGTTCTATTCATCCATGTGTCAATTTTTGTGTCAATACCATACTGTTTTGATCACTACAGCTTTGTAATACAACTTGAAGTCTGGAGTTGTGATGCCTCCAGCTTTGCTTTTCTTTTTCTAGCTTGCTTTGGTAATTTGGGGTCGTTTGTGGTTCCATACAAATTTTAGGATGTTTGTTCTAGCCCTGTGAAAAATGCTGGTGGTATTTAAAAAAAAAATTTTAATTCTAGTTAACATACAGTGCAATATTGGTTTCAGGAGTAGAAGTCAGTGATTCATCATTTACATGCAACACCCAGTGCTTATCATAACAAGTGCCCTCATTAATACCCATCACGCATCTAGCCCATCTCCCACCCATCTCCCTCTATCAATCCTCAGTTTGTTCTCTATCATTTAGAGTCTCTTATGGTTTGTTTCCCTCTCTTTCTCTCTGTTTCCCCCTCCCATACGTTCATCTGTTTTGTTTGTTAAATTCCACGAGTGAGATCATATAGTATCTGTCTTTCTATAACTCACTTATTTTGCTTAGTATAATACACTCTAGCTCCATTCACATCATTGCCAATGGCAAGATTTCATTCTTATTGGTGACTAATATTCCATTGCATATATATAATTTCTGGTGGTATTTTGATAGTGATTGAATTAAATGTGTAGATTTCTTTGGGTAGTATAGACATTTTAAAAATATTTGTTTTTCCAATCCATGAGCATGGAATGGTTTTCCATTTCTTTGTGTCATCTTCAATTTCTTTCATCAGTATTTTATAGTTTCTTGAGTACAGGTCCTTCACCTTTATCGTTAAGTTTATTGCTAGGTATATTACGGTTTTTGGTGTAATTGTAAATGGCATTGGTTTCTTAATTTCTTCTGCTGCTTCATTATTGGTGTATAGAAAAGCAATAGATTCCTGTACATTGTTTTTGTATCATGTGACTTTACTCAATTCATTTATCAGTTCTAGCAGTTTTTCTCACATGCATATGGAACATTCTCCATAATAGATCACATATTATGTCACAAAACAGGCCTCAATGAATGCAGAAAGATCGAAATAATAAAAATGTTTATTTGTACATACACAAGTAGTCATAGATAAAGAAAATGCAGGGGAATGATGAATACCAGATTCAAGACAGTGTTACTTCTGAGGAAAAAGAATGGAAAGAGATAGGGGTAAAGTCTATACAGGCTTAAATTGCTTGAAGACTTTATTTCTTAATCTGAGAAACTATTACATGGATATTCATTATAAAATTTCTATGCCTGTAATATTTCACAACAATCTTCTTCCTGCCTCCCTATCTCCCTCCCTCTATCCCTGCATCTTCCTTCTTCCTTCCTCTCCCTCCTCTCCCTCCTCTCCCTCCTCTCCCTCCTCTCCCTCCTCTCCCTCCTCTCCCTCCTCTCCCTCCTCTCCCTCCTCTCCCTCCTTCCATCTTTTTATGTATGTGTATGTATGTATGGCCCATCATCTGTCTACCTACCTATCCTCATCTGCCTGTTGTCCCCCTATCTCAACAGGCAGTACAAAATGGATAATAGATCTGAGTATTAGATTATTCTCTTTGCTGAATATTTTAAACATAAAAATTTTAAAAAGATTATACTTGATACTGTGTGGATAATGGATCAGAGGAGTTAAGAAGGGGTGTGAGATACCATTGAGTCTTACTGCAGTAGTAGATGGAAGAAAATAGTGAATCTTAAAGTTGTTTAGGAAGTGGAATGGATATCTGTGAAGACAACTTGAAAGTGTAATGTAGGGAAAGACTGGTGGGAGGCTGGTTCTCCTTTTTCTGTCATGAGCCTCCTAGTGGACAATACAATGACTTCTATTGCTAGAAATACATGTGGAAAGGATACTTTTGATGGTTGGTACAAGGTGACCTCCTATCTATTTAATTTTAATATTCACAGTTTGTATTTCTTGCAACATTCTGTGATGTATTGTGTATACTAGTAAGTACATCCCAAAGCCTTTGCTACAGAGTCCAACAGAAGGAATTTTCTGATGGGGCTTACTTCCTTCTGAAAAGTCCAGGTAAAATTTTCTGTTTAAAGAAGTAGACTCGTTCAAATAGCATGTTCATGGTTTATACTGAACAAGCTGGCATGAGGTGTTGTAGGAGAGAACCACTACTTGGTCCTGCTTATGGAGAGTATTGGCTTTGGACTGTGGAAATGCTGACAGGATTGAAACAGTGCTTGCAGCTGAGAATCACCTGTTAGGAAAGGGATGTTGCATAAAGATGCTGGCTGGAGGTTGCAGAATGTGCTGACCTATATACTGGAGAGGGCTCTAAAGAGGGCAATGTGCAAGGCTTTCACTGTTAGAATTCAGGTGAAAAATGTGTGTTATAGGCACTTTTTACCCCAGCATGACTTCTGTGGATGCTGCCAGTTGATCAGAATTTGCTGCATGTTGCTTTGTGGTCATTTTATTTCTGTGCTAGGTCTGGATGTAGAATTAGAAAAAGATCCTTGTATTTCTTCAGCCATTAGTAGATGGTACAACAAATAGTTCTCATTTTCATAACTCAAAGTTATTTAAGATTTGCCATAGCACTATTTGTTTCTGATCAAATTCTTGGCAAATAGCAGAAGCTGGTACTTCTATTCTTACATTGCTTGTGCCCATTGCTATAACAGGATATGAAAAGGAAAAAAAAATTAAAGGCACTCAGGTTAGTGATTCTAGCAATTTATTCTATTTCTTGTTGAGTTCAATTCACATTCACCAAATTCATGATTATTTCTGTCCTGGGCGTGCTGCCTAGGTTGAATGCCTCATAAGAGCATTTATTCTTCAGGCTCAAAACCTAAACTTTTTGGTGAGGTACATGAGGAGGTTTTCCAAACTATTTTGTTATCTATTTTCAAGGTTTAAATAGCTAATTCATTTCATGATTTGAAACTCAGTAACTCATCATTCCCTAATAAAAGCTACTGGGTACCCCTAAGTATTATGTTAATAAATTGAGCAAGTGAGTCCTCTGAAGAACTGAGGCTCAGCTGTGGCCCCTGGGTGGCTCAGTTGGTTAAGCATCTAACTTCAGCTCAGGTCATGATCTCACCCTTTGTGGATTTGAGCCCTGCATCGGGCTCTGTGCTGACAGCTCAGAGCCTGGAGCCTGCTTTCAATTCTGTTATCTCTTTGTTTCTCTGTCTCTCTCCTGCTCATGCTCTGTTTCTTTCTCTCAAAAATAAATAAAAGTTAAAAAAATAAAACAAATAGGCTCAGCTTATGAGACATCCTAGATTCAGCTGTATGTTAGTCTTATTGATAGGACTTGCCATTTTCCAGTGTTGAATTAAAAAAAAAAATGTTTATTTATACTTGCGGGGAGGGGCGGAGAGCATTAGCAGGGGAGGGGCAGAGAGACAGAGACAGAATCTGAAGCAAACTCCAGGCTCTGAGCTGCGAGCTGTCAACACAGAGCCTGATGCAGGGCTCAAACCCATGAACAGTGAGATCATGACCTGAGCTGAAGTCAGGTGTTCAACTGACTGAGCCACCCAGGCTCCCCTCCAGTGTTTATTTTTTGTGACTACACCCTTTTTTCTGAATCAGAAAAAGGTAAGCATATGTTTAAAACTGAAGTAAATACAAAGTTTAGTTTTGAGCAGTTTTGTAACATATGTGGAGGAAATTCATAATCCTGGTAACTTGAGGGTTCATTTCAGTTAAGAATGAAAATTTTATTTGTATGTTTTATTCACTGAGACCAAACTCAGATTACATTTTTTATGTTGGTTCCAAGAATTCATCAGTAGGAAGCTAGAGAGAAAACAAAACAAAACATGAGGTCTTGATAGTAGAAGAGGCAAAGATTCGAAGGCTTGTCTATCCATTCCTTGTAAGAAATATACCTTCCATAAACTTCATGTAAATAAAGTTTGCAAAATTATAATCAGACTTTCAGGGGCAAGGTGTTTCTAACTTGCATTCTCAGCAATCACCACCAATGTCTATTTTGTTAAGGGGGAAAGAAACTTCAAGAAGAGTTTATGTTAATATTTCAGGGCTTCGATCCTAAGTTATCAAGACTGTGAAGGGAGTCTTACAGATCATTTGTCTCTATTTATTATTGAAGACTCCTGCTTTTATCTTCTACTGAATTCACACATTCTCCGGTACATTCTGATACTCTTAATATTGCTTGCACTTCTGGAAAAAGGACAACTTTACAGAAAATAATGTCTTGGGCCTCTCCCGATCTCCCTTCTAAAATCACAGTCTCACACCTGCCAGGCTTTTCTTCTTGTCTTGACCTGTTGTTATATACAGTTCTTCTAGAGTAGAGTTTTTCAACTTTGGCACTGTTGATTTGGAGCTGGAGAATTCTTTGTTGTTAAGGGTTGTCCCGTGCATCGTAGGATGTTTGGCAGTATCCCTGGTGTCATTCTATGCAGTCGAGACAACCAAAAATGTCTCCGTACCTTACCAAATGTTCCCTGAGGGCAGAAGTTTTCCTAGTTAAGAACAACTATTCTAGACATGTTGATATGGGTCCCCCAAGGGGAGTCAATGGTGAATGACTATAATTTTGCAACCTCGCTTATATTTGGATTAGGTTTTCATGCAGATAGACATATTTGGGAGTTATCCTAAAAAATTCATGAGAGGGAACCTCTTTTTACAGAAGCGTTTTTCTGTCTCAGGGCTTACCTTCTGTGTTCTGACTTTGTTGTGTTCAGCAGTATCAATTCATGGATTGCTTTTCTTTTTTTTTTTTTTTTTAATTTTTTTTTTCAACGTTTATTTATTTTTGGGACAGAGAGAGACAGAGCATGAACGGGGGGGGGGGGCAGAGAGAGAGGGAGACACAGAATCGGAAACAGGCTCCAGGCTCTGGGCCATCAGCCCAGAGCCTGATGCGGGGCTCGAACTCACGGACCGTGAGATCGTGACCTGGCTGAAGTCGGACGCTTAACCGACTGCGCCACCCAGGCGCCCCCGTGGATTGCTTTTCTATAGTAGGTGCCGAAAACATTAGTGTGAGGATGAAAAATGATTTCTACTCTAAAGGAGTAGGTACTCCAGGGACTGTTGGTGAATCCTTGACCAAAATGGAGCTTAACATAAATCAGCATTAACTGTGGACCCTACGTTCGTGATGAACACTGCTACCGACTTTCATTAATGAAAGACACCACACTATATATATTCATTTTTATGCATAAGAATCTGCCTTACTCAACTATTCTTGTATCATTATTAAAGGATGAATAATACCCAGAGAGGTAGTTAAAGCCACCTAATTGGCATATGAATAAATGAAATGTTCAATTAGGGAGGCCAAATGCCAAGGATTTGAATTAGTTTAATGCTTCTCTGTGACTTGACATGATACATTAATGGTGACTAACATTTACAAAATGCTCTGCTTTCTCAGACACAGGGTTAATTGTTAAGCTTTGGCTTAAACCACTTAATTCTTTTGTCACTTTATATTTTCTTGTGTTGTTCTTTGCTTAAATTCATACAGAATAGTCCTCATTTTAGTAAACATATTTTCCATTTTAAGATCTTTTGAGGCTTTATTCTTCACTGATGCTCTCATTAGATGCCATATATTTTACTTTATTATGCAGCTACTAGATTGAGATGATGTCCTAATTGGCATCTTTCAGCTTTCCAGTGGCTTGCACAAATTAAGAAGATTCTATTCTGCTTATCGGGAGTGAGCTGATAGCTTGTGACATCTGTGCAGACCTTAAAAATGATCAGCCATAAAATCATTTAATGTCTAATCGAGGATATTGGACAGCTTCTATCACTGGCTGGATTTTCAGGTCTTTGTGAAATAAAATAATAATAATGATAATAAAAATCAAGTGTACTAATGCATGATTTGAATTCTCTTTGCTCTTATTTGTTCTGCTGGTCACTCCTCCCACTACCTATTTCAAAAAGAGTTACCTAAAATAGAAACCTAGTCCTCTGAAGGTTGTAGAAAACACTCCTTTAAAAGAGAAAAGTCTTTCTTTATTTTGGTGCATATGCATTTATAATTGTTCGAATAATTGAATATAAGAATATAGATGGAATTATATTATTTAGAACAGATAGTGATTTTATGGGTAATTTAGCACAGTGCCCTCATTTTTCATATAAGAATGCTGAAATTCAGATAGGTTAAATTATTGACTTGCTCAAGGTCTCTCAGCTAGGAAGAGGCAAAGGAAGCATAATAATACGGATGATAATACAGAATTACTAATTCCAGGCCTAGTGGCATTGGTTTTCTAGCATATGATCTTTCTATGTGAACTTCAGAAGTATTTTTTTTCTGGTCATATGATTATATGATTTAAAGTTGAGGATAAAGAAGGCTAAGATATTCTCTTATCCACAACCCCATTTTTGTTTATGTTTCAAGGGTTGTTTTGATGATCCCCTAATATTTGGAGATTCACTATAAACATCACAAGTACAAATGAACACATGTGAGTTGTATGATCTAATTGTTCTACTTAAATCAGATTTCTTTCTGTTTCTATAGGTGCACATTTTCAAATTTATATAAACAAGATACCTTTGGCATTGTTCATTTATATAAACATAAAATGTTAAAAAGTAAAATGACATATTTTTATGTGTTGAGTTTTTTTATAGGTAGGAACAAAAATGTTTTTGCTATAATAAAGTCAGTGTTGCAGAATTTATTGTTTTCTTTTTTCTCTTTAAGTTTATTTATTTTGGGGAGGGGGGAGAGAGAGAGAGAGAGAGAGAGAGAGAGAGAGAGAGAGAGAGAGAGAGAAAGGGAGAGAAAGGGAGAGAAAGGGAGAGAAAGGGAGAGAAAGGGAGAGAAAGGGAGAGAAAGGGAGAGAAAGGGAGAGAGAGGATCCAAAGCAGCCTCCACATTGTGGAGCCTGATGCAGGGCTCAACCCATGGACCATGCAGTCATGACCTGAGCTGAAATCAAGAGTTGTATGCTTAACTGACTGAGCCATCCAGGTGCCTGGAGTATTGTTTTCTTAAGATAGCTGTTCAGTATAGTTTCAAGGGATATAAACTTGTTGTAGTGAGCATTCCTACAGAAAAGAATTCTGTCATAATTTAGTAATATTAGTGACAATGTAGAGATTATAGATACTGTAGGTAAGAGAAGTATCTCATTGTAGTTATGAATTGTATTTCTGTAATGACTAATAATATTGAACATCTTTTCAGGTGCTTTTGGCCACTTGTATATCTTCTATTCAGATCCTTTGCCTATTTTTAAATTAGGTTATTTCACTCTTGGATACATACCCAAGATAAATGAAAACATACACACAAAATTTTGTAGTTGAATGTTCATATCAATATTATTCATAATAGCAAAAAATGGAAACAGTCCAGATATCCGGCAACTAAGGAATAAACAAAATGTGGTATATCTATACAATCAAAAACTATTTGGCAATAAAAATGAATAAAATGCTGATGCATGCTATAACATTGGATGAACCTTGAAAATATACTAGGTGAAAGAAGCCAATCGCAAAAGATCATATGTCATATAGTTTCATTTGTATGAAATGGCTAGAACAGGCAAATCTAGTAGAGACTGAAAGTAAATTAGTGGTTGCCTCAGGCTAGGGAAGAGAAGAGTGGAAAGTGAGTGTTAATGGGTCTGTGGTTTCTTTCAGGGCTGATGGAAAGGTTCTAAAATTAGATAGCAGCTATGGTTGCTCAGCTCTGTAAATGTACTAAAAATCATTGAATTGTAAACTTGAGTAGTAGGGTAATGTTATGGTATGTGGATTATATTTCAATAAAGATATTTGAAAAAAAAAAAAACACACTTCTAACCATATAGTTTTACTCTCCAGCAGTTTATCAAATAATAGAAATGAGAGTTTCAAAATAGGGCTTTTAGAAAGAATCTTTACTATTAGAATAAGTTGTTTACCAACTGCTCAGTAAAATAACCATTTGCACTTAAACTGTTAGCTAAAATCTACATATTACAAACAAGTGTTTTCACTTCCTTTCTCAAAAAATAGTATCATCATCTACCTAATTGCCCAAACCAGGTACTTGAAAGTCGTTTTCCATTTTCTTTTCCTCTCACCTATAGTGAAGTAAGAGGTTCTGTTCATTTCACCTTTCACCTCCTGGGTATCATATGGCATTCTCCTTTCCGATCCTGCTGCCCCAGTCTTAGTTCAGAATATTTGGCCTTCCCTATTTTTATAGACTTTGGTTGGTCTAGTGTTCTGGTAGAGGCTGTTCTGAAATGCGTATATTATCCCAGTGATACTAATGGTACAGTTTTACTTACAGAATAAAGACTAAACTTCTTAGTATAATCTCGAAGGACTTAAGAACCCTGTTCATTTTCAAGTCATACTTTTTATCCTTCCCACACAGCAAGTTACAGTGCATGTGTCATGCCATTTTTTTTCTCTTAGAATTTCTACTTTGATTATTTAGAAGTGTCTTGTCTGCTTTGTTTTTAGTTTGGTTATTTAGATGTGTGCTGTTTAGATTCCAAATACTTGACCATTTCCAGCTACCTTTCTGATATTGATTTATAGTTTAATTCCACTGAGTTCTGAAAACATACTTGGTGTTTGCTAAGGTGTACTTAAAATTTGCTAAGGTGTATTCTGTGGGCCAGAATATGGTCTATCTGGTGAACATTCCATGTGAGCTTAAAAACAATGTGTATTCTCTTGTTGGATGGAGTATTCTATAAAAGTCAACTGGATCAAGTTGATTAATAATAATATTCACATCATGTGTATTTTTACTGATTTTCTGCCTACTTCATCTATCAATAACAAAGATATGTTAAAGCCTCCAACTATAACAGTAGATTCATCTGTGTATCCTTGCAGTTTTATCAGTTTTTGCTTCATGTATTTTGACCCTCTTTTGTAAGGTGCATACATGTTTAGGATTGTTAAGTCTTTAAAAATTTTTTTTTGAATGTTTATTTTTGAGAGGGAGAGACAGAGCTTGAGCGGGCAAGGGGCAGAGAGAGAGGAAGATACAGAATCCAAAGAAGGCTCCAGGCGCTGAGCTGTCGGCACAGAGCCTGATGTGGCTCCAACCCATGGAATAGACCGAGAGATCCTGACCTAAGCTGAAGTCAGATGCTTAACCAATTTGAGCCACTCAGGCGCCCCTAGGATTGTTGTCTTATTGCCCCTTTATCATTATGTAAGGCCTCTATTTATCTTTGCTTTGTCTGAAATTAATACAATTACTCTAGTTCATTTTTTTTTTAATTTTTTTTTTTAACGTTTATTTATTTTTGGGACAGAGAGAGACAGAGCATGAACGGGGGAAGGGCAGAGAGAGAGGGAGACACAGAATCAGAAACAGGCTCCAGGCTCTGAGCCATCAGCCCAGAGCCCGACGCGGGGCTCGAACTCACAGACTGCGAGATCGTGACCTGGCTGAAGTCGGACGCTTAACCGACTGCGCCACCCAGGCGCCCCTAGTTCATTTTTTTCATTAGAGTTAGCATAGTATAGTTTTCTCTATCCCTGTACTTTTTGACCATCTGAGTCTTTATTTTTAAGCATATTTCTTATAGACTACATGCATTTCGTCTTGGTTTTGCTTTTGATCTACTCTGACAATATCTGTCTTTTAATTGGTGTGTTTAGAATATTCATATATAAAGTGATTATTGATATAACTATATTATTATCTACCATGTGTGTAACTGTTTTCTATGCATTGGGTTTGTTTTTGCTTCTACCTCTCCTCTTTTTCTGTCCTCTCTGGTTTGAATTGAGCATTTTACATGGTTCAATTTTATCTCACTCTCTTTAGTGTATGAATAGATTTTATAAATAGACTTTAAATAATGGGTAGTTTTAGGTTTGTAGAATGATTGAGAAGAAAGTAGAGTGTCCATGTACTTCCTCTCCCTGCCCCCCACCCCCCATCATTTCTCCTGCTATTAATATCCTGGGGTTTGTTTGTAACAAATGCTTAGCCAAGATTGATATATTACTATTGACTAAAGTCTATAGTTTACATTAGGGTTCACTCTTTTGGTTGTACATTCTATGAGTTTTGACAAATACAGAATATTATGTAGCAACCAATTTAGTACCTTACAGAGTAGTTTCACTTGCCTAAAGATCGCTTGAGCTCTACCTTCCCTTTTCTCCTCCACCATCCCCTGTCTTTCCCTACCACACATGAACTCCTGGCAACCACTAGTCTTTTTACTGTCTTCAGAGTTTTGCCTTTTCTGGAATATAATATAATGTGTAGGCTTTTCAGACTGGCTTCTTTCAGTTAGCAATATGCGTTTAAGTTTTCTCTATGTCTTTTTTTTTTTTAATTTTTTTTTTCAACGTTTATTTTATTTTTGGGACAGAGAGAGACAGAGCATGAACGGGGGAGGGGCAGAGAGAGAGGGAGACACAGAATCGGAAACAGGCTCCAGGCTCCGAGCCATCAGCCCAGAGCCTGATGCAGGGCTCGAACTCACGGACCGCGAGATCGTGACCTGGCTGAAGTCGGACGCTTAACTGACTGCGCCACCCAGGCGCCCAAGTTTTCTCTATGTCTTATTGTGACTTGATAACATATTTCTTTTCAAGCAGTATATAGATGTGTTGTGGTTTGTTTATCCATTCCCTTATTGCACAACAACTTGGTTACTTACAGTTTTGTTTTTAAACTTTTAATGTTCATTTTTATTTTTGAGAGACAGAGTGTGAGTCGGGGAGGGGCAGAGAGAGATGGGGGCACAGAATCTGAAATAGGCTTCAGGCTCTGAACTGTCAGCATAGAGCCCGACAGACCTAGAACTCTTTGAGATCATGATCTGAGCCAAAACCAAGAGTTGGATGCTCAAATGACTGAGCCACCCAGGTGTCCCTTTTGCCCACTTTTTAATTGAATTGATTGTTTTCTTACTGGTATATTTTAAGTCTTTGAATATTTTGGATACAAGCAAATCCTTTACCAGATCTGTTTTGCAGATATATTTTTCACAGGTGAGACTTGTCTTTTTTCTCTTAACAGTTGTCCTTTGCAGAAGAGAGGGTTCTAATTTTAATGAAGTCCAACTTATCATCCCCACCCCCCATGGATCATGTCTTTAATGTTGTATATAAAAATTAATTTTAAAACAAAGCTCACTTAGATTTTCTCCCATGTTATCTTCTAGAAGTTTTATTTCATCTGTTACATTTAAGTCTGTGATATATTTTTGAGTTAATTTTTGTGAGAAGTTTCAGATCAATGTCTTGATGATTCTTTTTGTATGTGGATATCTAAGTGAGCACCATTGATTGAAGACTGTCCTTTCTCCTTTAAATAGCCTGTGCTTCTTTGTCAAAGATCTGTTGCTCATATTTATATGCGTCTGTTATGGCCTCTCTGTTCTGTTCCATTGCTTTATTGAATGTTTTTTTGTCGATACCACACAGTCTTGATTATTGTAAGTTTATAGTAAATATTGAAGTCAGATGGTGTCAGTCCTCTGACTTTATTTTTCTTCAATATTGTTCATTTATCTAGGTCTTTTGCCTTTTCATACAAACTTTAGAATTAGATTGTCAATATCTACAAAGTTATTTATTAAACTTTTGATTCAGATTGCATTGAAATATTTATAGATTAAAGGGGGGAGAAGATGACATTTAACAATATTGAGTCTCCCTTTTCATGAACATGGAATATCTGTCCATGTATTTAGATCTTTGATTTCTGTCATTAGAGTTTTGTAGTTTTCCTTCTCTATGTCATATACATAGTTTGTTTTATACCTAAGTATTTAATGCTTTTTTGGTTCTAATATAAATGATACTTCTTAATGTCTGATTTTAATTATTCACTGCTAGTATATGGGAACACAGTTGGCTTTTATATGTTAACCTTGTACTTGGCAACCCTGCTATATTTGCTTATTAGTTCCAAGAATTTTTGTTATTAATGATTCTTTGGGATTTTCTACATAGACATATCATCTGTGTGAAAAGATAATTTTATTTCTTTCTTCTAAATATACATATTTCCTTTTTTGATTTGTTTTCCTTTTTGCATTGGTTAGGACTTCTAGTACAATGGGAAGAATAAGTGTGATGATAAGGGACACTCTTGCCTTACTCCCAGTCTTAGGGGGACAACATCTGGTTTCCTACCACTAAATATGATGGAAGATGTATATTTTTTGTTTTTTTTTTTTCCCATAGATTTTTTTAAATATCAGGTGGAGGACGTTTTCCTTTATTCCTAGTTTACATAGAATTTTTATCATGAATGATGTTAGATTTTGTCAAATGCATTTTTTTGAATCTGTTGATAAATTATTATTTCTTATTTTAGCTTGTTAGCATGGTAGACTACATGGATTTCCAAATGTCAAACCAGTTTTACCTACCTGGAATAAATCTCATGCAGTTGTGGTGTATAATTATCTTTTACACATTGTTGGATTTGATTTGCTAATATTTTGTTGAGAAGTACATTCATGACAGTTCTTTTTCAAAATATTTTGTGGCTTCACTTTTATAATTTTAACTATAACCTAAGTCTACTTTCAAATAACACTGTACCAGGGCACCTGGCTGGCTCACTCTGTTAGGCCACCAACCCTTGATTTCAGCTCAGGTCATGAACTCATGGTTCATGAGTTTGAATCCCCTGTGTTGGGCTTTGCTACAGATAGCACATGGGACGTGGAGAATTCTCCCTCTTCTCTCTTAGCCCCTCTCCCTGCTTGCGCTCTTGTGCTATCTTTATCTCTATCTTTCAAAATAAATAAATAAACTTAAAAAAATTAAAACAAAAAAAGGTTACAAAAATTAACAATGCACCATTTTACATGTAGTGTAGAAACCTTATAGTAGAGTATTCCCAGTTTCTCTTTTCTGTTCCTGTGACCTTGCTATAATTCATTTCATATATCCATATGCTTTCATCACCCAAAACATTAGTACTGTTAGTGTTTTGTACAAACAGTTATCTTTTAAGTCAATTACAAATAACAAAAATATAAGGTTTTATTTTAACTCATTTCATTATGAAGATCCAACTTTCTGATTTATTATTTTTCTTCTGTTTGAGGAAGTTCTTTTAACATTTCTTGCAGTGCAAGACTGCTATTAATAAGTTACTTCAGTTTGTGTTTGGGAAAGTCTTGACGTCTTCGTTTTTGAAGGATAATATTGCTGGGTATATAATTCTGAGTTGGTGGGCATTTTTTTTCTTTCAAAACTCTTGCTTATTGTTGCTGCTGAGATACTCACTGTCATTGTTATCCTTGTTCCTTGATAAAGTTCTCTGCCCCTGTATCTTTCATGATTTTCTGTTTTTTTTTGGGGTTTTTTTTTTTTTTTTTTTTTTTTTTTTTTTTTTTTTTTTGCACTTTGAATATGATATGCCCAAGTGACTTTTTAAAAAAATTCTACTTTGTATTCTTTGAGCTTCTTGATCTTTGGCTTGGCATCTGTTTTTAATTTTGGAAAATTCTGGGTTATTATGTTATATATATTTTCTGCTACATTCTCTCTTTATTCTCCTTCTGGCATTCCAATTATGTATATGTTATACCTTTAATAGTATCTCAGAGTTCTTGGATACTTTGTTCTTTTTTTTTTTTCTCTTTCTATTTTAATTTGGGAAGTTTCTGTTGACCTGACATTAAGATAACTGATTCTTTGTTCCTGTCATGTATACTGATGAGCCCTTTTTATATTTGATATATTTGATATATATTTATATCAAAAGCACTTTTTATATTACAGTGTTTTTATTTCTAGCATTTCCTTTTGATTTTTAGAGTTTCCATCTCTTTGCTTACCATACCCATCTGTTCTTGAGTTTTGTCCACTTGTCCTATTTGAACCCTGAATAGTTTAATTAAACTTATTTTAAAATTTCTTTCTGATAATCTCAACATCTAAGTCATTTCTGGTTCTAGTTCTGGAGATTGTTTAGTTTATTTAGACTTTCTTTGTGCCTTTTGGCATGCTTTGTAATTATTTTTTGTTGGAACTTAAACATGTTGTATCAAATAATGGTAGCTGAGTAAATGGGCCTTTAGTGTGAGGGTTTATGTTGATCTGGGAATTGGGCTGTATTGAATGTTTGTAGGTGCTAGAGGCTTTGGCTTTTCTTGTGGCCTTGTTTCTATATCCTCTTGACTTTGGGCTTTCCTAAGTATTCCTCCTCAGCGAGATTCTGTACTTTTGTCTTCTTTCAGCTGTAATCCACTACTGTCATACTGGATCTTTGATGCTGTAGTGATAAGGTGTTGGGGATGGGAAATGTTCTACAATTCTTCTCATTATATCTCAGGGATTGAGTGGGACCATGAGGCTGTGGCCTTCATAAGTGTTTCTCAAGGGGAATAGCTTCCTTTTACCCCATGAATCCCTATTCCTTTCCATGGCAGCAACATTCTGTTGGTTTATAAACCATTCTATTTCCTTGAAGCTCTGACCTCAGTTGACCATTTTTTTCCCCTTTAGCTGAGACAAAGGCAAGAGGGGGCTGGATTGGGAGGAATTCCTTTTTCCCAGCTAAAATAAAGATCTGTTGAATCTTTTCATTCAGAGAGTAGGGCTTTGCTATAAAAGAAGTTCTGGTCTTACTTCATAAATACTTTCTTTTCCTATCTCCTGCCAGAGCCACAATAGAATCTTTCTTGCATTTTCACTGTGAAAACCTAGTAAGATTCCTGGAGGTAAAGGCCACAAAAGTGGGAGGCGCTCCTAAGATTGCAACACCAAAACTGTTATTCCAGAGCTAATTTATACTCAGCTTCCAATGGTTCATCAAAATCACCATTTAAGTATTCTTACCAAATTCTGGTTCCAGTGCCCTTTTCCTCAGAGAAGCACATCTCAGCTCTGATTCTGGGTGTTCCTATCTCTCTGGATTGGGGGGTGGCAGTTTGCCCTGAGACCTCAGATCTGATGGGTGCAAGAAAAGTCACTGAATTTCAGTTCTCTAGATTTTTCTGTTGTAAGGGTGGGAGTGATGACTTCTAGGCTCTTTACATATTGGAGATGAAACTTGATGTCCTATCATGCCATTTCTACTCTGTGTCTTTAGTTATACTTTTCAACTTATCCCAGAATGCAGTTTCTAAATCATACTTTAGAACCTACCTCAAATGTTATCACCTCAATGAAATCTCCTTCATTTTCCTGTCCCCACTTCACCCCAAAGGGGTTAGTTGTACTTTCCTGTGACTCCAACAATATCTAAAATATTAGAATATATTTACTATGGTAATTATTTTTACTAAGGCGTACATTTGTATCTTTCATTGTGTCCTGTGTATTTTAATTCATCTTTGTATCTCAAGTGTTAGGATACATGCCAGCCCATAGTTTACTTTCAGTCAATATTTAATAGATAAATTTATCATTATGAAATTATAAGGCTTAATTTGTATACCTCTCAGTGGTTGTGAAACCAGCCTTTCCATGATTTTTGGTCTCATTAACCATAACCAAGTATGGCATGAGGAAGTTTCATTCACCAGGATGTGTATATTCCTTTCAGCTAAAACCTTATAGCTGTGTAGATAGTTGATTTAAGCTATGACAAATATTTGACATGAGGACAACTGAGCGTATCTTCCTATTCTTTATTCTACCTTAAGTGATAGTCAAAAATGATTGAAAAAATATCAAATGTAAGGTTTTATTACAACACAAGTAAACGCAAATTTAGGGAAAGATATGGTGAATTTTTTGAAATGTGACATTTAATTGTAATATAATTTATAATGCAAGCTGTTACAGATCATGTGGTTTTATGCAAAACTCATTTTTTTAAATTTGCATATGTCTTTCCCTAAGTATAATGGGGCTTCTTTGTGGTAAGGACTCTATTTTACCTTACCTTTTTCTTGTAAAGCACCAAATAGAGTGACAGATGGATATTAGGCACTAAATGAGTCACTTTCATAAGTGGACATTAATCAATTAGCCTAACGTTCAAAATAAACTACTTTCTTTTTTTAAACTGTATCATAAAATTGTTACTGTAAATACCATTTAACATTTGAAACTCTGTTAAATGTCTTTATGCTAAGTAAGGCATCCCCTCTGACCTGATAGTAACTAGCTCTAAGTAGAATGCCAATTTCTGAATCTGTACTTCAGGAACATCATTTAGGAACATGGGAACATTACAGGCTTTATTGTAAAACACGATGGGTTATTCTCCATGTACATATGTTCTCCTATATTAAACTTCTCAATTGTTTCACAAATAAAAACAGTGCTTTCAGAGAATCTGCCAAAAGATGACAATTTGAATTATTTATGGATGATTTAGATTCTGGGGTAATTTCCTGCTTGAATATTTCATGTAATTGACTGTAAATATGAAAGTAGAGAGAATTGTTTGGCTGATTTTTTTTTTTTCTCATTTTGAAATGAATCTGCGCTTGAAGATTATATAACTTCCCTTAGGATTCATGGAAATGAATGGGTTGGATTGCTACATACAGTGACTGGAAGCTGCAATTGGATAATGTTTTAAATTTTTATTGTTTTTTATGTTTTAATATCTGCTTCTGTTTATTTCAATTCCAGTCTTCATCATTCAGAACTCTTTCTCATTCATCTATTTCCAACGAGTTAGCAACACTGTAGGAAAGATTCATCATTAGTAGAGAGAACCTTATTTGAGCAACATTTGTGTGTGGTATTTCAGAAACAAGATGACCTTAATATATAAATCATAGTGTTATATAATTTTCTAGCAATGAAAGATAAATATAATATACAGATAAAATAAAAATACCCTGAAGGAGGGAAAAAAAGCTTGTTGAACATAGAAAACCAGAAGATTAATTTAGAAGCCTTGAAATTTCCTGGATTCATCTGAGTTATTAGGCAATAACACTTAAAATAGTAGCATTCATTTCAACTGAATTCAGGTATATTTCCAATTGCAGTTCTAGTTGTTTCTTAGTCATGGCTCAGTCTAAGCCTGCATCCTCTCACTTTTTGGTGCCTGGGCAGATGTCTGGCTTGCAGCTTCCTTCCTCCTTCCCTTGCTTCCTTCCCTCTCTCTCCTTCTTTCTTTTTTGAACTGATTCAAATATTTTATTAATGAAATATTCTGAAGCCTATAGCTTATTGATAGTAAAAATATAAAGGATGAATATTTAAATATCATTTTTTACTGACATAGTAAGTAGATTTATCCAAATAACATAAGCAGTTTTATGGTGTTACTACTGGAATGCAGTCTGCTGAAATGTGATTTTTACCTTCAAATTTGAGTATATTACACCAACATCAAAAAAGAAAAAAAAGAATAACAACACAATTTTGGTTACCTTAAATTTTAGTAGAAGGCATCTGCTTTATTGAAGAGTAAATTCTTTCATTTACATCTTCAAGGAAGTGTTTGAACAGAGTAGGAAAATCAATGTATGTATGTGTAGTTTTAAACCTGGGTTTCAGAGACCTTCAAGGGCCCCATAAATAGTTCAGTATTTTAATATAATTGGCTTACTTTTTTAAAGTTTATTTGGGGAGAGAGAGAGTACATGAGCAGGGGAGGGGGCAGAGAGAAAGGGAGAAAGAGAACCCCAAGCAGGCTCCGTGTTGTCAGTGCAGAGCCTGACATAGGGCACAATCTCACAAATCGAACCATGAAATCATGACCTGAGCAGAAATCAAGAGTTAGATGCTTAACTGACTGAGCTACCCAGGCACCCCTAATTGGCTTACTTTTTAATCCCATTTTTGATTTTATATAGTTAGTATCATTATCCTGACATGGGGTCCCTAGACTTTTCTAGGCTGCCAAAGAGGTTCTTTGAGCAAAAATAAGTTGTTAGCATATACTGGTAGCAAAATTAGAAATCCTTTTTTTAAAAGAGATTGGGCCCAATGATATAGGTCCACTAACCTAGAATTTGATCAATAAAATTATGGTATTAATATCTTCAACGTCATTTAAAAAATAGTTTATATACTTTTATATAATATATATAACTTTTATATAATATATATATATATATATATATAAGTTTTATATAACTTTTATAATAGTTTATATACTTAGGACTTTACACTGCTGAAAAATTACTTGGTGTTCATTACCACATAATTCCTTGAGTATCTTAAGTGTGTGTGTATGTTATATATATATATTTTTTTTTTTTCCATTAAACCATTTGCCTAACATTTGTCTGAATATACACAGGTAAGCAGCATCTTTGTAATTCTCAAGTTATCTGTCCCCCAACCACCAAGGGACCAAGACTTAAAAAAAAAAAAAAAATGAATCCTCAAGAAAGAAAGGACATTGTTGGATGTCTTGGTAGTGACATATTGCAATTAAAGTTTAAATACGTACCCTCAAAAAAATAAGTCATTTTTTTAACTGTCATGGAAGCAAATAATATATTATCTTTCTAAATAGAATTGACTAAGCGATTGTCTAATTTTATTCTGTAGATACAGTATTATTTAGTACTGTTTTAGCAGAATATTCAGAAAACTCCATCAATAACAAGTCATCAGCTTTCAGTCACAAGACCATTAATGGAGTCCCTTCTGGCATTGTCAATTCTTTTTTTAAGTGATTTCAGGTCAGCCTTTTCTAAGACTAGACACCATACAAATTATGTGCTTATTTTAAATTATTAGTGGATTGTTCACAGACGTGTATGCATCTCTTATTTTAATGTCCTGTTTAGAATCATGAACAGACATAGTTGTTGATAGAGGAACTTATCAGATTCAGGAATGGGACACATTTAACATGGATTTAAGGAATAGAAATGAATTTGTTTCAGTGCAATCTCTGTTTTACCTACCCATCACTCTTAGGTTAAGTCATTTTAGGCCTCTGATAACAGGCAGATCTGTTCTCCTAGGGCTAACTTATTATTTAGCATCATCTTTTAACAATATGGCTGTTTTCTCTTTAGCATCTGTCCTCTAGAAAATTGTTTTTCAAATCATGGGCCACGGTCTAGTTCTAGGCTATGATATCAATTTAATGGATCATGATTAACATTTCTTTTTATTTTTTTTTATGAGAGTGGGAGAGATGGAGATAGAGAAGGGAAGAGGAGCAGAGAGAGAGAGAGAGAGAGAGAGAGAGAGAGAGAGAGAATCCTAAAATCTTTAGTAGACTGCACGCTCAGCATGGAGACCACATTGGGGCTCCATCCTATGACCCTGGGATCATGACCTGAGACGAAATCAAGAGTTGGACCCTCAACCAACTGATCTACCCAGAGGCCCGTAACACTTCTTTTTAAATAAAATAGAAGAGCATAGAAGAAAATAGAGCATACCAATTTAGTTTTATGCATAAGTTGCAAATACTGTTTTTTGGAAAGGTGTATGTGTGTGTGTGTATGTGTGTGTAAGAGAGAGATTAAGAGAGAGGAGGTATATGTATATGTACTGCATTAAAATGTAAAAAATCTGGAAATAATAAATTAGGATAGAGCTGAGGGAGAGTCAGGAAAATTTGGAAGCAAACAGATAACTTAGAGTATGGGAAGATAGGGATATTA
This sequence comes from Felis catus, assembly GCF_018350175.1. Taxonomy (NCBI): domain Eukaryota; kingdom Metazoa; phylum Chordata; class Mammalia; order Carnivora; family Felidae; genus Felis; species Felis catus. Next base: position 75,186,822 of record NC_058370.1, read on the forward strand.
GCAACTGAGGACTGGCAAAAATGATATTGAGTATTAATAATAGTGATAAGTGTTATTATTTTACATGAGTGCATTTTATCGAGTGCTTACTATGTGCCAGGAACTGTTAGAAAAGTTTCCATGGGTTAACTCATTTAATGTTCCCAATGATGCTTTAAGTTATATAGATAGTGTTACTATTTCCATTTTACTGTTGAGACAATTAAAGTACAGAAATGCATAGTAACTTAGACCAACACTATTCATCTTAGTGAATGGCAAATTTGGGATTCAAATGTAGGCTCTCCAAGTATAAGGCTATGCTGTTAAATACTAGAGTTAAATTGCTTCCCATGTTAAATAGGATTGAAACATAGAGATAAGAATCACCTGCTTAAAATCTATTTTTAGAGAAGACTGAATACAACACTTTCCTTTTCTAAAATAAATTTCAGACAATGGACACATGTACAAGATCAGGGCATTCAGTACCTAACCCATTCAATATGTAAATTAGTTTTTTGCAGAAGGCTTTAAAACTGTCTACAGGTTAATGAGCTTGATACTGTAGACTTGTAAAAGAAATGTACTGACTGAGTAGAGAACTGTAAATATAGCTCCTCTCAAGTTGACATGTTGTACAACTCAGATTTCCCAATGTATTGAATTTTAGGATGACAATAAGATTTAGGAACATTTACTCAAATGCTTTTAACTTTCTTCTCAAAAGCCCCAAGCTCATTAGAAACACAAACAAAACTAAAATTACTCTTTCAAACTTCAGGCAGCTGAAGAAGGCTTTTGCTGCTGATACAGCAACCTGAAGTGAAGAGGAAGTGATTCAGTTTGATATTTTCCCTACCATATACACTGTATGAATTATGCTTCTATCAACATCAATGCATATATATGCCTCAGGGATTGCTAACAAGCAGCCAAGGCAGGCCAAGGTGAAGTGGCCGGAAGGTTTCAGAGCTGATGTCTTTAGCCTCTTGGGAGCTGATCTTGTCCATCTTTCTGACATGTGGTCTCTGCATATCAAAAAAATACTGTTGATCAAATCAAAGTGTTCATGAATCCAGTGATTTTTTTTTTTTTTCCTTCACCAAGTGTTCTAGTCTTTTTAGATCTTTGTCAATGGTGTCACAGCTGAGTGAGCAATTCCTGGCTTCCTGAATTTCCCTAAGGGCTAAACTGTCAACATCTATGTTTATCATGGAAACTTTAGACTTGAGAAAAATAATCTGATTTTAATCATGATTTTATATGTAGAATGAAGCTTGTTTAGATCTTTTAGTTTTCAGAATTCGTCCCTTTATGAAGTTAGTTAATGTATTTTGCTAGAATGATTAAGTCCCCTGAATGAAATTTTCCTTTTGTTTTACTTCCTTGCCTCTTCTTTCTCTCCCTCCCTCTTGTTTTTCCTTGTTTTATTCCCTCCCTCCTCCTTTTTCTTCTTTCCTCCTTCTTTTTTTCTTCTTTTTCCTTCCTACTTCCCACTCTCTCATTCTCCCATTTTAAAAGTCTTTTCTTCCTTTCAACATTTATTGAAACATTGCTATGTACCTCACACCATGAATGTAACTAGGGATGCAAGTGTTCTTGCAAAGAGGGACTCACATTAACTTCTTGCTATTCATTCTTTTTAAAAAATTTTTTAAAAAATGTTTATTTTTGAGAGACAGAGTGTGAGCTGGGGAGGGGGAGAAAGAGAGGGAGACACAGAATCTGAAGTGTAGGTTCCAGGCTCTGAGCTGTCAGCACAGAGCCCGATGTGGGGCTCAATCCCATGACCGCTGGATCATGACCTGAGCCATGAATCAGATGCTCACCTGACTGAGCCACCCAGGTGCCCCCAAACCACTCTATGTATTTTAATAGAAGGCATTTTTTAAAAAATATAATTTATTGTCAAATTGGCTAACATACTGTGTGTACAGTGTGCTCTGGTTTTGGGGGGTAGATTCCCATGATTCAGTGCTTACATACAACACCCAGTGCTCATCCCAACAAATGCCCTCCTCTATGCCCATCACCCGTTTTCCCTTCTGTCCACCACTCCCCTCCCCCCCCATCAACCCTCAGTTTGTTCTCTGTATTTAAGAGTCTCTTATGGTTTGCCTCCTTCTCTCTCTGTTTATAACTATTTTTTCCCTTCCCTTCCCCCATGGTCTTCTGTTAAGTTTCTCAAGTTCCCCATATGAGTGAAAACATATGATATCTTTCTCTGACTGGCTTATTTCACTTAGCATAATACCCTTAAGAGAAGGGAATTTAAAACAGTTAATAGATTACATAAGTGATCACAGAATGGAGAACCCAAATGAAGTGTCACTGATCAGCACTAGGAGAAGAGAGCTACCATTCCTAGGGATAGGAGCATACTGTTTCCAGAATTTAGAAGTGAGATTCATCCTGTGAGAGCCAAAAGCTCAGTTGGAATGAGATTTAGCTTACGGGAGCTAAGTCACAGAGGGCAGGACTGTCGAGGAGCCATGGAAATGATGCAATCGCTGCAGAAAGGGAGGCAAGAAGAGCCGAAGAAATAAACTGCTGTCTCCCTTCCTTTCACCATCTGATTTTCCTTCAGTGCTTTGCAATGTCTGGAACTACTTAGGAGCTAGACAGCAGGGATGGAACCAAGTAATAAGCAACTTCTTTGGACATACTTGAACTTTGAATTTCACTGGTAGACAATTTTCATAATTGAAAATCCTCTATTAAGGATTCTGCATTCTTTGCAAGTTTGATCAGACTGATATATCTATCACATTTTAAGGCCTTTATCAAAGACATTTTAAAAACAATATACAGAAGATTATGGGACTTACAATACTATTTTCTTCCCTAGGAATGCATATTTACCAGACCTGGAAGAAATACTTCCTCTTTTTTTTTTTTTTTTTTTTTTTTTTTGGTTGAGTCTGTGGACAAGTTTAGATCCAGAAAGGATTGTGCTTCTGAAATTGACATCCTGTTCATGATAATGGATTCTAATGCCTTTATTCAAGTACTAAGAAGGGGTCAGAGGAATATTAGTTGGAGGGCTGTGCAGCAAACACTATCCAGTCAGCCTCCTGGGCAGAGAGAAGTGATTGAGCTGTGCACATGATAGCCTGAATCCTCATGGATTAGAGGTGTGTATTAAAGTTAATTTTTTAATAGTGCTACTGAATTCAAGGATATATGTCTGTAAGATGGGAGTAGAATTACTTTGCACACTATTTACTCAGACAGGCAGGATATTAGGTGGTAGGCTGATTACATATGTTCTAGTCCCTCTGCAATTAAATACTTTAGGGTCATTAAATTCTTTTTTTTTTTTTTTTTTTTTTTTTAAGTAGGCTCCACATCCAGCGTGGAGCCCAAATGCAGGGCTTGAACTCACGACCCTGAGATCACAACCAGAGCTGAGATCAAGAGTCAGATGTTTAACTGAGCCATGTAGCTGCACTTGAGCCATTAAATTCTTTTGAAAAAGAAAGTGATGTGGCTATCTTCATATATTAATGTAACACAGAGATAACTGGAACAAATGTGGGCATATTTGGAAGAGAGTCCTTGGTGATAGGAAGCCTCGTTATGGTACATTATAGTGGTCCAGGCCAACTGATACAGAAGGCTCGGAATAGAGAAGTGATAGACAATGAAAGAGGCAGTTCTGAAGGGAACACAACATTGGGTTCTTCCTGACAGTAAAGCACTCTCAGTAGAAACACTTATCTTCATCATTAGTCTGTTTCTTCTTCCACTTTAGGAAAGTGTCGTCTAGATAGTCTTGTGGCTATTCTGGACAATCAGAGTCATGCATTTAATACCTCCTACCAATCCTCATCTCTAGCCTTGTTTCTTAGTGAATGCAGCTATTAGAGGCAATTGATTTACAGTCAGTGTACAGTGGGAATTAGGGAAATGAGTTGAACTTAGAATAAAGATAAAGATGTATTTGGAACATAAAGGTTCTTTTTATGATCATTTTGTGCCTTTATAATTTAATAATTAGTAGTCAGATAAAGTTAAACAAGTATAAATGGCATTTATATTTGTGATAGTTGAAGGTAACTAAGTACTATGATTGATTCTTTTTAAGATCTGAGACAAATAGAACATAGATAAACTAAATAAGGGTGTAAGTTATGTTATCTGACTACTAGTATTAAAATTGATAGAAGCCACAAGAATATAAACATGCCATTAATTGTTATTTATAGATTTTTTTTATCACATCTAAAACTTAAGAATAAGACCTTTTACATGTAATGTGCTTTATAGCCTACAAATTATACCCTTGGATATTCTCATTTGATTCTCAGAACAATTCTGTGAAGAAGGCACTTACTATTTCCCCAGAGATTTTGAAAAGGTTGAATGAATTTTGCAGCTATTTACCAAGCTGGCAAATAACAAATGAAAACTTGATACTGACATTTCTTATTTTCTGTATGATTTTTTTTTATACTACACCATGCTCCCGAAGTTGTCATATTCATCAGATAGACTAAATTCCAGTGACTCAGAACAAGCTCTCTTCCCACCTTGCCCCCCCCCCCCCATCTCATACTTGTCCACTAAGTGTTACCTGGGGGCGCTGCTCTGTGCTTTCCCTCAATCTGGAATGCCAAGGCAAGAAGGCATTACAGCAGATGGCCAGTCATAATAAGGAAAAGAGAACATGACAAAGCCCATACAGATTTTGAAAGTTTCTGGCTTGAGTGAGGCACACTACTCATGTCTCCATGCCATTAGTCAAAGTAAATTACACAGTTAAACATAACTGTAAAATTACAGTTACAGTTACTGGCTTCAAGTGAGGAAGGTTGTACATCCTTCCATATGTCCAGAAATAGGGAGATAAATAGGGATATTTAGAAACTTCCTAATTACTATCATAATTGTTAAATGTCACAGTTGAAAAATTAGCAATTTAAGAAAATCACATTTTTTTTTAAAGAAGATAGTAAGTTTACCTTTTCCCAGAGCTTACATTTAAAATGTTTTCTTTGGGGGCGCCTGGGTGGCTCAGTCGGCTAAGCGTCCGACTTCAACTCAGGTCACGATCTCGCGATCTGTGAGTTCGAGCCCCGCGTTGGGCTCTGGGCTGATGGCTCAGAGCCTGGAGCCTGCTTCCGATTCTGTGTCTCCCTTTCTCTCTGCCCCTCCCCCGTTCATGCTCTGTCTCTCTCTCAAAAATAAATAAACGTTAAAAAAAATTTTTTTTAATGTTTTCTTTGTGTATTTTTTAGTGAGCACAATTTCTGGGCAACTCACTACTGGGGTTCTCAATGTAGAAGTATGTAAGGCTGAGCCTTTGAGATGCTCCATGATTGAGTATAAGTTTTAAAACCCTACATATACCATCACTTTCTTGGAAAGTCAGTTACATTAGCATTTAACGCCCAAGAAAATCTGGTAAAGTCTAAACTTGCTTGAAGGCAATTCTTCTATGTGTGCATGACATCCACTGACATCCTGACAAAACGAGGCCCTTTTGAAATGCTTTCCTGAATTCTTCTTTAATGTCCTCCTCCTTTTCATTCCCCACATTCAACCTGCCAGAAAGTCCAGAGTTCTACTTTCCAGAGTTTTAGGCAGCAAAGATTGTGAAAATCCTATTGTAATGATTGTACTACTTATGTGCCATAGCAAGTGATTTAACCTTTCAGGACCTTAGATTCCTCATTTGTATAATGGGTGTGATAGTTACTGTGAGGATGAAAGATACAACATATGTCAAGTACCTGATCCAATAGGCAGTTAATTTTGATTTTGCTTTCTGTGCTTTCTTTCTCTTTCTATTTATATACTGGGAAAATAAAAGAATGGAAATTATTTGCCATTTGTTCTTATTTGTTAAATTAAAATATTTTATTTGGAGGTTTCTTAAAGATAGCCAGCAAAATTGTAGTAGAATAAACCACCACACACTGTAAATGTGCTAGTAATTTCTTGTGGGGAATCTTAGAAGCAGAGAGCACTGAGCCAATAGAGTCTGGAAGTCGTGATCCCAGGAATTACCATGTGTCAAAGAGAGTGAAAGCTAAAGAACTTTAGTCAGCAGTGCTGACTGCCACTTTCCATAATAAAGGCCCATTTCCAAAATGTATCTTGAGCACTTCCCCAGAGCAAGGCAATCAGAAACATCCCATTTTAACATCCTATTTAGATTTGCTCTACTCTAGTCTATCTTTCCCAGTAACAAGAGGAGAGAACTATTTGTCAGGGTAAGGATTGCTTGTTAAAACTCATTTTTAAGTGGATTTACCCTTGGGGCGTATATAATGAAGAAGAAGCTCTTTATGGGTCCTTGGGAAAGTTGAGCTAGTTAACAATCGTAATAGACAAAGGTAGTCACCACAATCAGTATAATGAAGCAAAATCAGAATAATAAAAATAAATATAAGGTAATGAAAACGTTAGTAAAATATTTTCTACTGTATAACATCCCAGGGGGCCTGGGAATGCAAATCTATCTTACACCAGAATCAACTCTGTATATTTCCAGATCTGGCCCACACACAGATTATTCTGAGATGTAAGAAACAATGCCTGTGTTCTCTTTATGCCGTACCTGGGCCATGGAGACCATGAAGAAGGAGCCTGGTAGTGAAACGCATTTAAAGACTGGGTTACAAATCACTGATCTGCAAACATGACCAGGGAATTTGGACGTTATAGTCCCTTGTACAATAAAAAAAAGCATATGCTAAATAATTTTCTGTAAAACTCCCCACTCTTAAGTGGGCTCACATGAGATTGTGGTGTGTGTGTGTATGTGGGGAGGGCTGGGAAGAGTAATGATTTCTTTTCAGAAGCATCCTACTCTTGTTCTCTATGGCTCAGTATATGTGGGGCCTTTTTTCTTTGCCTTTTTGATTTTGTCCTTAAGTTATCCTCAGCAGTGGACTGCTATTTATTTCTTTACAAAAGAAAGCTTTCCTCTGGCTGTGGTGTTCCCTGAAAACGGACATCTTCATCAGTTCTACTGAGTCCAGGGGTGATTTTCTAATGCTAATTTTAGGCCTGTCCCCTGGAGCTGAAGGTTCATAGAGCCAAATATAGCGTAGACATTATTTCTACTCTATAACATTGATGCAAAGTACATCCTATTAGCTGCAAACAACTAGAAAATGTGAACCTCTCCCCAACAGAAAAGGCTCCAAAACTAGCATAGAAAGCAAAAACTGAGAGTTAGCATCTGCTTTGGTGACCTACATGACAGTGAATAATTGCCATTCGTTTATTGTTTCATTTATTCCCAAAGTCCAGGCTCTTACCGGCCTAATCTCCATTTCTGATTCTTATTCTCATGCCTTTGATGACTGCTTTTTCTTGTCCAAACCTTGGTAGAGATGTGCTGAATTCTTGGCAGACTGACTGTGAAATTCATACTGCAACCAGTTTGTGGTTTAGATAATTTTTCCTGCATCCATGCTACCATCACACCACAAGGAACTATGAGATATGATCTGCAATCATAAATCAACCTAGAAATATTGAACAAAGGCAGTTTGTGTAGTGAAAACGAATGTATTGGTGGTGCTGTGCACTGACAAAAACAAAAACAAAAAAACCCTTTTTCCCTCCTTCCTGCTGAAGCTGGAGGCTGCTGTGTAATAAAAAGTTACCCTTTGAAGGCAGCAATGCTAGCCTTCCCAAACTTGGTAAGTATATTCAATTCCTTTATCACCAGACTGAGCTTAAAGGAAAGTTTAATTCATACATAAAGGGACCAAGCAAATGGTTCCAGGGCTCTTTCTGTTTTTGCCCTACCTGCCGGGATTTTTGGCATGGCACCAAACAGCTCCATATACCCCAGCCCAGGTACCTGTCTAGGGAACGGGTGTTTTAAAGAGATTTCCTTCTGTTGTAATTAGCTGAATGATAAATGAAGAATATCTGGCAATGCCATCTTCATTCTCACATTAAAATTACAATGAATATATATATATATATATATATATATATATATATATATATATATATAAACATGAAAGAATAGGTATATATAGTGTACATTTTTATTTCTTTGTCCACCAGATTCCACTCCTGCTCCTTCTAATATTAGAGCTGCAATTCCCGTTGGAGAAATTATGTTTTCTATATTATGTGTAGTCTAGATATTGCTCTCCATTGATGTGTTCTGTACAATCCTCATAAAATGGTAGATGCATAACTCAGGCTCAGCGAGAGAAGCTCTCTCCAGAATTTTAATTTTCAGTGGCATGACACAGGATGGAAAAATGAATGGAGTTGATTCATGTAAGAGGCTGACTCATTCTAGCACAGTGCTCTCCAATAGATATTTCTGCAATCATGGAAATATTACACATCTGTGCTATTGAGTATAATAGCTGCTAGTCACATGAGATTACTGACTACTCACTTGAAGTGTGGCTAATGTAACTGAATGACTGCATTATAGTTTTATTTAATTTTAATTAACTAAAATTTAGCCAACTTTTTGTAGTATTTCCTGTTTTGGACAGCACAGTGCTAGTACAGCTCCCTGAAGAAATTGTGCACTGACACATGCTCTCTGGATTCCCAGGGCTGCCCTGGCTCTTTCTCTTTTTAAACCTAGTTCTTTAGCTATTTCTTTGATTCTGAGTACTACCCCAATCCAATTTGTTACAATTTCCTCCTTTACCTAGTAGCTAGAATCAATTTTGTTTGTTTACATCCAAAAACCTCTAATTAAAGAGGTTTTGTGGGAAAATTCACTAATTTATTACCATATTAATACTATGTTAAGTATTGGTATGCAGGAAGGACTGAGGTGTGGTATTTGGGGATGAAAAGGTGTAAATGAATATCATCCCTGCCTTTCAGGAGCTGTATGAAGATGATAAAAATAGAAATACTAATAATGTAGTGAGAAAAATCAAGTATTTACAAAGAATTTTGTGGTCTCAGAGAAAGTTTCACTAATATAATGTAGCAAGTTGAATAGTTTTCCCCCCAAAAGATAGGTCCACCTGGAACCAAACCTGTGAACATGACCTTATACAGAAATAGGGTCTTTACATGTAATTAAATTAAGGATTTTGAGATGAGATTATCCTGGATTTAGGGTGGACTCTAAATCCAATGACAAGTGTTCTTATAAAAGATGCTCAGAGGAGAGACCGAGGGAGATAAAGGAAGTCATTTGGAGATGGACAAAAAGATTAGTGTTATGCAGCCACAAATCACGAGATGCCTGGAACCACCAGAAGCTGAAGAGGCAAGAATGGGTTCTTGCTTAGTACCTTTGGAGGAGGCATGGTCATGACCATACTTTGTTTTCAGACTTCTGGCTTCCAGAATTGTGAGACAGTATGTTTAGGTTGTTTATGTCATCAAGTTTGTGCTAATTTGTTATGACAGCCCTGGGAAACTGTGTATATGTATATGTATAGTTTATTCCAGCTCTAGTATCAGAATGCTGTCTTAAACCTAGCATTCTGGGTTGTCACTTGGATATCCAACCTAGATTTCAGGGTTGCTGGCCTGTTGTCATTCTACCTCCCACTGTTTAGTAGGGTCCTCCTGAAAAATGGGATCTATCCATCTTATCTTTGAATATTGTCCATTCATCTCTAACTTCCATGGGGCAAGCCATATTTGTTAAGTTTGTTTTCCACTATATTTCCAGCATTTAGTAGAGTGCCCTGTACACATTAAGTTTTAAATAAATGCTTAGTTTAATTAATTAGTATTCTTGCTACTAGGTCTTTCTCCTGGACATTGCTAAACTTCTTTCTCCTGCCACATCCGCGTTCAGTATTAGTGCTAATCTTGGTAATGTTCACGTTCACAATTCTTGCTGAGTGAATCAAATTTAGAACTGCTGATTATCACTAAACTAGGAAAAGCAATACCATGGAATTGACTTGGGTTACCCCTACCTCATCCCAAGTGGTGTCTAGATTTTGCTACTCTTCTATCAAATCAAAATATTCTGGAGGGAGTAAGAGTAAAAAACATCTCTGGATTGCACTGTAATAATCACATCTTTGTGAAAACTTGGGGCTTTTTTTCCCCTGCTATATTTAAGTAGATTGCTTTGATCAATATATTGTTGAACTAATGTCAAATTTATTTTCTTAAGCTTTCTTCAACCTTAAGAATTATCTCAGATTTAAGTTATATCACACTTTATCCACCATTCCACAAAATTTATACATTAAATTTCTGGCATTTTATTCTAAGAAGAGATTTTCAGATTCTCATTAGATTTTATTGCCTCTTTTCAACATATACTTTTAGAAAGTTGGTCTTTTTCTCAGCTTATAATAAGTAACTAGTTGCAATGACTCATGGGTGATGCAATGGCAATCTATAGCCTAATATTGACAAAAAAGTTATAAAATGGTTACAAAAAAGTTTGCAACAGACAGGAGCCATTTAATGCAGGGACTAATAGCTCTAACTCCCTCAGCAATCTATAGTATTATAGTGGGTGCTCATTATAATGACTCAATCATCAGAAAAAAGTTAGGTTATGTTCAGTATATTAAGAGACTAGAGAGAGAATATATTTTTTAAGAATGTCAGCAACTCATTAATTAAAAAAAGGTACATGAAATGGCAAATCTTACTTACGTGGATGAGAAAGACTGGGAAGCCCCAAGAGTTCTGAGAATACTAGCAGGCCTGTCAGTTAGGAAGCCTGAGAGTTCTGAAGACAAAGAAGTCAGATTATCATTGTCAAATTGGAACACATGCTATGATTTGGAATATAAGAAGGAGGTCACTAAAGGTACACAGGGGATTATCTCCAACCTGTTAGATTGATAGACCCTCCACCCCTTTCTCTCTCTTGCTCACTCACTCTCACTTGCTCGCTCTCTCTCTCTCTCTCTCTCTCTCTCTCTCTCTCTCTCACACACACACACACACACACACACACACACACACACACACACACACACACAGAAATATTCAGGACCACTCTTTGGGGTATGGAGGGTGCGAAGCAATCTTGTGTATATCCCTCTTTATTCCAGCACAAAGACAGCCAGCCTAAGGTTGAATTATGAAATCCTATGTTCTTGGCTTCAGCCTTGTTGGTTTCCAACAATTTCCAATAATACTCTGTTGGACTCCAGGTATTATTTATAGTCATTCTTTCACATACTACAGTCTCTCTAATTCCAGTCTAAAAGTGACACCTCTGATAGCATCAATCTAAATTTACCTGAAACATAGTTTTCTACTTCAGTATCACACCGTTGGGAACATTATCTGATCTACTCTGATCTACTCTAATGTGGTAAAGAAGTCCTCTCTGTTGAGTGTGATTCCTATCCTCTTTTCACATCTTTATATCTTAAGACTTGGTAGAGATATCAATATCTTTAGCAGATTTATCAGCTGTTCCCACTACCAAAAATACAAACTTTCTCTTCACAAATTGGCAGAGTAAGTGCTATGACTCCCAGGGCACTACTCTATCTTTAAAAGATAAAAAGTCACTGGATTTAGTAAAGTCAGAACTGGAGAAAAAAATACTGTTTTCTTCCACTCCAATTGGCCTGCATATATGGTTATGCAAAGTTAATGTTTTTACTTTCTTATGTTGACAGTTTTCTTAAATAGAAGAGGGTTCAGTGGTTGAGGTTTGATATTCATCTTTTCCCAGACTTAGCTTTCACAAAAAATTCCATCATTGCAGCACTAAATGGAACAACTTATGAAAAATTTAATCATATTTCTTTCACAGATGAAAAAGAACAAAGTCATACTCTGTTATGTTGCATGAATGGTATATTTTCTCTTTCTAAATAGTCAGGCACCAGAGATGCTCTTATGAGTTGGTTCTGTGGAGTGCAGATTCTGACTAAACTAGCACTTACTGAGCAAGAACAGCCTGCCAGATACTGTTGCATATTTTAATGATATTGTTTAATGATAAGGGATAATAGCTGTAACTACAACGTGTAATTGCCAACTTTGTGCCGGATGATTTTTGCTCATTTGTTGATGTTGCCCAAAGCTATGCAGTCAGTAAGTAAATGCTTGAGACAAGATTTGATCACCATTTTGTTTAGCTCCACAGGCTGTGCTCTAGTATTTCTTACCTAGTGCTGCCTGACCTTCCATTGAGTTGTACCATTCTCCTCATGATATATTATCCTGAATTTAAGAATTCTAAATTTACAATTTCTACTAGAATTTAAGAATTCTACCAAGAATTCTATTAAAATTGACTCACCCATTTGGATAATTAAAACTCTGGACTGTCTTTAAGTGAATTCTTCAGTATGCAAATGTCCCTGAGAGGCTAACCTCTTAAGCCTTTCTTGGCTAAAAGTGCAGGAGGGTGAGGTTTGAGCTATGCCCTGGGACAGTGAGGTGCAGGCAGAGTGACTAGGGATCTGTGATTATGAGTGCGCATTTGGTTCAAAGATGAAGAGAGTCATTGCAAAGAAAACTGGAAAAATCCAAGGCAAGCTCTGTGCTTCATAATTTATAGACCAATTCCTCTCCTGTCTAATCAGAATTGTTCACCAAGAAAACTTACAGGTCCTCGTTACAGGTTTGTTAGAATTTCTTCCTTTACTTTTCCTTTATTCTTTTAACTGTTTCCAGTTTCTATGCCTCTTTTCATCAGTTTAGTTGCCTGAGGCTAGTGTTTGAACTTGCCTTGCAGTCTTGTACGTATGGTACGCAAACATTTACACGTGCAATTTTCAATAGAATAGAATTGTTTGAAGTTAAGCCCTTCTAGGGAAAGCATTTTCACAGTGTCTATTCAAGGTGAACATGCATCTAATTATCCTAATTTTTATTATAGTGACTGAGGGTAGATGAGAGTTTTATCCCCCGGGAGACACACACTTAGTAAAATACAGAACCAAATGGGCAAGAGTCCAAGAGTAGGAAGCGGAGTGTAAATTCTAGAACCCATTTTCATTTATATAAATCGGTGTTGGCACTTGTGTCAGTTCTCTTAAAATCATTCCTGGTAAGAGAGCAGCACCATGTTTGAAGTCTAGTTAGGTTAATTGTGTGGAAGATGTGGCATTGAGCAAGTGAGAACAAGAGCATCAGAGAAGTGACATCTGTTTACTTAGCAAGAATTTATTCAGCATTCACTATATTCCTGGCACTGTTGTAGGCGGTGTAGATTGAGCTTGTGCTGTAGGAAATTTTGTAGTAACACTGGGTCTTCTTTAGTGCCCAGTTCTCCCCTCACTATCCCTTTCCTCAGATGGTTTGCTTCAGGAATCCCAATTTGTTGTGTTCATCCAGAATTTTCTAAGTTATTATTGGTAAGAAATTATGGAGAAGTACCTTTTAAGGGTATTGCAGTTTAAATGATTCCACAGGATTAATTGGATTGATGGGAAGGGTATTAGTTTTGGAATGAGAGACATGGATTTTTATTTCAGCTTTGCCACTTAATATACTTGTGGTTTTTGGTAAGTCATTTATCTTCTCTAATCCCAAATGTCTTCAGCTCTAAAGTGGAGATAAATACCTTCTGGGTTGGTGTGAAATATGAAGATTAAATGAGATAATGTATATATTGTACAAGATGTACAGCACCAAGTACAGGCTCCATAAATAACCCTAGCTGCTGTGCTCTTCTATTTAAATCACCAGAACAGAGCTTAGAATACATTAAAATCACTATAATTCTTATTTCATTTTTCTTCCCTTTAATCCAAGACATGAAGCTAGGCATGGAATTTCTGTCCCTGTAACTGGGAGAAGTAGATACAAATTTGGCTCAAGGGAAAGAAGAGGAAAAGAAAGAAAAGTAGAAGGAGCTTCCTGAGACTCTTCAAACCAAATCAGCTGTGACCTTAAATATCACTTGGGGTTAAGCTCTGTTCTGCTAGTGAAAGATTTCCGAAAGCCAATTTTTCTTTCCTTTTCTATCTTAAAATATATCTGGGAAGAGAGGAAATAGGCAGCCTCTTGACATTCTTTATTTTGGTAGCTAAAACCCATGTAGCTAGATCTCCAAATTTGATTCATACCATAGCTGTTTGGAAAAACTGTAGCTTCTTTTCTTTATCAGTAACTAATTTGCTTTCCTCTAAACCCACTGTTGAGTTGGAGGGTGGGGGGGGCTCAGGGGGCTCTTATAATAATTTTCTGTTTCTCATATCCTCTCTTCCTACAATTTAGACATATAGTCTCTGCAGCTGTTGTTTAGCACTCCTCAGAAACAATGCTCAGGCTTTCAGATTTTAGTTCTTCCTTACAACAGCAACTTCTCTCCAAGATGGTGGCTGAGTATTTGGGGGTAGAAATCAGACTTAGATGATGTCGTGGAGGAGAGACTTAGAGAACCTGGGGATAATGTGGTTCCTCCCCTCTCACACGCAGTGTCTTCTTTCCTTCTTGGTTGAAGCTTGCTCAGCAGGTATCCATGGCTGGAGGGCATAGCTGATGTCACCCACAGTCCTCTTTGCCTTCCAGTTTTCCCTTCCTCTTGGCTGGCGCAGCTTTTCTTGGGCTCCAGCCTGGTCTGTATACTCCTCTTAGGTCTGGCTGTAACTCTCCTTCAGCCAGGTGCCAGGAGTTTGGGCTGCAGTTCATGCCCGCTGGTAACTGGGGCTCTACAGAAAGCATCTGTCTGTTACAAGATGCTGCAGCCTCCAAATGTCTCAAAGGGAAAATAAAGCAAGTTGTAATGGCAAAGTTAGAAAAAAAAAACAAAAGGAAAAATATTACTGCTTGTGATCACAAGGAGTTCCTGCTAACATTCTTAGTGTTGGTTTCCACATTCTACTACTCATGTTAGACTGAGTCTATATGTACCAAATTTTCTAGATAACAAAAAAAAAATACCCAAATGAAAATTTTCTTGAATCATCAAAATAATTAAGTGCATGGTTACCTTGGCTGTCTAAATATGATTTCTTTTATTAAGTCATCTATTTATTTGATAAATATTTATTGAATACCTACCATTTACTAAATGCCCCTCCAGGAAAAGGGATATAAAAGTGAACAATACAGACCATAATCTTTGCCCTTATAGAGTTTATCTTATAGTTGGGGAAAATACACAATAAACAAATATATTCTGTAAGATAAAATTATTATTTACTGAATATTTACCATATTCCAATGTTTGAAAGTGCTATGATACTTAAAGTTGGTATGTCCATTGTCTTTTCCCTTAAAACTTAAAGTCTCTCTTAACTCAAAAGAACTGAATGTGAAACAATTTGAAAGCCAATACAGTTTGTAACATTTATAACAAATATAAAATGAAAAAAGAGTATAATCACCAGAATCTTTAATAATAATAATAAAAGTAGTAGTAGTATTAATAATAGTTTCTTTTTAATTTATCACAACCATTCATATCAGTAGGCCATTTGTATTAATGAAAACTCAGTAAAGTTGGTGGGACTCGTATGATGATCCCCATTTGTAGAAAGGATTGAGACTCAGAGGAGTAAAGTAACTTGCCTATTTTTCATGATTGCTAATTAATACCAGAGCTAGTACCAAGGTGCTGAATCCATACTCAGTATTCAGGCAAGGTAAGGGGAGGGGAATATGTGCCATGAGGGGGGGCCATGACAAAGGCACAGAGCTGGAAAGATACAAAGTATAAAAGGTCTCAAGATCTCAGGTTTTTCATGTTTCGGATTTAGAGATTTGAAGCAGATTTGAAGCAGATAAAACCATTCTTACAGACTCTTATAACACCAAAATACATTGTTCCTTCTTAAAGAAATATCATTCCCATTACATACTCTCAAGTTTGATGGAATAGCCAAAGCATAACTATTTTGGGGGGCAGTTTTCTATTTCTGGAACTCTGATCTCTCTGAAACTTAGTTCTGCCTCTCTTACTTTTTAGAGAATATTTTCACCTGAAGTTTTTATTTTTACCTTTAATCTATTGTGTCTAAAACAAATTCATTATCTTTCTTTCCGAATAAGTTTCCCATTATTCTCCCAATTGCCAGGTTTGAAAACTTTGAAGCCATCCTTATTGCTTTCATCTCTTTCATTCTCCCTTTTCTAAGAGCAACCACTCACCAGTGTCTTCTGCATCCACAGGTTCCTTTCCATTCCACTGAGCCAGGCCAAAATGGAATCTCGTTACTTCATGTTTGCATAACTTTAATAATCTGATAGTTACCTATCTTTTTCAGTTCATCCTATAAACACAGCAAACTCATATACACATAAAATTATTCTCAACCAAAAGTGATATTGGGTAAGAAAAGGCTATTGATATGTTAACCGCATTTTTTGTTATATTTTATATTTGCCATAAGAATAGATATCTTAGTGGGGCGCCTAGGTGGCTCAGTCAGTTACACAGCTGACTCTTGATTTCAACTTGAGTCATAATCTCACAGATGAGTTTGAGCCCCGTCGCGGGTTCTGCACTGACAATTCAGAGCCTGCTTGGGATTCTTTCTCTCTACCCCTCCCATGCACATGTTCTCTCTCTCTCTCTCAGATAAATAAATAAACTTAAAAAAAAAATAATAGGTATCTTACTTTTCTTAATTCATTACTCTTTCCCAGCACCTGGAACAATGCTCTCATGGACAGACCCTAAGAGGGCTGTCCTTTCTCATAGTATTTTGATCTACACTCCTAATTGTGGATAGGACCTGGGACTTACTTCTAACCAATAGATATGGAAAAGGTGATGGGATGTCTTTTCTGTGATTGTATTAGAGAAGATTATAACTTCCATCTTGTTGGCAGGCTCTAACTATTGACTCTTTCCTTTGGTGGTTTTGATGAAGCACATTGTCATATGGATAGACCCATATGTCAAGGAGATAAGGATAGCCTCTATTAGCCAACAAATTGCTAAGGCCTTCATCCAACAGTTTATAAGGCTCTTACTCTTGTTGATAACCACATAAGCTTGCAAGCAGATCCTTCCCCAGTCAAACCTCAGATGAGACCCCAGCACTATACCTTGGTTGCAGCATTGTGAGAGAAATCAAAGCAGAGGACCCATCTAAGCCATGCTGGGATTCCTGATCTAAAGAAATTGTGAGGTAATAAGTGTATGTGTTTTAAGCCTGCCAAACTTATGATAATTTGTTATGCAACAATAAAAAAATGCAAATGCCTTGCATATACTCAGTGGTCAAGAAACTTTGTCAATTAGATAAATGAAGTATCCTCTTTGCATTCTTGTAAATTAACATTCTCTACATACATTCAATAAATATTCCCTAAAAAGAAAAAATACTCCTTAACAGTTAAGAAAACTAAATTAATTTTAAAACTGGGACCTTCAGTCTCATGGCACTTTCTCTAGTGTTGGGTAATTATGTGGGGATTGAGGTAGTTTGTTATTTCTGTTAGTGCTTTTGAATTTTGGTTGTTGTTTGATTGCTAAAATCTCTGCTGTCATTGAGCATGTGTAATTAAATGTGTGATCTATACTTTCACAAACTTGCTAATTAAAATTGTGTCTGTAGACACAAGGTGAACTCTTCTATTTTCTTGCAGAGACTTTGAAGTTCCAAAGTCATTTTTTTTTACCATAATTCTTGAGGAGGATGCTTAATTAAATTTGTATTGTTTTCAGATATCCTTATCACCAACAGCCCATTGCACCATAGTGCTGGACCCAGAGAAAAAAAATCAAATTATAAATTGAAATGTGGCAAACATACATTAAAAATTAAATTCTATAGAAGTTACCTCACTTGGCAAAGACTAATGTCAGAATATGTAGCTTAATATTTCATATCTCCTATAAAATATTTAAAAATCACAGTTCTCTTGGGGAGAAGAAAAGATTTCAGTAAACTTAACATCTACAAAATACAGTGACATATAAGGAGTACATATTTTTTAGTATAAATATTAAAGTAAAATATTAGTAGGCAATATGTTTATTATCAGGTTGGCAGTGCTAGTTATTGTGTTTGTGTCAGATAGTTCTAGAAATTTTGCAGTGGCTTTAACTGTTTGCTCTTCTGTCACTCAGGCAACTCCTTGTTTGCTGCTGCTTCTAACCTAACTCATTCTCGCTCTATCTCACCCCACCAGAACCTTCATTTTTCCTTCTACCATTACTGTGATTGTCTTTAGAACTGATCACATCAAACAATAAAACAATCTTTTTTAAAAAACAGATGATTTTTTAAAGTTTATTTTAAGAGAGAGACAGCAAGAGTGGGGGAGGGGCAGAGAGAAGGGGGAGAGAGAGAGAATCCCAAACTGGCAATGCAGAGCCCAATATAGGGCTCGTACTCGTAAAACTGTGAGATTATGACCTGAGCCAAAACCCAGAGTCAGATGTTTAACCGACTTATCCACTTAGGTGCCCCCAAACAGAAAACAATCTTAAATCAGCTAAGTATGCCTTGAAAAATTTTTAAAAAGAAAACAGAGGGTAAGAATATGTTTAGCAATAGTCCTTGATAAAAAAAAAATTATTAATGGTAACTCTAATTTCAAAACATAATCTGGAACGAAATTGTAAAATTGGGCAGGGCAGTATGTTGTATTTAACTGAGAATACAAGTGGACAACAAAAACTTTGTGTGAGTAATCATTGTTAAAGAAAAACATATTTAACAAAAATTACAATCCAAGTAGTTGTTGAAGCTCTTCTTATCTTTTTGGTTCAAATGAAGTAGAAGTGATACTTGGGGGCAGGTTGGCTGCTAGACACATTGACCTCAATGTAGCCTTTAGTGGAGAGCATGAATCGTATAGTCAACAGACGACATTTCATTTGACCTGTAGTATATGGGATGGATTTCTTTTTCTTTTTTTTTTTTTTATGCTTTTTTTTATTTTTTATTTTATTTTATTTTATTTTTTTATGAAATTTATTGACAAATTGGTGCCCTCCTCAATACCCATCACCCACCCTCTCCTCCCTCCCACCCCCCATCAACCCTCAGTTTGTTCTCAGTTTTTAACAGTCTCTTATGCTTTGGCTCTCTCCCACTCTAACCTGTTTTTTTTCTTTCCTTCCCCTCCCCCATGGGTTCCTGTTAAGTTTCTCAGGGTCCACATAAGAGTGAAACCATATGGTATCTGTCTTTCTCTGTACGGCTTATTTCACTTAGCATCACACTCTCCAGTTCCATCCACGTTGCTACAAAAGGCCATATTTCATTTTTTCTCATTGCCACGTAATATTCCATTGTGTATATAAACCACAGTTTCTTTATCCATTCATCAGTTGATGGACATTTAGGCTCTTTCCATAATTTGGCTATTGTTGAGAGTGCTGCTATGAACATTGGGGTACAAGTGGCCCTATGCATCAGTACTCCTGTATGGGATGGATTTCAAGAAAGAAGAGGGTACTTAGAAAGTGGGAAACTTAGAGGAGGGTAAAAAATAAAAACCTGAAATCAGAATTCCTGATTTAATTTATATTGGATTTATACCCAGAAGTGGGATTGCTGGATCATATGGTAGTACTATTTTCAATATTCTTATGAACTGCCATACTATTTTTCATAGCTGCTACATCCTTTTAGGGCCAGTAGGCAAACAGTTTTGTTTGCACAACTGTGCAAGGATATAAAATCAGTTGAGAAAAAAAAATCCCTTTTACTATAGCATCCAAAAGAATAAAATATTTAGGAATAAACTTAACCAAGGAGGTGAAACACTTGTCTATTGAAAACTGTAAAACATCAATAAAATAAATGAAAGGAGACACAAATAGATAGAAAGACATTCTGTGTTCATGGATTGGAGGACTTGATATTGTTAAAATGTCCAGATTGCCCGAAGCAATCTACAGATACATTGTTATCTTCATCAAAATCCCAGTGGCATTTAAAAAAAATTTTTTTAATGTTTGTTTATTTTTGAGGGAGAGACAGAGCAGGAGTGGGGGAGGTGCAGAGAGAGAGGGAGACACAGAATCCGAAGCAGGCTCCAGGCTCTGAGCTGTCAGCACAGGAAGCATGAGATCATGACCTGAGCTGAAGTTGGACACTCATCCAACTGAGCCACCTAGATGCCACCCCGCCCCCGCCATGGCATTTTTTACAGGAATAGAAAAAACAATCTTACTTTAAAAATGTTTATTTATTTATTTTGAGAGAGAGAGCACTAATGAGGGAGGGGAAGAGAGAGAGAGTGGGGGAGAGAGAATCCCAAGCAGGATTTCCATTGTAAGCACCAAGTCTGATGTGGGGCTCGAACTCACCAACTGTGAAATCATAACCTGAGCCAAAATCAAGAATCAGATGCTTAACCAACTGAGCCACCCAGACACCCTGAAAAAACAATATTAAAATTCATAAGGACCCACAAAAGATATAGAATAGCCCAAATGATCTTGAGAAAGAAGAACAAACTTGGAGACTTCTTACTTCTGATATCAAAATATATTACAAAGCTATAGTAATTAAAATAGTGTAGTGCTAACATAAAGACAGACATGTAGACTAATGAAATAAAATAGCTCAGAAGTAAACCCATATAGTCAATTGATTTGGGTCAAGGATGCAAAGAACACACAATGGGGAAATTTAAGAAATGGTTTGTGATTATTGCATCTATATGCAAGAAAAATTAAAAAAAAACAAAACTTTTATACCATACACAAAAATTAACTCAAAATGGATTAGAGATAAATGTAAGCCCTAAAACTGTAAAACTGCTAACAGATAACATAGGGGAAATGCTCTTTGCTCTTTGATACTGGTCTTGGTAATCATTTTCTTGGGTATAACACCAAAAGCAAAAATCGGCAAGTGGGATCACATCAAGCTAAAAAAAGAAAAAACAAAAAACAAAAAACAAAACCTCTGTTCAGCAAATGAAATAGTCATCAGGTTTAAAAGGTAACCTATGGAATGGGAGGAAATATTTACAAACCATATATCTCATAAGGAGTTAATCTCCAAAATATGTAAGGAACTTATAAAGTCAATAGCAAAAACAAAGCAAAACACCCCAAAACTAAAAATCAACCAACCAACCAAAGAGACAAAAAACCTGATTAAAAGTGGGCAATGGATGTAAACAGATATTTCT
The DNA here is from genome assembly GCF_018350175.1 of Felis catus. Classification (NCBI taxonomy): domain Eukaryota; kingdom Metazoa; phylum Chordata; class Mammalia; order Carnivora; family Felidae; genus Felis; species Felis catus. The sequence goes on from NC_058370.1 coordinate 75,207,753, forward strand.
CCAAAGAGGGCCTACAAATCAGGGAACTATAAATCAAAACTACAATGTGATATCACCTTACAACTATTAGGATGGCTACTATCCTAAAAAGAAACAAATAAGGATGACAGATGTTGGTGAGCATGTGGAAAAATTGGAACCTCTTGTACACTGCTGGTGGGATAAACAATTTTGATAAGACATTAGGTTTGTTCCTGTGTCAGTCTTTGGTTTAAGGTATCACTTAAAAATCATTAATATTTAGAAGTACATTTAAAATATTTAGAAGTTTTATTTCACTTACCTTCTTTGGCAAGGCCACTGAACACACCTGTTTGTCCTGCTTGCCCCCAGCTGTGAGGTCAGTTACAGAAATAGAAGAATTTTAGTTGGCAGTAAATTGGTAGATATGTTAAGCCTTCATGAAAATCTTTCAGAAGACTTGACTGGAGAGTACATCAATCTCTAAATGTATAAGGACATCTATAGAAATGCTTCTTAAACACAATTCCTTTGTAGGGTGCTGAAAAAGTTTCCAAATACTAATGTTTAAATGAAGGAAATGAGAACTTAGTGATTTTTTATTTTTTCTATAGGCCAAATTTATTAAAGGACTGATCTTTATTCTGCAGTTGTGTCCTTCAAATATTGGATGAAAAATGACCTATCCATATGAAATTATGATAAAATTGAATGAAAGAGCTTTTAAAAGTGTTTTTATATAGCAGAATACAAAATTGCCAATTCTAGGTCTGTTCAAAAAAAAATTTAAACTGAGACATTAGCTTTATTAGTTCACTCAGTGTATCCTTAGGAATGTCTCCCTTGTCCTACCAGTTCTAGGATCTCTGTGATGAATGGGAATGGCTTTTTGCAAGACTGGCATATGCAAGGATAGCCGTTTTATTCATAGGACAACCCGTAGAGTACTTCAGTGGTCTACATTGGCCAGAGTGATCATCATGGTTTCTAGCATTTCTGTTCCCTGTACTGGTTTTACTGTGGACTTCTCAGTTCTTAACAGATGTGATGTCTTAGTTTCTGACCAGTATAAAATTTATAGTTTTTTTTTCTTTTAACAAATGACATTTATTTACTCACCTTTTATTCATTCTCAGCTGGCATACACTTATTGAAGATCTTACAGGGTCTAATTTCAAGTGAAACCTGACACTTCTTTAGGAAATATATCTACCCAAACCCAATAAAAACATATACTTATTAGTTTTGATACCTATTTTTGTGGGCTTTATATTATTACCTTTTATATAAAAAGATAGGATATATACAATATTACTTTTGAGTTGCTTTTTTAGTAGTAGGGATGAGTAGAAATAAGCTGTGGAATTTTAGAAACAGAAAGGACCTTAGAAATTGGGAAGCCTTGGGGTGCCTGGGTGTCTCAGTTGGTTGAGCGTCCAACTTTGGCTCAGGTCATGATCTTGCATTTTGTGAGTTTGAGCCCCACATTGGGCTCTGTGCTGACAGCTCAGAGCCTGGAGACTGTTTCAGATTTTGTGTCTCCCTCTCTCTCTGCTCCTCCCCCAACTTGTGCTCTGTCTCTGAAAAATAAATAAAAGCATTAAAAATAATTTAAAAAACCCAAGAAAGTGAGAAGGCTTGTGGTGGCCCAAGTTAATTTAGACAAAGTATCAGAATAATATAAACACCTGTGTTAGAGCCCAAATCTATACTCAGTCTCTGTCTTTTCCTATATTCTAACATTGTGGTCATCTGTGTTTATTACCTTATTGTCACACTTATTAAAAAATACACATTGGAGTACTACATCACCTTGTTCAGCATCCATGGATACAACGTTATATGAATAATGATTCATATTTGCTCTCCTATCCTTAGGTCCAGGCAAGAGAGGCTCTCTGCCATGGACTGTATGCTCTTGAGGCCACTGTCCTGGATTTCCTCTAGCCATGCTTCTCTCCAAGAGGTTATACTTCCTTTTCCTGGCCATTTTCTTATTAACTGGGACCCTGGAGTTCTCTTTTCCAATTCAGGGCCTAACTGAGTCTCTTTACTATGTCCTCCTTAGGATATAGATGGTATGAACAAGTCAAAGAGTGAAGGATGATTAAGGAGCAGCTGATTATGGGTGTTGTGGATGGAGCTTGGCTGAACAGGCTGAGATTTCTGTATGCATGCATGTATGCTAGGGCTCTTACTCTGTGGAACAGAACTATGACTGTGAAGAGAATGGAGCAGGCAAGGTTTTAGGGGCTGGCTCTCTCCTGCTACCATTTATGGTAGAGTGAGGAGTTTCAGAATTATACACTTTTACATGGGTTATCTGGGAATCGGAACACATATTTATCAAGACAAGAGAATGGAATATATTTTGCTATAACTGTTTACTAGTTTGATTTTTCAAATTTTAAATATTTAGACATCATATGTGTGAACTTTCATTTGTCTTCTTGTCTTGAACCCACAAATGTTAGAAGAAGGATTTTCTCTTAAAGATTAGTGTTTGGTTATAAAAGTGACAGAAATGCAGTTTCCTCTTCACGATTAAAATTGTGCATATGACTTTGATATTATTGATATTATAAGAAGAACTTAAAAGGACAGCCAGATTCAGTGAGTTAAACTTGACTTTTGACAACTTAGAGTTGACTGGTACCCCTGGGCAGGTCTCAGGCAGATTCAGTGGGAGTATTCTTAAACTGGTGTAAAATGAATTATAATAATCTTACAGTGACTGGAAGAAAATCTTTAAAATACAAGTTATGTTATTTCTAATCCTTGTGCTGACTAGGTCAGATTATAGGGTGGCAGTGCTGCAAAGGAAAACTGAATTCACAAGCTCAACAGGTCTTTTATGTTAAATTGAGAGCCATGATTGTAATAAGTACGATTCTAAAAACTGGACTAGGGACAGTTGCAAGAACAAGCCTGAGAATATTAAATCCTTAAATTCCCCTGAGTACTCAAGTGCGTTAAAAAGCAGCCTCCTCCCTTTTGACAAAATAGCATAGTATCCTCTTGCCTAGAGACACTATTATTGACTTCAACCTAGCCAAGTGCCTCATGAGATGACACTTGTTTTTCTTTTTTTAAATAATTTTTTATTTTTTTTTATTTTTTTTTTTTATTTTTTTTTCAACGTTTATTTATTTTTGGGACAGAGAGAGACAGAGTATGAACGGGGGAGGGTCAGAGAGAGAGGGAGACACAGAATCAGAAACAGGCTCCAGGCCATCAGCCCAGAGCCTGACGCGGGGCTCGAACTCACGGACCGCGAGATCGTGACCTGGCTGAAGTCGGACGCTTAACCGACTGCGCCACCCAGGCGCCCCTTAAATAATTTTTTAATGTTTATTTATTTTTGAGAGAGAGCGAGTGTGAGTGGGGGAGAGGTAGAGAGAGGGGGAGACACAGAATCTGAAGCAGGCTCCAGGCTCTGACCTGTCAGCACAGAGCCAATGTAGGGCTCACTCATGAACCACAAGATCATGACCTGAGCTGAAGTCAGACGCTTAAATGACTGAACCACCTGGGCGACCTGACACTTGGTGTTCTTGAGATCTGCTCCCACTAATACTCATTTCTTTTAAGACAGTTACCAGGGACAAGTTTCTCTGCATGGGCTCAGGGAAGACATAAGATCCCTGCTCTTTGAGAAAGTGTCATATCAATCAAAGGAATTGCAGAATCTGGCCATGTAAATTGGCAGGAATCTGAGAGAATCGGTGTAGAAGTAATTTTTGAGGATGTTAGACCTGGGAAGCAAGATGTTAGACTGAAAAATACACTTTGTTCACATGGTGATTCTCACCTCTGATTCAAATTTAAATGTCTTGGCAAAGAGGTGGCCGTAACGGTTTGCTGTGATGACTCTTTGAGGCTTAAGGATGATGATTACTTAAAATAAATTTGGTATTTGGTGAGAGAGATTCAGATGATTCAGAGTGTTGAATAGAGATAGTCAGAGTGGACTTACTTGGAAAGACCTGAGAAGCCAGTATTTCATAGCCTTCTGAGAAGTTCTTAACACACTTCTCCCTCTAACATAATCGGAAATACACTGGTTGGTGGTAGGGAGGGGAGACAGTGGAATCTTTGGGAAAGTTGAGTGTGGTTATCTGCAGGCCAGGATGGTGGGAAATGCTCTCGTGAAATCATGAAACTATATTCCTTTTTTTTTGTTTTTTGAAACTAGATTCCTTAGTATAAATGGGGATGATGAATTCCAGAATTGTGGAGGCTAGGTGACAGCATTCACTTATCAGATATAAGGTGAATATAATTGTCATAATTGATATTGAAGGCCAGAATGGCTATCAGGATGCCCAGACTATAGGGATCTGTGATGTGATAAAGGTTAAGAGATCAAAATAGTCTTAGGTGTGAGATAGATTGACAGTAGACTATATCATTTCTTCCTTTGTAGAAATAAAGCGACATCAGCCACTGAAATGGAAAATTATGTCCAGCCAATTTCTAGATCTAAATCAGTTTATGGACCCAGGGTCCATTGATTGAAAGGATCCTAAGTCCTCATCACCCCAAATATATATGGTAAATAGTCCATTGTTTTGTTCCCAAGATGATCTGTGGTGTTTGCCAGAGTTATGGTGCCCAGGGAAAATTTTCAATGTGGAGTCTGAACTGACACACAAGATATCTGAAATGGCACCATGGATGGGGCTCCCTGTGTGGCTCAGTTGGTTAGGTGTCTGACTTTGGCTCAGGTCATGATCTCCCGGTTAGTGGGTTTGAGCCCTGCGTTGGGCTCTGTGCTGACAGCTCAAGCCTGGAGCCTGCCTCGGATTCTATGTCTCTCTCTCTCTGTCCTTCCCCAGATTGCAGTCTGTCTGTCTGTCTGTCTGTCTCTCAGAAATAAACATTAAAAAAAAAAATGGAAAGAACACCATGGTCTTCCAGTTATAGAGGTTTATGGTGGACTAGTTGCAACAGTGAGTATCATAGTTTCATTAACTCCCTTACTGAAATCTTTTCAGATACTGTGTTTTTGTGACTTACATTTCCTCTTTTGGAGTAGCAAGGGCATCTTTTTCTCACAGAAATGGAGGGTCATTTTACAGCATGGGAACTGGATAAAATGGAAGGGCATGAGTGGATGTGAATGATGCAAAGAGTCCTATCAAATACTTTCTAGGTATCACTTTAACTGCTTTTGACCTTACTTACCCCTAGTCCATGGCCACTTTTTACCCCACATACTGTGATGACTAACTTCACACAATAGCACCTTGTCTCATGCCTCTATACTGCATTTTTTGCCTCTCCCCTGTGGTGTCCTGGTTTCCATTGAGGTGTGAGATGCTATAGGGTACACTTGGCACCTATGTATGTGCAACCCTGAAGTAATTTTTGACTTATGGGAAGTAGGAGATGGGAAGATCGATTTCCACCTAGACAGACTCTATTAAAATGCAGTGCTAAATATGTCCTCTCAATTAGATAGATCTACCAGATTGACAAAATCAGTTGTGCTGGATTTCAACTAGTGACCAATTCTTTAATACTTTCTTTCCTATTTATTCTCTTTCCTTTAATACCTCACTCTCTATTTTCTTCCCCCCTGCTTCCCTGGGATTTCTCTCACCATTAAAGTATTAACATATAAATGTTTACCTTCATCTTTGTTTCTAGAAATACTAATATACCACATACCTCAGACATATATATCTACTTCTTATACCTGCACTGATTTTTTTTTTCCTTATCTGTGTGGGAAACTTCTGATTATTCTTCAAGCCCTAGTTAAGTGTGTTCTATAAACTTTGGTACACTCAAGCAGAATTAATTATTTTCTCTACTGCATTACTATTAATTTCCTAGCACATATGTCTATTATTGTGTTTACCATAATGTCCTACAGAGTTATGTAGTACTGCTTAAAGCACCAACTGCTTGAGAGCCATGTCTTATGCTTCTTTGGATTCCCAGCATCATGAATGGTCTCTTGAACATAATATGTCATCATTTTTTATGGAGTAAATTAGTGAGTTAATTAGAATTTAATATTAGGACCATGTTTTAGTTCAGTGCCTTGTGTGAATGCAAAGAAATTCTTAAGAGTTGAAGATTTTCTGGACCTGGGTGATTTAGTCAGTTGAACATCGAACTCTTAATCTTGGCTGAGGTCATGATCGCATGGATTGGGAGATCGAGCTCCACATCCTGGGATTCTCTCTCTCCCTCTCTCTCTGCTCCTGCCATGCTTATGCTCTCTCTCTGTCTCTCAACGTAAATAAATAACCTTAAAAAAAGAGTTGAAGATTTATACTACATAAGCTTCTGTTATAATTATCTACATATATAGAACACTCCAAAAATATTTTATTTACTTTTCCATTTCATCTACCTGTCTAGCTATCTGTCTCTTATCAACCATCTCTCTGTTGTCAATATGTAATAACCATTTGAAGATGAGACAGTGAACAGGCAAGTGCCATTGACAAAGCAATAGAGCAGGAGGCTGCTTGTTCAAAGTCAAAGCACATATTCTTTGGAGAGATAACTTTTATTGCTTTAGCTAGGAAGTAAGCCTACATTGCTCCTTTGTTTGGGTCCAGTGTGTTTTGGTTCGGACAGAGATTTTGTTGTTAGAATGGTTTCACTGTAGTACTTAAACTAGAAATAGCAAGTCTGAGAAATGGCATAATTTTCCACAGTAACTGAGATGAAAATAAAGAAACTTCATTTGCAGCTGAAAGACTTGGAGTTTCAAGTCAATACTGGGTTCCTGAGCAGTGTATTAATTTATTAATTGCACATATCTAAGCAGTGTATTAATTTATTAATTGCACATATCTAATATACCTGTCTGCTACAGCCTCCATAACAACCTCATATAATTGTAACTGTTCTGATTTGTAGGTGTCACTTCTCGTTTTTAGGCCACAGGCTACTTGCTAGTCCAAAACCAGTCATTACATAATTCCCACAGAGTGAGAAAATGTCCACCCACATCCAGAGCTTCCTCAGTTATTGGTGTATTATGCTTCTCATCACTCAGATTTTTTTCAAATTTAGCCCTCAGGCTTTTGCTTCCAAAATCACCAAAAAAAGGCATCAAATCCTGAATGCTTCAAAAGTACAAGAACTTAGGTTTCTGTGTTCCAAATCACAGTTACCACTTATTATATTATTATAAATGTTCAGAAAGTATACAATGAAAACTTTGTATCCAATTGAAAATACACTATTAGCATAATTATTCCCTATTGAAATTATTTCTGACCCAAATGTATTATTTATGGGTGAGAATAAAAGGAGAAAATCATTCCTTGTTTGTTCAATTTACCTCTTTATGATTTATCCAAATTGCTTAATTTAGTACTTTTTTATAGGACTGTACTTTGAAATAATGCATCCTGGAAAGTATCTGCCCTCTGTTTGTACAGAACATTTATTTGGAATGAATTAAAGATCTTGAAGGCTCTATTATATTCTTTCTTTATCATGCCTTTATGAAGTTTCTCAGTTCCTCTCAAGGTACCTAATATTTCTTGTTCTCAGTTTTATGTAAAATGTCACACAACTCTAGCAGAGTGTGGGCAGTTTCCATATTGTCAAAGAGAAGTGATCTTCATTTATGATGAAATTATAACTATTTACTTCAGGCTTTTAAGACATTTGTCATTTGCAAGTTTCTATTTAATCATGATAGTTTAAGCAAAGGAAATCAAAATGATAGAGACAGAAAACTAATGATCACTTTATTCATTAAAACCATTTTAAAAAGGGCCATATGAATTTAGGAAAACAAACCTCAGAATTGCATATGAAATCTTGAAGATTTTTGTCTGCCTTTCCTATGCTCTCAAATGCTGAAACAATAGCACACTTAATATCAGCAAACAAGAAATTTTTACTAAAGTAATCTGCTTGCCAAACATGACCTAATATTGTCCTATTTTTGCATTGTTTTGTAGATTTGTATCTAAGCTTATTTGGGCTTCTAGGAAGGAAAGATTAGTGCTCAGAAGGAAAGTGCACAGACAGTGGAAAAAAAAAAAACTTTGGAACTGGTGGCTTCCTTGTGAGCAGCCTATTCTGACCAACAGTGTTCTCAGGCTCAACTCTGATACTAATGGTGAAATGAGAGGATGAGGACATGGGGGTTGAGTTGGTAGAATTCATTGGCAAAAAGAGAAGGAGCACACCTCCTTAAGGAGGGCATGGTAGTTCTGAGCTTAGGTTTAGTATTGACCACTTCCTCTGTTTCACAGATAAGATGAAACCAATTCAAAATCATCAATATATAATGTGCTTATTTATGGATATTTTCTTACCCTTCTCTCTAGTATATACTTGTACTCTTTGTTCTGCCATTTGTTGCTTTATATTAAAATTGACTTCTCAGGGTACATGGGTGGCTCAGTCAGTTGAGTACCTGACTCTTGATTTCAGCTCTGGTCATGATCCCAGGGTCATGGGATCAAGCTTCGTGTCTGGGTCTATGCTGAGGGTGGAGCCTGCTTGAGATTCATTCTCTCTCCCTCTCTCCCTGTCTCCCCCTTTCTCCCCTGCTCATATACACACACACTCTCTCTCTCTAAAAATGAAATGAAATACAATGAAATGAAATACAATTAAAATAAAACAATTAAAATAGACTTCCCAAAAGTGACACTATTGACATTTGGAGTGGGATAATTCTTTTCTAGAGGAGTAGAGGCTGGGCTAGACTATCTTTTCATCATAAGCTGTTTAGCAACATCCCCGATTTTTTTTTTTTTTTACCACATCACAGTAACACAACTGTCCTCACATGTTATAACAACCAAAAAATGTCTCTTGACATTACCAAATGTCTCTTGGGGGACAAAATTTCCCTTATTGAGAACCACAGTACTAAAAGAAGAATTTTGGAAACTGCATTAAATTTGATATGCTCACTGCTCTCCTCAAATTGCTGCTGTTCAACATGATACATTTATTTTTTGCTCACTTTACAGTTATGTGCAGATATTCCTGGTGAGATGGCCTTCTATAAAGTCATTAAGGAACATAAGCCCCTTACATTTCATAGATCTACCCTCCTCGAGGGGCTTTGAGTCCTTCTCATCCAGCAGGTGGAAAAAGAGATCAGGAGAAAATCTGGCCCAGTTTTTCTTTTAAAGTAGATAACTTAAAGTAGATAACTACTTTGTATCAGAATTGATATGCATGTTGTATCTGTTAACATTTCATTGAGAAAAGTAGCCATTGGCATCACATAGATTAACATAAACTAGGTAACCTGGTCCTAAGATATAGGCAGGCATTTCTAAGCAATGATTCCACCGAAGGAAAGGATCTTTGGGGGTGGAAGAGCCACTTCCTCTTCTTTGATGAATAAATTTGGGATATCTTTTTTCTACTACAAGTACCCCCTGAGTTTGGACTGCTAGTAAAAGTTTGGGAGAGGAACTAAACAGAGGTGCCAGATATTTTAAAGTATTTACCCTGAAGAGAAGGAAAAAAAAGTCTCAAAAACATACAGACATTATTCTTCCACAATAACACTAAATGGTAAATATAATTTTTGAGAAACTTATTCACCATGTTGTATGTTCATTTAAACTGAATTTATACAATATAGTGGGTTTAGAGAAAGAAAAATCTGATTTTTTATTTTGACTCTGTTGTCACTGGCTTGTGGTTTGGGGCAAGTCATTAAGTTTCCTAGCATACTTGTCTTGCATGTATAAAATAGTAAAATAGGCATAAAACCATTTCTCTTAACTTCCTTATAGGGGATTAAAATGAGAATTATGCTTATAATTTTATTTGAAAAATTCTTCATTCTAGCTAATGTTTATATTGTACTACTTATTCTGAGTCACTGTTTGTGACTGGTGACTGAGTCAGATATTGGCACACTGTCCAGTAGATGTAGGGCTTCTAAATTACCCGAGAACAAAAAGGCTGAGATACTGTATGGTAATGTTGTGAGGCCAGTGAGCATTTGGACATGTTTGTGGAGACTCCAGTCAGGCTATATAAAAAGAATCTCTTTTCTGATGTAGGGACTATAAAGGCCTCAATGACAATAGTTGAACTATAAAGAGGATGAACTTTTGTAAGCCAGAACATTCTCTCATGGGGAATAGCCAACAAATTGGACCTTTATTTTGAAGGTTGGATGCCTCATCAGTAATCTTTGTTAGGAGTCTCAAGGGAACTATCCATGGTTCTGATATGCTATTCCTGACCTTTCTGCCTTGAAGGGCTAATATCCCTATTTTTGAACCAGCATTTGCCTTGAATATTGTCCTCCTGATTGTAACTACCCTTAGCATTACTGTTTTCTAGAGTAAAACTGACATGTAAAGTCATTCTTATACCTTGAACAATTTCCATCTTAACTTCCACTAACCTTCATGAGTTCATAAGTTCATGAGTTCATGAGTTAACCTGCTGCCTAAGTTAATCAGTATCTACTCTGATCTTTACATTCCCCAAATATGCCACAGATCTACATTCTGTTTTCAAACTGGATGATACATTGTGCATATAGCCAATGGTTAGAGAAATACCTTCATAAAGAGTTAATAACTCTGGTGCAAGTCAAACTATTTTTATGGTTTGTGACATTTTATGTATGTATGTATGTTTATTTATTTATTTTGAGAGAGAAAGAGAGAAAGAGCGAGCAGGGGATGGGCAGAGAGGGAAAGAGTATCCAAAATAGGCTCGATGTTGTTAGCACAGAGCCCAACATGGGGCTCAAACTCACAAACTGTGAGATCATGACCTGAGCCAAAACCAAGTCAGACACTTATCCGACTAAGCCACCCAGGTGTCCCTGGTTTGTGACATTTTAACGTATTTGAGAAGAACTTGAATTTGGAACACAGATAAATCTTAGTAATAATATGACATGAGAATAGTGATTCAGTTGTAAATTAATACTCCTGCTTGTTCGGGTTTCTTACCTCAGCCAAGAATAAAGGCAGACTCATATTTAATAGGTGATGGAATCGTGTGAGTGACTTTGCTATTCATTATATTATCTCACATGATTCCATTGTCATGTAAATACCCTACTCTGGTAATAAGAAAAGATAAGGGTGTGTTTTTGGCATTTTGGTTTGATTATTTTCTTCACTGACCTTTAAGAACGTGAAGTTTATTGTTTATGCCAAGCACAAAAAAACCATGTTACCTGAACTAAGAAGAACTGTACATTGCAGGGTTGATTCCTATTAAAGAGTGAGTTTTAACAGCCAAAGGCACAAATAAGCCAGCTTGAAGAGTATTGATCAGGGAGAATTGCAGCATTGAAGCTGACTGAAAAGTGCACTTTTGCTATTCAGTCGAAATCCAGCAGCAAGAGAACTAGGGAGATTCCTTAAAAATACAAAACAAAACATGTCTAAGGTGCAAGGAGCTCTGATTTTCATAAGAATTAATTTAGGTTAAATAAGTTATTCTCAAGGGAAGGAAAAATGGATGAACTGACAGAAGAATGATTTACCTGAGACACTTTATTTTTATTGCATCTGGTTGACCTTTTTCCAGATAATGATATAAAAATGTTCTTGACTTCTAGATGTTTTAATGAATATAAAATAAATATGGATATTTTAATCTGTGTTTCATTAGACTAATACTATAGTACTAGTACTAAACATCACAGCATTTTTTATTGAAGTATAGTTGACATACAATATCATGTTAGTTTCAGGTGTACAACATAGTGATTTGGCATTTATATACAATTATGAAATGATCACCATGGTAAGTTTAATTACCATTTGTCACCATGCAAAGTTATTACAGTATTATTGACTATGTTTTCTGTGCTGTACTTTATATCCCCATGACTTATTTATTTTCTAACTGGAAGTTTATTCCTATTGATCTTTATTTTGCCCATCCCCCACCAGTTGGACAACCACCAGTTTTCTCTCTATATTTATGAGTCTGTTTCTAGGCATTGCAACATTTAGAAGCATCTATATATTTTCCCTTGCTAGATTTTCCATGGGATATAAAAAGGCAACTAACAAATTTTGCAGACTTTCTATACTTAATGACCTATTCCTTTTTTATATCCTTAGGAGCCATGATATTTGAATATAGGAAGTGAAGAATACTACCTAAGTGGTATTAACAAAAAATATATTCACTGGAAATTATCGCTTTTAGTTTCATTTCTGTCTATACATTGTATGAACAGGGACAGAAATTTATAAGAATTTGGTCCCATTTTCAGTGATTTGAATAGCAGAAACAGCTTAAAGGTAAAAATAATTCCCAGGCATTAGGATGAAGTCTAGTTTGACAGTAGTCCTGATTATATGCTTCAAGGTTTGCAAACTCCTTTCATTTTATTTGTACACACACTTGACGGCTTTATTGTTTACCTAGTATATAATTAGGTTGTAGGCCTAAGGGAAAAAAATGACCTTGTTCATTTCTCCAAATCAGGTAAAATGTGGCCATTTTCTTCCTGAATGTCTGTGTTCTTTCTTGAATGGTTTTTAGGACAGCACTTCCCAAACTTTAACATGCATGTGAATCATGTATGCATCTTGTTAAAATCCAGAATCTGATAGTAGGTCTGGGTGGAGCTTAAGATTCTGCATTTCTAGCAGCACCCACATAATGCTGATGTTTCTGGTCTGAAGACTATACTTCCAGTAGTGAGGCATTAGTCTTTTATGTAATAGGTATTATTTATAAAGCTCTTCTAATTAGGTATTTATTCTTCGTGTTTCAGGACCCCCATCTTTACAAAAGTGATGGTGAAGTATAATGAGTAAGAGCATGGGCTCTGGTGTCAGGTGACCTGAGTTTGACTTTGAGTTTTCACTTTTATTTACCTGTGACTTAATTGTTAAACGTCTCTAGGCCTTAGTTTTCCATTAGATAAAAAGTAGATAATGTCTGGCCTTACATCATGGAATTCTTATGTGGCTTACATGAGATTATGCTTATAAAGTACTTAGTCCAGTGATTGACATGTTTACATTTATGTGAAACTAAAGGGCTTTCAGAAATTATGTAGCTTAGCCCTTTATTTTTACAGCTTGGAATACTGAGGCATGTAAAATAAGCTGAATTTGCTTGGATTACTCATCAAATGAGTAAGGTTATAACCTTAGATAGGTATAGCACATGAGAGGCAGGATCTGAAGGAAAACTTTGAATGATCAAGAGAGTTAAAACCAAGTTCATTATTCTTGCAGATATATTCATCAGGAAATAAACACATAATTTACCATTACTTAATACATTTTTATGAACTTTTTATGAAAGTATTTTTTAAGCATTTAATTTGTGATATTTCAAACAATTTATGATATAGCTCATACAATTTTTTGAGCCATTTTAGCAGAGAAAATCTTGAAGTACAAATATAAATTTATGACACACTTCTGCCACAGAATGATTGCTTGGCAGGTATCAAATTCTTTTATACTTAAAAAATCTCTTGTTCATCTTGAATTGGATGTCTGTCACTGCCTGGCCCTGATAATCAAGATGCATGCATTTTAATGCTCTTTCTGTTACTCCCTGATTGTGGGTTCTTGGGCAAGTCAGTTTATCTCTGGCTCAGTTTCATCAACTATAAAATGTTTTTTCCTTTAAGCATCAAATACAATTCTGGGTGTTGATGAAGAATATGTTGTTGAATTATCATGAGTAGGAGTTCATTATAACAAAACACCTTCGGAAAAAGATTAAGTCTGTTGATAATGTAAGCTCTTTTGTGTATGTTAATGACTTCCACAGCAATAGAAAATGAAGAACCTATTTCTTTAAGTGTCAAAAATACTGAGAAATTAGGTCGCAACTGTTGACCTTGCACAAGCTAGATTATTAACCATATATATGTAGACTCCTGCATTTACTTCAGCTAAAAAGGAGTACCATACATCATTGTAAGATATGTTGGCATTAACTTTATCTCTAGCTGAATTTTTTAAATAAACTGTAGTCTGTGAGGTTTACCAAGAGATTTCTCATGGTTTGAGTTGGAATTATCTTTTTAAAAAAATTTATGCCTTAATGTTCTTTTATTCTCTCTTACAAAAATGACATCCAAATGCCAACATACACAAACAGAAAAAAATGGCCGTAGTAAACTGGATCATCAACTTTTCATTAGAGGTGGATTAATATTGATTGACTTATCTTTACCTCAGGTATGTCTCTACAGGAAATGCATTTCAAAATTCATAGGATTGTCTGTGAGATTGCTTTATGTTCCTTGGGATGTTCTTCTCAATGAAGATCAAGATTTATCTAAGAAAAATTTACTGTATTTGAAATAGGAAAAACATAAAAAGCTAATTTCTTTTAGTTCCCTCAAATAGAGGCTGCCAAAATAATTTAGGCTTTCTCTACTTGTCTCTTATTGGAGTTTCTGCATATAAACTCCATTTACTTAGTGAGGAGGTCATTATTCCAGCATTCTCTATGTGCCTGGTGCTTGAAGCCCCATTCTCTCATTGTCATTTGTCCCTCTGTTGGTCACTGAGGAATATCAGATACAGCTATTACTTTTACTTATAACTTTGTCCCAAGATAGTGGTTGATGGAACACTGAAGAATAGCTTTAGAGGACAATTTGGCACTTAGAAAAGAAAGCACAATAGCTTTCTAGATCTACTCTCGAAAGAATGCTTTCATTTTGAATTAACATGTATATTCAAAGCAAAGGACTGAAAGTTGTCCTGACCTACTTGATTAAGCTCTTTACTTAATTTAGAAGGTTTTGATTGTCAAATATTCTATATAAAATGTGCCCAGTAGATATAACAGGGTTTTCTGAGTTCATTAAAAAGTCTGCAAAAAAGGATGTATAGTAGTCTTCCTTGTTTACTGACATTTTTCTAAGCGCATCAGGAGTCTGCCTGGGCCCTGCATAGCATTTTGAAAGATGCCTTAACCAAGCCTTAAACCACATAGTCAATTAGGGAAACAGGTTTTTTTTTTTTCTTTTCAAGTAAACATAGGCTTGGTTTATTGTTTAAAATGTGGAGTTGTCTGAAAATATCTAAGAAGATACAGAGTAAAATGAAAATAAATTCCACTTTAAAAGTATTAATTAACATGAGTTTTGTAATAATAATGAAATCTACTTTCTTGCTTGATCCTAGATATAGACCTTTTGATTTGAGTCATAGGCACAACCTGGGATGTTGTGAATATACTGAGAAAGCTCTCAGAGTACGTGCCTGAAATTTAATAAACTTAGAAAGAAAGGGTTTCTGCTAACAAATCACTTTTATTTGACACCTCAGCAGTGAACATTGAGATCTGACAGATTTAAAGTTAGCATGTGAATGTGAAAAATATGATTTTTGTAAGTGCATAGGGAAACATTGTTTTGCCACACAATGATGATCTATTGAAGAAAGTAACCACTGTACCAGAAAGACTTACTTTCTTTGATGTTATGTATTCACTGGGGGCAGGGCTTGACAGCTGTTTCATTTAGGAAAAAAACACCATTAGTACTGAAATTCTTCAACTTTAGCTGCAACTCGCCTTTAGAGTCAAACATGGGCCCAATTTGAGCTAATATTAGTACAAAGAGCCTACAGCTCTCATTGCCAGACGGCTTTTCATAATCCATAGGAGCACCTGTATAATTTGACTTTATTCTGGGAGCCAGCTTTGATCAGAAATAATTTCTTCCATATATAAAATTATTTGATAAGCCTCCTATGTTCCAGGTTTGTGCAGCCATGATAGCTCATCCCCTTGGAATTATCAGTGAAATGACTGGGCCTTCAAGATCTGCTCAATTAGTATTTTCTTGTACAAGGCATTTAATCCCCTGGAACTACTTATAACAGATCCTGAGACAAATCATTAAAATGTCTTAGCTCGGAATAACAAATGCTAATATTGATATCATTATTCATTCTTCCGGGGGGCGTATATTTCAAGGATGCTTTTTCCCCATAGGCTTTGGTTTTCCCCTTGGCGAAGTGACAGTCTCTTCCCAGTCTGGGCTCTTACCGCCTCCTGGCTGGAGAACTAAAATGAAGAGGTGGAGACTGATGGGGACTGCGAGCTCTGTTGGCTTTGCATTGTTTTGGCTTATAGCTATTAAAAGTGGGGCTGTGTTTTCTGCCATTCTTTTCACAATTGGACCCCAACTTGAGATTCACAAAACATTGCAGGAGGTAACAACAACCAGGTCCTGCATCCACGTACTGGCCTTTGCTTGAGGCAGCCATTTTGTCAAAGTCTGCATTTTACCTCTTCTGAATGTATAGGAGGGAAAAAATACAGTCGATCCTAAATGAGTTCATCAAAATTCAAAGGTAGTTTTCAGGAAAGGTAGTTTGTCAAAAAAAGAAAAAAAAAGGAAAAGCGAGGATGGATAACAGTTTATTTGCAAAGTGAAAAAGCACTCTGGCTTTCTCTTTCCAGGAAAATTTGCGAAGTGCTGTTTTGTTTGTTTTGTTTTTAACTGGAATAGCATACCTAAATCAAAAGGGGGAGAATTGAAACGGTTGTCTAAATATTACAGGCAGTGATACCAATTTGAGTTTTATAACACACACATAAATGGTTATCTTTTTTCCTAAAATGTATCTCTAAAATGTATTCCTATATAACATACATATGTAGCTATAATTATTTATCTGTACTCACTTTATATCCATTTAGATCAATAATTTAATTTTGGCCTTTTTGGATAATTAAGGAGAAAAGCTGTAATTTTAACTCACTTCTGGTTTTGGTTTCTCCTGTCACGTTATTTGCAAATGCTCCGTTAGCAGCTGGAAA
This sequence comes from Felis catus, assembly GCF_018350175.1. Classification (NCBI taxonomy): domain Eukaryota; kingdom Metazoa; phylum Chordata; class Mammalia; order Carnivora; family Felidae; genus Felis; species Felis catus. The sequence continues at coordinate 75,224,463 of NC_058370.1, forward strand.
GTCGTTTTTGTTCATTTCTTTGTTGTACTTCCTTTGTAAGTCAGGCACAAAGGAATATATTCTTTAGCAAGCGACCAGAGCCACTCTGATTACAGATAAGATGAACCCAGGCCAAAAAATGAGGGAGACCAGGAGTGCTGTTTTGAGAAGCCTGCAGCTTCCAGGGCAGACATTAGAGACACTGGTGCTCCACTTGCTTCTCTGAAGCTGTATGGCCCCTGTCTCCAGACCTTGAGAGCAAAAGCAAGTTGAGTAAGGGACAGGGGTTATGTAAACACATGGGAGGGTAAAGGAGCATTCAGAGTCATAATGGGATGTATATGCAGTGGAGTTAGAGTTCACTAGTCCAGTGTTTCTCCAAGTGTGGTTTCAGGCCTGCCTGGCAAAATCACCACTTGTCCCCGCTGAGTCAGGCTCCATGGGGTTGTGGGTACAAGCACACTAGGGGAGTTTTTAACACAAAGGATTGTAAATCACTGATTCTAATCAAATATTCCTTCTAGGAAAATTGATTTAACTTGGTTACATCATCATCACTATTATCAGCATTATAATAGCTGGGATTTATTGAGAATTTACTCTGCAGGGCACTGTGCTTTCCATGCTTTATCTCCTTTAATCTTCACAACAATCTATAAATTAGGATTATATAAGCTATTATAGGTAAAAGGAAACAGGTCTAGAGGGTTGAGGAACATTCCCAAGGTCACAACAATTACTTGTGACAGGGACAGAAGCCAGCCCCTCTTCTGATGTTAGAGGCTTTACTTTGGAATATTTTGTAGAGAAAAATTTACAAAAAAAAAAAAAATAATAATAATGCTTTCTGTAGATACTCAAAAATAGTGTGAATGAATTGTAAATGTTTTAGGGAAAATACAATTTATTCAAGTGCTTGAAAGATATTTTAATCTCATCTAGTCTGTTGTATTAACAGAAATGTTAGAGTTAGCCACAAATTGGAAGAACAGAACATGGGGATGTGGAACATGAAAAAAGACCAGCATATACACTCTAAATTTTTTTTTAGGAACTTGGAATTTACATAGGCAAATGTCAAACATAGAGTAGTGAAGGGTCTTATGGGTGATAAGGAAAATGCCTCCAGTTTCAAATTAAACATTCTTCTCAATTTCAAAGGATTCTTTCCATATCCTTTTTTTTTTTTAAGGTTTCACTCCTTTTGCTGAAAGTATCTGGTATGTTACTACATCACTGGGTTAGTTTTCTTAAAACCTTTACATTAGCGTGTCAAATAATCTCACTGCCCTGAGACTATCTGTATACAGGAGACCTAGCACAGAGGAGTCCTAGGTTAATATGAACATAGTTTTGATTTCCTTCTCTCTATAGATCTGCCCTCTGTGCAAGGAACTTATGCTTTGTTATAATAATATGTGACATCTTCCATAAATGTTCAAAATAGAATTTCGTTATAAGTCCTTCATGTTGCTCCAAAGTCCTAAGTCTCGTTGGGTGCCAGGGAAGGTGGATGCAGAATTTAGTTGGCAATTGTTAATATTCCTGTCATTTGAAAAAGTGCATTCACTTGGCCTGGGTCATACAGAATATGCCTCGAAAAAAGGGTTTCGTGATCACAAACATTTGGGAAATGGTACATACGATATTTTGCCCCATGCAAAATTACAACACTTACTTCAGCATACTAAAAGCTTGAAGAAATCCTTTCCTAATTTAACTTTAGCTTTGCCAAATCCTGGGTTTCAGAAACTTATTTGATATAAAACTCTTTCTGAGCATACTTCTTACTACAACTTGGATAAATATCCAAGAAATAACTGATGGGAAACATTCTGTCTTAATATAAAATGAAGATTTTTTTTTTCCTTAGGAGTATACTACTGCTTCTACTTTTTATTTTTCCTGTCTAGGCTTTTATTCTAAAGGGCCATGCTGATAGCTTTTCAGATATGTCACAAGGTCTCAATGGAGATTTTATTTAGGAAATGTACAAATAAGCATTTAAAAATATTAAAGGGAGATCATGAAGATCATCTTGAGATGATGTCGAGAATTCCAGTGCATGCTTTGTTGGTAAATGCTGTGTTTTTTGGTAAATAAGTGGTCTATGTTGAAAGGGGCTGCAATCATAAGTCCAAAATTCAATATAATGTGGATGTTAATGCCTTGGATGTTAAAGTCAGAAAGACCTGGTTTCAAGTCATAGCTCTCCACATCTTGTGTGTTCCAAGACAACATCCCTAACCTCCTCATTTATATAATGTGGATGGGAATGCCTAAATTCTAGGTATGTCAGGAGGGTATGGATGTCTTCTATGTGTAACATCTCAGAAGTAAAAATCATAGAAGTAAAAATACAAAACGGAAAATGGGACCAGCTGATATTTTACTAAACACAAGCACATTTTTCTTTTGTATGTGTATGAAACATGTTAGATTATATTAGAAATATAAGTTGTTTCTATGTGATACTGAACACACAGATGAAAAATTAAAACAAAATTAACCAATCATTGCTGATTATATAAACATCCAGATGTTTGGCATTGAATAGATTAAACATCTGGCTCATGAATTGAAATTTTTACTTTTCATATGCAAGTTTCGATGGCACTACTTGATGTATATTTCTATAAAATATTTCCTTTCCATAGTACAGGCATATGACTCATACAAAAGAAATGCATAGAGCCAGGAAAATTTCAATTTTTAGGTAAATTTTAATCTCACAATTAATTTTCACTGTCAGTTTCAAACTCAGTTCAATTTATTCAATAACAATTTTGAATCTTATTATGTAGCAAACCCTGTGTTAGGCAATATGGATTTAAAAACAAACAAACGTAAAACTAACACTGCCTGGAGAATAGGTTACCTTTGAAGGAAGAAAACAAAAGTTTGAAACAATAAAAATTTAGCATCTGCATTGAAATATCATTGGGGTGCCATAGGCTCACAATGAGGGAGCCCCCTTCCAGGTTCCCAGCTAGAAGAAATGGAGAGAAGGGATGTTTGGGAAGACTTTCAAGAGGAAGAGATACTAGAATTGAATAACAAAGATAAATAATAGTGTGCCTAGTGGATTATGGAGGTGATGGACATTAAAGAGCTCATGGGTTTGCTCCTGGAGTTTAGGATCTACATGTAAGGTGTTTGGGAGATGAGACAGCAAGGAGAAATTTAGCAAAAAAAAATATTTTTTAACGTTTATTTATTTTTGAGAGAGAGCGCGCGAGCGAGCACGAGTGGGGAAGGGGCAGAGAGAGAGGGAGACACAGAATCTCAAGCAGACTCCAGGTTCCTAGCTGTCAGCACTGAGCCCGATGCAGGGCTCAAACCTACAGACTGTGAGATCGTGACCTGAGCTGAAGTTGGACACTTAACTGACCCAGGTGCCTCACCAACGAGAAATTAAAAAAAAAAAAAAAAATGTTTATTTTGAGAGAGAGACAAAGCGTGAGTGGAGGAAGGACATAGAGAGAGAGGGAGACACAGAAAATGAAGCATGCTCCAGGCCCTAAACTGTCAGCACAGAGCCCAACATGGGGCTTGAACCCACGAGCCATATCATGACCTGAGCCAAAGTCAGAGGCTCAACCAATTGAGCCACCCAAGTGCCCTAGCAAGGAGAAATTTTAAATATATTTCCCCTATAAAGAGTGTGAGGGCAGTATTGTGGAGGATGGGCTGTGAAGGAAAACGGGTAATCAGCAAGGAGATCATTGCATTCTTCCGAGATTATGAAAACGTGGCCTGAGGGAAAATGAGTAACAGGAGAGGACAGGTTACTGAGATATAAATAAGCTAAAAATAACCCATTTTGGTGACATTAGGGGTAAGGAGTGAAGGAGACAGAAGTTTGTATTAGTTTTATAGGTTTCTATTTGAGTGACAGGGAAACAATGTTGTCTCTGTATAGAAGAACAAAGGAGAAAGAGGAACAGCCCTGGGCGTGAATATAGTGAATCTCATTTTTTGGCATAATCTAGAGGGCCATAAAAAAGTGGTTTAGATTGCAGTAATTGATTTTGCAAGTGTTGAAATCCAGGTGAAAATAAGAAAGAACACTATAAACATTATAAACACGAATTTTGAAACATTTGGTAGATTAAATGATAATCCAAAACATCAGTGCAATGGGCATATCTTTTGAAATTTCTTCAGTATGAATTCCATTAACTAATGACCTTGGATGATCAGAGTATTGGAAATAAAGAAATTTATTATTTATGTTTGATAGAATCTGTGAGCCATGATGTCACTGCTGTCATATGTTGATCTTAGCCAGAATTGTTTAATTTTGTGAGTTTTTTTCTAGAAGACCAATTTATTTGAATTGAAAAACTAAAGGTACTGTGTGTCTTTTGTGTTCCCTAGGGTGTATTTGTATATTTGAAGGTAACTGTGTTGTAATTCAGCTATTTTGTCTGTGGATCTAAATAGCGGAGAGAAATTTAAGTGCCTCTAAAATTACTGAGGGGAACCTGGGTGGCTCAGTTGGTTAAGTGTCCGACTTTGGTTAAGGTCATGATCTCACTCTTAGTGGGATTAAGGCCCACATTGGGCTCTGCACTGACTTGGGATTCTCTCTCTCTCTTTCTCCCTCTCTCTCTGCTTCTCCCGACTTGCACTTTCTCTTCTCTCCAAAAATGAATAAACTTAAAAACATAAAATAAAATTGTTGAAGAGTTTGAGATATATGGCTTTGTATATAATACCAATTATTTTGTGTTGGAAATATTTCTGGCTGGAATCCCAAACATTGGACTAGTGCATAACTATAGACTCTGTTTGACCTCACCTTGGGGTTTTAATACTTGTGTTACGTGGAACCAGAGTATGATCCCCATTGTCAGATTTCAGAGCCCATGCCTCGCTGTCATTTGACTTGCTCCATGGAACAAAGGATATTTAGTTTTGCCTAGATCTTGGCTCTTGACAGGAGGCACTAATACACACCTTTGAATTAGTGGCAAAGTTAAACTTCTGAGTAGCCATCAGCAGGCCAGGACTTTGCACCCCTCCACGGTAGGATCTGAGCTATAAAATCTTTGATATTATTTCATCTTTTCTGTGACAGAATCAGGAATAAATTTCATTTTCCTGATAGCCAAGCTATCTTGGCTCAACTCTACACTAACACTGTATGTTATTAATCTCAAAATGACCCTTGCTCTGTTTTAGTGCTTAAGGTACTTGAAAAATTAAAATGATAGCATTTCAGTTATTGAGGGCTAATGGTACGTTTTAATATCTTGTAAGGCCTGTTCACTCTCATTGCTCTTATTTTTTTCCTTCCGATGCTTTTCTTTATAACTTTCTATTGTACACAAAATTCATATGAAATGCTCCAGCATATACTTTTAAAGACCGAAAACCTTTTGTATATATGCACAGTTATTATAATACCAATATTTAAAAAAATACATTGTCTATTTTCTAACATTTAGCCCATATTGAAGTATCCTGGATTGCACTTTAAATGTCTTTAGTTCATTGTTGTTTATTGAATCAGCACTCAGAATCTATACATTGCATTTTGGTATTATGTCTCTTAAAGCTCACACAAACATACCCCACCCCCAGAATGTTTTTTTAATGCTGTAATATCGTGAAGAGACTGTTGATCAGTGACTTTCTAGAATGTCTCACTTTCTGGTTTTGTCTGTTTGTTCCCAGATGTCCTTGTTTATTCATATCACCTATGAACTTCAAAAGCAACTTTATAGAAAAAGTCTTCTGTGTCCATCCATGATGCAGTATTCACTAGATCCCCTGCCCTACATTAAAACAACTAAAACCTGTACTGAATATATGAAAAAAATGGATTTATGACAAAGGGCAAAGGGCGGCACAGAACAATGATCCCTGAGAGAGGAGAAATAAATAGAGTGCTATACACTCCAGCTTCTTGCCTGGAGAGAATATCCAAGTTGCAGATCATAATAGTAGTATCCGAATAAAGTTTAGCAGTCTAAGTTGAGGAGAGAGAATACAGAGTTTAGGGAGGGCAAGGTGGCTAAAATTCATGGCACAGAATATAAAGAATAGAGAGCTACACACACAGACCCACAAGAATGAGAAAGAGATAGAGACACTATGAGGGATGTTCTTGAGTATTTGAGTGGAGATCAGTGTATCATGTACTACCTGAGGCCAAACCATGAACTACCAGAAAGAACAGTTAGAATGATCCTCAGAGATGACATAGGATTGAGAACAGTTCTTGTTCTTACCATTTAGCGAAAAAAAAAAAAAAAAAAAAAGAAAAAAGAAAAATACCTCCTAATACTTGGGAATCGAATAGACTCTTAAGAGCGTCACGAGAATCGTGAGACCAAATTAAACCTAGGGTAAAAGTTGTTTTGGATCTATCAAATCTTAAATCCAAACTTTGAGAGGATCAATTTTTTGCTAATTAGCAGAAAAGAGCTCAAAAAAGAAACAAAAAAAAAAAAGTAAAAATTTATAACCCATAATTAGAGATGTCAAAAAAAAAATGAAATAGTAATGACAGTGATGATAGCCTAGGCAAGTGATTATATGTGTAGTGCACATGTTCAAGTTAGTAGAAGAAAGCATGAGAGACACTAAAGATTAAAGAAATCGGGGCGCCTGGGTGGCTCAGTTGGTTAAGCGGCCGACTTCGGCTCAGATCATGATCTCACGGTCCATGAGTTCGAGCCCTGCATCAGGCTCTGTGCTGACAGCTCAGAGCCTGGAGCCTATTTCCGATTCTGTGTCTCCCTCTCTCTCTAACCGTCCCCCACTCATGCTCTGTCTCTCTCTGTCTCAAAAATAAAATAAAGCATTAAAAAAAAAATGACCAAATAGAACTTCAAAGATGAAAAGTACAATGTTTATGTGCAAAATACACTTAATAGGATTAACAGTAGATTAGACACTACAGAAAGCCAGATTTATAAAATTAAAGTGATAGATATTGAGAATGAGAAGGAGAGAAAAATGGCTGAAATAAAATGAACAGTGAGACAACAGATGAGGTCTAATGTATATGTGACTGGAGTCTTAGAAAGGTACGTGGAGGGAAGCATTTGAAGAAATAATGGCTGAAAGTTTTCTGAATTTGATGAAAGCAATAAACCCACAGAACCAAGAATCTCAATAAACCCCAAGCAGAAAAACAAAAGGTGATGAAAACTATAGCAAGGCACATTATAGCTAAATTGCTTATCCAGTGATAAAGAGAAAATCTTAAAACTAGCCATAAATAGCATAACATATAGAGAAGTTGAATTACTGTGTTGTACACCTGAAGCTAATGTCATGTTGTGTGTCAAGTATACTAAAAACAAGACCAAAACTAGCCAGAGGAAAATGACGTTATATACAGAAGAACAAAGACTGACAGGTGATTTCTTGTGAGAGTGCAAAGGAAAAGAAGTTTTTGGAATTAAAAAGATGAAAAAATTTACCACCAGCAGACCAGTACTACAAGCAATGTTGAAGAAAATTATTTCATCAGAAGATAAATAGAAGGAGTTAGAAATCAGTATTGGCACAGTAGAATAAATAACATTGGAAAAGACATATATGTGAGTAAATATAAAAGGCTTTTTTCTTACTTTAAATTCTCTTTGGAAGTTAATGGACTGTTTAAGGCAAGAGTTGGTAAAATAAGGTCTGTGGACCTAATCTGTTCTTATAACCTGCTTTTTATGGCCTGTGAGCTAAGAATGATTCTTACAGTTTTAGGGATAATAAGACATAAGCAAAAGTATAAGCAAAAACAAAAAAAATATGCAGCAGAGACCTCATGTGACCTGCAATGTCTAAAATATTTACTGTCTGGTTCTTCTTTACAGAAGAAAATACCTGGTTTAAAGCAAAATACTAATGTTGTATTGTGACATTTATACCACATGGAAAAGCAAAATGTGTGAAAACAACAGATCAAAGTCTAGGAGAGAAGAAATGGAATAATAATGTCACACGATTTTTCTATTATCCTTTAAGTGATATAATATTAAAGATGGATGGTGAAAAATTATATAAATTAATGATAACGATAAAGCAACCACTAGGAAAGATGAATAGTTATTAAGCCAGTAAAGGAGATACATTGGACTAAAATAACAACCAATTATTCCAAAAGAAGGAAGTAAACAAAAAGGATATAAAGATCAGAAGGGACAAGTAAAAAAATGATAAGCAAGATGGTAGAACTAAACCTAAAATATTAATAAATCACATTAAATATAAATGGTCATGACACTCCATTAAATGGCAGATGTGCCAGATTGCATAAATAAGCAAGATGCAAATATCTGTGATATATAGTAAACTCCCTTTAAACGTAAAGATACAAATGGTTTATAAGCTAAATGATGGGAAAATACATGCAGTGGCTATGTTAATATGAAGTAAATTTATTTTTTTTAATGTTTATTTTTGACAGAGACAGAGCATGAGTGGGGGAGGGGTAGAGAGAGAGGGAGACACAGAATCCAAAACAGGCTCCGGGGTCTGAACTGTCAGCACAGAACCTGACGCGGGGCTTGAACTCATGGACAGCGAGATCATGACCTGAGCCGAAGTCAGACGCTCAACTGACTGAGCCACCCAGGCGCCCCAATACGAAGTAAATTTCAAGTAAAGAATTTTGCCAGTGATAAGTGGGCCAGTTTGTTAATGATAAAAAGGATATAACAATCCTAAGTATTTGTGTATGTAAGGTCAAAGTTTATAGATAAATGAAAAGAGAGCTAGTAGAATTCAAAGGAGAAATGGACAAATTTCCAATTATGGTGAAACGTTTCATACTTTATAGAAGACAAAAATAAATAAGGATATAGAAGCCTTTGACCAAAACTGTAAACAAACTTTACCTAGTAAATATCTTTAGAACCTACTACTCAATAATATCAGAGTAAATATTCCTTTCAAATGCACATTGAACTTTAACCAAGGTAGATTATATCATGGTTATGATACATGTCTCAAATTAAAAAGTTTTCAAATCATAAAGAGTATACATTTAAATGGGATTAAATTAGAAAACCAGAAGAGAAAGAAATCTGGAAAATTCTCAAAATAAAACAACATACCTGTAAATAACACTTGGATCAAAGAACAAATCAAAAGGAAAAATAGAACATGTTTAGGACTGAATGAAATTGAAAACAAGGCATATGAAAGTTCTTGGGATGCAGTAAAAGTGGTGCATAGAGAAGTAGAGCTTTAAACACTCACATTAGTTAAAAAGAAATCTCAAATTAGGAACCTAAGCTTTCTTCTTAAGACATCAGTAAAGACAAGGAAATTGAACACAAAGTAAACAGGAGAAAAGAACTAATAAAGATGAAAATAGAAATAAATGAAATGGAAAACTGAAAAATGAGAGAAAAATCAAAGCTGGTTCTTTTGAAAACATCAATTAACTTGATAAACCTTTTAGCCAGGTTGATCAAGAAAAAGAAAATATATAAATTATCAATACAAAGGTGAGAAAGGGAACAACAGGATAGATCCTACAGATCTGAAGAGGATAAAAAGAAAAAATTATAACAACTTTATGCCAACAATCTGAAAAATTTTTTTAAGTTTTTATTTTTTTATATTTAGTTTTTTAATATGAAATTTATTATCAAATTGGTTTCCATACAACACCCAGTGCTCATCCATCTGAAAATTTTAATGACATTGACAAATTTCCTGAAAAGACACAATTACCAACTCTGACTCAGAGACAGATAACCTATGTAGGCTTGTATGTATTAGAGGAATTCAATTTGTAGTTAAAAACATTTCCACACAGAAAATTTCCAGTCAAATGGCTTCTATGAATTCTATGAAACAGTAAGGGAAGAGACAATGCCAACAATACCAGTATCTAGAACATTTGGCACATGGTTATTATGTAATATTAACTGAATTGATACATCTATTTTTAATATCTGTGTACTTGTAGGCAAAAACTTACGTGTGATTCATATAGTTTTCATTCAGGAGCCAGTATTTGGTTAGAAAGAAACTTCCACAGATCTAAAAGGTGTATCCTTAGGTTCATTACTGAAATACACACTTACAGAGTGTAATTTTTCAGTTTCAAAAAAGGGAGAGATTATACACTTGGCATCTCACTTTTCTCTCTGTATGTATATTGTGAAACTGCTCTACATTCATCACTATACTAGAGAAGTAATCAGTTATATCTCTGTATATATGACCTGTGTGTGTATCTAAAAAGCACTGTTTTTATTCATCATAGTTTTATTCATCATAGTAAAGCATATGAATGCAGTATCTTACCAAGTAGCAGAGTCATATCTGACCCAAATAGGAACATTGATCCAATCGCATGGCACATTTAACAAAACCAGTTTTATCACCTTGGTTTATTTTTGGACTGCAACAAAGGAGACATAATGATACACACATAAGTAATTTGGGGGATTTGATTATTTTGCTTTATACCCCAGTCATGCTCTGCTTCGAAGTTTATCTACGTTATAGAAACTGACTTGGTGTGACAGTTTCTGAAACTTTCTTTTCTGTTACCTTTCCAAAGCAATTTTTGCTAAAGTTATTTAAACAGATATCAATTTTATTTTTTTAAACGTTTTATTAATTTAAATTTTAATTTTTTAATGTTTCATTATTTTTGAGAGAGAGAGAGAGACAGAGACAGAGAAAGAGTGTGACCATGGGAGGGGCAGAGAGAGAGAGGGAGACACAGAATCCAAAGCAGGCTCCAGGCTTTGAGCTGTCAGCACAGAGCCTGACATGGGACTTGAACTCCTGAAATGTGAGATCATGACCTGAGCCTAACCGACTGAGCCACCCAGGCATCCCTAAATGTTTTATTTATTCATTTTGAGAGAGAGAGAGCGAGAGCGAGAGCGAGAGAGAGAGAGAGAGAGAGCGCGAGTGAGCCAGCATGAGCAGGGGAGGGGCAGAGAGAGGGAGAGAGAGAGAGCATGAGCAGGGGAGGGGTAGAGAGGGACAGAGTGAGAGAGAGGGAGAGAGAGAGAGAATCCCAAGCAGTCTCTGTACTGCCAGCACAGATCTCAATGCAGGGCTCAGACTCACAAGCCATGACATCATGACCTGAGCTGAGATCAAGAGTTGGACGCTTAACTGACTGAGCCACCTAGGCGCCCCTACATAGATGTCAATTTTAATAAAGCAAGGATATGTTCTCAAGGTACACCTGAAGAGATCAATTATGAATGTTCACTGAATTTTACTGATTCTGAAAAACATACACCTAAATAAAAAAAATATTTAATTTTAAATAGGGCAAAGTGTGAGATGGGAGGGGATTTTTGCCTGGAAGTTCCAGGAATCTTATCAGAGATGTCCAATATTGCCTATTTTTATTTTTTAAATTGCATTTAGAAAACAATTTTAAAAACTTGTAATTGTGTCCATTACAGACTTCAGTAGATTCAAAATTGTAATAAATGTAGAATTGAATCTTTATGTTATTTATAATTATATAGGTTTGGTTAAGATGAGATGAATGCAAACAGTAAAGGAAATGATATTCTTCAAATTGAACGTGACTTCTTCTATTTGCTTGTGTTTTATGTTTAACTTTCTTATTAAGATTTGCTTTCAAAAAGAAAACTATGTAATAATATAAAATTGGTCAGGAAATCAGGTTCTTTTTTTCTTTCTAATATAATCCACAAAGTATGAAATAATGAGAGGAATATTAACACTGAATTCATTTTGATTAGCACTAAAGGATAAGGTTGGAGTGTAGTACCTACATTATATGATACGCTAAATGCAACACATTGCTAATTCATACATCATCAGCATATATGACTGAATGCAGTGGCAGCTTCATTTATTTAGACTTCCATATACACACACCCTTTGCCATCTAGTTTTGCCATTCTAAAATCAGAGGTAGCACCGATTTTCTACCCCTTGAATTGGCCGTCTTTGTAACTTTATTTGGCCCATAATTTAAAGGCTACCATAAAAACAAATTGTGTATTTGCCCATTATTATTCTCTCCTGTGCCCATGATAAAATGGCCAGGATGATGGAATGCATGTAGAACAATTCCATGTTGCCCCTATTGTCTCAGAGAAGCCCATTATAGGTAAATCATTAGAGAGTCTGTTCCCACCCAACATGTGAATGAGTCAAGCTAAGATCAACAGAGCTCTCTAGCGGCTGAGTAAAACCTGATGAGATAAGCTTGACCCAGCACAGCTCAACTGAACTTTGAGATTAAGAAAAGTTATGTGTTGAATCACTGAAACTAATATTACTTTGCATGTTAACTAACTGGAATTTAAATGCAAACAAAAAAAAAAAAGAAAAATTACATTTGCGTGACACTGAGATTCTTGTGATTGTTTGTCACACAGGTATAATTTTTAAACTTTTTATTTTGAAGCAGTTAAGAATTTTGAATTTGCAAGGAATTGTAAAGATTGTACAGAATTCTCATATACTCGTCAGTAAGCTTCTTCTAATGTTAACCTCTAAAATAGGCATGTTACATTTATCAGAATTAGGAAATTTAACATTGGCACATGATTTTATTCTGATTTCACCAATTTTTCCATTCATGCTCTTTTTTTTCTGTTCCAGGACCAATCCAAGGTACCATATGGCATTTAGAAGTCATTGACTATTATTTATTTAGCAGTTGACCTTTTGGGTGCAGTTAATGGTACAAGGGATAGACACACCTGCCTTGTGCTAATTCACTTTTCCCTCTTTACAATTTATGGTAAAGCAGTGCTTCTCAAACTTTAATGTGAACATGAAGTACCTGGGGGTCTTGTTAAAGTAAAGACTCAGTAAATTTAGGGAGGGGCCAGAGATTCTGCTTTTCTAACAAGCTCTCAGGTGATGTTAAAATTGTTTATCTGTGGATTATACTTTGAATTGCAAGGACCTAACATAGGGAAATGATGCTTAGACTGAGTGCTACCTCCATGAAGAGTTATTGCTGGCCTTAGGTTTCGGGCAACCCAATCATGTGTCTGATTGTTTGAAACAGAAAGTGAGAAACTTGCAGAGCACTATGTTGAGAAAGAAGAGAAAGCCTATGTGAAGCCTCTGAGCTCACACAACTTGTAAGAGAAATGGAGATGGACATAGAACTTGCTAGATAATAGGCTCCCAGGAACCCAGCTGTTAGAAATGAGTCTCTTCCAACACACATATTTTTTCTACTCTAAACTTCAGCCAATTATAAGCCTACTTTATTTATATTATTATTAATAGGACCCTTTTTCTTCCCCCTAAACATCCTGTTTTAGGTCCATATGTGAATAATACTCAGGGCGCCTGGGTGGCTCAGGTGGTTAAAGCATCTGACTGTTGGTTTTGGCTCAGGTCATGATCTCAGGTTTCATGGGTTCGAGCCCATCATCAGGCTTATTGCTGGCAGTGTGGAGCCTGCTTGGGATTCTCTGTCTCCCTCTCTCACCGCCCCTTCCCCACTCATGCTGTCTTTGTGTCTCTCAAAAATAAAAGGAATAATACTTTTTTTTTTAAAAGAATAATAGGCCCCAATCACACCAAAAAAATAAAGGAAAGAAAAAAATTAAATACCTCCAGAATATATGGATTGAGAAATATAAATCACTTTTCCTTTAAAAGCTCATTATTATTTCTGCTCATGCAACATCTTTTTCAGGAGTTCCAAACATTTCATACAAAAAAGAGAGATTCCTCTAAAATCAAATGTTGTATTTGTAACTTAAACACAAATTTTGTATGAAATTGAAAAAAAAATGATTAGAATTTATAAAACCAATTCAGTGTATTTTTTGTTAGATCAATATATCCTATTAAGATGATGTGTGGCTGTGGGGTAGAACTGAAATCACAGCTACGATACCTTCTAAGATCAAGGAATAGACCTGATGATCTTAAAATTTCATCTCTTATTACTATAATACTAGCAAAACTGGGCAGACATCACAACATGTTATGTTAGCTTTGATCGAATATTTTAAAAATGAGGGTAACAAAGCAAGATATGATTTTAGGTACCTAATATCTTTCTGGGCTGTGCAATAATATTGCAAAGTAGAGTGATCTCCCTCTCTTGTCTCCTCCTACCCTGAAACTCCCTGATATTTATTATCTGTACTATTGGTTGAATTTTTTTCTTCCTTTATGTTTCTTTCCTTCTCTTTCCCTCTCTTTCTCATTCATACTTTCATTCATTCATTCATTCAACATTTATCAAATGCATGTATGCTTCCATGAAGTAATTATAAAATCAGTACCACAACCCATGTAAAAATGTGAAAAATATCATTTGTTCTCTAAGCAATTTGGGTGTGTATAATTACCTTCTCTCCTGTGGTGCTAAACAAAATGTGTCTGTGAGCTTCTCCAAACTAACAAACCTCTTGCCGAGTCTCTGAGATCAGTCAATATTTTGATAAGCTTATATATATAGATTCTTTCATTTCTTACTACTAACATAGGAAACATTCAATATTTTATATATGCATATGCACACATGTAAATGATATATACATATTTACATGTAATCGCTTTAATTGTGTGTTTATTTCAGAATTTAAATCTGAGTTTATGGGACTCTTGTTTTCACATTTGTTTACCCAAGCATGTTGGTATCCTTTTCTATCATTTTATGGGTTTATATCTTATTTTCTATTCCATATTGTATACCTTCTGTCCAAAGCACAGGCCTGGCCCTGAGGGCTCAAGTGACAGTCTCATGTGGCTTCTAAATAGCCAATTGGTTATTGACATGTTTATTTCTATTTGATTTTTAATTCATTTCTCTTTATGACCTGAGAAAGCCTTGAACTCTTCTTTCTCCCAATTTTGCCCTATGTAAACCTGGAAACTTTGAATAAATGTAATTTCCTTCTTAAGTATAGTTAGAATAAGTTACTTTTTGTTGTTGTTGTTAAGAGAGTAAGGGGGTGCAAGTGACAGAGGAGCAGAGAGAGAGAATCTCAGGAGGGGCAGAGAGAAAGTGAGCCGGGGCGGGGGGAGACGTGGGGCTCACCCAAAGTGGGCCTGTGTTTTACCTGAAGTGGGGCTCAGGCTCACCTGATGAGTGGCTTGAATTCACGAACCTTGAGATCATGACCTGAGTCGAAGCCAGATGCTTAATGACTGAACCACCCAGGCACCCGCATTTCTTTTTTCTTTTCTTTTTTCTTTTAGATCAAATCTTGATTATGATTCTATGTTGAACTCACTGCTAATATTGTGTCAGAGTATGCAGATGTTAAGTTGATGTGCCATGTAAGCTCATCTTCCAGCTACAGAGTCACATTGATATAAATAAGTATAACAGATGCATTGTTAGAAGTTAGGACTCCAACATGGAAAGATGATAAGAGAAGCTGTTTAAAAGATGGGCCTGAAATGTCAATTTAAAGTGCTCTCTTTCAGATGGATGACATTGTTTCTGCTTGTCAGAAGCATATTAATAATACCTTTTGTTTTCCACAGATGTTTTTCAAATTTGAGATTTTGCATCAAAGTCTCATAAGACATTTTCCCCAGATTTAATAATGTTATTCCTCAACTCTTTGGAAAATCCCAGCAACCAGCTTTCCTTGTGGACTTTTATTTCAAAGCATATTTTGTCAGAGTGGGTCATGTTTTTGAATAAATAAGACATTTTATTTATTCCACAAAGCACCTGTTAATTTTTCTCTAGGAGCATAAGGTCATAGTCTAAGACTCCCTAAGATTTCCTGAAGATCAGGATTTCTGGCCCATCAAGCAAATTACTTTTCGAGGACGGTCTTTGTACTGTTAGCCATTGCAAAGTCAGCAAATACATTACTGTCTCTTTCAAACAATGGGGCTTTTGTACTTCTACAATATGATACTCAGACTTTTTTAAAAAATCGTTTTATTGAGTCATAATTGACAGAATTGTAAGGCATTTAAAGTGTACATCATGATGATTTAGTGTGCATATGTGGAAGGATTCCCCCCCATCTAGTTAAAGCACATTCATCACCTCACACATTTAACTTTTTTTTTTTTTTTGGAAATATTTAAATTCTACTCTCTTAGCAAATTTTAATTATACAATACATTGTTATCAATTATAGCCACCATGTTACACACTAGACCCTCAGACCTTATTCATCTTACTGCTGAAAGTTTGTACCCTTTTACTGATATTTCCCTATTTCCTGCAGACCTCAGCACCCAGCAGCCACTTTTCTACTCTGTTTTATGAATTTGGTTTTTAATTTTTAAAAAAAATCTTTTTTATTTTTAAGAGAGAGAGAGAGAGAGAGAGAGAGAGAGAGAGAGAGAGAGGAACAGAGAGAGAAGGAGACACAGAATCCAAAGCAGGCTCCAGGCTTTGAACTGTCAGCACAGAGCCCGATGCAGGGCTTGAACTTATGAACCATAAGATCATGACCTGAGCTGAAGTCAGATGCTTAACCAACTGAGCCACTCAGGCACCCCTATGAATTTGATGTTTTAAAAAAAAATTTACATATAAGTGATACTGATACTCAAGACTTTTTCAGTATTCAATGAATGCTTTGATTACCTACCTTTCCTGACTACTTGAAATCTTATTAGCAGGTTCAATTCAACTGCTTTGTAAACAACTCTGAATAAAAGCATAATTTTCACATGGTCACCTACACTTAAAAAGAGAAATCATTGCTGAGTGATTCTGGCAGGTCTGGTCTGATCATAAGAATTTGTCAGGAGTAAACAATAATTCACTTAGCTCCAGTAAACACAAAACAAAACAAAACCTGTTAGATATGGCCTAATGTGGCTAATTCTGAAAATGTCAAAGGAAACTAAGAAGAACTTAGGAAGACCCAACCACATAGTGAAAAAAATTGTATGAAGAGGAGAAGCTAAGTCTTGGTGGCCCAGAACATTTTATGCCTGCTCTTCCCCTCACTTCTTGGCTTCCTTATTTTTTTAAGAAAGATTGTATTTTTTAAGTAATCCCTACGCCCAATGTGGGGCTTGAACTCACAAGCTGGATATCAAGAGTCACCTGCTCTGCTGACTGAGCCAGCAGGTGCCCCCTCCCTATTTTTTTTCATCTTTATGTTGTGCTCAGAAACCTTCCCTTTTGGTTGAAGTGAGTATATCAAACTTTACTTTCAGAAAACAAAACATAGAAGAGTTTATATGGAGTAGTGGTTAAGAGTGTGGGATTTGGAGAGAGACAATTTGAGATCAAATCCTGACTCTGCCACTTACTTGCAGTGTACCCTGGGCAAGTTCATTTACCTCTCGGTCCTTAGTTTACTCTTATGGTCAGTAAACTGACTCAAAGGACTTTGTAATGATTAAACAAATTAATCTATTTGAGCGCCTGTCATACAATAAATATTTGATGAATGTTAGCTATTACTGTTATTAATCTTTCACAAATTAGTATATTTTTATTAAACTTCTGTGGGACATAATGTTAAATCTTACCTCTATTAGTTAAGCCATTTGATGTTTCTTCAAACATTTGGAAGTCAGAAGTGAGTTTTTTAGAGAGAGCTATCTTTCTTGGTACCCATGATATGCTAGTCATCAGTTCTTAGGTCCTTGATATTTGCCATACCCTTAGTGAGTTGATATAACCATATATATGTGTATATATACATATATATGTGTAACATATATATGTATATATATATGTGTATATATATATTCTCATAGACTCCTCTTGAAACACTAAAGTGACTCTTGTATATTTTCAAAGCAGGCATGGCCTCCAATAATTTTAGCCCATGATCAGTGGGGAAGGCTCTCAATATAAGCGTTTGAATTGGTTAGTATTTATAAATCTATTCCCCGTGGCTATTATAACCATGATTATTACCTATAGATTTTCAGAAGTAGGCCTTCCCCCTACACCCATCACTTTGTAACTGACTTCCTACAGTTCTTGACTCAGGAGTGTTTAAGTCCCATAGTTAAATAGTGAAGCATTTGTTTGTGACAAACACCATATGTCCACAATTCTTGTACCTGTCTAAGAGAGGCCTTGCAGGACCTGACAGGTGGCATGTCTACATATGGGTTGTTCTGGCATGATCATTCGTAATGATTCTCATAGGGAGTATGAGTAATTTCCATATCAAAGGTCCAATGTCAAGAATGTATATTAAGTAAGAAGCACACCAATACTAAATTTTGAATCAGGAAACTTATTCAGGGACCATACCTCAACTTTAAAGCATTTCTATTAAAAACAACTTAAGTAACTGTTTTGGTTGACAGTGTCACCTTTCGTATTTGAAGATGATATTGGTGACTCAGATTCATGTCTCATTCAGTCCGCATTTTAACTCTGAGCCAAGTATTAGGGTCCACATGGTACCATGACTTATACACTGTTTACCATGTCACGTATCTAGTGTCCCATTATCTCATGTTGCTTCAAATACGGCTTTCTCCTCAGACATTAATTGATAAAAGCCCACTGTAGTGTGTACAACTGACTGAGAATGAGATGTTTTGTGGTGGGGAAGTGTTTTCCTGAGGCCCTACAATGTTGTAGAGTGCAATGTATCTACTCAGTTGAGGTTGACTTCATAGACCACCTTTGTTTAAGGGTCTAGCTCAGCATTTTTCAATATGTATTTTGGAGAATAAAACTAAATTTTTTTTTTTACATTTTTATTATTTATTTTTGAGAGACAGAGATAGAGCACAAGTGGGGAAGGGGCAGAGAGAGAGGGAGACACAGAATCCGAAGCAGGCTCCAGGCTCTGAGCTGTCAGCACAGAGCCCGACACGGGACTTGAACCCACAAACTGCAAGATCATGACCTGAGCTGAAGTCTGACGTTCAACTGACTGAGCCACCCAGGTGCCCCTTGCTGGTATTCTTTTTACTGCTAGACTTACAACATTTATTATTACTAATACACATTTGTGAGTCTGCAGGGGGAAAAAAGAACATAATTTTCAACATTGCCCAAATTTATTTAATAATAGAATAGCTTTTTTCACAAAGACACATTATAACTCAAGGCATTAATAAGCCTTTATGCAATGTACTCCAGAAAACTATTTTAGAACCTGACTAATCTGACTATTTTAGTACCTGGAGAAAACTCCTATTAAATTAAGAGGAAGGAAGGTAGAAATTAAGTGTAATAGAGCTTTTGGTGAGGATCTTCATTTTGTCTAAATATTAGATTTCATTGAATGTGAAAATGAAAATAAACTCATTAGTTGAGCCACCACAATTGCTTCAGTAAAAAGATGGTAAATAGCAGCACAGCCAATTTTAGGGTTTGAGTTTTGTCCATGTTGCTTATGGATGTAAGGCCATCTACTAGCATGACTTCCTTTACTTCCATGTTGCTGCGGTTTTAAATTGGAGCCTCTGATCCATCTTCCTTGTTTTGCCCAATTCTCACTTTGTTCCAGGTCTGGCAGGATGGGGAGGTTAGCCCTTATAGACATACCCCCTGTCTTATCATTTTCAATGCCCCTGTGCCTGCTTTCTCATTCCCTTCAGCCTCCCAACACATCCCAAATTTTGGCATCTGGCTCTTTAGCTCTTTGTCTTCAATTCTCTCACTTTAGTCCGCTTATTTTAATCCCAGCTCCTTCAGATTAAATGCCCCAACATAAGGGTAAGTTATTTTTCTTTGCAATATAGAGGGGTCTTCTGTTGTATTTAAAAATTCTCCCTTATCCCCTTCATTTTACTTAGAATTTCCCTGTTGAATTTAGCTTTAAAGAATAAAAGATAGAGAAGGAAGTTTGTTTTTTTGTTTTTTGGTTTTTTTTTGTTTGTTTGTTTTAAGAAAAAGCTATTTAAGTCACTGTCTGTATTTTCCTGGCTAACATATCAAAAACTTACCCTTCCCTAGCCAACTTCCAAAATGATGAATTTAGTTGAGGGATGGGAGCACAAGGGAGAAGTTGTGAGGACAGTGGGAGCAAAGTCAGAGGGGCTTAGGAGATAGCTCCTACTGGCTCACCAGGGCCGATTTTTAGATTTTCATGAATCATGAAAACTGGCTGTTAACCACAGCTAGTATTAAAATTAACCTATAGAAGTCTAATTAAATAAATTATATTAAAGATAATAAATACTCAAAACTCAGCACTTCCTACTTATTTTACTATGTTACAATTTTATATAATCAAGGTTTTTATGTCTATCATATTTGCCTGGTGGAAATATGGAATAGTGTGCCATTTTGTGGATGTCCTCCCAATTCCGTGGTCAAGTTAGTAGCTTGAAGTTAGCCATGGAAGAATATTCACACCACAAATGTTAATTTGCCTGATTTGTTTCGTTGATTGTCTAGACCAGAAGTAGGCAACCTTTTTTGTGTACCTATGTATCAGTCAAACTGGTTACCCCAAACAGGAGGCCCTTCAGAACTGGCCCATGAACCGAGGTTTGTTGGTCTCTAGTATAAATTGAAGAAGATGCTGAAATGTTCATAATGCATTTCAAAATTAAAAGTGTGTTTTATATGTATCCCTTACATTGTGAATAGCACAGGAAATTCGGGAAGCATTCCAGTATTTGAAAACTATTCTCCCATTTGGCAAAAAAGCCCGTAGCATCTTTGATGAATGAGTGCTGTTCTGACATATTTCTTCTTTCTTTCATTTTCCTATTATTCATTAATGTAAATGAAATTATTATCCAAAACTTAGGTCAGAACTATACTTATTTCTCAAATGCAATAATAGTTTGGTTATGGACACCAGAATTTGGCAAAAATTAACAAAAACATTTTGTGAGAATCACCTGGCTATGTGGAATCATATGCTGTATTATTTTTATTGTTTGTAAATTATGTGCTACACAACTTCTATGTTGGTAAAGGATTTTGTGTACACAGATGTTTTCTCAAAAGTCTCTTGACTTCAAGAGCCTTGAAAAAAATTTTTTTAGTGTTTATTTGTTTTGAGAGAGAGTGAGTACAGGAGGGGCTGAGAGAGAGGGAGAATCCCAAGCAGGCTCTGTGATATCAGCACAGAGCCAGACGTGGGGCTTGAACCCACGAATCGCGAGATCATGACCTGAGCCAAAATCAAGAGTCAGTTGCTTAACCGACTGAGCCACTCAGGTGCCTCAAGAGTACTTTGACTCTTAAACATTTATCAGTTTATCATTGAGGGAAAAAGAAATCACATGTGGGAGCGACTCGAAGTGGCCATGGAAAAGGAAGAAAGTGGGTTAACTGCTCAAGCTTTCAGAAGGAAAGGAAGAGGATGCTTCGGATAATGTGAGTTTGGCTGTTTCTTGGTTACAGATAGAGAATTCCTCTGGATTGAGGTCGGGGGGAGTAGGATTATTGTACTTTAACCAGGACAAGGTGAAATGATTACCTAAAGTATATTATTATATACAATGAAATCATCCAATGTGGCGCTTGGCCTTGAGGTAACATGTATGTTGTATAGAAGTTGAAATCCAGTATGTGTACCACACCAGAGTTTTAGTTTCAATGATAAAAATACTCTGAGCACCTAACAGGCAATTTGTATATTAAGCGGAAACACATATGTCGTATAATAATCAGGATTTTAAATGATTAAAGCACTTTTCTCATGCATGTCATGCATTGGAGATTGCACTTTTACTTTCTTTTGTTGTTACTGTCTTCAATGCTGACTACTTTTTAGAACTCTACTTGTTAGGGCATCCATTTCTTTCCACAGCTTCAATTAAAATGCAGTATGGCTATGTGTCAGCGTTGCATTACACAGCAGCTCTAGGCTGTCTGAATGCTGATGATCCATGATGCAAACCACCTGGAGGCGCAAGTGTAAACCTGGGCCAGCTTCCTTGCCTCTGATCAATTTTCTGTAACCGTGTCCAGGATTGTGTGAGCTCAGACAATGCTGATTTATATTGTTATAACTTAAAGTCTGAAGTTAGGGAATTATTCTTATTGCCTGAAAAAATACTATCTGTCGTCAGATATCAGTGATTTTTCATTTTGATTGGATTGCTGTTTGGATTACTTATGCTCCATCTCCCTTTTCTGTCTCAAAGTTTGTCTCCATTATAAAGATTATTCAGAATTGACTATGCTGCTATTCCACTATCCATCACAGTTGATGGGTGCTTTCCCAATATCTGATTATCAACTATTACTTTGAAAAACAAAGCCTATGTATTTGTCCTTCTTCCCATTCTGAATAATAGGATCTCTAATTTAAGTAGGAACCATTTGATATTCCCCCTGCACTATTTTTTTCCCAGTATGCTGTTGTGAAGAGGTGGCAATGGCAGAAGTCTAGCTCCTTGGTGAGTTGGTAAGAGCAGTTTAAGAAGTGTGAATGGTGTTTGCTTAAGGTGAATAAAATAAAGGGTGCTTTCTGCAGTGTTGTTTATAATGAAAATTATGATGTTCTGTACTATATGCCTAATTTAATAAACAACAGCGCATATGAGTGAAACACTATGAATCATAAAATACACTTAAATAAAATTTAAGAAAAATATATATAATATTAGTGGAAAACGATGGAGTTAAAATTGTGTGGACACACTAATCCTAATTTTATAAATATATGTGTATGTATATTGTGAATAAATAGATGAAAAGTAAATTATATAACTCATTATTTTCTTATATTAAGTAAAATATATAATCTTAAGTAAGATTATGGGTGGGTTTAATTTTTTTTCTTCAGTCTTTTCTGTAGTTTTTAAATATGTGGAATGGTCATGTCTGTTTTTATAGTCAGAATTTAAAATATCATTACTACAAAAAAAGATTGCCAAAACCAAATAAAACAACTTACCTCCTTTCTCTCATTTGCTGAAATAAAAGCAAAGTCTACTTAAACTACTCAAGTTTCTTCATAAACTTTCAAAGAATCATGATTTTCTTTATTGAGGTAAAATTTGTATTTAACATAGTATTTCAGGTATACAACATAATAATTTGATATTTGTATACACTACAAAGTGATAACCACAATATGTCTAGTTACCATCTGTCACTGTACAGTTGACCCCCTTCACCCATTTTGCCCACTCCCAACCTCTTCCCCTCTGATAACCACCAATCTGTTCTGTGTCTATGTGTTTTGCTTTTTAGATTCCATGTATAAATGAAATCATACGTATTTGTCTTTCTTTATTTGACTTATTTCACTTAGCATAATACCCTTAAGCTCTATTCATGTTGTTACAAATGGCAGTATTTCTTTTTTCATGGCTGAATAATATTCCACTGTACCTATATGCCACATCTTCTTTAGCCATTTATCCACCAACAGATACTTAGGTCATTCCCATATTTTTGCTATTGCAAATAATGCTGCAGTGAACATAAGGGTACACATATCTTTTTAGATTAGTGTTTTTGTTTTATTTGGATACATTTCCAGAAGTGAAATAACGGATCATATGATAGTTCTATTTTTAACTTTTTGAGAAATCTCCATTTTTCCATAGTGGCTGAACCAATTTACATGCCCACCAGCAGTGTATAAGGGTTCCCTTTTCTCCATATCTTCTCCAACACTTGTTGTTTCTTGTCTTTTTGGTAGTAGTCATTCTAACAGGTATGAGGTGATATCACAGTGTGGCTTTGATTCGTGATGCTGAGCATCTTTTCATGAGCCTGTTGGCATCTGTTTGTCTTATTTGGAAGAATGTCTATTTAGATCCTTTGCATATTTTGAAAATATATTGTTTTGTTTGCTGTTGAATTGTTTGATTTTTTAAAATACATTTTAGATAATTAACCTTTTATAATTTGTAAAAATTTTCTCCCATTCAGTAGGTTGCTTTTTCATTTTGTTGATTTGGCTTACTTTGTCAGGACTGATTTCAAGGAGCTTATGTTTTCTTCTAGGAGTTTTATAGTGTCAGGTTTTATATTCAAGTCTTTAATTCATTTTGAGTTGACTTTTGTGTATGATATAAGCTGGTGGTCTAGTTTCATTCTTTTGCATGTGCTTGTCCAGTTTTATTACCATTTATTAAAGAGACTGTTTTTTTTTTTACCCATTGTGTATTCTTGGCTCCTTTGTTGTAAATTAATTGATCATATATGTGTAAAATTTATTCTGGGCTCTCTTTACTGTTTTATGGATTTGTGTAGTTTTATGTGAATACCATACTGTTTTGATTACTATAGATTTGTAGCATAGTTTGATATCAGAGAATGCAATACCTTTAGCTTTGTTCTTCTTTCTTAATACTGTTTTGGCTATGCAGGGTCTTTTGTGGTTCTGTATAAACTTTAGAAATACTTGTTCTATTTCTGTGAAAGATGGTATTGGAATTTTGATAGGAGCTACATTGAATCTTTAGATTGCTTTGAATAGTATGGACATTTTAAGAATATTAATCCTTCCAATCCATGAGAATGGAATATATTTTCTTGTTATTTGTATCTTCTTCCATTTCTTTTATCACTGTCTTATAGTTTTCAATGTATATGTATTTCACCTCCTTGGTTAAATTTATTTTTAGGTATTTTATTCTTTTTGATGGAACTGTAAATGGGGTTACTTTTAAAATTTCTCTTTCTAGTAGCTCATTATTAGTGTATAGAAATGCAACAGATTTCTGTATGTTGATTTTGTATCCTGTAACTATACTGAATACATTTATTAGTATTTTGGTGAGGTCTTTATGGTGTCCTATATAGTAACATAGTAACTGCAAATAGTGACAGTTTTACTTTGCAATTTTGATGCATTTTATTTTCTTTACTTGCCTAAGTGCTGTGGCTAGGATTTCCAAAACTATGTTGAGTCAAAGTGGTGAGAGTGGGCATCTTTGTCTTTTTTCTTGATCTTAAAGGAAAAGCTATCAGTTTTTCACCAATGTGTATAATGTTAGCAGTACGTTTATCATATATGGCCTTTATAATATTCAGGTACTTTACCTCTATATTTACTTTTTGGGGAGTTTTTATTATAAATGGATGTTAAATTTTGTCAAATGTTTTTTACATCTTTTGAGATGACCATATGATTTTTATCCTTTATTTTGTTAATGTATCAGGTTGATGGATTTGTGAATGTTGAGCCATCCTAGCATCCTTTGAATAAGTTTCCCTTGATCATGCTGTAGGGTCCTTTTAAGGTATTATTGAATTTGGTTTGCTACTACTTTGTTGAAGATTTTTGTATGTGTGTTCATCAGGGATATTGGCCTGTAATTTTCTTTTTTTACGGTGTTTTGTCTGGTTTTGGTATTAGGGTGATGCTGGCCTTGTAAAATGAGTTTGGAAGCATTACTTCTTCATTTTTCTGGGATAGATTAAAAGGAATAGGTAGTAGATCTTTGAATGGTTTGTATAATTCACTGGTGAAGCCATCTGGTCCTGGACTTTTATTATTGGGAGATTTTGATTCAACCTCCTGCTTAGTAATCAGTATATTCAGATATTATTTTCTTGATAGTTCAATCGTGGAAGATTGTATGTTTCTAGAAATTTATCCATGTTTTCTAAATTGTCCAATTTGTTGGCATATAATTGTTCATAGTAGTCTCTTATGATCCTTTGTATTTCTGTCATATCAGGTAACTTTTATTTCACTTTTTTTTTCATTTTATTTATTTGAGCCTTTTATTTCTTGGAACGTATAGCTAAAAGTTTGTAAAGTTTGTTTCTTTTCGAAGAACCAAATCTTAGTTTCATGAATCTTTGCTATTTTTACTTTAGTCTCATTTAATTTCTTTTTGCTTTGATCTTTATTATTTCCTTCCTTCTGCTAATGTTGAGCTATATTTGTTCCTCTTTTTCTTGTTCCTCTGGGTGATGATTTAATTTAGTCTTTTTGTTTTTTTTGTTTCTTGAGTAGGCCTGTATTGCTACAAACTTTCCTCTTAGAATGGCTTTTGCTACATCTGATAGATTTTGTATTGTTGTATTTACATTTTCATTTATCTGAAGGTGTTGTTTGACTTACTCACTGACCCATTGGTGGTTCAGTAGCATGTGGTTTAATCTGCATGTATTTGTGATTTTTCCAGTTTTCTTCTTGTAATTGATTTCTAGTTTTATACCATTGTGATCAGAGAAGATCCTTGATGTGATTTATTTTTAAATGTATTGAGACTTATTTTGTGGCCTTATATGTGATCGATACTGGAAAAGGTTCCATGTACATTTGAGAAGAAAGTGTTTTCTGCTGCTTTTGGATGGGATGTTCTGTATGTATGTATTAAGTCCATCTGATCTAATGTGCCATTTAAAGCCTATCTTTCTTCATTAATTTTTCTCTCAGGATGATATATCCATTGGCTTAAGTGAGGTATCAAAGTCCACTACTATTATTGTATTTCTGTCAGTTTCTCCCTTTAGGTCTGTTAATATTTGTTTTGTACATTTAAGTGTTTTTCTGTTAGGTGCATAAATATTTACAAGTGTTGTATACTCTTATTGGATTGACCCATTTAATATAGTGTAATAACATTCTTTGTCTCTTGCTGCAGTCTTTGTTTTAAAGTATATTTTGTCTCAGGGTGCCTGGGTGCCTCAGTTGATTGAGTATCCAACTCTTGATTTCAGCTCACACAGTTCATGAGTCTGATCCCTGCATTGAGCTCTGCACTGACAGCACAGAGCCTGATTGGGATTCTCTCTCTCCCTCTCTCTCTGCCCCTCCCCCACTTGCACACACACACTCTCTCTCTCAAAATAAATAAGCATTTAAAAATAAAGTATATTTTGTCTTATATAAGTATAGCTGTACCAGCTTTCTTTTCATTTCTATTTGAATGGAATATCTTTATACACTTCACTTTTTGCACTTTCATTTTCAGTCTGTGTGTGTCCTTAGTCTGAAGTAAGTCTCTTGTAGGCAACATCTAGATGAGGCTTGTGTTCGTGTTTGTTTGTTTGTTTTAAATTTATTCAGCTGCTCCCTGTCTTTTGATCTTTGAATCTCGTCCATTTACATTTAAAATAATTATTGATAGGCATGTAATTGCCATTTTATTGTTTTCTGGCTGTTATTTTTAGTTCCTCTTTGTACCTTTCTTCTCTTGCTTTCTTTACTTTGTGATTTGATGCCTTTCTTTAGTGTTATGTTTAGCTTTCTTTTTCATTATCTTTTGTTTATCTTCTCTAGGTTTTTGCATTGTGGTTACCATGAGGTTTACGTATGACAGCCTATGCATATAACAGTTTAAGTTGATAACAACTTAAATATGAATGTATTCTAAAAACTCTACCTCCTCCCCTCATGTTTGTTTTTGATGTCATATTTTATATCTTGTTTGTGTATCCCTTAAATAATAATTGTAGTTACAGTTACTACCTTTGTATTTTATCTTCATAGTAGCTTTGTAAGTGGTTAATCCACTACCTTTTCTACATATTCATCTTTACTAGTGAGATTTTTACTTTCATATGTTTTCTTGTCTTTTCAGCTTAAAAAAAGTCCCTTTAACATTTCTTATAAGGTTGGTTTAGTGGTGATGAAATCTTAGCTTTTGCTTGTCTGAGGAACTTTTTATCTCTCCTTCTATGCTGAATGACAACCTTGCTGCGTACAGTATTCTTTGTTTGAAGTTTTATACTTTCAGCACTTTGAATATATCATATCACTCCCTTCTGGCCCTTAAAGTTTCTGTGGAAAAATTGGCTCATAGTGTTATGGGGATTCCCTTGTACATAACAGATTTTTTTTTTTTTTTAAGATTCTCTATCTTTGATTTTTGGTATTTTAATTATAATGTGCTTTGGTGTGGATCTCTTTGACTTCATCTTATTTGGAACTGTCTTTGTTTCCTGGACCTTGATGTCTATCTCCTTTTCAGGTTAGGGAAGCTTTTAGCCATTATTCTTCAAATAAGTTTTCTGCATTTTTCTCTCTCTCCTTTCCTTCTGGGATCCCTGTGAAGTGAATGTTACTTCACATGATGTTGTCCTGTTGTCCCTTTAGTTATCTTTACTTTTTAAAATTCCTTTTTTCTTCTTGCTGCCCTATTCAGGTGCATTATATTATACTGTCTTCCAGGTCACTGGCTTTTTTTCTGCTTCATCTAGTCTGCTGTTGAACCCTTCTAGTGTATTTTTCAGTTCAGTTGTTGTGTCCTTCTGCTCTGTGACTTCTGTTTGGTACTTTCATATATTTTCTACGTTTTCGTTTAAAGTTATCTCTGTGTTTATCTTCTAAATTCAGTGAGCATCTTTATGATTATTACTTTGTACTCTTTATCAGGTAGATTGCTTATCTTTGTTTAACTTGATCTTTTTCTGTTTTGTCTTATTCTCTCATTTGGAACACATTTCTCTGTCTCTTGATTTTTTGTTTGACTTTCCTTGTTTGTTTCTATGTGTTAGGAAAAACAACTTTTCCTCCTATTCTTAAAGGAGTGGCCTTGTGTAGGGCATGAACTTTATTGATAAACCTTGTGTTAGGTCTTGGTTGTCTCTCAAGCCTTTGTGATTATCTGATATCTTTTCTCCCTTGGAGAGAAAGATTATTTTTACCTTTTTATTTTATTTTATTTATTTTATATTTTTATTTCTTTTCCTGTTCCTTTCCAGGAGTACCACTTTATCCTATACTTATGCTCATTCTGACACATTGAGTTTCATGCTAGGTCTTTTGAATCTACATCAGCAAGTTGAATTTCTCCTGATTGTTCTCATTCTTCAATGTATAGTTAAAATATAATGAGGTCATGAAAAAGAGTGTCTCTTTTACTGAAGACATAACATTTCATAGCATAACTTTTGCTCATCATGATATTAGAAAACCTCTTCAGCATAGTGGTGATGATGGAGAGGAGTGTAGGGGTTAAAAGGAAGAGAGTTCCATTCTGCTAATGATAGAAGTGGGCAGAACACAGGGAGGAAGTTAGTTGATGATCTCATCTGGCTACACAAGAGTGGGTATATCACTGTTTTGCAATTGGGTGAAATGGAGATCTGACCTATGGTAAGGAATTATTTCATAAAAATGGAAGTTAAAGTGGAGTGATACCTGCCATCTTCAGCTTTTGATCCCAGCCACCTCTATCTTTGACTTAACTCCTTATGGGGACCTGAATAATTCTTTGCTCACGAGAAGACTCTTTTCTAGTCATTTCTGGTTTTTCTTTAAAGAATTATCTTGTCCTCTCTTGGTATATATTTCTCAAAGATCTTTGTGACAAGCATGTGGTATTATTAAGAACTCATTGTTAAACTCCTTCTTATTTCCAGAAAGTTGTGATTCTTATTGATTTTACTGCTGCAACTGACTTGATTTTAAAAATCAAAATATCTTCTGGTTAATGCAAAAGCTAACAATGATGAGGAAATCTAATAATTTTTTTTAGCAGATTGTCCTATACATAGTGGTCTTGTACACCATTAAATCTAACAATAAAGGTGAATTACGTGATATTAAATAATGAAGGTGGGCTGTCTGTCTTCATCCAAATTCCATTGTTATGTTTTTAAAATAAAAATAAAGGCAGTCTTTAAGAGAATATACAAGGAGATCCTTCTTTCTGGTCTTAGTTACAATTAATTTAAATATAAGTTTTAGGTTTGTCTGTAGCCTACCAAGAAAAGTTATCTCATTTCCATTTGTTCTATCCCAGCTAACAATAAGTATTGGAATACTGAGAATGTCTCTCTTGTAACTCCAGTCAGGATTTTGGGAGGGTGTATCACACTTAATGCTTTAAATGGTGATGTGGGCTCTGAAGTTACCACCTAACTGACCTTTAGATACTTTCATAAAGAATACGAACAATGGCTCAAGATGGTGAGTTTTTTATTCCCTGGATCATAGAAATTTGAATGATGATTTATTTCAACTTGGATTGGAAATAGAATGGTAACCTATTTTTGAATAGTTCTACTACTTCCATCATTACTAGCTCTCATACTAAAATCATTTGTAGTTTTATTCCATATTTTGATTTTTTCTCATATATTGTGCAACAGTAAGTTTTAGACTCAGTTAGAGGTTCCTACCTTCTTCCCCTTACCCTTATCTTGTCTAAAGACCATTATAATATTTTTGTAATCCTTGTTTTTCTCTCTGAAGTTCTGTGGTGGTTTATGTTTTGCAGGGTGTCTTTTGGTAATTTTTTCACAAAATGTCTATAAATATTCTTAGTCCTATGCATCCTCATGTGTACTTTCATTTTGTTCTTATACATGAATAGTAGTGTTATTTTTCTCAGAAAATTGAATATGTGATTTATAATTTAGTGTTACTGATAAAAGTTCTGATGCCAATTTGATTTTCCCATGCCAGAAAATAAGTTTTTATTCTTTCTCCAGGGAAGCCAGTGACTTTTTGTCTTCCATTTAGATTCTTGAGACTTCCACAATACACCCCAGTGTGAGTTTCTTTTGCACTAACAGTATATTCAGTCACCAGACTTGGGTCGTTATAGGCTTTGACTTTATTTTTTATTATTCCTTCTTTTCTATTCCCCCTGTATTTTCATTTTGAAACTCATAATTGATGGACCTTGAAGGTTCTGGATCTAACCTCTTTGTGGCTCAGCTTTTCAGTCATATTTATCCTTTTACTGGGCCTGCTTCTGCTTATCATGGGGAGGGAGGTAGTACAGAGCTCAGTGGGTGCTTGGAATTGATTTGTTTTCCTAGTGTGAGAGCTCTTGGTCCCTCC
Source organism: Felis catus (assembly GCF_018350175.1). NCBI lineage: Eukaryota > Metazoa > Chordata > Mammalia > Carnivora > Felidae > Felis > Felis catus. Next base: position 75,254,969 of record NC_058370.1, read on the forward strand.
AGGACTGTGCTATGTCTTTGGTGCCTGGATCTTCTTCCAGATCTGAATTGATACTTCATAGAACAGTATTATATGCAGGCAGAAGTCCTTTTTGTCTTTGTCTTTTTATAGACCGCTCTTATCTTTCATTGCCCGTATATACTGTGAGCCCTCCCTGAACAGATGATTCACAGGCTTTCAGGAAATCGTTCTCAGGGCATCAGTCTGGGGGCAGTAGACACTGTTCTCATCTGCTCTGCAGAGTGATAAAGAGTGAGCCCAATGAACACAATTACTTTATTGCATATCTGATGTTTTAGGTTTATTTTTTTTCCCTCTGCCTTTTTGTATCAGTCTTGTTTCATTTGCTTTCTATATTTAAGGAATATTTTTTAATTTCAAAGATATGAATGACATTGGTTCTTGCTTCCCTGTGATGTTACAAGACCTTCATTTTTATATATCTTTTTTTCATTTAAAAGAGATTTTTAAATTTGAGAAGATACAGATATTTGGTCTCATTTCAGTGTTCATATCATTAAAAATTCCAAGACAACAGGCTGCATGCTCAATGAGATTTTTCAGCCTTACTGCCTGTTCAAAAAGCAGATCTGTGGTTGAGGATTTGCCCCCAACACAATCAAGGATGATCTCTCTTCTAGGAGTTTCCTTATCAGATCTGCAACAAAGCTCAGTCGCTCTCCTGGGATAAACAGGAAAGTATCCAAGTTACATTAAGTATTATATTATAGTCTGGAATCTAGCATTTCTTTTCCATAATACTTTTACACTTAATAGCTTATCTTACCCACACATTTCCTGAACTGTAAAGTATTGCTCACTGTATGGTGTGGCTGGCTACACTGAAGTACAAAGACTCTAGTCATCTTGTATTCATGAGAACCAAGACAGGACTGTAATTAGAACCTAGGTATCCTAATCTATTGGTCTCTTTCTGCTTTTGCAGAGCAACACATGTGATGGGAGTAAGCTCACATACCACATTCAGTGTGTTTCCTGCTGCACTAAACAGAAACTGAACTCTGACTTCATCGTTTAAAGAGCTGGGTGGGTCTGTTAATTTTTGGTGGACTGATAGGAATTTCTTTAATTAAAAATGATAGTAAACAGTTTTGGAGCACTTACTGGTCAGGCAGGGTTCTTAATTAACTAAGTCATTCTCACCACTCTCAGTTGAGTTAGGGGATATTATTATCATCTTTATTTTACAGATGAAGAAATTGAGAAAGAGAAAGTCCATCTCACAGCTAATTACAGGCGATGCCAGGACCCTGGCTTTCTGACTCCAGAGCCAATGCTCCAAACTAAGGACACAAAGTAAAGGCCTGTGGGCTAAATTGGGTCAGCTACCTGTTTTTGTTTTTGTTTTTGTTTTTTATTGCCCATTAACTAAGAATAGATTTTACATTTTTAAATTGATTACACTTTAAATGGTTGTGTAAGTACTTCCAGGACATCCTCAATTTTGCCTCAGCCCCACGAAGCCTGTAACATTTACAATCTGGCCCTTTAAAAAAAACGTGTGCCAACTCCAGCGAGTCTAACCATGAGACTAAATCACACACTCCTGCATTTTATTATGAGTTACGGTTAGTTGGGCATAGCTCATTGTTGGCCACACTAAGATACACTTTCGAGTCTGGAGAGTGAAAACAATTTGTGGCTTGTATTGCTCTTCCTGCCCATTTCTTCCTTTCTTGTAAGTAAAGTCTTAATAGGATGTGTGTATGTTTTTAAATTATTGATATTATTTTAATTTTTTTAACGTTTATTTATTTTTGAGACAGAGACAGAGCATGAACAGGGGAGGGTCAGAGAGAGAGAGGGAGACACAGAATCTGAAACAGGCTCCAGGCTCTGAGCTGTCAGCACAGAGCCCGACGCAGGGCTTGAACTCACGAACCACGAGATCATGACCTGAGCTGAAGTTGGATGCTTCACTGACTGAGCCACCCCGGCGCCCCTTAAATTATTGGTATTAATTGATATAATCTCTCCCTCTGTCTTTACCTCTTTCTAAATGTACCTAGTTTTTCCTAGGGAAAAAGGATTGTGCAGAGACTTAGTAAATCTAAAAATAAATCAAGAACTCTGCCTCAGGATCTCAGCTGTTCTTTTTCAGAATCCACATTAGCAATTTATTTGGTGGTAGGAAGGCTCTGGAAAAGGAATAGGACATATACCTGCCTAAAATACAGAACAGGTCTTCTGCATAGGCATTGCTTTCCAAATAGGTAAATTCATACCAAATCCCCACATTATGTTCATAGGAACCCTTGCTTCGCATGAAGTTAGGGCAAAAGAACTGGTTTGGAAATAATATTTTTATCTGTAACAAGTATTACACATAATTGTTTCGTGGAACACTAATGGTCGTTTGGTGTTGGGAGTCAGGACATCCACATGGCTGAATAAGTTTGAAAAATTCTTGGTTAACCAAGTTTTCTTAGCCAGAAATTCTCCTAGAACTCATAATATGCTGATTTCTATTATCAGTCCATAAGTAGATTGATAATGGAATCAGTCCATGACTAGAATATATAGTGTGCAGTGTTTTTTAAAGTTACAAGATGATGAAGTTTGTTGTTTGGTTTTAATGAAATGACTTGTGCTTTAGGGAATACAGTTTAGGGAACACTGGGAACCATAGTGAATTGCTCTTTCCACACTAGAAACTTTTTTTCTGCCCAGTGAATCAGTACCAGTTGATTAGAGTCAGAGCACCGTTTCTCCTGGATATTACAGAACAATATTTATAAATCCCCATTCTCCCATTCCCGTTTCCTGTTTTAGATTTGATGCAAACTATCAGCCTTCTGTGTGTATATGACATTATATCATTCTTTCCAATTCCAACATACTTTTATAACCACAAAATTTTCAGGATGACAAATTATTCCTCATTGCTTTTCTTCTTGGTTTAACTGTCTTGTGTGCACTCAAAGAGCTACCTTAATCTAATCAGCCAGTTCTCTCTAAATCACAGTGTAAAATAGTGACAGTTAATTCTTACCAAGATGGTGAGTTTCTGGTAACTTATATCTCCAAGGCTCTTTGTAAACCAGTATTTAAGTTTGGAGGTTATAACATCGGGTAGGGAGGTGTAAAACCTTTTGGCAACTGACCACATTTTTCATCTATAACATAAAGTGTCACCTACATAAATAGACAGCTATTACTTTTGTACTGATTTACATTCTATCCAGGGATTGTCTGAAATTGATTTTATTGGTTTTCTTTTTTTTTTAAACAATCTTCAGATGGAGAAACTTACTGAAATCTCTAAATAAAGATCAGTCTCATCTGCCCTGACAACCTTTGGCAATCTTGTCCCCACCCCTGTGTGGCAGAAATTGGCATTCCCACTTTACAGCAGGGATCCAAAAACGATAGCAATTTCCTTGTGCACATCAATTTCTCCTTGTGGATGGGCAGTCTTCGCTATAATCAGATATGTCAGCTCTTTGCAAAAGAATTGGAAAGTGGCCTTACTCATGTGGAAATCTAATAGCGACTTGTTGTCACTCCCTTTTAGCAGCACAGCCCCAGGCTGTCAATGTCCTATCCTGTGTCATGCTGCTGCAGTGGGCTGGGACCCTGCCTGAAGAGAAATTGCTGAACTGGGCCATTTTGCTCACATTTGGAGAATTCATGATGTACACTAGTGCTCGCTCTCTCTTATGATTGACTTGGCAACCTCATTGTCTAAGTCAATGGGTATTTGTCTGGGTATTTTAGTCTGTCAGGAACTAGTATAAATTTTGGAATCATAATTCACCCAATGAAAATCAGTTAATGAAAACAGTCCAGGTATTGGTAATAATCCATTTTAATTTTTTTCACTTTGAAAAACATGGTACCCTGTTGTACTGAATTGTCATCCTAAGTTTCTGTCATTGCACTTAGATATTGTACCAAATGGGAGAGGTAATATTGGTAAAAATGAAATTCAGAATATATCTTGAGCAGTCATTCTCTCAAACATTAGATGCCAGCTAATTGATTTTTAAGTTTTTACTTTTCAACCCCATTACACTTTACACCTCAGTATATTTTTGTACTCTCTTACATTTTGTGGAGACATGGTATCAGATTTCTAGCTTTCAGCAGAACTGTTCAGTATATCAATTCCTGTTAACACAGCTGTTAAATATTGAGATCATGCTGCATGTTAAATGAAATCAATTTTCAAAGTAAATTAAATCCCTGAATGAAGGTGGGTGTATCTTTCCACACGAAGGAAGAAATGTTAAGAGAGTTGCATATATAAGCAGATCTTGGGGAAATAAACTGAGTTGTCTATGGAACAGTTGTATTAGGATGCAACCATTCTATCTTTCTCTGGTGCCTTAAAAAGTAAAATATATTTAGTACAAGTTCAAACACAGAAGACAAAAATAGAGATTTTGAAAATGTGATTTTTGTCTGGCAGACGGTTGGTTGTCTTTGCTTTAAAAGAACATCTTCTTGGTCTAGAGTTCAATGTACTCAGATTCCTCATTCATTTCTTCCAACCAGGAGAGAAAAATGAGGTCTAAGTCAAGTCTAAAGCAATTATTACAGTTTAATTAGCTAGTTTTCACTATAGCTGAAACTGTAGGAGTCACATACAACATTTTAAATACTGAATGCTGTAGTCTTCTATAAAACCTACCTTGCCTATTACACTCTTAAAAAGTAGACTTTAACCTCATTTCCCCTAGTTCTCAGCTGTTTCTCCAGCTTTCTTTTCTATGTAGAGAAAACAAAAAGTAAGAAAAACCTTAAGGAGTGTGGAAGAGTAAACACTTTCCCCCCCACCTCCAGTTTTCCATTTTAGTGTGGCAAGAAGTGTACTGATTATGTATTACATGGATTACAGACTGTAGTATATATGAAAACATCATATATAATTCATATTCAATCAGACTACTGATAGAAAAAGGTTTTATGAGGTTTTTATATCTCTCATATTCCTTAATATTGTGAAATGTAAGATAAACAGTCACTTAGCAAATACTTTGTCTGGTGGCCTCAAGATAGTGTTAGGTAATCCAGAGGGGTGAGACTCGTGGAAGAGAAGATGCAGGGAGGGCCTTCATGTAACTTGTTATCTGCTTTTTGAGAGAGAAAACTTACTAAGATAAACATAATTGTAAATCTTTCAATCTTTTCATGGGGCAAAACTATATGTAAGATTATTCTGCGTGAGTCTAAATGCAAATGAAGATAATTAAAGTTGAGGCAAGTTGAAGACTTGAGGTGGAATGATAAGGCCAGGAGATTTAACTGAGGGGTCATGGAGAGGGGTCAAGGTCAACAATTCTATACATTATTCAATGTGCAACCATGATAAGTGTAGTCACCATCTGTCACCATTCAGTATTATTACAGTACTTGACTATATTCTCTGTGCTGTACTTTTTATTCCTGTGACATATATTTTATAACTGGAGGTATGTACCTCTTAATCCTCTTCACCTATTTCACCTGTCCCCCACCTTCTTCCCCTCTGACAATCATCAGTTTGCTTTCTCTATTTATGAGTCTGTTTCTCCTCCTTTGTTTTGTTTTTTAGATTCCACATATAAGTGAAATCATATTTGTCTTCCTCTAACTTATTTCACTTAGTGTAATTCTAGTTTATATAACATAATAATAAAGGGTAGTTTTTAATTTTTAAAGCATTGTAAAAAAAAAAAAAAAAACCAAGAGGAATCTGAGACAGAGACAGTATGGCTCAGAGCCTAAAATAGGTATTATCTGGGTTCTTCACAGAACACATTTGTTGACCCTTAAGATTTTTTGTTAATGTTTGTTTATTTTTGAGAAAGAGACACAGTGCAAATGGCGGAGGGGCAGAGAGAGAGAGGGAGACACAGAATCCAAAGCAGGCTCCAGGCTCTGAGCTGTCAGTACAGAGCCGGATGTGGGGTTTGAACTCACAAGCCATGAGATCATGACCTGAGCCAAAGGTTGGCTGCTCTCTGCGATGTTAGCTCTGAAGCAAGCTAAAAGTGACAGGGCACCAAACTGAGATTAAGGGGTAATATTTGGAAACTTGAAAAGTTGTGGCAGCAGGAGGTGGCAGGAGGACAACCCTATGGAGAGTTCCCATACCAGGGATACAATTTAAATTCTCATTGAGGTTGCCAGATTCCAGCTGTTTCTTCATCATACGGTAAGTATCCCGAAGTAGAGATTTTTTTTTTGAAGGAATGAAGGTATTTAGAATGCAGCATAGAGATGATTGTTATGTCAGACAAAAGATGAACCAAGTGGAGGAATTCGTAATAGAAAAAAGGCAGAATGTTGCATTATGTCTTCAGAAATAAGACTGACAGAGGAAAAATGGACAAACAGACATTTTAAGGCAGCGAATAGGGAAGTGTTCCTTCTTCGTGGAGCACTAGTATTCTGGAGGGAGGAGAACGGAGAAGTTTCAGGGTCTAAGAGACTCTGGCATAGGATACCCACATGGATGTTAGAGCTGAATGGGTGCAGCAGGTACCTTGAAACCTCTGTCTCCTAGCTTCATGGAACAAGAGCAGGGTTGCAGATAAAATGCAGTGTAACCAGTTAAATTTGAATTCCAGAAAAATAGCAAATACTTTTAAAATATAAGCATATCTAAAATAGTATATGTTACATACTTACACTAAAAAATTTATTGGGATGCCTGGGTGGTTCAGTAGGTTAAGCGACTGACTTGGTTTCAGCTCAGGTCATGATCTTGTGGTTCATGGGTTCAAGCCCCACGTCGGGCTCTGTGCTGACAGTGTGGAACCTGCTTGGGATTCTCTCTCTCTCTGCCCCTCCCCACCTGTGCTCTCTCTCTCTTTCTTTCTCTGTCTCTCAAAAACAAACATTAAAAATTTATTGTTTGTCTAAAATTCAGATTTAACTAGGCTTCCTATATTTTTATTTGCTAAATCCGGCAACACTAGGTAAGAGCCATTGACACTGCCTACTGACCTTCTTACTGGCTCCGTGAAAGGGTAGGATAGTTTACTGGAGGCTCCATGCAAATGTCTGGAATCAGGGTCAGCACTTATTAGACATATGCTTTTGGCCACATCACTTAAATTTTCTTAGCCTTCTGTTCTCATTAGTGTGGAGCAAGGAAATTCACTCATTGAGAGTTAGGTCTGTCCCGTGAATAGCAGAACGTTGGAATCACATGTGACCTTAAATCCTTCTATCTAATGCTCTTTTTACGGAAGAGAAGCAGGCCTAAAAAGGTAAGGTGACTTTTCCAGGAACCCACATTTCTACCTGTGATGATGTGAGCATTTCTGGAATCTGAGTATCTTGCTTCTCTGTTCAGTGCCTTTTTTTTTTTCCTTGACACTGTCTTCTATTTTCAAAGACTATAGGAAATAATGCACATTCAAGTTTTTTTTTTTTGTAAATTGTAATATGCAGAATATAAATGCATAAAATGATTGTTTCTAGGCTGATATCAGAGCATGGAAATCATCTTCCTAATTATACTAATTCATAGTCCTTCTGCTGGAAAAATTTTTTGGGCATCAGCTCCTCAGGAGTCAGGAGTCTTAACCTTTTAGATGGTCTCTGGAAAGCACAACTGATAAATTAAAGCCAGAGTTATCAAAACAGGTTACCTCTTCTAAATCTTTTAAAATCTGACCTCATTGGAAACAAGCCAAAGCCATTTGATGAAGGTAAATATCCTTAGATGCACACACACCGGCCTTTTGCAATTCACTGTTGACAGCTCAGGCTAGATGTACAACTTGTATATTGCTATCTGCCTTGCAGGAGACGATTCGTATTGCAAGGCAAGTCACATCCCTGCCAACATTTATAGCTGCTCTGTCACCGGGGCAGTGACAGGCTGACACCTCCCAGATGCCTAGATTATTTTCCCCTCAGTGTTAATAAACAGGGCGAGGGTGGAGGAATGAGGTAAAATAATAACATTGTCCAGGCAGTTAATGCTAAAGAAATATTTAAATAAAGGAGGAACTGACCTGAACATGAAAAGAGACATTGAAAGGCAATGTTTAAGATCCAAAGTCTAAGAAGAACTCTTTAGAGGTCCCTCTTTGGAGGAGAAAGATTTGAGCCTCCTTGGTTGCTGCTCCTTTGTGCTGTTGCCGTGGATCATACCCTCTCTTTCCTATAATTGACTCATTTTGGCTCAGTTAAGAATGTGGGAAATTTTAATCTTATATCGAGATATATAACTGCTGGGTGATACAACTGGTTCATTGTCTTGTGAATGTGTTTAAGATTTCCTTTTCACAAATGATTCTGTGGGAGTTGGGTTTATTTTTATATTGCTAAATGTTGTATTACATATGTAAATGAAATTTTGCTTGAGGAAATTAGAATGAAATATTTTAAGATATGTAAAGCTTTTAATCCAGCAAATTATTTTGGAAATAAAAGGATTTTTCTTCCTTCGTGCTTATTGTTTGCTCAAAATTATATGTGCCATACATAAATACCATGGATATACTCATAGGGACTTAACACAGTCTAAAAATTCTTCATTTCTTACAGAATCTTTAAAAAAAAAACTCAATCCCCTCGTATTTTCTTGCATGTAACAAAATATTTTGTACTTCCACTGAAGTCTAGAATCTAGTTTTCATCTCCATTGCCTTTTAGTGGTATCTAGCCCTTTAGAATTATCAAGTAGATTATATATTGCTTTTCTTTACCCTATAAAGCACAAGAGCAGCTTTCAGTTTACAAATTAAATGCATATGCTTTTTTTTTTTTTAAACCAAGCCAAATTGACAATGACTGCAAAAGATTTACTTTTCTGAACCCAAGTTAGAAAGAGACCTCTAGACTTCTTAGCTGTGTTGTTGAGGTTTGAGATACACTCCTTGCCCCCTTTACAGTACACATTATACATGTACAGTATACACATAAATCACTAGGCTTCAATCTTCTACAGTAACAGTTTGGGACTATGTCACTTTGGGTTTGTGACTATAAATACCTATTCTGTGCTGATCACTGTACTGAGAAACATTATTTGAATTGATGAAATGCTTGCTTGTTGGCTTGTTTAAACCAGTCTTTTAAGCCTGGTACCTTTGCAACTCTTGAGTTGGTGGACTGGGATTAGTATCAGTATTAGTGCTTTGGGAACTTGTGAAAGCATGCAGATTAGAAATTTATTAGGAAGAAGTAAGATATTCCTCATCTTTTAAATACAGTGTGAATGGTATTCTGTGTTGATGTTTTTATGATTTATCCCCCTCTCCTGTTTCTCCACTGCTATCCACATTTTAACCATTGTTTTTACTGGGATCATTGCAAGATCATTCTGGTTAAGTTTCTGTCTCTCTTCAGGGTCCACACCCATAAAATCAATTAAGCAAATAAAGAATCAACCCTTATCATTTCTCTGAATAAGGTAAGGTATAAGTTTTCTTATGATTGATTCTTCCCAGGATTTATAAGCATTCACCCCAGATTATTCTTCAGAAGCAAATGAACTAAAATTAACTTATAATAAAAAGGCATTTAAACAGAATCCCATGGAAAATTCCTGAATTTCATGGAGTACTGATTTTTAAATTGTGTTCCACATACCTCCATAGAAGGGTTCCTTGAATGCTGATATGAACATGTTATGTTGATTGTTTTATTTGAAACCTGTCTTTAGGAGAGGTTGTGTTTCCACAGACACTGAAATGAATCCCTTCCAGCACCAAAGTTTCAAAACTCCGCAGTAGATGTCTGTGGTATCAGACACTGTGTCTTTATTTTGTGGATGAAGAAACTAAGGATTAATGTTATTTAATGCAAAGTCTTAAAAGGGGGAAAAGCTCTTATATAATGACGACTAATGCCATGTAAAAGGATTTTTTTTTGGCACAATTGATGATGTCTTTTTCCCTTGCAGTTTTTTAAGTTTCTTAGCTGGTAAGAATACTGTGTCAGAAAAGTTGCTTTTGATTTGACTTTCAAAAGAACTTAAAACAGTTCATTATTTCTGTTCTATTTTCAAAAGAAACCTCCAATTTTTTTGTCTTCAATGAAAGTGATTTCATCCACAGTTAACTATTTACAATTGCCCCACAATCTGCAGAGTCCCCCAAGGGAACTGCTCAAGTTACTCTGGTCTGCACAGCTGGCTCACTCTCAAACCACTACCCAAATCTTTTGGCTTTTCTTTACCCACATCTGTATATCTCTTCTGAGATTTGTCTTGCATCTGTCCCCTTCCCTCTATTATCACTGCCCCCATACTTTCAAGACCCCAGTCTTCTCTTGGCGGGATGGTACAACAGGCCTGCCATTCTCCTGGTCTTAGATCTTCCCACATTCCCATTTATTCCCCATATTTATTACAGCCCTGGTGGTTTCTGTAAAACACAGAAGTGAGCACTTCACTGCGGCCCATACAAACCTCCCTGTGTCCCTGTAGCCCTCATTCTGAAGTTTGTGCCCCTCAGAAAGCCATTCAAGGCTCCACAGCTTCATGCCCCAGCTTTTCTCTGCAGCTGCATCTTTTGCTGTTCGTTCCCTCATACTAAGATGTAGACTTAGTGGGCTCTTCACAGGTTCTACGTTCTATCCTTTTTGTGACTGTTCTCAGGCTAGTCCTGAGAACACCCTTCCCCAGTTCTTTGGTCTCATATTCCCATTGACATGGCTGACTTCTGTTCATCTTTCAAAACCCTCCCCACAGAAGACATTAATCACTACCTATTCTGAACAGAGGCCCTCTTAGTTGGTGCTCTTGGGTCAGACTGGGTGGGATCAAATCCAAATACCATCTTTTAGTGGCTGTGTTACCTTAGATAAGTTCTTTTCCTTCCCTGAGCCTCACCTGAGGCCTCTTATTTGAAATGATAATAATGTGTCACTCATTGAGTAGTTACCAGCATACAATAAAATTTAACACAGAAGAGCACTTGCTATACAGTTTGGGCTCAATAAATATAACTACAATTACTATTATTATTTTTGTTAATTAATTCATTAATTTAATGTTTATTTATTTTGAAAGATTGAGAAAGAGAAGGAGGGGCAGAGAGAGAGAGAGAGAGAGAGAGAGAGAGAGAGAGAGAGAAATCCACGTTCAGCATGGAGCCCATTGCAGGCCTTGATGTCATGACTGTGAGATCATGACCTGAGCCGAAATCAAGAGTTGGATGCTTAACTGAGTGAGCCACTCAGGCACCCTAATTAATAACTTGTTCAAAAATATTTATTTACTGTGTGTGTGTGTGTGTGTGTGTGTGTGACAGAGACAGAGAGAGAGAGAGAGAGAGAGAGAGAGAGAGAGAGAGAGAATCCCAAGCAGGTTCCACACTGTCAGCACAGAGCCTGAAGTGGGGCTTGATTTCACAAACCGTGAGATCATGACCTGAGCCGAAATCAAGAGTCAGCCACTTAACCAACTGAGCCACCCCGGCACCCCTATTAATTACTAACATCTATATTCAGTTATTATCACATTTCACATTGTATTGTAATTATTTCTTTATACTCCAGTATCTCAATAACATTTAATGAGGATTTTAAGGGCAAACACAGCATTCTCTTCATCTCTGTATCTTTAGAAGTTGCTCTAAGGCCAGAAACATAGCAGACAGACAGTAGGCATGAAGTGCTGTAAAAAGAACAAAATACTATGTAAGTACACCGCAATATCACTCTACCATGAGAAAGAAAGCACAAGGAAAATTCAAAATGAGAGATGACATAAAAAAGTTTAAAATTGACATTGGTTTAAATTTTAAGATGTACCTTGTTTAGACTAACATCAAAATATGAATACGTTTGCAAGTTAAGTGCCTCTATGGTAGAAAAATGAACTGTTCTGATGAGTAGCTTAGTTAAAAAAGAATCCATAAATTACATTGTTTGTTGGGAAACACACAAAATTGATCAACTCTCATGAGGAACTTCAGCTGTTGAATCTGGTGCCTCCACTGTACCCCTGAACACCTCAGCCCCTACATACCTTCTGCCAGAGTCACACTCTTGCTGTCATTGGTGCATTGAATTAATTGCCACATAAGTCTGCATATATAGATTCATGGAATCATTCCCCCAAGACCCACACACCCTTGTAAGTTTCCATCCTCCTTTGTGACCTACCAGAAGCTTGGAGGGCTCTGGTAGTAATCTCAGCCCCACTTTTTCATTGCCTTACTCTCCAACCATGAATTTAGGCTGTACTTGAAGTGAGGTTGTTTGGTGGTAAAACCACATCTAGAATTCCAAATAACTGAAAATATGATCTTTGCAAGTTGAGCACAGTCAAGCTTACTAAATCCATGTAAACCAATAATTGAGAATATCCTGTAGATTTCTTTGGACTTTACAGGTTTACCTAAGTACATAAAAATCAGAGGAACATAGCTTCTTCCAATGCATTTGTGCAAACTTTTTACATTATCCATGGAAAAACAAAAAAATATTCAAATGGTTGATATAGCTAAAGTTCTAGTTGACAAGACAGGAAGAGGAGACGTGGGGTTAGGGATTAAAATGAGACTGACACAATCATAAGCAGCAACCATGAAACTACAGAGGTCATGCTTCGTACTCTGAGCTGATATACACCTCAATTCACATGTGTCAGTGCTCTTTCTGAGACTGAAAGTTGTCAGAGGCTATGAGATTGAAAATAAAGTCACATCCTACTTAAGATGAAGCTCTTTGTAAGTGCGTTAAGGGTGGGATGCAGGGAGAATGGCTATATGTAGCTGCTCTATGAATAAATATTTACTGAATAATTTATAAAACAGACTGATGCTGGTGGGATTATTTGACTTTTGTGAAAATCAAAGACTTTATGATAGCAATAATAATAATGATAATGATACTAATAGTAATAGCAATAAAAATAGGGAAAACATCCTAAAAGTGTTTTGATAGCATGTACATTTTTTCTGTAACTCCAAGAAGAGCTAATGATGTGCATGTAATCTTATCAAGTTAAATTAGGAAAACAAAACAAACAAAAAAACCCCAGAAAATTTGCTATTGGCGTGTGGCACATTCCTGAATTTCATGCTGTTTTTGGACTTTGCCCCAGGGAAAGAGATATATTATTTTGGATGTGAAAGAGAGATTATTTTAGCTGTGACAGGATTGCAGATCAGGTATTAAACTGGCCAATGGGAAATTTTGCAGATAGAGTGGCCCTTGTTTCATAATTGCTGCAATTTTCTGGATCTGAAATAATAGGAAGTTCCAATATGGATTTGAGGCAAATGATATGAGTAGATTTTAAAAAAGGAGACTCCTGTTGACAGTAAGTACAAGACAACATATGATATTGGGGGTGCACATACCACATGGCTGGTTAATCTTCAAAGCTTATTTCATGTCAGAAACCAGAGCCAAGTGAGAACAGCCTCTTCCAAATCCAGACAGCTACCCGGAAGCCAACCATCAAATGCAATATTATCTCATTAAACAAAGCTGTTTCCTCTGATCAATCTTCTTGAAAAAAAAAATAAAGTGATGCTCATTTTTTTAAAAAATATAAAATTGGTGAAATTCAAGAAAGCTGTTGGCATACATTCAGCCTCCACCATATCATTGCTTCCTCAGCATGAGTTGTTTTCAGGAAAAACAGCAATCGACACTAATTAATACTAATTACTCATCTTATTCTTTGAGTTTTTCTGCTCTTTCCAATATGTACCATTCAAACTAAATATTTGAGGAATGGAGAATTTTTCAGTTCAGCCCTAACATGCTATTTTATTGTAAGCAGGAAAAGGAAGAACAAAGGATATGGTCATGTAAGAGTAGAGATGTGCTTAGGCCTCAGGGGAAGTTATAAACTTCTTAAAGATGTAATGTTTTATTATGGGATTTATTCCGACAATACTTTTTTATATCTGTGTAGTTATTACAAATAGGCAAGACAACATTGCAGGTATTATTGCTCCTGTCCTTGGTATTATCCTGCTGTTACTGGTACTACCCCTATAGTATCTTTCCTAGGTGGTACTCTGTACTTAAAAACCATCAATGACTCTTCATTGTCCACTGAGTTAAGAATAGAATTTCTGATTTAGGGATTACAAGCTTCATACATAATACAGTCCCCTCTTCCTTCTCTAGTCTCACCTTGTGTTGTTTCCTTGGGTATTCCCCTCATGATACACTGGGCTCCTGCTAACTAGACCAGTCGTGACTCCCAACCCCATTCTTAGTTGATGTGCCTTCTTTACTCATGCATGGCCCTTCCATTTTTTAGTTTCTTTGATCTACCAAACTCCTTATGAATAAATAATTTCTTCCACTTTACAATTCATGTAATATTTTTACACTTTTGTTAATAGTACACCTTAGTAAAAGTGTACTTTTGTGTACTTGTATCTGCCTAGTATCCAATACAGTTGTCATATTAGACTTGAAATAAATATTTGACAAAACTAAACCATCTAAAAGGGTAGTTATATTTCCTACCCTTTGCAAGGGGAGGTGTGGGTATAAACTATTTTCTTGGTTTTAGATATATTCGTATAATATAAATACTTACATATGATTATGGCAGACAGTTTTTTCTGGTCTGCTCCTAATAAGCATATCCTCTTGGAACCTGCGTATTTGAAGTCCCTCTAAATTTTGTCACTACTCTTCTGATTAACTCTTATATTTTATCATGGTTTCCAACATACACCTAATAAGGACTGGTGGGTCAGAGCTGACCATTTGACAATGATATTGGGATATTGGGACTGGGTGGGAAATTTTGTCCCAGCAACTGCTATTCAGTTTGTTAAGTGGCCATTCCAAGCTACATCACTCTTTAAACCTGTTTTTTTCCTACTATGGTCCAGACCTGGTGTAGATTGAAACTTTATGACAACTTTCATAGAGAGGAATTTAATGGTAGTAGAAACTTGCGATTTTGTTGTGTTACCATTTAATGTTTGTTCCTTTGCCCTCAGATCTTTTCTACAAAATATGGTAGATCTGTATTTCTGTGAGATCTTCTTTAAACGCTGTTCAACACTTGACTCTTTTTTTTTTAAGTTTATTACTTTTGAGAGAGAGACAGCATGAGTGGGGGAGGGGCTGAGAGAGGGAGACAGAATCCCATGCAGGCTCTGCACTGAAAGTGCAGAACTGTTTGAACTCACGAAACCATGAGATCATGACCTGAGCCCACAACAAGAGGTAGGCACTTAACCCACTGAGCCACCCAAGCACCCCAACACTTGACTCTTAATTTTACCTTCTATGTTATGTAAATTCAATACAGTACATGTTTAGCACAATCAATGCATCATAATTCTTTATTTAATAGTCATTGGACCTTTTTTACATAATGCACTATAGCCCCAGGGCGCCTGGGTGGCTCAGTCAGTTAAGCATCAGACTTCACTCAGGTCATGGTCTCACAGTACTTGAGTTGAGCCCTGGGTCAGGCTCTGCACAAACAGCTCAGAGTCTGGAGACTACTTCGGATTCTGTGTCTTCCTCTCTCTCTGCCCCTACCCTGCTTGTGTTCTCTTACTCTCTTTCTCTCTCTGTCTTTGTCTCAAAAATAAATAAACGTTAAAATAATGTGCTGTAGCCCTATTTAAGGTAAATCCTTGTGTGACTAAAGGCATGACGCTGAACTGCAAATATGTATATTACAAATGTCCACATGCAAAATATCCTGGCAAAAAGTCTTTGATTAACATCATAGATCCTACTGAGTGATTAAAATGAGTGGAGACAGCAAAGGGGCAGGAGTTTATGAATATTGATTCCTCAAGAGAGACATGAACATTGATATACCTTAAGAACAGGTTGGTGGTATAGCAGAAGTGGATGACATCAGAATTGATAATCTTTTCTTTCTCCTTTCCTCCAACACTTCCAGAGAAATAAATAACTGTTGTATTGAAAATTTGCAAACACGTTCTTTGTTCCTGAGGTATAGTTGCCATTTTATGATTGACTTTAGGCTATTCGTCATGTAAATACTTTAAGATGATGGAGCTCTATATGAATTAACTCACCTCCAAGGTAGTTGAACAGCTTTTAGTACATTCCCTGTCTGGACATGGGAAGGATTTCTGTTTGGGACCACTTATTCTCACATGACTGGTTTACTTATTTGAACATTCAGACCTTATTGCTGTCTGAGAAAGAAATTACTCTAGAGAGAAGTGAGATGGTGAATCAGTATTAGATGGTTTCAGGCAAGGGAATAAGCAAGGTAA
Organism: Felis catus; assembly: GCF_018350175.1. Taxonomy (NCBI): domain Eukaryota; kingdom Metazoa; phylum Chordata; class Mammalia; order Carnivora; family Felidae; genus Felis; species Felis catus. Next base: position 75,271,126 of record NC_058370.1, read on the forward strand.
TAGCCTTCTTTATCATTAGTATTTATTCAGAAAGCCATTTGGAATTTTATAGTCAACTTCTGTGATAACCCTCCAAAAAATAGAAAAAAAGAAGAATTTTTTTCTATTATGGAGTACTTCCATACAGAGAGACTGCCTATTCTTTTGGGAATTCTAACCCTTAAAATGAGTTCTTACCAATACAGTCCAATAGCCCCCAAGACATCTCTAACAATTTTCTGGGTGGCAGTTTACATTTATCAACAATTGCTATGAGAACTCAAAATTGAGAAAAGCATAAAACTAGAGATATAATACTTACCATCATTGGGAGATTAATCAAGAACCTCAGGGACTAACACTTCATGGCTTTTCTTTTCAAACACACACACATTTTTGAAGAAAAATTAATAAAACAAAGATAATAACCATGGGAATTAGAAATTTATTCAGGATAAGAATAAATTATAACATGACCATGGAGGCAAAAGGGAGTGGGGGCTACGGAATTAACATACGGAACCAGATTCAATGTGTCCAAGCATATCCCAACAAGTTAAGAACCACATTAAACAAAGCTTTGTAACTTTCTCTAAAGTTGCATTATTGGTATTAAAAAGTGAAAATATTGATGCTAGGGGCAAATCAGACTCTTGGCAGTACCTAATAGAATTGGAACACAGAAGAGAATCTTATTTGCGGTTTCATTGTCCCAGAATTTCAGTTTTGCCAGGGTACACAGTTTGGTCATAGTTAAGAGAGACTGATAGAAGCTAAACAAAGGTTTAGGACACTAAAATGTCATCTAGCCCAATTAAAGGATTTACTACAGGCAGTATTATTTCTCATAGAAGATATAGTTATGTTTACTCTGTAGGACAATAGAAGTTGGTTATGGAGAATATCACCAGAGGTGATTTGTTTTAAGAGATGTTATATTCATTTGATGAAAACAACAACAATGATGTTAAATCTGATTAAAACTCTTCTCATTGTTTTATAATAAACATCTCAATGACAGCCATTTGAGCAGGCCAGATTCAAGTCCCTTGCCTTCTTAATCAGTGCTGGATAAGTCATTTGATAAATCTTTTACTCACCTTTTTCTAGTACACTTGTATATATCCCAACTTTTTAATGTTGACCAGATTCTTCAGACAGGTTATAATAAATAGATGGTAAAGTCCTCTATTCCTTCCTTTTCTGTCTCAAAAAGCTATAATTATAGATTTGTAAAGAAAAATCCTAAGCACAAAGAAAAATGTAGAAAATATAACAAATGCCCATAATATAGTCATCTTTCAGCATAAACAAATTATAATAGTTTGTAATATTTGCCATTAATTGTGGGTTTTGAGTGGATTTCTTCTATTAGGTTAAGGAAATTCTTTACTTATCCTTATCAATACTGGTCCTGAATGGGCCAATCATTTTTCTATTTATGGTATTGGCACTATGTGGTCATGAAGTTTCATTTTTTTGTTTTTTACTATGATAATTTGATTTGCTCCCACTTAGGAATTTTGCTGCTGTTGTACATCTTTGCACAATTTTGATTCTTGATTACATGTTATAGAGTGATTTGGATACCTTTCCTTTGTTTTGTAGTCTTTGAAAGGATTTGTATCATATAAGCTTTACCTGTTCCTTAGAGGTTTAGGTTACATAATGTTTTCTTAAAATTACGTGGCCTAAGCCTTTTGGAAGGTTATATATGTGTGCGTGTTTGTGTGCGCGTGTGTGTGTTTGTATAGTGAGTTGAGTGGTGGATGTAGGTGAACCATCAGTAATGAACTAGGGAAATGGGATTTTAACTGTTTATTAAATTGCTTTAATAAGTGTTGGTTTATTTTCATTATTGAGAATTCTTCTAAAGGTAGCTTTAGAAATGCTTTTTTATTTTAGTTTCTCATTTTATCTCAGTTGTCAAATTTATCGTTAGAGGTGTTCACATTATTCTGGTTTTTCCTTTACTCTGCCTGCTAATGGTTCTAGTTTTTGAACCATGTGTCAGTTATTTGTACCTTTTCCTATTTTACTAGAAATGCCTATATTTTATGAACATTAACAGCTTCAAAGAATCAACTTTTGATTTTATTAGTTTAGTGTTTTTCTGTGTTTTCATTAATTTCTGCTTTCACATTTAGTAGTTTTATTTCTCTCTTCTATTAATTTTATTTTTATTCTCTGAGTTGAATGCTTAACCTGTTTTACACTCTTATATATAACGAGTGCATTTAAGATTTTCCCTTGCCTTTGATTAAGACTTTAGCCATTTTGTTATATAATACTTTCGATTCTGCCTAGGCTTTTAAGTTGTAAGTATGTTATTATTTTCATTGTAATTTCCTCATTTATCTATGTATTAGGAGTTTATTTTCATTGTATTTAAAACAAATTTATAAACACTTTAAGAACTTCCAATTTGTAATATATTTTGACAATAATCAGAAAGTAGTCTGACATTTATTCTTCAACATTTGTTATTTGAATGCTCTTGAATGCCATGGACCAGGAGACAGAATTTAAAGCTGTGTAAATAGTAAGTGCAATGACAATTCTGCCTTGTGAAGGTTAACGTAATTTAGTTTCTGGCCTAATCCAGACTAAAGCATCTTCCTTTTCTCTTCCATTTATAAAAATAACATTTTAAAATTATTTTCACTTGCTGTCACCACAGGGTAGCGATGTATGGATGTGATATGGAGAAGTACTTTATAAAAAGTGAGAAAATGAGCTTTAGTACCAAGGAGCATTGGTTTGAATCCAATTTTGATATTTAATATGGCATTGGGCAAGTAACTTGAAATCTCAATATTTTCTCTTTAATTTACCCATATGGAGCTTATACGTTTTTAAACATCATCTCCTACTCCTATAGAGATGCACGCATCGGTCCACGCTCTGAGAGGACACTGTGTGGAAAGGTGATTTTACTAGGTGAGGCGGGCCTGTTCACTCTTTGTCATGTTTTCCGTGTGAAATTACAGTGCCATCAGAATTTGAAATGGCTACTTTCCTAGACCAGGTACAAAGTTTCTAATAAAATTTGCTGGGAGAAGACCTAACAAGGCAATTTTCTTTCCACTTTGATATTCAAATGAGCAATGTGCAGACTTCAGCTTTTCTTTCTCTAATAAGATGGTAAGGAAATGAGTTTGGTGATTTTTTTTTTTTTTCTGCTGTTGGTTATCTACAACACTGAAGTTTGCAGCCCTTTAACTTTCCCTCTGAGCAGCCATGAAATTAGTGATGTTTTGAACATGTGTAAAGTAATATCTTTATTGTCCATCAGCCTTAGTTTTCATCAGCAGCTATTGCTGTTTTGGCTGCGGGGCTCTCCCTAACCCCTGATGGGGCAGGCCTGGGAGCTCTGATTCCCTGAGATGCTGGTTGTACAGTGATAGCGGGGGAGCCCGGCAGACCTACCGGTTCACTTGCAGGGCCTCCGCAACTCACTCAGGTCCCTGTGAGACAGCACATTTTGTGTTGGTATGAGGCCAAGGAGCTCACAGCTGTGACTACTCAGCTGGTGTTCCCTCAGGCTCTCCCAGAGAAATTGAGGTGGGTGGAATGTGCATGTTGAGAATTTGGGTGCGTATTATATATTTCTCAGTGTCCTCGGGTTGTGAGGGTACAAGGGCAAAGTAAAGAAGTATTTTTCTTTCCTTTTTCGTGGGTAGTATCACCCTGGGCCTAGAGAGGAGAGAAAAGTTTTATTTTTGGGTTTTCTATATATTTGTGGTTGTTTCAACTAGTTTTTTTAAAGTTCTGTGGGGGGGTTTCTTATCTTGGCAGAGGAGAGCATCAGAAGGCATACATCAAGCTTGATAAGCAACTCAAAAATAGCAAGGCCACAAATGCTTGAACTCTTTCCTAAGTGACATCTCTTAATAACCCAGTGCATTTAAAAAATCTAGCTACTAATAGGTTTTCATAATCATTTTAAGAAAGCAATATCTCTGTGCAATATGGAGAACAGAAATCAAGCAGTTTTCCTAAGATGAGGATTTATCTATAGCTTTTAAAGTAATTTTTTTATCCTCAAGAAAATGTAATAGGAACAGAGGAATTGTGGGACCCCTGTAGAGGCTGGGTCTGGGCAAATATATCTTCATTTGTTAAGTTGTTTACATGTTTATAGCAAGCCTTGCTCATGGCAACAGACAGAAAATTCAACCAAATGTTGCCTTTGCAAAATCGATCTTATTTTCCACTCAAGCCAAAGGAAGTTGCATATTCATTTGAAATTTGTTATTGGCTTACTGTGACTAGAGACATCCTAAACTATGAATTTTTAAATCCATGGATTATTAAAAAAACAAAGTTTTGCCAATTCTTTTAGAAATGTGAAAAAATAACTTGGGAAATAGGGAAAGTATTGAGTTAGAAAAGATAGGGTGGGGAGAAGTGAAGGGAAAACGAAATGAGAGATTCTTGTCTGTAGTCAGTGCCTTTGTCTTAGAAGAAACAATTCTGAAGGAAAAAAAAATGGCTTCTCTTAAGCACGTGAAAGGTGCTCAGATTTTGTCTAATATTAAAAATCATGACATATGTCAGATGGCTGTCAGGATTCCGAGGTAATATTAACTTTGGTTGCATGGCAGTGCTCTGCCACTACTGATTTCACATTTAGCAGAGTCCATTTCTTCATCTCGCCTTCAGAGCTGCTAAATTCAAGATTTATTGATCTAGTGTCAATCATAGATGCTTTATTTTCTGAGTCCTTGCCTCGCCTAACTGACTGTAGCCCCTGGAAGAGAAGACACTGTTAACACCGGTGAATGTGTGTTGAGGCCTTGCAAGTGAGGGAGGAGGGGTTTAGTGGGGTCAGTTTGTTCAGAGCATGAGTGTTAATTGAGAGTTCAGGCCTGGGAGCTTCTAGGTCTTGGTGCTTTGCTTCAATTAAGAGTAGTCAGAAAGAGATCCTCTAAAGCAGCACATACATCAGGGGAGGCGGGGGATAAAAGTAGTGATTACGACACTGGGGAAAATGACAGAATTTTTTTTGAAGATTTGCAATATTGGTATTGGCATTTTATGAAAAAAGACTAGCATAATTTATTTAACAAAATTACCAAATCTAATTACTTAATACTTTTCAAACACTAATTTTGAACAAAATGTATTCAGTGCAAAGTTATAAAAAATATAAAAGTTAAAAATATTTTTTAATGTTTATTGTTTGAAATAAAGAGGCGGGGAGGGAGAATGAATGAATAAGAATGAGCGGGGGAGGGGCAGAGAGAGAGTGAGACACAGAAACTGAAGCAGGCTCCAGGCTCTAAGCTGTCAGCACAGAGCCTGACATGGGGCTGGAACTCAGGAACTGTGAGATCATGACCTGAGCTGAAGTTGGAGGCTTCACCCAGGTGCCCCAAAAGTTAAAAATATTTAAATTACTAGCCACTAAGTGACATCTCTGGGCTCTGCTGTTTGCTTGGTCTCATTTCTCTCCATCTTGGGACCAGCGAGGTCACTTGGAGCTGTATTTTCTGGTGTGTTCTGTCCAATTGACCTTCAGTATCTTCCTGTCATTTAATACCTCTCCTGAGTGGAGTTATCACCTCTGGGGATCTTGCCTGTTCTGTCCATAGGGTCAGGTTTCAGCAGTTTTGATTTCTTTGCTTGCTGTCTTCAAAGAAGCGGTCCTATCCCTGTCCTTCTTTGTTCCCAGCTGAGGCATCTGCCTGTAAAATGAGCTCCTCCATCCCTGTCAATCTTAGGCTGTTTGTGTGGGATTGTGGTGGGGCTGGGGGAAGGACAACAAATATGGCAGGAAGACAGTGACAGAGAGTAGTTGGTACGGCTTGCAGTGAGGATGTCAAGAAAAGGGTTTGCACAGGAAGTGGAAGGGGAGTCTATTAGAGACTGAGGTAAAAGTGCCCAACTAAAGTTGCTGACCTTTGTCTCAAACATTTGCATGACCACAACAAAAGTCCTAGTGTTTCAGTTTTTAAAAATAGCAATGTAAAAGGTGGTGGTTTTCAATCTTGGCTGCACAGTGGGAAGCTCTAAAAATATTGAGGCTTGGGTTCCATCCCCCTAGAGATACTAATTCAATTGGTCTGGGTTGTGGTCCCATCACGAAAAGTGCAAAAATCTTCCCAAGAGATTCCAACATGCAGCTAATGTTAAGAACTGTAGTTATAAGGGAATACGAGGATTTTGAAAATTAGTACTATGGTCAGTATTTGGAAAGTATAGCTGTTACCTTTATTTTAACCAGAGGGAGACAGGCTCATCTTTAAGTGCATCTTCCAGGTGCTAGGAACAGTGCTGAGTTACTTATATTATCTTTCTCATTTTTATAGTAACACCATTAGGTGAGGGTAGTCAACCCCATTTAAAAGGGGAAGAAAGTGAGACTTAAGGAAGAGAAGTAATTTGCTTAAGGCAAACCTGCGGAGGTAAAGCTAGCAGCTGGGACTTAATTCTGGGCCTATATGATTCATCTTTTTTCTTACCTTTCCTTTAAAACACAGTTGTGAAGTGTAGTTATCATGGATTGCTTGAAGACCTACATTTTTTGTGCCTTATGTGTAGGGATAAGAAAATAAGTCTATGTGTTCTAATTACTATAATCTGTAAGATTGCTCAAAATTAGAAGTCAATAAATTATTTTTTAAAAAAAATTTTTTTTTCAACGTTTTTATTTATTTTTGGGACAGAGAGAGACAGAGCATGAACGGGGGAGGGGCAGAGAGAGAGGGAGACACAGAATCGGAAACAGGCTCCAGGCTCTGAGCCATCAGCCCAGAGCCCGACGCGGGGCTCGAATTCACGGACCGCGAGATCGTGACCTGGCTGAAGTCGGACGCTTAACCGACTGCACCACCCAGGCGCCCCTAGAAGTCAATAAATTATTACCCACTGTCTGTTTTTGTGTGGCCTGTAAAGTAAGAATGGGTTTTACATTTCTAAATGGTTGAAGACAAATTAAAGAAGGGTATTTCATGACCCATGAAAATGATTCGAAATTCAGAGTTTGGTGATCACAAATAAAGTTTTATTGGCACACAAGTACATTTGTTTGTTTATGTATGTTCTATAGCTGCTTTCACACTGTATGGCAGGGTTGAATAGTGATGACAGAGACCATATGGCCAACATAGCCTAAAGTATTTACTATTTAGCCCTTTACAAAATATTTGTTAACATCTGCTCTAAAGTAAGACCAGATAGAGAAATCTTAATGTACAAAACTGATGTACATATGGAGAATGCTTGTACACATTAAATATATATAACAATATAAAATAATTTGTAAGGTTCTTTGAAGGTATGCTGTGCCCTAGTGCATTTCAGTGTTGGTTTTAAAACCATTAGGTGACCTTGGGGGTTGGTGCTTAGACAAATGAAAAGTGAAAGCATAATAAACCATTATTCACAGAAGAATAATCATAGGAAAGGTAAGACCTTTTGCAAATGGCGTCAGTAGCAATTCAGGATTAGTTGTAATGACTGCATTCCTTTTTAGCTTTACTTGTAAATTAAGTAAACCACTATGTAGTACTGTTTCTAGTTTTGCACTACATTTCTTTTTCCAAAATTTCAACTTTTTTATAATTTTTTTTATAATATTGGTATGTATAGCAGTGTTTTCAGAAATGTACCAATTCAGTTATGTGCTGTCTTTGCTATAGCAATATATCTGAGTTTTTCAAGAAGAGTTACATGTGCATCAGAATTACTTAGGATGCTTGTTTTAAATACAGATTCCAGTGTCCCAGACTAGACCTACTGATTCAGGACCTCTGAGGGTAGGATTCTTTCAGCAAGCTCCCTGGGTGAATTCCATGCTCCCTGTAGAGTGAGAATCACACGCTAAGTCATGAGTGAAAATATTTATGGTTATACTAGGAGTATAGATTTATGGGAGCAGGCAAGCAGCGTGTTGAGATGCCTGCAGAGAAATGGAGCAATGTCAGGTTTCTGTAATCCCAGGTTGTATGAATGAAAGCAAATATCGAAACCATCTTATTAATAATAAACAGATTCATTCAGGGAGCCTGGGTGGATTAGTTGGTTGAGCGTCCCAACTCTTGGTTTCAGCTCAGTTCATGATCTTGTGGTTCATGAGGTTGAACCCTGCATCAGGCTCTGCAGTGACAACATGGGACCTGCTTGGGATTCTCTCTCTCTCTCCCTCTGCCCTTCCCCCACTCATGCACTTGCTGTCTCTCAAAATAAACTAAAAAAAAAAAAAAGCAGATTCATTCAACTGGGCAGAGAAATAACAGAAATGAGGAAACTCATGAAAAGAATGGAAGCTGGGATCCATTGCTGCTAGTTTTATTCCTGCTTTATCAGCATATGATTGATTAAGGGCCTTCCTGGCATCCCTTGTTCATCTTGGAAATGACCAAGTTTGCCTGGAATTTTCTGTTTGCTCCTTCAGATCCATTCTCCATCCCTTTCCACCTACCCTGTTCTCTGTTTGCAGAGGCTGAACTGTGTGGACTGCATCAAGAGGCTTCTCTGCCCAGTAGTTTCTATTTGGGGTGATAAGTGCGGTGCCTCAGCAGGAGGTTGAGGGGAGGGAGGAAGGTGAAGCTCCTTCACTGTAGAACCAACTCTGACTGTAAATCACTCCTCTTCTCAAAGTGACCTTTCGACACAATACTCCACTGCCAGGTTCTGTTACATGCTTTTGCATGCTTTTGGGTCCGAGGATAGTAATAGCTCTGTGGTTGCAAACCCCCAGCTTAAATGCAGAATCCTTTGTGTTTGTCTACAGTCTGCCCACATGTTTGTATATTTTGGCCCCTCTTTGAATTACTCTAATTTGACTATGACATCTGTTTCCTGTTTGGACCCTACTGAAACAACAGTCAAACATCTATAGACAGAGTCCAAAAGGAGAGAGGAAGCATCATTTCCTCATTGAGCAAGGGTTTATTTTATCAATTATGACAAGCTCCTTTCTTCAGAGCCCTCACATATACTATTTCCCCTGCCTAAGACCCTCTTCCCTCCACCTGTTTGGCTAACTCCTTGTCCTTTTAAAAGTCACCATGATTGCCAGCTTCTAAGGGATGCCTTAAATGCCTCCCCCAAATTAATTCCCCCTGCCCTACCTTCTCATAATATGCTTTACTTTTCCTTAATTGTACCCATCCATGTTGTAAGTAATTTATGTACATTGTTTTTGGCTATCTATCACACTGGGCTGTAATCTCTAGGAGGCCTCTGAATAGTTTAACACTTGGCCTTCACAAGTGCTCATATGATTTTTGTTGACTTTGTGAATAAAATATAGTTAACCCAGCAAATTTCATTGTTGTCCTTTCCCCCTGGGAAAACCTATGACACATATAAACTACATTTTTTGCCTGCTATTTTCTATGCTTCCATAAACCCACACCCTTTTGTGTGACCAATTATGCCACTGCCTACATAGATGGAACTCTAGGTCTCAGGTGAATGGTTTTACTTGTCTCTCAGAAATTTGCCTATTTTAGGAAACATTCGGTATAAGAAAGGAGGCAGAAACCTACCAAACAGATTGTCAGTAACTGATAAAAAATACATTATACAAAGCAGGAACAATTGCATGGTAAATGTAGAACTGGTGCTGGGTGAACCTCAGTGAGCAGCCATTTACATTTTCCTGGGGAAAAGACCCACTGATTTCCCCTCTCCCCTGTCCTTCTCTCCAAAGAGTTTCTAAACAGAGACATTAGCAGACATGTATCTAGAGCAAAAGGCTTCTCCTTAGAGAATCAGTGTCAGAAATTTTTAGGTGATAAATTTGACAAAACTGCAGGTTTTTATTTAGATTCCCTTTTTGGGAACTTAGTAACATTTCCTACATGAGTAGTCTAGATTAGAAGGAGAGGGGAAGGGGGTGCCTGGGTGGCTCAGTCGTTTGAGCATCTGACTTCTGCTCAGGTCGTGATCTCTCAGTTCATGAGTCATGAGTTCAAGCCCTGCACTGGGCTCTGTGCTGACAGCTCGGAGCCTGGAGCCTGCTTTGGACTCTGTGTCTCCCTCTCTCTCTGCTCTTCCCTTGCTCATGCTCTGTCTCTCTTCTTCAAAAATAAATAAAAACATTAAAAAAATTTTTAAAAAAGGAGAGGAGAAATAAAACCGTTTAATCACTATAAATATTTGGAGATTGAGTAGCCAGTGAGAACTCCTCCTGATAGTGCTTCCTTTTTTTTTTTTTTTTTTTTTTTTTTTTTTTTCCCATCCAAACTCCTCATAATGCGGATTTCAGTTTCTTTATAGTGTAAGACTTTGGGAGACATAGATGTGAATGAGTAAGGTGCCCATAGGGATCCATAAAGGTTATCAGTTTTTCTTCCATTTGTATTTCTCCTTTCATCTATCCACTCATAGTCCTCACCCCATTTCAGTTTCTCCCTTCATGGAACAAAATGTCCTGGCCCCAAGGACTCATCTCTTTCTCTTCTTGAAGGACTGCAGTCAGTGCACTTTCTCCTGCCAGCTGCCACCTCACGCTGAGAAATCATGCAGATAACTACCCTTCTCCAAGTCATCACAAGCCCAGAGACAGTCTTTCTGCATTGCACCAAATGCTGCTGTGAAGAAAAAGAAGATCAATGAGAATCTTCCCGTATTTCAGTATGGGCTGGCCTTCTTCCTTTGTGTGAGATTTCAGGGCTCAAGAAAAAAACTTTTCAGGCCCTCCCCACCATTTTGCTAATTTTTGAAATTTCTTTGTTAAAGACTTAACTTAATATTATAGGCCCTGTATTTTAAAACATTTTTCCTGTGTGAGGTAACATATAGCACACTGTTACCACTTAAACATTTCAATTTAAGACTGTCAGATGCAATTTGAAAGCAGATTTCTGCAGGGACTGAGGGGGCAAGAAAACATGAGGACCCTATATTAACCACAGAGAGGAGCAGAAAGGGGATACTCTGCTCTCAATAGAAGCATCCTTTACTTTTGCCTAGACACATCCCTTATTACAGTCTCAATTTTACCTAACTTTATTACATTTTGTCTAGTTATTAAAGGCATTCCAAATAAAATGATACACAATGAATTTTCCCTGACTTTGGCTAAGGCAGAGAAGTATTTACTTCATTATTAACAACCTTTCAATGTATGCGTATGTTACAGAACTAATATAAAAATGCATGCATTTTAGACTTGTCATTAGTAACATACATATATATATATATTTTTTAACATACATATATATATATATATATATATATATTTATTAACATGAGTTAAAACAGTAATATGGATTCTGTATCTCCAAGGGAGTAGGATTTCTAGACCTGTAAGACCACAATAGTGATAGTATGTGTTACTTTGTACCATTACCCTTCAGAAAGTGCAAACAGGGAACATTTATTAAACACTTCAAAATTTGTACCTCCATCTAGTGGTAACTGACAGAAATAACATGTTTTTAAATTGATTTTGTAGGCCCTGGGAGAAGATAAATGGAAAAGTTCTTGGTCAGCCAACATTCATTTTCAATTCAGTTACGTTTTGATAAGGAATGGAAAGTGCAAAGTCGAGTGAGACTTGGAGTAGTAGACAAAGCAAAGGCAAGGAATCTAATTCATGAATGGTAGAGTAGGCTGGAATTATTCAGGATGGAATAAGCCAGGGTTCCAAGCAGTATTTATGTCTGGGAGAGATCACAGGACTAAAGGAGGGGTGATTTGTTTTGAACACGAAAAAGAGGGTCAGGGAATTACCCCCGTTTGCTCCTTTTGCATCATCGAATGGCCACCCTTCCTTATGGCTGTCCAGTGTCAGTCTCCTTGATGACAAAGAATGCTGTTAAGAGAAGATATTTTGGGATGGGAAAGAATCCCCTGGTTTCCTTAAGTGTCTCGTTTGAAACCCCAATGAGAGGGGCGCCTGGGTGGCGCAGTCGGTTAAGTGTCCGACTTCAGCCAGGTCACGATCTCGCGGTCTGTGAGTTCGAGCCCCGCGTCGGGCTCTGGGCTGATGGCTCAGAGCCTGGAGCCTGCTTCCGATTCTGTGTCTCCCTCTCTCTCTGCCCCTCCCCCGTTCATGCTCTGTCTCTCTCTGTCCCAAAAATAAATAAACGTTGAAAAAAAAAAAAAGAAACCCCAATGAGAATATGTCTCAATAAAATTTTATTTTAAACTGATAGGAACAAAGGATATCTGCTTCCCAAGTCAAGCCACCAACGAGAAATGCTTGAGAGGGTAACTTGTTAAAATATATAAGTTCCTTGTCCCAAATTTTCTCAGAACCCTTCTTAGATGAATTATTTCCAGGATTCTTTCTGAAAGCAGTAACCTGAGGTTATTTATTTTAATATGAGCAAGACAAGCCAGTTCCATTTTACCTTTATTTTAATGTGATAAAAGAAAGGATTACTTAGATTTTTCAAATGTCACAAAAAGCTTTCATTCTACTAAGGGTGGGAAAAACTAGTAAGTCTAATAAATCTGACTGACTATAACATTTATAGGTATATATAATTTATATAAAAATTCATGCTTTTTATTGTGAGTTGCCTCAGCACTGGAAAAATCTAGTAAAGACCTTACATATGCTGTTCCTTAAGCTTTGCCTGCACTTGCAAGGGACAAAGACCCGAAAAGTGCGTTTTTCAAAGAATTCATCCTAAATGTCATGGACAACTAAGACAATTGATATTTTTTAATTTTATTTTTAAATTTCTGTTTTGAACCATAAGTGTTTTGATTTTGGACTTGAGATTATGTAGTCACTTTATGATACAGTAGTGATAGTGTTAATACCCTGTAATATTTAATTCATTTATTCATTCATTGTTTTCATTAATTTGTTCTGGTTTTATTAAAAGAATTCTTTCTGGATTCAAGTGGCTTTGGGCTTTAGCGCATAGCTTTGCTGTGTGTGCATTTATTTAACAGATGCTTATTGGTTGTTATGTATCATGTCTGGAACTAGGTGCAGGGATACAGTCATAATTTTGGACTGTGTGAGGGAGACTTGTAGGAGTTGTCTTCCTGAAAAATATTTATGCTAAGTGTCAAAGTTGTAACAACTGTGGCCTCATTAATAATTACTTCTGATGGCTTCTCGCTTTTCTTTTGGTTCTGGAAAGATTTCTGCAAGGAGGTAGCTTTCTTAGTTTTTGAAAATCATAACTTAACCCTCCCTGCAGGATTCTGCCTACTGTGGAAGCATCATTCTTCTGCCAGCTCTAGGTACCCAGTTCTGTCCTTCTGAGGGTAGATCACACTGTCACAAAGCACACCGGTAGGTCTGAGCAATAGCCAAGTGGAGCTGTTGGTGGAAGTTATATAGAGGGAGTGTGGGCACTTAGGCAAGGTGTCCACATTGCATTTGAGAAGTCACTGGAAGGCTGGCCAGAGTCTGGGTAGGAAGTAAAGGCCACCAGCCAGGGCAATCAGCAGCTCCCAGTGCTAGTAAACTGGGGATCACAAGAAGGTAGGATAGGAGAGATTTTACTTGGCAGTCTTGTAGCTCTGTTGACAGCTTTTAAATATTTAGATACATATTATGTTGACTCCATTTATTCTTTTGCCCCCAGGCCTGTGAAGGTTTCAGATGGGCCAGATGGCTGCTTCCCATGGACTGCCCCTGTTCTGCCCTGGCTCTGCTGGGTGTCACTGTCTCTCATCAGCTACTCTGCACTGCCACTCCTCCTGGCTGCTCTGTCACTGGTTTTCTTGGGCCTTCACTGCCGTTGCTCTCGGGAAGTGCTAGGACTCTGCTGGTACGAAGGCTTTTTGGGAAGCACACTTGCTCCAGGTTTGTTTTCACTGTTATCATCTCTCAGAGGTGAACCCAGACAGTACTGGTGCTCTTATATTTGAAAGAGATGTTGAGTGAAATTCCTCTTTGTTTGCATATACAGACCTCACAGGACTCAGGTACGAGTCCAGTAGAGACTGGGGACAAATTCCCATGAAAGAATATTAATCTGCGAGGAGATTGGGGTTAAGTAATTTGCCTAAAAACATATAGAAATAAGTGACAGAACTATGTTTAAGTCCGTGTTTCTGATTTCAAATCTAGGGCTCTGTAATGGCAGGCTGGCACTTGCTTTCATTTTATCAGGACTTACTTCCTTTTGAATTATTCCTTAATTGTTTTATTCATGTTTATTTGCATTGTCAAGAGTGTAAACATCTAAGAGCAAAATCAAACATTGTCTGGGAACTGTATCTCCCAGAGCACATGGGATGATGCTGAAAAAATAGCAGAAGCTCAGAATAAATTATGGATAATATAAGTTTTGTCTTTGGGATAGTAATCTGAGGTATCAAAGACAAAAAGTCTTTGGAGGTTGATTCAGGTCACTGCAACATCACTTACTATTTGTGAGATCTTGGGCAAATTGCTTAATCTAAGACTTTGTTTATTCATCAGTAAAATGGGCATAGTAAAAAAAATTATCTAATGGAATGACTATAATTCAATGATTAACATAGGTAAAGCTCGGAGAACATAATATGCTCCTAATAAATATGCTAGCTAGCATCATCATTTCCTAATCAAATTTCAAAAATCACATGGCATATAATATTTGGCCATTGCATTAAGGAGTCAATTTTCCTAATAATGAGGAGTGAGAACTAATTTTCATACTGGAATATGTGTAACAACTAGCTCAGTGATTGTTTTAATGATGTTGACAGCTTCAATGGATCTATTTCTTCACTGACATCAGTGATAAAAACTTAGTAGATATCAAGGATATATTGCATAGATGCCAGTGGTCATGAAGAGCTCAAGCATATTCATTTATGGACACGGTGGGCTGAGTAGGCATGGAATGTAGAACTGGGTCATGTCCTTTTTGTTCCTAAGTAAACTCATTCTCACAGTACAAAAGAAAAAAAATACTCCTGTCTTGTCTAAGAGCTACTCCTTATTTTCTATTTTTTGAGGAAGACATTACAAAAAAATTTTTTTATTATAAATGGGATCCAGGGAGTCCATTTTACCACCTCATCATAACTCCAGAAATTAACACTTGTATGGTGCCTCAAAGTCTTAAAAAGAAAGCAGTGTTGAAAGATAAAATGTCTTGCATTTCTACTGTGTTATCTATATTAGACTTATTTGAAAGTTCCTCGAGGACTGAAACCCTGCCTTTTCCCCCACTGTCTACAGCTCAGGGCTAAATACATGCTATGAAAACCCATAGCAAGTACATCTTCCCTCAGACCCCTCCCCATTATGCTTTCTTATCCCCCACCAAAAGTAGAATTCCTTGTATATGATACAGGCCACAGACAGGCCACCTGCCAGTTGAAGAAACCGATTTAAAGAATTGACTACAGTTCCACATCTATCTTTCAGCTCCAGCTATAGATGGTTTATTGTGCAAAATAAAAGGCTTGGGTATTCAGCTGACAGAGAAAGTAGAAACCTCTTTGTTTGTTGACAGAAATAAAATGTGTCTTGTCATAGGTGTTGATATCACATATTAATCGCCCCTGCTGGGGAACATGGGCACCCTAGTGTGGTGTGCTATAAATATTGATGTGATCACCCTGAACTGGCAGGATGCCTGGGAAGCCATGAGAGGTATAGATAAAAGATTTTCATAACAGTGTGCTCAATTGCCCTCCACCCTCCTTCTTTTTTCTGCTTTGTAATCTATGCATCTCCAACTAATTTCTTCCCTGTTCAGTCCCCAGAAGTATGGATGTTCCAGGAATATGGTAGAATCTCCTCCCTCTTTTCAAACAGAACACCTAATCCTTTTATCTTTTACACTTTGTATAGTTTTTGACAACAATCCCAGCTTGCTCCACTGGCTGCCTGTCTGGTGGAGTGGAGGGTTGTCTGTCATTGGCTGCTGGTGAGGCACCATCCAGGCCATTTCAGCTGCAGGGGCAGAATTTTATGCTGTGATGTTATTTTCAGTTCAGGGGACACTTTCTAGTAATCAAGTTGACAGTCTTAAAGTTACATGCCGACCGGAAGAAAATTATTCTGTTTCTGAAGGCTGAGCAATTGCTGATGCTCACAATGGCCAAATGCCAGTCATCTGTGGGATGTGTGTTGTTGTTTCGCTACTGTTTACTGATCCTTGCCAAACACAAGACATAGTCTGAATTGTGACCAGATTGAAGTCAAGATTGGGATCCATCATTTAAAATAAGGCTACCTTACTGCAGCAGACTGCATTGTGGACTGTTTCTACAGTAATACCTTGTTGCTTCACTCACCGAATATTCATTGAGCCTCCAGTGCACATAGGTACTGTGATTATAGGGATGAGCAAGTAAGACAGACAGACAAGCTCTTTGCTCTCAGTCATATTCTCATAATAGGATCTTCAAGTAAGCAAATAAGCAAGGAGCTCATGAGTTATGGAGACTATTCACTACATTAAGATAGAATGGGAGAGTGGGTGGTTATAATAGATTGGGTGTTCAGCAATAGTGTGAAATGTAAATTTTTAAAAGGAACCAACCGATTATAGCTGGGATAAGATTTTGGCCCAAACAGACTATTAGCTCATGTACAGTTTTTAATGTACAATGTATGGCATTTTGAGGAACAGTTTGGTCAATACCTTTGAATATTTTTTATTATTAAATGACGAGAGGCAAAGCTGATTGAGGATAGGTGAAAAGAGAAAGGGGGAACCACAAAGAAATAGAGTGGAAGCAATTATTTAAGGTTGTTTAACAAAAGATAACTTTAAGCTCTTCCAGAAAAGGTCTGAACCACAAGGGCCAAGAAAAAATAACAAGATTACCCAGTCTTATCTAAGATGAGGATTTTGTTGGTAAGAGAGACTCTGTGTTGGATCCTCAAAAGGCTATCTCAGCACCCTTAGTTTGGATGAAGTCCATATGCCTTGAGAAGCATTGACAATTCCCTTCTTTTGTTGTATCTGTTCTTAGAGGTTGGCATGGAATTTAATCAGTGTTGGATGCTCAGATTTTATAGATGATGTCAGTAAGTAAGCAAATGTGAAAAATCTTCCTCCTTCCCCCAGTTGGAAATTAGACCAGCTGCAGAACTATGTAGAATGCCTTGTCTAAATCTGTACCATTTTTGCCACTTTGAAACACTGATAAAGAGGTGAGAGGGTTAAGAGAGAACAATGCATTTGTTTCAAAATATCACTTAAAATGGCTCCAAACCTTTATTTTTCAATATTTGGGAATGAACATCCTATGATGAATTGTAGGAACTAGGTTAACTTAGTCAACTAGGTTGACTTCCTTTTGTGATCTCATGTATATGCTTATTCCAGGAAAATTAAAGACTTTTTTTGTAATATAGAATAGAACATGCTTCAGATTATTCTCTCAAGGAAACATACAGTTATAAGTAGGTCTTATTGACTAAATTTGTCTGGCTTTATGTACATTGGGGAGATTTTATTTGAGGCAGTGTTTTTGGTTTAGATGTTTTTCCCGGAACCTAATTAACCACATTCTCCACAAATTTCTGCATGGAGCATGATTATTATATTTGGGAAGGTTCTTTTTAGAGACAGTCTGAGAGATGCAAGCAGGCCTTTTTAGGTGGGAAAGTAGCTCAGAGAATTTTTTAGATTCAAGATTTGATAATGACTACTAAAAAAAAAAGTTCTTATATTTAAATGACAATTGACAGCTTAAGACAGACAGGTTGGATCCCTATGCCTATCTTCAGAAGCTTAAAGTTAAAGAGATCAAATAATTCTGACTGAAAGCTATATTAAAGAGCCTGGCTAATGTGGGAAATAGATTATAGAGTCTGATCACAGGCTTTATGCAGAAATTGGATTTCATAGATATAATGTGAATTGCACAAAGCGATCTATTCAACAGGGGCAGGACCTGACAGTACTTAGAGATTTCATTTGGAAGGGTTTGAAAATACTGGGTATTTCAGTTTATTTTAAGTGATGGATGAATGGGGCAAGCTAAATATTTGATTTTAAGAATTTTTTTAATTGAAATAAAATTATAATGATTTTATAAAATAAAAACTATTTCAAGAACTTTGGCAAAACTATAGGGCTTTGAATGAATCTTATTGTTTTTCTGAAATACTGTTTCTGTTCTGGATTGGTGAGGCAGTAAACATTTTGCGGATATTTCTAGTTCCTGCCGAGTTTTGATTGAAAAGAGAATAGGCATTTTGATACTGATTATGTTCTTTCTCTTGGGCCTTCTGACCTTTCCAAAATAGAACTGTCAACTGAATTAAATCTTTTGTTGAATACGTCTAGCGCAAGGGCCTGTACTTGAAGAAACATGACAAAATGAGGAAAACAAGGTCCTTGCTCTTAATTTGTTCAATCTAGAAGTAGAGGCATCCTTCTATTGTCTAGTGGTTATCACTATCTGAAATTTCTGTATCACCTTAAATTCAACATGTCCCAAGCTAAACTTAATTCTTACCTTGTTTAATGTTGGTGATGAGCTACCTTATCTTCCAAGCCTGAAATGCAGAAGTCTTCCTTGAAACCTCCTTACTCTTTCATCCAGTCATCAAGTTTTTTTCAAATCTTTCTTCAAAATGTCTTAAGACTGAGGTTTTATTCTCATGTACAAGGGCATAATAGCTATTCCTAGGTTATAGCAGTCATCTCCTAAATAATTTCTGTGCATATGTAAGTATAAAGTTATCAACTATCTTATCTTGGAAGATATGTCCTCATTTTAACTAAATTATTTAATTGCCCATTTGAAAACTGCTTGATTATATGCAAGTAGGCATATGAGAAAATAACTGCTCCAATTTATTGAATGGTTAATGACGTCTCATTTGGTGTTTCTGTGGCTTTTTGCATATTTTTTTCCTCTATTCTCTCAATAACCCTATCAGGTGAGTACTATTAGATCTGTGTTATAAAGTTTAACATATAATATTTAAAGATTTACTTTCTATGGTAAAAATATGTTTTCATGGAAATAGTTTTATTTTGCTTTTTTAATTGGCTAAATAAAAATATTTGGCTCTTCTAGACAAATTCTAATGGATTGGTTGATTGATTGAAAGTTAACTGAAATGCAACGTGAGGCGACCTCTGGTAATGGGATGCCTGATAGATTCTATTACCTGATCAGGCCTGTCATTTAGAAAGATACTCTGACAACATTTTATACAATGTTTTATTAAATATTGTACCACAGGGAAGGTATTCCCCAAGTTTTTGTTCAATTAGTAAACCTTGAAAACTAGTTGATATGCTGTTACATAGATCTGGAATAATGAGGATTCATAGAGTGGAATTCATATGAGAAGGAGAGGTCAGATGTTACAGAGCCATGGGGTAAAGTGACCAGCATCTGGTGATAAAAGGAAGTTTCCAAGAGAACTCTGGAATTTTAAGGGCAGCTAGGAGAAAAGTGATGCTGTAAAGGTACAGAAGGATAGCAGTTCCTGCAGTGATGCTCAGATCGAAGCTTTGGACATTTGAGTGTCATAATAAAATAGTTTTGTATATTTTTGTTAAAATTTTAAATGATTATTCTTTCTCTTTTCAAGCAATTAGTGCCAGTTTCTCCTAGTTCTGTTATACTTTATAATGTCCAGTCTTCATTTCACTATCAATATTGAAGGGAAATCTCTCACGAAAGTAATTTAGACTAGCATACTTCTTATGGACATTTATATGGTAAGTCAGCAGCACTCATTATCTCAAAGCTTTTGTGGGTCAGAAGTCTGGGCACAGCTTCTCTGCTTAGAGTATCATAGACTGCAATCAAGGTGTTGTCCAGGGCTGGATTCTTAGCCGGAGACTCAGCTGGGGAGGTGTCCACTTCCCTTTTTGCATGGTTATTGGTACCATTCGTTTCCTTGTGATTTTAAGTTTCATGAAAGAAAGCTTGTTTTTTCTGCAAGAAAAGAACTAGGCTAGCGAGATTGAATCTTATATAATGTTACATAATCGCAGGACTGAAAGCCTATGGCTGTGGCTGCATCTGTCCGTTAGAAGCAAAACACAGGTCCTGCTTAAACTCACCGGGAGGGAATTTACAAGCTTATGACTACCAGAAGGCAGAGATCGTGGGACTACCTTCACGTCTGTCTGACACAGAGGAATATAAGGATTGGTTTATAATGAAAAATTTCCTATAATTTTAATTTCCTTTCATATCTCTTCACACATGAACATACTAACTTTGGATGAGGATTGAGGGCACCTGGGTGGCTCGGTTGAGCATCTGACTCTTGATTTCGGCTTGGGTCATGGTCCCAGGGTCCCACAGGGGATTGGATCCCCACATTGTGCTCCATAGTGAGCATGGAGCCTGTTTGAGACTGACTCACTCTCTCTCTCTCTCTCTCTCTCTCTCTCTCTCTCTCTCTCTCTCTCTCTCCCTCTCTCTCCCTCTCTCTCCCTCTCTCTCCCTCTCTCTCCCTCTCTCTCCCTCTCCCCCTCTCCCCCTCTCCCCCTCTCCCTCCCTCTCCTGCTGCCCCTCCCCTGCTCATGTGTGCATGTCTGTGCTCTCTCTCTCTGTCTCAAGTAAAAATAAAAATATTACAAAATGAGAATTTAATGTTGTTACCCACTTTCTGCTGTCTTACTAACTAATGGCAAAATGTGTACTACCATGAAATAATGTTTGCTCTATATTTTTTCCAGCTCTATTGAGATACTATTGGCATATAATATAGGTAAGTTTAAACAACACAGTGTGATGATTTAATACACATGTATATTGTTAAATAACTATCACAATAAGGTTAGTTAACACATTTACTCCTTCACAAAATTACCCTTCCCTCTGTGCAACACCCTCCTCCCCCCGGAGTAAAATATGTGGGATCTACTGTTAATAACTTTCCAAATAGATAATACATTAGATCCCCAGAACTTATTCATCTTATAGATGGACATTTGTACACTTACACCAACATCTCCCTATTTCTCACCCACCCCGCCAGTTCTTGCCAACCACTATTCCACTCTCTGAGTATAGCTTTTTCAGATTCCACACATAAATGAGAACAGTTTGTCTGACTTATTTCACTTAGCATAATGCCCTCAATGTTCCTCCATGTTGTCACAAATAGCAGGTTGTACTTCTTTTTTCATGGCTCAGTAATATTACATTAAATATATACTCTTTCTTTTTTTAATGTTTATTTGAGAGAGAGAGAGAGAGAGAGAGAGAGAGAGAGAGAGAGAGAGAAACAAAATGAACAGGGGAGGGGCAGAGAGTTAGGGGGACAGGAGACCCGAAGTAGGTTCCATGCTGACAGCAGAGAACTGGATGTGGGGGTTGAACTTGTGAACCACAAGATCATGACCTGAGCCAAAGTCAGATTTAGCTTAACTGACTGAGCCACCCAGGTGCCCCTATACTCATTTTCTTTATCCATCTACCCTTCAGTGGACACTTAGGTTGTTTCCATGTGTTGACTATGGTAAATAATGTTGCAGTGGACGTTGAAGTGCAGATATCTCTTCAAGATAGTGATTTCATTACCTTAGCATATATGCATGTAAGTGGGATTGCAGGATCATATAGTAGTTATATTTTAATTTTTTGAGGAACCTCTATACTGTTTTCTGTAGTAGCCTTAACAATTTACATTCCCACCAACAGTGCACAAAGGTTCCCTCTTCTCATGTTCTTGCCAACCTTTGTTATTATTATTTTTTTTAATAAAAGCTACTCCAACAGGTGTGAAGTGATTTTTCATTGTGAGATTGATTTGCATGGCCCTGGTGGTTAGAGATGTTGAACATCTTTTTATGTACTTATTGGCCCTTTGCATGTCTTCCTTGAAAAAATATCTATTTAAATCCTTTGGCCATTTTTTTTAAGTTTATTTATTTATTTTGATAGAGCTAGAGCATGAGCAGGGGAAGGGCAGAGAGGGAAAGAGGGAGAGAGAGAGAATCCCAAGCAGGCTCTGTGCTATTAGCACGGAGGCTGACATGGGGCTTGAACTCTAAACACAAGATTATGACCTACGCAGAAACTGAGAGTTGGAAGCTTAACTGACTGAGCCACCTCGATGCACCCCACCTTTGGCCATTTTCAAATTGAATTATTTGTTTTTTGCTGTTGAGTTGTAGGAGTTCCTTATATATTTTTAATATTAATCCCTTTTGCGATTGCATATATCTTCTCCCATTAGATTGCCTTTTCATTTTGCTAACTTTTTTTTTTTTTTTCTGTGCAGAAGATTTTAGTTTGGTGTAGTCCCACTTGTTGAGTTTTGCTTTTCTTGCTTGCACTTTTGGTGTCACATCCAAAAAAGTCATTGCCAAGACCAGTATCAAGGAGCCTTTTTTCCATTTTCTTCTTGGAGTTTCATAGTTTAAGGTCATATATTTAGCCTTTAATTGATACTGAGTTAATTTTTGTGACTGGTATAAGCCAGGGGTCCAGTTTCATTGTTTTGAACAATTCAAATTTCCCAGCAACATTTATTGAAGAAATTATCTTTCCTCCATTGAATATTCTTGACTTCATTATCAAATATTAGTTGACTGTATATTCATGTATTTATTTCTGGGCTCTCCATTGTGTGCCATTGATCTATGTGTTTGTTTTGATTGCCAGTACAGTACTGTTTTGGTACAGCCTTGTAATAAAATTTTGAAATCAAGAATTGTGATACCTTCATCTTTGCTCTTTTTCAGGATTACTTTGGCTATACGTGGGGTCTTTTTTGGTTCTATACAAATTTTGAGATTATCTTTTTATTTCTGTGAAAGATGCCATTGGAATTTTGATAAGGATTGCATTGAATGTATAAATGGGTTTTGGTAGTGTGGACATTTTAACAATATTAATTCTTCTGATCCATGAACATGAGATATATTTCCATTTATTTGTGTCTCTTCAATTTCTTTCAACAGTGTGTTATAGTTTTCCATGAACAGATATTTCACTTTTTTGGTTAAATTTATTACTGGATATTTTGCAGATTTTGATGTTACTGTAAATTTGATTTTTTCTTTTCCAGATAGGTCATAACTAGTATATAGAAAAACAGCTGATTTTCAGATATTGGTTTTGCATCCTGTAACTTTATGAAATGTCTTTTTCTTCTATGTCCTTTTCTGGCTTTGGTGTCAGGGTAATAATGCTAGCCTTGTAAAATGAGTTTGGGAATATGCTCTCATCTTCAGTTTTTGGAAGAGTGTGACAAGGATTGGTGTTAATTCATCTTTATATTTAGTAGAATTCACCAGTGAAATCATCTGCTCCTGGGCTATTTTGGTTGGCTGGTTTATGTTTACTGTTTTAATCCCCTTACTCATTATTTGTTCCCTCAAATTTTCTATTTCTTCGTGGTTCAGTCTTGGTAGATTGTATGTTTCTAGGAATTCATCTGTTTCTTGTAGGTGATTTGATTTATTGGCATGTAATTGTTCATAGTAGGATATTCTGATCCTCTGTATTCTTTGTTGTCAGTTGTTATGTGTCCACTTTCATTTTTTGTTTATTTGAGTATTCTTTTATTCTTGGATAGTCTAGCTCAATTTGTTTATCTTTTCAAAAACCAGCTTTTAGTTTTGTTGATCTTTTCTATTGTTTTTCAGGTCTCTGTTTGTTTACTTTGCTCTGATCTTTGTTATTTCCTATGTGCTAATTTTATGCTTAGTTTATTCCTCTAGTTCTTTGAGGTGTAAACTTAGGTTGCTTATTTGAAATCTCACTCTCTTTTTTAATGTAAGTATTTATCACTATGAACTCTCTTTAAACCGCTTTTGTTTTATGCTGTAGGTTTTTGTGTTGTAATTCCATTTTCAACTGTGTCAAGATATATTTTGATTTCCCTTTTGATTTCTTCTTTGATCTATTGGTTGCTTAGAAGTATGCTGTTTAATTTCCACACACTTGTGTATTTTCCAGTTCTCCTTTGTTACTGATTTTTAGTTTTATACTGTTGTGTTTGGAAAAGATACTTGGTATGATTTCAGTCTTTTATATTTGCTGAGGCTTGTTTTGTGAGCTAACATATTGTCCATCCTAGTGAATGTTCTGCTTTCTTGAAAAGACTCTTACGCGACTGTTGGGTGCAAAACTCTGTGCATGTCTATTAGATCTGTTTGGTTTAAGGTGTTATTTGAGTCCTGTTGCCTTATTGATTTTCTGTTTATATGATCAATCTATCCATTGTTGTAAGTGGGGTATTGAGCTCCATACTATTATTGTATTGCTGTCTATCTCTTCCTGTATATCTGGTAGTATTTGCTTTATATATTTAGGTGCTTTGATGTTGGGTGCATGTATATTTACATTTGTTATATCCTCTTGATGAATTTACCCCTTTATCATTATATAATGACCTTATTTGCCTTTTGTGACAGTTTTTGACTTAAAATATATTTTGTGTGATATAATCTTAGCTTACCCTGCTCACATTTGTTTTCCATTCGCATGGAATATCTTTTTCTATTCCTTCATTTTGAGCCTGTGCGTGTCCTTAATGCTGAAGTATAGACAGTATATAGTTGGATCTTGTCTTCTTGTTTTTTAATCCATTCAGCTGCTCAAAGCCTTTTGACTTGGGAAATTACTGTATTAACATATAAAGCAATTATTGATAGGTAAGGACTTAATAATGCTAGCTTATTTTCTGACTGTTTTGTAGTTTCCGTGTTCCTTTCTTTTGCTGCCTTTCCTTGTGAATTGATGATTTCCCTAGTGACATGCTTTGATTCCCTTCCCTTTTTCTTTTGGCTATCAACTTTAGGTTTTTGGTTGGTGCTTACCATGAAGCTTATATATAAATTATCTTGTAGATATAATAGTCTATTTTAAGATGATAGCAACTGACCTTCAATCACACCTGAAAATTTTACACTTTTACTCTCTGTCTATATTTTATGTTTTTGATGTCCTGTTTACTTATTTTTTGTATTGTTTAGCCATTAACAAATTATTGCAGCTATATTTATTTTAAATACTTTTATTCTTTAAACCTTTTTACTAGAGTAAGTAATTAAAATACTATCATAATACAGTATTATTCTGAAGTTGACCATGTACATACCTTTTTGATTTTGCTTGATATTTTTATGTTTTCAGTTAATAATTAGTATCCTTTCATTTCAGCCTGAAGAACACCTTCCAGCATCTTATGAGGCAGGTCTAGTGTTGATGAACTTCTTCAACTTTTGTGTGTTTGGAAAGTATCTCTCTTTCATTCCTGAAAGATCACTTTGCTGGGTAAAATATTCTTGGGCAGTTTCTTCTCTTAGCAGTTTGAGTATATCCTCTTACCCTCTCCTGGTCCTTTAGGTTTCTGTTGAGAAATCCACTGATAGCCTTTTAGGGATTCCTTTATATATGAAAATGTCTTTCTCTTGATCTTTTTAAAATTCTCTGTGTCTTTGATTATAGACAGGTTTATTATAATTTGTTTGGAAAAGATCATCTTGAGTTGAAATTTGGGGGTGACCTATTAGCTTCCTGAAATTGAATATCCAAATCTCTCCTCAGATTTTGGAATTTCTCAGTCATTATTTCATTAAATAAGCTTTCTGCCTCTCTTATGATACAATGACCCTAGTTATGTGCAGATTGTTTCTTTTAATGGTATTCTATAATTCAAGTAACCTTTCTTTCCTATATTTATTTTTTTTACCTTTTGCTCCTCTGGCTGCATGATTTCAGATGACCTGTCTTCTACTTCATTAATTCTTCTACATGATTGAGTGTTGTTTTGAAGCTTTCTATTCCGTTCTTCAGTTCAGTCAATGTATTTCTCAACTCTAGGATTTCTGGTTTTTTAATGGTTTCTGTTTCTTTGTCAAACTTCTCTTTTGTTCCTGTATTGTTTTCCCAATTTCATTTAGTTGTCCTTTCTATGTTTTCTTGGTGTTCATTGAATTTCTTTAAGAGGATTACTCTGAATTATTTTCAGGCAGTTCATAGATCTCCTTTTCCTTAGGGTCATTCGTTAGACTTATATTAGTTTTCTTTGATGGAGTCATGTTTCCTTGATTATTCATGATCCTGTGGCCTTGGATTGGTGCCTGTACATTTGAGGAAGTAGGCACCTCTTTCAGTCTTTAGTGATTGGCTTTTGGCAGGCAAAGCCCTTCACCAGTCAGCCTGTCCAGAGATTCTGGGTAGGTGTCTGAAGGTGGGCTTGCTGCTGATATCCTCTGGTGGTCAGGTGTCGTGCCTGAATCAGCAAGTGGGCAGTCTTCCTGTTTGTGTACATAGGGACAAGCCTGATGCCTGGGTCCATGTGGGTGGGCCTGGTACTTAGGTCTTCTTTAGTGGGCCTGGGACTTGGATATGTGTGGGCTGGCTTGGATCATGGTTCATAGGGCCAACCAGGCCCTGGGTCCCCGCAAGGGTGTGCTTGGCATCTGGATCTAACAGAGGCTGGACTATCTAACAGATGGGCTGGAAGCCTGGGGTTATGGGGCAGGCCTGGCCCTGGAGTGAGCTTGAAGCTTGGGGCCATGGGAGTTGACTTGTAACCTGGCTTAGGGGACTGGCTTAGCAGTTGAGCCTGCCGAGAGCAGACTGTCACTAGGATGGGCTGGGAGCCTGGGTCCAAGGGGACTTGTCTAGAGTATAGGTTCATGAAGGCTGGGCTGGTAGTTGGATGCGCTGGGGGTTTGGGTATCTAGTAGTCAGCCTGGTGCTGGGACTGCCTCAGACCCTAGCCTCATGGAATCCTGAGGCTATAGGAACTTCTTAGCACCATGAGAATTCCCCGGGGCTGCTGCAGATGGCAGGTGGCAGGGTGAGCTAGGGGCTGGATTTATAGGAGCCTGATGGAAGCCACCTAAAGCTTTGGAGTTAGCCTGGTACTGGGGTGGGATGGTTCTGTGGTCTGTGGTAAGCTGGGTGCTCAATTAACTCTCCTCCCATGGGGAGTGTGTCTCTCTGTGTGCTGCACTCCTCTGGGCTTGTGGGAGGGATGATTAGAGTAGTATAAATCAATGTTTCCTACCTCTTTGATGATTATTTTCTTATTTCTTTGCTTCACCTAGGTACTGTAATCCCTCACCTGGAATCCTTGTCTCTTGTGAAATAATTTTTCACATGTAGGTGGTTGTTCCAATTGATGTTTTTGGAGGGAGAGGATGAGCTATAAGAAATTCCCAGGCTGCCATTTTTCTGCTGTTACTCTCCCCATATTTTAAGTTGTTCTTCTATCCTAGATATTAGTTCCAAGTATAGTAAAAACAAAGGGGGAAAAAAAACCAACAAACTAGGAAACCAGATTCAAAACAAGAAAAACAAGCAAGCAAACAAATACAACAGAATGCTAAAGGTCTAATGGTATAAATCTAACATTATTTGTTCATGTTTCACTTGCTCAGACTGCCTCAGTGCATCCCACTGTTCCAGAAAACATGAATTTAGGAATAGCTTTCCTAAGCCATTATGAGGGTTAAGTCTAGAAACAGTCATATAGTTTCTAAAGGCAGTAGGATCCAGAGAAGTTATCTATCATCTCTAAATCTGTTGGTGCTTCACTGATATGTTTTTACTAAAGCAACTTAGTCCATAGAGCGAAAGAAGCAAAAATGTCCCTCAGAATGGTAACTATCTTCTCATTACATGTTTAATTTAAAAAATATATTCTCTTTGCATTTTATTGCTGAGTGATTGAGTTGTATGGGGATATATTGTGGGTGAGGAGAAGTGTGTGAGAAAAATATCAAATCCTTTGCCTGGCATTTGATTTAAGCCTTCTGTCCTCATAAACATTCTTGTAGTGATGAATTCAAAATTTCTAGCTGAGTTTTATTTATTAGTAAAATGAACAAAATCAGACTGTAAATATTTTGTAGAAATTTTACTACTTTGGTTTGTTAGGATTTTGGTTATTTTTTTGGGAGAAAGATTTGTAAATCTTCAATCAACTTAAAATGTTGTATATTGATCCCTTGGTTAAGCATGCAACTCTAACCCTTTATAATCAAGTTCAAATAAAGTTTTTAGACCCAAAATATTTTAATTTGATCTTGTTGTAGTCAAGGAATATAGGCTTATACAGATATCCCTGGAAGAATTCTTTTTATTTGGAATTATCACACCAACAGTTGAATTACTTGATGGCTGAACTTATATGTTCACTAACACGTGGTTTTCTGAATAGTTAACTTTGCTGTGTATGTGGATGGATGGATGGATGGATGGATGGATGGATAGATAGATAGGATATGAATTTTATTTAATGGTAAACATCGTTGTTTGGACAATATTTTCAAGCCCTCCTTACTAAGGAATTGGTGATACTCTTAGCTGCATCAGGTCCAGAGAAATATTTCTCTTATGATTCTGTTTGTTTCATTTTTTGATAGCCTGATGTACCATCTCAAATAAATTTTTTGAGTTTCACCCTTAGAGATGTTAGCTTGACAAAGTTATCACAGGTTGTATTCACTCTCTGCAGTTTCTCAACTATATTCCTGTGGTTCTACCTACTATTCTGCTGATTTTCTTTTTTATAGGGATGTGAAATCTAGAAGTTAAAGAGTTTTCTCTCCTCCAGTATATGTTTAGCAAGAGGCTATGGCTGCCCTAGAAAGTAATCATTTCTCTGTGCTGTTTAGACAGACATTTCAGGTTACAGATCTTGCTCTTTGGTTGTTTTGGGATAAGGAATGACCTCTAGGTTGAGTGTTCTGAAAACAATGGGCTGCAATATTCATGAACATTAAGTCAGTTTCCTTCTAGGTCTACTATTAAATTACCAGGGTTCTGCTGTTTACCTGGTTCGTTTTAGTGTGTGTGTGAGATAGCATCTATAGAGATTTGTAAGCTTTTCAAACCAAAGAGCCAAAAATATCTATATTAAATAAGTGCTATGAAATGAGGCAGTGTGAAAACAAGGGCTGAGATTTTGAATATTTGTCTCAGAATTCATTCCTCTTCACACTCCGTTCTTGGCCTTGTGCCTAGATCCCTATTTTCCTCTGTGCATGGTACCTTTTCTTATACTCTAATTATTCTCCCTTCAACCTCTTACAATAATTAGGTAACATGTAGTTTTTTTTTTTTTTTACCTCAGACTTAAAATTTAATGATTTTTAAAATTTTTATCTCTTATGTCTTGTTTATTAGTTTCACTTTAGGAGATAGCATTGAAAGTAATTCATTAAGGGTTACATGCTAAGGGGTGTATGTACTTGGGGGTGTTTTGGAATTGCTGATGTTTAAAGTTAAAATGTGTTATTTTAATTTAAGCGAAATGTTTTGGAAGTGAGAGGTCATATTACAAGGTCTCTTGGTTTCCAGAAGATGGTGTCTGTCTCTAAGGTTATAGAAAAATGATCACTTCTGTTCAGGGCTGATTAGTGTATATGGAAACTAGAAAGAAAAAATTCTAGAAATGAATTTCTCTTCCTACATAGGGTCAGTTGGAAGGGAGACTTGCCATTTCCAGATATCTTCTTTAGAACATATATAAGCCTTTTTCTCAAATACAACACAGCAGTGCTTAGAGTTTTCAATTGGATTTTAAGTGAACACAAGTCAGGGAATTATTGAAGAATATACAGATTTTTCTCCCTGAAGTGAGTATGATTTCCATTGTTTTGGCTCGTCTCCATTCATAGGGCATGAAGTTTGTAATTATAGCTTTTTACCAAGCTTATTTTAAGGAATAGCTACTTCCAGAGTCTCTCTGGACACATGTATTGTGTATTCAGTTGTGTGTTTCTCCTGCTGACCAATGCACTGAAGGAAGCTATAGTATATTTAAAGCTCAAATGTTCAAATGCTCAAGAATATTTGAGATTATCAAGCCTTAATAGCAAGCAATACAATATTCCCCCAAACTGTAAAGGTGGAAAAGCAGAGATATTTTTAAATGTCTGCTGAGCTTTTGAAAATAAATATACTTCTCTGAACTTATAGCAGTCATGTCTAAACATCATAGGATATTGGAGCTAGAATAACCTAGAGATAATTTATTCATCTCATAGTATCATAGATGGTAAAAATGAGACTCAAAATGTGAAGGGGAAGGTCCAAGGTAATATAAATAGTTATTGGTCAAATGAGTCATAAGCACATCTCTTGCTGTTTCATTTTCACCATATGATGCATCATGCACACCTCCCTTTGAAAGTAGGTATTTGGCTTGGAAGAATTGCCTTATATATCTAATTACATGAGAATTACAAGGCTGAGAAATAGTGATAGCTCAATGTCAACTCATTGATCTAATGCAGATTTGCAATGAATGTAATTAATATACCATTATGGAATCATCAGATACCAGTTTTAGGTCCTTTTATCTTAATTACTTGCAGAAAAGGTATTTTATTTTCCTTTTCATAAACAGAGATGACCCAACAAACCTCACTTTTTATACCTCTTTAAAAATTCTAGACAGAGATTCATTTTTCTCACTGACATCATTTTAGGGAGAGCTCATTTTAGCCAAAAATAAATGAAAGTAGCTTTATTCCATCCTCCTTAATGTCCCTTGCCTGGACCTCCCCAAATACCAGAATCACATGGGACTTGAAATCAGCCTATATAATTATGCAGTTTAGTTGTTGTGGCTTCATAATGTTTGATAAAAACAAAAACAAGTTGGTGTCTGGGTTATTTCAAGGATGTTTAGTATAATTCTAGCAAACTGAAGAAAACTTAGATGCAAATAATAATCACAACCTCTTCACTCTGCATTTTTAACACCTACAACCCTGT
Organism: Felis catus; assembly: GCF_018350175.1. NCBI lineage: Eukaryota > Metazoa > Chordata > Mammalia > Carnivora > Felidae > Felis > Felis catus. The sequence goes on from NC_058370.1 coordinate 75,301,654, forward strand.
AATTCACTGGTTGGAATATTCACCTTATACATTTTTGTTGTAAATTGCTAGGGTATAGAAACATAAATTAATGTGAAAGACTTGCTTTAGACTTCATCTCTTTAATATTCACATTAAAGTTTTTAATTGGAATGAGTTCAAAATATGCATATCAGGGCTCTTTTTGACAATATAATTTTGTAATTTTGATATGATTCTGTCTCTATGAGTCTTTGTTTTCTCATCTATAAAATGGAGATCATGATAGTTCTGACATAACTGGAGTTTTGCACAAAATGAAAAAAAAACCCTATATACTTGAAAACATTTTGCATGCATTTTTAAAAATACCTTGGTATATATATTTATGATTGCATTCTGTTAAGATTGCAATTTGATAAGATGCTGCTAGTTTCATTTCTAACTCAAATTCTACCGCACCCACATCTCATCACATAAGGCATCACCACTTCTATAAAGAGCCAGTTCATTTGTTTCAGGCCAGTGGAAATGCCTTTCTCTTATCTTCTGCTCCCTTTAGCATATTAATTACAACACTGATTATTATTCATCTCTGCATCTCCCTAGCTTGGTAACTGACACTCATTCAATGAGTAATCTTGTTTTCAGACCAAGGAAGCCTAGACTAATCTGTAGCTATCATTGTATAGGATATTGTGAAGAGCCAGTAAATTGGCTAATCCAGTTTTTTAAGACCCTACTCCTAAGAAAATGTTGGGAAGATCAAATGCTTAGTCACCTTTGCATCAACCAGTTTTTACTATCTTTCTAAAAAAGAACAGAAACAGGAAACATTCAGAAGGCAAGGAGTGGGTTGATTATTGTTAAACGTTTCTCCCTCTGCTCTTGAAAGTGTAACTTGGCAGTAGTTCTCACTTGTGAATATTGACAAAGCGTTGAAATGAAGCTGAACTTCACTTTCATCTCTCTACACCTGATCGCCCACTTCCACTAAATAGAATGACAGCAGTTACCATCTATTTGCCTTCTTGCAGGGACTTTTGAGATTATCTTTGCAAAGTATTTTGAGGCTATTAAGAGAGAGACACTCCAAACATATACTGGCATTTTCTGTTCCTAAATTTCAGTGCTCATCTTAAAAGTTAATATTTTCTTCTTGGCATTCTTGGGGATAGTATCATAAACTGTCATAAAAGTTTTCAGTACTGTGTTATCAAGCCCCCATGCTCTTTTGCTGAAAGTAGAGGAAAACATCTGAATTTCATGAAAGATTGGTCTTATGCTCAGTAAAGTGCAAATATCTACAACATTGTCTCTGAAAACATAATAGGGCAGTAGCACAACACTCTTAAAAGATAAAGTCATTCTTGGGGCGCCTGGGTGGCGCAGTCGGTTAAGCGTCCGACTTCAGCCAGGTCACGATCTCGCGGTCCGTGAGTTCGAGCCCCGCCTCGGGCTCTGGGCTGATGGCTCAGAGCCTGGAGCCTGTTTCCAATTCTGTGTCTGTCTCTCTCTTTGCCCCTCCCCCGTTCATGCTCTGTCTCTCTCTGTCCCAAAAATAAATAAATGTTGAAAAAAAAAATTTTTAAAAGATAAAGTCATTCAAAACAACGCTTCACAGGGGTCATTTCCTGACAATGGCATTCTCCTCTCAGAGTTTCAATACTCCTTCACTCTATTATTGATGTAGAGGGTCTTGCTCTTAGCCTAACCATTTTCCCCTCATGCTTTTTGGAATAGAATGTAAGGTTACTCACGTGCTTTGCTATACTGACTTAAGACAGATCAAAAAGGAAACGCAGGCAATTTTACTATCACCATTCTTGTTATCTCAATTGTGATGTGGATATTTATGGTTGAGATGGTTTCAGTGCCTCCCAGCTTTCTAATACACCCCTAACTATGATTTACTCCTCCAACTGTTCCTTCCAATAACAAATTCAATTTTTTTAAAGTGTCTAAACATGCTCTTATGCTTCTCAAAACCCATCACTGATATCCACTGCCTAAATATAAAATCCAAATATCTTAGCCTGGCACCCAAAACCCACCACTGTATGGCCCTAACATGCTTCTTAGCCTTAACTCATTTGTTCCCTAGGTGAACTGGTACTCTCCACAAACTGCTATTCTACTCAGTGTATATTTAATCTGTTGTTTAAGTTTTTATTTCCCCAGATTTTTCACCCTGTTTTTCCTATTACCATAATTGTAGGCCATGTTCAGATCCTATCTTTTCCAACTATTCTAGGGGGAAATGACTCCTATATTTTTTGAAGGTGCAGTGCTACCCTTAGGTATAACTACTTTTGTTAGTATTGTTGTTATTTTTATATGTTTCTTACATCTCACACTGTACTAATAGCACCATAAGTCAGAGTTAACAGATCAACCACGATTATCATCCTCACAAGATAATATTCCTACTCTGTGCTCAAATATGTGTTTACTTGAAGATAGCTAATACCATTTATCATACTTCTGTGGTTAGTGTTGCAGGTGCTACATCAGAAGTTTAAGTGTATTTTTATTAATTTAATAAATCTCACAATGATACTGTAAGATAACTACTTTTACTATTAATTTTTAAAAGGGGGAACAAAGATTAAAAAAAAAAAATGAAGTGACTTGTCAAGGTCATAAAGTCAAAGTGTCCAGTACAGAGTTTCAAACAGATTTATTTCATTTAGGAACTTCATCCCACTAAGACTTAGGTTAAAGTCCACTAAAGGTTTCAATAGAAAAACAAAAGCAAAAGAAGAAGCATTTGTGCAAAACCCACCAGGCTGGTTAATGAGACCACAGCCTCCCAACACTTCTCTGACAACTTCAGTATGAGAAATATCCAAAATTGAAACACTTTAGGGATAACTTTTTGTCATAGGTTGTAATCATATGCTATATTTACTGCTTAATTTAAGTTATGCTTCAGACAATGTGAGGGTTGGATTCTCTGCTGATTATCATGCTTGAAGTTGGTATATTTTGGGTCAGCTGTAGATCAACTTGTAAAGGTAGAAAACGTTTTATTCTATATGCTTTTGTGTAGAATCAGGTCAAATTTATTGGGGGATAACCTGACCTACATGAGCCCTTCCAAATTTTTTTTAAGGTGCTCATATGTTCCATTGGGAGCTCATGTTAAGATCTGATTTCTGAGCTAATGTCAATCAAAGCTGGCCCTCTGTAGTTTAATTTTATGTCACCTGTCTTAGATCTGGTAACTGGGTTGTGATTGCTAACTCTGATTTTGTTCCTGTGTCCCTTTTGCTGTCAGGATAAATCTTGGTACATCAGGAACTGATTTCCCTAGGGAAAGAGTTTAGATGTGGACCCGGGAAATGAAAACTCAAGCACAGTGTGAGATTTGCCAAGGGTATAAACAGCCAAGATGTATTTGAACAAAACTGATGCCCAAAAGGGTTTACTAAAGAATAGGATCAATAAGAGTTCTAGGGTATGGAAGTCAGAGTAGGTGATATAAAGCAAAAGGACAAGCAGATGAGAAGATCTGGGTTAGAGAAGTCCAGAACTAAGGGACTAAGATGAGAACCTGAGAGGGTTAAGGCAAGAATGATCTTTGGGAGTCCAGAATATGTTCTGAGATGAGTCAGATAATGCCATAAACAAAGCTTGCTTATTTTAAGAGCTTGTGCCACTCTTCATATAGTCCTTGCTTTTCTCTTTTAAAATAGCCATCTTTACAAGTTGTCTTTTTTATTTTCAAAATATATTCATGTGATGACTTCCATCAGTTATTCATCCATTTATCAGAGAGGATACAGTACCAGTCATAAGGGAGTTTTCAGTCAAGTGGATAAGAGACAAGAATCAAATAATCAAGCCATACATAATAAATTTCAAGCAGTTGAATATAATTTTGAATACTTATATAAAGGAAGAGAACATAGAAGACCTTCATGAGTAAGAATCAGGGAAGATGAGACTTAAAGTGAGATATTAACCACCTATAAGATGGAGTATTTGCCTCAGGCAAAGGAAATAGGAAAACCATGGTATATTTGAGGAGCAAAGAGAAGTGTGGTGTCACTGGGGCATAGTAAGGGATAAGTGACTGGCATGAGAAAAGATTGGAAAGGTGAACAGGGGTCAATAACACATAATTAAACCAATAAAATGATAGCAACTAATACTTATATGTCTATGTCTATATATATGAATATCTCTGTATATGAGTCTATATATATATGAGTAGATATGATATATATATATATATATATATATATATATATATATATATATATATACGATGTAGATACGTATTCACTTAATAAAACAAATCTATAAGGCAGGTATTAGTAATGTTATCCTAGTTTCCAGATGAAACATCTGAGACTCAGGTAACTGAACAACTCCTAAGTTCATCCAGCTAAGAAAGAGTAAAACCAAAATTTGAATCTGGGCTGATTAACTGTTAGTCATGAATGCCTTTACATAGTACCTCTGGACTTTATTAGTGTTAAACTTAATCCTAAAAGCATTGAGGTGTTAATAGCAAAGTGGGATAATCGTGGTTCATGATAAAAAGTAATTTGGGCTTGTGGATACAAAATAGATTGGAGAAAGACACTAACTAGCAGGCTACAAGAGTAGGTAGAATACCCTGCTATCTAACACTCTTAAATTCCTTATCAGTTGATTGGATGGAAGCTTTAAGATCATCTGATTATCCACCTCAGCTGTTCATCCAAGAGGATCCTGAGGTCTGGAGCTATTTCCTGTGAGTCACAGTTTTATGCTGCTGCTCTTCTTATAAAACTGTAAGCAGTTTGCAGAATTGGCAAATATTCAATATTCCAATATTTCTTATTGCAGGCTGAGTAGTTGCCAGTAAGATTCAGGTCAATTTCATCAGGTATTTTTTCCTAAAATCAGCAGACATTTGCATAACTCAAACCAATTTTGACCGAATTTTAACTCTATGGTATAGACAGGGGCTCAAGATAGTGTAAATGTAATAAGAGTATTATTTTAACATTTTTCAAAAACTATATGTATTAGGAATATAGCTTTGAAAAAAAATCTAGACCATTTAAACTTTTTATATATGTTAGGAATATAGCTTTGAAAAAACATCTAGACAATTTCATGTATTTGTTCATTTACTTAATCTATATATCCATGTCAAGGATATTCTGTGTATCAGGCTTTTTACCCAAAGTACTGGGTATATATAGTGGTGAGCAAAACAAATAGAGTTCTTCTGCTCATGGAGTTTAAAATATGATGGAGACATATTGTTGGTGAGAATATAAAATGGTACAGCTGTTGTGGAAAACAGTTTAGTGGTTTCTCAAAAAGTAAAACAGTTACATATGACCCAGTAATTCCACTCTTAAGAATGTATATACCTAAGAGAAATGAAAACATTTGTTCATGCAAAAACATGTAAAAAATATTCATAGCAGCATTTATAATAGCCTGAAAAGTGGAAACGACCTGAATGTCCATCGGCTTATGAGTTAATAAACATTATATGATGTATGCAGACATCCAGGGAAGATGGTGGAATAGGAGGATCTTAAACTCACTTCCTCCTACAGTTAGAATGAAAATACATTCACATCAGTGTAAATAACCCAGAAAATGACTGAAAGACTGGCAGAACAGACTTTCCACAGCTAAATGTAGAGAAGAAGCCACATCGACAGGGTAGGAAGAGCAGAGACTTGGTCTGGAGCCAGATTCCTGGGACTGTCCTCAGGAGAGAGGAATGCAATGGGCATGTAGAGGGTAGAGGACCAGACCCCCCATACCAGGCATGGGGCGCCCACACGTGGAAGATGAATCCCCATAATATTTGACTTTGAAAACCTGAGGGGCCTAACAATCACTGAGGCTTAACCCCTGGAACGTTAAAAATCAGCAGGCAGCTTTGGAAGAGCTGGAGGGCAATAGGAAACCGAGTCTCTGCTCTTAAAGAGACAGCACAACAAACAGCCATGCTGAAATACAACAGAGAAGCAGCAATTTGAGAAACACCTGGGGTATATTGGAAGAGATTTATTTATTAATCTCAGAACACATACTGGTGGAGCAGGGATTTTTGGGAGACTGCTTTAATACCAAAAGAGCTCAAGAGCACCATTTCCTTCCCTTACCAATCAGCCTAAACACACAGACCCTGGAGGAACCAGCACCATATGAATATTCTCCACCTAGCTTGTTAACCGTGTGCCCTGCCCCTACATTCTCCTGCAAACCTACCCCCTCCAACCCTCCTTCCACACGCATTTTCCAAAGCAGCACTCTAGACTGGCAGTGTGCAAGCAGCTCCAGCAGGTGCCATCACCACTCCAAAGTGACTCCCTTGCCTAAATGGCTCAGCCACACATAGGAGACACCCCTGAAGCTCCAGGTTCTGGTGAACAGGGGACAGTGCACTGCAGGGCGCTATAGAACCTCTTCATAAGGCCACTACTTTCAAGAGCAGGGGATGTGGATGACTTTGCTAACACATAGATACAAACCTAAGAGAATTAGACAAAAATAAGAGAGGAACATATCCCAAATGAAATAACGGGACAAAATCACAGCAAGAGAGCTAAATGAAATTGAGGTAAATAGTATGTATGATAGAGAATTGAAAGTAACGATCATAAAGATACTCACAAGACTTGAGAAAAGAGGAGGTCTGGAGGACCTCACAGAGACATTCAACAGAGAAAAAACATAAAGAATCAAAGAAAAAGAATTCAATAATTGAAAATAATACACTAAAGAGCATAGTTAGTAGATTGGAGGAAGCAGAAGAATGGATTAGTGAGCTGGAAGGCAGAGTAATGGAAAGCAATAAAGCTGAGTGGAAGAGGGGAAAAAAATGATATAAGGAACTCACTGACACCTTCAAGCATAATATTTGCATTAATAGGGATCCTGGAAAAAGAAGAGAGAGAAAAGGGGGCACAAAATTTCTTTGAAGAAATAATAACTGAAAACTTCCCAAATCTGGGGAAGGGAACAAATTCAGATCCAGGAAGTAAAGAGAGCTCCTAACAAAGTCAACACAGGGAGGTCCGCACCAAGACACACTTAGTAATTAAAATGGCAAAAAGTAGTGTTAAAGAGAATTTTAAAAACACCAAGAGAAAAGAAAACAGGTACATACAAGGGAAACTCCCTAAGACTATCAACAGATTTTCAGCAGAAACTTTGCAGGCCAGAAGGTAGTGGCATATTCAAAGTACTGGAAGAAAAAACCATGCAACCGGTACTCTAATCAGCAAGCCTATCATTCAGAATAGAAGGAGAGATAAAGAGTTTCCCAGACAAACTAAAGTTAAAGGAATTTATCACCACTAAACTAGCCCTACAAGAAATGTTAAAGGGCACTCTGAGTGGAAAGGAACTACCATAAGTAGGAATAAGGAAAGTAAGAAATACAAAAGCAGTAAAATTGAGTATATCTATAAAAATTAGTGAAGGGATTCACAAAATAAGAGGATGTAAAGTGTGATACCATATACCTAAAGTGTTACAGAAGAGGGGTGAAAATTTAGTACTTTTAGAATGGGTTCTGACTTAAATGACCATGATATTAAGTAGACTGCTATATGCACAAGATGTTATACACAAACCTAATGATAATGATAAGTAAAAACCAGTAATAGATATGCAAAAAAATAAATAAGAATGAACCTAAGTTATCACTAAAGAATGCCAGAAAACTGTGATACAAGACAGCAAGAAAACAAAAAGGAAGAGAGGGGAACTACAAAAACAATCATAAAATGAGTAACAAAATGGCAACAAGTACATTATGTTGAATGTAAATGGACTAAACACTCCAATCAAAATACATGGAGTGATGGAATGTATAAAAAAGCAAGAGCCATCCATATGCTGCTTATAAGAGACTCATACGTAAATGCAGATGTAGACTGGCAGTGATGGAATGGAAAAGCATTTATCATTGTGAATAGAAGTGAAAAGAAAGCTGGGGCAGTAATACTTATTTTTGGACAAAATAGACTTTAAAATAAACACTGCAACAAAAGACAAAGATATAATCATAAAGCTAACAATTCAGCAAGAAGATCTAACAACTGTAAATATTTATAGGCCCAATAGGGCAGCACCCAAATATATAAAGCAGCTATTAACAAACAAACGAAGTAATCAATAGTAATAAAATGATAGGGGGCTTTAACATACCACCTACCACTTGCATCAACCAAACAGAACAACAATAAGGAAACAGTGGATTTGAATGACACATTAGATCAGATGGATCTAACAGATCTATTCAGAACATTCCATCCTAAAACAACAGAATACACATTCTTTTCAAGTACACATTATACATTCTCCAAAACAGATCACAAATCAAGCCACAAAACAAGTCTCAACAAATTCGAAAAGACTTAAATCATAACATGCATCTTTTCTGAGCCCAACACTATGAAACTAGAAATCAACGACAAGAAGACATCTGGAAAGAACACAAATACATGGAGGTTAAATAACATGCTATTAAATAATTAATGGGTCAACAAAGAAATCAAAGAGGAGATCAAAAAATACATGGAGACAAATGAGATTGAAAACACAATGGTCCAATAACTTTGTGATGCAGCAAAAGCTGTTCCAAGAGGGATGTTTATAGCAGTACAAGTCTACCTCAAGAAGCAAAAGAAATCTCAAATAAACAACCTAACCTTACACCTAAAGGAGCTAGAAAGGAAGAACAAACAAAATCCAAAACCAGTAGAAGGAAAGAAATAGTAAAGATCAGAGTAGAAAAAAAAATAGCAAAAAAGAAGGTAAGAAAACAAACAAACAAAAAAACAGATAAGTTAAAACAGAAGCTGGTTCTCAAATAAAATCAGAAATGAAAGAGAAGTAACTGACACCACAGAAATACAAATGATTATAAGAGAATGTTATGAAAACTTATATTCCCACAAATTGGAAACCTAGAAGAAATGGATAAATCTATAGAACAATATAACTTCCCAAAACTGAGTCAGTAAGACATGAAATTTGAATAGACCAGTTGCCAGAAATGAAATTGAATCAGTAATCAAAGGAGTCCCAACAAAGAAAACGTGATGACCAAGCAGTTTCACAGATGGATTCTACCAAAAATTTAAAGAATTGATATCTATTCTTCTCAAACTATTCCAAAAAAATAAAAGGTAAAGGAGAGCTTCCAGATTCATTCTATGAAGTCAGCATTACCAAAACCAAGTAAAGACACTACCAAAAAAAGAGAACTACATACTACTCTCTCTGATAAACATAGATGTAAAACCCCACAAAATATTAGCAAACTGAATCTAACAGTACATTAAAAAAATCACTCACCATAATTGATTGCAGTTTATTTTGGGGGCTCAAAGTGGTTCAATATTCACAAATCAATCAACATGACACATCACATCAACAAGAGAAAGGATATAGAAACATGATCATTTCAGTAAATGTAGAAAAGGTATTTGACAAAACATAACATCCATTCATGACACAAACCCTCAATAATGTAAGTTTAGAGGTAACATATCTCAACACAAGAAAGGTCATATATGAAAGACCCACAGCTACTATCATCCTAAATGGTGAAAAACCCAGAACTTTTCCTCTAAGGTCAAGAATAAGACAAGGAGGTCTACTCTTGCCAGTTTTATTCAACATACCACTGGAAGCTCTAATCATAGCAATCATACAAGAGAAAGTAATAAAAAGCATCCAGATTGGTAAGGAAGAAGCAAAATTTTCACAATTTGCAGATAACATAACAAGTAGACTCTAAAGCCTCCACCAAAAAACTACTAGAATTGATAACGAATTCAGTAAGGTTGCAGGATACAAAATTAATATACAGAAATCCATTGCATTTTTATACATCAATAATAAAATACAAAGAAATTAAGAAAGCAATCCCATTTATAAATGCACCAATATAATAAAATACCTAGGAATAAACTTAACCAAGGAAGTGAAAGACCTGTACTCTTACAACTATAAAATGTTGATGAAAGTAATTAAAGAAAAATTAAAAATGGAAATTTATTCTATGTCCATAGGTTAGGAGAACAAATATTGTCAAAATGTCCATACTAGTTTAAAGCAACCTACACATTTAATGCAATACCTGTCAAAATACCAAGAACATTTTTTCACAGAACTAGAACAAATAATCTTAAAATTTGTATGAAATTATAAAATACCTAGAATAGCCAAAGCAATCTTGAAAAAGAGGAACAAAACTGGAGGTATCAGAATCCCAGATTTTAATATATACTATACCAAGCTATAATAATCAAAAGAGTATGGTACTGGTACAAAAAAAAAAAAGCACATAGATCAATGGAACAGAATAGAGAGCTCAAAAATAAGCCCACAATTATATGTTCACTTAATCTTTGATAAAGGAGACAAGAATATGCAATAGGAAAAGACAGTCTATTAAAAAAATGGTGTTGGGATAACTGGACAGCTACATACAAAAGGATGAAATTGGATCGTTTTCTTATACCATAGAAAAAATAAACTCAAAATGAGTTAAAGTTGTAAATGTGAGTGAGATCTATACCATAATAATTCTAGAAGAGAGCACAAGCAATTATTTCTCTGACCTCAGCTGTAGAAACATTTTTCTAGATATGTCTCCTTAGGCAAGGAAAGAAAAGCAAAAATAAACTATTGGGACTCATCAAAATAAAAACTTCTGTACAGCAAAGGAGACAATCAACAAAACTAAAAGAGAACCTACTGAATGGGAAAAGATATCTTCAAATGACATATCTGATAAAGGGTTAGTATCCAAAATCTATAAAGAACTTATCAAACTCAACACCCAAAGAACAAATAATCCAGTTGAGAAACGGGCAGAAGACATACATGAATAGACACTTTTCCAAAGAAGACATCCAGATGGCTTAACAGATGCATGAAAAAATGTTCAACATCATTCATCATCAGGAAAATGCAAATTAAAATTACAATGATATATCACCTCACACCTGTCAGAATGGCTGAAAACAAAAACAAGAAACAAGTGTTGGTGAGGATGTGGAGGTAAAGGAACACTTGTGCACTGTTGGTGGGAATTCAAACTGGTGCAACTACTGTGGAAAACAGTATGGAGTTTCCTCAGAAAATTAAAAATGGAATTATCATATAATCCAGCAATTCTACTGAGTAGTTACCCAAGAAATATGAAAACACTAATTCAGAAAGATACATGCGTCCCTATATTTATTGAAGCATTGTTTACAATAGCCAAAATATGAAAGCAGCCCATGTGTTTATCGACAGATGAATGAATAAAGAAGTGGTGTGTATATATATATATATATATATATATATATATATATATACACACACACACATATATGTGTGTATATATATATATATATATACACATATATGTGTGTATACACATACACACACACACACACACAAATGGATTATTAGCCATAGAAAGAATGAAATCCTGCCATTTGTAACATTATGGATGGATCTAGTAGGTATAATGAAAGTGAAATAAGCCAGTCAGAAAAAGACAAATACCATATGATTTCACTCATATGTGAAATGTAAGAAGCAGAGCAAAGAAAAAAAAGAGACAAAAGAAACACAGATTCTTAAGTATAGAAAACAAGGAGTAGTTTCCCTGTAGTTACCACAGGGAAAGGGGGTGGGAGGATGGGTAAAGGAGATTAAGAGTATACTTATTGTGATGAGCATTGAGTAATGTATAGAATTGTTTAATCACTATATTGTATACCTGAAACTAATATTACACTGTACATTAATTATACTGGAATTTAAAAGATAAGTCAGTAGAAAATATGCAGAAAATTGTGGAATTTGATGACAGTAGTAGTGTATCTTACAGCAGTGAAAATAAATGAGCTATCAGATAACAATAATGAAGCACGAAAGCATAATATTGAGAGAGAGAAAAGCATGGTCCAGATGACTGCGTAAAGTATAATAGTAATTATAAAACACTAATAAAATACACTAAATATAGTGCTTACTCCTATACAAATATGTGATAGAATAATGTTAAATTAAAAAGGAGTAATTTCTAGAATGTGGGATAAGGATTAATTTTGAAAAGATTGGCTTAGGAGATAGTCACGGAGGTAAATTAAGTAGATTAAATAATGTTTTATTTCTGGGTTGGGTGTTGGCTTACTGTTCACGAAATTACTATTCTCTACAATTTGGTAATTGTAAATGTATTATATGTTATGCTAAAAAAAAAAAGATAGGAAGAAGATTGAAGAAATATCATTCTGGACAGAAGGAGAAACATGTGAGGCCCAAATCCAAGAGGCCCTATGAAGTGTTAAAGAAATTAAAAGAAGCAACTGGGCAGCCGTGAGCAGAGAGAGGAGACCAAGGTAGGCTGCAGATGTAGAAGAAGCTTCCAAGTCCATTATTTTATTTCATGTTCATAACCATCCTGGGAAGAATCCAAGAATCCAGCTGGCTGTTACTCTTCATGTTTTGCAGATAAGGAAATAAAAGTAAAATAAGAAGAAAAAAGGTGAATGGAGTCTTTAGTAGAGCTCAGGAAAAGAAAAGTGCTTGTTGAGAAAGAATCCAGTCAGAAGCAAGCTGCACCTGCCTGCAGAGTCTCTTGAGGATGACCTTTTCAGCTTAAACAAGCGAGTGTATAACGCCTACTCATGGAGAAGTTAAACCAGCTAGACCCTTTCCTCCATATCTCTGGGCAAAGTGACCATTCTTAACAGAGTGTAGTTGCATTCTGTGGAGAAATTGATCTAATGGTCCCAAACTCAGGCTGAACAGGAAACAGTGAGAGTGAGGAAATATGCTCTATTAAGAATGGTGGGAATAAGTAAAAATCTGTGTACTGAATATGTAGGTTTCTTGCCCCTTTATGTAAGTCTGACCCAGGGGCGTTGTCATTAAGGTGTATATCCTCCTGGGAAGGAAAGCAGATTTCTCTCTGAGCACACAAAAAAGTCACAGAAAAAAAAAGTTAGTGTAAATGCTAATATCTGGGACTGCCCCAATGAAAAGCCCTGATCCCCATCTGATAAATCTACGCAAATAATTCATCAGTTGATATAACTTCCATTAAGTTTTTAATGCTTCAGTATGAAATATGAATACATAATCTTTGAGAAGACATTGCAAAATGAGAGACAAAAGGAAGAGATAGTAAAATACATGAAATCCAAGAAAGACAAGAAATCTTTAAATATATAAGTAATATCCCCAGAGAGGAAAGAAAGATATGCACATAAAATAAGAACAGAATGTTATATAAATCAAACACTAAAAGAGTAAAAAAGTTCTTAGAAACAATAGAACATTATGATACAAGAAATATAAAGAAAATTTGGGAGTTAAAGGGTGAGAAGTTAACCATAAATACATGAAAAAGCCAGAGATAGACTATAGGAAAACTCTTCCCTGAGAAATGTACATTGGGAAGCTCAATCCTTTAATCTCTCATGTCTTTACTGAAATGGTATCTGATTTGTGAGTCCTTCTTTCATGAATGTACTTAACATTGGAATTAACCCTCTTCCTTCTGGCACACTCTGTTACTAAAACTTGCTTTCCCCTTACAGATCTTATTGCATAATATATATCACACATATATTGCCTATATCCTCACATTAGAATGTAAACTCTGCGATATTTTGTTGTTGTTGTTGTTGCTTTGTTTAACAGCAACTAGAACACTGACTAAATACGAGAAGGAGAAAATACAAAGAAGAAAATTAAAAAATATAAATTGTTAAAGTTAGATTTGGAAGGGAGAGAATGGAGGTGAGGAAAAAGTAGATATGTGCAACATTATTCATATCAAAGACTCACACTATCAAAAGAAATAAAAATATTAATGTATTTTACAAAGGAGTAATGATAAAGATAAGCAGAATAGTAATTACAAACCTTAAAATTATCAGCAATTAAACACAAAATGCAAATGGAAACTATAATGATTTTATTAAGGTTAGTTTTATACTGAGAAGCAATAATTTCCAAGATGTATTTTAGTTGAAAATGTAAGGTTTAAATTGTATAATATGCTATATTCTTGTTTTAAAAAATCCATATAAACATGCTTATATATGTAAAGAATATATCTATAAATACCTACTGATATTGATAGAAGATGATGCTTATGCATAAAAATCTACATGATATTTTGAATTTGGGTATCATAAGCATGCATTCCAATATGACTATGTTAGCTTTTTTTAGACTGTCTAGGTAAATGAGAACTTATTTTGTTTTACAAAATGGCCCCTTCCCTTCTTGAATAGCTTATTTCCTTTTATATTCTTTCTGATGTCCCTTCCAGGCTGTCTTCTGCCCTACCACCTATGTCTGGTCATTTATCCCTCTTGTAGGATCCAAGTATACCTTTTATCAGCTCTTTTGTGGCACTTGCCATATTAGTTCATGGTTGTAACAGTTAAGGGAATTGTTCCCTTAGTAAACTATAATCTTCTTAAGGATGGAAACATATTCATTTTGGAATCCCCAATAGCTAGCCCATAGCCTTAGTTTTATATCTATATTGGCTCACTGTATCTAAACATCCCTTGTAATAATAAGCACCTGTAAATGATCTGTTGCCTGAATACATGAGTATTTTAAGGATTCTCTCCAGTCCAGTGTCCCATCTGTTTTCCAGAATTTTTTCATTGTTTCTTTTTGTCATAATTGTATTTGAGCATAATTTATACACATTAAAAATCACACTTTTTGGTATACAATTCTGTGAGCTTGACAAACACATATAGTTATATAACACCTCAACACAGCAAAACAAAAGTATAGAATATCATCACCAACCCCCTAAAAACTCTACTCTTCCACCATCATCCATCTGTTCCTGGTATCCACTGATTTGTTTTCCATTAGTTTTGCCTTTCATTTCACAGAATGTCACAAAAATGAAGTATAAACATATAGCCTTTGGGTATGGCTTTTTTCATTTACCCAACATGCAGTGTAGGTTCATTGATGTTTTATGTATATGAGTAGTTCATTTCTTTTTATTGTTGAGTAGTTTTCAATCATATGAGTATACATTTTGTTTATCCATTCACCCACTGAAGGAAATTTGGGTTGTTTCAAGTTTGGGGCTATTATAAATAAAGACATACATTCATATACTGATGTTTCATATTTAGTATATTTTGTATTCTAAATTTTCAGTTCACTTGGACAAATACCTAGGCATAGAATGGCTAGGTTAAAAGGTAAGTATGTCTTCCACTATAAAAGAAACCGAAAACTGATTTTCAAAGTAACTGAAACATTTTTCATTTTCACCAACAAGGGCTGAAAGTTCCAGTTGTTCTCCATCCTCAACATTTCACATTGTCAGTTTTTTAAAGCCATTCTGATAGATATGTCTTATTGTGATGTTAATTTATATTTACTTAATGACTAAAGACATTGAGAATCATTTCATGTGCTTATTTACTTTACATCTAGTTTCAGTAAAGTGTCTGTTCATATCCTTTGGCCATTGTTTTTTTAACTGATTTTTTTTAAATTGAGTTTTCAGAGGGGCGCCTGGGTGGCTCAGTTGGTTAAGCGTCCAACTTCAGCTCAGGTCATGATCTCGCGGTCCGTGAGTTCAAGCCCCGCGTCAGGCTCTGGGCTGATGGCTCAGAGCCTGGAGCCTGCTTCCCATTCTGTGTCTCCCTGTCTCTGCCCCTCCCCCATTCATGCTCTGTCTCTGTCTGTCTCAAATAAAACATTAAAACTTTTTTTTTTTAAATTGAGTTTTCAGAAGTTTTTATATACTCTGGATACAAGGCCTTTAGTAGACCTATGTTATTTAAATATTTTCTTCTCAGGTTTTTTTTTTTTTAAGTTTATTTATTTTAAGAGAGAGAGAGAGAAAGTGTGCAAGCTGAAAAGGGGCAGAGAGAGGGAGAGGGAGAATCTCAAGCAGGCTCCCTGCTGTCAGTACAGAACCTGATGCGGGGCTGGATCTCACAACTGTGAGATCATGACCTTAGCTGAAATCAAGAGTCGGTCGCTTAACTGACTGAGCCACCCAGATTCCCTTCTTTCACCTTTCTTAATGCAAGATATTTTTTCAGGAATAAAATTCTAGGTTGATAGTTTTTTCTTTCAGTAAGTTCAGGGTATTAGCTGTTCTCCTTTACACTGTTTCTGATGAGGTTTTTTTTTTTTCTTTATATATTGTGTCCTTTTCCTCTGACTGCATCTAAGATATTTTCTTTATTACTGCATTTGCCTTGGTTAGTTTTCTGCATGTTTCTTGTTGTTGAGACTTCTTGAGCTTAGATCTGTGGGTTTGGAGTTGCCATCAAATTTGGAAAATTATTAGCTATTATTTCTTCAAATATTTTATTTGCCCCCACTTCCTTCAGGGAAATCCAATTACACATATATTAGGTCACTTAAAAGTGTCCCACTGGGGGCGCCTGGATGGTTCATTTGGTTGATTGTCTGAGTCTTGCTTTTGGCTCAGGTCATGATTCCACAGTCCTGGGATCAAGCCCCATGTTGGGGTCCATGCTAAGCATGGAGCCTACTTAAGATTCTCTCTTTCTCTCTCTTTGTCTCTCTCCCTCTTCCCCTTTCCCCAGCTTTCACACTCTGTCTCAAAAAAAAAAAAAATTGCCCTACAGGTCATCAGTGCTCTTTTTTGAAAAAAAGCAAACAAGTAAACACCTTGTTTCCCTCGTTTCATTTTTAGATAGTTTCTAAAGCTGTTTGCTTGCTTGCTTGCTTGCTTGCTTGCTTATTTATTTATTTATTTATTTATTTATTTATTTATTTATTTATTTATTTATTGTTTTAGAGAGAGAGATAGCATGAGTTGGGGAGGGGGCAGATTGTTTTCAGGTCTCAGGTTGTTTTCTAGTGATTTTTCTCCTCATTACCGGCCATATTTGCTGCTGCTTTTCATTCTGGTAACTTTTTTGTTGTATGATGATTTTTTGGAATTATCTTGTTAATTGCTGGGTATATATTTGTATTCCCATAAATATTCTTATGTTTTTATCTGAGATTCAGTTAAGTTACTTGGAAAGAATTTGATTGTTTGGGGTCTCACTCTTTAGTTCCATTAAGCATATTGTATTAACCAAGGTTTTCCAGAGAAAGAGGATCAATACAGTATATATATATACATATATATATATATATGTATGTATATATATAAGAGATTTATTAGAAGGAGTTGGCTCATGCAATCATGGAAACTAAGAAGTCTCATAATCTGTCTTCTGCAAACTGGAGATCCAGGAGAGTTGGCAGTTTCATTCAGTAGGATTCCGATGGCCTAAGAAACAGGAGCACCATGGACAGAAGATTGATGTCATACCTTAAGCATTCAGGCAGGAATGGCCAAATTCTTTCTTCATCTTCCTTTTTGTTCTCTTTAGCCCCTCATTGGATTGGATAATATTCTCACCCACAGTGGGGAAGACAAATTACTGCACTGGGTCCACTGATTTTAATGCTAATTTAATCCAGAAAAACCCTCACAGACATACCCAAAAATAACGTTTAGCCAAATATTGGGGCATCCTGTGACCCAGTCAAGTTGACACATAAAATTAACTATCACATAGGCCCATGGCCATGCTGGACTTAGGGCAAATTAGTTACCACTAACAATGTAAAACCCTTCTGAGTACTAAATACCTTTTAAATTATTAGGTTTTTCCAGTCTGGCTTGGGGAAATAGACATTATGACTGCATGAGCAAAAGGCCATTCTTTTACCTGTGTCCCCTTAGGTACCTTATTCACACATGTGCTAATCAATACTCAATTGCATCAACAGGAACCCCCTGCATTTATACAGAGTTACCTCTTTGTCAAGATCTCTCCTCTTTAGCACTCTGTCCTATGAAATCTGGCCTTAGATGTCCCTAAATTCTCAACTTTACCTACTGAGGGAATTTGACAAGGTACACATGGGTCTCTCCTGTGTCCTAGCCAGGCTATTCTTTTAAGAAGGAAGCTGGGGCAGCAAAGGGATCACTTTATCATTTCCTGTCTCTTAGGAAATACTGTCTTTTTCACCTAAAGTCAAGTCTCTGGACAACTAATGTTTCTCATATTTTGTCCTTTGTTGTTGTTGTTGTTGTTGTTGTTGTTGTTTCAGGCAGGAAGGCAAATTCAATCCCTGTTACTCCATTTTGTCAGACAATGGAAATCTTTCAGCCATTTTTTTTTTTACTAGGTGTAACAATAAAAAGAAAATTCTGATGTATTTACCCATGTAGTAACCAATTTGGGTGCTCTTCCTTCTATTGTTTGAATACAGATTTCTATGTATGCTATCATATTCCTTCTGTCTGAAGAACTGCCTTCAAAGTTTCCTAAAGTGAATGTCTACTAAGAATAAATTCTTTCAGTTTTTGTACATCTTTAAACATTTATTTTGGATTCAATCTTTTCTTTCAGCTCTAAGTTACATACCATAAAATTTATCTTTTAAAGTATAAAACTGGATGGTTCTTAGTATTTATACAAAGTTGTACAATCATCACCACTATATAATTACAGAATATCCTTATCATTCATATTCAGTGGTAGTTATTCCCCATTCTTTATTCCCAGTCCTGATAACTACTAACTTACTCTCTGTTACTTGGATTTTTGTCTATTTTTGACATTTTATATAAATAAAATAATATAATTTATGGCATTTTGTATTTGATTTCTCTCACTTAGCATTATCATATGGATATACTGCATATTGTTTATCCAGTCATCAGTTAATGGGATTTTGAGCTATTTCCACTTTTTAGCTATTATGAATAATGCTGTTATGGATATTCCTGTAAAAGTATTTGTGTGGACATATATTTTCAGTTTTTTTGAGTGTATAATCAGGAATGGAGTTGGTGAGTCATATGATAACTCTATGACATTTTGGAGAGCTGCTTAACTGTTATTCAAAGCAGTTGTTTAATTTTGTATTTCCATCAGCAATATATAAAGGTCCAGTTTCTGTACATCCTCACCAATACATATCATTGTCTATCTTCTTTATTATAGCCATCCTAGTAGGCATGCAGTAGTATCTCATTGTGGTTTTGATTTGCATTTCACTAATGAAAAAATGGTATTTAGCATTATTTTGTGTACTTACTACACATTTGTGTATCTTACTTGGAGAAATATGCCTCATATCCTTTGCCTATTTTGTTAAATATTTTTGAAACTAGCATAATATGTTCTAAGTATTTTATCCCATTCTGTGGTTCATCTTTTTATTTTTGATGGTGTCCTTTGAAACACAAAATATTTTAATATAATATTTCTTTTTTTTTTAATGATTTGTTTTTGAGAGAGAGAGAGAGCGAGAGAGAGAGCGAGAGAGAGAGAATGCACAGGGGAGGGGCAGAGTGAGAAGGGACAGGGGATCTGAAATTGGCTCTGTGCTGACCGCAGACAGCCCAGTGAAGGACTTGAACCCATGAACTATGAGATCATGACCTAAGCTGAAGTCAGAGCTTAACCAACTGAGCCATCCAGGTGCCCCAGTGTAGTATTTCTTATAAGTCAGGTCTTCTAGCATCCAATTCTCCCAGTTGTTGTTTATCTGGGAATGTGCTAATTTCTCCTTCATATTTGAAGGACAGTTTGTTGCATATAGCATCTTTGATTGACAGTCTTTTTCTTTCAGAATTTTGAGCATGCCATCAACTGCCTTTGGTCTTCCATGGACTCTGATGAGAAATTATATGTTGGAGCGCCTGGGTGCCTCAGTTGTTTGGGTGTCCAACTTCGGCTCAGGTCATGATTTGTGGTTCACGAGTTTGAGCCTCATGTCAGTGTCTGTGCTGACATCTCAGAGCCTGGAGCCTGCTTCGAGTTCTGTGTTTCCCTCTTCCTCTGCCCTTCCCCTGCTTGGACTCTGTCTGTCTCTCTCTCTCTCTCAAAAATAAATAAAACGTTAGAAAAAGAAATTATCTGTTAATCTTACTGAAAATCCCTTACACATGTTGAGTCACTCCTCTCTTGCTGCTTTTAAAGATTCTTTGTCTTTAAAAGTTGTATTTTGATGTCTCTAGTGTAAATTTATTTGAATTTTCCCAGTATCGAGTTTGTTAAACTTCTTGGGTGTGTATATTAGCATTTTTAATGAAAGTTGAAAATTTTGCAGGCATTATTTCTTCAGATATTCTTTAAAAAATTTTTTTTAATGTTCATTTATTTTTGAGAGAGAGGGAGACAGACAAAGTGTGAACAGGGGAGGGGCAGAGAGAGGGAGACACAGAATCTGAAGCAGGCTCTGAGCTGTCAGCACAAAGCCTGATGTGGGGCTCGAACTCACAAACTGTGAGGTCATGACCTGAGCCGAAGTTGGATGCTCAACCGACTGAGCCACCCAGGCACCCTCTTCATATATTCTTTATAGTCATATGTTTCTTTCTTTTTTCTCATAAACATACTCTCCATTATGTATATGCTGGTACATTTAATGGCGTCCTACAGGTCATTGTTTATTTTGATTCTTTGTTCTTGTTTCTCAGATTGGATAATCTCAGTAGACCAGATTAAAGTTTTTTGTCTGCTTATTTGTTTGTTTGAGAGAAAGAGAGTGAATACAGGTGGGAAATGGGCAGAGGAAGAGGGAGAGGGGGAATCTTAAGCAGGCTCCATGCTGCAGCACAGAGCCCGGCGTGGGACTTGATCTCACAATCTTGAGTCATGACCTGAGCCTAAATCAAGAGTCAGACGCTCAACCAACTTAGCCACTCAGGCACCCCAAATTTAAAGTTTTCTGATTGTTTTTTCTGCTAGCTCAAATGCTTAGCCCTTCTAGTAAATTTTTCAATTCAGTTATCATACTCTTATAATCTAAAATTTTTATTTGGTTATATTTCATAAATTTTATCTCTTGATAGTCTCTATTTTGTAAGACATCATTCTCATGCTTTAATTTTTAGATATGGCTTCCTTTACTTCTTTGATCATATTTAGAATAGCTAATTTAAATGATTTCTCTAGTAAATTCAAGTTTTGGGCTTCCTCAAGGACAGTTTCTATTGCGTACAATTTTTTTTCCCTGTGAATAGTGCATAATTCTTATGTGTTTGCATGTCCCCTAATCTCTGCTGAAAACTGGACACATCCATTCAATGTGGCAACTATTGAGATCATTTTACCCCACCCCCAGTATTTTTTTTATCATAGCTATGGATTTCATTGGTTTTGCTGCTGTTTATTTTTTTAGTGACTTTCTTGAAGCAATTCTGTAGTGTGTATTTGTTATTGTTATATGTGGCCACTGAGGTCTTTGCTACCTCATCTCAGTGGTCACTTAATCACTGCAGACTTTTTTAAGTTTCACGGCCTTGCTGATGGGCTCTGTGTATGCTAGAGTACAACTTCAGTGTACAGGAAAGCAGTTTGCAGCTCTGCCTTAGATTTCACTTTCTGCTTGTGCAAGAAATCTCAAGGTCCGCCAGAGATGAGACCTTAGAGATTTCTCCCAATTCTTCTAGGCATGAATATATTCCTCACTATGTATGCCACCCTGTGTATGTTTGTGTTTCTCTAGGCACCTTGGAACATATCTGAGATTTTCAAAGCCTACTGTAAATATCTCATTGCCTAGTTTTTCCCTTAAAGTTGTTTGTTTTTTTGTTTTGTTTTTTCCTTTGAGGTATTGTTTGCTCCATCACCATCTCTGAGAATGTGATGTTAAATAACTGCTACTGAAAAATGCCCCAGGGGAAAGACTCTTTACTCTGTGTAAGTCTAAATAAGGTCAAATAAAGACATATCCTCTATGTGATTATCTCCAGAGAAGTGCCAAACAGTTCAATTAATGCCAATTCTTTAAGGAAGGTGATTTGGGAGCTCCAAATCTGCTGTGCCTTCTCCAGTGGCTGGTAGGCTTCTGCTTTTATCCATTAGTATAGGATTATTGGTTTTCAAAACTTTGGAGCTAGGAGAGAGGTGGACGGGAATGGTAATAGGATAGGCTTAAATACCAGAAATCTCATTGTTCTTACAAAGATTTAGTTATTTTTCTTGAATAAACACTCTTAAGATTGTCAAAACTTAGGCGAATTTCCAGAGATATGAAAAGGTTGATTTTGGCAAATTTTGCCAACTGTTCTCATTGCTTTTATGAGAGGTGGATTTTTGGAAATCCAGAAAGGCTTTTCCATTTCTAATGACATCAGTTACCTCAGTTTTGAGAATACTGCATTTAGAAACATGATAGAACTTTTCTTCTTTTTGGTACAAAAGATGTTGTGTTACTGTCCTCTCCCTTGCACTATTGCCTGTGAGAAGTCTGTAGTTGTTCATGTCTTTGTTTCTTTGTATATAATTGTCTCTTACCCCCACCCCTGGTTTCTTTTAAGATCTTCTCTTTTAAGTGGTTTTATTCAATTTAATTATGAATAATTTTCATCGTGTTTCTAGTGTTCGTGGTTCATTGAGCATCTTGAATCTGTGAGTTTATAATTTTAATCAAATTTAGAAAAAAAAATGTAGCTATTATTTCTTTAAATAATTTCTGAACTTCTCCCTGTTCCCTAGCCTCTTTTGGGGCTCCAGGTACACATTTTCAGGTCACTTTACTTTCTCCCATAAGTCACTGATGCTTTCATCATTTTTTTCTCAGTCATCTCTTCCCATCTATTTTATTTTCTATCATTTCTATTGCTGCTTTTGTTCTTTTCTATATAATGTGACTTTTCTCCAGATACCTTTAAGATTTTCTTTTTGTTGGTCTTCAGCAGTTTGACTATGATGTGTCTCGTTGTGGGTTTTTTTTTTCTTTTCTTTTTTGTGTTTGTTTTGTTTATTTTAGTATTTATCCTGTACAAAGCTCGCTGAGCTTCTTGGATTTACTTTTTGTTTAATGTCTTCCATTATTATCCTGCATCATACATCCTAAGCAGTGCCTACACTCTATTTAAACAACCATTAAACAAACATGATATTTTCTTATCCAAAAAGTAAAATTGCAGGGTAGTTTCAAGGGGGAAGATGAAAGAATAAATAAGTATTAGCTAGTTTAGAATATTCTGCATCTAACTCTTGGATCAGGTCTCTTTAGAAATGTCTTTTTTTTTTAGTGTTTGTTTATTTTTGAGAGAGAGAGACAGAGTGTGAGCAGAGGAGGGGCAGAGAGAGAGAGAGAGGGAGACATAGAATCTGAAGCAGGCTCCAAGCTCTGAGCTGTCAGCATAGAGCCCAAAGTGGGGCTCAAACTCATGAACTGTGAGATCATGGCCTGAACCAAAGTCAGATACCCAATTGTCTGAGCCACCCAGGTGCCCCAGAAATATCTTAAGAGTAAAAAGTATGTACCCCAATGTATGAAAACTGTGCCCAACTTTTTTCATCTCTAGGAGTCAAAATGTGTACAGGGGGAAATTTTCCATTTTTCACAGTAGCCGATTACATTCCTACCAGGACAGAAACAAAACCCATTAAAACTATAAAACAAAAGGGTTTTTTTTTCACCTTTTTATAGGTTTTCACCTTTTAATATAGATGAATTTCACATCATTCCACATAATAGTCTTAAATCATATTCATAGAGGTAAAATTTCCTCACAAAATAATTCCATTATAAATAGCCTTTGTAAGGGTAATACTGGAAACTACTGTACAGTTTTAACATTTGGAAAGTTTGAAATGGGATATACATTTAAGACAACTTTGCTGTTTGAAGTTCTAAATAATCCATACACATACTGCTTTATACATCATCCACATTGATTTCAAGTAACAACTGTTTGGAGAACAAAAGTGAATTTCTACAAGGAAAGTAGGATTCATTTTATTTTACAGATTGTCTATATAGATTGAATTAGTTAGAAAATCATGAAATCTCATCTTCAGTTACTGCAGTTTAGGTAGAACTACATTACTAATTCATACCAAAAAACCACTTATTGAAGTAGAGGAGAATTAGCCTTAAATGTCACACTTAACAGCATTAGCTCTCAAAATACCCCAGTTGGTCATGAACATGGAATACATTCACAGATGTTCACAAAACCTACCTAATCATACCAACATTAGAGTTCAAAAGAGAGAACAATTGATTTCCTGAAGAGAAAGGTTTTTGAGAGCAGGATGAACCTAATGAAATGCAGAATCTTTACTAATAATTAATAACCTGGAGGTTCTCAATTCAGCTATAGCTAAGAAGTAAGTGAAGGTCAGTCTTAACAGAATATTTGCCAGCTGCCTAATAGTCCCCCCAACCCCCCACCCAGAGTTACTAAAAACCAAGAAATATTGTTTAACGTGTAAAATGTGGAGAACTTCAGAGTGCTTGAGAGATATGAATGAGATTTTTTTTTCTTGTAGCATTTTATCCAAAGTATTATAAAGCAGGAAAATAGGAAAACACATATTTTCATACAGATAAACAACATTCCTTTGGGAACAGCAGGCTGTGTCGTTTTCAATTAGATGGCTCATTCTGATCATTATGCAGTTAAGTCAGAAACTAAAAAGAAAGAAAATACTTTTTTATTTTGCATTTTCTTTAGGGGTTTATATATCATCTCCATGGGCAACATGAAATATTTTCTGAGTATTAAATTTCTGAGTATTTTATAATGTTAATACATAGAAAATGCACACACACATACATTTGTGTCAGATAGTCTGGCATAAACATGGGTGAAACCAATACCTAACTTCACAGCTAAAAAATTAAAAATACTATTGAAACTCCTGTGTATTCCTTTGAGATTGAGTCCATGTGCTCTACTACATCCCCATCTCCACCAGAGGCAATCAGTATGCGTGTACTGATTTTAAGAGATTTTTAAGAGATTTTACCTGTAGGGGCGCCTGGGTGGCTCAGTCGGTTGAGCATCCAACTTCGGCTCAGGTCATGATCTCACTGTCCATGAGTTCAAGCCCCGTGTTGGGCTCTGTGCTGACAGCTCTGAGCTTGGAGCCTGTTTCAGATTCTGTGTCTCCCTCTCTCTCTGCCCCTCCCCCACTCATGCATGTGCGCGCGCTCTCTCTCTCTCTCTCTCTCTCTCTCTCTCTCTCTCTCTCTGTCAAAAATAAATAAACATTAAAAAAAAAGATTTTACCTTTATTTAGCCATAAACCATATAGTCTTTTATTTTGCTATTTTTTTCTGGTAATAAAAATAATAATACTATATGTAGTAATCTGAAATCACTCCTTTACACAATGTATTTCTAAGATTCATACAAGTTATTGTATGTAAGAGTAGTTCATTCATTTTGGGGGCACCTGGTGGCTCACTTGGTTGAGCATTTGACTCTTTTTTTTTTTTTAATTTTTTTAAGGTTTATTTATTTTTGAGACAGAGCGAGACAGAGCATGAACGGGGGAGGGGCAGAGAGAGAGGGAGACACAGAATCGGAAGCAGGCTCCAGGCTCTGAGCCATCAGCCCAGAGCCTGACGCGGGGCTCGAACTCATGGACCGCGAGATCATGACCTGAGCTGACGTCGGACGCTTAACTGACTGAGCCACCCAGGCGCCCCATGAGCATCTGACTCTTATTTTGGCTCAGGTCATGATCCGTGGGTTGTGGGATCAAGCCCTGGCGAGCTCCACACTGATCATGGAGCCTGCTTGAGATTCTCTCTCTCTTTTCCTCTGCCCCTCTGCTCACATGCTCTCTCTCCCAAACCAAAAAATCACAAGGATGAATTTATTTCCCTAGGATATTCAACAGTTTCTTTATTCTCCTGTCAATAAACAGTAGTTGTTGCCAAAATTTTGTTTTTGTAAGACTTGTTTCAATGAATTTCCTTGAAAAATGTTTGATCTCTACTGATGTATATATGCAAGAGTTTCTGCAGAGTGAGGATTTTCAAGCTGTAGATCATGTCATGATACAATCATATACTTCCAATAGCTTGTCATGGTTTTAAATAGAAAAGAATAGAAACATTTCATGAAAAATGGTTTCAATTGTTTCTGTATTCCTATACACATATATACTTACATATATATGATTGTAGTGGGACACAATGTGAAAGGCAATGTAATGTGGATTAGGTTCATGAAAGTTTGAAAACTGTAGCTATGGAGTGGAACTGCTATGTTACAATGTATTTTCATACTTCATGTTACAAGCTAAAGCCTACATGTTTTCAAATTGGCTATAGCAATATACAGATTTACCTAGTCTGCCAAGAGTATATGTTTTCCATATTATTATTAACATTTATTTGTTACACAATTTTTGCCTATTGGGAGGAAAATGGTCTCTAATTTTGGTTTTTAATTTGAATTACCTGATAACTGTATTTTTTATTTTTCTTCATCTTTTTAAAAAATTTAATTTCAGCATAGTTAACATAAAGTTGTGTTCGTTTGAGGTGTACAATATAGTGATTCAACAATTCTATAAACTACTCAGTGCTCATCATGATAAGTGTATTCTTAATCCCCTTCACCTATTTCACCCACCCTCCCACCAGCCTCCCCTCTGGTAACCACCAGTTTGTGCCCTACAGTTAAGAGTCTGTTTCTTGGTTTGTCATATACTTCCTTTGTTCATTTGTGTTGTTTCTTAAATTCTACACATTAGTGAAATCGTATGGTATTTGTTTCTCTCTAACTTATGCCACAGCTTTATACTCTCTGGTTCCATCCGTGTTGTTGCAAATGGAAGGATTCATTCTGAACATCCTTGTTTTGTTCCTGATCTTTGAGGAAAAGCTCTCAGCTTTTCACCATTGAGTATGATGTTCACCGTGGGTTTTTTTACATGTGGCCTTTAAAATATGTTGGGAGTACGTTTCTACTTTGTTGAGGATTTTTTCCATGAAATGATATTGTACTTTGTCAAGTGCTTTTTGTGCATCTATTGAAATGATCATATGGTTTTATCCTTTCTCTTGTTGATGTGATATATCACGTTGATTAATTTGCAAATCCTGAACCACCTTGCTTCCTAGAAACAAATCCCAATTGATTGTGGTGAATGGTTTTCTAATGTATTGTTGGATTTGGTTTGCTAATGTTTTGTTGAGGATGTTTACATCTATGTTCATCAGATACATTGGCCTGTAGTTCTCGCTCTCTTTTTTTTCATAGTGTCTTTATCTGGTTTTGTTATCAGGTTAATTGATGGTGGGCTTATAGAATAAATTTGGAAGCTTTCATTCATCTTCTATTTTTTGGAATAGCTTGAGAAGAATAGGCATTAATTCTTCTTCAAATGTTTGATAGAATTCACCTGTTAAACCATCTGGTTCTGAACTTTTGTTTGTTGGGGGTGTTTATTTTTTTTTAATTCTCTAAACAGCTTTATTGAGGTAAATTGACATGTCACAAATGGTACATGCTTAGTGTAAAATGTGATGTTATGACATTTGTATACACCCATGAAACCATCACCATAATCAAGATAATGAACATACATATCACCTCTAAGTTTTCTTGTGCCATTTTTTAAATTGTGTCAAAATGCACCTTACATAAAATTTACCATTAGCTATTTTTTTCTTTTCATTCCTGTTTTTATTTTTTTATTTTAAAAATTTCAATCTTTAAGTCCAAATTAGTTAACATATAGTGTTATAATTATTTCAGGAGTAGAATTTAATGATTCATCATTTACATATAACACCCACTGCTCATCCCAACAAGTGCCCTCTTGAATGCCCATCACCCATTTAGCCCATACCCACACCTGACACCCCTCTAGCAACTCTGTCTGTTCTCTGTATTTGAGAGTATCTTACTGGTTTGCTCCCTCTCTCTTTTTATTGTATTTTTCCTTCCCTTTTCCTGTGTTCATCTGTTTTGTTTCTTAAATTCTATATATGAGTGAAATCAGGTGATATTTATCTTTCTCTGACTGACTTATTTTGCTTAGCATAATACACTCAGCACTATTGACAATAGCCCAATTATGGAAAGAGCCCAAATGTCCATTGACTGATGAATGGATAAAGAAGATATGTATGTATGTATATAGACAATGGAATATGACTTGGCGACCAAAAAGAATGAAATCTTGCCTTTTGCAACAATGTGGGAATGTTTTGATTACTGATTCTATTTCATTGGTTATAATTTGTCTGTTCAAATTTTTTATTATTGACTCGGATTTTGGAGGTTATATGTTTTTCAAAATTTGGCATAAAGTGTACTGGACATTATCTTATAATGATTTGTATTTCTGTAGTGTTGTTTGTTTCTCTCTTTCATTTCTGATTTTGTTTGACTCCTCTCTTTTTCTTTAAAAAATATTTTTAATGTTTGTTTATTTTTGAGAGAGAGAGAAAGAGAGAGAGGAGGACAGAATCCAAAGCAACCTCCAGGCTCTGAACTGTCAGCACAGAGCCTGACATGGGGCTCAAACCCATGAACCATGAGATCATGACCTGAGTGGAAGTGGGATGCTTAACTGACTGAACCACCCACACACCCCTCTCTTTTTCTCTTTTTAATGTTTATTTATCTTTGAGAGAGAGAGAGAGCGAGAGAGAGAGAGAGAGAGAGCACACATGCATGGGCGAGGGGCAGAGAGAGAGGGAGAGAATCCCAAGCAGGCTCCACACTGTCAGCACAGAGCATCATGCAGGGCTTGATCTCACAAGCCATGAGACCATGACCTGAGCTGAAATCAAGAGTTGCATGCCTAACTTACTCAGCCACCCAGTCACCCTGAATCCTCTCTCTCTTTTTAATTTTTATTTTTTGATGAGTCTGGCTAAAGGTTTATCAATTTTATTGATTGTCTCAACTAGCTCCTGGCTTCATTGATCTATCCATTTCTTTTTTATTTTCAATGTTATTTCTATTCTAATCTTTAGTATTTACATCCTTCTGCTGCTTTTGAGTAGTTTGTTCTTCTTTTTCTAGCTCCTTTAGATAAAATTTAGGTTATTTATTTGAGATTTTTCTTGCTTCTTGAGGTGAGCCTGAATTGCTAGAATCTTCCCTCTTAGAACAGCTTTTGCAGTATTCCAAAGATTTTGGACTATTGTGTTTTCAATTTCATTTGTCTCCATGTATATTTTGATTTCCTCTTTGGTTTCTTGGTTGATCCATTCATTGCTTAGTAGCATGCTTTTTAACCTCCATGTATTTGTGTTATTTCTAGATTTTTTTTTTTTTGTGGTTGATTTCTAGCTTCATAGTGCTGTGCTCAGTGTTGTGGTATGATTTCAGTCTTTTTGAATTTGTTGAGACCTGTTTTGTGGCTTAATTTGTGAGCTGTTTTGGAGAGTGTATCAGGTGTACTTGAAAAGAATGTGTATTCTGCTGTTTTAAGATGTTCTAAATAGATCTGTTAGATCCATCTGGTCCAAAGGGTCATTTGAAGCCACTATTTCCTTATTGGTTTTCTGTTTGGATGATCTGTCCACTGAAATAAGTGGTATGTTAAAAATTCCCTACTATCGGGGCGCCTGGGTGGCGCAGTCGGTTAAGCGTCCGACTTCAGCCAGGTCACGATCTCGCGGTCTGTGAGTTCGAGCTCCACGTTGGGCTCTGGGCTGATGGCTCAGAGCCTGGAGCCTGTTTCCGATTCTGTGTCTCCCTCTCTCTCTGCCCCTCCCCCATTCATGCTCTATCTCTCTCTGTCCCAAAAATAAATAAACGTTGAAAAAAAAATTTAAAAAAAATTCCCTACTATCATTGTATTACTATTGATTACTTACTTTATGTTTGTTAATATTTCCTTTATGTATTTGGGTGCTCCTATGTTGGGTTTATGTATAAATATTTATAATTTATGTATAATATATTTATGTATAAATATTTATAATTGTTAAATCTTCTTGCTGGATTGTTCTATGATCATACAGTGTCCTCCTTTATCTCTAGTTAACAGTCTTTGTTTTAAAATATATTTCGTCTAAGTATTGCTACCCTTTCTTTTCATTTCCATTTGCATAAGTGATTTCCCATGCTTTCACTTTCAGTCTGCATGTGTCTTTAGGTCTGAAATTTGTGTCTTGTAACTGACATATAAATGGGTTTTGCTTTTTTATCCATTCTATCACTCTCTGTCTTTTGATTGGAGAGCTTAGTCTATTTACATTCAAAATACTCATTGATAAGTATGTAGTTATTGTATTTTGTTGCTTGTTTTATGATTATTTTCATGGTTCTCTGTTCCTTGTCTCTTGCTCTCTTTTGCCATGGTTTGATGGCTTTCTTTAGTGATATATTTGAATTCCTTTCTCTTTATCTTTTGTATATCTATTGCTTGGTTTTTACTTGTTGGTACCATTAGTTTAGATATAACATCTTCTGTATATAGAAGTCCATATATTAAGTTGATGGCCACTTAAGTTTGAACCCATTCTAAAAGGACTAAATTTTTACTCCTTTTTCCCCATGTTTCAGGTATATGGTGGTGTACTTTACTCCCTTTAATTTTGTAAATCCCATGACTCATTTTATAGATATACTTAATTTTATGCCTTTGTGCTTATTGCTTTTCTTCTACTTATGATCTTTTCTTTCTCTTGAAGAGTCCCGTTCAGCATTTCTTGTAGGGCTGGGTTAGTGGTGATGAGTTCCTTTAATTTTTGTTTGTTTGGGAAACTCTTCATCTCTGCTTCTACTCTGAATAATAGTGTGGCTGGATAGATTATTATTGGTGGAAAGATTGTTTCTTTCGGGACTTTGAACATATCATTGCACTCCCTTCTGGCCAGCAAAGTGTCTGCTAAAAAATCAGCTGATCACCTATGAGGCTTCCTTTGTATGTGATTGTTTTCCTTTCTCTTGCTGCTCCTAAATTTCTCTCTTTATCACTACATTTTGTCATTTTAATTGCTGAGTGTCTTGGTTTGAACCTCTTTGTGTTGATTTTGTGTTGTGCCTCCTGGATCTGAATTTCTATTTCCTTCCTCAGATTTTGGAACTTTTCAGGTATTATTTTTTAAAGAATTTTTCTGGGACCCTTATAATGTACATATTATAGCTTTTGATGGTGTCACTGAGTTTCCTAAGTTGATTTTCATTATTTTATTTTATTTTATTTTTATTTCCCCCTTGTAGCTTGATTGCTTTCTGTTACTCTGTCCTCCAGGTTGCTAAGCCATTATTTTGCTTCCTCTAATTTACTATTTATTCCCTTTGTGTATTTTTAATTTTAGTTACTGAGTTCTTCATTTCTGATTTTTGTTTTGTTTTGTTTTCTATTCTTAAGGCTCTCACTGAGATCTTCCACTCTTTTCTCAAGTCCAGTGAATATATTTATGATCATTACTCTCAATTCTCTATCAGGCATATTACTTATTTTTGTTTTGTTTAACCTCTTGCTGTGATTTTGACCTAATCTTTCATTTGGGTCATATTTCTCTGTCTCCTCATTTTGTCTAACTCTCTGTATCTGTTTATATGTGTTATGAAAGTCAACTTTGTCTCCTGCTCTTGAAAGTGGTGGCCTTATGAAAAAGAGGTCCTATAGTGCCCTGCAGTGTAGTGTCTTATGTTCACCAGAACCTGGAGCTACAGGGATGTCTCCTATGTGTCTCCTTTGCCTTCAGTCTAGCCATTTGCATTGTATCTCTCTGTCTGCTGTGGGCAGGGTTTGTTCCCTGTGTTGTTAGTGGGCCAGTCCAGAGCTGCCTTGGCCTTGAGTTGAGTCAGACCAGGTGTTTACCAGAGATGTGGTTGCATCAAACTGCAGGGCACTCTCCCTGTGTTGTCCTCTGAGAATCTTTAGTTGTTGGGTGGTGCCTCCAGTCAGACCAGATATGTGCCTTCAGCCCACTTTTGGGGCCACATTCTGATTGGTGTGTGTGTGTGTGTGTGTGTGTGTGTGTGTGTGTGTGTGTGTCTTTGGAGAACTCCTGCCAAGGGGAATCTGCAGGAGAGTACAGAGGCAGGTTGTATCATGTTAGCAGAGTTTGCTCTAGTCTGCTGTGGGAGAGGACTTGGAGCTGCTTTGGAGGGCCATTTCAAGGAGGCAGTTCAGCAGGAAAATGTGGGGGGAAGTAAGCTGCTATAAAGCTAGGTAGAGAGTAAAAGTTGTGCTGTGCTGATTCTGGCTGATGTCCTTATAGCTAGGCTGGAGGGAAATGACACCTTCCAACTCTTTTCTTCTTTGGAAAATCTCCTAGAGATCTCTGCCCCACCAGTATATTATCTGAAATTAGTAAGTAAATCTCCTTCCCATATATCCCAGGTGTTTTTCAAAGTGCTGCTCTATGCTGTATGTCATTGGGGCTGTTTTGCTATACTTTCTCTGTAAGGGTGGGAACTTAGTTTCCTATAGCTCTCTGGCTTTCCCAGAGCTGCCCATTGATTTTTAAAGTTCCTGGTATTAAGCCCAAATGATTGTAAGAACTCAGGAAGTTAAGCCCTTCTGGTTTTCAACACCAAGGGTTATGGGGATTCATCTTTCCAATACTTGTCACTCTTGGCTAGGGTGTTTGTTGTGGGGTCTGCTCCTCTCTGTTCTCCATGCCTGTGGTGTCTCTCCCTCCCTTAGACAGTGTCATGGGTCAGTTTGATTCCCCAGTGTGTCTCTGCCCTTTCTGCCCTTTCCAATGTGGCCTCTTCTCTACTTCTAGCTGTGAAAAATCTGTTCTGACAGTCTACAGGTAAATTTCTGGGTAATTTACACTGATGTGGGTATGTATTACCTAGGTGTTTCTGTGGGATGAGGTGAATTAGGATTCTCCTACTCTGCCATATTCTAGAGTAGCAAAATTGAAATTCCACAATTACTGATCTATTCTCTAATCTGTGTATAAATTTTTTCTTTGTTATGAACTGTGTTGCTATGAAAATCCTTGTACATGTATCCTGGTACACATATGCAGAAGTTTCTCTAGGGTGTCGGGATGGAATTCCTATTTTAGAAGTTATATAAAAGTTCAGTTTTACAAAATAAGGTAAATTTTCTTTCCACAGTGATTTTGTCAGTCTATACTGCCAACATGACTGTTTAATTGTATGTATTGATCCACATCATTTCAAACACTTGTTGGTCATTTCTCCATTTTTAATAATTCTTGTGGGCGATAGTAATACCTTACATAGTTTTAACTTACATCCCCCTGAATAATGACTTTCAGCTTGTTTTTCATATTTTTATTGACCATTTGGATATATTTTTTGGGAAGTGTATATTCAAGTCTTTGTCCCATTTTTCCATTAGGTTTTCTGTATTTTCCATATTTACTTGTAAGAATTAAAATAACATGTATTCTGGGCATAAATTTTTGTCAAGTTGCCAATATCCTATAACAATGTGTATTTTATCCCTTCACTTCTCTAATGAGTATATTTTAGTGGACTTTCAATGTAGTCTTGTATATCTACTTGTGACATATGTCAGTGCATTTTTAATATGTCTAAGAACTCTTTTTCTAATTCAGATTCAAGAGGTTGTTCTGTGTTACTGTCTAGAAATGTTATTGTTTTGACTTCACATTTAATATCTTTCTCTTGAATTATAATTTTGTTATGATATATAGCCATGCTCCATCCATTTCCCCCATATCTGCATTCAGATGTCCAGAGCCATCTTTACCTTGTGTTTTCTGTGTCTTCTTTTTCATAAATTAACTATTCATTATTATAGGCTTTCTACTCTGTTCCATTTGTCTATTTATATACCTTTTCAACAATATTACTGTGTCTGTATTACTAGATTAAGAAAGATTTGATTTCCTTATAGCAAGGTTGAGAAAACTGTGGCCAGTGGGTCAAAATCATCTGATACGAAATTTCTCCTGGTAGAACACATGTTTGATAAGATTGATGATCACTGAGAAAACCAAATCTACAGTGATTAGACCATGAAATACTACTTTTTGTCAGAGAGTGAGACATGTAAACACAGAACCATAGAAATCACATAAAAAGAGGAGTATTCAATGTGTTCATCTTCCTATCTGAAACTGATGCTCACATATATTGAGATACAAACTTTGTATTGAAATATGGATTTGGGTTACTGTGTTCCTGAAACCTTGCTGCTTCCACTTGATATACACTTGAAAAGAGGCTGGCTGTGGTTCCAATGAATCCAGTAGTCGTGAAATAGAGAAGATTCAGTTGCCTCCACCTACCACTCATCTTCAGTAGCAGAGTGTTCAAACCATATGTGCTAACTGCCAGAGTGACTCAATCTTGGGTCACTGGACTGTATACAAAAAGTCTTTACAGATGATGATCTAAGGTGTAAGTGACTACGGATATATGTGTTGTAACTACAGATGCAGCTTCTTTTGGTTTATTATACATCTCAGAGAAAATTCATGGTACTGAGCTCCTGTGCCACTGCCAGGTACTGAGCTTAGAAATGCTAGTGATGCTGGGGCTCTTGGGTGACTCAGTTGGTTGAGCATCCAACTCTTAGTTTCAGCTCAGGTCATGATCTCACGGTTTGTGGGTTTGAGCCCCACGTCAGGCTCAGCGCTCCTGGTGCAGAGCCTGTTTGGGATTCTCTTTCTTTCCCTCTCTCTCTGCTCCACCCCGCCCCCCACCCCCGCTCTCTTCCTCTCAAAATAAATAAATATACTTAAAAAATAATTTTAAAAATGCTAGTGATGCCTTTAACTTCAATTCAACATTGTTGAAAAGTGCCAAGATCAAGGAGTTCAGTTGAAGGTGATTTTTCCCAACCATTCTTTACCTTGGTAGGCTCTCTATGTGAAAAACAATGCCCCAGCAATCTTTTGGAAGGTGAAAACTATAAGATCTGGAATTAAGAATTCTTGTTCAGCCAAAAAAAGAGTTGCAAAGTTAAAATTTGTACTGTAACTTAAGAAAAAAAGATGACCTTAAACCTGGTTCACAGAGCATAATTTCTCCAGTGCTTCTTAATTTATGTGCTAATGACATGGCATAGCATGGCTAATAACATCAATAATAACATAGAATACTTAATATCCATTTGGATCATAAAGATTAAATTTCAGTTTCAGGTTTGAAGTTCAAAAGTCATTTTATTTTTAAACATTTAAGGAGAATCAAGACATTAGACTGAGAAAACATATCTTTTGGGAGTAGACAATCTATAGTACTCTTTTCTGGAGAATCATCACCACAGATTCTATTTTTGTAATGTGATTAATGCATGTTCATGAATGTGGCTCTGAATTAAGACTTTATTTTCTTTTCCATTTTTCTGGTTGGCCAGATTTTGGGTAATAGTTTATTCTTCTTGTCCGTTGGGAAGTAATTTTAGTCAAATTGACTATCTAGGGAAGTGAACTATTATAACCAAATAATATACAGTAATAGCCTCATTATATTGATGTAAGTTTGGCAGTGACAAAAATGCAACTGGTTTTTCGAATTGCTTGACCATGGATCAGCATTCCTTTATCTCTGGTCCTACCCCTTGCAAGCAGTTAAGTGGATAGGGGTCCCCTATTGCACACCCCACCAAAGCCATCTAAATTAAAGCTGGAGAGATAGTATTATAGCATTTGTCATGCTCTTTGACCACCCAAAATCTTGTCTTAATTGACTATAATATATAAAAGTTCACAGTAAGTATACAATTGAATTGAAGTTAGAAGCAATGTATTTGGATATTAGCTACTTTTTAGCATTAGGGAAATATTTAACACCTTGCGCATCATTTTTACTAATGTATTAAACAAGAATATTGTCAGATTTTGTGTGAACTTTATTTGAGGGGTATGTGTAGTGTGTGTGTGTGTGTGTGTGTGTGTGTGTGTGTGTGTCTGGTTTATGTATGTGTCCGTGCATACCAGTTTTAGTTGAACAGAAGTCATGTACCAAGTGTTTTCTTACCTTCTTAGGTGCCATTTTATTAAAATTAGGATGACTAGCATCATACTTCTCTTGCTTCTCCGGACCCTTGTTGCATGACAGATTGCCTGGTGACACTGTGTTTAATATTTAATTAGCATTACATAGCAGTTTACTATTTCCTTCTCTAAACTAATAAAATAATTGTGTTAATGTATCTTGAGTCTCTATCAGATTATCCATATAATGGTAGCACTTTTTTGAGTTCTTTAAAAAACATATATTGATTTGCAATGATGATCATTCATTTGACAAATATTTATTGAAGCAAAGGTTTTTTTTTTCAACGTTTATTTATTTTTGGGACAGAGAGAGACAGAGCATGAACAGGGGAGGGGCAGAGAGAGAGGGAGACACAGAATCGGAAACAGGCTCCAGGCTCTGAGCCATCAGCCCAGAGCCTGACGCGGGGCTCGAACTCACGGACCGCGAGATCGTGACCTGGCTGAAGTCGGACGCTTAACCGACTGCGCCACCCAGGCGCCCCTGAAGCAAAGGTTTTTAAAGGCACTTCTTGAAATCAGGGGAAGAGGTGGAAAAATTTTCCATTCTCCAACGCTGCCACCCTAGAGCCAAAGATGAGAAAAGGATGAGATAACTGTGAAGGTCCAGCATGATCATGAAGGATCCTACGGGGATAAAACAATTAGAGCATGAGAACAGTATCTAAGTTGTCAGCAGATAGGACACACTAATGTAAGTCAGCAAAGCAGTCATGAAATGAGAAATGAATTGATAAGCTTTTTAGCTGAAAATGCATGTACACCAATATTTAAAAATTTGAAGATGAGAGACCTAGAAGGAAAACAGAATTACAGTTAGGCATGGGTGTGGTACAGAGAGGGGGTGTCTGGGAATAACTTTAGTTACAGTAATATTACTTCATACTGCTGTGTTCTTTGGAGACAGTCATCCTTGCCTGCCAAAAGGCTTTAAGTTTCTACATGGATAAGTAAGAGGAAAGGAATTGCTGATTGAGTCTGTTCAGCATTTAATAGGTGTCATTTTATTCAATCTATATACCTTATTTTAAGTGAATAACCAAGGCTTATAAAGATCTATTCTTTCTATTATTTTGATACCAAATCCTGCTTAGATAAAAAAAATACATGACTCGTGCATATCCAGTCTATACTTATTTCAAATATAATCTTTTCATCTATATTAAAATACTTATTAGCAAACTGCTCAAGTCAAAGCAAGGTATTTGTATCTAATAAGATGTGCAGTCATATGCAAGAACACACATTTCCTAAACTTAAGTTTTGAGGCTGGAAAAGCTAAACTCATAATGATAACATGTTGAATATAAGTATTGTAATCTTTATTTTTCACCCTTTTTCAGCAAAGAAAAGGTGTTTTATATGAAAAGAAAATTTTCTCTGATAAGATTATTAATGAGCTAATACATGAAGATACATGAAGGAAAAACATGGAGTGGGGGAGAATTCCAGGAAGGTGAACAAAGGCAAAAGCCTGTGCAAAGATTCTGTGGTGTAAGAGACATAAATTCTTCCAGAACTTAAAGAGTCCACATGGCTAGAATGCAGAGACCTGAAAGAACAGTAATGTTAAGGGCCAGGCACGGTAGGAGCAAGACCATACAGGAATTGGAAGACCATGGCAAGTGTTTTGGTCTTCATCAGAAACTCCATAGGAAGCCAATGGGTTATTTTAATAAGGAAGGTGGAGAATGTTCTGATAAAGTTAGTTGCATAATTTTTAGATAACTCTATGAGTTGAACACTTATTAGAAGGGGATAAGAGTAGATACAGGGACGCCCATTAAGAGACTATTTTAGTAGTGTAGGAGAGGTAAGTGTAGGAGAGGGATTGTGGTGGCTTTGGACTTTGGATTTGACTTGAGGGGAAAATAGGACCCTAGAATACCTCCTGGATTTCTAACTTACATAATTGAATGGAAGTTGTTAGTATTCACTGCAGTGGAGAGCACTGGGAAAAAGAAGAGTCATTTTGGATATTCGATGCTCTTTATGTTATCCCAGTAGGAACATTATATAAAGATTGGAATATGCAGTCCTGGAGTTCTGAAGAATGGTCTAGCCTGGAGATAAAATTTTGCGAATCATTAGCGTATCAGTGGTAATCAAAGCCTTCAGGAGGATGAGATTCCATGGAGAAAAAAGTTTTAAATGGTGAAAGGGGAGGGCATGTCTGAGTTTTGAGTTACAGAGAGAGTATAAGGGGACAAGTCTGTAAAAATGATAAAGGAGATCATAGTATCACCTACATCAAAGAAACAGAATCTTATAAATGAAGGTGGTTAACAGTGTTGGATCCTACTAAGGAGTCAAGAAAAATAAAGACTGAAAAATGGCAACTTTCTGCTATTTGTGTATGTTGAGTTAAGCAGGCAGCCAAAATGATCTGTTGTTCATGTCAAAGAGTTAGGGTGCTTTATTTCCCAGTAGTTTAATGCTAAAGAGAGTAAATGTATATTTGTGTGCAGACATTTTGAAGTGTTATTATTTTTCTGGGGC
Source organism: Felis catus (assembly GCF_018350175.1). Classification (NCBI taxonomy): domain Eukaryota; kingdom Metazoa; phylum Chordata; class Mammalia; order Carnivora; family Felidae; genus Felis; species Felis catus. Next base: position 75,339,826 of record NC_058370.1, read on the forward strand.
AAATGTGAGAATACAACTGATGACCCTGGAAAACAATTCCAAGGAAAAGAGACTAGAAACTAGCCTTGGAGGTGCTGACTGGCACTAGCACTAAATTAGATTTCTCCTGCTGTTTCATCCTCAGCATGGTTTTCCATGGCAACCAAGTTTAAATGGTTCTGCCAGGTGAACAGGTCAGTACAATTACAGCCATTTGTCTTACCACTTTTATTTGTCATATTAGGAAGCCTGCATTTTTGTTTGGGAGCCTATTAAAATTTGGTCGAACTTCTTATCACTGTTTCAGTTCAAAGCTTTTAAAAGTTCTTTTGCAAGCAAGGAAAAATATATATTAAAACTAAATCTAAGTGAGGAATAATTTTCACTATATAAATTGGAATCACGTTTTGAATAGAAGAATATAATGAATTTTAAGTATAAAAACCTATTATGTCTTGGTGGAAGACACAAAAGGTTAGATTAAATAACTTTAAAAATCAAATAGTCTGAAGTAAAATATATTACTTTGTGATGATCAGCACACTTTAATAAATTTACTTTTGTTACTGAAGACAATAAACATACTCAATGAGTCATTAAACTGAAAGCATAAACATAGCCAATTTTTCGTTTATGAAAGGTAGTGGTGCATTGCTTTTAATCTTCACATGTGCTACCCAACCCTGAAGAAAAAAAGTCCTAATGTAACATTGGGCCATGTAGTATTGGGACAATGTAATATTGACAAAGTGGAGATGGTCTCCCCAAAGTAACTTTAAACAGTAGAGATGCAAATTATTCACACAAGCCTCTAAAATGGCTCGGAAACCGGGCACAGGTTCTTTTAGCCAGGTACACTGCTGTGTGCACTGTGACGTGACAGATATTTTGCTATCACTATTCACATGCCAATAATTTTGGTCAATTTTTAAATTGATTTAGTTTTGATTTCTAGGAGCATACTAATTGTAAGTGTCTCAAATTTGTTAATTTATAGTTTTAAAAACTGCCACCTTGAGATCTTTCACAGTTCCTTCTAAGTTGAATGTCTCATTTGAAGCGAAAAAAAAATGTCAACATGAAATGACTCAGTTTAGTTTTAGGTCTCAAGAAAAATACAAGCTGAAGTTGCAACCTTTAGAAATCACAAGCCATTACTGCATCACAAAACTGGAAAAGGATTAAAGCCTAATTATTCATTAAATATTTACTACAGTTCAGGGTTTGATTTGATTACCGTATGTCAATTTCCAGGAAAGATAATACAAGTTCAGATTTATCTGTGCCCTGAGCTACTGATTGTTGTGGATCATTTGTTCTGAGCATGATCTGAGCTTGCAGATGTTTAACTTCTCCTCCAGCATTTATGACAAAACAAAGCAGGATTGCTTGCTCACAGAAGCAAGCAGCGTGGCATAAAGGTTCTATTTTAAGCTAATGAATTCCACTTGGGACAACAGTGCTCTAGGTTGCAGGGAGAACCAAACACTTGACTAATGAAAGATGGTAATATTTTGAAAATCCTACGAGGGAGAGATTTCTGTATTTATGAAAGAATGTGAAGATACCGCCCCTCCCCCCCCCCCCCCCCCCGCCATGTCATTATATTCCACTGTTTCAAATTTTGCTATTAACAGACACACAGAAACTTTCTTGGTAATGATGGGGTGAAAGTTTTGGGTTGTAAAATATCTCTCTCAATGTGTTTTTTGATTGTGTATGTGTGCCATAAATTCTTTGAGCTTTATTCTGTGACCACATTGGGCACATTAACACAAGGTGATTTTGCTAGACTTTTTTGTGTACAGAATACACAAATACTAGAACCCTTAGAACCAACAGTAAAAATTGAAGAGAGAAAGGAGAATCCTGTACATCTTGTATGTTTTCTTTATATATTTCATGGTCTATAATTAGGCAAAGCACAATGAGACATATTGATATGATGAATCACTGAATTATAGTTGAGTGACATTTACATGCTCTGATCCCCTAGACAATGTAATAATGTTAATTTTAATAATTCTATTTATATTATGGAGCATTAAAGTAAGGCTCTTGGTAGGGTGGATGAGAGGGTTACTCTCCTCTCCTACCAAATACTTTTTGTGCACATATTCTCCCTAGACAGACTTTTTATCATAGAGATATTTTGAAATGGCTGGAAAACCATTGTTTTAATGTTTTGCTTGACTTTTTTTCTTCATGGGTCCAGCACTTCACAGGAAGCTTATGCTTCTTATTTGTAATAATCATGTTCACGTGGGTTTTAATTTGGGCATCTATGCAATGATTTCAAAAGCAAAGGAATCAAAGCTGACTTTAGTTATTTGCATATATGGAAGATTGACAATATGTGTCTACTTTGCTGGTTATAACCTAACATAGTGTAGGTCATAGTGTAGTATAAGTTAGCTGCTTTTAGTAACGGAGTTAAGACTTAGTGTGTCACAACTGTATTGCAAGAATTAAATTACTTATATGTATTACTGAAAGTTGCACAATCAGATCAACTTGGAATAACCGATCAGATCATCATTCTGTTTATGCCATTTTCCCTTAAGTTCATATATCCACTTTAGAGGGGGGAATATAATATTGGAATAGCAGCATAAACACCAGGAACTGGTCATAATCCTGGGTAAATAGACATGTGAGACAGCATGGTGCATATGTTAACATTGTATGTATATGTACCAGTGTAAAAATTGTAGAATTATTGATACAGGGTGTGGAATGTTGATTCTAAAATTATATACACATACAATATAATAAATATATTTTTATATAATATATATATGTATATCCACAGATAAAATAGATTATATGTATGTTTATATATGTATATGTATCACACATAAACTAGATAAGTCAGTGTTTCTTTTGATCATAACATTTTCATTACTAATCACACTGTATATGAATCTGTTAATTTAAAGATCTTGTTAGTGTCATTAAACAGGTTGAAAGTAAGGGCTATGCATTGAGTTTTCCATGACCTATGGAGTGAATGCATTTTGCAAGCCCATTTGAGTAAGTGAGCAATGATTTGATACTCATTCATTTGCTTAATATCATAGACAATGAAAATTTTGTTTTATTGGCTGTATATGATACAACTATTCTATTCTTCCAAATTCAGTTTCTAGCTTTCTCCCCTCTGTGCTGTGCTCCAGGAGACTGATCTCTCTGGACTATATCAGTTTTGGTCTGTGGGAAACCTTGACTGGAGATCTGAGGGAGAAGGGGAGGAGAGTGAGGTCAGAGTATTTATCACCCCGACTCACTCTGGTAGCTCTGTCATAACTCTGCCAGGTGGCTGTCTACACAAAGTGCTTTCTCTCTGTCTCTCCCTTCCTCACTCCCTCTCTCTTCCCCTCTCTTTTTCCCTTTCTTTCCCTTTTTCCTCTCTAGCCCCTGCTCTTTTCCCACCCTTGTTTCCAGGTTCCAGTAACCTGTCTTTACTCCTATCTCATCAGGCCGATGATGATGATGGTGATGGTACCCAATTCCTTGATGTTACTAGGCTAAGATCCTGAAGTTTCTTGAAGTCTCCCTTAACCATGCCCACACTTTTATAAACTGTTCCTTTATGAAAGGTTTCTTAAATTATCCAGCCTGATGCGCCTTCTGTTTCTTGCTGGTTCCTTACCTGATAAACTGATATCAGTGAAATAAATTCTGAAAATAGGAAATGTACTGGACATTGCCAAATCATGTTGGTTTAATTTAACTGTTATTTTTAATATTATTTATAGAATTATAATTTTTGTTCCAAATAAAGAGTGATGCTTTTATAAAATCCAATTCCCTAATGGCATCTAAAATCAAAGCTTTTTGACAATTTTCATTTGAAGAAGAAAACAATTCATGGTATTCGGTTGAACTGTCATACTATGAAATGATGCTGTTCAACATTTAATATGACTTTTCACTCTTGGATATATTTAATAAGAATATTTGAGATTTGTAAGGTGTGGGTACTCTGACTGCCTCAGCTTGTGATGTCAAGGCTTCATTCCTTCCTTTTACCCACAGTAGTTTTCTGTGGCTGTTTGAACATGCCACGCTGATTTTCTGTTCAGGACCTTTTTACTTGTATAGGTATACTTTATACTCTTCTACATCTCCATATTAGTCAGGTCTTAACTCATATGTCACCTTTACAGGGGCCTCCTCTGTTCTATCTAAAATATTCATTCACTACCCATCATACTCTGTATCTTTACCCTGATTCATTTGCTCTCTAGCATATTTACTATATAAAAATATGTTTTGTTATGTTATATTTGTATTTATTTATTATTGGTCTTCACATTTTTCCAACTTAAGTTCTATAAGAACAAAGATGGCATTTTCTTCAGAGGTAGAATACTCCCACATAAGCAGTATTTTACCTCTAATTCCCAGTGTGATCATATTTGGAGAAGGGACCTTAGGTCATCTTAAGAGTGAAGCCCTCACAACTGGGTTTAGAGCCCTAATAAGAGACACTACAGAGCTTGCTTCTTTTTCTTTCTCTCTCTGCCATGTGAGGACATAGCCAGGAAGAGAGCTCCTACCAGGAACCAAATCAGCTCACACCATGATCTTGGACTTCCCAGCCTCCAGAATTATGAGAAATTCTTATATTTAAGCCACCCAGTCATTGGTATTTTTTATAGCAGCCTGAACTACAACTACAATGAATTTATTTTTTCTAGAATAATGGTAGTTGTAGAATGATGTTACTCCAAGTGCTCTATACGAGGTGACAATTGATCTCAATTTAGCAATGGGAAGGAGAAATTTTAGAGTCTCCTTATAATCTAAAAGTACCAATGAACTTATAGACAGAGACAGAAGTTTACATGGGGAATGACTTGTGTGTATATGTCTGCGTGGTGAGAGGGTGAATATTTTCTTGTTTTTAAGAATTATCCCCAACAGTAAGTGAATATATCAGTTTTAGCACATTCTACATGTTTTTACCCTTTCAAGTACATGCCTTTTGAAGGTGTGAGGAGACTCACTTTCTTTACAGAGTGATAAGAAGTGCAGATTGCATTTTAACAATACAACTGTGAAATAAGAAGAGGCATATGTTTAGAAGAGGGATTTCAACAACCTATGGACAAATTCCAATGCCAGGTCCAACTCTTTTATAATAAAAAAGAAATTTTAGTGAAGAATTCCAGGGAAGACTAATAATAAAAAGAATGACAGTTTCTAAGGAAATAAAGTGGTACTTTTTTCTTTTATACTTCATGTTTACTGAAAGGCCAGCATAAATTTCAAATGTTAGTGATAGTTTATAATCAAAACAGTAAGTTGCCTTCCATAATTTTCTGTAGCATGCACAAGAAATATGTATTCTCTTTTTTCTCCTTTCTTCTGACATTGATCATAATCTACTTAAGTAAGAGATAACTTCTTTGTGTCATATGGCTCCTGCAGTGACAAGAAAAATGTACTTTCCACTAAAGTTCAATATTGATTGATTACAATTAACCTCAAAATGATCACAGAAAAACTGTATACATCATTTATTTTACTTCCTCTACAAAATCAGCTTAATATTTTCATCCACAGTATTTCGGTTGTGCTTGAGGCATATTAGAATATTTTCATGCAGTTCACTCTTGCAAATAAAAGAGAAATTCTGCTTTGTGGTCTTTTGCATATATGTTTAATAAATTCAAGGCAAAATCTCTACTCCACTTTCCCTTTCCTTCTCTTCATCCCTACTCCTATTAAACTTTTCCTAGTTGGTAGAAAAGACAATTAAAATATATAACATATAAATATGAACATGTAGATGAAATAAGGGAGGGTTTTGAACTGATTGATAACATTTAGTCTGTGTTTTAAAAGTATTATTCTAGCTGTTATATGAAAGCTAGACTGCAATGGGGGTAGTTGTGGAAGCAAATGACTGGTAGGAGGCCATTGCAATAATCCAGTTGAGAAATAATGTTTGTTTGTTTGACTAGTGTGTAGGTAGTAGTGTTAGTGAGAAGAATATATAGTATATCTTGTGTACAGGAAAAATAAGGAGTTAAAGATGGCCTATATGTTGGTGAGGAGATCTTATAATTTTTAGTGCTGTGGGCAAAAAAGAAATCAGAACAAAACACTTGATACTTAATGTACTCGGTGGGCAAAGAAAATAATATGGGTAGGGGCACCTGGGTGGCTCAGTTGGTTGAGTGTCTGACTTTAGCTCAGGTCATGATCTTGCAGTCTGAGTTTGAGCCCCTCATTGGGCTCTGTGCTGACAGCTCAGAGCCTGGAGCTTGCTTCGGATTCTGTGTCTCGCTCTCTTTCTGCCCCTCCCCAGCTCATGCTCTGTCTCTTTCTGTCAAAAATAACTAAACATTAAGAAAAAAAAGAAAAGAATATGAGTAATTCTCCTCTTATAAGAGATAATCAGAAAAATTAATTCCATGGCTACTTGGTAAATATTGTCAGGTAATGTCCAATGGCTGTTTGATTTTTGTGAAGTCATATTAATTTTCAGGTTTCCATATATATTTTCATAGTTTTCGTAAAGAAAAATAGAATATTATTAAGCATTCTTTGATTAAGCACGAACTCTTTAGAAATTCTACTTTTCTCTCTCATGATTGGTATTTCTGTAGTAGACATTAGAGCATCCTCTGCCAAGAATATAAAGGATCTAACACATTGAGTTCAAGATGATGCAAACCATTTCATCATGTCCTGAAACATGTTAGTTTTCTGGAAACATAATTGAATCGTGTTAAAATGACCACTAGTTTTAAAAAGTAGAAGAAATGTGCTGTTATGTGTAAATGTATCTCTCTTTTCAATTCATAATATAATGGACTTTTTAACTAGTGGTTAAATTGTCAAATATAAAAACCTTCAAGATTTATTCAAATTCCATTTTCAGGAAATACACTATAGGAGCAAAAGTTCACTTTTAATGAATTTGAGATTTAGAAAATAGTGTGAAATCCAGAGTGCTTTCCTTAAGCATTGTTGCTAAATATAGCAGAAATAATCTTGCTTCAAGACATTTCCAGTCTCTTGATGCTGACTACTGCATTATTTTGAAAGTTGGAAATTAGACCAAAGACAGAAGTAAGCAACTATAAGTTTCAAGTTCTGCCTTGAGGAGTCCAGATAACCAGTGTCTGAGTTATTTAGAGTGAGGTCCAGGATTACAAAGTTTTCCTTCTGATGTTCTTCATGTGCTATCTCATGTAGCACAGCTTTGCTTGCTCTCTACCAGGGGTCAACAAAGTACAACCCAATGCCTCTTTTTATAAATACTATTTTATTGGAATATAGCTACAGACCTTCATTTAGGGTTTTGATAAGGATGTTATGGCCCACCAAGTCAAGAATGTTTACTAACTGGCCCTTGAGATAGATACAGATAGCTACAGAAGTTTGCTGGTTCAAGACCCCCTGCTATGCCTCTGGTGTTGTCCCCTCACCAGCTTCTCCAGAACTATGCATATGTCCCTTGACTTTGCCCCTTGGAGGCATGTGCCCCAGACCTAAGATTTAAAAATATGGCTAAGACCAAATAGTGATATTTAACGAAGAGGCACAAAGCAAGTTAGGATGGGGGCTTGTAAGAAACAGTGACAGCAAGGTAATGTTCTGTTTTCTTATCTGAGGTGTTGCCTACAGAGATTTGTTTGGTTTGTGAGAATTCATGGAGTTGCACACTTATAAGATATACACGTATCACAATTTAACAAAAAACAAAAGGTTTGTATTTGAAAGCTTGTGCATAAGGTAGAGAATTCTGGAACTGGCAGAGAAACAAATTTCAAGTAGGGTTATATTTCACTTGGTAATGAGCCATGCCTCTCAGTTTGGGATGCCCCTGTCACTTTTTTACTTAGAGGCAACTTTTTAAACTTGGTATATATATATATAATATAATATATATATATATAAGCAACATATGTATATATGTATATATGTGTATATTATATATATATAATATATAATATATATATATATAAGTAACATATGTATATAAATTAGTGCCTATATAATACTTTCTATAGGCACAAGCCATGATTCTCTGTTTGAGATGTTCTTCCTTCTTGTCCTTCTTAGAACTGGGAGCCATACACAGTTTTACAGAAGCTTCCATAGGTCCCGCCTTTATCCAAATGCAGACTCCTCACTTCCTACTTTTCCTTAAGAAGGAAAACCCTCCAAACCTCATAATAATTCCTACAATAATGCAATGGCGATCACAGTGAAGTCAGGGTCTCACATTATTATACAGAATTATTATTTGGTTGTCTTGAATGTCCATTCTGGAAAAAAAAAATTCCTTTACCATGAAATAACCAAAATGCCTATAAAAGTGGTCCTACCCACAGCAAAGAAAAAACAAAAGACTTATTGACCTTTATGATGACTTCTCCATGCCCTGAGCAGCAGTTGGTTAATGTATACTTTGACAGCTTTAAAATACCAGTTTGCCCATAATGAAAAGCTCCCTGATTTGTTGAAAAACTGTCAGTGGAGTGCTTAAGCAGATTTAGGAATCAACACTCCATCTTTTGTAATGCATTACTTCTTGCTTTATATGAGAAACTATGTTTGGGTAGCTTTCTAGAAAAAGTTATTCTAGGCAGATACCTATTCTAGGGTATAGTACTCAAGGCGTTTTTTTCCAAGCACCACTGTGTTTGTATGTAAATTATTTACTTACAAGCAAACATATGATGAAAAAAATATTTGGCAATTGTGTCCACAGTTTAAACTGAGATCGTTTTTTAGCTTCTACCATTGAAAAATGAAAACTGAAATTACCCTGACAAATACTTTCGTATACTTAAAATGATAACTGTTCACTTTGAGGCTTTCTCCCTTAAGCATCTCTTGCTACTCCTGAACTTAAAATGGGATCATGAATCGTCACTGATCCTTGCACTCAGAAGTGCTCCAGGCATTTCTGCCCTTTTCAACCCTCATACTCAGACACACACACTGTTTATTAAGAACCTATTCTCTCTTAATGCCTCCTAACTTTCCATCATTCTGACTTTGTATGGGGAGTCCTGGATTAATCTGTTTTATATGGGGTGTTTCCCTGGGATGTTGCTTCCCTCACACTTGGGCCTGTAGACCTGTAATGGCTCACTGGTCTGTACCCCAAATAGTCCTACAGTTTCTCTCTAAACTGCTGTAGTGTTTTTTTTTCCCCCTAAGGGAATTGGGAGAGCAGGAGTTGCTGCTTTAATCTTCATCTCCTATCACCTTACCTTTAACAAAGCTGTTAAGTCTTCTTTGAAAATGTGTGTTCTTCCAGGCAGGTGGTTTAGAAGCAGAAATATGCTGTTAAATACTACTTTTACCTTTAGAGATATGATCCTCATAGTCTGAATAGCCCTGTTCAGTGTGGATTTAGATTTTAGGCATAATCTTTAAATGATATCTCGTTCTGTCATTAATATGATTGCATTGCTTGAGCTCTCCTAATTATTAGCACCTGTACTAGAGGTGGGTGTGTGGGGTGCAAGTAAAGGCATGCATAAAGCCCAAACTACACTCTCAGCATAAGTGGCTGCCTAGTCAGAAACCTGGGAGGGCTATGGTAGAGTGAATAGCTGATTTCCCTGGGACTAAGGGTTTTCCAGAACATGAATTTTTCAGTGGGAAAACCAGGAGTCCCAGGCCAGCAGGAACAGTTGGTCACCCCACTGGAGAGATTTGTTTACTTTCTAAAAACCTTCCCAAAGGGAGATTCTAAAATCTTTGGGAAAATACACTATAAAGGATGTTTTAGCATAGTCAAACTAACTCTGTCCAGCTGTAATCACACGTGATGTCAACTTTTTTATAAAGGGCCTTGAGGGCCATATGGTTCTCATTGCAGCAACTCAATTCTGCCACTCTAGCCTGAAGGCAGCCAATTCGTAAATTAATACACATGGCTGTTTCTGAGAAAACTTTATTTACAGAAACAGGCCATGGGCTGGATTTGGCCCACTGGCTAAAGGTTGCTTGCTGTAAATCCAAACTCTCCTTATTTTAAAATTATTTTCTATATTCTCCATTTATGCTTAATATATTTAGGTAAATGCAAACATGTGTTACCATTTAGTTAACAAGGCTTATCAATATCACTACCATCATACCTGTTTATGGAAAATGTGTCATAGAATTTAAAATATTGCAAAGGAAATATAGGAAAATGTAGAACATGGGATTACATTAGACATGATTATACTAGTTTAATCTCTACGATAATTTTTATAGTATTCTAATGTATGTATTGGTATAAATGTCTGAGAAGGAAGAAGGATCTGTGAATTGGAGGAGGCTATATTTACTATAACTTCTATATAGCCCATAGTGTTTGACTATTTTAATTGTCTTCTGTAACTTTGAACCCCCTAATCAAAGTACACATATTCATCTTGAGAAATATTTCCCAAATCCAAGATGCAGGTAGTGGCACCTTTTAGAACAATGGCTTAGTTGCACACCATGTTCCCTCCCCTCTCTGCTCCAGCCAGGGCCTCAATGATCCCATTCTGTTCCTCCTACCTGCTGTGCTTCCTTCTGCTATATACCTTTTTTCTTGCTCTTTCCTCTTCTAGGAATTTTCTTCTATTTCCTTTAGCGTCTATCTACAGATGGATGAATAAAGAAAAAGTGTGGGGGGGGGGCGCCTGGGTGACCCAATTGGTTAGGCATTGGACTCTTAGTTTCAGCTCAGGTCATGATCTCAGAGTTTGTGGGTTTAGGCCCCACATAGGGCTCCGTGCTAGCAGTGAGGGGTCTGCTTGGGATTCTCTCACTCTCTCTCTGTCCCTCTCCTGCTTCCTCTCTCTGTATCTCTCAAATTAAATAAATAAAAACCTTTTTAAAAAAAGTGGTATATACATACAATGAAATAGTATTCAGCCTTAAAAAAGGAAATACTGTCTTTGTGATAACATGGATGAACGTCAAGGACATTATGCTAAGTGAAAAGCTTGTCCCAGACAGACAAATACTGTATGATTTCATTTATATGAGTTCTCTAAAATCATGAAACTCATAGAAGCAGAGAGTAGTGGCTGCCAGAGATGTGAGGGCAGGGAATTGGGGAGTTGTTATTCAAAGGGTACAAAAGTTCAATTATGTTAATTGAATAGGTTCTAGAGATGTTCTGTACAACATAGTGACTATAGTTCATAATACTATATGCACTTCAAGATTTGTTAAGAGAGTAGATCTTATACTAAGTGCTCTTACCAAAAAAATGAAATGATACAAAACAAAGGGACACAAGGAGACTCCACAAAGTATTGGAGTTGTCTTTTACCTTGATGTTGATGATAGTATCATAAATGTTGGCCTGTTTCTGAACTCATCAAATTGTACATGTTCAATTTTTATAGTTCTTTATATATCAATTTTACCTCAATAAAGCTGTTAAAAAAATAGACAAAAACCTGACCATCCTTGCAATTATAGTTCAAGTGTTGCTTCTGGAGGACAGTCTTTTCTGAGCTCCCTGACTAGGTCAAACTCCTCATTTTTGAGTCTATTAGTGTTTCTTGCTTGTTTGTTTTTTAAAGCATTTGTCATGGCTACAGTTCCGTAATTTTATGTTTGATACTGTAATTGTTTCACATATATCTGTCTATCCCTCTGTGTTGTAAACTCTAACAAGGTAGGAACTATATCTAGATTTCTCACTGCTCTGTGCCCAAAGTATAACATATTACCTAATACAATGAGCATTTAAGCAGTCAATTGAATAAGGGAATGAATGAAAGATAAAGAAATGAATGAAAATTTAATTTGAGGGAGATAAGAGACAAGATACTTAGGATATAGGAAAATTTATTTTGATGTAATCAGTATAGAAGGAATTTTGAAAGCAGGAATTTTGACTTGCTATTGCTATGGAAACATTTAAAAATTTGCATGGGAGACACCACTGGACAAGGTTATTTTTGCTCTTTGATTATCATACACCCTAGTAGAGAAGCATGCATTAGTATGTAAATGTTTCAGATCCAAAATGAGTTTTTATAGTGATAATGATCAGTGTATGGAGGATATCATCCTTAACTGAAGTTATTTTTACATTATTGCCTTATTTGCAGATCAACATATTGACAACTAGTATTATAAGTTAATCTCTTTTATACTTTTCTGGGCCTGCTATTAGCATTCTTTCTTTGCAGATATAGATATTACATATCTACATTGCTTTTCTTCGCAAATATATATATATATATATATATATATATATATATATATATATATTACATGTCTATATTGCTTTTCTGTAATAATGGGAAGATTGAAACTGTTTCCCTATTCTATATGAAGTTGAAGTTGGGATTCATTATGGATTATCAGTCATGTGCATGTGCCACTTAATGGCAATATATGTTCAGGAAGCTGAAGACTATAGTGAAATAGGGTCAGCAAAATGTGCATCCGAATGATAGAAAACATGAGAGGGCATTTATGGACCACATTCATAAAGTCACCTCAAATCTGCTTAAAGAACCCTAGTGGAAGATAATCAAAACAACAAAAGATTTTGCTTGATTTTCCTGTGCTGATGTTTTTAGCAATCATGATATCTATTCAAGTACTTGGATACTAAGCTAAAGTTAGGAAGAGATAGGCTTAAATTTTGTCTGTTAGGCCATTAAAAGTCACTCTAGGCCAGTGGTTCTCACTCTTGGCTACACTTTGGGATCACTGGGGGACCTTCAACAACTATTGATGCCAGGAACTACCCCCTCAAGATTATGATTTCATTGATTTGGGATGTGACCTGGGCAGTAGGAGTTTTGAAGACTCCCTGGGTGATTCTAATGTGCAGCCAGGTTAAAAACCATTGATGTAGGACAATTCAGACTAAGTGGGACTTTAGAGAAATCTAAAAAAATCAAACTCCTTTCTGTATGATGGTGATTTACCTTTTTATATATAACTGCTATTCAAGGAGTGTTCCCTGGACTGGCAGCATCGACATCACCTGGCAACGTGTTAGAAATGTAGACTCTCAGACCTGCCAAGTTAGAATCCGCACTTTAACATGATCTTCAAGTGTTTCAAACGATCATTAAAGTTTGGGAAATGTTTTTAGCACATTTCTTTCTTTGTCATTTTGCTCCTTCCAAATGTTTTCTCAGCCTGATTGTCTTCAACTATTAAATGGACATCAGATATTACTGGAATGGATGGCCAATCTCTTTCCTGGAAATAGCTCATTATTTATTTTAAGTCCCCTAAGTTAGAAGCTTCTAGGTCAGAAATTGCCTATCCACTGTGCACATTCTGAGTTTCTTCAACTATAGAAATATACTTCTAATTATGAAATAAATATCCTTTTATATACAATTTCCAAAAATACCTAGCAGTTTTTATTAGGCATATTCCATTGGTGGTGAGTGTTAGATTATTCATTTAAAGCATTTTACCATGCATTTCAAATTCTGGTCCATTTTTCTGCTGAAGGATATTTCAGGATTTCAGTGACTTCTTGTTCTGAAGACTGGTGTTTCAAAGATAAAATGCTGTTGAATGTTTTTAATATTTTATTTTGTTTTGAATTCAGCAAAGAATGTTCTCTAAGCAGTCAGTTGTACCTGTGGAGAATGGTTTGGAGCTTTCAGTTACCCTTCACTTATAGGAATAGGGAAATTTGCATGTGTCTGAGTGGATGATTTTGTTATTTAGGTCAATCAAGTAGAACCATTCTGATGCAGCTTTATCCAACATTACAAATTATAGTTTAATGGACTAGTAATAATACATTTTGAGTACTTCTTTTTGTTCTCACATGAATTGTAGAGCAATCTCTTGTGTACTGAATCAGTACTTGTCATTAGTACTGATTCCCACCTAAGTTGGCATTTTGTCTACTCCACTCCATTCCCATCACAGGGTCCTATGACTGCACTCTGTATTGTAGATTGAGAGGAATAACATGGAATGAGCTTGCCTGGTAAACTGCAATGACAGAAATGAATTGGTTCATCATCAGGAACGACGATGCTGTGTCAAGTTTTCAACCATGTCGTTTTCTCACACATCTTGTGACATTTTGCAACAGTTGGTTCATTGCTAGTTGTATTTTTTATAATGTAATGCTAGTGGAAATTATTTTCTGCAATTCAAATTTATCATGCATGATAAGGAGACACAGGGGACTTTTGGAAAATGAAAACATTTGCTAGGAGTGGGAACTTGTTTTGACTTTCACACTAACCTTTATTAGCATGAAATAAAGTTAGCATGGACATGAGTAAAGGTTGAACTCCCTCATTAGGAAGAATTTTTCACATAATTATATAAAATAATACCATATTCCTGAGTCCCTGACCACTTACATTAAAGGCATATTTCCTGGCTCTGTAATGCCACACTAGCAATGAAACTCTCATTCAGTTTCATGACTTGTGAAACATGGTGCCCAACTGCTAACAACTTTCTTCTTTATTGTGCCTTGCAATTTTCACTCTTCTGATTTCCATCCATTAAATCATACATGCATTCTTTCCATCTGTCAGGCTTCTTTAGACTGGTGATTTATTTGGATATTGTACCTGGGCTTTTTATTTTTGCTGATTAGCTTACCCTAAATCAGTTTCTTGCACTATAGCTCCTAGAATCTGCAGGCTAGAACTGCTTGACCTCAGATTCCTATTGGTCTTGGAAGAAGAATTGGACACAATCTGACTCCTACAGATTTTGGATCTTTTGCTTATCTTGAGTTAATGACTAAAGCTCAATAAATGAAGGAGTAACATTTGATCTTGGGATGTTTCTTCTTTAGGTAGAGCTCTGTCAAAAGCTTTAGGTTGCATTCCTGGCCTTGCTGATGTGAAACACAGTGAGATGAGCCACTTTTCAGAATCTTTTTGGGCCTCCTGAGAATGATGACCAAAGTGTGTGATGAAAAGGTGAACATGACCTTTGGGGATTTTAAGCTTTATCATGATTTAATGGCAAATCAAATTCCCAGACGTGACTGTCTCAATGAACACTCACTTTAAAGGTGAGAAATGTTTTTAATTTTTGTAGGTAGTTGCTCTTTTCTAGCTGTCAAAGTCCTTGTTTACTTACCCTCTCTCATCCTTTCCCAGTCTGGTCTTAGAGTTAGAGGAAAGGATTTAGAGTATTCCTATTCAAGTGGGGACTTAGTGGTCCTCAACCTCATGCCTACTTCTTGAAAGCTGGCTTTGGAAGCCACAGTGGGAAGGAGAACTTTACTATCACATCCACCTTTAATTTTGGAGATGCTACTTCCAAAAAAAATTAAATACCTCATGAAAGTATGATCTAGCCTAGAGTTTGTAATGAGCCAAAAGCACACATTACATGAGATCTTGCTGCCTAGGCCAAAGGAAGCAACCTCATGTGGTTAGCAGGTACATCCACGCTCATAATTATAGGACCTAAAAATTCAGAGTCCCTGATGGCAATTCATTTTTGTTTATTTAAATATAATATATATGTATACACACACACACACACACACATATATATGTATGTATTTTTAATTTTATTTATTTATTTTGAGATAAAGAGAGAGCACAATTGGAGGAGGGGGAGGGGGAGATGGAGAGAGAGAATCTTAAGCAGGCTCCAACCTGTCAGTGCAAAGCCCAATGTGGGGCTTGATCTCATGAACTGCAAGATCATGACCTGAGTCAAAATCAAGAGTTGGGTGCTTAACTGACTAAACCACCCAGCCATCCCTGTTTTAACCAGGCACTTACTGTGCCAGATCCTGTTTTAGTCATTTTGCATATATTATCATGTTTAATCTTTATACCTTAATTGCTTTTTTTACTTTATCTTCTTTGCGTATGGAGAGATTCAAGCTTAGAAAGGTTACATAACCAGTTAAAAGTTCATCTAGCTACTACCTGATGGAACTAATATTTGACCCAATGGTTGGCTGACTTCAGAGTTCAAGTTTTTAGCCCACTTATGATTCTGTGCATCATGAAGAGCTAAGGAGGCCGCCTCTAAAATGGCATGTGAAAAAAGATCCCACTTGGAAAAGCTTGCATTAAAGTATTTCAGTTGTCCATTACAACTGAAGACCACTTACAGAGATTACTGGTGACAGTACACTATCAGTTATGACAGTTGCTCCTTAGTCACAATATCAAGTAACTTGAGTGGCTGTTGCCCATGTTTCCATCCTTTACATGAATATCATTCATTCAGTTCTGGTCTCCAAGCTACACCTACCCAAATATTGGCAAGACTGTCCTAGTGGTGGTTGGCACCCCACTGAATATTGCACATTTTATCTTATGTGACTAAACTCTCTCATTCTGTTTATCAATAATACCTTCTTTTTAAAATTTTTTAAAATGTTTATTCACTTTTGAGAGAGAGAGAGAAAGAAAGAGAGAATGAGCAGGGAAGGGGCAGAGAGAGAGGGAAATGCAGAATATGAAGCAGGCTCCAGGCTCTGATCTGTCAGCCCAGAGCCTGATGTGGGGCTTGAACCCATAAACCATGAGATCATGACCTGAGCTGAAGTCAGATGCCTAACCAACTGAGCCACCCAGGTTTCCCTATCAATAGTACCTTCTATTACCACATGCTTTCAAAACATCAGAAATCTGACTTCAGCCCCCAGTAATCCAGATTTTGACATTCTGAATCCATTATTGATAACTGGAAGTATACCCATTGGACATTTGGTGTTGAGAGGGCCTTGGGTAACAGTATGGAGTTTCTATAGCAAGCTTTACTTGTTATTTCTCACTGTACTTCCATTTAGAAAACTTATGTAAACTAAAGACTCAGATATTCCTGATGCTCCTGACTTGATACCTCATCAACCCTTTAGTACTTTGGGAACTATTGCCCGATCAGAAGTTACTTCCAGTATGAAAAGAGGTAGTTTAATAGGTGAGCTAATAAGTAAAATTACTTATGTCCATGGCTTCTCAATGAGATCCTGTGCAACCAAGTGGAGGCTCTCTCTGGTTTTAATTTAGGCACACCCACACAGAAAGCTATAAATACCTTGGTCTCCATCCACATATTCTCTCCTTATTTACATAAGAGATCACAAACACTTGGCACATTTGTTACAGCTCTTTCTTATATCCATAAGAGTGATAGACAATCAGTCATAGCACTGTGTGCCCCTGAACTTGGCTATAACCTCACATTCTTCACCACAGTCCAAGAAGCTTCTAGCAATTGAAAGGCATTGCCATGTAAGATGAAAACTCCTTGCCATTCCTTTTCATTTCAAGTTAATGACATAGATTTGGCTGTCTGCCTGGCTCTTTATTTCAGTTTTTCGATCTCTTGGTCTAGCTTCTCTGTTTCACTTGCTGAACCTCAATTTTGTTTCCTTTCCAGACTCCTGCCATACTCTTAATTACATGGATTTCAGTGACCATGCTCCTGTCTCTCAGTTACTAGAGTTGTAATCAGACACCTGGTAACCACTATGCATGTCTCCCAGAATAAATACATTTTACAGTTAAGAAAAATCATTTTCATTACCTCATAATATGAATAAAACTACCAATAAAATGAAAGAGAAGAAGACATTTCATGAATCTAGAATGAGAGTAAGAGTGAAGCTAATCAAAAGAGAAAATAGTCGAGACCAGCATACACGAGGAAGTGATGATGACTATCGCTAATGTATCTTCTTTTCTTCCTTTTATTCATACATAATAATTATTACATAGTATAATTAATTCCTCACAAAAATAATCTCCCATTAAACATTTTCCCTATTAAGCTTTTTTCCAAGTATCTCTGTTCCCCCTCCATTTCTCTGGAAGCAATGGTTAGGGCAGAGAATGTAAAGGGGGTAAGTTATAAAAGGATTTCAATTTCCTTTAGTAAGTTACTCTCTGACTATTTTCACTAAGCTTCCCACAAACAAATAGACTCCTATATTCCATCCAAATCTTCTCACTATGCAGGTAGGGCCTAAATATCTATCTTGCCTAATGCTACTTTCAACACATTTTGTTTTCAGAGATACAAATACAAGGGAAACCAAAAGAAGTCTTCCACTGAATCTTTCCATATAATCTGTTTGAAGTGAAATTTCTTTAGGAAAAGATACTTGCTCAATGATGTTTTATATCTTGACTTTTTGGAATGAAAAGCTAAAGTAAAAAATACATTTTGTGCGTGATTTTTTTAGAAGTACATATTTTTGTATACTTCTGCTGGCAGATTCTTTCGGTTTCAATGATGATTATTTGGAGTGTTTATATTTTATGTGTGGATAGAAACATATTTCTCAAAATTAGGCTCGAGACTAGTCAAGCCAAACTGATTGCATCTTAGACTTCAGACATGTGAAAATTTGCCTGAAAGAAACACTATAGAAACAAATGCTGAGTCCAAATCTAACCTATCATTTGCATAAATAGATATATTGTGTATCAGATAGAAATTTCTTCTAGAAATTCTTTTGTAAGTGACTTAAAATAGTATGCACAGTTTATGATTTACGTTACAAAAATATTTTTTTGTTTCATTCTATCACTTTTATTTATAATCTGTAAACACAGACTAATTTGACTTTGATCAAATTTCAGAATAGTAAAAATGTCAGATAAAGGCTACTCCTTAATTACTTGATGAAATTATTAAAGAAATATTCTGGTGTCTCTTTAATCACAAAAGAGGCATATCACTCTCATTAAGTAAGAAGCAAGGAAAGGCAGAAACAAGGATAGGAAGTGGAATAAATTTTCTGTGGCAATAACAATTTTAAGGGATTAAAATTATACTATATAAGGGCACCTGGGTTGCTCAATCAGTTAAGTGTCTGACTTTGGTTCAGGTCATGATCTCACAGTTGGTGGCTTCAAGCCCCACATTGGCTCTATGCTGACAGTGCAGAGCCTGCTTGGGATTCTCTCTCTCCTTCTCCCTCTCTAAGCTCCTCCCCTGCTTGTGTGTGTGGTCTCTCTCTCAAAAATAAATGAAAAACTTAAATAAATAAATAAATAAATAAATAAATAAATAAATAAATAAATAAAAATTATACTGTATGAATTTATTACTGCATTATGCTACTGATGTCATGTTTGTGTGTATTTCATGTTATACATTAACTAATTACATATAATGCTCTAATTGAGCCTATTTATAAGAACTTTTGTTCTTTTCATTACTTTTATTTGTGTGAAAGAAAATAGTTTCAAAAGAAGTAAAAAATAATATGATGACTCTTGATAAACTAATCATATCCATTTTTTTCTGCTTCTGTTATGATTATAACAAGGTGAAAATGTAACCTGTTAATCAACCAAGATGCACTTCTGTAAATAAATGGATAAATTGTGGCATATCCAAACAATGGAATGTTATGTAGCACTAAAAGGAAATGAACTATAAAGTCGTGAGAAGACATGTAGAAGTCTTAAGTGCATATTACTACATGAAAGGAGCCAATCTTAACAGGCTATATACTGTATGATTCCAACTATAGGACAGCCTGAAAAAGGCAAAACTAAGGAGACAGTAAAAAGAGCAGGGCTTGCGGAGGTCAAGGAGGAGGGAGAGATGAGTAGAAAGAACAGAGAATTTTTTGAGCAGAGCAGCTATTCTGTATGATACTATAATGGTAGATTTAGAGTGAACCTTAATATAAACTATGGACTTTTAATAATAATGATGTATTAATGTAGGTTTATCAGTTGTAGCCGATGTACTATTCTCATCGAGTATATTGATAAGGAGATTATGCACATTTGCTGTCAGGAGGCATATGGGTAGTCTGTACTTTTTTCTCAATTTTTCTAGCAATCTAAAACTGCTCTAAAAAATCCTGCCTATTTAAAATAAATAATAAAATATAACCAGTTCATATTACTATATCTAGGAAGACTAGCATAGTCACAGTGATCATATTTTTAGAAATGATTATCCAGACTTGTGGCTCATCAAAGGATTGTTTTCTCATTTGTGAACTTATTTATGGGCAAAGAATAAAGTTAAGTTACATTATTCCTAACCTAATAAGCCATTTATATAGTAACAAGTACTATTTCATAAAACAGTTTACATATATACACATAAAGATCAGTTAACACAAAATTTACATTATTTTATAATTCATATGCTATAAATATTGGCTGATTGTTTTACTGTTATCTGAAGAATTCAACTTGTCCAGAATTATTTCTGTTTATTTTCCTCAATTTATATTTCTGTTTCAGTTGGACTTCCTAGAGAGACTTTACAGTCTGAATGGCATGCCCTTTCTGATTGATCCCAACTCTTTTAGTTAATTAAATATAGACTTTACATTTTCATGTTTGTATTTGGTAAAGCAAAATTGTGTATTTTTCATTATCAGTGAGATGGATTTTCATGATAATGAATAAAATACTTAAATACTTTCTGTTATCTTTGATTTGTAGATACATTCTTTGGCTTAAGTGGCTACCAAGTTTTCATTAAGCTATCAGTAAGGATTTATAAATATTTTCATGTGGTAGTATACAAAGGCCAATTTGGAAAAGACCTAATGTCTCATTCATATCATTCCATTAGGAATTTCTCCTCTGCACACCCACCCAAAGTCCATCATAGACAATAATTAAGAATCAAGTTTTATGTCCTAAATATTAGTATGTCCTGACGTGTATTCTATGGGTCTCAGGTGTTAATGGATGCTATATGGAAATACTTTGTCATCAAATATATCTAAAAAATGCTAAGAAATTCTTTTTGTAGGATTTTTCAGATCCTTTTATTTGTTAATGTACAAAATTAATCTCAAAGCCAAGGTAGTGTGGTGTATTTTACCATGTGGTCATTTTTCTTTTTGAAAGAATATCTTGCAGAATGAGTGTACCATGAGATGTACTTTGGAACTGTTGATCTAGAATATTCAGGCAACTAATGCAGATGCCACTTAGGTGTTTCACCATTTGTAAATTATAATGAATTATCTTTGACAGTTTTCCATCTGCAATTCTGAATAGCAAATATCAGAGAATTTTTCTTCCTCTAAATCTTAATACAAGTAGGAAAGTTCCCAGATCCCTTTATTACTGATTTTTTTCTGTACTTCTTTTTTATAAATCATGAATCATAATAGAAACCTGGCTTATGAAACATAACATACATTATACCTTAATATTTCCAGAAATTTGCACAAGAGCTGGCATTCTTAACTGATAAAAAACTCACAGAGGGTGGAACATTATTAGTATTCTTTAAAGAAGAGGCTATTCGTTTCAAAAACGATGTCCAATTTACCATAACTGGTTTGCCCTATTCTAAAAAGGGGAATTCTGGCATCTTCACCAATACAAAGCTTGAAACATGTATCTGATAATTTTTAATTGGAAAAATAGATGGATTAATACTATTATGGGAAACTTCTGAATCCCTTCAGAAAAGGGATTCCGAACTTAAAGTATTAAAAGCTATTCCGCAAGTGATGTGATAAGGTATCTTATGTGAGAGGGAAATAAGAAAATTTAAGTAAGTGACCAAAGTGTCTAGAAACTATAAAGGGTAGTTTCTCTACCTATAAAACTGTATCTTTTTAATCAATACCTTTTATTACTACCAGTATCAAAGTGAAGTGACCCTCGTTCTAACCTCAGAACAGACTGGTATATGATTTAAATTTATTATGTAGAAAACTACCCAATTATGTTGTACTCTGTAGTGAAAAACTGTATGTTTGCAATTAGGTTTTTTAGCCTGGACAGTGGCAAAGTGAACCGCTTATCAGAGTGTGCTGGGGAAATTATGAAAATGTAAAAATGGTAATAGTCCATATTTGATGATTCTGATTTAGTAGGGCTGGGATGGGGTCCCAAAATTTGTATTTTTAAAAGTTTTTAAAAATGTTTATTTTTGAGAGAGAGACAGGGTGCGAGTGGGGGAAGGGCAGAGAGAGAGGGAGGCACAGAATCCAAAGCAGGCTCCAGGCTCTGAGCTGTCAGCACACAACCCAATGCAGGGCTTGAACTCATGAACTGTGAGATCATGACGTGAGCCAAAGTTGGATGCGACCAACTGAGCCCCCCAGGAGCCTCCCAAAATTTGTATTATTAACCAGATTCTCAATGGCTCAGTATGCAGCTATCCGATGCCTTTTTTGTGATCCTGCATTTAGAGTCACTGATGTCGAGTTATGAAAGCCCAAAGAGCCAGAAGTGAGCAGCATTTAGCTATCAGTAACTGTAGGAGAGGCTATGAATCTAGTGAATATATGGATATAGTCACAAGAAAATCACAATCTGTGTGGGTCAAGAATAATCAGTTAAGTCGTCACAGTACTCACCTCTCTGTCTTCATCCAAGACTTAGTTTACTAATTCAATATACTGTACTAAATTGTCAGATAAGAGGAAAGTTTTTTCCTGGTTGTCACATGAGTACTGTGGTTAAGTGAAAATGATCTTATCCATTACAAATTAATAAACTTGACTAACCTGATTCATCAACCTTTGGCCTGTCAACAGTGGAACCCTGCAAAACCAGAGAGCCTAACTGTGGATGATAACAGATTTATCAAGAAAATGACACTTTGGGGGCCTCTCTGGAGCTAGACATTGGATTTTCTCCTGCTCAGTCTTGAAGGAAGGGAGAAATGGCAGTTCCCTCACCTCATCCTAAACCCACGTCTGCCACACTCTTCTAGATACCCCATCATAGCTTGGGTTCCCTGAAAAGCAGATGAGACAAAGAAATTGGAAGAAAAACTAACAATAGTTGGAAAAGCTATTTGTATAGTTTGGGCAGTTTCTGCTCTTATTATTATTCAGATTTTTCTAGTATTGGTTAATCAAATCTTGCCCTTTTTGCTCTTTTTCACAGTATATAAGCACCAGAGGACTGTAAAATACAGTAAAAAGTGGCGTATTTTATCAATTTTGTCATTTCCTTATTGTATTAGCCACAGGGCCAGATTATTGAACTTGAGTAACAAATCAGAGCAGATTAATTTGCTCTTGAATCTTAAGAACATTCTCTGGCAGTCTCTAATATTTCACACAAGACACATCACACAGCAATAATGGACCTCCGAAATCCTTATTTCAATTTGGTGCTCATTTTTGTTTCCCTCTTCCTTTTTTTCCACATCTACACTCGCTTATTTCCCCAGTCTACTGCCATAGATTTGGTTGCTTGTTGGTAATGAAGCTCTGACTTAAAAATGTCAAACTTAATGAAAAATGGGGAAAAACATGGTACAGTGGGCCACCAAAATTCCTGGGAGCCTCACACTCATCAAAGGTCACTGGTTTTGCAAATTCATCAACTAGACTTTGAAATGAAGGTACCATCTTCTGACTCTTGTCTCTGGGGAGCTCATTCACTACACTGGGATTATTTCACTGTGAATTATAATAGTGAGCATTTGGAGAGTTTGATATGTATATATATCTATGACAAACAGTTCAAATCAAGTTTTATCTTATTTTTTTTAATGTTTGTTTATTTTTGAGAGAGGGACGAAGCATGAGCAGGGGAGAAGGCAGAGAGAGAGGGAGACACAGAATCCGAAGCAGGCTCCAGGCTCTGAGCTGTCAATACAGAGCCCGACGCAGGGCTCAAACTCATGAACTGCAAGATCATGACCTGAACCAAAGTCGGATGCTCAACTGACTGAGCCACCCAAGTGCCCCTCAGGCTCTGTACTGATGGCTCGGAGCCTAAGCCTGCTTCGGATTCTGTGTCTCCCTCTCTCTCTTCCTCTCTCCCACTCACGCTCTGTCTCTCGCTCTGTCTCTGTCTCTCTCTGTGTGTAAAAAATAAACATTAAAAGTTTCAGATGGAAGGAAAATAGAAATTTAATCAGTAACTTAAGAGAATATTTTAAGTAAGTATTTTGTTATATATTTATGTGTGTGTGTATATATTTTAATTCCAAGAAAAAATTTTACCTCTTATTAAAAAATTGGTTAAATATCCTGACTACCCACTAAATGTTTTGTGTTATACTTGTCTCTTATCACAAATTGATACAGAACAAACATTAGAGCATTTAAGCACCTAATTAATATATATATTTTACTTTTCCTCCATCTGATAATCTTAATAATATTCTTGTTCTAGGTGTTGCCCATGGACAAATATATAGTGCTAGCATATGTTTGAGAGAAGGAAAGTGAGATAAAAGTAATCTGAAGGAAATAGTTCTGTAACTATACATTTGTATCCATGCATAAAGATGGTCTCTTTCTACTTATGTTTTATAGAAACATTACAACACAAAAATTAAACCAAATGAAAAGACTACTCTGGGTAATATTTTTTTTTTGGCTTGTAAATGACTTGAGAAGAATAGTATATTTTCCACTTAAGTATCAGTTAAACACACTTGAACCACCTGCTGTGTGAGTTACTAGGCACTATCCTACATGTGTGTTACCCCTTTAACCCTATCTTGGCTAGTTATAATATGCCTTTTAAAGAGTAGAAAACCAAAGACAAGAGATACTCAATAATGTTCCCTTGCTTACATAGCTAGCTATGTAACTGTGTAGAAATACCACTTCTGGACAGCTGTGGTAGATTAGGCCTCATGGCTAGAATTTTTTGCTTCCAGAATCTATGCTTTTTTCTCTATAGCAGAATTACATTGTAATGTAGTCAGGGTAAAAAATAAAGTCACGTATTTGTTCATCAGGCATTCATTCATTAATTATTCCCCAAAAGCTTAGCATTGTGTTTGGTAATTTTGGGGAATTGCACATGAAGACAATGGTGACCCTTCTCCAAGATACAAAAATAGAAGGAGAAATGAAATATCAGTAAATAGGTACCTATCCTACCAGTGGTACCCAGCTGTCTTTGATAACTCTGTATTAATTGTTTCCCAAAATGTTGTTAAGAAATCCATCTCACCTCTCATCATTTCCCCTGTCTTTTGCAGTTTGGATGGCAGTGGCAAAGTACAGTACTCAATTAGTCATGGTGGCTAACTGTTATAATGACTCCCAACTCTTGTAGTTTAACACAACATAGTACAAACTCATTTCTTATCTGTGGCAGTTTGCAAAGCAGGTTGGAGGGGATTATGGGGAGGGAGGAGCATGGGAAACACTCTATTTCAATCACTTACAGACTCAGTGTCTCTCTATTTGTGATGTTATGGTCGATACATGATCTGCAAAGCTGACTGAGGAGAAAGGATGATGCAAAAAAGATTTTTATGGAGCCAGTTTTCTTCCACATGCCATTTGTTGGAATGCAATTGCATGGCCCTGACATAAAGGCAGAGAGGTTGGAAAATGGATGTTAGCTGTGTTCCCAGAAGGAAAATAAAATGACTCTATGAATACAAAAAAATGGTCTTTGCCACAAGTACCTCTGCCCCCTTGTTAATTTAAGAGGTTTGATTAACAGAAAACAAACCTGAAGTTCAGATCAAAAACTAGTTTTCTAGGGTATATGTGCGCGTGGGGACATCTTGGGCTTTTCATCTGTAAAAAATCCACACGCCTGATTCTGTTCTCTCATACTCCCCTGTAGACTGATACTTCATTTCTTATACAGTCTGAGCTGGGGTGGGGACAATTAGCATGTTTGTTCAGCCTCTCACAATTCCCTTGAATGCACTTCAAGACTGAGGTTTGGAAATATTCAGGGATCCTCTTTCATTTCTGTCTCAGGGAAAATGATAGATTTCTCCATTGATGTTTTTGTCATTTACTCACTTATTTTTTCAAAAATATGTGTTTGGTGTCTACTGTGTACTAAAAATTAAAGCTGATGGTGTGTGTGTGTGTGTGTGTGTGTGTGTGTGTGTGTGTGTGCGCGCGCGCGCGCGCGCATGCATGCATACATATACAGTGGTCAAAACGGACACGGCCCTTGTCCTCTTGGAATTTGTAGTTTAGTTCATGGGGCACAGAGTGGGGCATATATTAAAGATTACATGAAATGAGGATACTTCTAAAAGCTGATACATATTATGAAAGACATTGAGGGTTGGGCAATATATTACAGTGAGGTTTATCCAAATCTTGGTTGATTTTTGAGAGCTGAAGAATAAGTGAGAGTTAACTAGAAAGTGGGAAAGAGGTCCTAAGCAGAGGAAATACTCTCCTCACTCCCATTCCCAATGCAAATGACTCGGGTGCCTCCACTTACCACTTTCTGTGAAGCCATAGACCATGCAGTAGCAATCATAGAGATTTCCCACCAGCATCACAGGATACAGAAAATCATATGAACCTTCTTTATAGTCTCCAAGGAGGGAAAAAAATTAATCTCTGCTGATGAATAAGAATCTTTTTCCTCCTGTGACTGCAACACATTTACTCTCTTGATCTGAAAATTAAATCCTGTTTAGGTTGGGTTTCCCTGTGGCTTTTCAGACCATGTAAATCTTCGAGTACCCCTTTTCTATTCTCTCCTAAGTAAATCTTGTTGTACATTTTACAAGAAATAATATGAATAAGACATTGGTATAGTTTTATAAATGTTTATGAAAGATTCTAGAAATAAATGAGTATAAGTAATCAAGTGTCATAAAGTACTTCAAACAATGAAGAATGAAATTAGTTCTGGAGTAAGTGCATCGATCCTATAGTAGTCAAGACCAACACTTTATGGATAGGAAGGGGAAATTATAATTATGGTTTTCAGGAAAGCTGTATCCAGTTGACGTGGAATTGGCTAATATTGATGCCAACTATAAGTTAAGAATTGATTAGTGGTTTGAATAATTACTTTTAATTTTTGTTTTATTTGTACAAAATTAAAAATTTATAGCCTTCAAGCAATGATAACCTGATTACGGTCTTAATAGCCAAAATACTACACTAATATTATTTCAAAATCTGAAATAGAAGAATGTAATTTTCTAGCAGGCTTATGAAATTTAAGCACAGTCAAAATTATAATGGACACTAATGACATGTAATCAAGGTTGAGTCTGTTAGCTAAATAAACAATTTCAATTTGTGTTTGAAATGTAAATAATGTGATTCATGAATTTTGTTTGGTCCCTACTTGGATACTAGCTGACATTTTGTCTTTATCCTAGCCATTACAATGGTGAAAATGTTTCCATTTTTTTTTCTGGTTATGAATGGATCTTACTTTAAAATTATTCATAACTCATTGATGTATTTTATTTCACAGAATTACTACAACCCAAATATGAAGCAATGCTTTTAAAACCTTCATAGTAGGGGCTTCTGGGTGACTCATTTGGTTAGGTGTCCAACTTTGTTTGGCTTAGGTCACGATTTTGCAGTTTGTGAGTTCAAGCCCCACATCAAGCTTTGTGTGGACAGCTCAGAGCCTGGAGCCTACTTCAGATTCTGCGTCTGCCTCTTCTGCCCGTGCTCTCAAAAATAAATAAACATTAAAAAATTTTTTTAAAAACTTTCAAAGTAAAAGAGAAAAAGGCATTTCATTCAGCAAATATAATATCAAGCACAGAGATTAGAAAATCCACTTCACCTACTGTGTTTTGCTGTAGAGCATGAATAATCCATCAACCAAGAGTTTTAGGAAACATATTTTCCTCTAGAATGAGTGACTGTCATTTTGTATCAAAGTATATTAGAATCTTTTCTGCATCTGTGACACCAGATGAACTTCCATGGTTGTACCAAATTTCAAGAATTTGATTCACTATCCTTCTAAGGAATATTCTACAGAAATATGACTCTTTATGTTGTAAATAACAGCAAAAGAACCTGTTCATTGTGGTCTAAACAATAGTTGTTTCATTGGCTCACATTACTGAACCATCCAGAGATAAAACATGAGATTCAAGTTCTTTAACACGATAGCAAGGCTAAGGCCCCATTTCTCTGTGTTCTTTACCCCTGGGGGTGCTGGCTTTGTCCCAGGGGACAAAACAGCAAGATAACTACTGCTAGTGTTAGGGCAACATGGTTTTGGTTCATATTCACTGGAATAAAAAGGGGTTCCTTTCACTGAAATATAATAAGAAGTGCTATGTAGGCCAAATTAAGAAACTGCCATGAATTTAGGCTTGGTTTTGTTATTCATCCATAAAATAGTAACTGTTACGAGGAGTAATTGGGTCACCTTGAGTTCTGGGTAATAGTTTCTCGCTTGGTAAAAGAGGGGATTGTAGGATGTTAAGAATGCACACACGTTATCTAAGTGCTCCTTTTTCCAGCTAGTCCTGAATTTGATGCATTCTTTTCTTATAATATCATTGCTAAACTTCTGCCCATAATGTTAAAAGTCATTTTACTATAAATCCTAAATTGGATAGAGCCCCAGAATTTATCTGGTATTCATTAACCTTTACTAAGTTTACTAGTTTGCAAGATACCCAGTTTGTGTCATTTTCAGATTGAAGAATGATATTATACCAAAAATGCACATCTTTACTTTATTGAAAGTAGGGAAATTTTAATGTAAATCAAGCCTTAAATGGGACTTCGGAAATTTTTTAAATCATATGTTCTTGTTCCTTGGGGGATAGTAGGAAGAACAAAGAGAATTTGATCATTGGAAAGCAAAACTCCTGGTATTAAAGTGGTATAACATTCTTATCAAGCTTTTAGAATTACTTTTTTCTTGCCTTGAAAATACAAGGTTTTTGAAATTTTATTGCACTTTCAAGCTTTCGTATTGTGAGTGTGTTGGAAACAAATCTTCAGTGGCATTTAAAAGCAAATTAATTAAAGTTTATGAAAACCTACAAAAATTTAATTCTGTTTAAGATTCTGCCAAACATGGAGAATAGGGGATAATATGTGAAAGGAAAGTGTGTCTTCTGGTAAACAAAATGGGATAGGGTGGTTGGGGAGCAAAACAATTATGAGGAAAACATTAATGTGATGTTACTGCAGAGGTCAGACATTTCCTTAAAATAGTAACATTTCATAAGGATTATAGGAAAGTCAAGGGAAGTAAACATTTCTCAGAGTATAATCACATATGACATGACTTTTTTCTTTGTAGACTGTAAGTGCATGTACACACAGTGAATTTAAACTACCCACCTCTATCATTCCTTTCTTATCATACAGAGAAATATATAAAATATTGCTAATATTCAAAGTGTTCTGGGGATGGTGAAAACATGCATTACTATAAATTGCTAGTGTGACTATAACTTTATATATCCTTTCCTAGGGATCATTTTAATACATATAAAAGTCTTAAAATGTATGTACCCACTGGCTCCACTTCCAGAGATTTGTGCTGAATTGATAATTGGACAAGTTTGAAAAACACAGGGAAGATATTCAACAAAGCATAGCTCAAAAGCATGAAAGAATGAAAATAAACCATATAATAAAGTATTATGTTACAGTTAAGTGATGATATAAATCAATATTTCTTGGAATAGAAAGGTGTTAAATGTTTTATCTACACTGATGAATAAATTTAATGTCATTTCCAATAAAAATGTCAACAAAAATAAAAATATAAGGTAAGCTTAAAAAAATTGGAAAATGAAGAATAACTAGAAGGCACTAATAGTGCCACACATATAAGAAAGAGAAAAAGAAAGGTAGAAAAGAAGGGAGGAAGGGAAGGGAACAAAAGGGAGCCACAACATTGAAGGACTTCAGTTTCCTATTGCTGCATAACAAACCACCTTGAAATTCTAAGGCTTAAAACCACCATCATTTACAGTGACTCTTGAGTCATGATGATGGGCTAATCTCAGTTGGTCCCTCTAAAGAATTTGAGGGTGGGATGGTTCTAGGATTATTTAGACTGACCTCATCTGAGAAAAATGGGTTGGTTTGGGCCTATTTCACCTGATACTCATCCTCCTTCTGGGCCTAGTGGGCTAATTTGGATATCCTTCTTGTGGCAATAAGTACAATAAAACAACAGAAACACAGATGTCCTCTTGAGGCCAAGACTCTGAGTTGCTGTATCATAAGTTCCACTACTTACTGTTAGCTAAAACAAGGCATAATGTCTGTTCAGATTTAAGGAATGAGGTAGGAACTACAGACTTAGAGGATGAAGGGCATGGATAAAGGGTGAAGAACTAGGGGCATAAATACAACTATGAAAACACCCATGTGACAAATTACATATTTTTGTAATGTGTGAAGAGTTCTTATCAATCAAAGATTAATTATTCAAAATAAAAAATACACAAAAAACAAGAAAACACAATTCATTCAAATAGGAATACAAAAGTTTTGTAAACATATAAACCTCATTAATAAACTTCAACTGCATTTGGAATTAAATAATGCTTATTAAGATAATAAGATACTTCCTCTTACATCCAAGAGACTGACAGTTTAAAATTTTGATGGTAGATTATGTTGAGCAGGGTGTGAAGGTACACAAATATTCCCATTCTCTCTTGGTAGAAACCTAGTTTTTAAGACTGCATTGGATGATAATTTGATAATATCCATCATAATATGAAATGAATATATATTTTAAACAACAGTTTTACTTGTAAGAACTTATCCTCTGAATATATATATATATATATGTATATATATATGTGAATATATATATATATATGTGAAAGAATGTAAATTGTAATTGTGTAACACTCAACATAATTTGAATATCCATGAATGCTTTGTGCTTATGTAAATTATGGTACATTCATATAGTAGTATACCTTGCAAACACTGAAAGAGTGAAGTAAATCTATATGTTGTCTCTTGTAGGGTTTTTGTTGTTTTTAAAAAAATTTTTAATTTGAATAGTTTAAGGTGTCTGAAGTTGGAAATAGTTTCCTTTTTATTATATAACTGTTTATACTTGTTGATATTTTACAATGTATAATTCAAAATGACCATTAGAAGCAAAATGTGCATGACATAGTAAAGCAGCAAATGAACAGAACATTTAAGTATTATCCTTTCTCTGCAGAATTATACACATAAAGGCACATACATACACATAAGAAAGACTAGAAAGTTGTTCACCAAATTATGAAAAGTAGTTTTAATGGAATGGAATGTCGGGTGATATTTATAATTATTTCTATATATCATTTTGCTTTTATTTTATTTTTAAAAAGCATGTAGTATCTTTCTAGTGAAAATCTACTTTTATGTTTTTACATCACATCTTCCTAATCTAAATCTACAAATGGGTACCTTTGAATATATTCCTTTAACTATTGTTAAACAAATTTTGAGTGCCTGACCACTCTGTATCAGAAAGTATTCTGGATGCTGCAACTGCATCCAGTGTAAGGGGCTAATATTCCAGTAAGGGAGCTAGATAATGAACAAAAAATAAGCAAGTGAATGAGTAATATAATTGTATATAGTGGTTAATACATTTAAACATTTAAGAAATAACCCAGTCTGCTTCCTGCTCAGAGGAGCACCATTGTGCCTTGACTCAAAGTTTTGAGCCAATCTCTGATTCTCCTAGACATTTATTTGCACATATTCCTTTAATATACTTTTTATACATTGACGATCTACTTTGTGAAAGGCATTGTGCTACATGCTAGGGATATGATCTTAAATGAAATATGCTCTACCTTATGGTGCTTATAGTCCTCAATATCACAGGTGATTTTTTTCTCAAAAGAAGAATTTGACATGATCATGGCTCTTAAATTGGGAGAATCAGAGCATTTAAGCACAATTTGGGATTTTTATCAAAGTACACATGACAGACTGATTCCTTCTTACTGTATTCTACTGGATTCACACCACTATTTTGGGTTCGTATCTATGGGAGCAGAATATGTGGGTGGTGTATGCGCTTTAAACATACCTTCGATGATTGCAAAATATGTCTCCAATTGATAACCACTGAGTTTGATCATCAATATGGCCCATTCCTGCTCCAAAATGGGACATTGCTTTAGCTTATTTAGGCAGCCAATGGAAAAAGAATTACAAAATTTATGTCTATGTCTCTATCAGATAATAAGTAATTCCTGTGAAAATACTAGTTGGAGTTACTCCCCTGAGAATTGTCTGGCATGATTCTTTATGTTCAGAAATGATGCTACTGACTACTAGAAGCAAATGTGACTTCAAAGTCAGTGAGCAAAGGAAGCGAGAATATCTCCTTGAATATAAATCATAATGCCAAAACAACTTACTGAGTCAGAAGAGTCAATGGGAACACGAGTTAGCTTTATCATTTGTGTCATGAAGATAAAGCCACTGGTTAAGTTATTGGTTCACTTTTGGAAGCACAGTTTTGGTGACAAGTGTGGGCTGCTTTTGAGTTTCACTTTTCCAGAAACAAACAAACAAGTGAGGAAGAGAGACAGGAAAAGAAGAGGGAAAAGAGCATTGTACTAGCGACATTGCTGTAATTTCATAGGGTATTTTCAGTATCTCTGCAAACATCTATTGTGTGTCCAATGTTGAACTCAATCTTTTGCCCCTTTTTCTCGGCTTGAATTCCAGGGCATGTGATAAGTTAGGAGAGTAATGACCTGGAAGATATCTGATAATTCTGTCTAGCTACCTCTAATTCCAGGATACTCATCTTTGGACTTTTTTTTTGTTTGTTTTAAGAGAGAAATATATCTTCATTTGTTAATTTGGTGTTATTAAAAATTTTTCTTGGGGCGCCTGGGTGGCTCAGTCGGTTAAGCGTCCGACTTCGGCTCAGGTCATGATCTCACAGTTTGTGAGTTCAAGCCCCGCTTCGGGCTCTGTGCTGACAGCTTGGGGCCTGGAGCCTACTTCGGATTCTGTGTCTCCCTCTCTCTCTGCTCCTCCCCTGCTCACACTCTGTCTCTCTCTCAAAAATAAAATAGAGATTAAAAAAAATAAAAAAAATTTTCTTATATATAGCCATACTAAATCCTCACTGATAGAAGTGATCATGCATGTACGTAAAGTAACCATGACAGACAAGTAAATCTTTTTAAGTTTATTTATTTTTGAGAGAGAGAGAGAGAGAGAGAGAGCAAGCATGAGTGGGGGAGGGGCAGGGAGAAAGAGAGAGAGAGAGAGAGAGAGAGAGAGAGAGAGAGAGAGAGAAAGAGAATCCCAAGCAGGCTCTGCACTGTCAGCACAGAGCCCGATATGGATCTTGAACTCATGAACCGTGAGATCATGACCTGAGCCAAAACCAAGAGTTGGAGGCTTAACCAACTGAGCTACTTAGGTCCCTGACAGACAGATAAATCTAATTAGCATTCTTGCAGATGCTCTTATCTAACAGAATATCCCAACTTATATAGTTAAATTTTTAAAAATCTGCACACATTAATCATTGATTAAAACAATAAAAAAAATATTTGCATGTGGAGGTAAGACCAAAGAGATAAAATTCAAGAAATAGAAAGGTCTATAAAACTTTATGATAGTCATAATAATAATAGGAATGGAAATTCTAACATTAAGATTTTAAGCAAAGCATTCACAATTGAGTAATAATATTTGAATATTTATGTCACTAAAATGAAATAATGCAGAGTTGCAAAAATATATTGGCAATGTTTGATTTGTGTATGATTTTACATTTTAAAAATCTTATTTAGATATATGTGGCATTCAACATTGTATAAGCTTAAGGTGTACAGCATATTGATTTAATGCATTTATATTGTAATATGACTGTCATTGTAGCATTAGCTAACACGTCTATCATACCACATAATTATTTCTTCTAGTGTTGGGAACAAGATTCTAGTATCTTAGCAAGTATAATGTTTATAATATAGTTTTTTTGGCTATAATCACTGTAGGGTGTATTAGGTCTCTAGGGCTTATCTACTAGTTGCAAATGATTTGCAAATAATTTTAGTGGCGGATTAAGAAAGGGATGGTTTTACCTAATGTTTTTGTCACCCCTAATGTTTTGTCACATGAGGATAACTACTCATGGGTCACCTTTCTAATAAGATGGCCCTGATTGTCTACTAGGTGTTTTAATGTATTGTGATTAATTTGTTTGGACAGAGAAGCATATAGAGTAAAACAAAAACTATTGAGATGGAATGAGATCCTGAAGGGACACAAGACTATTAATCAGAGTGGAAGTGTCTGTTATTCTGATGCACAGCTTTTCTAAGTTCTTTGAAGGGGATGATAAAGCACAAAGTATGTGGCCAAGAGTCCTTGACAGGAGAGACACCATTTGATTAATGAGATATGATGTATAGTTGATTGATTTTTTAGCACATTTGGTGTTTTTCACAATGATCCATCTTAATTTTGGATATATTATCAATATATTCAGTAAATGTCACTGATGATACCTATCACAACAGACATGTTTTTTCCATGAAGAGTCTAATTTTCCCCGTAATTCATCATTTGTGTTTAGTTCAGACCCAGTTTTATGTAGCTTCCCATAAATATTGATCTTGAAAGAAAAAAGAGAAGAAAAGCTCTTTTACTACTGTCTTTTATTTGTTAATATTAAATCTAAATATGGCTGTATAATAACAGTGCATCATTGAATCTATCACATACAATGTTAAGATTACTTATAAATTGTTTGCATATCTTTGGGCTTGCTTTTGGACTTCTTTTTCTATTCCACAGGTCAGTCCTTGCATTTGTTGTCTACTAAGTTAATACAGCATGATAATAATTATTATCTGATAAGACAAGGACCCCACTTGCTTTTCTTGCTCTTAATACTCAGGTTCTTTTAGGGACTTTAACTTCCTACAAAAATTATACAACCAGCTTCTTAAATTCCTACCCCAAAAGTGACTTAAGTTTAGAATTATCATAAATTTGTAGATCAGATTTTGAGCAAGTGGTACCTTTGTGATTTTAAATCTTCTAATCCATGAATAAAATACATACAGGTATTGATTTAGGTGTTCTTTAATAGTTTTCAAGAAAATGTAATCATTTGGTCTATAAAGTCCCTGTGGGTTTTTTTTTTTTTTCAGGTTTATTTCTGGAAATATATTTATATTGTATTATTTATATGTTATATGTTTTATTTATATTTTAGTTGCTAAAGTTATATTTTTATCTGTTCCTATAATACAGAAATACAATTATGTTTGCATTTTCTTTCTCTATTCAAAATTTGCTAATCTCTCTTGCTAATATAGTATGTCCTTAAAATTGTGGGAGGCAACTATGTAGAGCAGGGGTTACAAAATCCAGTCTGCAGACCAAATCTGGCCTGCTCTTTGTTTTGTAAATAAAGTTTTACTGGTACACGGTCATGCTCATTTGTTTATGTATTATGTATGGCTCTTTCCGTGGTACAGATTTCAATAGCTATAGCAGAGACCAGACAGCAAAATATTTACCGTCTTGTTCTTTACATGAAATGTTTGCTAACCTCTGATGTAGATAATCATATCTAACTCTCCCCCACAAAAAAAATCCACAAAACTTTATTTTTTCTTTGCAATCCTTACACCTTTTAATTATTATTCTTAATAAAATGAAAGTGTTTCTTTTTCTTAAATTTTTTTTAATGTTTATTTATTTTGAGAGAGAGACAGAGTGTGAGCAGGGAAGGAGCAGAGGGGGAGGGAGACACAGAATCTGAAGCAGGCTCCAGGCTCTGAGCTGTCAGCACAGAGCCCGACGTGAGGTTGTAACTCACCAACTGTGAGATCATCACCTGAGCGAAGTCAGGCGCTCAACCGACTGAGCCACCAAAGTGTCCCGAAAGTGTTTCTGTTATGATATTGTGTAAAAATGTTCATATTGGGTAACCGTTTCTTGTTCCTGAACTATACAGAATTGCTTTCACCATTAGGCCACCAAATATGGCATACTATAACTATGTAAATCAGGCTAAATTCACTTTTATTCCTAATTTGAATTTTGACCAATGCCTTTCTGCATATATACTGAGATGGTCATATATTATTTATACCTTTAATATTTTAATATGGTAATTTATAATAATCAGTATTCTAATATGTGAAAATTGTATACCTGCTATAAAGTCAACTTACTTATATTGTATTATCTATTTTAGAAAAAATGTATTAGTGAATTTAGTTTTATAATTTTTTGAGGTAATGTTTATAACTGAGATTGTTCTCTAATTTTCATTTCCCATATTGTCCTTCAGTGGGTTTTGCCATCAAGATATAATAGCTGTATCAAATGCTTAAGATTTGAATCATTTCCTTTATGCATGTTTATTAAAATTCACTATTTGGGACTGGAGTTTTCTATAAGATAAGATGTTTTAACTACGTTTTTAATAATTCTAGTGACTGTAGAACTATTCAGGTTTTCTACTACCTTTAATTTTTTTTTTATTTTATTGTGGTAAGAAGACTTAATATGAGATCTCTCTTTTTTTTTAAAAAAGTAACGTTTATTTATTTTTGAGAGAGACAGAGGCAGGGGAGTGGCAAAGAGAGAGGGAAACACAGAGTCTGAAGCAGGCTCCAGGCTTTGAGCTGTCAGCACAGAGGCCGACTAGGAGCTCAAACCCACAAACCGCAAACCACAAACTGCAATATCATGCCCTGAGCCAAAGTTGGATGCTTAACCAAATGAGCCACCCAGGCACCCCCGATATCTACTCTCTTAATACATTTTAAAGTTTATAATATAATAATGCTGAATATACATACAGGGTTGTACAGAAGATCTCTAAAAGTTAGTCATCTTGCAGAACTGAAACTTTAAAATGCCCATCTGTTGTTAATTTTCCTTTTACCCTTACTTCCAGCCCCTGACAAGCAGCATTCTGCTCTTTCAGTTTATGAATTTGACTGTTATAGATACCATACAGGAGTAGAATTACACAGTATTTGTCTTTTGACCATTTGTATATCTTCTTTGGAGAAATGTCTCTTCAAGTCCTTAGCTCACTTTGTAAGTGGGTTGTTTGGATGCTCAGATGATTGACTTCAGTATTTTATCTTTATTTTTTTAAGTTTATTTATTTTGAGAGAGAGAAAGAGAGCAAGTGGGGGAAGGGCAGAGATAGAGGGAGAAAGCGAGAATCCCAAGCAAGCTCCGCATCTCCAGCACAAAGCCCGATGCAGGGCTCAAATTCATGAACCATGAGATAATAACCTGAGCTGAAAACAAGAGTTGGATGCTTAACTGACTGAGCCACCCAGGCACCCCAGTATTTTAGCTTTAACTTGAATTATCATCCTAGTTGTACTCCACAGTTTTAATATATAATATTTGTATTATTTTTCAATTCTTGATTTCCCTTTATTCTCAATTTTGCTTTTTTTGTTTTTAATTTTGAGACCATACCTTTAAATATGTACAACTGTAATTCTATATTTCTGGTGACTTAAAACGTTGGTCATTCTAAATTAACCTTCTTTTATCTGTAGTAATGATTTTTCCCTTGTATCTGTTTTATCTGATATTATCTGGTCATACCTATATCATTCCATCAAGCCAACTGTCAGTTACCGTTTCTTGGTGTATCTTTTTTCCCTCTCTTTACTTTCAAACACTCTGTATCTGTATGTGATAGATAATGCTCTAGAATTTTTAGTTTTAAAAATATTTTTAATGTTTATTTCTATTGGAGGGAGGGAGGGAAGAAGGGGGGGAGGGGCAGAGAGAGACTAAGACAAAATCTGAAGCGGACTGCAGCCTCTGAGCTGTCAGCCCTGTGCTCTAGAATTTTAAATATAACATTTATTCCATTTTATTTTTTGTAATTACTGATATATGTGAATTTAAAACTATTAATTGTGCTGCTTTTTGCCCTACCTTTATTTTTCTTCATTTTTGCCTTTATTTGAATTTCAGGCTGTGATTTGTTTTTCATAGATTTTTCTCCCATTTTTACTAGTTTGGAAGCCATCGACTGTGTCTGTTCCTCTAGTGTTCATATTACAGAAATTTTACAACATACATCATTCATTTATCAGAATGTATTGTCATATGATTATTGGTACCTTAAGCGTTTTTATGGAAAATGCAAGGAAGTTAGAAAAATTAATTATTTTTAACCTCCTGCTGACCTATGTTTTGGTTTTTGTGCATTCATACATCTAAATGTGTGGAAGTACATACCTGCCCCCCCCCAAACATTGTTTTATGCATAATTGTTTGTTTATATTTATCTACACGTTTACCATTGATTTTCTCATCTTTCCTTTTGGCTTCTTTAAGCTTTTACCTGTTGTCATATTACCTTCAGCCTAAACTACATGTTTTAGAATTTTCTTTAGTACTGATCTGAAATTCGTCCACTTTTTGTGTCATTATTTATCTTTATTCTTGAAAAGTATTTTGAGGACTACAGAATTATGGTTTGACAGTTACTTTCTTTCAAGCTATTTACATGTCATTCCATTATCTGTAGCAGTCCAGTATTACAGTTAAGAAGCCTGCTGTCATCTTTCACTCTTTTTAGATTCTCTTTTCTTTTCTTTCCTTCTTTTTTTTTAAAGGGCTTTCCTATGATGTTTATAGAGGTGGATTCTTTTTTAATCAAACTTATTTGAATGTTGAATCTTTGAATTGATGTATTTGTTTTGGAAATTCCTTAGGTGTGGTCTCTTCAAGCATTGCCTTTGCTTAATTTCTTCTCTCCTCATCTTCAGTTAAAGAGACGTTTGATAGTCCTGTTTTATTCTCTCCTCGTCTCCCTTTTCCAATCTTTAACTTTTAATCTCTTTATACTCATTATGAATAGTTTCTGATCTATTTCTCGGTTTACCACTTTTCTCTCCACTGTGTTTAATAGAGTATTAAACTTGTCCATGGAATTCTGTTCATTTTTTTCCCCCAATCTGTTTTGTCTGTTGTTTGAATTGGATCAATTATATATTTATCTCCTCTCAAGCTTACTGAGTTTATCTCTCATCTCCACTCTACTATTGAACCAGTTCAGTGAGTTATTAATTTCAGTTATTGTATTTTTCAGTTCTTTATTTTCAACTTGGTTCTTTTTTTTTTTTTTTTTTTTTTTTTTTAAGACCCAGCGCAAGCAGGGAGAGGGACAGAGGAATAGAGAGACAGAATCCTAAGCAGATCCCATGTTCAGCATGGACCTTGACACGGGGCTCGGTCTCATAACCTCAGGATCATGACCTGAGCCAAAACAAAGACCTGACTGAATCACCCAGGCACCCCCAATTTGGTTCTTTTTAAAGAAGTAACTACTTTATATTTTAGAATAGGTTTAGATTTACAGAAGAACTGTGAAAATAGCATTGAAAGATCCCATCCTTAGTTTCCCCTGTAATGTTACATATTAATATGGTATATTTTGAAAATTTAATGGACCAATATTGATATTATTATTAACTGCATTCCATAACTCATTTAGAATTTTATGGTCTTCATGTCATTTCACTTTTCTGTTCCAGAATCCCATCTATGGTACTACTTTATTTGTTGCTCAGGCTTTTCTAGCCTTGTATATTAGAAGCTTTGTCAGTTGTCCTCTCTGTCCCATTGATACATTCTCACCATTATTGAGTTATTTTAACTACTCTACTATTTCCTAAAAGAATAGCTCCATGCTCAAGCCTGCTAGACACCACCTAATAGGATTGGACGTAATGAAACAGGGACCGTGAGAGAGAGAGAGAGAGTGTGTGTGTGTGTGTGTGTGCGTGTGTGTGTTTTTTCCATTGGTGTTTTTCAGGTTTGAAAAAATATTTGTTTAAATATTTTAAAGACTAGGATGATGTTGCCCAAGTAGTTGTATAGAAAAGTGTTTTTTGACATGATATGATGGATCTTATTCTGCCAAAATTTGATGGTTTTACTAAGAAAAAAAAATGCCTCATCAAATTTGTAAGCTGGACTACTATTACTTTACAGATACAGAAAATGCTACAAAAATGAAAGAATCTTAACTTTACGCAGAACCCGCTATATTCAGCAGATAAACTTCAGCATCTAAGTAAAAATAAGCCCAAAGTTTCGAAGGGCAAATTCTAATATTCTTATATTCTAATTAGTTTGAGCAAAAGCTTTTCTATAGATATTGTGAATTGATATTAAAAGTGAGTTGTCTTATTTTTATTTAATAAAACTCTTAAAAATATTTTCTTTTTAATTGACTTCAAAGGGCAAATCAAGTATCATTTTCTTATATAGAATATGAACTCAAGCTTTCTTTTTTCAAAAAATTTTTAATATTTATTTATTTTCGAGGGGGGTGGGGAAGGAAGCAGGGGAAAGGCAGAGAGAAAGGGAGACAAAAAGTCCAAAGCAGGCTCCAGGCTCTGTGCTGTCAGAACAGAGACTGAAGGGGGCTTGAACCCACAAACCATGAGATCATGACCGGGCCAAAGTCAGACACTTACCCAACTGAGCCACCCAGGCACTCCTCAAGCTTTATGTTCTTGACCTCATGTTTGGAAATACCTTAGAAGCTTGGAAGAAATTTTTCTGTTCTTATGGCAGTTGTCAAAAGATCATCAAGAGAATTTAGAACTCAAGTGTGACTTATTTGCCAACTTGCAAATTAAATCACTTCGTACCATAAAATCTATTCTTTTTTACCCTCAATAAATGCATGTGGTTTTTTATTTTTTTTATTTTTTTATTTTTTGTTTTTTGTTTTTTTTGTTTTTTTTTTTTTTTTTTTGGCTGTCATTCCTCCTTACACCTCTTTTATGTTAAGGAATAACAAATTGCTTTTTTATGGGTTTTTCACTTTGAAAAAAAAGCAGACCTAAAAGGTAACACAGAAATTGATTCCATTTAATAAGCAACTAGAGAGAAAACTTAGGCCACAACAGTATCAAGGCTTATATTATTATCATATGATGCATATTTAAAGAAAATAACTTGGAAATATGGAAATGATTTTACTGTATTTTATTTGTGTTTATTCACAATATTTAATTCATTTTGAAATACTTTTAGATGGGATTGTGAGTTTTTACATTTTTCAGAAAGTAGGCATGAGTTCTCAATCTTAATGGCTTTCATTAAAACATTTCTAATTTTATTTTTTTTAATTTTTAATTTTTTTTTAATTTTTTAACGTTTATTTATTTTTGAGACAGAGAGAGACAGAGCATGAACGGGGGAGGGTCAGAGAGAGAGGGAGACACAGAATCTGAAACAGGCTCTAGGCTCTGAGCGGTCAGCACAGAGCCCTACGCGGGGCTCGAACTCACAGACTGAGATCATGACCTGAGCTGAAGTCAGACGCTTAGCCGACTGAGCCACCCAGGCGCCCCAAAACATTTCTAATTTTAAAATTAGTAGATAGTGACAGGCAACTTAATGCTTTTAAATTCTTATAGAAAACTAAGTAATAAAAATTAACAAATGAAGTATTTAAAGCAAGATATTATAAAATAGAAAACAAAATAACTCTAGTACTTGGGAATTATGATTAACAAATAAAGTATAAAATATTAAAGAATAAAAATAATGAAGTTGATAAATCAATAACTGATTTTTAAATTTCATAACAATATTGACAATATATGGCTAATCCAGTCAAGGAAGCAAGAAAAAAATCTATAACATAAAATCAGAAATGTAGACATTATTACAATAAAGGAAGCAATAAAGTGCATTATAATGAAAAACTGTTTATCTGTA
Organism: Felis catus; assembly: GCF_018350175.1. NCBI lineage: Eukaryota > Metazoa > Chordata > Mammalia > Carnivora > Felidae > Felis > Felis catus. Next base: position 75,381,134 of record NC_058370.1, read on the forward strand.
TACAAGTAAATTTTAAATCTCAACATAGTGGATAATAACCAATATTTATTGATTCATGACGGGTCAGTAATTTGTATTTTTTTTTATTATACAATTTATTGTCAAATTAGCTAATATACAGGGTATATGGTGTGCTCTTGGCTTTGAAGTAGATGGCCATGATTCACCACTTACAAAAATCACCCAGTGCTCATCCCAACAAGTACCCTCCTCAATGCCCATCACCCATTTTTCCCACTCCCCCACTCCCTCCCACCCTCAGTTTGTTCTGTGTATTTAAAAGTCTCTTATGGTTTGCCTCCCTCTCTTTTTGTAACTACATATTTTTTTTCTTTCTCTTCCCCCAAGTCTTCCATGAAGTTTTTCAACTTCCACATATAAGTGAAAACATATGATATCTGTCTTTCTCTGACTAATTTATTTCACTTAGCGTAATACCCCCGAGTTCCATCCATGTTGTTGCAAATGGCAAGAGTTCATTTCTTTTCATTACTGAGTAGTATTCTTTTGTGTGTGTGTGTGTGTGTGTGTGTGTGTGTGTGTGTGTGTGTATGTATGTGTATGCGTGTAGCCCTGCTACAAACATGGGAGTACATGTGCCCCTATGAATCAACACTCCTGTATCCTTTGGATAAATTACCAGTAGTGCTATTCCTGGGTTGTAGGGTAATTCACTCATTAATTTTTTGAGGAAACCCATACTGTTTTCCAGAGTGGCTGCACCAGTTTGCATTCCCACCAACAATGTAAGAGAGTTCAGTGGGGCAGTATGTTGAATTGTTGGGATAAAATAAGTCATGTACCAAAGTTGCAATATAATCTGTATTGTAGGAATTAAATAGGTAAAAGTGAAAGAAAAACACCTAAAAATCAAAGAATTATGAAAGTATGAAAAACCAGGTGAATAATTATTTGATCTAAATTTGAGAGCATAATAATATATATCTGGCATTTTAAAAAACACCCCAAATATATCTTCAAAACCCTAGTATTTACAGGTAATTATAAACCATTAACCACTACACAGTATTAAATTTTATGATTACTTTCTAAAATAAGGTTATAGTTGCATGATTTATCTTATTAATGTTCATGTGCTCAAAATTTTATACAGATAGAGAAATGTTTGGGATCAACTAGGCTTAGTGTCTGGCTAGGTAAGTGTGGTGAAAGGAAATAAGAGCCAAGAAGTTAAGGATATTTGTAAGAAGGAAATCACGGCAGACCATTACATTTAAGATGGATATGAAGGAAGACAAGATAAAGTAGACAGATACTGAGAAATAGGCAAGGTCAATTCCTTCAATAATTCAATATGCATTTTTATTACGGGTCTCTTCCAGAAAAGAGGGTGAGGAGAAAGAAAGAAATAGATTGACTTGGAACTTAAAGTCTAAGCAGAGAGCAGTCTGAGAAACATACAAACACACAATCACAAAACACCTAAGTTAAACTCTTTGAAGGATTTTGTTGTACATCGAAAACATTATTGCTGGGGAATTTGATCCACATAGAAAGTGTCAAAGAAAAAGTTGGATGGGACATATTAAACAGGTAAGGAAGACCTCATTTAATACCGTTGCCAATAGGGGAGAGAGAGAACTCCATTCCTTTGAAACCAAAGCAAAAGAGGTTTTAAGCATTGAAGTGAGCTAGTGGAAATATAGTGGAAGTTGTTAGGGGTTTTGGTTAATGTGATTAGGCTATCATTGTTTGCTAATTGACACTTCAGAAGTAAGGCCCCTTCCCTTTCACAGAGACTGGGACCTAGGGGCACTATCTTCTGGATGATTACATTTCAAAAGAATGGCTCCAACGTTCTTGAGGCAAACATTCCTGGGTTTTAAAATTGACAAATGTCTGGGAGATGATTTACATTGAAAAGGGCCAAAGAAAGAATTCACGGTTATAGATTTTCTGAAGTAAATGATCTTAGAAAAGATAGGTCTGGGGCCTGAGTGGCTCAGTCTGCTAAGTGTCTCATCTCATGGTTGGTGAGTTCCAGCCTACATCAGGCTCTGTGCTGATAGCTCAGAGCCTGGAGCCTGCTTTAGATTCTGTGTCTCCCTCTCTCTCTGCTCCTCCCCTGCTAACACACTCTCTGTCTCTCTCTGTCTCTCTGTCTCTCTGTCTCTCTCTCTCTCTCTCTCAGAAATGAACAAACATCAAAAAAATTATTTTTAATAAAAAAAAAGAAAAAGAGGGGCACCTGGGTGGCTCAGTCGGTTAAGCGTCCAACTTCAGCTCAGGTCATGATCTCAAAGTTCGTGAGTTTGAGCCCCGTGTCGGGCTCTGTGCTGACAGCTCGGAGCCTGGAGCTACTTCAGATTCTGTGTCTCCCTCTTTCTCTGCCCCTCCCCTGTTCATGTTCTGTCTCTGTCTCAAAAATAAATAAATATTAAAAAATTTAAAAAAAAAGAAAAAAGATAGGTTAGGGGCTGATATTCAGTAGGAAACCTGTGTGAAGCTTAGTTAGGCTGAGGGGAATATTAAGGTTACCTGATCAGATATCAGCTTAAATTTTCCAAAAAAAAATATGAGACTCTAAAGAATGACTGCTAACCAGAAAAAGAATTGGGGAGCAGGGGATATTTTGGCCAAGAAATTCCAAGCAGAGGAAAACAACTGATGCAAAGGCAGCTGAATCTGTAGAAGAGAGGAATGATGAGCCATAAAGCAACGTTGGAGGAAGATATCTGACTTGCATCCCCAGGAAAACCTTATAGGAGTATTTCAGGGCAGAAGTGTCAACAGAATCAAATACTGCTCATAGTTAAGAAAGATTAGGATAAAAATATCCCACTGAAGTTACTTCTGTAGAAATAATGGGAACATCAGCAAGAGCTATATTGGAGGAATGACAGGGGCTGAAGCCACTTTGAGGTAGGCTTTTGAGTGAGTATAAGCTTAGGAACCAGAGAGGTAAAGAAACAAGATGTAGATTTACTTGTCTAAGATACTTTCTTATGAAAGCCAAGAAGTTACATCATAACGAGGAGAATGTGGTATCAAATTGTTATTGGTTTGTTTACTTTTGTCTGTTACTATTTTTGAGAAGGTAGGAAGTTGAATACATTTAAAAGTTATGAGAGAGATCCTTTTGTGTGTTAGAGGTTGATTATGTAAGAGAACTTTGTATAAAATTTCTAAAAATATAGGCGAGAACAGGATCTAATATAAAGGCAGAAAGATTAGTCTTAGATGAAAGATGGGAAGCTTTTCTGTTCATGAGAGTGGAAAGGATTAGAATGAGTACAGATGTGAGTAATTTTGTAATTTGGTAGCAGAAAGAGGAAGATGCAATCAGAGGGTGAAACAAAAGATTAGATCATCTGCTTAGAGTGAGAATGGTATCCAATAGTTGATAGTCATATATTGTGATATACATTTTGCACCCTTTTGAGATTTATAATTATTGGGAAGTATTTTGGCCTCTTGGGTGTCAGTTTTCAAAACTTCTACTTTGGTATATATACAAATATATATACAAATATACAGTTTTGTCGACCCAGGGTTGGTATTTTTCCATATTGAATGGGGGGGGGGGGAACAAACCCAAAAAACAAAACAAAACAACAAAAAAACAGCAATACAATGGATTGCATATTATTGACAAATTTCTTAATTAATGGACCATTTATTTTAGGGGAAAATGTGAAAAATAAGAGGTTGGTTCATTGTGAAAAGTGGAGATGTTAATTGACTAGATATCTATCATAAGAAGATTAAAGCGTACTCCTAGTAAGTGAAGTAGAACCAGAAAGATGGATTAATTATGTTCCCTGAGGAGGATGTCCAAATTAATGATCTCAGAGGCCATTAAAAATTCCAATATATGGCAATGAAATTGGCTGTCTGAGGTAGAGAAGAGAAAATATTTTGTTGAAAATAAGAAGGTCAAGAAATTTAGTGGCTAGAGCGTTAGAAGAATCACCCATTTTAGATGCTGAAGTCAACAAGGAAAATAAAATAGTAAGAATGGGAATCTTCAAACCGAAGTCAAGTCTTCAATAAATGATAATTTATCCAAAAGTACACTGGTAATAGCAAGAGGAGCAATTGAGATAGCCAAATAATTTGAACATCAAAGAGAAGAATATTTTTTTCCAGAGGACAGGTGGAGAAAACATCTGGAATAAGCAAGAGGGAGCAAGGAGAATACCACAATGCCTCCTGAACCTGAGATATTTTATGATGAGAGAGAAAAATAAGCCTGTTATTGGGAGGGGTCTCAGGAATAAAACAGTGAACATTATTTCATTTGAGGCAAGAGTAAAAGAGAGTTTTTGAGAACTTGTAGTCATGTACAGTGTAAAGGATAAAACTTCTGGGGAGCCTGGGTGGCTCAGTAGATTGAGCATCCAACGTCAGCTGAGGTCATGATCTCATGGATCTCAGAGCCATGTCAGGCTCTGTGCTGACAGCTCAGAGCCTGGAGCCCGCTTCAGATTCTGTGTCTCCCTCTCTCTCTGCCCCTCCCCTGATCATGCTCTGTCTTTCTCCCTCTCTGTCTCGAAAATAAGTAAAACATTAAAAAAAATTGTAAAAAAGGATAAAGCTTCCAAAAACCAGAGTGAATTTTTTTTTCTTAATGTTTATTTATTTATTTTAGAGAGAGCACAAGTGGGGGAGGAGCAGAGAGAGAGGAAGACAGAGAATCCCAAGCAGGCTCTGTGCTGATGCAGGGCTTGAACTCATGAACCGTGAGATCATGATCTGAGCAGAAATCAAGAGTCGGACACTTAACCAACTGAGCTACCCATGTGCCCTTAGAGTGAAAGTTTTGAGAAAGAGGAGAAAGGAAAATGAGGGACAGAGCAATAAAGTGAGGAAAGGAGAATGCAAAGATAAGGTGATATTCTGTAGATTAACTGAAAATAAGGAAACTAGGCTTAATTGAAAGAATTTTTGATAGCCTTTGAAAGGACAATGAAAATTTAGTGCATTTTAGTCCCAAAATCTTAGCTCAGGAATGTGGGGTTTGGCCCGGGCAATATTGTCCTCTTATCTGCAGCATATGGTGATATAGCAGGTAACCCCCTTGCTTTTCTTGCCTGTAGACTACACTTTCACCGTGGTGTATGAACATCAGGCATTCAGATATTCTGTTAAAAGGTGCATCATAAACTATAAAAATAAACATGTCTGGTAAGATCCATCTTTATCTCACAACTTAAATGTGTATATTTAAGAGAATGTGTATGTTGAAAACAAGATTGTGAGATGGCTTTGAAAATAAGTGTTTTAGGTCATTTTTAAAAGTATGGCTTCTGCATGTTGGTCAATTAGAGGGAATGCCAGTGGCTCTGGAAGCATAATAATCGATCCCTACTATGTGACCTTCATTGGAATGGAAAATATGTCTTGTCTTACCTTTCTAATTTAGGGCTCAACAAGAGTGGTGAGTGGCAAGTTTCAGGCATTGACTTGAATGAGATTAGACTGTGGACCTTACATGTGAAACCATTGTTTGTTTTCTGTGATGGTGGCATTTGAATACCTATGATGTGTCCCAATCATCATTTAAAATATACTTCCAGAATTTGTAGCCATTTACTTATTCTTGCCTAATGGTAAGAAGGAAAGAACTTACATTTTGTTTTTAATAAGGACTTGAATTTTTTATTTCATATGATTTTTATTGCTGTACCACAACATTTTAACTTTTATTACAAGTACATACTAATTATATCAAAACAAGAAGATAAAAATATACTTTAAATGTCTTACTTTTAAGGCACATTGGAGTGAAATATTTTGTTAATGAATTAGAGGGCAAAGCCTTTTGCTTTATTATGAGGTGACAACATAGCTTGCTAAAAGAAAACAATATATATACATCAACATTATCAGACCAAGCCCTCATCACAAATATCCTCAATTCATGGTAAAGGAGTGGTCAGAAAAATTAGAAAACAAATTCCAAAGGTTGTCTTTTAGTCTTGTTGATTGTTTCCTTCGCTGTGCAGAAGCTTCTTATTTTGATGAAATCCCAACAGTTCATGTTTGCTTTTGTTGCCCTTGCCTCAGGAGAGATATTTAGTAAGAAGTTGCTACAGCCAGCGGCAAAGAGATTACTGCCTGTAACTCTCTAGGATTTTGATGGTTTTCTGTCTCACATTTAGGGAGAACATATTTGCAAATGACATAGCTGACAAAGGGCTAGTATCCACAATCCATAAAGAACCCACCAGACTCAACACCCAAAAAACAAACAATCCAGTGAAGAAATGGGCATCCATATGCTTTTTAGCAAGTTTAGTGCCACTGTACCCCAGTTTATTTATCTCTAATAGAAAGTTATTCTTTTCTCAAAATTTGTTTTGAAAGGTTTTGAATAAAAATAGCACCCAGGAAAAGCACTGACTTATATAAAACACTCAATTACTTGTTAGTCTTTTCAAAGTGAGTATCTCTGTTCTTTTTTTTTTCTTAATTTTTTAAGATGTTTATTTTTTATTTTCAAGAAAGAGAGAGAGAGAACGTGAGTAGGGGAGGGGCAGAGAGAGAGGGAGACACAGAATCTGAAGCAGGCTCCAGGCTCTGAGCTGTCAGCACAGAGCTCGATGCAAGGCTCAAACCCACAAACAGTGAGGCCATGACCTGAGCCGAAGTCAGATGCTTAACCGACTGAGCCACCCAGGCGCCTCAGAACATCTGTGTTCTAATTACATAGTTTTAATGTTACAAGAGCTAAACCTATATTATAACATTTAATAAAGCAAGAGATAATTTTGTGGTCCCATTTCAAGTGAGATATGCCTTCTATGTACACAGGCATTCTGTTTTTGACCTTTCAGTAATAATGTAATAATGATATTCTAATCTTAGCATATAGAAAGGAAAGTGGAGTAATGTTTGTTGCTTTTCTCAGGTTGTAGATATCAATAAAGTGATTTTTATAATTAGCTTAGGTAGAAATTTAAAGCACTGATAAAAATCAATAATATTATTTGTCATTGCTGCTATGAAAGTTAGATACTATAGATTCTTATATTTTAATGTAGCAGTTCCTAGCAATGGTTAGTAAGGAAAAATCATTCCGTTTAAGTATCATTGTTATTTGTATGGTAATTAAGTGAACAAGGACCAAAGCTTATATTTAATATGCATAACAAGGAGAAACATTAGAGTAGTAAACAAATTTAAAAGGTATTATTATTCATTTCCATACATATTGTGGTTTGGAAACATTAATGGTAAAAATGTTAGGGAATTACAGTTGTTAACTATAGAATACCAAGTACTAGAAATTTTAATTTCACACATGAACCAAACTTGTGGTTTGAATAATTTTATAGGCAAACATTTGATTCTATGTTGTTTGTAATGCAAGTTTGTTATAAACAGAAAGTACTAGTCTTTCATTTTCTATCATTTATTCTTTAATAAACAAATATGGCACATGGTCAAGCAAACACTGTACTGGATACCAGGGCTGCAACTCTGACCCTACCTGTGAGACCTAGTTAAAGCCTATAGTTAACCCTGTCCTTTGTGTGTGTGTGTGTGTGTGTGTGTGTGTGTATGTATAGTTAACCCTGTCCTTGTGTAATAAATCATCAAAAAATACAAAATCATATGATAGTTGGAAATATATGCAAAATCAAATGGACAACTAGGGTAAGGAATACCTACATCTTCCTGGGAAATTCCAGGAAGGTTTCGCAAAGGAAGCATTGATCAAAAATAAGATTTGGTAGACCTGATATTTCTTAATTAGAGGAAATATGGGAGGACAAATTGTACCTGGGGTATAGAAGCATGAGAGAACATGGCATGTTCTGATTTTCTTATGGTTTGAGTACAGGATTATTAGGGGAGAATAACAGTTAAGCAGGAGAAAGGTGGTATACAATTCTATAACTCATGCTAAAGTATGTAGATGTAGAGGTCGAGCTAAAGCTAATGATGCATCCTATTGTTTCCTTTCTCTGGAGAACCCTGGCTAATAACCTTTTCTGTTCTGTTATTTTTCTCTTCTCTGGCTTGCTTGCTTGCTTTCTCTCTCTCTCTTTCTCTCTCTTTTCCTTCCTTCCTTCCTTCCTATCTATCTATCTATCTATCTATCTATCTATCTATCTATCTATCTATCTACCTATCTATCTATCCTATCATTGGGAGGAGAATGAGACAAGAGAGGGACATGGCAAAGGACATGAGAGAGAGAGAGACAGAGACAGAGACAGAGACAGAGACTGACCAAAAAAGAGAAACACCAGATTAGGAAGGGAAGATTATTGTGAGTGGCCTGGATAGTTGAGATCCTATAATCATGTGGAGGCTTTTCTAAGATAGTTTTGAGTACAGTTACTTGATCATTTCTAATCTGATGTTGGTATGATGCTAAACTTTTGATTCTATAAATTGAGTTATAATCCTTTATTTGAACTTTAAGCTTGGTGTTTGAAATTGTTCTCTCTGTGGATTCATCTTGGAATTGTATTTTCTGGCTTTTCCTCTTCAGAGCACCTTGGATTTACACTATATACTAGTTTCTATCCTCAATCTTAGTCCACCTATTTGAGCAGTCAATACTATCTTTTTTAAAAATTATTTGTCATTTTTTTTTTAATTTACATCCAAGTCACTTAACATATAGTGTAATAATGAATTGAGGAATAGAGTTTAGTGATTCATCACTTACATATAACACCCAGTGCTCACCCCAACTGTCCTCCTTAATGCCCTTTGCCCATTTTGCCCATCCCCCTACCCAACACCCCTCCAGCAACCCTCAGTTTGTTCTCTGTATTTAAGAGTCTCTTACGGTTTGTCTCCCTTTCTGTTTTTATATTATTTTTGGTTCCATTCCCTTATGTTCATCTATTTTGTATCTTAAACTCCACATGTGAGTGAAGTCATGTGGTATTTGTCATTTTCTGACTTATTTTGCTTAGTAATATACACTCTAGTTCCATCTATGTTGTTGCAAATGGCAAGATTTTATTCTTTTGATTGTGAAGTAATATTCCATTATATATATTATATATTATATATGATATAATATTGGATTATTATATATATCATATATATAATTATATATTATATATAATTATGTATAATTATGTATAATTATATACGTTAAAAATATATATATATACACACATATATATATTTCTCACATCTTCTTTGTTCATTCATCAGTTGGTGGACATTTGGGCTCTTTCCATACTTTGGCTATTGTCAATAGCACTGCTATAAACATTGGGGTACATGTGCCCATTCGCAACAGCGCACCTGTACCCTTTGGATAAATACCTAGTAGTGCAATTGCTGGGTCATAGGGTAGTTCTGTTTATAATTTTTTGAGGAACCTCCATACTGTTCTCCAGAGTGACTGCACCAATTTGCATTCCTACCAGCAGTGCAAATCTGCATCGTCGCCAACATCTGTTGTTGCCTGAGTTGTTAATTTTAGCCATTCTGACAGGTGTGAGGTGGTATCTCATTGTGATTTTGATTTGTATTTCCCTTATGGTGTTGAGCATTTTTTTCATGTGTCTGTTAGCCATCTGGATGTCTTCTTTGGAAAAATGTCTATTCATGTCTTACGCCCATTTCTTAATTAGATTATTTGTTGGTTTTTGTTTTTGTTTTCTTTCTGTTTTTGTTGATGTTGGTATTGAGTTTGATAAGTTCTTTATAGATTTTAGACATTAACCCTTTATCTGCTATGTCATTCACAAATATCTTCTCCCATTCTGTTGGTTACCTTTTAGTTTTGTTGATTGTTTCCTTCACTGTGCAGAAGATTTTTCTCTTGATGAGGTCCCAATAGTTCATTTTTGCTTTTGTTTCTCTTGCATCCAGAGATATGTCTTTTAAGAAGTTGTTGTGGCCAAGTTCAAAGAGGTTGTTGCCTGCTTTCTCTCCTTGGATTTTGATGGCTTCATAAGAAGATATTTGCAAATGACATAGCAGATAAAGGGTTAGTATCCAAAAATCTATAAAGAACTTATCAAACACAACACCCAAAAAAAACAAATAACCCAGTGAAGAAAAGGGCAGAAGACATGAATGTATACACACACACACACACACACACACACACACACACACACACACAATGGAATATTACTCGGCAGTCAAAAATAATGAAATCTTGCCATTTGCAACAACATGGATAGAACTAGAGGGTATTATGCTAACTGAAATTAGTCAGAGAAAGACAAGTATCATATGACTTCACTCATATGTGGAATTTAAGATACAAAACGGATGCACATAGGGAAAGGGAAGCAAAAATAATATAAAAACAGGGAGGGTGACAAAATATAAAAGACTCTTAAATACAGAGAACAAACTGAGGGTTTCTGGAGGGGTTGTGGGTGGGGGAATGCCTAACTAGGCAAGGGTTATTAAGGAAGACACTTGTTGGAATGAGCACTGGGTGTTATACATAGGGCGTTATATATAGAATCACTGGATTCTACTCCTAAAATCATTATTGCACTATATGCTAACTAACTTGGATGTAAATTAAAAGAAAGAAAGAAAGGGAGGGAGGGAGAGAGAAAAGAAAAGAAAAAAGAAAAGAAAAGAAAAGAAAAGAAAAGAGAAAGAAAAGAAAAGAAAAGAAAAGAAAAGAAAAGAAAAGAAAAGAAAAGAAAAGAAAAGAAAAAGTCCAGATTTATTCTTCTGCATGTCGCTGTCCAGTTTTGGTGAAAAGACAGTCTTTTTTGCATTGGATATTCTTTCCTGCTTTGTCAAATATTAGTTGCCCATACATTTGTGGGTCCATTTTTGGGTTCTCTATTCTGTTCCATTGACCTGTGTGTCTGTTTTTGTGCCAGTACCATACTGTCTTGATGATTACAGCTTTGTAATACAGCTTAAAGTCTGGAATTGTGATGCCTTCAGCTTTGGCTTTCTTTTTCAGGATTGCTTTGACTATTTGGGGTCTTTTCTAGTTCCATACAAATTTTAGGATTGTTTGTTCTGGCTCTGTGAAGAATGCTGGTGTTATTTGGATAGAGATTGCATTGAATATTTAGATTGCTTTGGGTAGTGTTGACATTTTAACAATATTTGTTCTTCTAATCTATGAGAATGGAATAATTTTCCATTTCTTTGTGTCTTCTTCAGTTTCTTTCATAAGCTTTCTATAGTTTCCAGTGTATAAAATTTTCACCTCTTTTTTCAGGTTTATTCCTAGGTATTTTATGATTTGGGTGCAATTGTAAATGGGATTAATTCCTTGGTTTCTCTTTCTGCTGCTTCATTATTGGTGTATAGAAATGCAACCGATTTATGTACATTGATTTTATATTCTGCGACTTTGCTGAATTCATATATAAGTTCTAGCAGTTTTTTGGTGGGACCTTTAAATTTTTCCACATATAGTATCATGTCATCTGTGAACAGTGAAAGTTTGACTTCCTCCTTGTCAATTTGGATGTGTTTTACTTCTTTGTGTTGTCTGATTGCTGAGGCTAGGACTTCCAACACTATGATAATTAACAGTAGTGAGAGTGGACATCTCTGTCACATTCCTGACCTTAGGGGGAAAGCTCTTGGTTCTTCCCCATTGAGGATGATATTAGCTGTGGGTCTTTCGTGTATGACCTTTATTATCTTGAGCTGTGTTCCTTCTCTCCTACTTTCTTGAGGGTTTGTGTCAAGAAAGAATGCTGTAGGGGCGCCTGGGTGGCGCAGTCGGTTAAGCGTCCGACTTCAGCCAGGTCACGATCTCGCGGTCCGTGAGTTCGAGCCCCGCGTCGGGCTCTGGGCTGATGGCTCAGAGCCTGGAGCCTGCTTCCGATTCTGTGTCTCCCTCTCTCTCTGCCCCTCCCCCGTTCATGCTCTGTCTCTCTCTGTCCCAAAAATAAACGTTGAAAAAAAAAAAAGAAAGAATGCTGTATTTTGTCACATGCTTTTTTTTGCAACTATTGCGAGGATTATGCAGTTCTTATCCTTTCTTCTATTAATGTGATGTATCACATTGATTGATTTGCACATATTGAACCAGCCCTGCATCCCAGGAATAAATCGCATTTGATTGTAATGAGTAATTTTCTTAATGTACTGTTGTATCCTTTTTGCTAGTATCGTTTTGAGAATTTTTACATCCGTGTTCATCATGGAAATTCGTCTATAGTTCTCTTTTTTAGTGGGGTCTTTGTCTGGTTTTGGAACCAAGGTAATGTTGACCTCATAGAATGAGTTTGGAAGTTTTCCTTCCATTTCTATTTTTTGGAACAGCTTCAAAAGAATAGGTATTAACTCTTCTTTAAATGTTTGGTAGAATTCCTATGGAAAGCCATCATGCCCTTGTTTGTTGGGAGATTTTTGTTTACTGATTCAGTTTCTTTCCTGGTTATACATCTGCTCAACTTTTCTATTTCTTCCTGTTTCAATATTGGTAGTTTATATGTTTCTAGGAATTTGTCCATTTCTTCCATGCCCAATTTTTTGGCATGTAATTCCTCATAATATTCTCATTATTGCTTGTATTTTTGTGGTGTTGGTTGTTATCTCTCCTCTTTCATTCGTGATTTTCTTGATTTGGGTTCTTTCCTTTTTCTTTTTGATCAAACTGGCTAGTGGTTTATCAATTTTGTTAATTCTTTTAAAGAACCAGTTCCTGATTTCATTGATCTCTTCTACTGGTTTTTTTTATTCCATATCATTGATTTCTCCTCTAGTCTTTTTTATTTCCCTTCTTCTGCTGGTTTTGGGCTTCAATTCAAGTTCTTTTTCTAGCTAGTTTAGGTGTAGGGTTAGGTTGTGTATCTGAGACCTTTCTTCCTTCTTTAGGAAGGCCTGGATCACTATATACTTCCCTCCTATGATGGCTTTTGCTGCATCTGAGAGGTTTTGGACTGTCATGTTTTCATTTTCATTGGCTTCCGTGTACTTTTTAATTTCCTCTTTAATTTCTTGGTTAACCCATTCGTTCTTTAGTAGGATGTTCATAATCTCCAAGTATTCATGGTCTTTCCAAATTTTTTCTTGTGGTTGATTTCAAGTTTCATAGTGTTGTGGTCTGAAAATATGCAAGGTATGGTCTCAGTCTTTTTGTACTTGTTGAGGGCTCATTTATGACCCACTATATGATCTATTCTGGAGAATGTTCCATGTGTAGTTGAGAAGAATGTGTATTCTGCTGCTTTAGGATGAAATTTTCTGAATACATCTATTAAGTCCATCCAGTCCAGTGTCCGTTCAAAGCCATTGTTTCCTTGTTCGTTTTCTGCTTACGTGATCTGTCCATTGTTGTAAGTGGGGTGTTGAAGTCCCCTAGTATTATGGTATTATGGTATTATTATCAATGAATTTTTTTATGTTTGTGATTAATTGATTTATTGGGGCACCTGGGTGGCTCAGTTGGTTAAGCGTCTGACTTCAGCTCAGGTCATGATCTCACAGTTCGTGAGTTTGAGCCCCACATCAGGCTCTGAGCTGACAGCTCTAACAGCTGTCAGCTCAGAGCCTGGAGCCTGCTTCATATTCTGTGTCTCCCTTTGTCTGCCTCTCCCCTACTTGCAGTCTCTTTCTCTCTCAAAAAAAAAAAAAAATTAAAAAGAAAATTTGTATATATGGGTGTTCTCACATTGGAGGCATAAAATATTACAATTGTTAGATTTTCCTGGTGGATAGACCCTTTAATTATGATAAAATGCTCTTCTTCATTTCTTATTACAGTCTTTATTTTAAAATCTAGTTTGTGTGATATAAGTATGGCTACTCCAGGTTTCTTTTGATTGAGTCTTTAGGTCTAAATTGAGTAAGCAACATATAGATGGGTCTTGTTTTCTTATCCATTCTGACTGTGTCTTTTTTTTTTATATATGAAATTTATTGACAAATTGGTTTCCATACAACACCCAATGCTCATCCCAAAAGGTGCCCTCGTCAATACCCATCACCCACCCTCTCCTCCCTCCCACCCCCCATCAACCCTCAGTTTGTTCTCAGTTTTTAACAGTCTCTTATGCTTTGGCTCTCTCCCACTCTAACCTCTTTTTTTTTTTCCTTCCCCTCCCCCATGGGTTCCTGTTAAGTTTCTCAGGATCCACATAAGAGTGAAACCATATGGTATCTGTCTTTCTCTGTATGGCTTATTTCACTTAGCATCACACTCTCCAGTTCCATCCACGTTGCTACAAAAGGCCATATTTCATTTTTTCTCATTGCCACGTAGTATTCCATTGTGTATATAAACCACAATTTCTTTATCCATTCATCAGTTGATGGACATTTAGGCTCTTTCCATAATTTGGCTATTGTTGAGAGTGCTGCTATGAACATTGGGGTACAAGTGGCCCTATGCATCAGTACTCCTGTATCCCTTGTTTAATTCCTAGCAGTGCTATTGCTGGGTCATAGGGTAGGTCTATTTTTAATTTTCTGAGGAACCTCCACACTGCTTTCCAGAGCGGCTGCACCAATTTGCATTCCCACCAACAGTGCAAGAGGGTTCCCGTTTCTCCACATCCTCTCCAGCATCTATAGTCTCCTGATTTGTTCATTTTGGCCACTCTGACTGGCGTGAGGTGATACCTGAGTGTGGTTTTGATTTGTATTTCCCTGATGAGGAGCGACGCGGAACATCTTTTCATGTGCCTGTTGGCCATCCGGATGTCTTCTTTAGAGAAGTGTCTATTCATGTTTTCTGCCCATTTCTTCACTGGGTTATTTGTTTTTCGGGTGTGGAGTTTGGTGAGCTCTTTATAGATTTTGGATACTAGCCCTTTGTCCGATATGTCATTTGCGAATATCTTTTCCCATTCCGTTGGTTGCCTTTTAGTTTTGTTGGTTGTTTCCTTTGCTGTGCAGAAGCTTTTCATCTTCATAAGGTCCCAGTAATTCACTTTTGCTTTTAGTTCCCTTGCGTTTGGGGATGTGTCGAGTAAGAGATTGCTATGGCTGAGGTCAGAGAGGTCTTTTCCTGCTTTCTCCTCTAAGGTTTTGATGGTTTCCTGTCTCACATTTAGGTCCTTTATCCATTTTGAGTTTATTTTTGTGAATGGTGTGAGAAAGTGGTCTAGTTTCAACCTTCTGCATGTTGCTGTCCAGTTCTCCCAGCACCATTTGTTAAAGAGGCTGTCTTTTTTCCATTGGATGTACTTTCCTGCTTTGTCAAAGATGAGTTGGCCATACATTTGTGGGTCTAGTTCTGGGGTTTCTATTCTATTCCATTGGTCTATGTGTCTGTTTTTGTGCCAATACCATGCTGTCTTGATGATGACAGCTTTGTAGTAGAGGCTAAAGTCTGGGATTGTGATGCCTCCTGCTTTGGTCTTCTTCTTCAAAATTCCTTTGGCTATTCGGGGCCTTTTGTGGTTCCATATGAATTTTAGGATTGCTTGTTCTAGTTTCGAGAAGAATGCTGGTGCAATTTTGATTGGGATTGCATTGAATGTGTAGATAGCTTTGGGTAGTATTGACATTTTGACAATATTTATTTTTCCAATCCATGAGCAGGGAATGTCTTTCCATTTCTTTAAATCTTCAATTTCCTTCATAAGCTTTCTATAGTTTTCAGCATACAGATCCTTTACATCTTTGGTTAGATTTATTCCTAGGTATTTTATGCTTCTTGGTGCAATTGTGAATGGGATCAGTTTCTTTATTTGTCTTTCTGTTGCTTCATTGTTAGTGTATAAGAATGCAACTGATTTCTGTACATTGATTTTGTATCCTGCAACTTTGCTGAATTCATGTATCAGTTCCAGCAGACTTTTGGTGGAGTCTATCGGATTTTCCATGTATAATATCATGTCATCTGCAAAAAGCGAAAGCTTGACTTCGTCTTTGCCAATTTTGATGCCTTTGATTTCCTTTTGTTGTCTGATTGCTGATGCTAGAACTTCCAGCACTATGTTAAACAGCAGCGGTGAGAGTGGGCATCCTTGTCGTGTTCCTGATCTCAGGGAGAAAGCTCTCAGTTTTTCCCCGTTGAGGATGATGTTAGCTGTGGGCTTTTCATAAATGGCTTTTATGATCTTTAAGTATGTTCCTTCTATCCTGACTTTCTCAAGGGTTTTTATTAAGAAGGTGCTGGATTTTGTCAAAGGCCTTTTCTGCATCGATTGACAGGATCATATGGTTCTTCTCTTTTTTTTTTTGTTAATGTGATGTATCACGTTGATTGATTTGCGAATGTTGAACCAGCCCTGCATCCCAGGAATGAATCCCACTTGATCATGGTGAAGAATTCTTTTTATATGCCGCTGATTTTGATTTGCTAGTATCTTATTGAGAATTTTTGCATCCATATTCATCAGGGATATTGGCCTGTAGTTCTCTTTTTTTACTGGGTCTCTGTCTGGTTTAGGAATCAAAGTAATACTGGCTTCATAGAATGAGTCTGAAAGTTTTCCTTCCCTTTCTATTTCTTGGAATAGCTTGAGAAGGATAGGTATTATCTCTGCTTTAAACGTCTGGTAGAACTCCCCTGGAAAGCCATCTGGTCCTGGACTCTTATTTGTTGGGAGATTTTTGATAACCGATTCAATTTCTTCGCTGGTTATGGGTCTGTTCAAGCTTTCTATTTCCTCCTGATTGAGTTTTGGAAGAGTGTGGGTGTTCAGGAACTTGTCCATTTCTTCCAGGTTGTCCAATGTGTTGGCATATAATTTTTCATAGTATTCCCTGATAATTGTTTGTATCTCTGAGGGATTGGTTGTAATAATTCCATTTTCATTCATGATTTTATCTATTTGGGTCATCTCCCTTTTCTTTTTGAGAAGCCTGGCTAGAGGTTGGTCAATTTTGTTTATTTTTTCAAAAAACCAACTCTTGGTTTCGTTGATCTGCTCTACAGTTTTTTTAGATTCTATAGTGTTTATTTCTGCTCTGATCTTTATTATTTCTCTTCTTCTGCTGGGTTTAGGCTGCCTTTGCTGTTCTGCTTCTAGTTCCTTTAGGTGTGCTGTTAGATTTTGTATTTGGGATTTTTCTTGTTTCTTGAGATAGGCCTGGATTGCAATGTATTTTCCTCTCAGGATTGCCTTCGCTGCGTCCCAAAGCGTTTGGATTGTTGTATTTTCATTTTCGTTTGTTTCCATATATTTTTTAATTTCTTCTCTAATTGCCTGGTTGACCCAGTCATTCGTTAGTAGGGTGTTCTTTAACCTCCATGCTTTTGGAGGTTTTCCAGACTTTTTTCTGTGGTTGATTTCAAGCTCCATAGCATTGTGGTCTGAAAGTATGCATGGTATAATTTCAATTCTTGTAAACTTATGAAGGGCTGTTTTGTGACCCAGTATATGATCTATCTTGGAGAATGTTCCATGTGCTCTCAAGAAGAAAGTATATTCTGTTGCTTTGGGATGTAGAGTTCTAAATATATCTGTCAAGTCCATCTGATCCAATGTCTCATTCAGGGCCCTTGTTTCTTTATTGACCGTGTGTCTAGATGATCTGTCCATTTCTGTAAGTGGGGTGTTAAAGTCCCCTGCAATTACCACATTCTTATCAATAAGGTTGCTTATGTTTATGAGTAATTGTTTTATATATTTGGGGGCTCCGGTATTCGGCGCATAGACATTTATAATTGTTAGCTCTTCCTGATGGATAGACCCTGTAACTATTATATAATGTCCTTCTTCATCTCTTGTTACAGCCTTTAATTTAAAGTCTAGTTTGTCTGATATAAGTATGGCTACTCCAGCTTTCTTTTGGCTTCCAGTCGCATGATAAATAGTTCTCCATCCCCTCACTCTCAATCTAAAGGTGTTCTCAGGTCTAAAATGAGTCTCTTGTAGACAGCAAATAGATGGGTCTTGTCTTTTTATCCATTCTGATACCCTATGTCTTTTGGTTGGCGCATTTAATCCATTTACATTCAGTGTTATTATAGAAAGAGACGGGTTTAGAGTCATTGTGATGTCTGTATGTTTTATGCTTGTAGTGATGTCTCTGGGACTTTGTCTCACAGGGTCCCCCTTAGGATCTCTTGTAGGGCTGGTTTAGTGGTGACAAATTCCTTCAGTTTTTGTTTGTTTGGGAAGACCTTTATCTCTCCTTCTATTCTAAATGACAGACTTGCTGGATAAAGGATTCTCGGCTGCATATTTTTTCTGTCTAGCACCCTGAAAATCTCGTGCCAATTCTTTCTGGCCTGCCAAGTTTCAAAAGAGAGATCAGTCACGAGTCTTATAGGTCTCCCTTTATATGTGAGGGCACGTTTACCCCTTGCTGCTTTCAGAATTTTCTCTTTATCCTTGTATTTTGCCAGTTTCACTATGATATGTCGTGCAGAAGATCGATTCAAGTTACGTCTGAAGGGAGTTCTCTGTGCCTCTTGGATTTCAATGCCTTTTTCCTTCCCCAGTTCAGGGAAGTTCTCAGCTATTATTTCTTCAAGTACCCCTTCAGCACCTTTCCCTCTCTCTTCCTCCTCTGGGATACCAATTATGCGTATATTATTTCTTTTTAGTGTATCACTTAGTTCTCTAATTTTCCCCTCATACTCCTGGATTTGTTTATCTCTCTTTTTCTCAGCTTCCTCTTTTTCCATAACTTTATCTTCTAGTTCACCTATTCTCTCCTCTGCCTCTTCAAGCCGAGCTGTGGTGGTTTCCATTTTGTTATGCATTTCGTTTAAAGCGTTTTTCAGCTCCTCCTGACTGTTCCTTAGTCCCTTGATCTCTGTAGCAAGAGATTCTCTGCTGTCCTGTATACTGTTTTCAAGCCCAGCGATTCATTTTATGACTATTATTCTAAATTCACTTTCTGTTATATTATTTAAATCCTTTTTGATCAGCTCATTAGCTGTTGTTATTTCCTGGAGATTCTTCTGAGGGGAATTCTTCCGCTTGGTCATTTTGGATAGTCCCTGGCATGGTGAGGACCTGCAGGGCCCTTCCCCTGTGCTGTGGTGTATAACTGGAGTTGGTGGGCGGGGCCGCAGTCAGACCTGCTGTCTGCCCCCAGCCCACCACTGGGGCCACAGTCAGACTGGTGTGTGCCTTCTCTTCCCCTCTCCTAGGGGCGGGATTCACTGTGGGGTGGCATGGCCCGTCTGGGCTACTTGCACACTGCCAGTCTTGTGATGCTGGGGATCTGGCGTATTAGCTGGGGTGGGTAGGCAAGGTGCAAAGGGGCAGGAGGGGCAGGCTTAGATCACTTCTCCTTATGTGATCCACTTCAGGAGGGGCCCTATGGCAGCGGGAGGGAGTCAGATCCGCTGCTGGAGTCAGATCCGCTGTTTGGCTCCTCAGAAGCACAGAGTTGGGTGTTTATGCGGAGCGAGCAAGTTCCCTGGCAGGAACTGGTTCTCTTTGGGATTTTGGCTGGGGGATGGGCGGGGGAGATGGCGCTGGCGAGCGCCTTTGTTCCCCGCCAAACTGAGCTCTGTCGTCAGGGGGCTCAGCAGCTCTCCCTCCCTTTGTCCTCCAGCCTTCCCGCTTTCCGAGCAGAGCTGTTAACTTATGACCTCCCAGATGCTAAGTCGCGCTTGTTGTCGGAACACAGTCCGTCAGGCCCCTCCGCTTTTGCAAGCCAGACTCGGGGGCTCTGCTTGGCCGGCGAGCCGCCCCTCCATCCGGCTCCCTCCCGTCAGTCTGTGGAGCGTGCACCGCCTCACCACCCTTCCTACCCTCTTCCGTGGGCCTCTCATCTGTGTTTGGCTCCGGAGACTCCGTTCTGCTAATCCTCTGGCAGTTTTCTGGGTTATTTAGGTGGAATCTAAGTGATCAGCAGGACGTGCGGTGAGCCCAGCGTCCTCCTAAGCCGCCATCTTGCAAACCCCCTGACTGTGTCTTTTGATTGGAGCATGATATTGCCCTCCACCTCCAAACACACATAGTATATTTCTATTTTTAAGGATCAAGTGATTTACATTTTATATACTCTGTTACCAATATGAAATGATGGAAAACTCAATTGTTTTAAAGATTGTTTTATAGTATCCATAGTGAAAACCAAAAGATTTAATAACAAGAATAAACACAAAACAACAGTGGAGATTGCTCTCACAAAGAGAGATGTAAAACCCTAAATAAAATGTTACCCAAATTATACTTTATATTAAAACATAAAAATGGTGTGGTGTAGTAATTACATCTATATCAAGTGGTCTTAAGATATAAAAACACAAAATAAAGCTTTTTCATCTCTTTAGATATTTAAAAGGCATTTTATAAAATTCAATGTTTATTCTCAGAAAAATAAGTTTATTCAGATGATTAATCATTTATCTAGAATAATAACAGCTATAATATTAAATAGTACATGTTAGAGGCATCCACATTAACATCAGGAACAAAGAAAGCAAATCACTAGGTAAGAGAATCAGTAATCTATAGGCAAACACATTATGTGATCATCTATCTAAAAAATCTCCAAATCAACTGAAAAAATATGAGATGGTTTTGAGGATAACTTAATAAGTTAGCTGATGCAAAATAACAGACATTGATAATATCGGCAATGACCAGTTAGAATTTTAATAAAAGTTAAAGTATTATATATTTGATTTAAGTACCTTTAAAATTAGAATAAAATAAAAAAAGAACAGCTTACTATTCAATGACGGATGACATTTTTCCCAATTAGCATTTTTATTATTCTTCATTTGACTATAAATAACCTTGGGAGTTTATACACTGGAATCTTGGCTAAATTTTGAGATGTAAAATTTATCTTGAAATTTAAAATTTTCTAAAAATTCCTAGATTTCTAATTAGTTATAAAAATATAATTTATTAAAAATTTTTTTACATTTATTTATTTGTGAGAGATAGAGCATGAGTGGGGGAGAGGCAGAGAGAGAGGGAGACACAGAATCCAAAGCAGGCTCCAGGCTCTGAGCTGTTAGCACAGAACCTGATGTGAGGCTTGAAGTCATTAACTGTGAGATCATGACATGAGGCGAAGTTGGACACCCAATGGACTGAGCCACCCAGGTGTCCCTAAAAATATAATTTAAAACAACTAAAAGCAAGAACAGTGCTTGTATGGATTTGTCAAAAAGGAAGTAAGTTTCAAATTACATTTTACTAGACACATAATAGGATCATGAAATGTGGTAAAATTCTGATATATGAATAGATTGGTCTGCAGTAATTTATGCAAGTCCCAGAAATAGCAGAAGAATATCAGATATCTGTATATGTGGATATGAAACAGGAATTATTGAAAGACAACTTTGCCTTACACTGTCCCTGAGTCAGTTTATTGTCATTAACAACATTTTGTGACACCTCCTTTTTACCACAGTGAAGGAACTTAGCACCCTGGTTTCCCCAGAGCAGTTTGTGGAAAGGAGAGAAAAACAGATATCGAAACCTTTAAAAGAACTCCAGAGCAGAAGTTTTCCATGCCCTTTTTGCCTTTTTCATATTTCATAGTACTTAGTTTAGGTTCTAGTTAAGGGAAAGTTTTAAACCTCTACCTAGAAAAACTTGAAAGGACTTTTTTACCCCTGAAGTATGCCAGAGTTGCCTGAGAAATCTCAGAGAAATACTGCTTCTCAGCAGGTATTAAGGGAACTTAAAACTGCTTACTGTGTTGTAGAGGAATAAACTTTGTAGCGAAAACTCCAATTATGTCATAGTCAGGAACATATTTTAGCAAACTGAAAAAATGTGTATAATTTATTCTTCCACATTTTTTTTCTAAAATTTCACTCATGTGATTAAAAAAGGAACTTCTTCAAAGTAGATTAAGAATTCCCAGAAAAAAGTATGTCTCTGATAAATTGGGTTTTCTAAATAATAATTCAATATTTTGAGGCTAATAATTATGCATGGAAAGTCTCTTATGGGATGGTCAGCAGGGGAGGACTTAGTGTGGTTACATATTCAAGAGTCATGGGAGGTGGGCAGTGGTGTGAAGGATTAAAGCCTAGGGGAAAGCATTACAATGAGATGGGTAGAAAATAATATTTTGGCTGATCTTGATGAAAAAGAGGATTATAAAAGTAGGTTTCCATGACTATTTTTTCCTTTTCAATTCTAGCATGGAAAATTATCCCCCCAAAATAATATAAATTCTAAAGATACAAATTTGTTTGCACTGGCGTTCATTCACAGGACACTCAGTTTGCTTTTTGGCCTTATTTTGATCACATAGAATTAATGAAAATGTGCTTAACTATTTTGGGACACTTTGATATTAAGTGAAAATAAGATATCAAGAGATTTTCTAATACTACATTTCAGTGTCAGGGACTGTATTTTACTTCTTTACCTTTTAACAATATGGTAAGACAATATGGTTAATTGTCTTGAAAGTTTAGAGACATTTATGATTCAGGTAAAGAGATTAAGATACAAATTACAAGTAGAATATTGAGTCCTAGGAATAGGAATCATTTGGTTATAAAGGATGCCTTTTCATGGATAATAATCCCTCCTCCACCTTTTTTGAAAAGATCTCCAAATTTGACTATAAAAGATACCAGATTTTTCCAATACTTCTCTTAAATCTTTACAGGGAGTTAGGAAACAATTGCGTAGGTATAATGGAAAAAACAAACAGATTTTATGGATTGAACAAGATGATTGTCTCTTTTGGAAAGTCACCTTGGGCTACTTTGAATACTTTATAGCCTATTTCCATGCTCTGTAAATTATAATATATTTGACTACTGTAAGTTTTCTATTTTTTAAAATTATATTCAGCAGAAGTGGAACGACCTTACAATCCTGCTTACAGTCACATCCTGGTCTTTTGTCAGGATGTTTCACAGACCAAGTCAAGACTCATTTAAGAAGGATGAGTGGTCTGGGAAGAGTTTTCAGACACAGCATTTATCTCTTTCTATCTCTGACTTATCTCACTTAGCATAATGCCCCCAAGCTTCATCCATGTTGTCACAAATGGCAGGATTTCCTTCTTTCTCATGGTGGAATAATATTCCATTCTGTAAGTGTACCACATCTTCCTTATCCATTTACTGGTTGATAGATGCTTCAATTGTTTATATAGCTTCATTATTGTGAATGAAGCTGCAATGAACATGAGAGTGCAGATATGTCTTCAATATTCTGTTGTCATTGCCTTTGTATGTACACCCATAAGAAGTGGGATTATATGGTAGTTCTATTTCTAATTTTTGTGAAACCTCCATATTATCTTCCATAGCAAGGTTGCACCATTTTACATTCCCACCAATAATGCACAAGGAGTCTCTTTTCTACATATCCTTGCCGCCACTTGTTATCTGTTGTCTTTTTTGATTATAGATAGCCATTTGCACAGATGTGAAGTGATATATCATTGTGGTTTGATTTGCATTTTGCTGATGGTTAGTGATATTGAGCACCTTTTCATGTACTTGTTGGCTATTTGTATGTTTTATGTAGAAAAATGTCAGTTCAATTTCTCTGTCCATTTTTTTTTATCAGATTGTTATTTTGCTATTGAGTTGAATGAGTTCCTTATATATTTTGGCTATTAATCTCTTATCAGCTATATGATTTGCAACTATTTCTCCCGTTCTGTAGGTTTCCTTTGCTGTTCAGAAGCTTTTTTAGTTTGAGTCGTTCCACTTGTTGATTATTGCTTTTGTTATCTTTGCTTGTGGTCTCAAATCCAAAAAAAATCATTGACTGGACCAATGTCAAAGAGCTTACTCTTATGTTTTCTTCTAGGAATTTTATTGTTTTAGGTCTTCTGTTTAAGTCTTTAATTCATTTTAAGTTGATTTTTGTGTGTGGTATAAGGTAGGGATCCAGTTGCATTCTTTTGCACATGGCTGTCCAGTTTTCCCAATATAATTATTAAAGAGACTGTCCTTTCCTCATTGTATATTCTTGACTCCTTTATCATAAATTAATTGAATCTATATGCAAAAGTTTCTTTCTAGGCTCTGTATTTTCTTCCATTGATCTATGTGTCAGTTTTTATGACAATATGATAGTGTTTTGATTATTACAGCTTTGTAATACAGTATGAAATCATGAAATGTGATGCGTGTGACTTTGTGCTTCTTCCTCAAGATTGCTTTGGTTATTCTAGGCTTTTTGTAGTTCCATACAAATTTTAGGAATTGTTTTTTCTATTTCTGTGAAAAATGGCGTGAGGATTTTGATAGGGATTGTACTGAATCTGTAGATTGCTTTGGGTAGTATGGATGTTTTAATAATAATAATTTTTCCAATCCAGGAGCACAGAATACTTTCCATCTGTTTGTGTCTTTAATTCTTTCATCAATGCTTTGTAGTTAGTGTTCCATGTACAGATCTTTCACCTTCTTGTTTAAATTTATTCCTAAGTATTTTACTATTTTTTTTTAATTTTTTTTCAACGTTTATTTATTTATTTGGAACAGAGAGAGACAGAGCATGAACGGGGGAGGGGCAGAGAGAGAGGGAGACACAGAATCGGAAACAGGCTCCAGGCTCTGAGCCATCAGCCCAGAGCCTGACGCGGGGCTTGAACTCACGGACTGCGAGATTGTGACCTGGCTGAAGTCGGACGCTTAACCGACTGCGCCACCCAGGCACCCCAGTATTTTATTATTTTTGATGCTAATGTAAATGGGATTATTTTCTTAATTTCTTTTTATGATACCTCCTGTTATTGTATAGAAATACAACTGAATTTTGTATATTGGTTTTATATTTTGAAATTTTACCAAATTTGTTTATTCTAATGGTTTTTCATGGAGTTTTAAAATTTATATATATATATATATATATATATATATATATATATATATATATATATATATAATATCATGTCATTTTATAAAGAGAGACAGTTTTACTTTTTCTTTTCTTTTTTGGTTGTCTTTTATTCCTTTTTCTTACCTAATTGCTCTGGTGGAATAAAAGTGATGAGAATGTGCATATGTTTCTTGTTCCTGATCTTAGAGGAAACCTTTCACCATTTAACATCTAGTTAGCTGTGAGCTTGTCCTGTAGGGCCTTTATTATGTTAAGGTACATTCCCTCTATATGCACTTGTTTGAGAGTTTTTATCATTAATGGATATTGAATTTTTTCAAATGCTTCTTCTGCATCTATTAGGATCATATGATTTTTATCCTTCATTTTGTTAATGTATATTTCATTAATTGATTTGCAGATGTTGAACCATCCTTTCATCCTTATAGTAGATTCCATGTGATCGTGGTGTGTGATTCTTTTAATGTACTGTTGAATCCAGTTTGCTAATATCTTCTTGAAAATTTTTATATCTATATTCATCAGGGAAGTTGGCCTGTAATTTTCTTTTCTTGTAGCATCCTTGCCTGGTTTTGGTATCAGGGTAATGCTGGCCTTGTACAGTGAGTATGGAAGTGTATCTTACTTTTTTTTGGAAGAGTTAGGAGAGTACTAACATTACTTTTTCTTTAAATGTTTAGTAGAAGTTGCCTTTGAAGCCATCTGGTCATGGACTTTTCTTTGTTGGGAAGTTTTAATTAATGATTCAGTTCCCCTACTAATAATTCGTTCTTCAGATTTTCTATTTTTTTATGATGGAGTTTTGGTAGTTTGTATTGAAAGACCCCTTCCCCTTGTTTTGACCCCCTGTCATAATATGCTTAGCAATAGTAACGCCATTTGCAAGACAGCACCAAGAAGTTCAGGGGTCTTATCCTAAGTCCACCGTTTAGCTGCCAAACAGGATATCTGTGGTCAGCCACCTGGCCCTAAGATAGCCACCTGGCCCTAAGATGGGAATGGAAAATACTGACTCCACCCGATAAACCCTAGAGATGAGCCTAGTCAGCCACCCATGTTTTTCCCCCTCATTCTGGGAAATCGCCCTCAGAAAAGGAAAAAAAAAAAAAAAAAAACCAGCCTCATTTAACTGGACCAATAAGACCCCGTAACTATGCTTCTCGCTTCTGTAACCGCGCTTCTGCCACTCCAACCCAATAAAAGTCTCCCCAGCCCAATAAGAGGCGCGCAAGTCTTTGCTGAGACTTGACCGCCCCGGGTACCCGTGTACGAATAAACCTCTTGCTGTTTGCATCTGACTCGTGGTCTCGGTGTTCCGTGGGCACGGGGTCTCATCGCCGAGGAAGACCTAGTTCGGGGGTCTTTCAGTATGTTTCTAGGAATTAATCCATTTCATCAAGGTGGTCCAATTTTGGGGTGTATGACTGATCATTATAGTCGCTTATGATCGTTTTTATTTCTGTGGTACCGGTTCTAATGTTTCGACTTTCATTTCCAATTTCAGTTATTTGAGTCTTCTTTTTTCTTGGTGATAATAAAAAAGTTTTTCTATTTTGATTATCTTTAAAACAAGCAGCAAATAGTTTCATTGATCTGTTGTATTGTCTTTTTAGTCTCGATTTTCTGTGTTTCTGCTCTGATCTTTGTTACTTATTTCCTTCTAATGTAGGGCTTTGTTCTTCCTTTTCTAGATCCTTTAATGCACAGATCCAGAATAAAGACTAAAGAAGCAAGGGAAAAACAAATAAATAAAGAAAAATGTTTTTAAAAAGAAGTATTTAAAAGTTTCAAAACCTACAAAGAGGTTAATTACAACTTTGATTAGACAAATTTCCCACTGTCCTACTTTGTAGGTGTATACTGTCAGTTATCTTTTCTACAAACAATAAAGGACAGAATTTGCAGCTACAGATATGGTAATCTTTAATAAGCAGTACAACATAATATGTCATACACATTTTTTTTTTAAGTGTGCCACCTTAGAATTTAATCTCTTAAAACGTTGTCTGTGGTTTCTTAAAATGTGTAGATGGTTATAAAATTATCAGTGGTAGGTCTTCACCATTTGATCAAATAGATTTATTTACCCTAAAAATGAAATATTATTCTAATTTTTATATATGTAAAATGTATTTAAAAATTCTTCACCGATCTGTTCTCACTATTAACTGGGACACCTAATTAAATACATTATGTGAAAATATCTCCAGGGAAATCTTGTGGAGGTGTGTGATGAAAAGAAAATATTCAATGTAATAAATGCAGTTCAAAAAATAATAATAAGATAAGCAAGCAGAATTGTACTATAATGATAGCTACCCTACTCCATTAAACATCTCTAGTACCCACATGGACAATAATAATAAAGAAAGCAACATGTCATGAATTCAGGCATACATGTAATTTTTGAAAACAATTCAAATATATATGTTTTAATTATACTACTCTGCCAAATAACCTTGCATCTGGAGTGTCTTATGAATTCTGAAAGAATAGCAATACTATTATACTCAGAAGGAAAAATTCCACACACACGAACAAATCTAACAAAATATTTTGTTTTCAAATATTTTTTAATGTTTATTTACCTTTGAGAAACAGAGAGATAGAGTGTGAGCAGGGTAGGAGCAAAGAGAGAGGGAGACACAGAATCTGAAACAGGCTCCAGACTCTGTGCTGTCAGTACAGAGCCAACAGGGGGCTGGAACTCATGGAATGTGAGACCATGACCTGAGCTGAAGTTGGACACTCAACCAAATGAGCCACCCAGGTGCCACTAACAAAATATTTTAAATTATCAGAGTTAACAAAATCTATAGTGAAATCTGTTCAAATTTTCAAGAAAATAAAATTGGAAAATAAATGATTTATTTTTATTTTAGTATTTTGATTTTTAGAAATAGCAAGCAGGCATTTGCTTCATTTATACCTAGTTTAGTGTTAAGAAATTGTCTAGTAAATTTGTAATCATAGACAGGTAACAAGGTAATTTGTGTGAAAATGTTGAGAGACTGAATATACAAATGGACGATGGCCAAACATATATAGAAACAGAACTGTGGCTTACAATATGCAGCAAGCAACCCAGGAAACCAACCTATATACAGTAACCACCCCAGAAAGCCAGCTGACTATCTTTAAGTCAGACTTGCAGGAAGTCAGACCACTATCTCTAGCACCAATCCAGAAAGCCAAACAATAGCTCCTATAATGATTGACCTCAAGATGCAGGGCCTGATTAACAACTGACACCTTCACTAATTTTTATATCAGCTTTCAACTTACCACTAACTAGAGAAAGCTAAGTATGTACCTCTAACCAATCCTATAGGATCAGTTAGCCTACCTTTACTTTCCTCATGCCAACAGCCTCCAATCAGGTTATACCTGAATTCTTCCCCTTTTTCTACTATTCTAGGCTTTCTCATTCCTCTGAGTATTATATTTGTTCAACAAATACTAGTGGGCCTAAAGAAACTAGTTTCATGAAATGCTATTAAAATCTTCAATTTACTCTCTCACCTTTTTTATTACCATTCAAGGCATCATCCCTTTCAAAATTCTTGCTGTCTGGTCATCTATGGAATTCTTGCTGTGGCTATTTTTTCTATCTACAAATTATTCTCTATCAGCTCTTTAAGATAAATGTCTTTATTCTTTGTAATTGGTAAATCCTGGAACTCTATTCTGGTTTCTACTTTGTTCTTTTCAAGGAAGAGTCAGCAGAGTATTTTAGTCTTTCAGACCAGGTAATAATTAACTTCTGCTTTCTGTCTAGGACTTTTTTTTACTCAGACATTTGCCTTTCTGAATTTCTATAATTAACACATTTAAATGACCTCAAATGTTGGCAGTAGATATGATTATATGATTCTCTTTGAAATTCAACATTATGATAAAAGAGTCCTGTCAGTGTGCCTCTGGCTTCCAGAAAGCATATAAACCTAGAACAATACCATTTGAAGTTTGTTAGCGTTGAAGCCATTTTTTCTTTCATCAAAAAAGAGTATCACGGATGCAAAAGACCTTGAAGATAATGTACTCAAAATTGCTAATCATGACAAGAAGGAAATCGAAGTTCAAGAAGATTTCATAGGT
Source organism: Felis catus (assembly GCF_018350175.1). NCBI lineage: Eukaryota > Metazoa > Chordata > Mammalia > Carnivora > Felidae > Felis > Felis catus. The sequence goes on from NC_058370.1 coordinate 75,409,819, forward strand.
TGGACAACGTAACAATTCTCTAGTCTTTCTGAAACTGCTGCTCAGTGTTCTCAAAGCAGTTAGTACATACCTCACCATGGTAGAGACAGATTCCCTGTCTTCTTAGTCCAAATAGATATGGACAGCCTCAGGGAACCTAGGGTATTTCCAGTGACCTTTAATTAGCTGCCTCTTCAGATCAAACTTAGTTTAATACTGTAACATTTCTCAGGCAGGATGCCAGTATCAGATAAAGAAAGGAATGTCTTCATAATATATAAAAGTGAACAATACAAGTTAACAATGACAGCTTGAAAGTAGTACCTGCACACACAGAGCACTGGGACAAAGCACACTGACCATGATTTCTTTTTCCCACAGTGCATTTCAAACAATTACTTTTCAAAGTGGCATTTTGTCTTTTCTTCCTTAAAATATGGCAGTACAATTCTGAACGGCTACAGAAAGACTTAGGCCATGGTGGAACGGTTATTGAAGAGTTTATTTTCCATCCAATGAAAAGTAATTATATGTAATTATCAGTTTATTGCAGATATATTACTGCATTCAAATAATTCAGACATTTTATTCAAAGCAAACATCTGGGCTATTTAAATTCTACGGTTAGGAAGGGTAATACTTGCCAGACAACAATGATAGTACAGGTATATCCCCTGCATTTCCAGTGTTCATGTTCCACCCCTTTGCTTTTACAAAGGACCTAGATTAGTACCTGTTTTCACTACCTGAAAGAAATGTGGAGAGGAATTTTGCTTTTATGAAAAAAGACAAAAAGCAAAAATAGCATTCAGTGTTTGTTTTGCAGCAGGCCATTGTTGAGGCAGTGCATGCCTGGAGCAGAGAGAATGGTACCTCCATGCTCCTTCCCCAGGAACTAGACTCAGCATTTCAGCATCAAACTGCCATAGCTTTGAACTATGTCTGTAAGCATCTGTGCTTTATCTCGATTTATTTTGTGCATCCATTAACAAGACGTATCAGAAGAACCTAAGAGAGGTTGTTTTGGGGGTCTGGGAATGCTCAGAAAATTTTCCATATAAATTAATGGTAATTGTTTCTTTGCTTTACTTCATTTCAGCTTACAAATGCTTTCATAGGAACCCTCTACTTTTGGATAGCAGAAATAATTTGTTGTTATCACATTTCTTCTTCTACTTTTCAACTTAATTTATAGGATAGATCATAAGAATTATTGCCACAAAGGTAACATTTTCAATAAATCAAAGGTTCAAAATGTATTGGCAATAAAAATAAACATATATGCAAAAGTATAGTAAAGAAGCCTTCTCCACATGTTAAGTTTGGAACTCATGCTGTTTACCTCATGAAAATAGCTATTCACTAGTTTGATTTTTAAAGTAAAGATTATTTTACATTCTATAAAGTAGAACAAATAACAGGTGAATCTTTTTAACATCTATTTTGTCTTTTGTATGTTGTCATTTCTCCCAAATAATATAACACAAAAAATAGTGTCATAAGATTTTCTTCTGAAGGCATAGTTATTTCAAGGACAATAATTTATTTTTTTAATTAGTTGCTTTTCTCAGAAACTATTGTTCTGATTGAGAAAAGTAATATCGCATTAACCTTATAAGTAGACCATTAGTGTCCCCATCTTTTTGCATGATTTCATTATTGGAATCCATCTCACAGCTATAATATGTAGCACATACATGTATGTACAGAGAACTCTATTTGCTATTATTTCTTCTACTCTAAATGACAGCTTGATTCCCCCCCTTATAACTAGTAAAAGTGTTTTTATAAACTGTAAAAAAATTATGTGAAAATAATTTTACAAGCTTAAGTATGGTTTCTATGGCTATATAAAACTGCTGGTGAGATTTATCATAATAAAGAAAAATGCAGTTGCTTTTTTATTGTTATGCACAATATTTATTTGACTCGAATTACCAAGAACTGTACTCTTAATGTTTCACAGGACTTGGTTTAACAAGTACATGTACAGTATCCTTTTTGATCATTTAAATCTATAAAATCTTTCTTTTTTCTTTTCTTTATTTTCCCCTTTTTTCCTTCCTCCCTCTGTACCTTCCCTCCTCCCTTTCTTTCTCTTCTGCTTCCTCCCTTTCTCCCTTCTTTCCTTCATGCCTTTCTTCCTTTCTTCTTTCCTTCCTTTCTTCTGTCTTTCCATGTAGGACTTGAATTGTGAAATGTCTGTGCAGTCCAGACATTACATAGTTGGTTCCTGCAATTTATTTCTTGAAAGTGTGGCAACAGTGTTTCTAGTTTAGATCTGTTCTGTTTATTACAGAACCATTTAGCAGTTGTGTATGAAAAAGCTCCACCTATATCATCAAAGATATATGTGTGTATGTTTGAAGGAAAAGAAAAAGAGCACCTAAATTAGTATAGAATCAGTGGAGTCTTACTGTTGTTACCAGTGCCTCAGGAGCTGAGCAACCAGTTTAGCTCTAGGTCAAGTTAAGGTAAGAGCAAGAATAAAAACTCTTCAGTGCAACTTTATTTTGTTAGATATGTCAAGGATTCAAACTTGAAAAATTATCTAGGACAAGATATGTGGAGTGGACAGGGAGCTTCATTTGGTAGGATTTAGCACACTGCAGTACCCTGATAAGCTACTTGGTCTCGAGGCACTATGTGTCTGCTAGTACCTAGGATATTGAGAAAAAGAAAATCCACCTAATATACAGTTAAGAAGCTTGTCATTAGAATATAGGGAGGAAGGGATCTTGGAGACAGAGCAGATGGATATTGCAGGAAAGGAGACTTAAGAATATCCACTTACTTCCTGGTAGAGGGAGAAGGAGAAAACAAAAGTTTAAAGCAATGGCTCCCAAATAATGGCTACCTGTTAGCATCACCTGTCAAGCTTTAAAATAATACCTATTTTCAAGTCCCACACCGGACCAATTAAGTTGCAGTTTCTGGGATGAGTCCCTGGAATTAGTCTTTTAAAAAGTCTACCCAAATGATTGCAATGTGCAGCAAAAGCTAAAGCAAGCTTTAAAGTGATACCACACTAAATCAGATTATAGGATATATACTTTGTCATTTAGTAAATTTGACATTGAATATTAGTGTGTTTCATTTGGCTTGTTTTGCTGTGTTGTGTTTCCATAAGTAAATTGTTTTTTGAACATCTGGATGGATGAGGGTATATTTGATTCTAGCTATAATTTGTTAACCTTGTTGTCCTACTCTAACAGTTATATTTTAACCAAGGTATAGGGGTTTGGTGACAGCTTACAGGTATCACATATTTTAATTATCTCCGATTACCTTTCTCATTGTTATAAACCATGGACTCCAAAAAAATAGTTTATCTAGGATGTTATCTAATTTCTCCCAGTAAATAATTCAGAGCTTTCTTATGGTAGTGCCATGAAGGGAATGCTGCAAGACCTTGAGATCCCTTCATTCCTCTTAGAGACAAGGTTCCCAGCCTTATATCTCCACCTATAAATAACATCATTAAAGTGTCTTCCAAAGACAGCATGATGAAAGAAGTCTAAAAACAAACTCGTTGGTCGACAGATGCAAGCAATATAAATGGATCTGCTACCCTCCTTTATAATTAGCATGGCCACAGAGAGATTCTCCCATCTGAATACCTGCTATATATGCAGCTGCATAGATAGGGCTTAGCTGCCCACTGTGTACAATGGGTCTGATGAGATGCTGGAGAGCAGTCAGGGATTCCAAGAAGCACTGTGTTTAGGCTAAGGTAAGGCTCACAGGGAAGGTGGCAATGAAGCGGAGTAGAGCTCTTGACAGGTACAGATGGCAGCAGCAGCCAAATTTAATCTCCCTTCATACATGTGTGTGTGTGTGTGTGTGTGTGTGTGTGTGTGTGTGTGTGTAAGAAAATACTATTTTTTTCCAGTGAGGTCCATTTAGAAGCACCCAAATTCCCTTTAATTTGCAACAGTGTACCATAAGAATATTACCACTTTTTGTGTGCCATGACATGAAAAAAAAATTGGAAAGCAATCATACGGTTTAATTTTGCATACATCAGAAGCACCATAAACAGCACAAATTGTCACACAGTCAAGGTGTTATTGTCTTCCTTGACTGTAATTCCAACGAATGTATTTCCAGTTTTCTTCTTTCTTTCTGCTATGACTCCCCTGTTGAGAATCTCCTCTTTAACTTTTGGAGAACCAGTAGACTCAGCACCTCATAGATCCTTGGTTTTAATGGGGATCCAGTGTAAAAGGAGCTCATCAAATTCATCTATGGAGATATAGAATTAAGTATTATATGACAACACATATTATACTTAAAATATATTATGTAATATAAATAAATATAATAAGAAATATGGTAAATTGGGAAGAATATCCTCGAGTGACTAGATATTTGGAGGCAAGGCAGTAAGCAGCCAGAGAAAAAACTGCTATTTGCAGTGACACTTATGAATTCATTTACTCTCAGGGCCACCTAAGTTTTAATTACAAATGTGAAAAACTTTCCTGAATCAACTTTGAAGAGACTAGTGATCAATGTTTGTCTCAGAAGATTTTTATAAATAATCTTTAAAAGAACTGTAAAAAAAAATAAGAGAAATTCATTCACCTGAACAATTCAATTCAATTTAAAGTATATTTATTGAGTGTCTATTAAGGGAACAGAACATGAAATGTTCAAAGCCTTGACAGCATTGTTTGCTAAACATATTATGAATTGGATTACACAAGGAGTTGTATATAATAAGTAGGACAATGACTTATTTTTTTCCCAGATACATCCCACTTGAGAGGCAGAAATAATTCTAGTAAAATAAAGTTGAAATCAGATAAAGTATTTTTTGACCTCTAAAGATACTGTTATTTGCATTTTATATCTCTACCGACATTGGCCCATTATTGTTTACACAGTCTATGGCTTCCTCAGTTATGTCACTTAAGACCTAGTTCTCCACAAAATCAAAATGTCAGAAATGGCTTTGTGTCTTTTCTTTTTGTGTGTAATTCCCTTCTTTAACTCTTCCAACAATTTAGACCCTACTATCTAGGAGGAGGCCTTTTCTAGCCAAACCAACTTTGATGTAAGGACACACTACTAGCCATACACTCCTTAGTTAAATTTCAGACAATATATTGGTTTTACCACTGACATTTATATTTTAAAACCTATGTTTAAAAGTGAAGAAATGGGGTGCCTGGGTGGTTCATTTGGTTTAGTGTCCGACTCTTTGATTTCAGCTCTGGACGTGATCTAACAAACCGTGAGATGTCCCTCTCTCTCTGGCCCTACCTCCCTCTCTAAATAAATAAATAAATAAATACATAAATACATAAATAAACAAACAAACCTTAAAAATAAAATGAAGGAGTGTTCTATATAAAGGACTTCACCTAAATAAAAAATTTTAAATTAATTTAAAAAATCTGGCAAAGGGCTTTCTTTGAATTTAAATTGTATGGCTATCTTGGCCCAACATTTCAGGAAAATAGAAAAGCACTTATTTACCCAAGAAGTGTCTGGTCAGAGGTTATTATTTAACAGTGAAATATCAGGATCTACAAGTCTAAACAATATTAAATATAACTTATAATCAATTTTAATATATATATATATATATATCAACCAATGATATTTTTTAATCTTCACAGATTTTATTGAAAAGTTGGAAACATTGGTAATTGATTTTGTTACAAGTAAAACATGCTCATGTAAAAGTTCTATAAGTTATCTTTTTAAAATTTTGGAGGTAATAAAACATTCTTCCTGCCAAAAATTATTTTCAAACAAGAAACATCCTTCTTCAGACTGCTTTAGTACATTACACATATTTTGCTAATGCAGGGAAAATTATTCTTCCAGTAAATACATTTTGATGAGACAGAAATCAGATGTAGACATTATTATTTCCTAAAGCAGCATATTCCCAGACTCTTAAAAAGATCCATGAGTTCTTGATATATGGTAACCTAGTTATTTGCACTGAAGACCCCCAAGAACATTATTAAGTACTTATTTTCAGCCATGCAAATAAAATTAACTTACTATGGTTACCTACTACTCATTTTGTTTCCACAAAGGAGTTGTACAGTGCATAGAATATAAGTTGATTGTGCCATGCTCCTTGGTAGGAGAAATAAGAGATAAATTTAGAGATAATCTAAAGATTAGCAGCACTATTATTCTGTTAGTTTGGTACTCTAGAAAGATCAGATGCTAAGTAAATCTTGGGTATTACTGAAGACTCAGATGGTATCTTTGATAATGTAAAGTGTTGTGGGTTTTTTTGTCTTCGTAAATCTAGTGATTATAAATCTAGTGATCTTTTAAATTCATGTACAGTTGAGACAGTCAGTTCTCCTCAGATAGCTGGGAAATATCACTATTCATTGATCAAAGGTATTTCTGTCTCAGCAAATCTTAACTCCATGTCAACTACTGAACAATTGATTTCATCACTTACTTCCCAGTTGAAGAAAAATGTACATTTTTTATGCATTAGTCATCAGGTAAGGAAGCATTTTTGTTCTTAGAGTTTCACTATTTTAGATGTTGAGATATGGGATTTAGTTATTGAAGGTATATTTCCTTTTCAACACATTGGAAATAATAGCCTTCAATTATTTTAACTATTTAGGTTTTAAAATGATTTTCCCAATAGATCTTTAAGAAAATACTCACTAAAACATGATTCTCCCCAGTGATTTATTAAAAAAAAAAAACTTATCCTGAGAACAGTGGAGAGCTTATAAAATTATTCATGTGATTAGAAATATTTAGAGCATTTTTATTTGGATACTTGAGGCCAAAGTACTATATTGACTTGAATTATCTAGATAGTATTTGGATACTTGAGGCCAAAGTACTATATTGACCTGAATTATCTAGATAGTAACCTTAATTCTTTATTCATATCAAGCTATAATCTACTTACCTGGTGGGGTAAGTTATTACACAGATCAGTATGTGTATATTTTGCTCCATAGTTTGTCTAAATCTAACAAATAGTATATGTCCTTTTTTTCATATATGGCAGGCATACTTAGAAAATGTGTGTCATTTCCCAAAGTAATAATTGAATTATTTCTTGTCTCTGTAATCATAAGGGTAAGATATATAGACTAATGGTGCTTTATGCAATATATGTGTATATATAATATCAATATGAAGCAGATTAAGAAATAAAATTCCTATGATTTATGATTTCTTTTTAAAAAATCATGCTCCCACGGTGTCTGATCTTTCTTCAAACATGGTATGTATGTATTTTTATCACTATTTCAATGTCACATTGAATTTAACATCCTCCCATAATTGACATTATGAAATTACAGAATAACGTATTTCCACACATCAGAGATGGATGGATTTAAAAAATGTCTAAACATAAAACCAGATATTGTTTTCCAAATTTAAGACCAAGCTTAAACTATTAAGTCATCCTTTGTGAACCAGGTGCTGTCTGTGTTGAAACATATATGATTCTGGGATATATCATTCAGTTAATTTCCATAAAAGCACCAGGTGAGCATGACAATATGTGCCCAACTTTGAGGTGGAATCTTCGGCCTCAAACTGATGTAATTAGAGAAAGAGACAGTTACATAACTAATTGCAGTTAAGTTAGCAATTATATTTATGGCCCATACCTATGTAATTTGCTGTTGTTAACTCACTGAATCTTCAATATAATGTTATGAGAAAGGTAATATTATTATAATTTTACAGATGATTTTAAGGAATTTGTTTATACTGAAGAGACTGGTAAGTAGAAAGGGAATGTGAATATAGGTTGTGATGATTTATGTCCAGCCTGTAGCTACCATTCTCTGCTGTTTCACTGATAGATACCAGCTATGAAATGAGCCCTGGGAGCTTTCGTAGAGCAACTTATTTTTACTTGAATTGCCACACAAGAGGTGAGCATTTTCTTGAGAAAGGATGATAGTTTCTTCCTCTTCAGTGTAAACATTTGAAAGAATCATTCAGGAGAGTGGGAGGCAGAGTAAAGATAATAGTTCTGAAGGATGTTCATAATCACTATAATAAGGCATCTATTTCCAATAGAGCTTATTTACCTTTGTGAAGTGCATTCTTGCTGGCCACATTTAAAGCATGTAGACACAGGTAAATCCTGACCAAATGTGTGTTGTGGTCATATTCTTTTAGATAGTGGGTGAAAATACTGAATGAGGGGCACCTGGGTAGCTCAGGCAGTTAAGTGTCCAATTCTGAATTTCAGCTCAGATCATGATCTCATGGTTGTGAGATCAAGTCCTGAGTTGGGCTCCCTGCTGGGTGTGGAGCCTGCTTAAGATTCTCTCTCTCTCTCTCTCTCTCTCTCTCTCTCTCTCTCTCTCTCTCTCTCTCTCTCTCTCATTCTCTCTCATTCTCTCTCTCTCATTCTCTCTTTCTCTCCCCCCTTCTCCTCCCCCTCTCCTCCTCTCTCTCTCACCTGCCCCTCCCCCACTCATGCTCTCACACTCTCTCAAAAAAAAAAAAAAGGAAATACTGAATTATGCTAAACAGGTGGTAAGAATTTCAGCCTTCATTTGGATAAGGTATGACCCAGAACCTTGAAGTATAAAGTTGTAACAAATAAACCATGTATATGTAGCACAGATATAGGTGCAGGCACCCATCAACTTGACATACAATCTCAGTGAAGTTTAATCACCAAACTAGGAGCAGGATTTATTTATCCAGCACTAAGATGCCTCAGGCCCTCTACAATTCTTCAACTTCTTTTCCATCTGTAGAATGCAAATTATATTATATAGCTATTTGTTTTCTATAGATTCTGAGAAAATCAAATGAGACTCCAGAATTAAGGTAGTGTGTGTCTGTGTATGTATATATACACACGTATATATAAAAGATATGCTTCCTTGAAACTAATTCCTATACCTTTTGACAAACCACGTGTGCACGCGTGCACGCACACACACACACACACACACACACACACACACACACAAACAAAAACAAAAGTTTATTTAAAGAGTACAAGGGAGGGGTGCCTGGGTGGCTCAGTTAAGCATCTGACTTCAGCTCAGGTCATGATCTCACAGTTTGTGGGTTCAAGTCCAGTTGTCAGGCTCTGTGTTGACAACTCGGAGCCTGGAGCCTGCTTCGGATTCTGTGTCTTCCTCTCTCTCTGTCCCTCTCTCTCATGCTCTGTCTCTCAAAAAATAAATAAGCACAAAAAATTACTTTAAAAAAAGAGTACAAAGGAGTTCAGATTGGAAAGACTGGGTCACTAAATACAAACACAATTGTAAAAAGGAGGAAAAAATGCTAAGACAAAGGACGTCAACTTAAATCAGTCTCTTCACAATAGAAGAACTACAGTTTTTTTGATTTCTATATTGTATCCAAAAAGTTTGTGATTTGTTTTCACTCACCAGTATTGAAAAAGTTGGGAATGAAGCAGTATGAACATAGTGGTTCCGGCTTATAGAAAATGTTCAGTTTCATTATTTGGGGACAAGAACTGCATACAGTAGCCTTGATGTTGGATTTGGCTTGCTAGTATTTCGTTGAGGAATTTTGCATCTATATTCATAAAGGATATTGGTCTGTAGTTTTCTGTTGCTATGAAGTCTTTGACTGGAATTGGTATCAGGGCAATGCTGGCCTAATAGAGTGATTTAGGGTGTTCCCTCCTCTTCTTTTTTGAAAGAGTTTGAGAAGCATTGGTGTTAATTACTCTTTAAACATATGGTAGAATTCACCAGTTAGGCTACATAGTCCTGGGGTTTTCTTTGTTGGGAGTTTTTGATTACTTATTCAAGCTGTTTACTTGTTATAGGTCTGTTGAGAGTGGGGGAGGTCTGTTGAGGTCTATTTCTTCTTGAGTCAGCAGATAGCCTGTATGTTTTGAAGATTTTTTTAAATCCATCTAGGTTATCTAACTTATTGCCATACAGTTATTCAATTGCCTGCTCAGATATGCTATTGAACCCCTCCTCATTTCAATTATTGCACTATTCAACTGGAGGATTTTTCCTGTTTTTTTTTTTCAATTCTGTTTATTAATAGTCTCATTTTGCTCAAATATTGGTTCCCTGGTTTATTTTAGTTCTTGGTCATTGGTTGCTTTCATCTCTTTGGCATATTGCATATTTAGGACAGTTGATTTAAAGTCTTTGTAAAGTAATGGGGCATCTGGGTGGCTCACTTGGTTAAGCATCTGACTTTGGCTCAGGTCATGATTTCACCGCTCATGAGTTCGAGCCCCACATTGGGATCTGTGCTGACAGCTCAGAGCCTGGAGCCTGCTTCAGATTCTGTGTCTCCCTCTCTCGCTGCCTCTCCCCTGCTTATGCTCTTTCTTCCTCTCAGAAATAATAAATGAATAAACTTAAAGTATTTGTGGAGAGCCTGGGTGGCTCAGTGGGTTAAGTGTCCGACTTCAGCTCAGGTCATGATCTCATAGCTTGTGAGTTCCAGCGGCACGTCAGGCTCTGTGCTGAGAGCTCAGAGCCTGGAGCCTGCTTCAGATTCTGTGTCTCCCTTTGTCTCTCTGCCCTCCCCCACTTGTGCTCTGTCTCTTTCTCAAAAATAAATAAACATTAAAAAAATTAATGAAAAAAATTCTTTGTAAAGGCTGCTTCCATAAGGATGGTTTCTGTCAGTGTATTCTTTTCCTTTGAATTGACCATACTTTGTTTTGTATGCTTTGTAATTTTTTGTTGAACATCAGGCCTTCAAATATTATGGCATGTCAAACTTTGGAAATCAGATTCTCCCCTTCTTTCCTCAGGGCTTGCTGTTCATGATTGCTGAATGTTTAGCTTGGGTTTGCCAGTGTTTTGACTGAGATTTCCTTGAATACCAGAAGTCTTAACAAGAACAGCAACAACTAAGCCATTTCTTTTATGCTTTGTGAATTGGCTCTGGGCTAAGACACTCTTAACACTTAGCCAGGCCATTTACAATTCTTCCCAGCCTTGCACTGAGACTATAGATTAGCTTGTGGTGAAAGCTTAGAGCCTTTTCATTTCCTTTCTAAACATGTGCCCCATCCTGCTTATGCACTGTTGCTCTCTTCATTTCCCAGGACACTCAGGTGCTTTGAATGTACTCGCTAATTTGCCAAAGGAACTCTCTCATAGGTTCTTCCTCCTAGGCCTTAGGAGACCCCTTGTATGTCTCAAGTATAATCTTTTGCCCAAGCAAATGTAGATTTTTTTTGATGCCTTGCAAAGTTTTCAAGCGATACCCACAACACACCAGCCCAGAGCGGGTTCTGAGATAGACAAAACAGAGACCAGCAGCTTGCATCAGTCTTTCAGGTCCCCAGTCAGGTTAAAAGAAACAATATTCTGCAAATAAGATTTACTATGCTTCCTCCGGATCCAAGGACCGGAATCTGAGACTGGAAACATGGGCTGCCATTTTCAAGACTGCCACAAACCTGGGGAGGGCTTGGGAAAGCACAGATAAAATATCTCAAAGATTTCCTACTGTTATTGCCAGAATTCATGATCCCCAAAGACCACCAGGGAGCTGAGTCCAATGCAAAAGCAAAGAGCCTCTATTCAAGCTAGCTCTAGCTCAGTCCCCTACCTGCACCAACGCAGAGGTGAGATACCGGAGAGAGAGCGGGCTTTCATGGCCTTAGCTGATTGGCTGGGCAAGGGTCGTGGCCTCAGCCGATTGGCTGGGGAAGGATAGAACAATGGCTGCCAAGGTGTGGTCCCAGATCAGCAATTATCAGCGTCACCTGGAACTTGTTAAAAATGTAAATGTAGTGCTCGCTTCGGCAGCACATATAGAAAAAATGCAATTGTTGGGCCTGGTGGTCACAGACCCACTGAATCAGAAACTCTGGGGGTGGGGCTCAGCAATCTGTGTTTGAACAAGTCTTCCAGGAGATTCTGATGCACCTGAAGTTTAAGAACCACTGTGTCTGAGGAGTTCTAACATGTTTGGCCTCAGTGTATACAGAACGTTTCTCACTGGTCACCTATTAACCACTGGCTGTCAGCTTTGCTGTGCTATATAAATACCTAGCACCAAACACCATCCCCAGAGGCTCTGATTTAATTGGTTTGGGGAGGGGTAAAATGCTCCCAGGTCATTCTAAGCCTGGACAGGGTTGAGGGCTCCTGCCTCTGGCCCCTACCTGAGAGAAGCCCTCCCTCTTCTACTCACACTTTCCACGCCTCTCACACTCCCCTTCCTCCCACCTTAGACTTCAGAAGAATGCATCAATCGGTAGCCTGCTTTCTTAGAAAACATAAATTACTCAAGGGGAGGAGGCGTGGTCTGAGGTTTGAGCGGGAACTTCTTTCTGCGGACATGTCGGGGGACATAGTCACTAATCGGCTGGCCTAGGTCTGCTCTTTCACCTACCACTTTTTTTTTTTTAAATATATGAAATTTATTGTCAGATTGGTTTCCGTACAACACCCAGTGCTCATCCCAAAATATGCCCTCTTCAATGCACATCACCTACCCTACCCTCCCTCCCACCCCCCATCAACCCTCAGTTTGTTCTCAGTTTTTAACAGTCTCTTATGCTTTGGCTCTCTCCCACTCTAACCTCTTTTTGGTTTTTTCCTTCCCCTCCCCCATGGGTTTCTGTTAAGTTTCTCAGGATCCACATAAGAGTGAAAACATATGGTATCTGTCTTTCTCTGTATGGCTTATTTCACTTAGCATCACACTCTCCAGTTCCATCCACGTTGCTACAAAGGTCCATATTCTTTCTCATTGCCACATAGTACTCCATTGTGTATATAAACCACAATTTATCCATTCATCAGTTGATGGACATTTAGGCTTTTTCCACAATTTGGCTATTGTTGAGAGTGCTGCTATAAACATTGGGGTACAAGTGCCCCTATGCATCAGTACTCCTGTATCCCTTGTCCTACCACTTTTTAAGTTAGATTTTTCCTCATTTAGTATCTGATTACTATAAACTTAATTGTTTCCAGTTTTGGCAAATTGTTTCAGATAGTTTCTTTTTTTTTTCTTCTTCTTCTGTGTTTAGAGCTTCCTACTCTGTCATTTGCTGATGTCTATGATTATTATTTCCACCAGCATCTCAGTGAGAAAAATCTCTTTGGGACTTTCTGCTTACTGATCCCTCTATTTTATTCCTATCTCCTGTTATATTTACTGCTGTCATTGCCCAGATTAATTTCCATATTGCATCATTTTAACCATGTTTTCCCAATATCCTAAATTCCCTGTCTGTATTTCCTTGCTGTATTGCATTTCTTTGGCAAATGTCCAACTGTGGATGAAACCAGGTCATTGCTTTCTCCTTTCCAAATGTGGACTTCTCACTCTGCTGAGAACAGCACCTATCTGTTTCCATTGCTGTTATTACCTGGTCATTAACTTCAGCTGGGTTCCCAGTACCACTCTGCTATCTTTCTGTGTTTCCCTTGTCAGTTTGCATCTTTCACATTTTTCGTAATATCTCTCTTCTTCCACTTTGATTTAGTCAGATTTCTTCTTTGTTACTTCACGAAGAAAAGAGAGATTGCCAGACAGTAAGTTCTTGACTTTTGGACACTGAATCCATAAACCAGATTTCACATTTGTGTTCATCATGTACTTCTTCCCACTAATGAAATCAAAGAGGTTTCTCATTTCTCATCCAAAGCTAAATCTTCTACATCTGCATCCCTTCTTATATCATCTTAGCAGCTCTGACTCTGTGGTGTTCATTATCTGTGGTTAGCTGAAGCCAGCTCGTAGTGGCTTGCAAGAACTGATGAATTAATTTTAAGGAATTTTGAAAGTTAGCTGATGTCAATTTGGTAGGTGGAAATTGGCCATTCTGGGAATATTTATCCCATGTAAATCACCAAATGCTACAAGTGTAGGCTTAAAAAAAACTTTCAGAGGTGGATGTTAGACATTTGTCAGCATATCACTGCTTATCTTCTACCTCTCCATTAAATTTTATTCCAATTAACATATTTAAAGTGTTGGTCTCTCACAACCTAAAAACTGAGAACCAAAATACTAACAAAAGCTCATGTCTCTCTCAACTATTGTATCTCTCCTCTCCTTTGTAGTCAAGAGCCTACAGTAAAATATATCCTTAACTTATAACACACTATATTGCATTGAAGGTGAAAGATATTTTTGAATTGACATTCTTTGGGCCAGTGGATTAGATATTTTCATTTAGTACTGATTGAAAATTTTTGTGAATAGGGATTAAAAGCCTTAAAGATGCCCCCTGTTCTTTGATTTATTAGTGGTATTTTGGCAAATCTATCATAAGAAAATAATCTGTGTGTAACCAACATTCAATTCACATTATTTTTAATAGTGAAATATCAGAAATAATTTAAATGTCCAAACAATAGGGGTATTTTTAAATGAATAATGCTGCATTTCTGCAACATGTGACTATATGGTCAGTGGAAATGAATTGATCATAACTTTAAGTATAATTTCTAAGAGAAGAAAGCCAACTGGAGGGAAATTTGCTTCTATGTTAGAATGGAGAAAGAACAAAAGCCCTAACGAGGTAAGAGAATATAAAATTTTATGGAGGGTAAAATCACAGAATTCCTCTAATAACACAAAGAGATATTGTTATATTCAATTAATATAGCTTGATTAAGCTGCCTGATGGGTTTCCATGGGGGTGAAAGTAGTACAACTTACAATATATTAGCAAGTGGAATTAACCAAACTAAAATTTATATTAAATTAATTTTTTATTTTCCTTTAATGAACCTGTCAACTTGGCTGAGGAACATAATGCATTTCAAGATATCCTATAGCAAAATTTATAGAAACATGAATAATTTGTTCTAAGAATATTTTAAACATTAAGAATAAAATCTAATTAATTTGCCCTTTAGGACATGATAAAGAAATAAGCTTCTGCTTGGTAACTCAATTTATTTATTTTAGCACTGGGTTTGTAATTACTTTAAAGTAACTGTGTTATTTATTTTCATTAACTAAATTGAATAGTAAATATAATATCACCATATCCAGGAAAATTTCTAAATACATTGAAGAGCTATAAGAGTGAATTTGAATGAAGCATTACAAATACTTCTGATCTAGAATAATCATAGAGCATTTGGTAGTTTTAGATTGCCCCTGTTCAGATGATATTGTCATTAATTTATTTTACTATATGGAAAAGGATGAGACACTGAAAGAATAATTCACTGCTTACCTTTTTCCTTTAACTTCAAAATTATATCATCAACATTATTTAGGAACTTGTTTTAAATGTTATTCAAGATGCTCTCCATATTTCTAATAGCTTAATGAGATGGAGAGGTGGTTACTAATTTTCTTTCTAAAATAGAAAGACAAAATAGATTATTCCAACTGTTTCACATGTACTCATTACTTAGCAAATGAGTATCAGTGTTAGAAAAATCTCTGTTTCTAACTCCAAGGGCCTACTACATATCTGTATCTGTATCTGTATCTATCTATATACATATACATATAGAAATAGATAGAGATATATTTGATGTTCTTTAAAAAGGGAAACTAGCTTTATAACTATATTTTTCATATACTCTAAGTCTATTACATATTTCAAGTGCTTTGAAACTTAGCATGCTCATTGAGTCAGAGATTGCCCAATTTCCATCAACTATTCTTTCTTAGTAACCGTTTGACTGTTGGTTTTAGCATAGCACCATATAACTAAAGTGTCCACTTAAAAAAAAAAAATCATTTCCCATGTCCTTTGTAGTGCGGTGTAATGATGTGACCAAATTCTAGCAAAAACTTAAGCAGAAGTTGTTGTGTGGGACTTTAGTAAATCTAGAATGGTGGAGCCAGAAAGATTAAGGGAACTTGTTTCCCTGAGAAAGATGGGGTTGCCTTTCTGATCCTAGTTTGTCTATGCCTACCTGTTTTTTATGTGAAAAAACTACCTTATTTAAGCCATTGTTTTAGGGATCTTTGTTATTGGTACTTGAATGAAATTTGTAACATACCTGGTCATGTTCTATGTTCTTTCATTATTACTAGACCCATTTCTCTTTATTAATTTCTAGCACATCCAGTTGTGTTATATCTTCTCCAGTTTCCTATTGTTGCTGGACCTAATATCTAAGGGATGTGCTATTTACCCATTCATAAGTCATTTAGTTGGGCTATAGCTGTCTCTATATAGCACAGAAACAACTAGATAAAAATGTGAAAAAAAATCTTCCATTTTAATATTATAATGAAAAACATTTGCACAACTCTATCTTTCTTCCAGAGGTAGCACCCTTGCCTTCCTCTCCCACCTGCTTTTGGAGATCTGTTTCCATTTCAGTGAAACACCTCCATGTAGGAGGTATCATCATGTTCAGTGACCCCATCTCTTCATCATACTCTGCTATTTATCTCCTCACCCAAATGGGGTAATAATTGCAACCTTTCCTCCTGATTTTTCAGGCAGTTAGCCCAAAGCCACAAACAGAGTCAGAATTTTTTTTATGAAGTGTATTTTTAGTTGATATTAAGAGAAAGGGAACCCTGCTTTCTAGTATTGAAGATTGCAAAATGTAAAACTAAGAGTTGGTGACAGCTGTGACTCCAATATGTAAACAAACATTGGTGTTAAGAGAGTAAACAGTATAGAGCAGATAGCTCACAAAGTCCGATAGCTTTTGGGTTTCGAAGAATAATTGTCCCAGAAGTCCTTATTCTTGGTTAGTTATATGAGTCAATAATTCTCCCTTTAGACTAATTTTGTCTCATTTTAATATCAAACATTTTGCAAACAAAAGCTCTGATCTACAAGCCGCGAAGCTGACATATGTATCTTTAATGAAATAATTTAATTGGTCTTATGGTATTTGACACTGGGCAGCCAAAACATTTTTGCTTCTTGTGCGACGATTCCAATAACCTTTTGTAGACAGTGTTTACAGACTTGCACGACTAACTTGAGGCCTATATATCCTCAAAATATGAATAAGGGACATCCATGTGAAGCATTTCAGAATTTCAAAAAAATGTGTACCTTATTGTTAGTTGATTATTTTTTAAAAGGCAGCCTTTTATTTAAATGAAAAAAATATTAGAACCATGTATGATATCAAAAAACTTACAGTGAACATAAAATGATGCACCAGGCGGGAACATATCAGCACATTTTATCAGGGGGAAAAGAAAGTTCAGGATTAGTGGGATTAAAATATTTTATCTTCAAGCAATCCTTCTCTCAGGCTTCTTTCTGAAACCCAGAGATTTGTTAGAATAATGTAATCTCTGCTCTTCTAGGCTCTCTGTATATCTAAGGACTGGAAAAAAGAATTTCCTCTCTGTTTATGTGAGTAATTCCTCAGAAGCATTAATTATTAGATCCCATTTGTCAGATTTTGCACTGCAGAAGTAGGGGAGTAGAAATTGAGTAATTATCTTGCTCCCATATTATATATTTTCTTTCTCCTTTTTATTTTTAATTGGTACACTGGGTAAGATGCAGCTTTTTATGATGAGGTATTTTAAGTGTTGTTTTGGTACATATATCTATCTAACAGAAGGGAATATTCTGAGGTTTCAAATTATTTGAGTGGTGTCCAAATTATATTTATTTTAAATAGTTTTTTTGTTTGTATACTTTCTTACTTGTGCCCACTTTATTATAAAAAGAATATGAACAACATATAAATATGTGTAATATGTAGGAACATAAAGTGCATTTAAATAAAAAAACAAATGAAGAATAAACTAGACTTAACCAAGTGCCCTGGAACCAGTGTGATTAGTTCCTACCATCCATGCCATCAACTCAAATACACTTACAAGGAGCAGCCCACATGTTTGATCATACATTTTTGAAAAACACAAGGAGGGGAAAATAATTCTTTATTAAATATTTAGCATTTATATCCATGTTGTCCAATAGCATAGCCACTGGCCACATGACAGTTAGACATTTGAAATGTGGTTAGTTCAAATTAACATACATTCTGGGGGCACCTGGGTGGCTCAGTTAGTTAAGCATCTTACTCTTGATTTGGGCTCAGGTCATGATCCCAGGGTTACGGAATTTAGCCCCACTTTGGGTTCTGCGCTGAGCACGGAGCCTGCTTAAGATTCTCTCTCTCTGTTCCTCTCCCCTGCTCATGTGTGCTCTCTCCCTCTAAATAAATAAATAAATAAATAAATAAATAAATAAATAAATAAATAAATAAATGTATGTATGTATGTATGTAACATACACTTTGAATTTCAAAGACTTGGAATAAAAAAGTTTCTCAATTTTTATGGTGCTTACATATTTAATGAAATATTTTGGATATATAGGGTTAAACAAAATATATTATTAAAACTAATTTCACCTGTTCCTTTCCACCTTTCTTAGACTGACTACTAAAAATATTTAAAATTACATGTATGGCTTGCAGTTGTGGCTTTTATTATATTTCTTTGGGACAGAACTGGTCGATGCAATAAAATAATTTCATTACTCCAGGAAAACACCACTATTCCTAATACAGTCTTCATTTTGCATGGTTCTGATATGCATGGGTTTCAGCTTCTGTTATTTCCATTTAGTTAAAAAATACTAGCCCTCCAACAATATGATCCAAAGTTTAGTTACCAGGTTATATTAACTGTGAGTTGCTGCATAAAGTACAAATTTCATGGCTAGTTACGTATTTCACAAATATTTATGCACATCATGATTAGTGAGCAATCATGGCACTTCCTTCATGATCTTTTGCTGATTGGTTACTGGATATCTGTTATTCGGTCGATGTACACAGGCAGTAAAGCATGTAGCTATGGTGCCTTCTGGTCTCCTAGTGACAAACCATGTGATACTTAACAATTACCAATTATCTATTGATAATCAAAACGGACTAGGCCAACAAAGATGAAACTGGTGGAAGTGAAACTTTAATTACAGGTATATGGAGTCATTAAAAAAAACAAAAACATGGGGCGCCTGGGTGGCGCAGTCGGTTAAGCGTCCGACTTCAGCCAGGTCACGATCTCGCGGTCCATGAGTTCGAGCCCGGCGTGGGGCTCTGGGCTGATGCCTCAGAGCCTGGAGCCTGTTTCCGATTCTGTGTCTCCCTCTCTCTCTGCCCCTCCCCCGTTCATGTTCTGTCTCTCTCTGTCCCAAAAATAAATAAACGTTGAAAAAAAAATTAAAAACAAAAACAAAAACAAAAAATCGCTGACTCAGGAAATGTTGATTGAGAGATCCATATATGTAGTCCGAGGAACTAAATGAAGGCCGACCCACAGACTTAAATGGGAACAGTTGCAATAAAAAGGCTGCAGAGGAAGTGATGCTGTCAAAACTTTACATTAATGGAACTTTCTTAAATCATGTTGTAACACTGAAAGCATGAGGAGGATAAAATGTTGGAAGCTCGTGCAAACTTAGAAAGGGGTATGACAGTTTGCCAGGGCATAGAGAAGGTGTCTGCTCCCTACCCTAAGTGATAAGGCAAGAAGAAGGCAAGCCCTATTCCAGCTGCTCTTGATAGGTTCCATAAAGAAATAAACACTTCAATTCTCAGTGCTTCTACCGGTGTATAGTATACTTAATAAATACTGGTTTTACTATTTTTAAATTCCCTATACAACTTATCCCTAAGAGTAAGAGAATTTTAATGTTCTGACAAAAGTTTTCAAAGGTTGCAGAACAATAAAACATCTTTTTATTGATTATTAAGAGAGTTTTACATAGTGTTAGCTTTAATAGTCATTTTTACACTCCTATGGTAAGGCAAAGTGAGGACTGCCTATATTAAGATCAGAGAAATATTTTCTGAAGTTTCTTATCAAGAGGTTATTATTTAAACCAGTGAAAGCATTTTAAGTCCTTAGAGCAGTCAGTGACGGGATTTACTGGATTGGTTTTTGTAACACTCACCAGTCGTGGCATGATTAGAAGAAGAGAGTTCTCTGGTGGGACATTGTGATAAGAGCCGGGGGGTAGCTCATCGATCATTTCTCTTAATCCACTGATAGAGTGAAGAATGGATAATCAATTTTTTTTCAAATATTTATTTATTTATTTTTGAGAGAGAGAGAGTGTGTGTGTGCATGTGAGCAGAGGAGGGGCAGAGAGAGGGAGAGAGAGAATCCCAAGCAATCTCCATACTGCCAGCAAGCTAAGCCGGATGCAAGGCTCAAACTCACCAACCATGAGATCATGACCTGAGCCAAAATTAAGAAAGAATTGGACAAGTGCTTAACCAACTGAGCCACCCAGGTGCCACTAGACTATCAATTCTTAAGGGAAATTTTTATCAGCATAATTTCTTTCTAATCTTAAAAAGGGGAGCAGCAAAGAGTTTGGGATTATATTCTAAAAGAAATACCTCTACTGGGGATATTCTGTGTTACCAGTTAAGTAACAAAGGGTCTTATGTTTTAACAATCAGCAGAATAATATAGTTATCAATTAGATTAACTATTAAATCAGTTAGAGGGGTATTGATGGTTATAAAAGGTAGATATATTCTGAGAAGTAATCTTTTACTTCAGGTTTTCTTTTCTTGGTTTGAGATGCTGAGTTAGCCAAGTAAGATTCGGTATTGACACTATGGAGTAGATCTATGGGTACTGTTCTTATTTGTTCTTGTTTATTTGTTTGTTGTGCACCCTTGTGAGCATTCCTTAGTACTGATAAAACTGAGCAGTGTCTGGAGTACTTATGATTTCATTCTACCTCCTTTTTCCGTAGAGAATTATTTTACCACAGCATGTTAGATCATACATGAAAGTAATCTACTTTCTTTTCCCATTAATTCTTTCCTTTATCGTCCTTATATTGGCTATGCCAAATTTTCTATTTTTAATATTTTGACATAAATTTACATGTCATAGGATCTTCATAGGGACAATGTGAGGTAAGGCAGGCATTTTTATTTCCCTTTGTGACATGAAGGAAATGAGACTATAGGGAAAAGGTGACTATTTGTGAAATCCATGAGAGCGCACCTGACAGATTTCCGGTTGCTGGGAGCATAGTTTCCTAGAGGCCTGAGCTGTTTCCTCTGAAATCTATCACAGGAATGCTATGGAAGGCTTATTTCTAGGTAACTTGAAATTCCTCCGCGTAGCTAACTTTGATTGGAATACTCTCCCATGGCTGCATTTAGTCTTCCCTGGACTGCCAGTCTGGGACATGTCTACCTACCTTTCCTTCTCTCTCCTTAACTCTGGGTCATACTCGCATTGTAGTCTAGTGGCTTTCTTGGCCTTTCCAGCCTCTGCCTTGTTTTCTTTCCTGTAAGCATTTCCACTTATAAACTTAGATAAGAGAGAGCTGGCTTTCAGAAACATAAGAAATGCAAACAAACTTGGTGCTAGAGATTTCAGCTTCCTGTTTCAGCAGAATATAGCATTTGCAGGAGCTCACAGGGAAACCATTGAAACTCTGTCAGCCTCTATGTACCCCCTACATCTACCTGTTAGAAGAGAATTATGACTTCTTTTCCTCTTGCACTTTTCAATTTCTTGATTAGAACCTGTCAGGCAAAGGAGCCTGGAAAATGGGGTCCATTTTCTGTCCTGTAGGGGAAAGCATAGAACAGAGGGGTTGGTGTTGAGGACCTATACATGATAGTTAGAAACAATTCAAGAAAGAAGTGTTCCTAAAGACAAATTCTTCTTGGCTGGCCATTTTTACTGTCCATTTCTTTTGTGCCATTTTATTGTAGATTTTATTCTTTAAACTTGACTCAGGATCAGACATTGAAATTCCTTAAAATATGATCACTGTAGGGCTCTGCATCACTGTTTCTGGATGTTTCTCTTTCAGTCTTTCACACCCACTCTTTTCTAGCTTCCATATCCTCTGCAAGTGACTGTTCTGTTAAGATGTAGGAATGGATGCATTTAGAGAGAGCAAAATGTTGACCTGCTTCTTTATCAGTTTGAAGGCGAGAAAGCTTTATTTTTCTAACCTGTCTTTGTGTTTTACTAACCGTTTTCTAGGGGTGTGAAATAGTGGCAATAAATACTTAAACATTTAATCTTCTACTGATAGCTTAGCTTCTTCGAGGAAAAAAAAAATCAGAGTGTGGTCTGGTAAAAAGCCGAGATATTTTGCATTTTTCTTTTTATCAAATCCTTAGCATGAGGCTCCTGTTGAAGGATTTGTTTAATTATTGAACATGTACCACCTTTAAGTCATTTATTATTCTAGAATCTGAAAATAGAGTGGTGAATAAGACAAAAATATCCCCTGCTCTTATGAAATTTTCATTTCTAGTGACAAGGGCCATCAATAAATGGTTAAATCAATTAAATAAAAAAAGAGCGATGATGATTTCAGACAGAAGTAAAATCTGTGAATAAAATACAACAATGCAATATGAAAGAATAGATAGCTGGCTATGGGCACAGCATGGCTTGGAATACCTATCTAAAGAGTTGCATTTATTTGAGAACTGGAAGAAAAAATTTCCAGCTACCTAGGGCCAGAACATTCTAGGCAGAGAAAGCAGAACGTGCAAAGTTCTTAATGCCTATTCCTGGCAGAAAAGAATCGGACATTGTTCAGCAATGCAGAAAGTCAGTATGGCTGTATCATAAAGGAACAAGGGAGAGTTAAGAGAGTTATGAAAGGTGAATTTGGAAAAACCAGAATCTGTAGGGTTCTGTAACTATGTTGAGTTTGTGTTTTATTCCAAGAGCAAGTGCACATTATTGTAGCAGTGAAAACACAAGTGTTACGTGCTCTGGTTTGTATCTTTTAATTAAAAACTAAGACTAAAATAAGTGAACCATGTTTTTTATCAAGCTTTTATTCCTTGCAATTGCTATATTTTGGAATATACTACTTTTCCATTATCCATAAAACAACATAATGAACATTTTATCATGGGTTTTGGTTATCTTATTTTTTTATGAATACATATAATACTCTGACACAAAAGTATATTGAAAATCTGATATATTTTTGTTGATATATTTTTTATTTCCAAAAGTGTACTAAAATTAGAAGACTAGGACAATAGAGTGTAATTGTTGCTTCTATATTTCTTAAATATTGCATATTTATTGATTACTTGTCCTGGAAGTCTCACTAGAGATCCAGACTGACTCAAGTCCTGTACAAATAATCTTTGTAAGAAAAAAAAATTGTCAAGTGATAGGAGGTAGAGAAAGGAGAAAATGTAATAGTGCAGGGAAGGGAGTAAGCATTATGTGGAGAAATCCATCAGATAACATTATAGAGTTCAGCACCGGAAATTACTTGCATTCGCCTGCTGCGGCATTTCTAGAAGAGAGGAACATAAGCTTTATTTTCAACCTCACAGTTCTTGTAATAAAAAGCCTCCCCCCCCCCAACGGAATAAACCCCAGCCAAGAAAATAAGGAGATAAACTCTTCAAAAAGCCTTTGTGCCAGTTATTAGAATGATTAGAATAAAAGGCCAAGTGTCATGAATTTTGATACCTGTTCCCGACGGTGGACAGCACTCCTTTTGCAGCCTCCAGCAGTCCAGTTCATCTCACTGTACTTATGTGCACTCAGCAACATGGCTTCTGTGCTCAAAAGTACTTCTTTCTAGCACATTGTACAGACCTTTTATTCAACACATGAAACATTTTGAGTTACTCTAGGGGAAGATAAATAACAACAGATATTAACATCCTTTTTTCCAGATTTGGGATTGAGAAGCAAAGTTGGCAGGCAGACAGCTGTGATGCTATAACTATGGAAGTTCTTTCTTCTTGAGCTAAATGAAACTCTTATTTAATGACTTCATTTTCACACTTCCTTTTCCTGTACTCCTTCAGAAATAAGTTTTAATTCACTCAATCAGTCAGAATTGTTGAATGTCTATTTTGTGTCAGGCAATTTGTTTTCAACATGAAGTGAGTTGTGTATAGAGTATGTTGATGTTAAGTGTGTATGTGTTTGTGAGTTTGTGAGTGCTGATATACAGGGTAACTTATTTACTAATTTATTTTCTATAAAAGTGTGTTAAAATAGATAAAGTGCTATACAATAGAGCTATTTTATGAGAAATAATATAATGCATATACAAATTGCATTTTGCTTTGGAGCAAGAATAAAATTCTACTTACTTTCATTTTTTAAAAAATGATTATTTGGACTACAAAACTTACCTTTCTTACAAAGCATTTTTTAAAATATTAGTATGCATTATTTTTTTTTCAATATGTAACCACCCCATTCCATTTATCATGTTTTATCTCATTGGACACCTACAGAATAAATGAAAGTGAGTTACCATTGATTCCACTAGCAGAGACAGTGTGTATACAATCGGATAGAAATCTCAAACCATTAAAGCATTTCTCACTGAAAACGTAACTTAAAATCCTTAGACTGCTCATATGATGTTCTTGTTCTTTATTGTCCAAAGTCATACTTTTGTTATTGAATATTTAACCAGGGGTCTTTTCTACTTCGGGTATATAATCTCTGAGACCAGTTATTTGATTTCTGGTGTCAACCTTGCTTCTTCTCTTAAAATATAAATCATAGTTCTTGCCATCTAGGTTGTCCTCTTAAAAGAAAGGATTAAGGATATGTTTTACTTTATGGATTCCTACAAAATTTTATTATCTACTATACCCCAACCTGGCTATGACCCAAGTTGTCTGCCAAAATTATTTTTGCTAAGTACACGCATGGTGTCCATGTCATGGAAACAGTTCAGTCTTCATCCGGATACTGCATAGTTCAGCCACCAAAGGGGAGGGTAGAAATCCTCTCCTCAGCACAGATACGGAACTGATACCATTCCTCATCCTCTGATTACAGTCACTCCTCTAAGGAAGAAGGGTCAATCTGTGCCCTTCAAAATACTGAATCCCTAAATAATGGCATCACCAGTGACCCAGGTTCCAGGGGTCATAAGGTGTGAGCTACACACTCATGATCTCTCCATGATCTTTTTTCTCTCAGCATATCAGACACTCACTTTGGGCTTCTTATATGTGTACCACTGGTTTTCATCCTTGGGTAACATTTATATGTAAACTGTTATAGCCCTCTCCATCATCCAGCTGTTCCTTCAGAAAAGCTCAAGTAGCTATATTGTAGGATTCTCCCCCTTTTTAATTAGTGTAAGAAAGATTGTTAGGCTTTGTTTAAAGCAAAACCTCTAGAAATTAACATAACTTACTATAGAAAGTAGGAAAACATTAATTTAAACATTCAAAACTTTTGGTGACTTGAGCATTGGTGTTTGAATTTTATCTTAAAAGATGAGCTTGAAAGCAAGTCTCATGGAGCAATAGATTAAAGGCACAATTCTCAGAGGAAAACATTGACAACTTTTTAATGATGGCTTTAAAAGAAAGCACCACATCATTTCTGATCAAAACTTATGATTCTTATTTACATGTCCCACATAGAAGCAGAATTTTCAGAACTTATATGTGTCTGTATATGACACACAAAATGTAATTTAAGTGATTTTTTTAAAAAAAATGCAACATACAGTTATCAAACTTCCTGTGACAAACATGCTGCAGGTGTCTTTAAAAGCATTACAGAACCTGAATGGTGGAAAGCCTTTGATTGCTCCTGTATTGGTTTAATTTTAAATACCATATGCCATTATTCAGTTATGAAGAATAAATATAGGGCATTGTTAATGGATGGGTATTTGGGATGGCACAGTAAGTTCATGTTTGATGCTCTCTTATGAAAACACAAAGCAATCTTGATTAGAATTTTTGGGAAAATTAAAAGACGTAGCTGAGCTCAAAACAAGGATAAACTTCTCCACAGTTCAGAAATAAAAAGAGAGACAAAGCAGTGGATGGTGCTGAATCTATACTCTCCTGGGCAGAAGCTAGCTGGTAATGGGACTGAAAGTTCTCCCTGTAAAGTCTGACACAGGGCCAACCTTCTTACCTGCATCCAGAGCTTGCATCCAATTCCTCAAATGTATAAAACATAAAAATGATAAATAGTTATTTTTCATCTAATACCCTGAATCTTCAGTTTCATAGTAAGCAGCGAGTCTAGGGAAGAGAAGGGTAAAGGCACAGTTCTGGTGATCAGGAACAAAATCAAGCCGCTCTTTGACTCAGCAAATTGAACTATGACTTCTCCCATGAAACAACAAGGGAGAGGTTTTAGAATATCATGATAAGAATTGGTCTTAGACTTCCAGGGAAGATGGCAGAGTAGGAGGATTCTCAGCTTACCTCATCCCACAGATACAACTAAATAACACCCACATCAGTGTAAACCCAGAAAGTGATCTGAAGAATGGCAGAACAGACTCTCCACAGCTAAATATAAAGAAGAGGCCACATTGAAAAGGGTACAAAGGACAGAAATGTGGTCTGGAGCTAAAAGGAACCCATGGACCTGTGGAGCAGTTTGTGGGAGGGACATATGCAGTGGACAGGAGAGGGGAGAGAAAAAGGCCCTCACACCAGACCCCCCGGGTACCAGCAACCCATATGGGCAAGACAAATCCCCATAATATTTGGTTTTGAAAACCAGAGGGGAGCTAATTTTTTGAGTTCTTAAAATAAGTGGGTCTTCACATCTAGAGCTTTAACATCAGTGGACTCTGCTCTAGGAAAGCCAGGAGGGTGAAAGGAAACTGAGTCCCTGCTCTTAAAGAGACAGCACAAGCAATAGCCCTGCAGAGACACAACATAAAAACAGCTGTTTGAAAAATTGATGGGGTATACCAGAGAGAGATTTGTTTACTAATCTCACAGCATGTGCTGGAGAGGCAGGGATTGTTGTGAGACTTCTCCATGAATAAAAGAGCTGGCAGGCACCATTTCCCTATCCCCCTAACCCCCATCCTAGATACCCAGACACCTGTGGGAACCAGCACAGTGACAACACTCTTCACCTAATTGCATACACCCCACCCCCCACCCCTACACTCTTTTTCTTCCACCAACCTGGCTAGCCTCAGAGAGATGATTGAGTAACTGCAGGTCCTCTCCCACAGTGAAGCTGCACAGATCTTCCTGGCACTGCACACCCTGCTCCCATGCTATTCTGTGGATTCACCCCCTCCGGCCCTATGGCAGTTTTCTAAAGCAGCTCCCATAGCAAAACTGCACCAACTTTGCTAACACTGTGGACACCTTCCTGCATTCTCCAGCAGACCTGCCCCCTCCAATTCACCCTTGGTTAGAGCCCATCCAAAGTGCTTCCACAGGCCTGGCAGTGTGCAAGCAGTCCCAGTAGGATCCAGCACCACTCCAAAGTGATTCCTACTCTCGTGAGAAGGGAATAACCACATATACCAATCTAACTGCCCCAGCAGCAGGCTGGGGCAGACATCTGCTCTGACTGCAGGCTCCACCTGCCAACAAAAGCTTCTCAGGGAATAACAAAAGCGAAGTGCCCGGCAGTTGAGTGATACTGCATCTATGGAAAGTGCCTGGTCTAACTCAACCTAAACCCAAGGTGGCCACAGACTGGCCCACTAACAACACAAAGACCAAAGCCTGCCCACAACAGGCAAAGAGAGCCAAAACAGATGAAGGACTAGACTGATGACAAAAGCAGCTTAGCCGCAAATAGGGCACATGCAACAAACATAGGAGACACCCCTGATGTGCTAGGTTCTGGTAATGGGGGACACTGAACTGCTGACCACTACAGGACTGCTTCTTCATAAGGTCACTAATTTCAAGGGCAGGAGATCTAGTTGACTTTCCTAACACATATAAACAAACACAGAGAGTTAGAAAAATGAGGAGGCAGAGGAATATGTCCCAAATGAAAAAAGAGGACAAACTCACTGCAAGAGAGCTAAACAAAACAGAGATAATATGCCTGCTAGGGAATATAAGATAATGGTTATAAAGAAATTCACTGGATTTGAGAAAAGAGTGGAGGATCTCAGTGAGACCCTTAACAAAGAGATAGAAAACATGAAACAGAACCAACAAGATATAGAACTTAATAACTGAAATTAAAAATACACTAGATGGAGGGGCGCTTGGGTAGCTCAGTCAGTTAAGTGTCCGACTTCAGCTCAGATCATGATCTTGCTGTTTGTGAGTTCAAACCCTGAGTAGGTCTCTGTGCTGATAGCACAGAGCCTGGAGCCTGCTTCGGTTTCTGTGTTTCCCTCTCTCTCTACCCCTCCTCACTCTTGGTCTGTCTGTCTCTCTCTCAAAAATAAATGAACATTAAAAATAATAAAAATACACTAGATGGAATAAATAGTAAACTAGAGGAAGCAGAAGAACAGATTAGCAATGTGGAGGACAGAATAATGGAAAGCAATCAAGCTGAAGAAGACTGAGAAAATAATACAAAATGAAAATAGACTTAGGGAACTCAGCAGCACCATCAAGTTTGTATTATAGGGATCCCAGAAGGGAAAGAGAGATAAAATATGGGGGAGGGGAAGGCAGAAAATATATTTGAAGAAATAACAGCTAAAAACGTCCTGAATCTAGGGAAGGAAACAGAAATCCAGATCCAGGATGCACAGAAAGCCCTGAACAAAATCAATCCAAGGAGGTCCACACCAATACATTTAGTGATTAAAATGGTAAAAGGTAGTGATAAAAAGAGAATTTTAAAAGCAGCAGGAGAAAAGAAAACAGTTATATACAAGAGAAACCTCATAAGGCTATCTCTTGATTTTTCAGCAGAAATTTTACAGACCAGAAGAGAATGCAATGTTATGTTCAAAGTTCTGAAAGAAAAAAAAATATGTTCACCTGAGAGTATTCTATCTGGTAAGGCTATCATTCAGAATAGGAGAGATAAAAATTTTCCCAAACAAAAGTTAAAGGAATTCATCACCACTAATAGCTCTACAAGAAATGTTAACGGGGACTCTTTGAGTGGAAGAAAAGAATGTAAGTAGGAGTAAGAAAAGTAGGAAACACAAAATAAAATTAAGTATATCTGTAAAAGTCAATCAAGAGATTTACAAAATAAAAGGATGTTAAGTGTGATACCATAAACCTAAAACATGGGTGAGGGAGGAGTAAAAATTTTGTGTTTTCAGAATAAGTTCAAACTTAAGTGACCATCAACTTATATATAGACTTCTATATGAAGTAGGTGTGATATCCAAACTAATGGTGATCACAAGTACAAACTTGTCATAGATATGCCAAAAAATAAATAAGTAAATAAAGAAAAGGAATCCAAGTATCTCACTAAAGAAAGCTAGCAAACCATGAGAGGAGAGAGCAAGAGAAGAAGGGAACAGAGAAGAACTACAAAAACAACCATAAAACAAGAACAAAATGGCAATAAGTACATACCTGTCAATAATTACTTTGAATAAAGGAAGTAATTGATAATAAAACACTGATTGCAAGGGACTTTAACAGTCCACTTACATCAATGAGTAGATCATCAAATCAGAAAATCAACAAGCAAACAGTGGCTATGAATGACACATTGGACCAGATGGATCTAACCGATTTATTCGGGACATCCCATCCTAAAATGAGAATACAGATTCTTTTCAAGTGTAGATGGAATATTATCCAGAATAGATCCACACATTAGGTCACAAGTCTCAACAGATTTGAAATATTTTAAGTCATACCGTACATCTTTTCTGATGACAATACTATGAAACTAGAAATCAGCCACAAGAAAAAATCTGGAAAGAACATAAATACATGGAGGTTAAATAACATGCTACAAAAAGATGAATGAGTCAACCAAAAAAATCAAAGGGGAAATTTTAAAAAATACATGGAGACAAATGAAATTGAAAACACAATGGTCCAGTAACCTAAGGATGAAGCAAAATCTGTTCAGAGGGAAGTTTATAGCAATACGGACCTACCTCAAAAGCAAGAAAAATCTCAAATAAATAACCTAACCTTACATCTAAAGGAGGTAGAAAAAGAACAAATGATACCCCAAAACAGTAGAAGAAAGAAAATAATAAAGATTAAAGCAGAGATAAATGAAATAGAAACAACAACAGCAACAACAAACAATAGAACAGATCAATGAAACCGGGAGCTGGTTGTTTGAAAAGATCAACAAAATTGTTGAACATTTAGCCAGACATATCTAAAGATAGAGACAGAAAGAGAGAACGAGAGAGCACTCAAACAAAATCAGAAATTAGAGGGAAGAAATAACAACCAACACCACAGAAATACAAAGGATTATAAGAGAAAGGGAATATTATGAAAAATTATATGCCCCAAAATTGGAAAACCTAGAAGAAATGGATAAATTCCTGGAAACATATAACCTTCCAAATCTGAATCAGGAAGAAATAGAAATTTGAACAGATTATCAGCAATGAAATATAATCAGTAGTTAAAAAAACTCCCAACAAACAGAAATCCAGGACCAAATGCCTTCACAGGTGAATTCTATCAAAGACTTAAAAAGTGAATTCCTGTTCTTCTCAAACTATTCCAAAAAAGAAAAGCTTCCAAATTAATTCTGATGCCTGTTTTACCCTCATACCAAAACCAGATAAAGACATTATAAAACAAAAGAGGCCAGTATCTCTGATGAACATAGATGTAACACTCCTCAACAAAATATTTCCAAATTTAATCCAACAATACATTAAAAAAATTATTCACCACAATCAAGTAGGATTTATTCCTGGGATGCAAAGGTGGTTCAATAATCACAAATAAGTCAATGTGATACATCATATATCAATAAGAGAAAGGGTGAAAACATATGATCATTTCAATAGATGCAGAAAAAGCATTTGGCACACTATAAAATCCATTCATGATAAAAACTCTCAATAAAGTAGGTTTAGAGGGAACATAGTTTAACATATTAAAGTCCATATATGAAAAACCCACAGCTAATATATTCAATGGTGAAAAACTAAGAGCTAGGATAAGGAATAAGGCAAGGATGTCCACTCTCACCACTTTTATTTGATATGGTATTGGGAGTCCTACTCACAGCAAGCAAATAAGAAAAAGAAATAAAAAGCATCCAAATTGGTAAGGAAGAAGTAAAATTTTCATTATTCACAGATCATATAATACTATAAGTAGAAAACTCTAAAGACTCCACCAAAAACTAGAACTAATAAATAAATTCAGTAAGGTTGCAGAAACAAAATCAATGTACAGAAATCTATCACATTTCTATACACTAAAAATGAAGTAACAGAGAAATTCAAACAATCCCATTTTCAATTGCACCAAAACCAAAACAAAAGCCTAGTAATAAACTTAACCCACGAGGTGAAAGACCTGTACTCTGAAAACTATAAAACATTGATGAAAAAACTGAAGATGACACAAACAAATGGAAAGATATTTCATGCTCATGGACTGGAAGAAGAAATATTGTTAAAATGTCTGTAACACCCAGAACAACCTACAGATTAAATGTGATCCCTATCAAAATGCCAACAGCATTTTTCACAGAACTAGAACAAATAATCCTAAAATTTGAATGGAGCCACAAAAGACCCTGAATAGCCAAAGCACTCTTGAAAAAGAAGAACAAAACTGGAAGCATTATAATCCCAGATTTCAAAATATACTATAAAGTTGTAGTGATCAAAACAGTGTGGTACTGGCAACAAAATAGACACATAGATCAATGGAATAGAATAGAGGACCCAGAAATAAATCCATGAATATATGGTCAGTTAATCTTCGACATAGGCAAGAATATGCAATGGGAAGAAGACAGTCTCTTCAACAAATGGTATTGGAAAAACTGAACAGCTACCTGCAAAAGAATAAAACTGGACCACTTTCTTACACTATATACAAAAATAAATGCAAAATGGATTAAGGACCTAAATATAAGACCTGAGACCATAAAAATCCTAGCAGAGAGCGCAGGCAGTAATTCATCTGACATCAGCCATAGGAACATCTTTCTATATATGTCTCCTGAGACAAGAGAAACAAAAGTAAAAATAAACTATTGGGACCACATAAAAATAAAATACTTTTGGACAGCAAAAAACAAGCTACAAAACTTAAAAGATAACCTACTGAATGGGAAAAGTTATTTGCAAATGACATGTTAGGTAAAGAGTTAGTATCCAAAATATATAAAGAACTTACACAATTCAACACCAAAAACAAATAACCCAATTAACAAATGGGCAGGAGACATGAACATACATTTTCCCAAACTAAACATACATATGGACAATAGACACATGAAAAGATGCTCAACATCACTAATCATCAGGGAAATACAAAACAAAACCGCAATGAGATACCTCCTCACTCCTGTCTGAATGACTAAAATCAAAAACATGAGAGACAACAGTGTTGGCAAGGATTTGTAGAAAAAAGGAACTCTGTTGTGGAAATACAAACTGGTGCAGCCACTCTGGAACACAGTATGGAGTTTCCTCAAAGAACGAAAAATAGAATTATTATATGATCCAGTAATTCCACTGTGAGGTATTTACCCACCAAATAAGAGAACACTAATTCAAAAATATATATGCATCCTATGTTTATTGCAGCATTTTTTTACAATAATAAATTATGGAAGTATCCTGTGTGCATTGAATAATGAATGACTAAAGAAGAAGTGGTATGTATACACAGTGGAATATTATTCAACCATAAAAAGGGATGCAATCTTGCCATTTGTAACAATGTGGATGGAGTTAGAGAGCATAAGTGAAATAAGTCAGTCAGAGAAAGATAAATACCACTGATTTCACTCATATGTATAATTTAAGATACAAAACAAACAAGCAAAGGAAAGAGAGAGTGAGAGAGACAAACAGAAACAGAGAACAAACTGATTGCTACCAAAGGGGAGTTGGGTTGAGTGATGGGTAAAATAGGTGATCAGGATTAAACAGTACACTTAAGATGAGCACTAAGTAATGTATAGAATTTTTCAATCAGCTATATTGTGCATCTGAAATGAATATAACACAGTATGTTATATTGGTATTAAAAAATTTAATGTTTATTTATTTTTGAGAGAGAGAGAGAGAGACAGAGCATGAACAGGGGAGGGGCAGAGAGAGAGGAAGACACAGAATCCAAAGCAGGCTCCAGGCTCTGAGCTGTCAGGACGTGGCCTGACATGGGGCTTGAGCTCACAAACCATGAGATCATGACCTTCACCAAAGTCAGATGCTTAACCGACTGAGTCATTCAGGCACCCCTGGAATTAAAATGTTTTTTAAATGTCTGTTTATTTTTGAGATAGCACAGGTGGATAGCACAAGAGGGGACAGAGGATACAAAGTGAGCTCTGCACTGACAGCAGTGAGCTTGATGTGGGGCTTGAACTCAGTAACTGGGAGATCATGACCTGAGCCGAAATTGGATGCTCAAATGACTGAGCCACCTAAGTGCCCCTGAATTAAAATTAAAATTAAAAAAAATAAGAGAAGAAAGAAATTTCACTGTTAAAGGGTGGAAGTGAGGAATGGGGCTACTCTAAATTGGCAATAACTGATACTCCTATCTTTATTTATTTTTACATTTTATGTTATTCATTTTTCATTAAAATCTGATTTTTGTCTCAACTTACATGCCTAACCTTAAAAAAAATGAAAAACTTCAACCATACTGAGAAATACAGGAGACAATGTAAGGAGCACTGAGCATTATCAAATCTTAATATTTGCCACATGTGCTTTTCATCATTTTTAAATAAATAAATCATTATAAATACAGTTTAAACCCCATCTGTAATTCCATTTTTTTGCTTCCCATGTAAGTTTTCATACTAGTACAATATAAGGCATCTACATGCAATATATTATACTATGTTTGAAGTTCACAAACTTTGAGTAAATTGATTGCATCAGGCAATATGTTTTCTTTCCCTAACTTCTGTTTACCTTTCAACATTCTAAGGTTTTCATTTCCCACTAAAACTCTATGAGCCCCCATTTCTCTCCATTGTTTCAACACTTAAATGTAATTTAATTTTGGACAATCTAATGGCTTAAAATATTACTATTTCTTTAAATTTGCATTGCCCTGATTACTCATGAACTTGAGCACCATTTCAGATGTTTATTTTTCATTCAGGTTTCCATTTCTGTGAATTACCCAATAATAATTGTCAATTATAATAATGAATTTTCTGATGTTGAGTACTCCTTGCATTTGCAGCGTGATTTTTTTTTATATTGCCAAATTCAGTTTACTAGTCGTTTACTTAAAATGCTTATATTCATTCTTATAAATGAAGTTTTTATGCAATTTACTTTCTTGAATTGTCACTAATTTTAGTATTTATGTTAATTTGAGACTTACACTATTGCTCAAATACTGTTCTCTTTTCTTTTTTTTTCTGTGCATTTATTTTGACCACCTGTCACTCTCATTAGCATGTCTCACAACTACTCTTCCATATTCCTGCCCTTATTTATTGTCTTCATTCTGAATGATTTACTAAATATTATCTTCCTATTTATTGATTCTCCAACTGTGTCTGATGATTATCTTATTTTTATTACCTTTTCTTGTTTTAATTCAAGATTATTCTTCAATGTAAACATACTGTCTCCCAAAACGATTTTAATTTGGAGTAAATTTAAATTCAGATTGTTGATTTTGTTGGCTTTCTTGTCTTTTGGAATTTATTTATTTATTCACTTACTTTGTAAATTATTGTGGAATCTTGGTGTCTGTTTAATTTTGAGTACTGAGGTTTTATTGTCCTCTCATCCTCTCTCTTTGTTCTCTGCCTTCCTCTCATCACTTATCATAGTTGCCTACTTCCAGCCCCTAGTGTCCCCCTGTCTACAACCAGGTGTGTGTGTGTGTGTGTGTGCATGTAATTTTAATTCTGGTAGAGTTAAGGTACAGTGTTATATTAGTTACAGGTATACAATACAGTGATTCAACAATTCTATACATTACTCAGTGCTCATCATGATAAATATACTCTTAATCCCCATCACCTATTTTGCCCCACCCAACTCCTCTCTGTTAACCATCAGTTTGTTCTTTATAGTTAAGAGTCTATTTTTTGGTTTGTCTCTTTCTCTTTTATTTTCCTTTGCATATTTGTTTTGTATCTTAAATTCTACATATGAATGAAATCATATAGTATTTGTCTTTCTCTTACTGACTTATTTCACTTAGCATAATACTCTCTAACTCCATTCATGTTGTTGCTAATGGCAAGATTTCATCCTTTTTTATGGCCGAATAATATTCCATTGTATATATACACCCTATATTCTTTATCCATTTATCTGTTGATGGGCACTTAGGCTGCTTCTATAAGGTGACCACTGTAAATTTTGTTTCTTTTTGCCTAATTGCAGTGGCTAGAATTCCCATTACTATGTTGAATAAGAGTGGTGAAAGTAGAATCTCTTCATGCATCCTAATGTTAAAAAGAAATCAAAATATTAATATTAGCTCTTCTGTTATCCCACAGGTCCTTGAGACTCTGTTCTTTTTTTTTCCTTTTTTCATATTTTATTCAAATTGATTAAATTTTATTTATCAGTTTTCCAGTTCACTAATTCTATCTTCTGCTATCTCTAATCTATGAAGTCCACAGTTGAGTTTTTATTTTGATTATTATATTTTTCATTTTTATAAATCCCATTTTCATTCATAATAGCAAATAATTAGAAGATACCCAAATGTTCAATAGGAAAATGGTTAAACAAGTTGTGGCACATCCATATCATGAAAATACTACTCTTCAATGAAAAAGAGCTAATTTTTGATAAATTTGACAATTTGGATATATTTCCACAAATTATGCTAAGTGAAAAGGCCAATCTCAAAAGGTTATATACTGTATGAAAACACATATATAGCATTAGTGAAATATAGAGAACAGAGAACAGACACAGAGAACAGATGACTGGTTGCCAATTTGGGAGTTCTGACTATAAAATGGTAGCAGAGAGGAACCTGTATATTGGAACTATTTGTATCTTGAATGTGGTGGTGTTCACCCAAATCTACACATGTGATAAAATTGCACAGAACTGAATATATGCATATAAACTGAGGTTTGGAGTATATCTAGGAAAAAATACTTATTAATCTAAAACCTGTGGACAAAAATCCTTAAGTAGATTACCACATGCTGCTAAATAAAACCCTACAATGAGACAGTTTCTTGATGAAATATGTCCTTCAGGTCTTGCCTGTAAAGGGTCAGGAATAGGACCAAAATAATTTATTGTTCTGTGTAATGAAGTAAGAGAACATTTAAGAATTCACGGATAGATGAAGAGAAAGATGTATGAGACACTATCATGATAAAGAAAACTGGAAACTGGTTGGTGGGGGAACCACATAAGGCATTAAGAGAGGGGAAACCATGAAGCAACAATGCTTTGGGAGACTCAAAAATGAGGCAAGAGGCAAAGTGAGAAGTTTCTGATGGTGAGTATGTGAATATACTCCCTTGATATAATTTCAACTTGTTTCCTGGCTATAGCTCTCTACTCACTGCCACTCCTTCCCCCTCCTTGCCTTCTCCACCAATTCCACTTGCCTTTACTCTTCACAGAATAACTGGTGTTTGGGGGAGATACAAGGTCAAGAGAAAGTAATAGTCTATTAATAGTCTATAAATAGGTTCATTCAGGGTGCAGAACAAAGAGGTCAGACCACACACACACACACACACACACACACACACACACACACAATTCAGTAGGATGAAATCAACCAGAGAGTCTCCACATATTTTGGTTTATTTTGGTTTGTTTATATATAGATATAGATATAGATATAGATATAGATATAGATATAGATATAGATATAGATATAGATATCTGAGTATGTAGAGTGTGTGTAGTTAGTAAGGAATTTTAGTTTAAATATTATGGAGCAGGGTGATCTCAGTAGGCTGAAGGAATCCAGACAAATATTTGATAACTCTACTAGTCATTTCCATATTTTCATGGGGATCTTTCAGTTCCAGCCTCCTTCCTTTCCAGTCCCCTCAGTAGCAGAGCTACTGGAGTAGTGGAATGTCTGTAGGGAAGATGGGAAAACAGAGCTTTTCCATGTGATTGACTCCAATCCAGCCTTGTGAGTTCTAGTTATCTTTTGAAATAGAATACAACACCATGACCACTGAACTTTTACCAATGGATTCTGACTTACCAGCTCTCTGACCATCAAGAGTATCACTTAAATCCTTATTTGTCAGTAAGGAAAAAAGGTGAAGGTCACCAGAGTTCGCAGGCTTTACTGAGTGGCCTCCTTCAGTGGATTTGCAAGTGCAAATCTCAAAAGACTATCAAGATATCTCAGGCTGGAGAATGAAAGGGAAAGGAAGATATAGCTCCATGTTGATGCTATTTAAGTAATGGTCTAGTTGGAAATCTCCCAGTTTGGATCAACTCTTCTCTCAATAGAAACCACAGATGAAATGTGAGAAGGAAATATATTTTGGAAACTTTTAGTGAAGCTGAATGGAATATTTTCTATTGAAGCTAAGTGAAAATTAGAATTGCTAAAACATACACAAAATCATTTACCTACAACAGAAAAAAAAAACCCTATGTTTGAAGTATAATTTGAAAAATTCCTGGGAAGTGTGTTAAGAGAAGACACAGAAAAGTTTGTGTGTATATAAGGTGGGAGTGTATGTCGTGGTTTAAGAAGCATATAGGTAAAAATCTCTTACGGGTCATTAAATTTTTCACTCTTTGACTCTCATTCTCATTTTTGAGTCTCCAAAAGGTTGATGCTGCATCAGTTTTCTCTCTCAACTGCCTTAATCCAGTGGTTTTAAAATTGTGCCTTGAAGAGCCAAAGGGATTCTATACAGGTCCCTCAATGATGAGCACCCATAGTAAAAGAGAGGGATGGTAATCATCATGCCATTTTACCAGATCAGGTTTGTTTCTGTCAGTTTTATTTGTTTACACTTCTAGGCATGATTTTTTAGCAAAAAAAATATATATATGTGTATATATATATGTGTGTGTATATATATATGTGTGTATATTTTCAAATGTGAAGAGAAAACTATCTCAAAAGTAAGTTGATAAAAGCAAATATTAGGTCCAAAGCTTAATGCAGAATTTTACTTCTTGTAGCTTCTCAGTTTTGATTCAACTAATGGAAGACTAGAGATTTAACACACTAGATTCTATATGACACTTAACCCCTCAAATTACAAGCAAGGCCCATACTGAAATAGTCATTGTTTTATTAGTAATTATATAACTATACTAATTAATACTGTTTTATGTATATTTAAAACTGTGTGAGCCTTCTTAATATTATATATGAGTGTAAGTACCCCATCTGAGAAAATTGTCTGTATCAGGGATGTTCACCATGATTGTAGTTTCCCATCCAGTAAAATTTGGATATATCATGAGAGAGCAGTGTATCCTATTGACTTCTGAAGATGACTTCTGAATCTTTTCATGATATCAAAGTAGAAGCACTATTTCTAGAGTAAAAGGATAATAGTCCAATTGTACTTCGAGGTAGGTAGAACACTACTGAAATACTGTGTTTTGTTTGTAGTAACATACTTTGTGGAAGATGGTCAGAGATTACCAAGTTCCTGAAGAGTCTAAGTACTGTGGAATACCATGTCATCTGTTGGGCATTAGAAGGATTTCTATGAAAGTAGAGTCAAGAGAAGCCTTGGAAGGTGGAGGTAGAAATTGTAACTCTCTTCAATAAGGTAATTGAATTTATTAGCCAGAGGGCAGAACTAAGACTAACAATTGGAAGTTCTATGAGGCAAATTATACTGATCAGAACAAAAATTGTGTATACATATGGTAGAAAAAAATGTGCTGCCTTCTGAAGTCCTACATTTATTAAAGATTTTAGATAAAAAATGAAATAGGAATACTGAAGATTGATTGAAGGAAAATAATATAACTTGACATTATAGATTCAATATGGGTTAGCACTGTAGGTATCTTGGAAGAAAATAGATACTAAAAGAAACATAAGGACATGCAGAAATTGATACCCCTCTTCTGTGCCATTGGTATGTTATATTCCTAAACATGACTCTTATAAATAGACATTATCTTCCTTTGTTGTGTTTTGGTTGAAGAGGGTTTAGGTGTCTCTTGTGAAAACTATATGTGAATTCTGAGGAATGAAAATGAGCACCTATTTATCTTGTTGATATTCTGTAGTTTGAAATGGTTTACAATAATCAAACAAGAGGAGGAGAAAAAACTAAATTATATCATTAACTTCCTTTTAGGAATTTAGCACTTAAAAAAATACCCACATTCAAGTATATAATCAGAATTTCCCTTAATTAAAAAAAAAAAGTTAAAGCAAAATGACTTGTAGAATTTTTTTAAAAGCTACCTTCCATGTACCATGTTCATCATGCTTTACCTTTCAACACCTGCAAATGTTTCAGTTACATTCATGCATATATTTCTTTAAAAAAAGTTCGAGATAGAATTCCTTTTTCTTCTCACTTTTGAATAGAAGGATAATTAATTTCTTTTTTTAAATTTTTTAATATTTATTTATTTTTGAGAGAGAGAGAGAGACAGAGCATGAGTGGTGGAGGGGCAGAGAGAGAGGGAGACATAGCATCCAAAGCAGTCTCCAGGCTCCCAGCTGTCAGTGCAGAGCCCGATGAGGGGCTCGAACCCATGAACAGTGAGATCATGACCTGAGCCGAAGTCAGACACTTAACCGACTGAGCCACCCAGGCGCCCCAAAGGTTAAATAATTTCTAATAGCCACTATCTGAATTGTTGTTTCTAGCAATATAAATTAGATAACCATCTAGGTGTTTTCATTTTTAAAATGTATCTGAGTTCGGGGCACCTGGGTGGCTCAGTTGGTTAAGTCTCTGACTTCAGCTCAGGTCATGGTCTTGCAGTTCAGTTCGTAGTTCAAGCCCTGCATCAGGCTCTGCCTCAGAGCCTACTTTTTCCTGCCAAGCCTGCTTCAGATCCTCTGTCCCACTCTGTCTCTGCCCATCCCTGGCTTACTCTCTCTCTCTCTCTCTCTCTCTCAAAAATAAATAAACACTAAAATAAATAAATAAATATATATATATCTGAGTTCCTATAGGAAAGACACAAGTGTTTTGTGGAATCTGGAGAAAGGTACCTGAGTAAACGAAGAAAGAAAGAGGAAAGATATGAGTGGGAGTGAGCATGAGAAGAAGAGGCTGTATGCCAAATCTGTGCAAGACAAAGTCACTAGAAGCAGAAAGAGGAGAAGCTGTGACCTCTTTTTGATATCCCACCACTTCGAGAGGGAGGGAGATAAGAAGTGAATATTGACTTTATCCCTATATTTCTTGAATTGGAATGAAAACAGCTCTAAATTACCCCCTGTGAAATGTTTGTTTCAAAACTATTTTAGCACATTTAAGGAACTTTCTTCAATGGTTAAGGTGCAGAAGTAACCAGCTAGTCATCAGCTGGTTGAGTTCAGGCCAGAGGAGTGCTTTTGTTTGGCCAGCGCGCTACTTGTTTTTCAACTTTTTTTTTTAAGTTCATTTATTTTTTTAAATTTTTTTTAACGTTTTTTATTTATTTTTGAGACAGAGAGAGACAGAGCACAAACGAGGGAGGGGCAGAGAGAGAGGGAGACACAGAATCGGAAGCAGGCTCCAGGCTCTGAGCCATCAGCCCAGAGCCCGATGTGGGGCTCGAACTCACGGACCGCGAGATCGTGACCTGGCTGAAGTCGGACGCTTAACCGACTGCGCCACCCAGGCGCCCCAAGTTCATTTATTTTTGAGAAAGATAGAGACAGAGTGCGAGTGGGGGAGGGGCAGAGAGAAAGGGAGACACAGAATCCAAAGCAGGCTCCAGGCTCTGAGCTATCCGCTTAGAGCCCGACACGGGGCTCAAACTCACGGACCCAAACTCATGGAGCATGAAATAACGACCTGAGCCAAACTCAGATGCTCAACCAACTGAGCCACTCAAGTAGGCGCCCCTACTTGTTTTTAAATTGAGACCAAATGCCTTTGGGCAACCTCTGAACTCTCCAGTTTTCCTTTGTCCTCACCATTTCCACTGTTGCCTAGCCTACTTCATTCATTTGTACACCTTGCCTGATCTCTGGAGGCACTTGAGTTTCAGAGCCTTGAGACAGAGAACAAATCACATGGAACAAAAATTAGTTACACCTGGGCTGTGGAAGGAGAAGTAACTGGAACTCAATCACAGAGAGTGCTTGACCTAGACATGAGAGCTCAAGAATAAAAATTATATTGAGAAGTAAATAGCAGTGGAACAACTACTTCTTTGAAAGAAGGAGGGCAAACGATCTCCATAGACTGCATACCAATGAGAGCTCAGGTGATGTGGCAGTGATTGTGATCACTGATGGCCCTTGTTTTTACTTTGTCCTGCTGCAGCCTGAAATATCACATGTATCAAAAATAAAATATATAGTATTTGTATTAAAGTTTTGTTA
This sequence comes from Felis catus, assembly GCF_018350175.1. Lineage (NCBI taxonomy): Eukaryota > Metazoa > Chordata > Mammalia > Carnivora > Felidae > Felis > Felis catus. Next base: position 75,451,005 of record NC_058370.1, read on the forward strand.
TGTAATGTAGGCAACTCTGTTATATACTATGTTAAACACCTTATAAAGAGCTATAACTTATATTGCACTCTAAACATGTTATTTGCTATGAATTTTTCATCTTTAATTCTTACTTCTTTAGCCATTTATTAAGGTGAAATATAGCAGTTTTTTTTTTTTTGGTTGAACTTAATTTTCAGGATGTGCCATTCCTTATCTACAAAACTATTTCCAATTAAATTATATTTTTGATATAAGACTCCCAAACATATTTTTTTTCTGAGAAAGAGAAGTAGAAATGTATTAATAATGTTTTCTCTATTTACATATAAGTAGATGCAACCACATCATCAAAGTGGATAATATTTATTGTGGGACAGTAGAAATTATAACTAGTCAGGGTTATATAATAAAGTCAAAGTTTATTTAAATATTTGTGAAGTATCAAATTAGCATACCTAAGACTGCAAGGGAACTTAAACACCTTTCACTTTTAGAATCTTTGCATGGTGCACAGAATATATTTTTATCTTTTATGGCTTGCTCATTTCTCCAATTTCATTGTTTCACAATACCTGCTCACCCTCACCCTGACTCCTATTTTATGGAATAATGTATAGTCCATAAAAGTTCCAGCTATCTCTTTGAGATTTTGCAAATGTGAGTTCCCTCTTGGTTCTTTATCCCTATTTCTCTTCCCTTATTAATCAAAGTCCTACTTATCCTTGGGTGAACCTTTTCTTAAAAGGCCAGATAGTGGTTATTTTAGGTCCCTAGAGTTTCTGTCCCAACTGTTCTACCTTTGTAGCAGTAAGCAAGCTATACACAACACACAAATAAATGGGCACAGCTCTGTTCCAATAAAGCTTTATTTACACAAAAAGTACTAATGGGTCATAGGTTGTTCATCCTAGCATTAGAATTCGATTCAAATATAATTCTGATATGTGATCATTGAGTGCCATGTCTGAATAGATATCATACTGTATTGTAATCCTTGGATTAATTTTCAGAATTTCAGACTGTATTGTTAGATATGAGACATTAGAGGTAGGGAAAATGGCTTAATCATTCCTCTGTCATAGTACCTGATAATTGTCTGTTTGAAAACTAAGGTGCCTTTGGCTATTTTTGAGGCGTGAAGAATAAGCATGAAGTTATCAAACCTATTTTTAAAGCCTCCAAAAATAGAGTGTGGAAAAATAATAAAGCCAATTTTCAACACTGCCTAGAAGATCACTATGTCTCGAATGAATAATGTCAGACTGATCTGTTTCCATTTTGTGAAAAAGGGGGAAAAAAACCTCTTTCTTTTTAATGTGGAAAAGATCGTGTTGAACGTTTGTTGTTATGGACTGAACATTTTCTAGACATTTGGTTTTTAAGGAGGAGGGGAGTGTAGCATATGGGGTGAGACTAGTATTGAGTAATGTCATCTAAATGTTATTTTTAAACTAGTTATGATTTTTAGAGGCTTTAATAATTCAAAAGAGAGAATACTATTAACTATATTGCTAACACCAGGTGGAGAAGCCTCAATTAAGTCCTAGAGGAAAAAGAAAAGGTACTTAATTGATGTTGGCAAAAGTATATAAAGAAGTTATGTTTCACCAGAATAAAAGCACAGGAGAATGTGACTTTTTGCATAAGAAAAAGTAGACAAATACTAGATGAAAAATAATTCCTATGACCTGTATAGCAAGAACAGTTTCTATGGAAATAGAACAAAAAGGTGATTCCATCATAAACATAGAGCCTTACTCCCCACGATAATTAAAGAGGGTACAGAAGCCCATTTGACCTGCCATATTAAATACCCTTAAATATCCTTCTCTTCACAGTATTGAAATAAATCCCTGTAATAAATGTCTGTGGAACTTAAAGTAAAACCTCATGCCACAGCATGCCCTACCAAGCCCTGAAAGGTCTGGCCCTTCCAGCCTGTCTGATAAACACCTTCACCGTCATTGCTTAAAGAGCTCCAGTCTCACCAGCCTTTCAGCTGTTTAGAAAACAAGATCTCTTTACCTTCAGGCCTTTTCTTCTGATACTTCCTCTACTTGATAAGCTCTTTATCTAGATATTTGCTTCTCTTCATTCAGATCTGTGCTTAAATGTTATCTTCTTAGAAGAACTTTCCTAGCCATGGGTTTAACTCCCTCCACTTTTGCTTCATCCCGCCCCCTACCTATTACCTGTTTTCTTGTATCAGTATCTAACATTACATTAAGTTCTTTATGTAGTTGTTTCTTGCTTGAATTTCCCAATAGAATCCAAGCCCCATAAGCACCAGGAACTTTTCTCTCTTGGTCACCTCTTTTTTCCCATTGTTGGGAATTTGATTGGCGTCATGTGGAACAAAACAAATATTTGTTGAGGGCATGGCTATTTATAAATCAGCCATTTGGAGAAAAAGAAAGTTCAGGCAGAGCTTCCCCCTTCCCTACAATGAAAGTGTCTGTATGGGTTGTAATATGTTGATATGAGTTTCTGAGGGACGTTAAGGAAACATAATGAACACTGAGTTTTTTAAAGATGACTTATTAGATTAAAAGTTATGGATTAGGTACCCTCTTTTTATTTCCTCCTTAGCTTTATTTATGTGTTTATTTTCTCAGTAGCCACCCATCCCCTGTCTCTCAGAGAAAACCACAGATAATCTTCTTTTATTTTGATGCTTATTTAAAATGTGGCTCAGTCAGTTAAGCTTCTGACTTTGGCTCAGGTCATGATTTTATGGTTTGTGAGTTTGAGCCCCGAGTTGGGCTCTGTGCTGACAGCTCAGAGCCTGGAGCCTGCTTTGGATTCTGTGTCTCCCTCTCTCTCTGCCCCTTCCCTGCTTGCCCTCTGTCTCTCTCTCTCAAGAGTAAACATTAAAAATGAATGAATGAATGAATGAATAAATAGAATGTCTAAGATTATAGTAAAAATAGACATTCTCTCAATTTAAAAAAAATGTGTGGAATTATTTTAGAATAAAGCACTGAATGTTGAGTCATTTGTGACATTTCAGTTTAATATTAAAGACTTTTATTTAATATGGTAAAGGACATTCTTTTTTAATATACCATATAGCAGATATTAAACAGTAAAAAGCGCAAGAACATTATGAATGCTCTGATGGAATAACTCATGATGATTCTTTATTTTTAAGTAATTTTTCTACATAGGTTTTAAGGCACATATTTAAGGCACATATTTCTTTACTTAGTAAATTGGAAAAGGCTTCTTTTCAGGATTAGAATACCAAGAATTCTAGCTCTCTATGGATTGCACTATTGGAAAATAACACATAGAAAAAATGTTCTCTGCACTGTTCTGCCACTGTGAATGTCAATATTCTTGGTATGCCAGAATTTGTTAAAGCTAATTTAGTCCAGACTGTATTCTGTTTGAGGTCAAGATTGTATCTTCTACTTGTAGAAACTGCATAGAATTTAGTAAATCTATTACTTAAATTATTTATATAAGGATATATATTTCAAGATATTGATTGCTTAAAAATCTAATAAATGCTACTTAAATGGAATTTATATTCTATATTAAAGTAGGTATCATCCTTGCAACCTATACTACTAATAAATGTGAATATGAGTGACATAGTTCATTTCAGTATGGTAATAATTTACACTTCAGTTCTCAGTAAGTTTTCATGTAACAACCACCAAGGACATTTAAAATAATGAGAGATTCAGTGAAATTATATACTAAAAATTATTACTGAAGGGCCTGAAAATGCTTCTCATCCCCAGTCAGTGATGCATAAAGGAAATGTCTGCCTGCCTTTTACTATTTCAAAGTGGAATCTTTTAGCTAATGTGTCTGTCATCCTTTTAGGCCTTGCAACCTTCACGCATTCATTTTTTTCAAATTTTATGTGAATATAAACCACCTCTTCCGTGATACATGGTCTTAGTACCCTTTGAGTTTAGCTAGTTTTGTTTTTTTTCTTTTTCTTTTTTTCTTTATTTCCTTCTCTGTCTTTTTCTTCCTTTTCTTCTTTTTAATGGCAAAGGACCTTCAACGCAGCAAGCATTCCTTGATTATTTCTAGCTATCCATGCAGAATTTTTCTGGTTGCATACTGAGAAAACCCCATAATTACAAGGATATTTATGATAGCAGCACTGCTATTTCAGGGAACTACATTATAGTTCACACTAAAAATAAAAGGGCAACATATTTTGCATGCTGGTAGCTGCTTTCCCTTGATAGATGCACTTGGTTTTTCTATAGACTTAAATTTATCCTTCACCATCTGCTCTGCAAGTACTCCAGAAAATCCAATATTGCATTCTGAATTCCCTTGAAAGTAAGTTACTCTTCCTCTCTATGGATTTCCTTGTAGGATTCTTAGTTTTACCTGCATACAAATGCCCCATATTTGGGGAGCTCTAGTAATCTTGCACTTCAGTTTAGAGAAAACTTGGGAGAGCATCCAGGCAGTCACTCCCATAATGCTTTGGGCATGATTGAGGAGATGACAGAGGCAGTTTTGTTTTAATGATGCCTTAAAACAACAACAACAACAAAGTTATGTTGAAGTGGTTGTTATGTTTTGGTTTGTTTTTTAAATTCATTTATTCATTCTTTCAATTAACACTTGATTGAAATATTTTTTCTTGAAATAGTTTTGGAAAGAATTGTACTAACCCTGCTTACATAGATTAAGCCGCAGTGTGTGTTGTATCATTTGCAGGACACTGAAAGAACACTTTAATACCCTCTCTACCTAAGTCTCCCAGTGGTACAAACTAAAATTTTGCTCTTGGATATTCGGTCCTTTGGTTTCTTTTGGAAGTTAGCTTTTAAAAAATCCTCCAAACCTTCAAGTAGCCATCTTAATTATTTTTATGTGACTAATTTCCTAAACATCAAGGTTTCAGGGCAATCATAAGGTTCTCGTCCTTGGAGAGGAGAGAGGCAGGTGAATTAGGTTCTGAATACTGGGAGGACAGTGCTTTATATATAGTCTACAGTTGGTAGATATTTGTTGAATGAAAATGGGAGGGTGAATAGAAAACACTAAGATAAATCTGCCCTGTTGTAAGATACTACCCTGAGCAAGTCTTTTTTTCTAGACATTCTGACTTTGCCTTTGACTCTCCAATTCAACTAAAGCCCTACTTCATTTCAGTTACAGGACTGTATCTTTTAAGAAAGAGAGAAGATGCTTCACTTGCATTTGATATTGATAACTTTCCAGATTTTTCAAACTGTTATCATATGGATCTTGAGGTGAGAACACCCAAGGAATTCTTGGGTATCATTAATTAGTCCTAAAACACTCACATTCAAAAACTTCACTAGAGGTTACTTCTGAGTTTGTAGACATTTAGAAATGGTGCAGTTGAATTGGTGAAGGGCTAAAAAAGTGAAGGAGTTTGCATGTGAGCTGCTTATCTAGAGATCAGATGAAGCTGATAAAACTTCCCTGATTGTTTTTTTAAATAGTAAGGTCCCACTTGATGTTTCTGGAGTCACCTTATGTGCTATAACTCTGACTCCAGCTCTTTTCTCCATAGGCATAAAACAAGCATGTGTTCAGTGCTGGGGGCAGGGTGTACAAAAGCCCCCCACTGTGACTTTCAGACTAAAGTCACATAAGAAAGATTCCAACATGTGACTCTGCTGGTACACCACAGAGAGAAATTTCCTTTTGCCAAGGGATTGGTTTAGTTGAAAACAATCACCATATTTGGCACTTACTATTTCCTTTTTGTTTGTTTTTGTACAGCAATTTAGAAAGGAAAAAAACAAACAAACCAGTATTTTATTTTCATATTATTATTTTTTAGAAGGCTCTATTTAGAAACATACCGTTTTAAGGCTGAATGAGAGACCTCAGAAGTAATCTAATCTTTTTCTCATGCATATATCCCTTTACATCACATATTAAAATGATTTATCAGCTCAAGTACTTTAAATGTCTTGGAACTTACTGTCTCATCAAACATCGAATTCCACTTTAGCAGCTTTGTGGGTAAGAAAGTTTTTATATTGAGTTTAAATCTGTATCCCTAACCCCTCTGTAACCTGAACCGTTAGTCCTAATTTTGCTCTCTAGAAGTACAGAAAAAAATAAACTCTCATTCACTTAATAACCTCTTGCGTACTTTAAACCATCTAGTATATACCCATAAAGGCCTTTTTAAATAATCAATCAGTCCAAGTTTCTGCAACCATTTTTTTTTTTTTTAGAAAGTCACAGGTTTTTCAGAAATGGAAGAAATTTTAGAAAACATCTAGTCTATTTTTTTTTTTTTTGAAAACGCATTTCTATAAAGTACTAATTCTGGAGGTGATAATAGTAAAAAAAAAAAAAAAAAAGTGCACAGTAGGATCCTGATCTGTAGTTCAGTCAACTTATACCTGTAATTCTTGAACTGGGGACTCATCTTCTTGGAATTATGTGAAGGGAGCCCCAGGATAAATCTCATGGTTCTTTTCTTTTTTAAATTTTACATTTTCCTGAATATTTTATCAAAGAAGTCTCATTATTTTTATATTAGAAAAAAATATATTGACATAATAAGAATTTGAATAAAAACTTGGCATGAAATATGGGATTCCAAATGCTTTCAAGTTTTCAAAGGGGAGCTGTTATGGACCAAAATTTATATGTTGAAGCTCTAACACTCGATGTGACTGTATTTGGAGATAGAACTTTGGGGAGATAACACTCAATGTGACTGTATTTGGAAATGGGACTTTGGGAGATAAGTAGGTTAAGATGATGCCTTTAAGATGACTTTCATGGTAGGATTATTGCCCTTATTAGAAGAGACACCAAATAATTCTCTTTTCCTTTCTCTTTCCTTCTTCCCTGTTCCCCCTCTCCCATCTCTCTCCCTCCCTACCTTTACCTTTCTCTCTCTCTTTCCTTCTCTCTTTCTTTCCTGTGTCTCTTGAGAACAACCAGAAACTGACTACACTGGCACCTTGGTCTCAGACTTCAAGCTTCTAGAACTATGAGAATATAATTTCTGTTGTTTAAGCTACTCACCCTATGATATTTTTTTATAGAAGCCTGAGAAAACTAAGATTATAGCTTTGTCTAGGCCAATTGCTATCAGCCAAAGGTGATTTGACAACATCTGAAGACAGTTTGATTATCACAATTTGGGGAATGCTACTAGCATCTAGTGGGGAGAGCCACTAGAATTATAAACCTCCTATAATGTGCAGGAGAGGAACCCACAACAAAGAATTACCTGGCCCCAATCTCTATTATATTGGGGTTGAGAAATGGACTTGGCTACCAATAGGGGTACCTCAATGAAATGTTTGTTATTCATAATCATTTATTATTCATCTGCAAAGTGCACAATATGAAATAATGTCATAGAGGAATGGTCTTTCTAAAGTAAAGGAAGCTACATGTCTTTTCTCTTTTCACCAACTCTGTAGCAATTCTTAATGATCCCTAATCAAAATTTTTATTCTAATGTCAACAGAATCTTCTCCAGTTATTTTATGAAAATCAGTCATGTCCTATCTCAACTTCAAATAACAGGGCCCTTAACATTCAGGCTGTTTCAGATACTACTTATATGAGTCAGGATTATTCAGAGAAACAGAACCAACAGGGAGTATACATTAGGGGATTTATTTTAGGAAATTAGGTTACACAGTTATGGAGGCTGGCAAGTCTAAAATACATAGGGTGGAGCAGGCTGGAAACCCAGGAAAGAGATGATGCTGCAGTTCAAGTCCAAAGGCCATCAAGCTGCAGAATTCCTTCTCGATGATGGGGAGATCAGGCTTTTGTTCTATTCAGACTTTCAACTGATTGGATGAGGCCCACCCACATTATGAAAGGCAGTCTGATTTACTAGAAATCTACCAATTTTAATGTAAGCCTTATCTAAGCACCGTCATAAAAATGCTCAGAATAGCGTGTGAGCAAATATTTGGGTGCTATGGCCCAGCCCAGTTGACACAAAAATTTAACCATCACAGTTGTTCTCTTTTAACTGCATTGTATGCCATCCAGTGTTCACTCTGGACCTCCTTTAAGGCTCATAGAAAAGGCCAGTGACACAAGGTATGGTGGGAGCCTCTACAAAGAGTCTACTTTGCCAGGCTTTCTTCAGCCAGGAAGGTAATTATAGTAGTTTTGCTTTAGTCCAGTTGGTGCCTGAATCCGTGTTTCACTTTGCTCTATTACTAATCTGCCTTTGTTCTCATGTTGGGAAAGGCAATAAGGCCAGCCTCTGCTCAGTAGTCCAGTCTAGGCCAAAAGGTCCATCTCAGCCTGCAGGTAACCCCATAGACTCTTTTTAGTCTTGCCCTGAGATCCAGTGAACTTCCTCTAGTGAGCAGAAATTTGGGTGACAGAGATTTATGGTTGCTGGCAGTAAAGATCATCTTTTGCTTGCACCCTCCTAGGTAATAATGCTTCATTTTATCCCCTCACAGAGGTTTTATTTGTGTTGACTAAGATGGTGTTACAATTTCCTTCAGCTTGGCTAAACTTTATATGGGTATTTTCCTAATTATTGGCCCTTGACTTCCCTTTCCATAGAGCATTTACTTCAGAAAACTTAGAATTATAAGTTTTTTCTCTGCCACTTTGAAATGTATATAAATATTCTCTCAGCCTCTGAACAGATTTATAAACCAGAAAATGTCTTTATCAGGAGACTGGGAGCCATCCCTTTGAAATATAATTATCAGGGAAGATAGTGCCCCTATTTCTCAGTCTTGATGGGAATATGGGAGCCTAACTTCCATGGCTACCAATTATTAAACACAGATGACATAATCAGAGAGAAAAACATTTGCAAACTCAATGATAACTCAGTTTGCTGGACACATGCCATTGATTAACCCTCCCACTAAGGTCCTCCAAGTACCTTTCCACTAGCTCACCCAGCACTTAAAAACCTTTCTGCCTTTTGTTTCAGTGAAGTTAAGTTCAGTCTCTCTCCCCTATTGCAGTAACCTGAAAAAAGTCTTCTTTACCTGTTTAATGCTATCTGGCACACTTTTTATTTTGACAGTATTTTTAAAGTTACCCTCAGCTTCCTATACTGTAAGCATAAGTAATGGCGATAATTTCAGGTACCACAATCCATCTGATATCACAGAATAAACAGCTTTCTGTGGCAGGCTCGTTATACTTGCTCCCCTAAGTTTTCAATGAGAAACTGGTTGGTTACTATCTTTGAGGCATGACATTCAGGGAAAAGCAACATCTTCCCATATGTTCAGTAGTTGATAGTTTTTAAATGATCTTTCCTCTGAACACTTCAAGTCACTATCCAGAAAATACTAACTTTAAAATTAATTTCAATACTTTTCAATCATTAAATACTTTTCAAATATTAAAATACAAGTAATAGTAAGGATAGAGAAAACAAAGCCAACAAAGAACAAAAGCTATATAAAAATGTTTAGAAAGGATATGAGAAGTCATTTAATCTATATTTTTCAAATTTGGAAAGATAGCCATAAAGAAATAAAAAGATACATAACTTTAGCTTATAACTTCTTGCATTAATAGTCAGTACATTTTCATTTTGACCTGCTACCTACCACACTCTTTTTCTCAAAACCTGTGGTTTTAATAGTGTAAAATAAAGATCAAGAAATAATGTATTTACCGAACTGATCCTGCTTGCCCCTATTTTATCTACTTTTTCTTCCCAGCCTCCCCTTGGATTTAAAGGCTTAGTGTTGCACCTGACAACGACATTGACAATGATGTAGTTAATTACAGATATTTTAAAGTCCATTGTTGTAAAGTTTTTATGTATAATAATGAAAAAATAGCAACTTTTGAAAAAGTAAAATAAATCTTTTGTTAAATTAATTTAATTTTTGTTTTAAGCCTACCTACTAAAGGTTTCATTTAAAATGTTCCAAAATTAAAATCAATTTATTAGCATAAATGTAAGAAGCACAGCTTGTAAGTAAAAATTGAACTATCCCCTCTGCTTGGAATTGGAAATCTTCCAAATCCAGCTTAGTAAAACTTGGTTTATTGCATGTGTAAATTAAAAAGAAAATAAAAGATATCAAAAAAGTTTTAGGAACTTTCTAGCACCAAGGACATGACAATTATTTAAGAGTTTAAAAATCATTTAACAATACAACAATTAGAATTCCTATACCAGAAAAATTCCCTTCTAAAGACTGCATATTATTTTCTCCTGAACATCATTTTCATAGCATCAAGGCTTGGGGCTGTGTAAATATTTGTTTTGCAAAGTTGCCAAAAGTTTCAGAGCATTTCACTGAGTTTTTAATTAATTTTTAAAAACAAATTTGCTTTTTCTTAAATTGCTTCTGTACTCAAGAGAGCTTCAGTAGTTTATCTCAAGATGTCTTAACTGTGTTATTTACTACTCATTTTAGTATTGGAATTCTTTTTTCTTCTGGCTAATTGGCCATTAGCACCATTAGTATTTGAATAATGTGTATAAAGCACCATAGAAATCTAGAAAAATTCTATGCATGTTTAATCTTTAATGCAATGTGTTACTGATAAGAAAACACTTGTTTACTGCAAGACTTTTGATGGTAAGACTGTCTGTCAGAGAAGTCACTCTTGGCTTTGGTACTTGCCCCTTCCTCCTGTCTCCCTCCCTCCCACGTAATAACCCCAAAGGTGATATTACTGACTACCCTTCTTTGGTTTCAGGATTTATAAACATCATTTTCCTTTCACAGAAATGTAATCTGCCCTGTAAATCACCACAAAGGCCTTCAGAATTAACAAATCTGAGGACCAAATCTATACTGAAAAGAGGTGGGCCATTTTTTGGGTATGATGTGTCATCCACAGTTTTCTTTTGGTTGTTCTAATTGGGAAAATATTTGACCTTACATTTTATCTTCATGGAACAGAACGAATTAATTGACCTGTGTTCTAGTTTTGTTCAATGAACTATGTCTGAAGAGAGTTTCTGTTCTCATTCAACGTGTGGGGGACTACTTTTCATAACCCTTCAAACTGAGAAAAATCTCAAAGATATTTTCAAAACAGATGCAAAATTATCTTTGGTGCCCTATAATTAGAATGGAACTTTTAAGCTAATACTTGGATTCTAATTTATTAAAACTTTAACTGAAAAACAAAGTAAAGATTCCTCAAATACTTATGTGGCCTCTGGTATGACACTAGTTATTATGAGTAAACAGAAATTATTAAGACATGGGGCTGTTCTCAAGAAACTTGTGTTCTAGATATCCGGAGGAGATAATTTCATAAATGATGATATTTCAAAGCAATATTTGAAACCTGCTGTGGCAGGGACAAATCTTATTTGCAAAACTTAGAGAAGGTTGTGATAATTTTCAGCACATTGTGAGTAGGTCTTCGGGAAATTATGGAAAACTTCAAGTAGGGTAGGTTTTGCTTTAGAGGTATTGGCAGAGATAGGATGCATTTTCAAGGACCGTGAATGATCTTAGGCGGGGTCTACTTGGTCATTTGTTGAACTCTTGGACACATCTGACTTCAGGAGCTTTCTAGCCAGACTTAGGCTTCATTTTAAGAGCTTTAGTTTTAGACTAGTAACATAAGATGGTTTTGTTCTGCAGAGAATAACAAATTCTACCAACTCCACAGCCACTTCCTTTTTTTTATGTGGAGGTAGATAGGAGGTTACGTGGGTGGAGGGTAAGGAGTGGGGAATTAGAGAACTATGCAAACGTGCAAGTTTTGGAGGTGCCACTCTTAGATGTTTATTTGCCTGAGTAGGAGCTTGCCCCTCTAAAGTAGAATCAGCTGTAGAGCAACAAGTAAAGGCTTTCTGCTTCCAAGAAAAATAATACTGAAATTCTTCTATTCTACTATGCTACATACATAGCTTTAAAGTGGGAAATAGGGGGGCGCCTGGGTGGCGCAGTCGGTTAAGCGTCCGACTTCAGCCAGGTCACGATCTCGCGGTCCGTGAGTTCGAGCCCCGCGTCGGGCTCTGGGCTGATGGCTCAGAGCCTGGAGCCTGTTTCCGATTCTGTGTCTCCCTCTCTCTCTGCCCCTCGCCCGTTCATGCTCTGTCTCTCTCTGTCCCAAAAATAAATAAACGTTGAAAAAAAAAATAAAGTGGGAAATAGGAAAATGATAAGTTGAAATATGAGCTGGGTAGAAAAGATGTAGTATAAATGCTTTGAGGATGCAGAGGAGAGATTGTTGGTTCTGTGGTGAGTTTTATTTAATTTTTTCCTTTCTCCAAATTTGTATTTAAATTCTAGTTAGTTAACATACACTGTAATATTTGTTTCAGGTGTAGAATTAAATGGTTCATCACCAACATACAACACCCAGTGCTCATCACAGCAAGTGCCCTCCTTAATACCCATCACCCATTAACCCATCTCCCCCACCTACCTCCCCTCCAGTAATTCTTGGTTTATTCTGTATAGTTAAGAGTCAGTCTCCTGGTTTGCCACTATCTCTCTTTTTTAAAATTATTTTGAAATAATTTTAGATTTACAGAAAATTTTCAAAAAAATGTACATAACATTCATGTATACTCTATCCAGCTTTTCCAAATATTAATAGCTTACATAGCCAAGTACAAATGTTACAGTGAGGAAAATAACATTGATACAATGTTACTAACTAAACTACAGTCCTTATTAGTGGTTCACTAGTAGTTTTAGCCCATACTGTCATTTTTCTGTGATAGGATCTAATCCAAATTCCTGCATTGCATTTAGTTGTGGTATCCTTTTAGTATCCCCCAATCTGTAATGGTTCTTGAGTCTTCCCTTGTTTTTCATGACACTTTTATGAGTACTACTTAATTATTTCTTGGGATAATTTGGGATTATTACTAAATTTGGCATTGTCTGATGTTTTCCCATGGTTGGATTGAGGTTATACATTTTTTTTGGCAAGAATACCACAGAAATGATGTGAAATCTTTCTCAGTAAATAACGTTAGGGGTATATAATGTTGCTATAGGCTATTACTAGTGATGTTAATCATAAGCACTTAATTAATATGGTGTCTGCCAGGTTTCTTCACTGTAGGGATACTGTTCTTCCCTTTGTAATGAATAAATATCTAGGGACATACTTTGAAAAATCCTTTTTCCTCAAAATTTGGGCACTGACTTTAGGATTCACTATTCCTAAAATGGCCAAAGTAAAAAATGAAAATAAAAAACAAAAACAAACAATAAAAACCTCAACAGATATTATGGATAATTGTGTGAACTGATTACCCCTACCCAAAATTATAATTTTAGCTAAATGTCATATATAGAGTCCTTGAAAAATACTGCTTTGGAAGACTCATTGCTTTCTGAATGTGCTAAATCTTAAATTATGATTTCCCATTATTTGTCCCTAGCTGGCTCTGAACTTCTCAATTTCATAGCAACCAGAATTATAGTGATTACATGTAAAAAAAAAAAAAGAATTTTATTTCTGTAATATTCCTAACCTATTTTGCAAATAATTTATTTTGTTCTTTCTAACTCAATTAAAAATATATATATTGCAGTATGATTACCATACAAAACTGTACATGGTTAGTGTTTACAACTCAAAGAATTTGGAGATAAATATACACTCATGAAACCATCACCACAATCAAGGCCATGAACATATCCATCACTTCTCAAAGTTTCCTCCTCTCCCCCTTAATTTTTTTCTAATTCATTATTTTTGTTGTATGGTAAGGGAAATGACATAGAATCTACCTTCTTAGAAAAATTTTAATTATACAATATAGCATTGTTAACGTTAGGCACTAATATTGCACCATAGATCTCCAAAACTTAATCATTTTACATAACTGAAGGTTTCTACCCTTTGACCAACAACTAAAAACCTCTACACAGCAAAGAAAACAGTAAGCAAAACGAAAACGTAACCTATGAAATGGGAGAAAACATTTGAAAATCATATATATGATAGTTGGTTAATATCCAAAACATATAAAGCACTCTTACAACTCAATAACAAAGCAAAAAAATTAATCCATTTAAAGATGGGCAAAGGACCCAAATAGACATTTCTCCAAAGACATAAAAATGATCACGTGGTACATGAAAAGGTGCTCAACACCACTAGTCATTGGGAAATGCAAATTAAAACTACAATAAGATATCACCTCATACCTGTTAGGATGTTTTTTATCAAAAAGACAAGAGATAAGAAGTATTGGTGAGGATGTGAGTTAAGGGAACTTTTAGACATTGTTGGTGAGAATATAAATTGGGGCAGCCACTATGGAAAACAGTATGAAGAATCCTCAAAAAATGAAAAATAGAACTACCATCTGATCTCACAATCTCACTTTTGGGTATATATGCAAAAGAATTGAAATCAAGATCTCAAAGAGATATCTGCCTTTCCATGTTTATTGCAGCATTATTCTCAATAGCCAAGATATGGAAACAAACTAAATGTCCATTGACAGATGAATGGATAAAGAAAATGTGGTATACACATACAATGGAATTTTATTCAGACTTTAAAAAAGAAGGAAATCTTGCCATTTGTGACAACACAGATGGACCTGAAGACATTATGCTAAGTGAAATAAGTCAGACACAAGAGGACAAACACTGCATCATTCCTGTTTTATGAGAAGTCTAAAATAGTCAAACTCATGGAAGCAGAGAACAAAGTGAGGTCATGGTGGTCTACCCAACTTATATGCGTTATTTATATTTGACCTTTTAAATGATACAATTCCAAACGTTCATCTGAATTAAAAAATTTTAAATGGGATAATTACATAGGAAATAGAGCATGATCAAAATATCAGCTAATTTTCTGATATCACTCTCTTAGAGAATATGACTTTTTCCATGGCCAAATTACTCTATCTTAACCTTGCTCACAGGTATTTGGGGTAAGACTCTAAGTGAGAGACTTGCATCTCCAGTATATAATGTGTGTGAATCTATACTAAGCAACTAAAATTTTAAAAAATGGCCATAGGATGTCCATTACGATTTGGCAACCAAGTCCTCCTTCATTTCCCTTGGAATTCTCTGAAACTAACTGTGTTGCTACTCTCCTTCTGTCTAATGTTGTTGTTGAAATGATACACTTCAAGGGCTTATCTTCTTCATTTTAGAGGTGGTGAATAAAATCACTGGTTTCCAACTTGGCTGTCAATTAGAATCATCTAGGAAGATTTGAAAAATACTGGTACGGGGGACTTCTTTCTAACTGAAGAGAAGCAGCTATAGAGCAACCTAACACCCAACATTTTCTCTCCGAATCACGTGAAAAGACAAGTAGTGCTTTGATCACATGATAAGTCCTGTGTGTTCAAACATTCATCAGTTACACAGCAACTATTACCTGGTTGGACATATGTTCTAAGCAACCATGTTTCTTAAAACACACACCCACCCCACACACCGACACCCACACCTACACCCACCCCCCCCCCCCCAACTCACACACGCACCTACCTGGGTGTATTACAAAGGTTAGTACATAAGTAGGAGAGTTTTTATGATTACTAAAATACCCATTTTGTGAGAAGGAAACTTTTGGAAGGTATAAATAAGAACAGAGTTTACTTCCTTCTAGTCATTTTTGTTCTTGAGATAAGATTATATACATACATACATACATGTGTGTATACATATATATATATGAATATATATAGTGAAATGTATATACGTATATAGTGATCTGCAAATTTTACGTGTGAAATACACAGAGTTTTGACAAGTAACACCCATGTAACCCACACCCTTATGAAGATGGAAAGAACATTTTATTACCACAAAAACAGTGCCCTACCCCTGAGGCTGCCATTGTTCTGAATTTCTTTCATGGTAGATTGTATTTCCCTGTTCCAGAACTTCATAAATATGGAATCACACAATATGCACTCTTTTGTGTCTATCTGCTTTTATCCAATATAAATTTGATATGTGTCTATGTTGTGGAAAATATCACTAGCTCTTCTCTTTTTATTTTTTGGTGGTACTCTGTTTTAAGAATATACCCCAATTTTTTATATCCACTTTCTGGTTGATGGATATTTAGGTTACATACAGTTTGGGGCTAGTATGAATAATGTCTTTTGGACATTTCTATGTAAGTTAGTTTATTTGTTTGTTTTTGTTGAGACTTTTCATTAGTCTTGAGAGTGGAATTTGGGGATTATATTTTAAGTATATGTTTAAGATGACAAGAAACTGCCAAACATCTTGTCCAGGGTTTTTATTATTTTTATATTCTTGCTGCCATTGTATCAAAGTTCTAATTACTGCACATTTTTGCCAGCATATGGAATTGACAGTCATTTTAAATTTAGCTTTTCTTTTTGGTGTGTGATGGTATCACACTGTGTTTTAATTTGCATTTCCCTGATAACTAAAGATATCATGCATCTTTATGTGCTTCTTGGCTATTCATAGATCTTCTTTTGAATTGTCTATTTAATTCTTTGACCATTTTTATGTATTTTTTAATTGTTAAGTTGTAAGAGTACTTTATATATTCTTGATTCAAGATGTTTGTCAGACATATTTTTTCTAAATGTTTTCTCTCTGATTTACACTTTCATGTTCTTATTTTTTTCTTTAGATAGTGTAAAAGTACAGAATTATTCACAATCATATAACAGGGCTCTACTTGAGCTGTCTGAAACAAAAGAAGTTGGTTTGGAGGATTTGTTGTAAGATATAAGCATGGGTGTCTCAGTCAGTTAAGTGATCAAATTTGGCTCAGGTCATGATCTCATTAGTTCGAGCCCCACTTTGGGCTCTGTGCTGACAGCTCAGAGCCTGGACCTTGCTTCAGATTCTGTGTCTCCCTCTTGATCTGCCCCTCCCTGCTCTTGCTCAGTCTCTCTCTCTCTCTCAAAAATGAATAAACATTAAAATTTTTTTTAAAAAGAATATAATCATATATTACAAACTAAAAAAGGGGAGATACTATAAGGTCTGAGGAAAGAACTGGAAAAATAGACTTTATGTTAAAAGGCAATCCTCCCTGTTTCTGCCATCATATCTCTTTTACCAGTTTTCTTTTCTGCCTCCCTCTTCCACTTTTAAGGACCATTGTGATTACCTGGTCACAACCAGAATGTCTAGGATAACATTTTTATCTTAAAATTAGCTGATTACATCCTTAAATCTATCTGCAAACCTAATTCTCTTCCATCATAGAATATTTTCACAAGTTCCAGGGATTGAGGGGGTGGACATCTTTGGGTGAGCCATTGTTCTATATACCAAAAGTTAAATGATCTTTTCTAAGGCAAGCGTACTAATAATCAAATGTCTCAAAGTATGCAGTTGATGATAATAATAGATGTATTCAGTGTTAATGGATTTTGATATTGCCTTTACAAATTACATACACACACACACACACACACACACACATACACATACAAGAAAACCAAATGGATAATAGATTCTGGGAGAATTTTGGTTAACCTTCATGGCACTTTTGAAATGTTATTCCTAGATTAATCGCGTTTATATCTCATAATACGTACTGGTTATAAGAAGATTTAGCATCAAGTGGCAGAAAACAAAAATAACTAATGTGTCTTAAGCAAGATACAAGTTTACTTCTCTGTCTTTAAAACCTAGGCCTGGGGCGCCTGGGTGGCGCAGTTGGTTAAGCGTCCGACTTCAGCCAGGTCACGATCTCGCGGTCCGTGAGTTCGAGCCCCGCGTCAGGCTCTGGGCTGATGGCTCAGAGCCTGGAGCCTGCTTCCGATTCTGCGTCTCCCTCTCTCTCTGCCCCTCGCCCGTTCATGCTCTGTCTCTCTCTGTCTCAAAAATAAATAAACGTTAAAAAAAAAATTAAAAAAAAAAAAAAAAAAACCTAGGCCATCTATGGCTTGGAGGTTCTTCACCAAGCATCAAGAACCCTGATCATTTAACATATTGAACCATTTTTAAATCATTATATGTTTACATTCTTTTGTTTCAACTTTTTTTTATCTTTTAAGCTTGCCCTGCTCCAAGCTACATAGCTTGCTACAAGCTAAGATACCAGCTACATTTAAAAAATCTATTTATAATTTATGCTTTCTAATAATAGTTCCAATTCAAATACACATATTTTGATTAATAGCATACTTTAAATTATTTCTGCCATCTTAGTATGGGATTTTGTTTTCTTTTTATATATTTATCAAGTGTTTTTTTGTTTTGCTTTGTTTTGTTTTTTGGTCTTTTTTTAAAAAATCATGTCTTTGAGGGGCCTCTGGATGGCTCAGTCAGTTAAGTGGCTGCCTTCACCTCAGGTCATGATCTCATGGTTCATGGGTTCATGGGTTTGAGCCCCACATCAGGGTCTATGCTGTCCGCATGAAGCTCACTTCAGATCCTCTGTCCCCTTTCTCCCTGCCCCTCCCTACTTGTTCTCTCTCTCTCTCTCTCT
The DNA here is from genome assembly GCF_018350175.1 of Felis catus. Taxonomy (NCBI): domain Eukaryota; kingdom Metazoa; phylum Chordata; class Mammalia; order Carnivora; family Felidae; genus Felis; species Felis catus. The sequence continues at coordinate 75,469,320 of NC_058370.1, forward strand.
CTCTCTCTCTCTCTCTCTCTCTCTCTCAAAAATAAGTAAATAAAAATTTATTTTAAAAAATGTCTCTGAATGTTTTTGTTCTTTTTTCCACTTTTTTTCTCCATAGGTTTATACGTTTACAGTCTAATTCTTTTTTTTAAGTGTATTTATTTATTTTTGAGAGAGATAGTGTGTGTGAGCAGGGGGTGGGCCAGAGAAAGAAGGAGAGTGCTGTCAGCATGGAGCCTGATTTGGGGCTTGTCTCAGAAACCATGAGATCATGACCTGAGTCAAAATCAAGAGACAGATGCTTACCTCACTGAGCCACCCAAGCACCCCTACAGTCTAATTCTTAATATTTCTTTTTCTTTCTCATTTTCCTCCTCCTTCTCCTCTTCTCCTTTTCTTCTTCCTTCTCATCTTCTTCTTTGGGGATTTTTTAAAAAAATTTATTAATAAAGGCATCACGTTTGAGGGGTTTTTTGTTTTTGTTTTTTTCCCTAACAAGCGTTTTAAGTAGGCCTTTCTTTGGGAGGAGTCAAAAATTATAGCATATTTCTACTTTCCTCTGTAATGTTCCATCTCCCAACTGTTGTTGTTGTTTCAACTTTATTTATATTATTACCCTACTAATCTCAATGTACTTTAAAATTTTTTTTTTCAACGTTTATTTATTTTTGGGACAGAGAGAGACAGAGCATGAACGGGGGAGGGGCAGAGAGAGAGGGAGACACAGAATCGGAAACAGGCTCCAGGCTCCGAGCCATCAGCCCAGAGCCTGACGCGGGGCTCGAACTCACGGACCGCGAGATCGTGACCTGACTGAAGTCGGACGCTTAACCGACTGTGCCACCCAGGCGCCCCTCAATGTACTTTAACTTTGTTTTTTGTTTTTTTGTTTTTTGTGGGGTTTTTTTTTTGTATTTTTTCATTTCTTTGGTCTATATTCCAGGATGTTTCTACTGATTTTAAAGTTCACTATTTCACTTCCCATGGCTCTCCAGACACCTAGGTAGTAAGTCTATTAAATTATTTCTTGTTTAATAGCCATCAGCTTCTGTGTCATAACTATTTATTTCTTTGTTTATTTTTGGTTGTTTTCACTTTGTTTCTCTGTAGAAGATATAAAGTTGATAATTTCAAAGTTCTTTTCAGGTTCTACTTTTCAAGTTCTACTTTTTTCTGGGTCCTGAGTTATAACTGTTTATTTTGCTCAGTTTGCATTACTCTTTCATCATTTTAGTTTTCCTCTAGTACTTTGTAATTCTTGGTTGCAAGGGCATCTTAAGGCAGCTATTCCTTTATTACACATCCAAGGAATACATAATTGTCTTAAAGATGCTGAGCCTTGGCTTGTTATGTTACAAGACTCCCAAGATAGGCTTTACATGATTCATATGCAATTAGACTTTGATTTCTTGTGGTTAATTTCTGGGGTTATTTCATCAGATACATTATATAATTCTAGAGATCCCACTTCAGTTCCTAGTCAACAAAAACTCATTCTTCTCCTCAAATTATATTATATTATATTATATTATATTATATTATATTATATTATATTATATATTAATTCTATTATAGGTTATAGCTTTCCCTTATACTTGCTTTATAAACATCCTTAAAATAAATCATAGATTCTTGGGGCGCTTGGGTGGCGCAGTCGGGTAAGCGTCCGACTTCAGCCAGGTCACGATCTCGCGGTCCGGGAGTTCGAGCCCCGCGTCAGGCTCTGGGCTGATGGCTCGGAGCCTGGAGCCTGTTTCCGATTCTGTGTCTCCCTCTCTCTCTGCCCCTCCCCCGTTCATGCTCTGTCTCTCTCTGTCCCAAAAATAAATTAAAAAGTTGGAAAAAAAAATTAAAAAAAAAAAAAAAAAAGATTCTATTACATTGACCAGGCCTACCCCATCAGCCCTTTGATTACCTGACCTAACCCAGAATATTTCATAAATGTATTGCTTCATTTCTAGTCTATGGAAAATGTTCTTTCTCTTTTTTTACTTATGGTAATTTTGGTTTGGCAGTACTTGTTCTTTCATTTATATGTATTCCAAATGACATCATGAGAGGTTTGAGCAGTTGTGAAGTTTGTAAAATTGATGAGGAAGTCTTTTTTTGCTATAATTTTAGAGAGCTTATTTGTTGTTGTTGTTGTATTTTAAAGTTTCACCTGTTTCCTCCATTGCTCTCAGGTTGTTGTTGTAACTTCCTTCTGTCATCACTGTGGTTAACTCAAGTGTGCCCTAGTTATGATTAATTTTAATTTATTCATAGCAAGCTAGGTGGACTTTATAAAATTATGATTATAACAGCAAAAAATATTGAATTAAATATCAAGTGCTTCTTTGGTGAATAGTGAAATCAAGTATTTTGTTAAATCAAGTCAAATCAAAAGATATATAAACATCTGTTTTTGTAAGCCTTCCTTGATTATTGCCAAGTTCTCATCGATGCTCCAAATTGCTGAGTTTGCAGGATAAGTGACCTTCAGATAAATGACATGTTTCTGCTTTATTTTCTCCTCACAGGACACTTGAGACCTGATTACCATGGATGAAAGGTCAGTGCATTTTCTACTGTAGAAAAAAAATGCTGGCATCTGTCCATTTTAGTTTTTATTCTAGTTATATAAAATGAAGATTATTTTCAAATCATGTGTGTGTATGTGTGTGTGTATATATATGTATATATACATAATTTTATATAAATACAAAAACAATAAAATTTATCTTATTTCCAGCACTAAATTGCAGCTAAGCTCATGTAAAATACAAGTTGGCTGAAATTTCCCTGAGCTAACTCAAATATTGGCTGAGATGATAATGTGTCCTCATTTGTTCAGTACAAATTCAATCATAATGTGGCAATTTTGCCATTATAAAGCTATTTGCAAAGGTATTCAATGACTACAGGAATATTTAAGGACCAGCTCAAGCAGTTCATTTTAGTCACCTTTTTACTGAATCGACCTCAAATGATGCAAGGACCTTGAGGCCTGGTGATGAATGCTTAAGTGAGAACTGTTGAGTAATTCTGCCCTTAAAGTGAGGAAACATTACCACTTAGTGGCATGCATTTAAATCAGGGAAGGAATAGAAATAAAGAATACCTACCTTCTGCTTTTCTTGCCATTTGTGAGCAATAATAGTTGACTATTATTGCATTACTGTGTGTTAACTTGCTTAGGATTCTTTTACAATTATAAATTAATATAAGTTGGACTTTTGAGGTGAGTAACTTATCTGGTTAAAATAATGCACAAAATGTGTTGTTTAACAGGAAGATATATGGAAGGTGAATCTCTGAGTGGATAGAAGGAGCTTTTCAATTGGTTGCCTTCACTCCTTTCCTCCTTGCTTGGCCTGTTAGTTTCCTAGGGCTGCAATAATAAATTACTACCAACTTGGTGGCTTTAAAAGACAACAGAAATCTGTTCTCTCATAGCTCAGGAAGTGAGAAGTCTAAAATCAAGGTGTCAGGATTAGTCCCCTTTGTCATAAGGGACCGTTTGTCTGTCAAACGGTTGCACTTCTGCCATTAAAAACTTGCTTTGCAGCCTCTGAGGGAGAAACTTCCCCAAGCCTCTCTCCTTGCTTCCGGTGGTGACACAGAATCCTTGCTGCTCCTTGACTTGTAGGCACATCACTCTAATCTCTGCCTCCATCTTTGTATCGCCGCCTTCTCTGTGTTTCTGTGTGTCTTTTCTGTCTCTTATAAGGAAGGGCATTATCATTGGGTTTTAGTCTAACCCTAATCCAGTATGATTTCTTATCTTAATCTTTACCATAATTATATCTGCAAAAAACATATTTCCAAATAAGGTCATGTTCTAAGGTTCCCAGTTGACATGGATTTCGGGTGTGACCGCTAAAAAACCCACTATACTTGAGATTCTTTCATTTCATTTCATTTCATTTCATTTCATTTCATTTCATTTCATTTCATTTCATTGTTACCATCAAAATCCAACAATACTGTGTGTGTGGGGTGTGTGTGTGTGTGTGTGTGTGTGTGAATCTAGCCACACTGTTTTAGCATAACTGCCTCCCTTGCCATAATTGATTGGCTCATTTTGAGAGCCTAAATATTATTTATGAATAATTGACACTGTTAAAGGAATTTAAAGTTGAATCAAGAACCCCCAAGTCTATTGTGAATGAAGGAGTTGTAAGTAGAAACTATGAATGATTACTATCTGACATGTGGATTAAAGTAAAGAAAAGTTGGCACACACAGATGGGAGAATGAAGCCAAGAATCAGAAGAGGACAAAATCAAGAAAGGGAAGAAAGATTACTATTTTGTATAAAGTCTATTATTCTAATTCCCCCCCCCCAGGCCTGATAGTATCTCCTTTTTAAAAAAAAAAAATTGTAACAGTTAACCACCCAGAACCATCATCTTTTGTTACAGAAAGCTCTCATGGGGTTCTCTTGTGTGATCTTGAATAAGTCTGAACTTTTACAGCATTCTTGCATAAACATGGGCAAACATCATATAGGGGAAACTATGCAATGGCCAGGTAAGAAGAAAATCAAAATGAGTGAAACTTAAAGGAAGGTGCACACTGAGAAGAGAGTATGGTCAGTCAGACATGTAGTATCTTGTTCTAGAATTCTTCTTTAGTTGGTGTTTGGGAGGTTCTCTCCTTTGGTCAGATTTTGTAAAACAGGAGTTCATTCTCTGACACTTACACCTATAAGTGTGCCACAGATGGCTAGCAGAGCTCTGGAGAAATTAATACAAACTATTTGATATCACATTTAAAGAATTTAGAAATACTAATATTTTAGAAATATTGTGAAAATTATGTTGAATATTATTTGAATATTTGTTAATATTTTAAAACCCGTAAAATATGCAGTGTATAAGTCATTATTATAAGTCAATTTCTATTTCACAATAGACATATTGTGAAAATTATGTTGAATATTTGTTAATATTTTAAGTCCCCTAAAATATGCAGTGTATAACAATAATTATTATAAGTCCATAATTTAACAATTAGGTAAGATATTCAATTCATATCATAAAACAGTTATTAAGCACCACATATATGCCTGATGCTCTGCAGAGTGCAAGGCCTACAGGATATAGTAAATACAAAATTGGAAATCTTAGGGAACTTGGCAGTAGACAAATTATAGAACACAAAAAAACCTTTGATTCAAAAATAATGATTAGGATTTAATGAACAATTAGTGTTTGCCTGATACTGTTCTATGCATTTGTGTTTTAATTTATTTAATCATTAAGATAGTCTGAAGAAGAAAGTGATTGTTTCTTGTTTTTAGTTTTAATTCCAGTATAGTTAACACAAAGTGTTATCATTAGTTTCAGGTGTACAGTATAGTGATTTAATTCCAGTATAGTTAACACAAAGTGTTATCATTAGTTTCAGGTGTACAGTATAGTGATTCAACACTTCTATTCATTCCTCAGTACTCACCATGATAGGTGTACCCCTAATCCCCTTCACCTATTTCAAGTGATATCTTATTCCCCTTTTACTGACAAGAATACAAAGACATCGAGAGGTTAAGTGAACCTTCTCTATAACAAAATTAGGAAGGAGTGAGAGATGAACCCAAGCAATCTTTCTCTCAGCCGGAGTGTGTAACTGCTTTAATGATCTCACATATCTGATGAGGGGTGCTGGAATGATGAGCCAGCTCTGGCTGTGAGTGAAATAAGAGTTCCCAGAGAAGGTAGCATTCCAATTCAGTCTTTAACAGCTTTGTTCAGGTATAATTTATAAATAAAAATCCATACATATTTAATGTATACAATTTGATGAGTTTGGACGTATGCACATACCCATGAAACCATCCCAACTTAGTCTTCAAGGAAGGAATATATCGAGATTAAAAACTTGAGTGAGTATATTTTGGAGGAAATGGCAAATGGACAAAGGTACAAATAAGTGAAAAAAAAGAAAAAAGAAAAAAAGTGGTATATTTTGAATAAGAAAATGGGGGAGAAGATTTAAGCCAGCTAATAAGACCATTATGCACTGATTTTGAAAGCCAATGAAAGTATGATATATTTTAATTTTTCCTTATATTTGTATTCCCATTGCATTCGTATCATTTCAATATTCTATATAATTATTTTTCTTTTAGTTTTGGTTTAGTTTTTACTTTTAGCCTAGCAATTCTTTATCAGTTAGTTATGAAATAAACTCGAATGATAATGCATCGTTCAACACACCTGGCAATGCTTAACAAAGTGTTTTCAATGCCTAAAAATACATTCATTGTTCATATTTTAAGTACATACATTTTAATTGAAGTGTATTTATCATCATTTTGTAGTACAGACACTTTTCATAAAGTGAACACACCCCTGTAAATAGCAACCAAATGATGAAATAGAACATTCCCAGCGTTTCCCAAAAGTACCTTTGAGCCCTCCTCTGTCTCTGCATCCTTTCAAAAGTTAATCATTTTCCTAATGTCTTAAACCATAGATTAGTTTTGCATTTTTTTGCACTTTATATCATTGAAATCATACATTATATATTCCATATGTGATTTCTTTTGCTCAATATTGTGTCTATAAGATTAATTCATGGCATTGCTTCTAGTATTGATTACTTTTAACTTATGATAGTCCCTCATTTATCTCTTTTAGCACTTAAGTATATTTATTTTAAAATTTCTGGGGGGCGCCTGGGTGGCTCAGTCGGTTAAGCGGCCGATTTCGGCTCAGGTCATGATCTCACGGTCCGTGGGTTTGATCCCCGCGTCAGGCTCTGTGCTGACAGCTCAGAGCCTGGACCCTGTTTCAGATTCTGTGTCTCCCTCTCTCTGACCCTCCCCCGTTCATGCTCTGTCTCTCTCTGTCTCAAAAATAAATAAATGTTAAAAAAAAATTTAAAGTTATGTCAAGCTTTTCCATAAAATTCATTTTATCATATAGAAACACATGATTCTGTTATTAATTTGGTTAACTTAATCTAACATTAGATTTTTTTTATGTGTTTGAGAAGTTTGTGTTTCAGGGTTATTTTGATGGAGAAGTTTTCTAGGTTTCTTCTTCCTCTTTCTTTTCCTAAGAATGGGATGGTTGTAGGGGGGCCCTTAACTTCCCCAGATCTTTAGGTCTCCAATCCAAACTCAGGTCCTCCCGTGATGTTTCAGCACTGTGACTCAGCTACAGCATTGGTGGTGTTGATCTTACAAAACTGATTGTTTTCTTGCTTTATGTAAGCACATGTGGTTGCTAAAATTTGTATTTAGGTTGCTAAATGATTTTGGTCTAAGTTAATGGCATTGTTTTCCAGGCAAGGAGACATTTTATGAAATGAAATTTTAACCCAAAATAGATTTTTTTTAATCAAGTGAAATTAAAGCATAAATAACTCCTTGGTGCCATTTTGGTAAAGGGGATAAAGAAGATATACCAAGTAAGTAACACCTTGGGCTTGAAGTCATCCATGTTACTTTAGTGGGTAGGAAATAATCGTCACAAGGGCTAAAAGAATACACTTAAGGTACAGTACACTTTTGCATTACAGAGTCAAGAGTTTAAATGCCAAGCTCTAAGTTGAACAGCTGTTTGACCAGTTGTTGGGTAAACCTGATCAATTTTCTCCATCTCCACCACTGCAAAGAATTATAAATATAGAGGACCTCCCTTTCAGAATTCACGAAGTATATGAGGCTCTGAAATGATATGTCAGCCCAAGGGAACTGACTGTCTTATTATTAAAAGATCAGAGCTGAAATACTGTAGGCAATGTGCCAGCCAGGTAGAGGACCTTCCTGACTCAATGTGTCATTCTGAAGCTGACTTCTTCCAGAAGTTGAGCATAACGCATGTGGTTGCTTACTGTATTGGAGCTGAAGTCAGGATGTGTCCTGAATTATTAGAGTTTATTTGTTTGGCTCAGTTGCTTTGAAATGAATTCTCACCCACGCATTTCATGTCCATATTAGCAGTATTTTCATTTTTAGAGGATTCGTGATGAATGAGAATCACAGTAAGATTTCCCTAATGGTCTAGGATTTCTTTTATTATTATTATCACTATACTTCTAATACAGAAGCTTATTTTACACTCAGATTTTTTACTAGAAACCATTTGAAGGACTTGCAGATTTATATTTATAAAGAGAATTTTGTGGGGTAGCAAACAACTTCAGACAGAGGGTTTAGTCTCCATGTTCTGAGTCTAGTGCCTAAAATGGTCTTTGCCACTGATTATTTTGAAAGATAAATACAATCATACAGTGGTAGCAGCTGTGGAAATTAGAAAGTTTCTAAGACTGGAGAATGCCAGTCTTAGAGGTTTTGAATGTAGGTTTTTGAATGTGACTTTTTCAGCATGTGACAATCTGACATAAAATATTCTAATACACCCAAACACAAGGAGCAGACTATTATGGGGAAGAAAAGTCAGCAAGCATCTTCATGTAGTCAGATGCATCCATACAGCTACACAAGAAATTCAGATACAACATATCCAAAATAGAATTTTCTTTTGTTTCAAACACACATTTTCCCTATCCTTCCCATTTCTAATGGAATTATCATTCACCATTCTGCAGGTGAAACATCAGAGTATTGCTAGATGTTTCCCTTTCCTTTACCTCCTCCATAAACCATCTCCTGTCCATTCTAGTCTTGAAGAACTCTCAAGTTCATTTTTTTCCCCTCCATTCTCACTACTGCTCTCTAAGATCAGAATCAAATCTTTTCAGGCAAATGAGCATCTCAGCCTCCTAACACACCTTCCTGTTCCAGCCTCCCCTTTTTGTATCCATCGTTCACCCTGTCATCCAAAATGTTTCTAAAGCCCACAACTGATTGTGTAAACCTTCTGTGGCTTCTTTTTGCCTACAGAATGCACACTCTTCTCAGCACATGTATGATCTTTCACAGTTAGACCTGAGATGCCTCTTTCAACCACATTTCCTACATTCCTTAACATCTGTCTATGTTACATCATATCAAACTTATGTATAATTTCTTTTTTTTTTTATATAATTTTTTTTTCAACGTTTATTTATTTTTGGGACAGAGAGAGACAGAGCATGAACGGGGGAGGGGCAGAGAGAGAGGGAGACACAGAATCGGAAACAGGCTCCAGGCTCTGAGCCATCAGCCCAGAGCCCGACGCGGGGCTCGAACTCACGGACCGCGAGATCGTGACCTGGCTGAAGTCGGACGCTTAACCGACTGCGCCACCCAGGCGCCCCTATAATTTCTTGACTTAGCCAGTCTTTCATATGTGTTGATGTGTCTTTTCCTTTGCTTGCATAGACCTTCTCTTTTACCATCTCAACAGACTAGCAAGTGCCTGTTCATTAAAATCACTTATCATCTACCACTTTTTACATATCTCTATTTTAATACTAATTATGCTGTATTTTAGTTGTATGTTTTGTTTTATTCCCCTGCTAGACTGGAAGGTATTTAAGAAAAGTCTTCTTCAAACTTTTATCTTCTCTTTGTTCCCACCACCCTCAGGATTCTACCACAGTCTCTGGTAAATTATAGGTATTAATATATATCTAAATGGAAAAATAATGACTCAATTTAGATATGTAGAAAGAGAAATAAAGCACAGATGGAGAAGATTTTTCCTATCAATTGAATTTGAATGTTGAGTGGGATGACAGTTCATTTGATTGTTAAGTGGTCAAGGGAAAACAATTTTAGGATATTTGTGATTGCCTTTAATGTAAACATATATTAGTCCTTTAAAAAATTCTTATATTTAATGAATGTAAGCAACAAAAGTTCTTAGTTTCTCTGACTTGGGCTCACACATTTATAGTTATATAAACTAAGGAGACTTGAGTGACTTTTTGCAAAAGATGATTTTCTAATCTAACTCAGATTATCAATTTATTGTCTTAAGTGTAGAATTTCACTTCCTGCGTACATAGATACATTCTTGAGACCCTCTATGAATTGCCTCCTAGTTTCTACTTGATAGGTGGCTGCATTTACTGCTGTATGACATATTTATCTCTTTTAAAAGGCTTGTACCATATTTTTTATCTTTGAGTGAAAATTGTTATATAACTATCACTTGTCCTTATCATGGGAACATCCAGCTGTGATAAAGTTTTTCAATATAATCAAGCACTTTTACCTAGAACAAAATAATATACTTCTTTGTTGTAAATAAGAGCTGTTAGCTACCATTGCTTTTATCCTACTGTGCATCTACTTATTGAACATTTCTGTTACATTGGTCTATATGTTTAGAAGTTCTGTTTACTCCTCTGTGTTGACAGGCCAGTGTCATTCTGTGTTATAGTTATCTCAACAAACCACACTGTACTGCTCCACACATTTATCTAATAGCAATAGCTTCATTGATCAATAAGAAATTATAAGAGTTACACAGGAGCATGTCATTTTTTTTGCCCCTTTTCTTTCTCTCATCTCCTGTTCCCTGCCTCTGGCAGCCACCAATCTACCTTTGTATCTATGAACTTGAATTTTATTTTTAGATTTTGCACATAAGAGGGATCGTATGGTATTTGTCTTTCTCTGTCAGATTTATTTCACTTAGCATAATGCCCTTGAGGTCCATCCATGTTGTCACAAATGGAAAGATTTCATTCTTTTTTTATGGCTGAATAATATACCATTGCATATATATACTACAATGTCTTTATCCATTCATCCACCGAGGGACATTTAGGTTGTTTCCATATCTTGTCCATTGCAAATAATGCCACAGTGAACATGGGGTACATATATCCTTTTGAGTTAATGTTTGCTTTTTTTTCATGTAAGTACCTAGAAGTGGAATTGCTGGATCATATCGTAGTTCAATTTTAAGTTTTTGAGAAGCCTCCATACTGTTTTCTAATTTACATTCCCACTTGTGGTGCACAAGGGTCCATTTTTCTCCAAATCCTTGCCAACACTTGTTTTCTTATCTTTTTGATGATAGCCATTCTAATAGGTGTGAGGTCATACATACCTCATTGTGGTTTTGATTTACGTTTCTTGATGACTAATGATGTTGAGCATTTTCATGTACCTGCTGGCCATCCGTATGTCTTCTTTGGGAAAACATCTATTCAGATCCTCTGCTTATTTTTAAATCAAATTGCTTATATTTTTTTACTGTTGGGTGGTATGAATTCTTTTTTGAATTTGTATATAAGCCCCTTAACAGATATATGATTTGCAAAGATTTTTTTCCACTCAGTAGGTTGCCTTTCATTTTGTTGATGGTTTCCTTTGCTGTGCAGAAACTTTTTAGTTTTATATAGTACCACTATGTTTATTTTTTGCTTTTGTTGCTTTTGCTTTGGGTGACACGTTAAAAAATCATTGCCAAGACCTATGTCAGAGAGTTTATAGCCTATGTTTTTTTTTTGTTTTTGTTTTTGTTTTTGTTTTTCCCTGGGAGCTTTATGGATTCAGTTCTGATGTTCAAGTCTTTACTAGATTTTGAGTTTATTTTTGTGTATGGGTGTAATAAAGAGGTCCAGTTTCATTCTTTTGCATGTGGCTGTTTAGTGTTTTTTTTTGTTTTGTTTAATAGCATTTATTGAAGAAAATGTCTTTTCCCCATTGTATATTCTTGGTTCCTTCATTGCAAATTAATTGATCATATATTCACGGGTCAATTCTGTTCAATTGATCTATGTGTCTGTTTTTATGCCAATATCATATTGTTTTAATTACTAAAGCTTTGTATTGAAATTTGAAATCAGGGAGCATCATTGGATATTTTATATCTAAGACAACCCATGGTAAATTACTGCCACTCAGTTGGATAAGGTTGCAAAGAAGATACTAAAAAATAATTGTTATCATACCTCCATCTCTTAAGCTTGCTATGTCTCTAAAGAATTCATGAATGAAATTGCCCAATAAATTAAGAGGCTAATATTCTGTACATTTAAATAAATGTGCTCAACTATATTTAGTTTTGCCCTCTTGTGTTAGAAAAGACCTTGAGGTCCACAAGCAAAGTTGGGAAACGATAAGTTCCAATATCATAGTAAAAAGATAAATACACCCTGCTCTATTCCTAACCTATGCAATTAGCTCTGTAGTAGGATTTAAATGTCTACATGATATTCATCTTTATCATTATTTTTTAAAATGCATTGAGAGGGTAGAATTTCTAGAATCTAGCCCTGAGCTATAGATCTCTTAATTTTATTCATCTCATAATGTGCTTTTTAACTAAATAAATCATCAAAATTAATGAGAAGCTTTATAATTTTATGTTTATGAACAGAATTCTGATTTTCAAAGTTAAATTCTCTAGTCATTTGAATTTTTTTCTTAATTAGTGTCAAGCAATAAAATGATAGTAAGATACAAATTTAAACATAAACGTTGGGATTTTCACTTTTTATTACAATATAAACTCATCTTTTATGTATTTATGCTTGAATTATATTGATATGCAGTGTTTCTAGCTATATGATTATTCTTATGTTATTTGTGGGATGCATATTTGTATTATAAACTGTACTCATCTATAGTCAAATTTTCTTTCCACTTCAGATGAATATTATATGGCTGGCTTAGTAACATGTGTGCACGTGTATGTCTGTGTGCACACTTTTATATGTACTTCATGTAAATTTAACAATCTATTGGTTTTTAATTTTAATTAGTTAGTTTTTAAATTTTGAACTGGAAACACTAAATCTGGGTAGCAAACAATTCAACTAAATGTTTACTTGATTTTCCCCAAACTAAAGAATCTGCACTTAGGAAATTAATCATTGAGAGGCTTGATGAAATGGGACAAGACAGTATGTTCAGCCTGACTCTCTGTCCAGAAAAGTGGACAGAAAGATTATCATGACAAAGTTATTTTATTTCTAGTTTGTATGTTGCTGGAGAAGTCAGTCAAGGAGAAACACCATGTGCATGGAAGGCAAATCTTTCCCTCTTAAGTTCATCTCACCTGTACCATGGAGAAGAGGTCATAGTACCTTAATGGATGGGCTTCTCCTCTTTCCACCCATTGATTAGCAGATGTAAGTAGGAAGAAAAGTGAGGACCATACAATTCATTTCTCCCATTGCCAACAACGTATAGAGCAACACTGACCTTTTAGAGGACAGAATTGAGTAAATTCAAGATATTCAGTTTTTAAAATATTTAAATCAATTTGTCTTGGTGGATTATTTTTTAATTAAATCAAAGTAAATGATAAAGAAATGTAAAGGTATCCTTCTGACAGAATGAATTCACAAAGTGAAATATTCACTTGGAAAATTGAAAGCCAAATCTTCCCCCATTAGGATTACATTTTTTAAAGTTAAAAGATAATTTTGCAATTAAAACAAATTTTGAGACTCAAATAATTTCAAAAGTATCATTTTTGAATCTCTTTTATAAATTTCATTTCTAAAGGCAAAGCAATAGACTTCAACAATTTAAAATTTCACAACTATTCAGATTATACTCCCTACAACAAACTGACTTTGCTATCTTCTAATTTGAATTTCAAATTTAAACTTAAACTTTACCTTAGCTGTGCATATTGCATCTTTTTATATTCTCACAATCATTCTATCGTTTTGGAATAATTTTAAACAGTAATAAACACTCTGACTCCATTTTTTTGACTGATGACAGCTTTTAAACATTATCTTATTCTCTGTTCCCCTTCTGATCCACATATGAGCAAGCAGATCAGAAAGCTAGGGTAGTCTCCTTTGGTATTAGCAGCAAGTTCAAACAGCTTGTGTTAACCTTCAGCCAGGTCTCATCCCTTAACTGCCATAAAAGGCCAAGCCATTTTCAGATCAGCTTGGGAAATCTGCACTCCTCTCCTCAGAAAACATTGTGAGTAATAAACCTTTTTCATACACTCTTAGTACATGTGTGGCATCATCAGTCTTGACATCTGAACCAAGATTTAGATAAGCGTCCATTCTGCTGCTTCAAGTTGACATTAAACAATCCATCTTTATACTATCAGATCCCTGTGTGCCCAATGCTAGGTTTGTGATAAATTATTGCTAAATGGTAAAAGATTCTTTTTTCCTTACTCTAGAGCATATAATTTTAGTCAAATAGAGAATTCATTATTTAATTAATGCACACTTTATTGAGAGGAGAAGTGTTATATGTGTTTGCAATTACATAGCCCCAAATATGAATATTTTTAAAATTCTATTTTATTATGGTAAGAACATTTAACAGGGGATCTACTCTCTTACCATATTTTTATATATACAATATATTATTGTTAACTAAGAAACAGTATTTTACAGGAGATCTCTAGAACTCATTTATCTTGCTTAACTGAAACTTTATGCCCATGAATTAGTAACTCCCCATTTCTGCCTTGCCCCCACCCTCTGGCAGCCACCATTCCATTCTGATTCTGTGACTTTTATTGTTTTAGATAATTTACATGAGTGGAATTATACAGTATGGTCTTTCTGTTATTGGCTTATTTCACATAGCACAATGTCTCTGGGTTCATTCATATGTGCATGTTGGAGAACCTTCTTTTAAGAAGCTGATTAGTTCCTATTGTATGTATATACCACATTTTCTTTAATCCATTTAGGTTGTTTCCACATCATGGCTATTATGCATAGTGCTTCAATGAACATGGAGGTGCTTAATATAGCTTTGAGATCCTGATTTCACTTCTTTTGGATAAATACCCTGAAGTAGGATTGCTGGACCATATGGTAGTTCTATTTTTAATTTTTTTTGAGGGAAATTCATACTGTTTTCGATAGTGACAGCACTATTTTACATTCCCACCAACAATGTGCAAGGGTTTCAATATCTCCATATCCTTGCTCCTTGCCAACACTTGTCTTTAGTTTAGTTGTTTAGTTTAGTTTAGTTTAGTTTAGTTTAGTTTAGTTTTTTATAATATCCTTCCTATTAGGTGTGAAGGGTTCATCTCATTGCGGTATAGATTTCCTTGATGATCAGTGATGTTAGGCAAACTTCCATTTTTAATTGGGATATCAGGGAGTTTTTTTTTTTATATTGCATTGTATAAGTTTCTTATATATTTTGGAGGTTAACCCTTATCACATATATGGTTTACAAATATATTTTCCCATTCCACAGGTTTCTTTCTCACTCTCTTGAATTTTACCTTTGTTCTGAAGCTTTTTAGGTTGATATAGCCCTATTTGCTTACTTTGTTTTTGTTGCCTGTACTTAGTGTCATATTTATGAAATCATTGCCAAGACCAATGTCATGAAGCCTTTCCCCTATGTTTTCTGGGAGTTTTATAGTTTCAAGTCTTTTGTTTAATTTTTAACCCATTTTGATTTGATTTTTGTGTATGGTATGACATAAGGGCCCAATTTCATTCTTGCATGTTGATATCCATTTTCCCAACACTGTTGGAGAGACTATCATTTCCTCATTGTGTATTTATGGCAATGAATGTGAATATTTATATACCTAGCCTTAGTTTTAGTTTTGGAAATATTTTAACTCTAGCATTCTTATCTATCATATGGAGATGATAACATGCCCCTTAAGAGTTCCTGGGAGGATTGAGTGGTTTACTAGAAGTATATCACCCAGGGCAAGATTGAACATATAGACAACACAAATGTTATTTTGCTTCCCCACTGTTTCCTGCTAGCTATAAAAGATGTGTAAGATGTGATGTTTAACTTTACTTAGAGATAATATATGATTATAAAATAAATGTAACAAAATTCATACATATATGAAAATATGTGCTAAATTGTGCTAAACCTTTTTATGCACAGTGGTAGAGATGTGATTCAGAACCCACCCTCTTATCATGTCAGCCAAACAAACAATTTCCCCAGTATACCAAATCATTTATTAAGCACATTTGTCATACCAGACCCTGAATTAAGTGGTTTATATTCATTTTGTCATTTAATACTTACAACTTCTGTGAAGTGATAATGATGATAATCCTAATGATAGTATCATTCACTAATATGTGTGTTAGGGAATGTTCTGAGTATTTTACATATGTAATTGAATCCTCATGATATTTTTATGAGGTAGATGATGTTACTTTTCTCACTTTATTGATGAGGAAACTGAGACAGAGTCAAATTACTTTTCAATGGTGATGTGGATAGTAACTACCCAATGGAAGCAGGTTTGGACCTATGTTTTGGGTTAACTCTTAATGCCTATAGATATGATTACTAGGCTCTATTACAACAAAATAATTCAGAGATTGATTTGGCTCATTTTATGAATCACTTAAAGAATTTAAATTCCAGCAAGTATTTCAATAAAATGAAACTAGACTTGGTACAAGACCTATGTGGAAAAAAAAGGGTATAAATTGGCTATCTTATCACTTACGTATGTCTTTGTGGGAAGGGCTATCCTTTATACAGTAGGAAAATATGGCTGCTGCTGTGGTATTAGGCCTCTGCTAAGGTCTTCCAACTTTGAAATTTTTCCCAGAAAAAAGCAAAACCTGTGAGGACAGAGAAGTTTGAAAATGTAAATCCCCTCAGAGGGAGAAAACATCCATATGTAGAATATAAATGGTCATTCCAAACCTCTTCTCCCAGCTGCTGTTGGAAGCCTCAGGCAGGACTCAGGTTCCTTCTTAGGAGTGGGAAGGAAATCCCTTGAGATGTACAAAGCAGTGAGGATGGTAAGGTCAGTGAAACTCAAGGAAAATGTAACAGGGTTATTTGGTTATTTGGTTATTGTTGAACTTACATATCTGTTTTATTTTATAAATCATTCACAAATCTGTGCTTTTTAAAAAACTAATAAAGGAGAAAAGTGTACCCTTTATTTAGCATGAGTCTAAGCATATTTTATAACGTTTATTCGGTATAAACCAGTATTAAATTTCTTCAAGTTCCACAAACCATTTCTTTTAAGACTTTTTATATTGCTTTCTTTCTGTTGGCCTCCCCGTCCTCCCACCTAGAAAGAAACAGCATTATCTTCTACCTCCTTTACATTTTGCTGGAATATACTGAGTTTTTCTTCATATCTCTGTTATCTGCTGAAAATAACAAGAATGTTATTTCTTTTTTTCTCTTACTTGTCCTTCAAAGATAAAAGAAAAGTTAGCTGTGGTTCTTCTTACTTGATTAATTGGAGCAGTGACATCAATTCACTCGAAATGACACCTGCTGCATCAAAAATGATGCCACTAGTGGGAAAAGAGTGACTCTGTCCCTTACCACCATATTCCCCATCACTGACATTGCCACATAAATCTAACCCTTTGCTCCAAATGCCATTTGTTTCAACACTGTGGTGCCAACAGTAGCTTCTTTGCCTGCTTTTTTAGTTATTTCTCCCATTAGTCTTCAGACAAAACAATTAAATAACACAGTCTAGGTTATTATGTTAGTTTAGAGTTGTTAATTTAGTCCATTATTTTGAGAGTAGTTCTAAAAAAGATGACAGTCTGAAGTATTGAAAATGTATGAATTCCTACAAAAATTATAGTTAAGTAAGCTTATTTCAGACCTTTGTTATAGAAATTCTTTTTCTTTGTTATTGTTGTTGTTTTGTTTGTTTGTTTTTTAGTTGCAAGTTTTTTTTAAATTCCAGTTGGGTAACATATAGTGTAATATTAGTTTCAGGAGTATAGAAATTCTTCATTAGAAGTAGAGATAATCCTAAGTTATAAGATATCTTTACATGACAAATGAATGCACCATTAGAAATTTGGAAACTTTAGCCTTTTAAAAAGCCATAAAGATCACATTTCTGGCATATGGCAAATGATATAAAAATGAAGAAATAATTTGGAAGCAAATAATTTTTGATGTGTATTCAAAACTGTCCTGCTTGTGGAAGATGTAAAACAATTATAAAATCTAGTTTTCAACAGTTAGTCCACTATTATTTTATGTAAAATTACTTGTAGTCACTATAGGTGATTTTTATATGGTACACTTATCTTAGTTCCATTTTTAAATTTGTACAACTTAATATATTCCTTTATATTGACACTACACTGTCATTTTATTTACATTTTCTTATGCTTCTTAATTATAGTATATCCACTTTAATATAAATACCTGATCTTAGGGTTTTAGAAAAAAAGATGACACATTGAAGATTATTGTAGTGACCTACCACTACCATATGTGACTTCTGGGTCCGTTTGGCAGTTTATGGCACATCTTCCCACATACAAGTTATTTTTTTCATTTTATATGATGGAGAAAAAAGTACACAGATGTGTATCTAGTCAGAAAAAGAATTTATAACCCACAGATTATAAAAGCAGAATTGAAATTAAGATTCCCTGTAGATTGCAGATGCAGATTTCTTTTTCGGGTGATGACTAGAGACAATAAGATGTCGGCAAAAGCAAGATTATGCCAGGATTCTTTTCTAGAGACAATTCTTGATAGTTTTTTTTCCTCATTTTTGTCTCCTTATCTAGTTTTTAATTTATATTTTCAACATCTCATTATTTAGTTTTTAAATAAGGCCTACTCTACTAGTCAGCTTTGCCTCCTTCAAAATTAAAGCGGAACAGTTTGCCAATTTTATTTTGGCATCATAGTAAGACCTTTCAACTGAATTTCAGCCTTATTCTGGAATATTCAGAGCTCACTTTAAGAATTTGGGTAAAGACATTTTTCACAGAATAATTCTGTAAATAGTGTTGCTGTGTGCTGTGTGATTTTTAATATTCTAGAATATAAATTAGACTTCAGAGGACTCTCTTGAATGTTTGGTAATGTTAATTTACATTTTTCTTTCACAGAGATTGATAACCATATCAGTATCATAAAACCATGTGAGAGGTAATAACATCATTTAGCCAGAGGTGCCAATCTTTTTACATTTTACACGTATTTTGCATCTCATTATGAGATAGACAGGTTTTAGTTGTAAGTTGTGACAACCATCATGTTTGTCTCCACAATATGTTAGGATTTCCAAAAAATAGTGCTTTCAAGCAGGCTGATTATCATTTATTTTGATAAATGTACATAGATTACAGACAGCCAGAAGTGAGAGCTATACATTTCAGATACAGTGGCTGGATTTGCCTCTTGACAACACAGATTATGTTTGTCAAAGAAGACTAAACATTTTAATAAATTGATGCTTGAACCTCACTCTTAAATTTTCTGTGAAGAAAACTGAAAATTTCGATGCCTAAAGAGGCAAATGATGATGGTAGTCTGTCCTGTTCAAACAGGACAATATGTCAAATAGGGTATAATCCAACAGGTTTTGGTTCTTTTGAGAGGACTAAGGCACATTAAAGTGGATAAAGGACACACATAATCACAAGCCCAATTTATCTCTTTACTGATGGCAAGAAGTACTCAACAGACCGTTTTGCTTTTTAAATAAAAACACAGCAGTGGCCAAGGTCCTTGATGACTTCATTGGGAATCATTCTGTACCAGGCATGCAACTTTTCATACCATTACATCCCACTGTAGACACTGAATCTAAATCTGTCCTAGAGCCCCAGGAACTAGTACTCACTAGTTCCACATGCCACTAGCCTAAATGTTGTGTCAATTGATCTTTACTGCTTCCATTTTCCAATTTCAGGTTCATTTATTCAGTATTTATTAACTCATTCCCTAGGCTAGGAACATCTTTGGAGGAGAAACAACAATGAACGTGTAAATCTTTAAACTATTATATAGGAAGAGAAAAAATAATTAGTACCAGGTGTGCAAATGACAAACCCAAGAGTGGGGGAATTTAAAGGACTTGCTCAAAAATTACAAAGAATGGAAACACAAATTTAAATCGTATTTATCATCATTAAGGAACAGTTATTCTTTACACAAGAACATACCCAGAAAAACTTCATTGTGACCCTGAAAAAGTTTTATAACTGGTCAAATCTTCAGTTTATGATATTCATTTTGCAATTTTTTTATGTGAACAAATTTCAGAAACATAGTGACTAAAAGGGGAGAGCACTTTAATTTCACACCATTATCTTATGATTTCCTCAAAGAAAAACAATGCTGTGTTAACTAAGGATAATGTAAAATTGTAAATAATAGATGAAGGTAATGGTTTTAGAGGATTGTGAATTCTTTGAATCCCCCTGCATCTCAGGAGTAAGCCTAAACTATAAGGCAATTGACTAAAATTAATTTAGAGCATTCATATTTTAATAGAATAATGTTAGGGTTTCATGAGTTTTCATTGTGGGTTACTCATAATGTCATCTAATTGGCACAAGTTTGAAAAATAACAAATTTTATTAATTAAATATGTAAAATTGATGAATGAGTCATTGAACTATTTCCAAAGACTTTTCCTTGAAGGCATATTAATCTTCAATATACATTCCCATTAATGGTGTAATTATTTACACTGTTGTCAATTGTTAACATATCAAGGAACATAAAATGATTACATTGCTACTAGGGATGAATTGCAATTTACAAAAACTCTTCTCAAGGGCTTTAATTGTATTAACATTTTCCAGTTTTTATTCTCATGAACCAATGTATGTTAATGCACTCTGGCGAATGGTTCTCCTGTTGAGAATTGACCTAGGCTAATTTGAGCAGTCTGGGTTATCTGGTTCTTCTTTATAGATACTGGTACTGGTATAGATACTGGTACTTTATAGATACTGGTAGCTTCTCATGATTTGAAATAGAATGCCTTGTCCACAGTATAAAAAATGAAATTATGTCTCCAGCTGAATTCTACACACATATAAAAATTTACTAGCAAATTACTAGAAATTTTACTAAATAATTTCTTATACATTTGCTAATTTTCCAACTTTAAAGAATTTTAGGCTATTGGAACTGCCATATTTGTATACCTTCTTTGTGTCTCTATAATATTTCTGAAAAATCCTCCTATATTAAACACTTCTAATTTCCCTCAATAAAATCATTTTTAACATCCTTATGCTAGTTAACTAACCCTTCTGTTATTCAGTTAGTTTGTTTGTTTTTATGGTTCATGTTTGTTTTGACTGGCCATGGACTTCTAATTTTGTTCTTTAAACTACTTTTTACCCTTGAAGTGTATTTTTTTTAGTAGATTACCTCAAACTAACAATCACTAGGGCATCCATTCAAGTGGATTCATACATAAAGGCACACACATATACACACATAAGTATAATGTCTATAACTTAAATTACAGGTAACACAAAGCACTCTGGGAAGAAGTCTTTTTTTATTTTTTATTTTATTTTAAAATGTTTATTTATTTATTTTGAGAGAGAGAGAGTGTGTGTGAGGAGGGTAGGGGCAAAAAGAGAGGGAGAGAAAGAATCTCAAACAGGTTTAATACTCAGTGCAAGTCTGACGCTCTGTTTATACATCCCTCTTCCCCAAATTCAAGTCCTAAAACCCATTAATATTTTTTGTTGTCTCCAGAGTTTTATCTTTTCCAGAATGTCATACAGTTGAAATCACACAGTATGTAGCCTCTTCAGATTGGCTCTTTACACTTAGTAATGTACATTTACATTTTCTCCATGTCTTTTCATGGTTTGATAGCTCAAATGTTTTCAACGATGAATAATATTACATTGTTTAGATGTACCACAATTTATTAATCCATTCATTTACTGAAGGACATCATGAGTGATTCTAAGTTTGAGCAATTATGAATAAAGCTGTTATAAAGTCTGTGGGCAGGTTTTGGTATGGGTATAATTTAAAACTACTTTGGTAACTACCAAGGAGTGTGATTGCTGGGTTGTATGGTATGAGTAAGTTTGATGTTGTAAGAAAGTTTCTATTTATCTTACACAGTAGCTGTGACAGTTTTTCATTCCCACCAGCAGTGTAACAGAGTTCCTGTTGCTCTACACCCTTACCAGCATTTGGTGTGTTCTGTGTTCCAGATTTTGGAGATCCCAGTAGGTATGTGGTGGTAACTCATTGTTATCTTAATTTGCATTTTCTGGATGATATGATGTATTGCATCTTTTAATATATGTTTGTTTGCCATAGGTGATGTGTGTGTTAAGGTCTTTGGACAATTTTTACTTTGTTTTCTTATTCTGCTTAACATTTCTCTGTATATTTTGGATAAATCATTTTATCAGATGTGTCTTTTGCAAATATTTTTTTCCACGTTGTGATTCGTGTTCTCATTCTCTTGATACTATCTTTTTTGGAGCAGAAGTATTGATATTTATTTATTTATTTATTTATTTATTTATTTATTTATTTATCTTTTAACACTTATTCACTTTTTGATAGAGAGAGACAGAGCATGAGTGGGGGAGGGGCAGACAGAGATGGAGACATAGAATCTGAAGCAAGCTCCAGGCTCTGAACTGACAGCACAGAGCCCGAGACAGGGCTTGAACTCACAGACTATGAGATCACGTCCTGAGCTGAAGTCGGATGCTTAACCGACTGAGCCACCCAGGCGTCTCAGAAATATTTAATTTAATGAAGTTCAGTTTATCAGTTATTTAAGGGGTCGTTTCTTTGTGTTGTATCTAAAAAGTCATCACCAAACCCAAGGTCATCTTGGTTTTCTGCTATGTTATCTTTAGTTTATAGTTTTGCATTTTACGTTTAGGTCTGTGATCCATTTTGAGTTAATTTTTGTGAAGCGTATAAAGTCTGTTTCTAGATTTATTTTTACATGTGAATGTCTAGTTGTTCCATCATTTTTTTGTTGAAAAGACTGCCTTTGCTCCATTTTATTATTTTGCTCGTCAAAGATGAGTTCACTATACTTATGGAGAACTATTTCTAGGCTCTCTTTTCTGTTCCTTTGATCTATTTGTCTATTCTTTCATTTTATGGTATTTGTTCAATACCACAGTCTTTTACTGTAGTTTTATAGTGAATCTTGAAGTTAGATAGCATTAGCCTTCCAACTTTGTTCTTTTGTTCTTTTTGTTCTGTATTGTTAGGTATTTTGGGGCCCTTGCCTCTTTCTGTGAACTTTAGAATCCGTTTTTCTTTTTTTTTTTTTTTAACTTTTATTTATTTTTGAGAGAGAGAGAGAGAGAGAGAGAGAGAGAGAGAGAGAGAGAGAGAGACTATGAGCGGGGAAGGGGCAGATAGAGAGGGAGACACAGAATCTGAAGCAGGCTCCAGGCTCCGAGCTGACAGCACAGAGCCTGACGCGGGGTTCAAACTCAAACTGTGGGATCATGACCTGAGCTGAAGTAGATGCTCAACTGACTGAGTCACCCAGGCGCCCCTAGAATCAGTTTCTCAATATCAATGAAATAAGTTGCTAGAATTTTGATTGGAATTGCAGTGAATCTGTGGGTAAAATTGGGGAGAATTGACATATTGACAATATTGAGTCCTCCTATGTATGAAATGGAATATATTTAGTGTTGTTTTTTTCATTTTGTTCATTAGAGTTTTATGGTTTTTCTCATATTGGTTTTGTGCATATTTTGTTAGATTTCTATGTAATTTGTTTTCTGGGGGTGTACTAATGTAAAAGTTTTTTATTTCAAATTCCATTTGTTCACTATTAGTATATAGGAAAGTGGTTGACTTTTGTATATTTACCTTATATTCTACAACCTTGCTATAATTGCTGATTAGTTCTAGGAGTTCTTCTGTTGATTCTGTCAGATATAAAAGCATATCTACTGCAAAAAAAGGCAGTTTTGTGTCTTTATTCCCAATCTATAAAATTTTATTTCCTTTCCTACTGTACTGCATTACAAGAATTTTGAGTACAGTGTTGAAAATGAGTGGTGAGACAGGACATCCTTGCCTTGCACCTGATCTTAGTGGAAACACTTCAAGTTTCTCATCATTAAAATATGATGTTAGTTGTAGACAGTCTTTATCAAGTTGAGACAGTTCTCCCTCTATTCCTAGTTTAGTGAAAGATTTTAACATAAATCGGTGTTGGATTTTGTCAAATGCTTTATCTGCCTATTGATATAATCATGTGGTTTTTTTGTTTTGTTTTTTTTTTGTCTGTTGCTGTAGTGGATTATATTAACTTATTTTCAAATATTGAACCAGCCTTGCATATCTCGGATAAATCCTACTTGGTCATGATGTATAATTATTTTTATATTTCTTTTTATTTGATTTGCTAATATTTTCTTGAGGAATTTTGTACCTGAGTTCACAAGAGTTTGCTGTGTAGTTTTATTTTCTTGTAATGTCTTCATCTGTTTTTGATATCAGGATTATGCTAGCCTTGATGACTTAAGAACTATTCCCTCTCTTTATGTCTTTTGAAGAGAATATAGGCAGTTGGTATAATT
This sequence comes from Felis catus, assembly GCF_018350175.1. Lineage (NCBI taxonomy): Eukaryota > Metazoa > Chordata > Mammalia > Carnivora > Felidae > Felis > Felis catus. The sequence continues at coordinate 75,493,425 of NC_058370.1, forward strand.
TTTTCTTTAAATGTTTGGTAGAATTCACCAGTGAATGCATCTGTGCTTCCTGTACTTTATTTTTTGGAAGGTATGTTCAGCTTTTTACTGCTTGTTAAAATGGAGTGGCAATGTCAAGCTCCTTGTATATGGATTGGAAACTGGAAGTCATAAATTTGGTTTTAATGTTGATAATTTTTTTTTGGTTTTGATTGATATTTGAATGACTATGAAACTAATTTAGACTGGATATTCCAGCTAATGTTATCTTGGGTTTTGTGCTGTTTCTGGAAATAAGTCCTTTTTCTTTAAATTCCCAATAATTGGTGCCTAGGTGATATTTGCATAACTGTTTAGCTGTCCATCTTCCTAAATGTAAATAGTTGTTTGGCTGTATATGTAGAATCCAACATTTGTTTTTACTGAAAGAACAAAATTAGCCCACTAAAGAATCACTCTTAGACAGAAAAATAACAGTTATAGAATTTTTGTGTACTTAAATAGTATTGAGTTGTAGACATCATTAGATAACTTCACTTGGCTTGGATATACAGGGAGGGAAGATCTGTACTTGACTATATCCATAAGAAAATATCATGCATGAAAATTATGCCTAGTGCATAATTCTTGTGCAATGTATGTATGGGCATTTTTTCCAATTGAAAAAGATGTGGAAATATCATTTCCTATATATGTTCATGTTCATTTTAGCCCATCCAGTTCCTCTTTTCTGTAAATCATCTACCCAGCTAGGAAACAAATTGTTTACATAGGCCTCACAACCATCAAAATCAAGATGATTATAAAATTTCCAACTATCTTTTCATCTCTCCTGATGATGAGCAGAGAAAAAAAGAACAGCTTCTAATGCACGATCCCTATTTTAACTTACAATCTGTGTAATTATAGATGACTGAGTGAAAAAAAAAGTACTAAATGGAAGTTGAATTCTTGGCCCAAATCCTGTGAATCATTGTTTATACCCTCTAAGAGGAGTGGTTCCAAAAGAACTTTATGCACAATATTTTTAAAAATATTTTTGTTTAAATCCAAGTTAGTTAACAGTGTAGTCTTGGCTTCAGGAGTACAATCCAGTGATTCATCACTTACATATAACACCCAGTGCTCATCCCAATAAGTGCCCTCCTTAATGCCCATCATCCATTTAGCCCATCCCCCCAACTAACACCCCTCCAGCAACCCTCAGTTTGTTCTCTGTCATGAGTCTCTTATGGTTTATCTTCCTCTCTTTTTGCCTTATTTTTGCTTCCCTTCCCCTATGTTCATGTGTTTTGTTTCTTAAATTACACTTTGAGTGAAATCATATGATATATGTAATATACTCGTTCCATTGTGTTGTTGCAAATGGCAAGATTTCATTCTTTTTAATTACTGAGTAATATTCCATTGTGTATATATACCACATCTTCTTTATCTATTTGCCCGTCAATAAACATTTGGGCTCTTTCCATAATTTGGCTATTGTCAATAGTGCTGCTATAAACATTGGGGTGCATGTGCCCATTCAAATAAACATATTTTATTCCCAATATTTAAAGTCAAGAACAGCACTTGTATTTCTAATGTTTTCTAAAAAATCACCATAACTTTCACTAGAAACAATTATAGCTTCTTCCTCACCCTAAAGGGATGTTACTGAATGTAGTAAGTATTTCAATTCTCTATTTGAGACACATTGTAAATTTCTATTTATGACTTTACAATTATCATTAGTTGAGACTGTCTCATTAGCTGTCTTCAAAGACGTGGCTATTGCAAAGGCAATGATTCATGCTCAGTTATGAAGCTCAAACACAGTGCATTTACTGCCTAAAATATTTCTTTGCTGAACAGAGGCTGATGTATTGGGCCAATTGTTGGGCAATAATAATCAAATAAAAAATAACTGAAGGGAGGAGTTTTGTTTGTTTGCTTTGCCTTAATTGTTTTAAATACTTTTTCTCTCATAGAGAAGCCCCTCTGTTGTCTTTACCTTGCAATCATCTTCTTCAGGATTACCATAAAACAAACCCTAATATATTATTGACTACCAGTCTCCTTTTTTGATGGCATGTGTTGGCCACAAAAATAAACCTGAATTCCATGTTAAGTCAAACAGGCTTTAAGGAATTAATTAAAGATTCTGGGGAAGAATTAAAGTATTATATTTTAGTAATATATGTTACTCTTCCTAGTGTTCATATTTATGTCAATGTTAGAGGCTGAAAAAGAAATATACATATATATTTATATACACATATATATACACATATACATTTATTTTAACAAATCATTTTAATTGCTATTGTAAATAATGAAAATAAGCCATTTTAACTGCATGTTTTTGATAACAACATAGAGAAATCTCATGGATTCACTTGGTGAATAGAAACAGCCCTACAAATCAGTATGATATCTTTGGAGTTCCACATATTCATCCAACAGAGTAGCTCACTTCTAACTAAATTATACTTGTTATCGTATAAAGTATTTTTAGATAAGTGTAAGGATTGATTAACAGTGTTTTTCTTATTCCAAATACATGGTAGTTTAACTGAGTTTAAGAAGGATTATCAAAGTGAACTCATAATTAAGCATGACTTCACATCTAAACAAACTGAATAATGTTAGGTAAATTCAATTAAATACCTACCTAATGATGAGAACTGGGCTAAGTCCTATGGGGGAAAATAAGAGAAGTGAAACTGGTTCTTGCTAGTTTATTGGTTCATTGAAGAGAGTGGAAATATACCAAATTATGTAAAAAATATATGAAAAGTTATAGAATATGGTATTAAAAGAGCAGAGCTATTTAGCAGTACTGATTTCCAGTTATTTGTGTAAATATCTCTCTGTTGAGAGGACATTTTTGGCATAAAGATTTTAATTTTCAATTAATACCTCTCACCAGGAACTTTCAGAAGCAGCTTGAAAGTTATTTTATAAACCTATCACGTTTTTGCAATCATTAAGAACCAACACAGACGCACACACACACACACACGCACACACACACACACACACACACACTCATGTACAGAAGTTTGTACAACAGAGATAAGGAATGAATCACATGATCATGAAGAAGAGTATGTTCACTATGATGGTAACCTAATAACAACTGGGCCAAGTCAAGGCAGGTCAAAAAAGAATAAAAAGGAAAGAGGCCTCTAAATATGGCTTTGTGTTGTATGTCCCCTACCAGTCAGGCTTCTAGTATATACATCTCCAGATCCTTTTCAGCATTTTTGTTTGTTTCCAGAAAGACCAGAAGTACCTTGATTTTCATATCCCCTCACTCAAGAATTCCTTTTTCTGTTTAGATGATTGCACCATGCTTAACTTCATAACATGATGTTCTCTCTCCCTGGAATTTCTGCTTCTAGTCATTTAGTCAACAGATATGCATATAGTATCTATGTATATGTATACATATAGTATCTATGAAATGTATTATGTTAGGGGAAGCAAACACTTTGGGAATATCTTCTGTGTACCTGGAAATACACAAGAAATGGAAATGTGAAGCTTGTAACATGGAGAGAAGGGAAAAAAAAAGTATAATAGAAGGTGTTAGTATGTTACAACAGATGTGAACTAAAGTGCTAGGTGAGCACCTAACTCAGGGTGGTTAGCAGGTGATTAGCAGGGATAGGGTCCAAGACAGGAAAGGGAACTGGAACTAAATTCTGAAAGATGGGTTGTTTTTCAGGCAGACTACATACAGATGCTGACCACTCCAGGTAGAGCCATACAGTTCAGTATAAGTGGCCATACCATGATGTGGGAATATGGCAGGAAATCAGGCTTCATGTCATGTTAACTAGTCAGCTCTACAATTTTTAGAAAATGCAGAATTATTGAGATGTTTTATACATGAAAGTGATATGATAGAATTCCATTCTAGTAGGATAGATCTAACCCTATAAAAGATGCATGGAAAATGAAAAAATTGTAGGGCATATATAGAGACCATTGGATATTTGAGTTTGATAGCAGCATCGGGTTCAGACAAGCCCACCTGATCTGGGAATATTGAACGAAAAATGTGGGACATGGATTTATATTTTCTATGGCATGGAAGAATCATTGAAGGCTTGGGAGTGGGGGATAAATGGTATTAATTACTAGTTCTTATTTAGAGAAATATCTCTGGAAAAAAATCAATGTAGGATTGATTAGAAAGATAGTGAAAGTGGAGATGGGAAACTGATTAGGAGTCATTTACAGTAGGTTGAAGCCTGTGGCTGAAGTTGGGTAGTCAGTATGTATATAGAGGAGAGAATGACTCAGAGATACTTGATGCAAAAAGAGGCTGTCTTTGTTTCTTGTTTAGTTTTTCACTTATGACTACCTTATATACTATATAGATTATTTTGCTTATTGTTTCACTCTATAACTGGAATATACAAATCATTTATCTTTTTTTTGCCTAGTATTTTATCTCTAGAACAGTACCTAATGCATATTTGTTTGTTGAATGAGAAAAAAGTATCAGTGACAGAGAACTAAAGACCTTTGAATTTTATCACCTATATAGCATAACCCCACAATCTCTGAAAATTAAGAAACAACTGACATTGTTGCTAGGCTAATTCTTTCTGGAGATACTTTTGTAGTTTGAAAAATAGTAACTTTTAAATATTACTCTTTTAACTGCAGTTATCGTTATCATTATTTTGTAGTATGATCTATAAAGTCACTATGAATACTGAATGAGTGAATATTGATCTAATGCTCCTAGGGGAAATATGTATATATCTCACATAAACTATAACCTTAAATCCCAAGCACACCTTATCCCAGTAGATTCTATTTTCTTTCCTTCACAAAAGAGAAAAGTTAGAACTGATAACTCAGTGACTTGCCTAAGACCACTCTACTCATAGGTGCCAGAGTTGGATTTAAACCCGTTGCAGCAAACCCCAGGATCAGAGCTTCTTACAGTGCAATGTGCTGCCCCCTACAATCTTCATCCTCTCCTCATCTCCGTGTGAGCACTGACACAGGAAGGCCTCGCATTGCCCTCTTCCATCTCAGGTGGGAACATGCAGCGGGAACGTAAATTGTTTATAGCTCTGTGCATGCTCATGAATGACTGCCAAAGCACAACAGTAGTATGGGTTTTCAGGTTACAAATGTTTTAGTAGGAAAGAGAATTCACAATTAAAGAACCTGTAAAAACAGAATCCATTCATAATAACAATAGACTACTTATTTTTATGTGGATGTGTAATAATTACCTACTCCTGCATTCTAGAATAATGTGTTTCAACTCAGATATTTGGTGTTAATAATATGAGAATCAAACATTGGTGGTGTTGTTAGTACTATATATTACCTGATATTTGATTGATTTAGCTAAATTATCTTGTGATTTTGGCTACATATAGAAACTGCTAAAGTGCTCTAAGAAATATTATTTCTTTCCTCAATGGATTCCCCCCTTTAAAAGAATTCTCTCTGCACCTGCTACTTTAGAAATTTCTCCTAGAATCTTTAATATACATTCTCAAATGTAATTCATAACACCTGCTCTCGATTATTATCTTTTAAAAATTTATATACTCAGCACATTATTAAAATACCAGTTAATTATAAATTTCAAGTGTAATTTCAGCTATGTCAAAACTTATCTTTTGATGTTAAAACATACTCTAAGGAAATTACAGTGTATACAAAATCAGAGAAATGTTAGCCAGTGAAGATGAAGCATAAGACATATGTGCAGAGATCACTTAGAATCTTTTCAAATTGCTTTTAAAAATACTGTTGTGGAACATTTTGATTTTAAAGAGGTACTCTGCTTTCCTATAAAAAATAATGGGATTTTCTTTTTTTTTTTTTAATTAATCTTAAGAATATGCTATAGGTAATTTTCAACACAGAATTGGGAGAGAGAATTTTTGGGTAGATGGTGGCACGTGGCATTAATTGACATGAAACCAAGACTAATTGTATTAAAATGTAACTGTCTGCCATAGATCAGCTGGAGCTTTTGTGGACAGTGGCAGGTGTCTGTCAGTAGCATATCAGTCTCAATCCTCAGTTGTTTTCGGAGAAACAAATAAGGATATCTCTATCTTGTATACAAGAACAATGAACTAGGGAATAATCAAATTGGGCCTAATTTTCATGTTTCCTTTATGCTGCTGGGTCTCCTACAACAAAAGTCTCTTTTGATACAGTTGGAAGCCCACTTGCTGCTGATATATGCAGGCTCTATAAGAGGGGCGTTAAAAATATCTCTCTTATGTTGCAGTATCTGGCTTTCTTGTGGTTTAATGTACCAGTGTTCATCTTCCTGTGTTCAGCTTACAGTAAGAATAAAAGAACAATCAAAGTCTTTGAGTTAAAGCCATTTTTAGTGTGGTAAATACTAGTTACCCATAACCTCTCTTGGCCCAGGACCAGCTCCAGTCAGTAATAGGAACTTCCATGCACATCCTTTTTCTGGGTGCCAATTAGGAAGCACCTTGGGAATAGAAAAGATTGGCCTTAAAGTTATGGGAGTAACTCATTTGTCATGACCTGTTATAGACCGATGTTTGTGTCCTCCTCGAATTTGTATGTTGAACACCTCCCCCCTGACATACACACACACACACACACACACACACACACACACACACACACACACATAACCAGTGTAACTGTATTTGGAGATAGGGCCTGTGAAGAGATAATAAATGGGAAATGAGGTCACAAGGGTAGGGCCCTAATATGATAGGTCTGATGCATTTAGAAGAAGATACACCAGCCTTTCTCTTTGAATGCGCACTTAGAGGAAGGGCTATGTGAAGACAAAATGGTCATCTGGAATCCAGGAAGAGCATCCTCACCAGAAACTGAACCCTACTGGAACCCTGATCTTGGGCTTTGAAGCCTCCAGAGCTGGAAGGAAATTAATATTTGTTGTTTAAACCATCCAGCCTATGTATTTGTTTATGGCAGCCCAAGCTGCCTACCATGATTCTCTTCATGGATTATGAAACTCAACTACCTTTTACATTATCCTCTCTGAATCTAAAATCATATATGTTGTATGTTTGCCTCCCTCCCTTCATCCATCCATCTACCCCTCTTTCCTTCTTTCCTTCCTCCCTTCTCTCTTGTTCTTTTTCCCTCCCCTCCCCTCCCCTCCCCTCCCCTCCCCTCCCCTCTCCTCTCCTCTCCTCTCCTCTCCTCTCCTCTCCTCTCCTCTCCTCTCCTCTCCTTCTTTCTTTCTCCCAAATGACTTTTTATTTACAGTGCATTTCAAAGAAGAAAAAAAAAACATTTCCCTTTCCTGTTTTCTTTTTTAATTTTTTTTTATTTTAAAACATTCTTATTATAAATAGCTCAAAGAATACAAAAGAGTATAAAGTATCAAAGTTCTCCTTCATCCTGTGTCATTCTCATTACTCTCCACAGATGTAACAATAGGTATAATGAGTAAGATATACTTTCTTCCTGACCCATATTTATGTATTTATGTGCATGAGTCATACCTAAAATAGATATACATTTTCAAGTTAAAATTAGGTCATTAAGGTGGACCCTAATCCCGTATTACTGGGTGCCCTTATTATATAAAGGGGAATTTGGACATAGACACAGACATGCACAGAAAGAAAATGATGTGAAAACACACATGGAGAATACCATGTGAAGATGGGGGATTGGATCAATCTGTCTCTAAGCCAAGGTAAGCCAGAGTTTGCTGGTAAACCACCAGAAGCTAGGAGGAGGCAAGGAAGGACTCCTTTTATGTTTCAAAGGAGCCCTATGACACCTTGATTTCAGACCAAGCCTTCAGAACTGTGAGACAATAAATTTCTGTTGTTTTAAGCCACCCACTTTGTTTTGCTTTGTTATGACAGCCCTACGGAACTAAAACAATGTTATACTTCAACAATGATTTTTAATAGATTAAAAAAAATTTTAATGTTTATTTTTGAGAGAGAGAGAAAAAGCATGAGTTGGGGAGAGGCAGATTGAGAGAGAGACACAGAATCCAAAGCAGTCTCCAGGCTCTGAGCTATCAGCATAGAGCCCAATGCAGGGCTCGAACTCACAAAGCATGAGATGACCTGAGCCAAAGTCGGAGGCTTAACCAACTGAGCCATTAAAAAAACTGAGCATTTTAAATGCAACCTTCCAGATAACTGTTATCATATGCCCAACTCAACACTGGCTACTGAGAAGAAAGAGTAAAACAAAATTAAATACTGCAATTTAAGTAATAAACCACACCATAGTGTATACTTTGAAGACCCACATTTGTAAAATCACTTTTATTGATGATTTCTTTCTTTTTAAAATATTTTCAAAATCACTTGGGATTTTCTTAAAAAATGATTTTATGTGATGCTTTTAGTTCTTTAATTTCTTAAAAGAAAATGTTCTTGAGGAGAGGGCAGTGGGGGGATGTTTCCATGAAAGATTAAAGAGTATCTGACAATCAAAAATAAAAATTAAGGTAAAGCATCTCTACCATTAAAGTGGATATCAAAAGTAAACCACAGTGAGTAGTACCTCGGCTTATATATTTGTTTACACAGATAATGTCAGGAAGCACTCTGTTTCATAAAGCAAGTTTACACCTATTTTATGCTAATGACACTTCACATGGTCATGGGTAGTTATGTTTTTCCTTGAGAAAGCACAGGGAAAATCTGCAATGTTATTTTTATCAGTAAATTATTAAACAAGAAGTATGCCCCAAATAGTGTTCTAGACACTTCAAAGGCATTTTTTAAAGAACTGCTATTTTGTTAGAAATGGTATTTTTAAAATTTTTTTAAATTATTTTTTTAATGTTTATTCATTTTTTGAGAGACAGAGAAAGAGCGTGAGTAGGGGAGGGGTGGAGAGAGAGGGAAACACAGAATCCAAAGCAGGCTCCAGGCTCTGAGCTGTCAGCACAGAGCCCGACGTGGGGCTCGAACTCATGGACCATAAGATCATGACCTGAGCTGAAGTTGGACGCTTAACTGATTGAGCCACCCAGGTGCCCCAGAAATTGTATTTTTTTAAGTTAGTACTACCTTACCACCTATGTACCAACAACAGATCAAATCATGAATTATGCCTTTGTCTATGTTCTAACCATTCAATTATTTTTCTTCATTTTACCTAGAGTTCTATGATATTGGTGATTCGTTCAATTGATAAAGAGACTCCTTCCTTCTTCCCTAAATGCCTGCTTCCTCATTCTGACATCTTGTCAACAAATGGCTATTTTTCACAGCACCTTGTATTTATGTATGTATTTTTATATTTATTCCTATAGTTTTTTGTTTTTCCACATGTATGTTTCTTAGGTTTCATTCTTAAGTCACAGCATACACACACTCTGTCAGCTCAGAAATGGCACCGCAGACAACTGTGAGATAGATCATGTTTATAAACATGTCAGAGAGGTAAAAGTACAATTGTTTCCCAAGTGTTCCTTGAAGTATTTTATTCTGAATCTCAGGAACTCATCAGCAGTTTTCCTGGATGATGAAAATAGCACATATTGAAAGGGCTAGCTTCATGGCAACCCAAGGACAGAGCAGTGGGAATGACCCTTCCAGGGTGCAGGCAATAATTCAAATCTGAAGCAAATCACACAGAAAGAAATTGATTAAGCTCAATTAGCCTTTTATAACCATGAGTCTGCAATTTTAAGCTATATTAGTAATAAAATAGTTCATGCTCCAAACAAATTGGGGCCTAAATTTTAAATAATTGTGGTTACTGTTGAACACACACACACACACACACACACACACACACACACACACACACACCATTTTTTTTTTAAATGCACATTTTGAAGTTCTTCTTTAATAAACATTTTGTTCTACATGGAAGTTCAATTGAAGAATTTCCAGTTATACAGTTGGTCCATGCCATACAAAGACTTTGTTGTGCACATTCCTTTAGAAATTAGGATTAGGCTTTGAGCAAAGTTCTTTTCTCAACTCTTGTGGAACTACATATCCTTCTATTGAGATAGTTAATTTGAAATAAACAATGATAGTACAGTGATTGAGATGAAGAAAAAGAAGACACATTCTTGAAATTATGCCATTTTATGCGAGCACATGGACTTTTTATTTTTGTTTAAAACTTAAAAGATTGAAACAAAATGATATCCATGAGGTATATTTTTGTTTGTCAATTGAACATTTTAGTTCTTGTCTAAAATATTTTAATAGTACCTTTAAAATTAAGAAAGCATCCACTTTAACTGTTAATTTTTTTTTTGCGAAGAACATATCATGAACTACTTATTATTACTGCTTACTACATGCATACTAACTGAAAATAAGTTTGTCATTTAGAGGAAATGTTAGATGCTGCATGTCAAATAACTACATATGCCACCAGCCCTAATCTCTCTGGTTATATGAGCCTGATTTTATTGCCTCACATTAGTCACACATTGGCTGAAGGCCATCCCGGTAGAGGTAGAGGGAGCATGAACTTTCAAGTAACTAGATATGGAAATTCTCAGAGGACAATTTTCTCAAAGAAAGTTGGTAAAGGTAGGCTAATTTGAAGCTGAGTCTTCATCAGCTTCTTAGAGATGGGTACACTGGTCCAATAAAGGGGCTCTTGAAAGTGCATGGACAACATCTATCATGGGTGGAATGAAACAAAAAGAAAAGCAGTTAGAGAAGATTCCTATTATAAGATTCTTGCTTCCCTGACTTCTCAGCTTTAGTAGATTCTTAGTTCTTTAAGGACATGGACCTTCTGTTCATTGTTCTATGTGTACGTCTGTGTGCGTGTCTTTGTGTGCATATGTGTTTTCTGTAACCAGCATAGTGCTCAAGAGCAAACTATATGAATAATTAAGTAAATTCAAATAAAATTTAAAATAAAGTTTATAATTCCACTGGACAGCTAGTAATTTGCCAAGGTCCACTTAAAGGAGCATTCTTATAATTTGGGCTAGAGGATAGCAGAAGTCAGTTGTTTCAACTCTCCTGTGCAAGAATATCCCAAGAAGTAAGTTTAAACTCCATGATTTCAGGAGAGAAAATAGAATTTCAGAGCTGATGTGATTGGGAGAAAAAGTGTAGAGAGAAGGAATATTTTCAGTACTCTATGGAGCAATTTTCAAACAAGCATTTAAACATTCTGTTCCTGTAGTTTTACTCTATGGCTGAATGAAACTGCTTATTAGCTATCTTCCATCAAGAAATGTGAGGTTTGGGGAATCTGGGTGCCTCAGTCGGTTAAATGTCTGGCTCTTGATTTTGGCTCAGGTTATGATCTCACAGTTTATGAGATTGAGACCCATGTCTGTTCTGAGCTGACAGCACAGAGCCTGCTTGGGATTCTTTCTCTCTCCTTCTCTCTCTGCCCCCCCCCCCTTATCTATTCTCTCTCTCTCTCTCTCTCTCTCTCTCTCTCTCTCTCTCTCTCTCAAAATAAATAAATAAGCTTAAAAAATGTGAGGTATGGCCTTTGAGCTACTTGCCTACTGACTGCTCACTCATGTGTTCATTTTATTTGGCACAGAGTGCTTTTGTCACTAAGATGATTTTGAATGACATCAGAATCCTTGGAAAGTTGGCCTCTCCTACTTCTCCCCAAATAGATATTAGAACATTTTTTAGCAGAGTCCAATAAAAAGAAAGAAATTTTGAAGAAAACAAAGAAATTCATGTGGAATGAGAAAGAAAGACTTCTCTTGATTCAGGAGAAACAGCACAGAAAATTTCTGACTAGAAATTGGAGGATTTGGTAGGATGTGGCTGGTGTTTTATATTAAAGGGAGAATAATGATTTTTCCTAAATATCATTTTCCATATCATTGGTTGTTCATAGTTTCATGGAATGGAGATAATTACACGTATTTTCTCCACAAAGATTTGTTTTTGTGAAACACAGGCGGTTATAATTTCTGGCTTCTTTCAAGAACAATAATCATTTCATTAATGGATAGTGGACATGTACCTTGCTTTGAGCACAAATTCTGAGAGAGATTTTGAAAAAAGTGTTTCACTTGGAAAAAATTTTATATAGGTTGATATATCAAAGTCAGGAAAAGATTATTTCCTAGACAGGTTTAATGAAGCCCTCATAATATTATCAAAACATAATTTCAGAAGATCATTTATCCCCATTCAATTCTTTTTCCTAATTTCTGTCTTTCATCATTAGAACCCCCATCAACCAGAGAAACAACCACATCTTTTTACTGTGTTCTACCTGTTTGTCTCCAAATGTGAGGGAAAATAATAGAAAATAAATAGAAAAGAAAGAAGTACATTAGAAAATGAACCACATAATAAAATACTTGATTAATAACTCAAATGGTTTAGAAATGCTGAGAGAACATAGACTGTGTTGCATAGAATGATCATGTAAGGAAGGCTTTATGGAGAAAGTGGACTTAAGCAGAGTTTTGAAATGCTGACCCTATTTTCATCTCCTAGGTTTGTTCTAGATAAGGGAGAAGAACTTGAGGATAAGGAGGCATGATTGGCATGATTCAGCACCTATCCTTCAAACCTGTCCTTAAAACCTGCACTGCACATTTTGGTGTAGGGTTGTAGACAATAGAGACATTCTCTTTTCTTTTCAAAGAAAGTCATTTTTCATGGTATCAGTTGTGTTACTTTATTTTTGAATTTTTTTTAATGTTTATTTTTGAGAGAGAGAGAGAGAGAAAGAGAGACAGAGCGTGAGCTGGGGGAAAGGCAGAGAGAGAAGGAGACAGAATCCGAAGCAAGCTCCAGGCTCTGAGCTGTCAGCACAGAGCCGCATGCAGGGCCGGAACCCATGAACAGTGAGATCATGATCAGAGTCGAATTCGAACACTTAACAGACTAAGCCAACCAGGCTCCTCAGTTGTGTTAACTCTTGATAGTTGTACTTAAAGACTTGATGCAGCAACTATTAATATCATTTTGATCAACTATGGATTTTATTTTTGGTTTCTGCCTTCTTGGCTTATTTTACTTACCCTTTACAATGAAACAAACAACAGCAACAAAAATGCCTGATTGGTTTCAAAATTTCATGTGTTAGTCTGTGTTACAAGTTTAAATTGTTTTTTATGTTTATTCTTAGAGAGAGAGCATGCATGCCAGTGGGGAAGGGGCAGAGAGAGAGGGAGACAGAGAATCCCAAGCAGTCTCCACACTATCAGCTCAGACCCAGACACAGGGCTCGAACCCAGGAACCGTGAGATCATGACTTGAGTTGAAATCAAGAGTTGGGCGTTCAACCTACTGAGGCACCCAAGTGCCGCTACAATTTTGAATTAACATTTTCCCAAACTTAAAACTGACTTTATCATTACCTTTTTATTATCACAGCATCTAAATGTCTGCCCATATGGTATTTTATTTTTTTTAAAAGAAAAATAATATTTTATTCTTTTTTTTTGCTGTTTTTATTTTTTTTTATTTTTTTTATTTTTTTATATGAAATTTATTGACAAATTGGTTTCCATACAACACCCAGTGCTCATCCCAAAAGGTGCCCTCCTCAATACCCATCACCCACCCTCTCCTCCCTCCCACCCCCATCAACCCTCAGTTTGTTCTCAGTTTTTAACAGTCTATTATGCTTTGGCTCTCTCCCACTCTAACCTCTTTTTTTTTTTTTCCTTCCCCTCCCCCATGGGTTCCTGTTAAGTTTCTCAGGATCCACATAAGAGTGAAACCATATGGTATCTGTCTTTCTCCGTATGGCTTATTTCACTTAGCATCACACTCTCCAGTTCCATCCACGTTGCTACAAAAGGCCATATTTCATTTTTTCTCATTGCCACGTAATATACCATTGTGTATATAAACCACAATTTCTTTATCCATTCATCAGTTGATGGACATTTAGGCTCTTTCCACAATTTGGCTATTGTTGAGAGTGCTGCTATGAACATTGGGGTACAAGTGGCCCTATGCATCAGTACTCCTGTATCCCTTGGATAAATTCCTAGCAGTGCTATTGCTGGGTCATAGGGTAGGTCTATTTTTAATTTTCTGAGGAACCTCCACATTGCTTTCCAGAGCGGCTGCACCAATTTGCATTCCCACCAACAGTGCAAGAGGGTTCCCGTTTCTCCACATCCTCTCCAGCATCTATAGTCTCCTGATTTGTTCATTTTGGCCACTCTGACTGGCGTGAGGTGATACCTGAGTGTGGTTTTGATTTGTACTTCCCTGATAAGGAGCGACGCTGAACATCTTTTCATGTGCCTGTTGGCCATCCAGATGTCTTCTTTAGAGAAGTGTCTATTCATGTTTTCTGCCCATTTCTTCACTGGGTTATTTGTTTTTCGGGTGTGGAGTTTGGTGAGCTCTTTATAGATTTTGGATACTAGCCGTTTGTCCGATATGTCATTTGCGAATATCTTTTCCCATTCCGTTGGTTGCCTTTTAGTTTTGTTGGTTGTTTCCTTTGCTGTGCAGGAGCTTTTTATCTTCATAAGGTCCCAGGAATTCACTTTTGCTTTTAATTCCCTTGCCTTTGGGGATGTGTCGAGTAAGAGATTGCTACGGCTGAGGTCAGAGAGGTCTTTTCCTGCTTTCTCCTCTAAGGTTTTGATGGTTTCCTGTCTCACATTCAGGTCCTTTATCCATTTTGAGTTTATTTTTGTGAATGGTGTGAGAAAGTGGTCTAGTTTCAACCTTCTGCATGTTGCTGTCCAGTTCTCCCAGCACCATTTGTTAAAGAGGCTGTCTTTTTTCCATTGGATGTTCTTTCCTGCTTTGTCAAAGATGAGTTGGCCATACGTTTGTGGGTCTAGTTCTGGGGTTTCTATTCTGTTCCATTGGTCTTTGTGTCTGTTTTTGTGCCACATATGGTATTTTAAAAATAGTAGCTAAGGGCGCCTGGGTGGTTCAGTCAGTTGGGCGTCTGACGTGGCTCAGGTCATGATCTCACAGGTTGTGGGTCAAGCCCCACATCCGGCTCTGTGCTGACAGCTCAGAGCCTGGAGCCTGCTTTGGATTCTGTGTCTCTGTCTCTGTCTCTGTCTCTCTCTCTCTCTTCCCCCACCCCCCCTCGCACTCTGTCTCTCTCTCTCTCAAAAAAAAACATTACAAAAATTTTTTTTAAAGAAAAAAAATAGTATCCAGTACTTAACAAGTAGATGATCTGGTATGTCCTTGAAACATATGACATAATTTTTAACAAGGACTCTAAGGTCACAAAGGTTTCTAGGAACACAGCTCTCATTCTTCACCTTAAAAAAAAATCTAGCTTTATTGAGATATTGCTGACGTATAACATTGTGTACGTTTAAGGTGTATAACATGATGATGTGATACGTTTATATACTGTGAAACGATTACCCCAATAAGATTAGTTAACACATTGATCACCTCACGATGACAATTCTGTATGTCTAGTGAGAACACTTAAGATGTATTCTCTTAGCTACTTTTAGGTATATAATACATTATTGTTAACTGTAGTTACCATGCTACATACTAGGTTGTCAGAACTTATCCATTTAATACCTGAAAGTTTGTACCCTCTATTTTCACTATGTCTGAAATGCTTCTTATCCCTCCCTCCACCCAGTCTGTGTTTTTTCCATGTTTCCATATGATTATTTTATTCTTACCTATTTCACTGATCCATTCTTTAGCTGTGTCTATTCTGTTGTTAAATACATCCATTGAGTTCTTAGTCTTAATATATTATAGTGTTAATATTATGTGTTTAATTTTATGTGTTTATATTAATATTATGTGTTTTTAATATTCTGTGTTTATTATTAAACATTATTATTATTAAACATTATTATTAAACATATTATTATTATGTTTAATATTATGTGTTTTGTTTTCCCAGTTCTAGAATTTTCATTTTATTATATCTTATAGTTTCTTGTTCTGTGAAATTCTTCATTTTGGTGTCAAACTTCATGATCTCTCTTGGGCCTTTACCTATTGTTGCTATTTTCTAAAGGCTTGTGCACATCTGGTCATTTTTGATTATTTATGAAAAATTACATACGTAATTTGAGGCTCCAAATGGGTTCATTTGAAACTGACTTTCAAATTTCAAATTTCAAATTTCAGATTTTTGTTTCCTCAGCCTCTGGGATATTTTCAGGACCTTTCCTCAGCTTATCAGCATTTCGGCTGAGGCTACTATTTTAGATTTAGCAAATACTTTAAGGATACTGTGGTATGCAATATCAGTTTGTTCCTTTTCTTTTTTTCAGCAATATGTAACCCCAACCTCAAATTCTCATTGTCTTGGTGGTTTTCAATGCCTTCAAGTACTTTTTTTTAATATATAAAGTTTTCCTAATTGCTCCTGGCCAGAGAGTTTGTTTTATAAAAACTAATCTGCTACAGCTTGAAATAGAAGTTTCTCCATTTTTATTTCAGTGTTTTATTCTGTTTCATGGTGATCATACTTTTTTTTTCTTTTTTTGTATTCTGAGAACGCTAAGCAAATAAAGCAAAAAGTTTTCCTCTGGTTTTTGAGGTAATTCTTTTTTTCAGAATTACTCTTTTAATTCGGGGTCAAATTTTTATTTGGTGTGTGTGGTGCATCTTTAATCTGTTTTATATCACTATGCTTTTCTAGTTACTCATCCCTGCATTTGAAGGTATATTTAGGCTCAGTATTTTCTTCTGGCTAAAGTAAGTTGGTGGTTATTAGCCTCCCTCACCATCCAATGATATGTTGTTTGCTAACCTCATTTCAGGACTGTAACCTGACGATCTCATTGATGTAAAAAATAGCTTGCTTACTTTTAAATTCCCAGAAGTGATGGCTAAGCCAGAAATGGCCTACTCAAATGCTTAGAAGGATAACACAGGTATAATAGATGCAAGGATGTTGTTCCTCTGAGGCAGTGGGCTATGTTGAAGCAATAAGAGGGTGCCTGCTTACCTCTGCTGATAGCATTTGTGTACATTTATATTTTATATGAGTGGCTAGTAAATATACAAAACAGTTTATCTCCCACTTTTTACTAAAATGCAGTTAGGGCTTTTCTAACTCCAAATATAAGTTATTTAATAATCTTATTTAATCCTCAGGAAAACCCTGTGAGGTAAATACTATTATTATTATTATTCCCTTTAATACCCGGGGGAATTACAACTAATAAGTGAGTAATGTATACAAAGCATTTAGTTTAGGCATTGACATTTCATGAGAAATTTATACATGTAAAAGTTCTATATGTTGTCCTTTTTATGGTATAGTTCACTTTTTCTGAAGAAGATTGGAGACACAGAGTTTTAGATAAGACACATCCAAGCACCTAAGCAATATTCAGTTGTTAGGTCAATGGTAAAAACACCATGGTCCCAGAGTAAAACATTGTCTTCATCATGAGTCCTTACTTGTGCTAGAGTAGTACTGTTATGAGGCATGTCTTTAGGAGACACATTTGAAAGTGGATTGGTGGAAATTTAAAATGCACCTTTTTCTTTAAGTGTCAGTAAAAGTTTAACTGGTCTCTATTAGATGAGATGGTGGAGTATCTTTGCATTCTCTATTAACTCCAGAGAAGTTTCCTTGTGATGACTGTGTACTCTCTAAAACTGAAACGAAAGGTAGTGATACTTTTCATAGTGAGATGAAATACCATTATCCCTTTGTCAATATCTAAAAGCACATTATTCAGCATAATTATATATATTTTTTTCAACGTTTTTTTATTTATTTTTGGGACAGAGAGAGACAGAGCATGAACGGGGAAGGGGCAGAGAGAGAGGGAGACACAGAATCGGAAACAGGCTCCAGGCTCCGAGCCATCAGCCCAGAGCCCGACGCGGGGCTCGAACTCACAGACCGCGAGATCGTGACCTGGCTGAAGTCGGACGCTTAACCGACTGCGCCACCCAGGTGCCCCATCATAATTATATTTTTAATATCTGCAAGAGAAAATACAGAGACATATATGCATAGATAAGAACTAAGTTATGATTCCTCCAATATTAGTTAGACTCTCATATATAAAATGAAATGGTTTATGTGGCAAGTATAAGGAGTCTTTTTTATTTCCAACATGATAATCTTAGCAGTATTATCATCTTAGGATGATCAGTATTATCATCCTATCAGAATGTTAATGAATCATAGAAAAAGCAACCTTGTTAGTAGTTTGTTACATTGGCAAACCCTTTAAAAGTCCTAAAAGTATGTTTTTAGAATGAAAATATTTTAAAGACTTTTCGTTAGATCTTGTAAGAAGCAAATTATTGGACTACATGTGTCTCACTTTCTGAAAACAGCATCTTTGGCTGTATTCCAGTGTGTGTGTGTGTGTGTGTGTGTGTACCACATCTTTTTCATCCATTCATCCACTGAGTGACATTTAGGTTGTTTCTATACCTTAGCTATTGTAAATAATGCTGCAGTGAAGATGGGCATACATATACCTTTTTGGATTAGTATTTTCTTTTTCTCTGGACAAATACCTAGAAGTTGAATTGCTGGATCATATGTTCCATTTTTAATTTTTTGAGGAATCTCCATACAACTTTCAATAGTGGCTGCACCAATTTACATTTCCACCAACAGTGCACAAGGGTGCCCTTTTCCCCAAGTCGTTTTCAACATTTGTTATTTGTCTTTTTGGTAACAGCCATTCTAACAGGTGTGAAGTGACACCTCATTGTGGTTTTGATCCTATGCAGTAGGATTTTTTTTTAATCTACATCATGACTGTTAAGCACAGGATTTAGTGAGGCATAGTCCTTCTATAGGTATGCCGTACTGTGGTTCACTGTCACACTGACAGCAGGTTAGATCCTGGCTTTGTGGGACCTAAAGTTTATGAACACTTTCTTGAAAATAAAAAATAATAGTTAAAAAGTAACTATTTTGGAAAAAAACCCCAAATATTATAGATACAGAATAAATGCCATAAACATCACAACCTCAAGAAAAAAAATGTTTTTATTAACTACTTGGCATGAATTTATCATACCTTTTTCTCCTACATTTTTAGTTGTGTTTTCTCATCCCAACGATTTCATGAAATCTCTTACATAGAGAGAATGGAAATGCTTAGTCTTTTCTCTACCAAAGTTAAACAAGTTTTTTTTTTATTTTTTATATGAAATTTATTGACAAATTGGTTTCCATACAACACCCAGTGCTCATCCCAAAAGGTGCCCTCCTCAATACCCATCACCCACCCTCTCCTCCCTCCCACCCCCCATCAACCCTCAGTTTGTTCTCAGTTTTTAAGTCTCTTATGTTTTGGCTCTCTCCCACTCTAACCTGTTTTTTTTTTTTCCTTCCCCTCCCCCATGGGTTCCTGTTAAGTTTCTCAGGATCCACATAAGAGTGAAACCATATGGTATCTGTCTTTCTCCGTATGGCTTATTTCACTTAGCATCACACTCTCCAGTTCCATCCACGTTGCTACAAAAGGCCATATTTCATTTTTTCTCATTGCCACGTAATATACCATTGTGTATATAAACCACAATTTCTTTATCCATTCATCAGTTGATGGACATTTAGGCTCTTTCCACAATTTGGCTATTGTTGAGAGTGCTGCTATGAACATTGGGGTACAAGTGGCCCTATGCATCAGTACTCCTGTATCCCTTGGATAAATTCCTAGCAGTGCTATTGCTGGGTCATAGGGTAGGTCTATTTTTAATTTTCTGAGGAACCTCCACACTGCTTTCCAGAGCGGCTGCACCAATTTGCATTCCCACCAACAGTGCAAGAGGGTTCCCGTTTCTCCACATCCTCTCCAGCATCTATAGTCTCCTGATTTGTTCATTTTGGCCACTCTGACTGGCGTGAGGTGATACCTGAGTATGGTTTTGATTTGTACTTCCCTGATAAGGAGCGACGCTGAACATCTTTTCATGTGCCTGTTGGCCATCCGGATGTCTTCTTTAGAGAAGTGTCTATTCATGTTTTCTGCCCATTTCTTCACTGGGTTATTTGTTTTTCGGGTGTGGAGTTTGGTGAGCTCTTTATAGATTTTGGATACTAGCCGTTTGTCCGATATGTCATTTGCGAATATCTTTTCCCATTCCGTTGGTTGCCTTTTAGTTTTGTTGGTTGTTTCCTTTGCTGTGCAGGAGCTTTTTATCTTCATAAGGTCCCAGGAATTCACTTTTGCTTTTAATTCCCTTGCCTTTGGGGATGTGTCGAGTAAGAGATTGCTACGGCTGAGGTCAGAGAGGTCTTTTCCTGCTTTCTCCTCTAAGGTTTTGATGGTTTCCTGTCTCACATTCAGGTCCTTTATCCATTTTGAGTTTATTTTTGTGAATGGTGTGAGAAAGTGGTCTAGTTTCAACCTTCTGCATGTTGCTGTCCAGTTCTCCCAGCACCATTTGTTAAAGAGGCTGTCTTTTTTCCATTGGATGTTCTTTCCTGCTTTGTCAAAGATGAGTTGGCCATACGTTTGTGGGTCTAGTCCTGGGGTTTCTATTCTATTCCATTGGTCTATGTGTCTGTTTCTGTGCCAATACCATGCTGTCTTGATGATGACAGCTTTGTAGTAGAGGCTAAAGTCTGGGATTGTGATGCCTCCTGCTTTGGTCTTCTTCTTCAAAATTCCTTTGGCTATTCGGGGCCTTTTGTGGTTCCATATGAATTTTAGGATTGCTTGTTCTAGTTTCGAGAAGAATGCTGGTGCAATTTTGATTGGGATTGCATTGAATGTGTAGATAGCTTTGGGTAGTATTGACATTTTGACAATATTTATTTTTCCAATCCATGAGCAGGGAATGTCTTTCCATTTCTTTAAATCTTCTTCAATTTCCTTCATAAGCTTTCTATAGTTTTCAGCATACAGATCCTTTACATCTTTGGTTAGATTTATTCCTAGGTATTTTATGCTTCTTGGTGCAATTGAAATGGGATCAGTTTCTTTGTCTTTCTGTTGCTTCATTGTTAGTGTATAAGAATGCAACTGATTTCTGTACATTGATTTTTTATCCTGCAACTTTGCTGAATTCCTGTAGCAGTTCTAGCAGACTTTTGGTGGAGTCTATCGGATTTTCCATGTATAATATCATGTCATCTGCAAAAAGCGAAAGCTTGACTTCATCTTTGCCAATTTGGATGCCTTTGATTTCCTTTTGTTGTCTGATTGCTGATGCTAGAACTTCCAGCACTATGTTAAACAGCAGCGGTGAGAGTGGGCATCCTTGTCGTGTTCCTGATCTCAGGGAAAAAGCTCTCAGTTTTTCCCCGTTGAGGATGATGTTAGCTGTGGGCTTTTCATAAATGGCTTTTATGATGTGTAAGTATGTTCCTTCTATCCCGACTTTCTCAAGGGTTTTTATTAAGAAAGGGTGCTGGATTTTGTCAAAGGCCTTTTCTGCATCGATTGACAGGATCATATGGTTCTTCTCTTTTTTTTTGTTAATGTGATGTATCACGTTGATTGATTTGCGAATGTTGAACCAGCCCTGCATCCCAGGAATGAATCCCACTTGATCATGGTGAAGAATTCTTTTTATATGCCGTTGAATTCGATTTGCTAGTATCTTATTGAGAATTTTTGCATCCATATTCATCAGGGATATTGGCCTGTAGTTCTCTTTTTTTACTGGGTCTCTGTCTGGTTTAGGAATCAAAGTAATACTGGCTTCATAGAATGAGTCTGGAAGTTTTCCTTCCCTTTCTATTTCTTGGAATAGCTTGAGAAGGATAGGTATTATCTCTGCTTTAAACGTCTGGTAGAACTCCCCTGGGAAGCCATCTGGTCCTGGACTCTTATTTGTTGGGAGATTTTTGATAACCGATTCAATTTCTTCGCTGGTTATGGGTTTGTTCAAGCTTTCTATTTCCTCCTGATTGAGTTTTGGAAGAGTGTGGGTGTTCAGGAACTTGTCCACTTCTTCCAGGTTGTCCAATTTGTTGGCATATAATTTTTCATAGTATTCCCTGATAATTGTTTGTATCTCTGAGGGATTGGTTGTAATAATTCTATTTTCATTCATGATTTTATCTATTTGGGTCATCTCCCTTTTCTTTTTGAGAAGCCTAGCTAGAGGTTTATCAATTTTGTTTATTTTTTCAAAAAACCAACTCTTGGTTTCGTTGATCTGCTCTACAGTTTTTTTAGATTCTATATTGTTTATTTCTGCTCTGATCTTTATTATTTCTCTTCTTCTGCTGGGTTTAGGCTGTCTTTGCTGTTCTGCTTCTAGTTCCTTTAGGTGTGCTGTTAGATTTTCTATTTGGGATTTTTCTTGTTTCTTGAGATAGGCCTGGATTGCAATGTATTTTCCTCTCAGGACTGCCTTCGCTGCGTCCCAAAGCGTTTGGATTGTTGTATTTTCATTTTCGTTTGTTTCCATATATTTTTTGATTTCTTCTCTAATTGCCTGGTTGACCCACTCATTCCTTAGTAGGGTGTTCTTTAACCTCCATGCCTTTGGAGGTTTTCCAGACTTTTTTCTGTGGTTGATTTCAAGCTTCATAGCATTGTGGTCTGAAAGTATGCATGGTATAATTTCAATTCTTGTGAACTTATGAAGGGCTGTTTTGTGACCCAGTATATGATCTATCTTGGAGAATGTTCCATGTGCACCCGAGAAGAAAGTATATTCTGTTGCTTTGGGATGTAGAGTTCTAAATATATCTGTCAAGTCCATCTGATCCAATGTCTCATTTAGGGCCCTTGTTTCTTTATTGACCGTGTGTCTAGATGATCTATCCATTTCTGTAAGTGGGGTGTTAAAGTCCCCTGCAATTACCACATTCTTATCAATAAGGTTGCTTATGTTTATGAGTAATTGTTTTATATATTTGGGGGCTCTGGTATTCGGCGCATAGACATTTATAATTGTTAGCTCTTCCTGATGGATAGACCCTGTAACTATTATATAATGTCCTTCTTCATCTCTTGTTACAGCCTTTTATTTAAAGTCTGGTTTGTCTGATATAAGTATGGCTACTCCAGCTTTCTTTTGGCTTCCAGTCGCATGATAAATAGTTCTCCATCCCCTCACTCTCAATCTAAAGGTGTCCTCAGGTCTAAAATGAGTCTCTTGTAGACAGAAAATAGATGGGTCTTGTTTTTTTATCCATTCTGATACCCTATGTCTTTTGGTTGGCTCATTTAATCCATTTACATTCAGTGTTATTATAGAAAGATACGGGTTTAGAGTCATTGTGATGTCTGTATGTTTTATGCTTATAGTGATGTCTCTGGGACTTTGTCTCGCAGGGTCCCCCTTAGGATCTCTTGTAGGGCTGGTTTAGTGGTGACAAATTCCTTCAGATTTTGTTTGTTTGGGAAGACTTTTATCTCTCCTTCTATTCTAAATGACAGACTTGCTGGATAAAGGATTCTCGGCTGCATATTTTTTCTGTCTAGCACCCTGAAAATCTCGTGCCAATTCTTTCTGGCCTGCCAAGTTTCAAAAGAGAGATCAGTCACGAGTCTTATAGGTCTCCCTTTATATGTGAGGGCACGTTTACCCCTTGCTGCTTTCAGAATTTTCTCTTTATCCTTGTATTTTGCCAGTTTCACTATGATATGTCGTGCAGAAGATCGATTCAATTAAGTCAGAAGGGAGTTCTCTGTGCCTCTTGGATTTCAATGCCTTTTTCCTTCCCCAGTTCAGGGAAGTTCTCAGCTATGATTTCTTCAAGTACCCCTTCAGCACCTTTCCCTCTCTCTTCCTCCTCTGGGATACCAATTATGCGTATATTATTTCTTTTTAGTGTATCACTTAGTTCTCTAATTTTCCCCTCATACTCCTGGATTTGTTTATCTCTCTTTTTCTCAGCTTCCTCTTTTTCCATAACTTTATCTTCTAGTTCACCTATTCTCTCCTCTGCCTCTTCAAGCCGAGCTGTGGTGGTTTCCATTTTGTTATGCATTTCGTTTAAAGCGTTTTTCAGCTCCTCGTGACTGTTCCTTAGTCCCTTGATCTCTGTAGCAAGAGATTCTCTGCTGTCCTGTATACTGTTTTCAAGCCCAGCGGTTAATTTTATGACTATTATTCTAAATTCACTTTCTGTTATATTATTTAAATCCTTTTTGATCAGCTCATTAGCTGTTGTTATTTCCTGGAGATTCTTCTGAGGGGAATTCTTCCGCTTGGTCATTTTGGATAGTCCCTGGCATGGTGAGGACCTGCAGGGCACTTCCCCTGTGCTGTGGTGTATAACTGGAGTTGGTGGGCAGGGCCGCAGTCAGACCTGCTGTCTGCCCCCAGCCCACATCTGGGGCCACAGTCAGACTGGTGTGTGCCTTCTCTTCCCCTCTCCTAGGGGTGGGATTCACTGAGGGGTGGTGTGGCCCGTCTGGGCTACTTGCACACTGCCAGGCTTGTGATGCTGGGGATCTGGCGTATTAGCTGGGGTGGGTAGGCAAGGTGCACGGGGGCAGGAGGGACAGGCTTAGATCGCTTCTCCTTAGGTGATCCACTTCAGGAGGGACCCTGTGGCAGCGGGAGGGAGTCAGATCCGCTGCCAGAGGTTTGGCTCCGCAGAAGCACAGAGTTGGGTGTTTGCGCCCTGGCAGGAACTGGTTCTCTCTGGGATTTTGGCTGGGGGATGGGCGGGGAGATGGCGCTGGCGAGCACCATTGTTCCTCGCCAAACTGAGCTCTGTAGTCAGGGGTTCAGCAGCTCTCCCTCCCTTTGTCCTCCAGCCTTCCCACTTTCCGAGCAGAGCTGTTAGCTTATGACCTCCCAGACGCTAAGTCACGCTTGTTGTGGGAACACAGTCCGTCAGGCCCCTCCGCTTTTGCAAGCCAGACTCGGGGGCTCTGCTTGGCCGGCGAGCCGCCCCTCCGTCCCGGCTCCCTCCCGTCAGTCTGTGGAGCGTGCACCGCCTCACCGCCCTTCCTACCCTCTTCCGTGGGCCTTTCGTCTGCGTTTGGCTCCGGCGACTCCGTTCTGCTAATCCTCTGGCGGTTTTCTGTTATTTAGGCAGGTGTAGGTGGAATCTAAGTGATCAGCAGGACACGCGGTGAGCCCAGCGTCCTCCTAGGCCGCCATCTCGCCGCTTCCCTAAACAAGTTTTTAAAAAATATTGATAGTTTGGAATATTTTGTTTCCACTTCACGACCCATTATTTCTAATATTACGCTAAGAATGTGATGTTACATATTAGAATGCATCAAACATACAACTTTATAAACAAATATTCTCATGGTGTAGTGCTCTATACACACAGAAATATGATAAATTATATTTCTCATTATTCTTTTTTTAAAATTTATTTATTTTTGAGAGAGAGACAGAGCATGAACGGGGGAGGGTTAGAGAGAGGGAGACACAGAATCTGAAACAGGCTCCAGGCTCTGAGCGGTCCACACAGAGCCCGACGCGGGGCTGGAACTCATGGACCGCAAGATCATGACCTGAGCCGAAGTCGGACGCTTAACCGACTGAGCCACCCAGGCGCCCCTATTTCTCATTATTATCAAAAAAAGAAAAAATATGGTACATTTATAATTGTTTATGCTGCATGGTCAGGTCTATGACCAGAGGACTTCCATTTTGAATAGATGTTGATGAAGGCTGTACAATTTAATTGTTTGATGATTGGAAGTACTCTCCATAGAGTACTTTTTGGTACCAAACATCTCAAATATTGTTTCTCCTCCGCTACCACATACTCCTAATGTTGAACTCCAAAGCACATTCTTACTGATATATGACTGTATTTGTTTTTTATTGCTACATGATAATTCACTGCAAACTTTGCGGCTTAAATCAACATATTTGCACCAGGAGGAATCTGTTTAAGAAAAAAGAAAAAAAATCACATATTTTCGGTAGATAAGACATTCATTCAGGAATGACATAACTGGCATGTCTGCTCAGAGTCTTACTGAGCTGAAGTCAAAGTTGTCAGCCAGGACTGCAGCTTTAATCTGGGCACAGGGTCCTCTTCCAGTTCAGTGGTTGTTGGCAGAATTCAGTTTCTTGTGAGTACTGAGGTCCCTGTTTTTCTGCCGCTGCTGAAAGGGTACTGCTCTTGGCTCTTAGAGGCTCCCTGGAGCTCCTTGCCTCATGGTCCCCATGGACACTTCATAACATGGACGTTTGCTTTCTTCTAAGCCAGCCAGAATGTGGGGTTTTTTGACTTATTCTTCTGTGACCTGATGGAAAAAATTGCTTTTTATTTTTATTTTTAAGGACTTATGAGACTAGTTCAGGCCAAACCAATCTCCTTGTTTTAAGGTCAACTGATTTGGGAACTTAGTTACATCTGGAAAATCCCTATAAAACAGTACCTAGATTATTAGTGTTTCATTAAGTGCGTATGAGAAAGTATGTGCCTTTGGGGCCAGGAATCTTGGAGAACCATCTTAAAATTCTGTCTGTAACAGAATTTGGATACACAACTCCATGTAACAAGGTAAAGTGCTCTGGCACAATGGGCAATAAGGGAATTTCTAGGGTAGCAAGTACTAGCTTAACAATACGTGGAAGTGACCTCACATCACATATTATATCCCATTGAATCCTAATAAAATATATCCAAATTCATGCTTCTCTGAGCTGCATCCCATGCACTTTGTTACTTCAGTACCATCCCATATGAGATGAAACATAATGAAAGGAAAATTAGAGTAAATAGAGACTGTGTTCTTAACCAATAGCACTAAAGTGTCTTATTTTGCAAATTTTGGCAGAGTTCCACATGAAAGCATTGTTGAGGCCTCTCCCAGGACCTTGAAAGAGGCCTTAGTGTAAAAGCTTAATTAGCTTCACGGTGACTTGTTATCTGATTGATAACAATAGAGAAGCTGCTTTTGTGCTGTTTGTTAGGAATTGAAAAATAATATAATTTAATGTAAAAGATTAGGTGACACTACAGAAAAAAAATATTGCTATTTTTTAGTGATTTGTTATAGTTTTCATTGACCTGGCTTCCTTTCTCTTTCTCTTGTTTGTTATCAGAATCCTACTTTCTACTGGGGGAATCCATTATGTGAAGTTTGGCTGGAGACAAACGGTGTTGACCACTTACAGTGGCAAAGCAAAAAAACATTCTAAATTATTTCAATCATACCTTTCTCTGAACCTTTTCTGAATGACCAGGAAAGATATGGCCCTGCTTTACTGGAATTACTAAATGTAAACCTAGAGCTGGCAATGATCGCTTTCACCACTGCATTTAGAAAGTTTGAGAATGAAACCAAGCAAGAAAAACTGAGCCAAATGTGAAGAGTCCAATGACATTATTTTACTATGGTTTCAGCCAATTTTGTAGGTCTATATATTTCCTTTGTCTGTTTGAGTGAATGAGTTATCACTTCCAACCTGAAACTTCTCGACTCCTATAATTTCATTTTCTGTGTGAACTGAATTGTGAGACATGCTAGGATTTCTGTGGCAACTGAGTGGTGAGTGAAAAGTAGCTGGAGACCATTAGATCAGAACTTTAGTAAAAAAATGTGCACTCCAGCAGACCAGATCTTTCTGTGCAGCTCTTATAGAAGAGGCATCACATTTACTTGTCCTTTGAGTTCAAAAGACAAAGAAAGACCCATTTCATATTTCTTTTCATTCCATTTCAAAATTCCTGGGAGAGAATCCAAACTACTAATTGAGGAGTGGGGTCTGAAAACTACTGCAAATAGGCCAAACCCAGTTTGCTGCTGACTTTTATAAATAAAGTTTTACTGAAAAACAACCAAACCTACTTATTTTCACATTATATATAGCTCCAGCATGCTGCTGTGGAAGAGTTGAGTAGTTGTATCAGATATGGCCCACAAAACCTAAACTAGTAACTGGACATTTTTAGAAAAAGTATGTCAACTCTTGGTTTAGGATTTCATAGAATAAACCAAGCAACTGGTCCACTCTACAGTGTAGGGGAGCTTCTCAGAGTAAAACATTGAATAGATATCCTGAAAGACCCTCTATACCTGATGGAGGAATTGGTTTTTTGTTGTTGTTGTGACTATAAGCAATCCAAATCAGTACCCAGAGTATTGCTAGAAAGCTCATCATATCCTAAGTAGTTTCAGTGACACAGAAAGGACTTGAAACACAGTAAAAACATTTTACTCTTTAGTGTTGTCAGAACCATCACAGTGATGCAATACAGATCCATGATTTTAGATGGTCTTAAGGATTTGGGATTGTATTTTAGCTGATACCTGGGTAATAACAGAATCAAGATTTATAGGAAAGAATAATAAGCTAATACTATGCAGTGGGTACTGGTAAAGGAGCTGGAGTTTAGAACAGATAAAAGATTCTGGAAATTAAGATTCAAATAAAGAAGTAAGAACAAAAGATTATTGTATGGATTGGGAAAGTATGTTGAAGATTAGGAAACAAGACAACAAATTCTTTGGCACACACATACTCAAGGCACACAGCAGCTAGTTTGGATAGCTGCCTTGGAGCAGCAAGACTAATTTTGAGGTGCTGTGGCTGGTAAGTCTGAGTTCTTGGAAATACATGTTTAGGATTTGTGCCAGGACTGGGCCTAGTGACCCTATGATAGTTTCATGGCTCCACCACTGAACATGTCATTGGGAAGGCAGGGAAAGAGGATTAAATATTATGAAAAGTAAAGCATCAATGAAAACAAGAGACATGGGTGATAGCTGGATTCAATGCACTGGAATAAAGTGTCTATATTTTTAGTTCAGATTTTCTGAGTTGCTGAACCTAAAAATTAGATTTTTCACTTACTTGCCTGGTTAAAATCACAGATTTTGAATACAGTGGGCAAGTGCCCTGAATGGATAAAGATTCAGAGGATTAATAAGAAAGGTGGATGGTCATAAGGAGTTTGTCTTTTTGGTGTCCTGAGGCAAGAAAAGAGCACACTGGATTCGAAAGGACAAAGAGGCTGTTTGTAATTATAGAAGGAATATGGTGTGAATGGAAGCCTTTTCTGTATAAATATAGTTGCGCAAAGAGGAGTGATTGTGACATACATGCATGCATACATACATACCAAATGCTAACAGTGTAAAGCAAGATAATAAAAAGGGCTGATGAGAATCCTTTCTCTAGGCATGGCTCCTTCTATTATTGGTGTCTCTTCTGTACTCCATGATACTATCAAGCCAGGAGAGATGAAATCATAGGTGAATTAGTAGAAAGACCTCATAAATCCAGCTGCTTCTCTCATTTTACAGATAAAGAGACTAAGGACTCCTGAGTCAGATTAAACTGCTTAATGTCACAGCCACCTATCTCCGAGTGCAGTATTCTTTTTGCTAGTAGATCTAACATCTCTGTCCAATTACTCAGGGGATTCTTCTCTTGGTTTTCTCACATTTCAAGTGTTGAGTGCCATTTTTACAGGTTATAGAGAAACCGTTAGAGTGGTTGCTGTCTTTTTGTAAATTTCACAAAACCCAGTCCCCCTCCTGCCTTAATTCACTGGTCTCCCTCATTACTTATCTGTCTCTGGCTTTGAACTGTGATTTTGCTTTCCTTTCTGACCCCACCATTACCTAGTTTTGTTGTCATCATTTAGAATATGGTAACTCTGTTCTTGGCTCTTCTCAGCTCACCCTTCACATGGACCTAGAGGAAATAAGTAAGACTGAGAAAGACAAATACTATATGATTTCACTCATAAGTGGAATCCAGAACTTTTTACATAAAATTGGTCCCACACCCGCGTTTGAATACCATACACAAAGATAAACTCAAAATGGATTAAAGATCTAAGTGCAAGACCTGAAACCATAAAAATTCTAGAAGAGAACAGAGGCAATAATTTCTCTTACATTGGCCATGCCAACATTTTTCTAGATATGTCTCTTGAGGCAAAGGAAACAAAAGCAAAAATAAACTATTTGGATGTCGTCAAGATAAAAAGCTTCTGCGCAGTGAAGGAAATAATCAACAACACTAAAAGGCAGCCTATGGAATGGGCTATCTATCTGAAAGGGGGTTAAGATATAATATACATAGAGAATTTATACAACTCAATGCCAGAAAAACAATCTGATTAAAAAGCGTGTAGAGGACTTGAATAGGCATTTCTCCAAAGAAGATATACAGAGGACCAACAGATACATGAATAGATGCTCACAATCACTTATCATCAGGAAAATGCAAGTCAAAACCACAGTGAGATACCACCTTACATCTGTTAAAATAGCTAAGATCAAAAAGACAAGAAATAACAAGTGTTCACAAGGATGTGGAGAAAAAAGAACCCTTGTGCACTGTTGGTTGGAGTGTAAATTGGTACAACCACCATGGAAGACAGTATGGAGCTTCCTCAGAAAATTAAAAATAGAAATACTATATGATCCAATAATACCACTATTGGATATTTACCCAAAGAAAACAAAAACACTCATTTGAAAAGGTATATGCACCTCTGTGTTTATTGCATGATTGAAATAGCCAAGATATGGAAGCAACCTATGTGCCCATCAGTAGATGAATAGAGAAGGAAGATATAGTGTACACACACACACACTTGCACACACACACACACACACACACACACAGAGGAATATTACACAGCGTAAAAAGGGATGAGATCATGTCATTTGAGACAAACATAGATGGACCTAGAGGAAATAAGTGAGACTGAGAAAGACAAATACCATGATTTAACTCAAAATGGAATCCAACAAAACAAAAACAAGAACAAACAAATGAAGAAGCAAAGGAAAAGCAGAATCATACCTATAAATATAGAAGACAAACTGATGGTTGCCAGAGGGGTGTGGCAGTTGGGTAAAATGGGTGAAGGGGACTGGGAGAAACAGGATTCCAGTTATGGAATGAATAAGTCACCAGAATAAAAGGGACAGCATAAAGAATATAGTCAATGATATTGTAATAGTACTATAAGGGGACAGATGGCCACTACACTGTTGGTGAACGTAGCATAATGTATAAACTTGTTGAATCACTATGTTGTACACCTGAAATTAATGTAACATTGCATGCCAACTATACTGAAATAAATTTAAAAAATATATTGGTCCCACACCTTGAATACTTCTTTCTTTGAAACCTATTTATTGGATCACTTATGGATAATAGGAGTCCTATCCTAACATTGAGTTTGACAGATCTGTCCTATGCTGAGACAGAGAGTGGAATCAACCAAAAATGACTCATTCTTCTGAATTCTAGGTCTCCCTTGACTACTCTGTGGGCAAGAATATCTTCTCTAAGAATATACTCTCTTCTTAGAATATCTACATGTGATTGACCAAAAATAACCAATTAACCTTAACCTATAATTTTTAAAGAACACTTTATAAATGATGTAATGCATATAAATTGCTTGGTGTAGAGCAAGATTTCTCAATCTCAGCATTATGGACATTTTGGGCCACACAATCTTTTGATGTGGAAGACTTCCCTGTGTTTAGCATTATCTCTGGTTTTCACCCACTAGTTGCCAGTAGCACCCCACCTGGTAATGATGATAAAACATGTCTCCAGATTGTTAAATGGTCCCTGGGGAAAATTGTCTCCAGTTGAGAAATATTGGTATAGAAAATGGCATATAGCGAACAACTCGAAGTAATTAGCTATTTTTTAAATAATTTTTAAATTTTATTGGACTAACTTTGTATACAGTGACATGCACATCTTAAGAATATAATTAAAGGAGTTTTTGACAAATTTTACAGCAGTATGGCTAACATCTCAGTTAATACATAAAAGCATTATCAGTGCCACAAAGAGTACTACCCTCATTTCCATTCTAGTCCATCTCTACTTTTTATAGGTAACCATTTTCTACTTTCTGCTGCAGAATTTATTTTTATCTATTCTTAAATATAATGTAATTAGAATTATATATATATATATATATATATATATATATATATATATATATATATATATATGGCAACTATTTTCTTCCAATATATGGCTACCATTCTCAATTTCTTAGGTGTCATTGGATGTGAAGACCATTCTAAGTCTGATGAAGCCAATTGTATTTTTTTCTTTTATGACCAGTACTTTTTGTGTTCTTGCTAAGAAATTTGGCCTGCCTAAGTCCCCAAATTCATCCCCCTAAATTTTCTTCTAGAAGCTTTACAGTTTTAAGTCAAATGTTAGGATCTATGACCCATCACAAATTAATCTTTGTGTTTGTTATAAAGTAAAGGTAGAGGTTCATTTTTGCCCTTATACATGTCAAGTTGTTTCAGCAACACTTATTGAAAGACATTCATATTCCTTATTTGAATTTGATGCCTTTGTAGAAAATAAATTAAACTCTTTATGTCCATATTTTTTTCTGGATTCTCCATTTGATTCCTAGCTGCTATTAAGCCCATTCAGTAATTTTCTTATCTCAGATATTTTACTTTTCCATTTCAGAATTTCCTTTTGGTTTCTTCTTTTTATCATTTTTACTTCTCTGCTGAGTTTCCCATATCACCATTATGTCCATATTTTCTGTCACATCCTTGAATATACTTATATATGTTTTAAAGACTTTCTCCCATAATTCCAGCATTTCAGTCATCTTGAGGTCTTTTTCTATTTATATTGACTGTTTTCTACTAAATATGCATTACATTTTTACTGTTGTTTCTTATGTCTAGTAATTTTTGTTGTGTGCTGTGAAGTTGTGGATATTACTTTGTAGTAATCTGGACTATACTGTCTTTCCCTAAATGGTGTTGAGATTTGTTCTGGCAAGCAGTTAAATTTCTAGTGTATCTGGTTGATCTTTTCAGGGTTGGTTTTAGATCATATACTTTATTTTTCCAGTTTTAGGGCTTGATCCTGAATCTAGAGTATTATACTTACTCCTACATTGTGATTTTTCTGAGTTTTCAACCAATTGTTCAAGGTGTTTAGTAACATCTTGAACTCCACACTCTCCAAGCACAAGAATGATTTCTGGAATCTTTGTTAGCTCTCCTACCTAGGTACTTACTCCCTACAAAGACTTGTCACATGGTCTAACCTTCTAACAAGACTGTGTGGAACCCCCATACAGATTCCTTAATGACCAGTACCCTGATCTGTACCTTCCCTTCACTTAAGCAGTCTCCAAATCCAATATCTGCTTCCTTGGCTCAGTGAGATCATCATGCTCTACTTGGGGTGAATATTCCTGCACTGCAGTTTAATAAATTATCTCAAAACAGAATACCAGAGGAAATGTGTAATTCATGTGTTCCCTTGGACATAGCATAATGTATACAGTTGTTGAATCACTATGTTTTACACCTGAAACTAATCTAACATTGTGTGCCAATAGTACTTCAATAAAAAGAGTAACAGTTTGGCACTACGTATTGACCAATTCCTAAAAATTCTTTCCTCACGTATTTCATGGTCGTTAATGGCAGAAAGGTAAACCCAGTAGCAGTTTATCTGTCCTGAGCAGAAATGGAAGTCTCCTAATCTTTAAAAAAATGTTTTACTTATTATATAAGTAGTAAATATTTATTGTAAAATTATTAGAAAATATAGAAAAATGCAAGTATATGATTCAAAATATCTATAGAAACACCACTTAGAAAACAGGAGTTAATGTTTGGTATATTAAGGGCTTCTTAATTAGGGCTTCTTCTTTATTCCCTTCTTTTCTTTACAAGAAAATAAATAGTTTGGGTCCCTAAGACTTTTGGTCAGCAAACAGACCTGAGATAGCAATTGCTTCTTACTATTCAAGGTCCCACTGGACAATGTCATTGTCATGCCAATGTCATTGACTCAAGAGAAGCCATCCTTAATTTGCCTGCACATCTTCCCTCTACTTCTTTTAGTTAGATTCTCAGATTTTGTTTCAGCAATTATCTCATTGACCCTCTTAACCCAATCCTCATTGACTGATATTATAGTCACTTAAGTAGCTCTGTACTCTCTTGATCAAAGAGTAAGCTTTGACCTGAGTTTGATCAATCAACCTCAATCTTTAGGGAAGTGATAAAGACAAAGTGGTTGGCCTAGATTCACTCAATGTCAGAGTGTAAACTATGTTAGTGATTGGATCCTACTACTTGGACCTCGAGCTACTTGTTTTTGATGTCCCTTTTTTTCCCCTTTGAATCTGTTAATTGTCCCATGCTTCTGGCTTGTTTCATCACAAGTGCCATTGCATATGTCTTCCAAACAAAATTGGTCCTGGGGTGGGCGAGAAATCTTCAAGAAGATGTTGAATCAATTACTGGCCTGAAATAAAGTGAAAGGCTCATCTGGGGCTAACACAAAGAGGTGGCTATAAAATGGAAGTGACTACTATAGTAGGTCATGGGGTTCAGGGTAATTAAAACTCTTGGACCAATAAAGACCCCTGTGTAGAGTTAATTGTTTGTGGGATTCTTCAGCATAAAGTCAGATTTATTCTCCACTCCACACATGGCAAATTACAGACCTGAAACTGCAAACCTGAGAATTAAGGACTTTCAATTGTTTCTTAGACTTGAGGCAATTTATCAACCCATGACCTTGAATGAAGACAGAGTCACCTATTTTGGATGATGGACCTCACTAGAACACTATAGATACATGTAGTGAATTTCTCCCTAGTCTTCCTCAAAGGAGGATAGAGCCATCCACTTGGGCAACTTGGCCCTGGGAAGGGTGTGCCTTAGTTTCTTTGTCTGTAAAATGAAGTAATTATGTAGCTGTCATAAAAATTGTTTTGAGGATTAAGAAAAATGTAATACCTATGAAGTACATAAAATAGTACCTGGTTCATAGTAAGAGCTTAAGGATGCTAGTTGTGATTATTATTAAATACAAGTTTTTATAAACCCTGTCCCCAAGAAGTGTGTCATGTGTGTATTTTATGGAGTCTTTGCTGTTTGCTATTAAAAAGAATAGTTATTTAAAGGCATTTTGAAGCACCACAGTATGACAGTGTGAAAGATGTTTTTTTCAGAGGCCCTCAAATTGTCTCATGTTTTATCCCAAATCTACTTTCTTTGAAGTTGCAATTGGCCATATAAGTAAACTTTGTCAAATATTCCTGACTCCCAGAAGAGGTAATCCCTTTTCTGTAAAATCTAGTAGCACATCAGATATACTTCTTTTATATCACTATTCACATTGCATTATAGTTAGTTGCTTTTGTATATATTTCCCCTGATGATTAGCTCTTTATGATATGAGGGGAAAATGTTATAGTAGACTCAGTGGCAGGAAATCAGGATTAAAGTCTGCATTCCTCCACTTAATAGCTTACATTTTACCCATTAAATTCCCATATTCCTTTTTTTTCAAGTGGGAATAAAAATATAACTAAAATTTCTGTTGGTTAGTCTTACATTGTTATATGGTAAAATGGTAGGAGCATGGAAGTGTCAGTCTTCCTGGGTTTGAACTGCAGCTCCCAGTTCCACAGTCACTAGCAGCGTGACCTCACCGAGTTATGCACTCTCAGTTTTTCTGTTTCCTCCTCTCTAATGGAGGGTTGATGTGAGGATAAAGGCGGCCAACTCATACAAAGCACTGACAGCAGGGTCTACCTAGCACATAGTAATTTCTCAGTACGTGTTAAATTACTACTGAAAAAAATCAATATATACATGGATATGTCATAAACTGCTAATATAGCTATTCATTACTAGGATGAACTGTTTTAGAATGTGAGTAAAAGCATGAGTTTACTTAATGAACACTTTTTACTTTTTTTTTTTTTTTTTACTATGTATGTGTATTGATTTGCATAAAATAAAATAAAAAAATGAACCAGAACAGATAGGTGTATTTAAGGTCAATGCTGTGGGGGTTCCTGGGTGGTTAAGCCCCTGACTCTTGAGTTCAGCTCAGGTCATAATCTGGTGGTAGGGTCAAGCTCTGTGTCGAGCGCTGCGCTGGGTGTGGGGCCTGCTTAGGATTCTCTGTCTCCCTCTCCCTCTTCCCCTCCGCACCTCTAAAACATTTAAAAAATAAAGGTCCATTCTGCTTTTACCACTGTTTATTTTTAAGACCAACGTGGTGAGCTGCAACTTCACATTAGGACGAAATGAAAAATGGTTGAACCTAGCTTTAAAAAACTGCTCTCCCTCAATGTGTCCTTGACTTTGAACAGTTTGCAAAAGAGGGGAACTAGTCCTCTCCTCACCATGTGCTCTTCTGCCATAGTTGTTACAACAATCACTACTGCCCCCTTCCCATAGTTCAGAGGCAGGAAACATTATCTCTTTGTGTCTCTATACAGTTGAATGGAGTGGCTTTTCTTCCTTAAAAAATATTTGTTTAACATGCCTGACATCCTACAAATAAATTTAACACAACAGTAAAAGCTTCCTTACATGTTAATATTTATATATTTATTCTTTTAAAAAAACACTACTTTTTTCTGTTCCTGAAGACTGCATGGTGTTTAAGTAACATTTGCAATTTAACATAAAGTGGTGTTTTATATGCAACTTAAATAACTTTTTACATTTTATTTCATGATTTTATAGTGTCCTACTGACATTTGCTATCCATATTTGAAATCCCATATTATTGCTGGCTTCATAGATTGCAGCTATAAAATAGTACACAAGACTGAACATTTTCCACAAATCTCAAAAAACTGTAGGAGGAAATAGGTTAAAAAAATGTAATGTTTTAAAATGACTTAGTGAAGCAGAAGTTTCAGTAAATTTCTTTTGCTAGAAAACTACTCTTAAAATTGCCCAGCATTTAGAATAACAAATAGAACTAGACATTTGTAATTAATAGCCAATTTTGAAATAATTCAGAGCACTGTTATTTTAGGTAAAGTCCTTTGAAATATAATTATATCTGATTCCACTGGAGCTAATGATAACAATGTTCCAATTTAATTTTCTTTATATTTACTTCTATTAAAAATATTCAGAAATATAATGAATTGCATTATCAATTTAATATAACCCTGAGACCATACTCTGTGTCTATAGTCTCTATTTCTCTTAAGTACTTTATTAACAGTATTTTTTGTCAATCTCCAGAAATATTCTTATGGGTCACACCAATAAAACCCTGAGAGATGTCTAAAAATTCTGTAGAGTGCAACTAACTAAACTGAATTGACTTACTCTGAATCTTTCAGATGACCGGTTTCCATGTTTTCAATTGGGCTTGCATTTATGGCAAGCATTTATTTTGAGGTTTTGTTTTTTAATTTTTTTAATGTTTATTTTTATGTTTTTGAGAGAGAGTCTGAGCGTGAGTGGGTGGAGGGGCAGAGAGAGAGGGAGACACAGAATCGGAAGCAGGCTCCAGGCTCTGAGCTGTCAGCACAGAGCCCAATGTGGGGCTCAAACTCACAGATCACGGGATCATGACCTGGGCCGAAATTGGAGGCTTAACTGACTGAGCCACCCAGGCGCCCCCTGCAGTTATTCTTTATCTACATTTCTAGAATGTGATTTTTTGAGGGTAGGGATTTTCTTTTTTATTCCTCTTGTATCAGCAGTCATTGCAGTTTCTGGTATCTGGTAGTTACTTAATATATGTCAGCCAGATATGCATCTAAATTACCATACTGTAGGTACCATGAGATCCAAACATGAAGAAAAATATTTTTAGAGTAAAAGAAGACTCACCATAAGCACAGGTTAGAGCAAGAGAAATTGAACATCTGCAAAGAATATTTTCCAGACTCAAGGTCTTTTAACAGTCACAACCCCAGTTTCCATGTCTCCCTGCTCAAGACAGTCCTCAGTTCATGCTGACAAAACTTGTCTATTTCTTGTTTGTGTCTCCCTACCTCTCTTCTTTTTTTGATACAGTTCCTTAGCTCTAGACATGTGATTCAAGAATTCATTTAAATGAGTCCCCTTAGCCAGTCCACATTTTAAAAAGAAATGCATTAAAGGGGCACCTGGGTGGCTCAAACTTTTAAGCATCTGACTCTTGGTTTCGACTCAGGTCATGCTCTCACAGTTTGTGGGATTGAGCCCCATGTTGAGCTCTGCACTGTCAGTGTAGGGTCTGCTGGAGATTCTCTCTCTCCCTCTCTCTCTCTGCCCCGCCCCTGCTTCCCCATGAGCTCTCCTTTTCTCTCTCTCTCTCTCTCAAAATAAATAAATAAACATTTAAAAAAAGGAAATACATTAGAAGCAGAACTATATATATATATATATAAACACACACACCTAGCTGGGCTATCTAGCAGTATTGGTGTGAACTATTAATGAATCTGTTTTGTTTCTCACCCTGGAACACTAAATACACATCTCTTGCCAGGCACCATGGTGTATGAAGCATGGTGTATGCATTTGAAGCAACTGCACCAGGAAATGGAACCATCCCAGTTAGCCTCCACATTTGCCAAACATGTGATCAGACAAATTATTTTCCTTGATATTCTAATGAAAAGGCAGATAAATAAATGGAAAGTTCAAAATAAATTGAAAACTTGTTCTATTTAAAATGATAGAAAAAATAAGATCTGACAAACTCCATGCTGTAGTTTTTGTAAGTTACTTTGTCCTGAGTAGATTAAGGGGTTATTTGGCCATGTATTTCAGATTGGGTCATTACTGCCAATTACAAGACTGGGCCTTAAGATCTGTTTGATCTAATTGATTAAATACTTGGATTTATAAGCTAACATCTTCTTCTCCTCCTGAGTAATTACAGGTTTCCTAACTTAAACTGAGGAAATAAAGTTTGTGTTCCGGTTAATGGTTGATTTGTGTGTTGAATGCAAACATTCCGCCAGTGATTTATTTCATTAACTCAGTAATCATTTCAGCTGCAGTAACCTTCAGTCACAGGCAGCTAATGTTGCAATAAAGACTTCTGAGAGAAGCTGATACCAGAAGCCTCTGGCCATATTTGCAAATCAGCCCATGTATCAGGATACTCAAAGACTGATCCAGGGGAGCACAAGACTTTGGTGATTTTTGCAGACGATAATTTTTAGAGAGCCTAAAGATTGGTTAAGGAGAAGAGAAGACTAACCACAGATTCCTCCAGGCTTCTAGTTTTAAAAGCCTATGAAAGATGATGGCCTGCATACCATACACTGCAATTATCCTACATTAGCTCATCTGAGGTCAAAGTAGGAGTAACAAGTATCAGGTTTTATTTTTCTTCTGTTTTACATGATATCTAAAATCAGTGTTGGAGAAGTAGGTCACTTATTCTGAAAGAATAATAGAAGACAGAAAATTACATTGAAATTATTTTCAGAGTATTTCAGACTCACTGGCTTGAGATGTATAAAAATTCCTCTCCAGTCAATTGACTGAGTATGACATGGATAAACATTTGGCTAAACGTAGAATGGATGCCTTTTTTAAAGAAAAATACAAATAAGCCTGCACTTCCCAGACTCTCCTTGCTTTGAACAGTGAATGAAATAGGTTTAATGCTTCTAAGTTAAAAGTTGCCATTACTTTCTAAATTCGTCAGTCACTTCTCAGCATTCTTTATTATTAATATTATTATATTTTCCCCCATAGTTTAACAACAAATGCCTATAGATTAAGGCAAGTATAAGTCTGTTTCAGAGGGTTTTTGAGGTCTGTTATAGTGTTTTAAGACACTTTGTGTTTATAGGTGTCTGTATGTGTTTTTATGCTCATAGTTTCTCATATAAAAGTGAGACATTTTTTTCACTCTAACACTTGTATTGCATTGAGAATGAATCTGTGGTATTGAAAAAATGGGGTCATTTAGATGTTAATGACCTGCAAATTCACATTTGTTCCAAATGGTTCTCTGAACTTCATACATGCAACTACTCATTTGGCATTTCCACTTATGTGCTTAAAGCCATTTCAGATTCAGAACATCCAAAATAAAACACGTGCTTTTCCTGTCTGCTTCTATCTCTAATCAAAGCTGTCAGACAACTCTGGCCTCTGAAGTATTCTCACTGCATATACTCATGCTCTCTTCCAATTTTTCTACTTCCTACTGTCTGAGCCATCTTTTTTTTTTTTTTTTTTTTTTTTTTTTTTTTTTTTGGGACAGAGAGAGACAGAGCATGAATGGGGGAGGGGCAGAGAGAGAGGGAGACACAGAATCGGAAACAGGTTCCAGGCTCCGAGCCATCAGCCCAGAGCCCGACGTGGGGCTCAAACTCACGGACCGCGAGATCGTGACCTGGCTGAAGTCAGACGCTTAACTGACTGTGCCACCCAGGCGCCCCTGAGCCATCTTTTAAAGATACAGATATGATTTGCAATTGGTTCTGAAAACCGTCAGTCAGGTTTTAGAGTGTTTCTTGATTAATCTTAGGTTCTTTTACTTTTGATTGGTGTCTGAAGATAAAGAACACATATCTTCAAGCTCAGGAAAGCAACCTTACTTTTATTCTATTTCTTTCTTCATCCTTTGGCTTTAAAGGAGAATCAGTAATGGATGGGAAAGACCTTGCTCTTAGATGAGGACAGGCCTCATAATGTTTTTCTTCTGGCAGAGGCTGGTACATCTTAGGATAAGGAAAATAAAAGCTAGTCTCGTAGCTTGATGGTACCTTAAGACCATCTTCCAGGCAAGGGAGAGATAGACTTCCCGTAAGCTGATTTCAATGGTATCAGAAGAGACCAGGGTGCATATTCCCATTGGGACAAGGTTATCCATAGTTGAGACAAAGTGTGTTTCTTTGTTTGTTTTTTGTTCTTGGGGTTTTCTTGATATTGTTGTTGTTGTTGGTGGTGGTAGTGGTAGCCAAGTCTGGAGCCCAGAATGGTCTTGAACTCAAGACCCTGACATCAAGACCTGAACTGAGCTAAAGAGTCAGACACTTAACTGATGAGCCACCCAGGCACCCCAAGCAAGGCATAGTGTTTCTTCGTATAAGAGGTTAATTTGCTATGGCTGAAGTTCAAGCACTTTTTACTGGATATTCTCAGCTTGTTGACTATAATTTTCATTATGAGTATTAGTCATAATACTAACTCAATTTTATATGCGGAGTCTTCTATTAATTAGTTAGTAGTCTGTTTAAGGATTAACTGTTAAGTCTGTTAGTCGATCAGTTTAAGGATCTTTTTACCTGATGTAAAAAAATAAAGAGCAAGCTGGTACTGGTCTTTACTCCACTGCGTGTGTCATACTCAATACTTCATTACTTTTAGGACAAGGAAAAAAAAATCCTACCATGGCATATAATGCCTCTGGCCTTTTTAAGTTTCTAAACAGTTTCATGCTTCTTTTAGCCTCAAGCCTTTGCAAATGCCATTATACTTTGCTTGATATATTTTTCCCTCTGCCTGCATCTAGTTCGCATATCTTCCGGTCTCAGCTTTTATGTCATTTCCCCATCCAAGATGAGGTCATATTTCCATATTACATATGTACTCTTCTACTGTACTCATCTACTATAAATAATTTAGTGCTATGTTTATACATGTGATTATTGAATTGATGCCCATCTCTACCATTCGAATGTAAGTTTAATGAATCCACAGACTGCATATATTGTAGGTGTAGTGGCTTGCACAATGAATATTTGTTACAAAAGGTAGTGTTCAATGAATATTTGTTAAATGGGTCAATTAATTTAAACAAGAGTACAAAAAAATAACTGGATCCTATAAATGTTTAAACATAATATCAAATGCAAAAATATAATCTCCACTCAG
Source organism: Felis catus (assembly GCF_018350175.1). Classification (NCBI taxonomy): domain Eukaryota; kingdom Metazoa; phylum Chordata; class Mammalia; order Carnivora; family Felidae; genus Felis; species Felis catus. The sequence goes on from NC_058370.1 coordinate 75,534,760, forward strand.
GTATTGGGTACAGGCATTTAGATTCCAGAAAAATAAATGCCTTTGTTAAATATTTTTTTAAAAATAAAACTTAATAGTGAGCAGAGCATAATGTAGAGAGACATTGAATCACTATGTGATACACTTGTAAGGAATGTAACACTGTGTGTCAGATATACTGAAATTAAAAAAAACAAAATTTATTAGAATATAAGAAAAAAAAATGGAACTATCAGAATGTGCAAATAAATAATTGTGCCCTCATATCAATTTTAATCTGTAGAGTTAATCTTAACTATTTCCATGTCTGGAATGAAGTGGAATACATTGTAAGAATTAAACAAAATTCACTCTTTTCAAAATGTATGTGATACCAGTAAGTCTCCATTTCACAATTTCACCAAAGACTGAAGCAAGTAAAGGCATTTCTGTCATTTCAAGTAAATTGATAGAGAATGCCAGTCAGGATCTATCTTCACATTTTAAAATATTCTAAGAAAAATTGTTTTAAAAGATGAATGTATTAATGTTAGAGGGACACATACTACTCCCTATAAACAGCCTAGTTTATGCATCAGGGTGAAGAAAAACTGTGCCTTTTATAAAGGACAGATTTGAACATTATTTATCTTTCTTCCAAAGAGTAAAAAATTAAGTAAATATATGTAAGGCTATGAAAAGCTAATCCATCTAGACAACTTCAGTTTTATGATCACTGAAGTCAAGAGATTTTGACAAATAGCATGTTTTTCCCTTTGTTTCTGTTTTATATGAAGCAGGATTCCTTTCACAATACACTTGAACCCTATTTCACCACATAACCAAAAGCTTGAATGGATTCTGAGGTAAAACTTAATGTCAGATATTTTGTCCAATGCAAATCAATGACCTGGTCAAGTTAAAGACATGTTTTAAACTGATTACATGAGATGGCAAATCTTAATGAGAACATGCAACAACTATTATTATATTAGACGTAAATTCAATCACCAACATCAAGCAACATTAGTTTTGATTGCTTGGGGACTTAGAAATTCATTTTTATGAAATATTGTTTTGTGGAATATTGGAAAGAGTTTTTCATTTATTTCCCATAATTAGCGTTAAAAAGAGGAGAAAAGTATGGTAATTTACTGGATTATAGAAAATTTAAAAACCAAGGCACAACTATGCCAATAAATTAAACCTAAAAAGATATAAATTTTTTTTCAACGTTTATTTATTTTTGGGACAGAGAGAGACAGAGCATGAACAGGGGAGGGGCAGAGAGAGAGGGAGACACAGAATCAGAAACAGGCTCCAGGCTCCGAGCCATCAGCCCAGAGCCTGACGCGGGGCTCGAACTCACGGACCGTGAGATCGTGACCTGGCTGAAGTCGGACGCTTAACCGACTGCGCCACCCAGGCGCCCCAAAACCTAAAAAGATATAAAATGAACGTGAAGTTGAATGTTATACCAAATATGAAGAGTTATTTGGTGATAGTATAATGTGAGAGAAAGCATCTAGATTCTGATATACAGCTTGGTTTAACAGATTTAAGATGATGCCTGTGTTATAGCAGGTGTTTAATAACAGATGAGTTAAATGAACATTACAGATGTTGTAATAATTGTATCTTTTAATGTTAAAACTATATTAATCCTGCCTAGTCTATATCATAGCATTCTTGTGTTTTATCAAGAAAAATAATTTCTTACAGATATAAGTGTCAATGTAATTTGTGATAACATATCATTTATCATCTGACCAAAATATTTGTACCTGGGATATCCTGATGATTTAAAGATACTTAAATTATACTTTGCCTGGGATATACTTGGCCTATATAAAGATTCAAAACTTTGGATTTTTTCATTTCTTACCTTTTGAGTTTGCAAATACTCAAATCTCTTAGTCTCTTTTCTCTTTCCTCTTATTTCTATGTACTTTATAGGAAATAGCATTCAATTTATTTTTAGGAAAAGCTATAAATTGTCTAACAGCTCCTGCCCACATCTTTTTTATTACTAAACTAGACCCTCTTCCACCTCAGCAGGGAAAGATATTGTGTTATGACAAAGTGGTGTGTGAAACAAAATATATGGATATTGATTTTTAAACTCCAAACTCACCATTTTAGAAAGGTACAGAGGTTGACATCTAAGCATAATATATTCCCTCATTTCTGGTGACCACTACATCCCATTACAAAATGAGGTTGTCCCAGGTTCCATTATAAATTTCCTTCAGTGTTTGTAACTCAGCTGTAAAACAGACTCTGAGACAGAAAGTCAACACACGGGGATTCAGCTCAGGAGTGCTTTATTTTTTCATTCAAATTTAGTTTAAATTGGTTCACCTGTTTCTAAGTGACAGGAGTGTTGTAAAAACAAAATAAATGTGAGAAGACAGCATGTCTGTTTCTGCATTTCTGTAACTAGGAAATTAATTTCTAAAATACAGGGTTTTTTTTTTCCAGATTGTTAGTTGCTGATATGATGTTATTGTTTAAGGGAGAGAGATTAAAATTCGTCGAATAGGCAAGAAACAGTGGGACACACTTAGATGAAAAATAACTCCTAGTTTCTCCTTGTAGGCATTTATTTATTTACTGACTTTTAGGATTAGCAGTTGCCTGTGTAGCCTGTGTCAGTGTATCAGGTAGATAATAATTTTCCTGTTAAAATAACTTTGAATGCATAAAGTTGGTGAAAAACCTAAGAAATGCAAAATGCACATTTACATACATTTTCAGGGATTTTTTCGTGAAGATAACTTAAATTCAATTTAATGTTTAATGTTACTCAAACCATGTAATTCAGTACCAATTTCAGTAGAATCATTCACCAGACAACACTATATATAATTATATATTACGTAATACTTTGGCTGCCACTGCTTTTCTTATACTTCCTGTATCATCCCCCTACATACAGTTTTCTGTTTCCTGGTCTGACACATGGCTTGTACTGAATTTAATTAGACTTGGACAGCCTCTGCTCCTAGATCATTACCTTGAGGCACTAAATACAATCTCTGCTCCAGAACTTTCAGTCACTGAAGCATCTCCTCACTTTATTTCTCCCTTTTCATTATTTCCACCCCCCCACTCCCTTTGGCTCCACAGATTTCATGTTAACACATATCAGTACAGTACCTGATCCAAACAGACTTCTGAACCTTCTCACTAGACCCATATCTAGGTCTACCCATGTAAAGCTAATATGTTGAGAGAAGAAAAATATTCACGTTGATATCTCAAGTTTTTGGTACAAAAGTAGAGCCCAAGGCTTTTGCCAACCTTGATTAGTATTTTACATGGGATTTTTCCTCTATGATTTTGAGTAAAAATGATCTGTTATTGTCCTTTTCTATGATCTCCTTATCCAATTTTGTAAGCAAGATAAACAAATTGTAAGACAAGTTGATGACTTTTCCCTTTCTCTTCTCTGGAAGATTTTGTATATGATTGCTATTAATTTCTTCATAAATGTTGGATAAAATATTCCTGTAAAACCACCTGCTCTGGAGTTTTCTTTGCGGATAATATTGTTTGTCTGATTGATTGGTTTCTTTGTTTGGATTAAAGATTTGATTTCCTTAATTGTTATAAGATAGTTTAAGTTTCCTACTTTTGTTGAATTTTTAAAGTGTACTTCCATTGGACTGATTTAAAAAAAATTAATAATGAAATTAATTGAATTGATCTTACGTCAAGAAAATATTCTATTGTGAATAAGAGTTCCAACTCGCAACTATGACCAATTAAATTGTGAGACACTATTCTCAGTGCCAACTAGGAATTATTATCTTAAGTCAGGACTGTGTAGTATTTAAAGATATGTGTAAGCAAAAAGAAGGCTTAGAATAACAATATAGAAGGAAGGCAGCCGTATAGAGGTAAGTTGGAGTTAGGTTACATGATTTTTTACAACCCCTATGCTTTAGGCATTTAACCTAACTCTTTATAAATGGTAACTGTGTTTGGATCATATGTTCTCATCCATAGTTGAACATTAGAGTCACCTGTGAGTGTTTTTACAAAATATTGACACACGGTCCAAATCAAGTAGATGAGGAGCTTGGAGTTGAGGTCTGCCATCCGTTTTTGTACAAGCTCCAAGTGATAATAAGACAAAGCCAAGTCTAAGAACTTGGACTGATAAACAATTGCTGTCAGAAAAAGTGCATAGGTTTGAAGTACCATATTTATATTACTTGACTATGACAAATTCAAAGTAAAATATGGGATTGAAATACAATTTTTATGTTTCATTAATACTGTTACTTTTTTATTTTTTAAATGTTTTTTTTTAATGTTTGTTTATTTTCGAGAGAGAGACAAAGTATGAGCAGGGGAGGAGCAGAGAGAGAGGGAGACACAGAATCTGAAGCAGGCTCCAGGCTCTGAGCTGTCAGCACAGAGCCCGACACAGGGCTCAAACTCACAAACCTCAAGATCATGACTTGAGTCGAAGTTGGACGCTTAACTGACTGAGCCATCCAGGTGCCCCTCATTAATAGGTTACTTAACAATAACTTAACACCTATGTTACCTGAACCTATTCAAGACATGAGGAATAAATTAGTAAACAAGTAGTCTAACTCCCTGGTCTTATGGAGTATGCTTTTGGGTTGTGGCAAAAGAGGAGCCACAAAGAAACAAGAAAGTTCAGAGCTGGCAAGTGTTTTTTGGGTAAGGGGGTGGATACTATAGATGGAATATCAGGGCAGTCCTTTCTGGCAATTAAGAACTTATGTTTTTTTTTATTTTTTTTTTATTTTTTTTTAAATTTTTTATTTTCAACGTTTATTTATTTTTGGGACAGAGAGAGACAGAGCATGAACGGGGGAGGGGCAGAGAGAGAGGGAGACACAGAATCGGAAACAGGCTCCAGGCTCTGAGCCATCAGCCCAGAGCCCGACGCGGGGCTCGAACTGACGGACCGCGAGATCGTGACCTGGCTGAAGTCGGACGCTTAACCGACTGCGCCACCCAGGCGCCCCAAGAACTTATGTTTAAGGAACGGGAAGGAGAAGATTGTGATGGGACTGTAGCAAGGAAAGATGGCATAATGGTATGTAGAAGTCACCTCATAGCAGGCCTTGAAGTTGAAGCCAGCATGATTAGATTTCATTCGGAGCTTGTAACCCAGGGAAATAAAAGTTTGTTTTAAAAAATGGGGCCATCCTGGGTATAATATGAAGACTAAATTGAAGAGGAATCAGAGAGAAGGCAAGGAGACCGGTATTTATGTGCTCACATGATACAGGGTTTTGACTTGTGTTCGGATGAAAGCATTAGTGAAAAAAAGAAGTAGATGACACAGAATATTTTGGAGTTTGTGCTGATAAGAATTGCTGAAGAATTTCATGCAGGGAAAGAAAAGAATAAAGAATGACTTCTAGGTTTTTGGCTTTAGCAACAGGGTAGGCAAGAAGATACAGAAGACTAAAGGGAAGAGCATTATGTGAAGAAGATGAAATAGGGAATGGAATTTTGTTTTGCCAGTGTCAAACTGTAATTCCTGTTAGAAATCCAACCAAAGGTATTTAATGGCCATTGGATATTCAAGTATGGAGATCAAATAGGCAGAAGCAGCCGGAAGTAGAAGTTTTGAGTCAAATGTATTGTGACAAATAAGTCAGACTCCCAATGAGTAAAACAAGTCCTCGGCAAACTATGGGTCACAGGGACTGTAATGATAGACTTGCTGCCCAGAGCATAAAAAGAGGGGTACAACGGAGTCTGGTGTCAGGCTTAGCAGAAAATCGGTTCTTAGGAAGAGTTTGGACGTACATAGAAGTCAGAAGTCAAGTAAAAGTTGGAGAGCATTGTGAAGAAGCAAAAGATTAGGCAAACCAGTGAGTCATAGCTCAGCAAACAGAAAGACTGGGTAACTTTATGTGGTCTCAACACCGTTCCTTCTCTTTCTGGTGGATCGGAGAATCGTTTCTGGAGTATGGCAATCTATGGCCCAAAGGTGAAATAGGGAACCTGACCAAGTAGATTATTAGCTAAATTAATGTAGCCAGAAATAAGGCTACCTGGATATTGGGCAGAGATTTAGGAACCTTATAGATGTGGGCTGATTGGATATTCCAGATAAATATTTAACTTTCCACTTCACAGAATTCTGTAGATTTAATTAAATCCAGGAATATGATTTTGCTGACCAATCAGAAAATACTTTCTTTGGAGGAATGTGTTTACTAAATCTGTAAATATATATACATACATACATATGAAATACAAACACATACATGTGTATATCAGCAACTATGGTGATCCTAGAACAAGTAAATCATGCAATGAAAAACCAGAGTAATTAAGTAATATTAAATTTTCTGCACAACATGAATTCATTGGATGTAAACTCTCCTGTATTTTCCTCAGGCTGTGGTTTTTGTGTAACTAAAGTGAACAAAGAAGATTTTATTACAGAGTATGTTTGTGATAGTAAAGGGAGTAAAATGTTTTATAAATAAGGGAAGTCTTTTGAATCCAAGATTTTGTATTGTTTCTGGCATGATTTCTTTATATAATAAACAAGCCATCTGTACACATCTGATCATTTCCTACATTTTTCTTAACAACAAAAAAAATGTCCTATGAACATTATTTGCACATCTGCAGTGTTCTTGTATTATTTCAGATTTATCTCTTGTGAATTGCATAGGATATGTTGCAACAACAGAAAATATTCAAAGTGGAAAAAATTACTGCTTTGCAAGTAGGTAGATAACTGTAGCTTTGAGGAAACATTGGTATTCCCATATCAGGCCATTTGGAAGATTAAAACTTTTTTTTTTTTTTTTAGTTTTCAGAAAATACAAAATAAGTATTCAATTAGTATTCATGTATTATCTGCACAGGTAAATAATGGAATTAATTTTTATGTGTCAGCATACTCAAGAAAAGTAAAAAATTGATGTAATGTAAGCTCGAAAGTTCAGAGGATAGGTTGTATTTTTGGAAAATAGAGAAGAAGGTTTTTTAACTCTTTCCTCTAGGTCATTAGCACTACTATTGCAGGTAAGAAAGAATAAAGTGAGATATGAAACTCTAATTACGCAGTTTTTCTTGTATCTCACATTACAGTAAAAGGTGTAAGGTCCAAAAGCACTTTAAAAATGACCCATCTGAGATTAGACGTATCCTAGGCTCCTCTTAGCCTATATTATAACCAGAAATCGAACTATTCCTGTATGTGTGATCTCTTGTATCTGTTACTAACATAATTTAAATACAGCTCTACTGGTGAATGAAGTGGAAATATCTATGTACTTCATCCTAGTGTGAGTGAATTCTGAGGTCAAATATTACTGTTGTAGCACCTGGCAAGAAACGGAGCTGAGAGGTAACGGTACTGGAAGGGGGAGTACCGGACAACCACATGCAAGCCTGGTTCAGGCTGTGACTTGAACACCTTGTTGAAAGCTAATGAAGAAGCACTTATCTATGTGTAATCTGGTACCTACCCAAAAAGGAAGGAAGGAAAGAAGGGACGAAAGAATGACTGTTTGCATCTATTTAGGTATTTTGGCTGGAACATCTCTAAATCATCAGAGATTGTGTCACTTCTTCAATAAGGAGATTGGAGCCTAGTGGAGTAGACACAGTTAGTCACTTCACCTTTAGCTTTGCTTTCTTCCACAGAACCTAGTTGTAGTGTCACATTTTATATCACATTTTCATTATCCATTCATTCTTACACATACATGTAAGTTGTTTCCATACCTTGGCTGTTGTGAATTATGGTGCAATGAACATGGGAGTACAGATACCTCTCTGAGATGATGTTTTTGTTTCTATCGGATATATACCCATCAGTGGGATTGCTAGATCATATGGTAGTTCTGTATTTAATTTCTTGAGAAAAGTCCATACTCTTTTCCATGGTGGCTGTACCAATTTACATTCCCATTAGCAGTGCCCAAGGACTCTCTTTTCTCTAATCCTTGCCAACATTTGTTATCTTTTGTCTTTTTGATACCAGCCACACTGACAGATATGAGGTGATATCTCATTATGGTTTTGGTTTGGATTTCCCTAATGAGTAGTGATGTTTAGCACGTTTTCATGTACCTGTTGTCCATTTGTATGTCTTTGGGGAAAAAATGTCTGTTTAGGTACTTTGCCCAGTGTTCAATTCCATTGTTCTTTTCAATATGCTGTTTAGTCTATATATTGAATTATATCTTGGTCATTACATTTTTATTTATAAATTTTCAGTTTAGCTTTTCTTTATATTTTCTATTCTTTGCTGGCAATCTCTAATTTTGTTTCACATGTGTTTTTTAAATGCTCATTAACACATTTTTATGGTCACTGCTTTAAAATTTTGTTGGCTATTTGTAACATCTCAATGTTGGCATATGTTGATTATCCTTTTTCAATCAGTGCAATATTCTTGGATCTTGGTATAATCAGTGATTTTTTATTGAAACCTGGACATTTTGAGTATTGTTTGAGACTCTGGATCCTACTAGCTTTCCTTTTACTTTATTTTCTCTGACACTGCCATAACAGGGAAAGGGTAGGATGCTATCTTATTACTGCCAGGTAGGAGCAGAGGTCTAGTTTTCCTCCTTGGCCACTGTAGACGTATTCAGCCTTCTCTGACACTACCTTGAGGTGAGTAGGGACTGGGAAGCTTGGGCTCTATGTCATAGTGTAGGAAGGGTGAAGTCCAAATTTCCCATTCAGTTATTGTTGGTGTGGGTGGAATGGGCCCACAATTTTTTCTCTGCTATTTGACTGGGGTAAAGTAGTTACCATTTAAAAGTTTTCTGTCTTACTTGGTTGCCCCTTTCTCAGCCCTTTGGTTACAGATTAAAAAAAAATAATAAAGTATAATTCACATACAACATTATATTAGTTTCAGGTGTACAAAATAGTGATTCAACACTTGTACATACAACGAAATAAATGATTGCCACAATATGTCTAGTGACCATCCATTACCATAAAAAGTTCCCAAAAGGTTTTTTGTCTTATGATGAGAATCTTCGAGATCTACTCTCCTGGCAACCTTCAAATAAATATGCACTACAATACCACTGACTCTAGTCACCATGTGGTACACCACATCCCATGACCTATTCATTTCGTGCTGGATGTCTATACTTCTGAACCCCTTTTACCCATGTTGCCCACTCTCCAACTCCCCGCCACCCAGCAGCCACCACTCTGTTCTCCCTATCCATGAGTTTTGTTTTGCCCTGTTTATTTTTTTATCCTGAATATAAGAGAGATCATACTATTTGTCTTTCTCTGGCTTATTTCACTTAGCATCATACCCTCTAAGTTTATCCATGATATTGAGAATGGCAGGATTTCATTCTTTTTTATGGCTGAGTGGCATTTCATCGTGTGTGTGTTTGTGTGTGTATACCACATCTTCTTCATTCATTCATTGATGGACACTTAATTTCCACATCTTGGCTATTGTATATAATGCTGTAGTGGACATAGGGGTGCATGTATCTTTTTAAATTCGTTTTACTTTCATTCTCCTTGGATAAATACCCAGAGTAGAATTGTTGGATCATATGTTAGTTCAATTTATAATTTTTTGAGGAATGTCCGTGTTGCTTTCTACAGTGGCTACCTAGTTTACATTCCCATCAACAACATACAAGTGTTTCCTGTCCTTATATCCCTTGCCAACACTTCTTACCTCTTACCTTTTTGGTAACAGCCATCCTAACAGGTGTGAAGTGGTATCTCATTGTGATTTTGATTTGCATTTCCTGCTAATTAGTGATGTTGAGCAACTTTTCATATACCAGGTGACCATTGGTATGTCTTCTTTGGAGAGATGTCTACTCAGGTTCTATATACATCATCCATACATGTATTTTGAAAAATATATAATCATGTCTTCAGAGGTCTGAAAAAAAAGTGAATATAGAATGAGTAAATAGTGAGTATAGTGGATGTATTTCTCCTGTCCTTAAAGAGAAAGTTTAAAACTACCTTTTGGCTTTAGGAGTGAAAAAGAATCTGGTCCACTCTATTTCTCTATACATAACTGTATTGAGAATATTCAAGACCATGAAATTTTAATTTGCTTTTCAATACTGAGTGCTAAAATAAAACAAATAGTGAGTTCATGTTGCCTTCATTTACTGAAGGCTTTTGTTTTGCTTTATTTGTTTTTTATTTGTTTTGGTTTTTGGTTTTATTATTAAGGGTAAGACACAGATATTTATAAAAACTCTAAAGTATTTTCCAAACTTAAGTTTCCATGATTTGGAAGCTTAAAAAAAATAGAAATGAGAGGCGACAGGGTGGCTCAGTCGGTTAACTGTCCAACTTCGGCCAGGTCATGATCCCGTGGTTCATGGGTTCAAGCCTTGCATCGGGCTCTGTGCTGACAGCTCAGAGCCTGAAGCTGCTTCGGATTCTGTGTCTCTCTCTCTCTGCACCTCCCCTAGTCATGCTCTTTCTCTCTCAAAAAATGAACAAACATTAAAAAAAATAAAAAATAGAAATGAATTCTCCAATACTACTTGTAGTATTAAGGCACATTGCAACATAGTCTCTAACATTCTCAGTGGAAAACTGAGGCCAAATGCAGAATTTTTTTTTAAAACAATGTCTCAGAGTTTCTGTAATATTAAAATTTAAAGCATTTTAAAAATGTTTTTTTTTTTACTTTTAAAGATGCATACTTTTAATAGAGCGTATCAAATGTTATAGCTGTGAATACCAATAGTCATGCAGTTTATTTGGAAATGAAAATTAATTTCTCAGATTATTGTATTCATCTGCAAAATGAAAAATGATTAATTCTTATGGATATTGTTAAGTTTCTTTTTTTACATTTTTTTGAATTTTATTTTTTATTTTTTAAATTTACATACAAATTAGTTAGCATATAGTGAAACAATGAATTCAGGAGTAGATTCCTTAATGCCCCTTACCCATTTAGCCCATTCCCCCTCCCACAACTCCTCCAGCAACCCTCAGTTTGTTCTCCATATTTATGAGTCTCTTCTGTTTCGTCCCCCTCCTTGTTTCTATATTGTTTTTGTTTCCCTTCCCTTATGTTCATCTGCTTTGTCTCTTAAAGTCCTCCTGTGAGTGAAGTCATATGATTTTTGTCTTTCTCTGACTGACTAATTTCACTTAGCATAATACCCTCCAGTTCCATCCACGTAGTTGCAAATGGCAAGATTTCATTCTTTTTGATTGCCAAGTAATACTCCATTGTATATATATACCACTTTTCTTTACCCATTCATCCATCGATTGACATTTGGGCTCTTTCCATACTTTGGCTATTGTTGATAGTACTGCTATAAACATGGGGGTGCATGTGTCCCTTCAAAACAGCACACCTGTATCCCCTGGATAAATGCCTAGTAGTGCACTTGCTGGGTCGTAGGGTAGTTCAATTGTTAGTTTTTTTGAGGAACCTCCATACTGTTTTCCAGAGTGGCTGCACCAGCTTGCACTGCCACCAACAATGCAAAAGAAATGTTTTTGATAGTATCCTGACAGTGCTACTTAAAGTATAAAACTTAGAGAACTATGAAATCTATGTTCTCTTAAAAAATAGAAGGCTTTGAATGAAAAACCCTTAAGGGTACATTAAATCTTATGACCAGTACTATGTATGTTAAAAATTATGCCATTTTGAAAAGGAATGAAATCTTGCCATTTGCAACAACACGGATGGATCTAGAGAATATTATGCTAAGTGAAATAAGTCAGAGAAAGACAAATACCATATGATTTCACTCATATGTGTAATTTAAGAAACAAAATAAAAGAAAAAAAGAAACAAAACAAAAAACAGACACGATTATAGAGAACAAACTGGCGGTAGTCAGAGGGGAGGTAGTTGCGGGGATGGGTGAAATAGGTGAAGGGGATTGAGAGTACACTTACCAAGATAAATACTGAATAATGTACAGAATTACTGAATCACTATATATACACCTGAAACTAAGATAGCACTTTATGTTAAGTATTCTGGAATTAAAATATTTAAAAATAATAAAAAATAAATTAAATAGAAAGTACCACATAAGACATAGTTTAAAATGAGGGCATCTCAGGGGTGGCTCAGTCGCTTAAGCGTCAGACTTTGGCTCAGGTCTTGATCTCATGGTTCATGGGTTTAAGCCCCATGTCAGGCTCTGTAATGTTAAGCCAGAGACTGCTTTGGATTGTCTGTCTCTCCTTCTCTTTGCCCCTCCCCTATGTGCGCTCGCTCTCTCTCTCTCTCTCTCTCTCTCTCTCTCTCAAAACTAAACATTTTAAAAATAAATAAAAATCAGGGCATCTTAATACCCCCCCCCCCAAAAGTATGCCATTTAAAAAAATTACCAGCTTCTCAGAAAGACAGGTATTTATTTTTGCCGGGAAAGCAAAGACAGGATTTCTGAATGAGAGATCCAACTTATTATTTACAGCAATAACAGCAATTTTTCCTTTCTCTAATTCTGCTCAAGAGATGTGTCAAGAGCAGATGTCAGCTGTGTATACCATGCTGTGTACCACCGAAGAGGAATCCCAAAATTATGAATCTGGAATCTTCTATAAAAACTTGACAGTAACACAATTTACTTCACTTCCTAAGAAAGGGAGAGAAACCTTATATTTTTAGTGTAAATAAATTCTATATAGTCAGAGAAAGGTGGAGAGGCTTGTGCTAGGATACAAGGATTTGACTCCAAGAAAAATAAGTTCCCCTGTTCTTTGAATGAAAACAGACGTCTCCATCATAAAGGAGACCACCTATCTAACACATTGGGAAGGTGAGGAGCAAATGGATCCTGGGAAAAAGAGACATTCTAAAGAATGAAAATATTTACTTTATCCTTAGAGCCTTATGCTGTTACATCTTCCAGTCCATGAAAATGTGTATACATTGATTTAGAAGTTCTGTAGCTTAGATCTTTCACTATTAATTATGATGTTGCCCATATATCTTAGTTTTTGTAAATGTATTTACATTTTGTTAGACTAAAAAAAGGTATCTTTTATGTCCGTTTTAGTAAGAGCATTTAATGAATGAATATTATTTTATCAAATTATTTTTCCTTTCCAATTGAGATATTTAGGTTAGTATTTTTATTTTATTCAGTTCATATGGTGAATTACATTCCAGAAATATATGCAACTATTGTCATATTTTGTTACTTAAGTTTATACAGTTCTCATAAAATAAGACAGGAAGTATAATGCCATTCTGTGTTCACTGGAAAGATTATTATTATTTCTTCTTTAAATGCAGAGGACACATTTGCAAAGCTATCCTGGTCTAAAGATGTGTGTGTTTGCATGTGTGTAGACAGGTTTTTAATTATGAATTTTATTTCATAAAATTTTATTTCACATTTACACGTGTGCATATATGGTTTTTAATGTTTATTTATTTTGAGAGAGAGAGTGTACGTGGGGGAGGGGCAGAGAGAGAGAGAGAGAGAGAGAATCCCATGTAGGGTTCACACTTCAGCACAGAGCCGAATGCGGGGCTCAATCTCACAAACCATGAGATCATGACCTGAGCCGAAATCAAGAGTCGAATGCTTATCTGACTGGCCATCCAGGTGCCCCTGAATATATTCTGAATTTTTCTATAGTTTTTGCATTAGGTTGATTGTGTTTTTATAAGAATTTGTCCATTTTATTTAAATATTTAACTTTATTTTCATAAAGTGATGCAAAATATCCTTTCATTTTATTTTCAGTCTCTGGAGGATTAGTAATGATCATAAGATCTTAGTAATATGTACCTTCTCAGTTCTATCCTTAATCCATTTTGCCTGACGTTTCTCAATTTCATTAGTCTTTTTATAGAACCATTCTGATTTTGTTGGTTCTTTCATGTACACTTGGTTATCTGTACTATTTACTTCCACTTCCTCTGGCTTTAATTGCTTTTTTTTTTTTTTTTACTAACTTCTTCAGATGGATATTAAAATCTGATTTTCAGATTTTCTTCTTTTCCAATATGTGTGCTTAATGCTAGCAATTTCCCTCTAAGCCCGTTTTTGGCTGAATGATGCACATATATACCTTTTATGTTATTTTTACTCAGTTAAAATATTTAAAAATTTTTATTATATTTTTAAAGCATGAGTTATTTTAAAATGCATTTTTTAATTTTGAAAAGAAAGTAAGTTACCTCTGTATTATGGATTTCTAACATAGTTCAGCTGTGGTGTGAGAACATGTAGAATCTAATCCTTAAAAATTATTTAAATTTGTGGTATATTTCAGGATATAATCAATTTTCATGAATCTTTTTCTTATAGTTGCAAAGAATGTGTATTTTGTATTTGTAGTGCAGAGTTACATATATGTTAAATGGGTAAAGTTTGTTTCTTATGTTTTCCGAATATTATATTCCTTTATTGCTTTTTTGTCAAGTTAGTATATTATAACATCCTGGTGTATTGACATTTATCATTAGGACATGTCGCTCTTTTATGTGCTTATCTCCTGTTAGTGGAGCTATCCTTCTTTTGATAAGTGTTTCATGTTCTTACTGTCAACTTTCTATATCCATTTATTCAAGGTGTATCATTCTTATGCAGCATAGCTGGGTTTCTATTGGATGTCTTGTTTGACAATCTTTATTTTTAATTGACTTAAAATTAGTTCATGTATTTATATCAGTACATTTTTACCTAAATCTATATTTTTTGATATAGGCTTTCATCTTGTTTTATTTCTTTTATCTTTCTCCCACTGTTTTCTCTCTTTTGAAATATACATGACTGTTTATTATTACATTTCCATCCCAGTTAATTTGTTAGTTAGACATTCTACCAATATTCTTTTAGAGACTGTCCTAGAGATTACAGTATTTATCTTTGCTTTATTCAAGTACAATATAAATTAGAATTTTATCAGATTCTAGACAATATAAAGATGTTTAAAATGGGAACACCTTTTATTACCCTCACTTTTGTGTTATTATCGTCTTTTCATTTCCTCTATATTTTAAGTAGCATAAAAAGTTATTATTATTATTTTATACAGTCACTATTCATTTAAATAAACCCACATATTTGAGCTTTGTATTCCTGTTCATATCTCTTTGCATCTCTGTTTGTTTGTTTTTTTTCCTTCTGGTATCATTTTTCTTTTTCTGAACTATTTCATTTCACATTTCTTAGTGAGAGTCTGATAGTCATTATTTTGCTCATTTTTTGTTGTTCTGGAAGTGTTTTATTTTTCTTTCTTTAATAATATTTTCCAAACATACATTTTTGTTGTTAGTTTCTTCTTGCACTTCATGATGTTCTTTCATTTTTTTTTTGTCTTCCATTGTTTTCTGTTAATATGTCAATACTTAGACTTATTGTTGCTATCTTAAAGGTAACTTCTCTTTATTTCCCTAGTGACTTTCGATTTTTTGTCTTTATTTTTTTGTAATTTCTATGCCATGATTTGGTATGATTTATTTGCTTTTTATCTGACTTTGTGTTCATGGTACTTCTTGAATATATGCTTGTTATTTTTTATTGGATTTGAAAAACTGTCAGCCATTATCTGTTTGAATAAGCCTTTTGGTCCTCTTTTCTACTTCCTCTCCTGAGACAACTTTTCAGGTATCTCTTGTCTTTTACCTAGTTTTCTGCATTTCTCATTCTTTTCTCCCTGAAATTTTAATATCAACAGTTTTTTTTTATTTTACACACATTTCAGTTTATTCTCTCTTACTCTGTGTCCAATCTAGACCTAAACCAATCTAAATAATGTATAGAATTTCCATTTAATTCTTGCTATAGCTTTCAGTTTTCCACTTAAGTTCCCATCCTGTCATTATAGATTGTGCTAATAACATCAATCAAGATCTGGATCTCCTATGGTTTCTTTTTGTCTCTTCTTTTCAATAAACTTTTGTCTTTATGTATGACTGATTTGTTTTGGAGTTTTATTGAGATATAATTTATATACCATACAATTCATCCACTTAAAGCATATAATTCACTGGTTTTTATTATATTCACAGAGCTGTACAACCATCACATATATAATTTTAGAACAATTTCATCACTCCACAAAAGAAACCATTGCTAATGGGTACAGACTCAATAACAATGACCATCTGTTTTGTTTGTTTTAAGCTAACTATTGTGTATGTAAGGTTGTATAGACAACCTAAGACTTGGGATAATATTATCTCCCTCCATAAAAGCTTGGGGTTGAAATCATTTAGTAAATTTCTATCATGTTGTAGCTGAAGATACTCAAGTGTAGTACAAAGATGAAGTGATGAGTCCAAGATTCTACTCTAGCTATGGACAGAAACAGGATGAAAGGTTCATTTATGTTAGTTCTACTCCACAGATGTAATGTATAGTATATAAAGAGAGAGTAAATATCAAATGAAAGAAATTAGAATATGCAACTGAGGTAAAGATGTATTACAGAAAATGCATTGTTCTGAGACTATAGAAATCAGCAGTATATCTATACATTGCTCTTTTATTCCTTCTTTCATTTTTTACTGTAATATCATGACACTTAAAATTACATTTCATTTTCCCTGTATTAAATTTCATTGGCTTCAGAGTTCATTTTTTTTTTTTATAATCACAAAAACACTTGTTTCCATAGTGGACAATTTTATTTTATTTTTTAAATTTTTAACGTTTATTTATTTTTGAGAGAGAGAGAGAGACAGAGTGTGAGCAATGGAGGGATGGCAGAGAGAGGGAGACACAGAATCTGAAGCAGGCTCCAGGATCTCAGCTGTCAGCACAGAGCCAGATATGGGGCTCAAACTCACAAACCATGAGATCATGACCTAAGCCAATGTCAGGCACCTAACTGACTAAGCCGCCCAGATGCCCCCAGAGTGGAAATTGAAAACAAAAAATGTTTACTTATTTGAGAGAGAGAGTGAGTGGGAAGGGGCAGAGAGAGGGGGAGAGAGAATCTCAAGCAGGTTCCACACTGTCAACACAGAGCCCGAAACGGGCTGTCTCCCACAAACCAAGAAATCGTGACCTGAGCTGAAATTAAGAGTGGGATACTTAACTAACTCAACCACCCAGGACCCCCAGCAGTGGACAATTGTATTAAGTATGTTTAATTCAAATTTGAGTTGTAATTTTAAGTTTGAGATTACATGTAAGTACAAACAGAATAATTAACTTCTTGAAAGCAAGCATAACATCAATTGTGTTTTTCCTTACAAGTCTAGGTATAGAATATATCATCTTTTATAAAGTAACTATGCATTCATAAAATGACCATGCATTCTGTTAAGGTAGTAGTGACTTATTCTGGCATGAAATAAGCTCAGGTAAAATTTTTTACATAATCAAGAATTTAATGCAGTATCTTTAGCTCCACAGAACAAATATATTAAAATAACTCCCTTCGTGTTAAAATAACATATGGTTCTACATTTTACAACAATTGGTGAAATTTATAGAGAAAATTGAAATGGACAAGCAGATAGTATTAAAATCACCAAGCATGTTATTGAATTAGAAGTAATTAACTATGCTTTAAAAAAGCAGCTACCATAGGATTTAGGATAATAAACTTATATTTCAAACTGACTTAAGTTGAGGCCTGATTATGCTATGTAAAAAATTAAGAATATATGAATAGTAATGTTTTCTAAAATCTGTAAGGTTATAAAGTATAAATATATCTATTACACATTTATTACTGCTGTAGAAATTTTTAAAATTCATAATTCACGGTCTGTGAACATTATGCTTTAACTTGATTTCTTCTTTTAGACCCTTTGGTTGTTGTTTAGTGAAGTTTATTTTCTGTGCATATTTACGTCAACAAAAGAATTTCTATGATTTCCATTTAATTAAAGCTACAATAATTAAGTTAATTAGTGTGATAGGCAGAATACTAAGATCCTCTGTTTTAGTTCCCTCAAGTTAAGCCACTGATTATGTTATATTACCTGGCAAAGGGATCTTGCAGATGTAATTAAGGTTTTTAATCAGTTGACTTTGAGTTAATCAAAAGGGAGATTATCCAGGCAAGCCTAACTTAATCACCTGAGCCCTTTAAAAGCAGGTTGTCTTTGGCTGTTTATAGAAGCGAGACAGATTCAAAGGATGCAAGAGATTCAAGGAAGGTTCTCTATTGCTGTGGTGGAGGCAGGCACAGAGCAAAGACCTGAAGCAGCCTCAGAGGCAAGGGCAGTTCCTCTCTGACAACCAACAAGAAAATGAAGACCTCAGTCCTGTAGCCATAAAGTAATGAATCCAGCTAACAACCTGAAGAATGAACCAGCAAGCAAACATTTCCCAGGACCTCAAGATGAGAACTCAGACTGGCTGACACCTGGATGTCAATTTGTGATACCCTGAGCAAAGAACCCAGTCATACACCCCCCTGGAATTCTGACCTACTGAAGCTATAGATAATAAATAGGTGTTGTTTTAAGCTGCTAAGTTTACTATAATTTGTAATGCAGCAGTAGACAACTGATACAATCAGTAAAATTTGCTGGATGAAAATTCCTTACATGTTCAAAGAGACGAAATGTAGGCTGGTTTAGAGTACCGGTTGCCTGCAGATAGGTAAGATATGTGAGAAGCTTAGTGTGGGAAGAACTGGGGCCCAGAGAAGGCTTTCCCAGAGTCCAAATTTTGTCTGAATCTTCACATGAATATGGATTAATAATTTGGATTTGAAGAATCATAGTGTCCTGAAAAATTCCTGGAAGTAGAAGTTAGCTTTATAGCTATTAAATGATGGGAAGCTCTAAAGGCTAGAAGCAGCAGCTTTTTCTATGGGTGGTTCCGGAGTAAAGAGAGAATATAGATCATGTAAGAATTTAAAATATCAAAAGTGACATGCACACTCCTGGATGAGAAGTGAGAAGCACAAAGAGAGAGAAATTTGAGAAAATTGATAGGGAAAAGAAAAACATCTTAGAAATAATTAATTATGGAAAGAACACAATACCAGAACCGTCTGATAGCCAGGGAGGAAGAATTGGTTATGTTTTAACAGATACTTGCAGTGCCTCAGTGAAAATAAATGTTTAATGGGAATTTCTTTCAGGCACTATAGTAGATGTAGGAGTAATATTTTAGTACTTCCTCTGAGTTACACCCTATAAGTTGTGTGTGTGAATCACATTTGTACCAGTGCAGTCTTGAATAGCTCCATTATCTTGGCAGCTAGCAAAATATAAAGTATTTACATTTATAATATAAAATGTTTTTAAATGTTTATTTATTTTTGAGAGATAGAGACACAGTGTGAGCGGGGAGGGTCAGAGAGAGAGAAAGAATCTGAAGAGGCTCCAGGCTCTGAGCTGTCAGCACAGAGCCTGACACGGGGCTCGAACCCAAAAGCCATGAGATCATGACCCAAACCGAAGTTGGATGCCCAACCGACCCAGCCACCCAGGCACCCCTATATTTATAATAAATATAATACATATAATATAATATAATATAATATAATATAATATAATATAATATAATATAATATAATATATAGATACTATTTGCTAATATTTTTAAAACTGAGTTTTTCCAATGATGAATCCAAATGACTAACTCCATCAAAAATAGAAAGCAAAAAATACAGTTATGCTCTATTGTATATTTTACCCTTTTACTTTTTTGGTAACAAATACAAAGGGTGATACATCTTTAGAATAAACACTCCCTTTAATACATAAATGTATGTGTTTAAAAGATTTCTGTTGACTCTTAGACTCTTTGTTGACCCTAACTCTGATGAAAACTGTGATTAAATGTGTAGTAGACTAAGCTCACAAAAGCTAAAAAAAATAAGATTACTATTTTCAAGAAAACTCAAGAAGTGTTAACATTAAATGTTTTCTTAAAGTCATTACCCTTAGTTTAGTTTCCTAGGCTGCGTAACAAACTGTCACAAACTGAGTGACTTTAAACAAACAAACAGGGGCGCCTGGGTGGCGCAGTCGGTTAAGCGTCCGACTTCAGCCAGGTCACGATCTCGCGGTCCGTGAGTTCGAGCCCCGCGTCAGGCTCTGGGCTGATGGCTCAGAGCCTGGAGCCTGTTTCCGATTCTGTGTCTCCCTCTCTCTCTGCCCCTCCCCTGTTCATGCTCTGTCTCTCTCTGTCCCAAAAATAAATAAACGTTGAAAAAAAAAAGTCTAAAACTTAAAAAAAAAATAAACAAAAACTTAAATTTGTTCTTACAGAATTCTGGTGGCTAGAAATCTGAAACCAAGGTATCAGAAAGGTTGGTTCTTTCTTGAGGGCTCTGAGGAAGTCTGTTCTGTGCCTCACACCTAGCTGCTAGTGGTTGCCATCAAATCTTGGTGTTTCCTGGCTTCTAAGTGTCTCCAATCTCTGCTTCTGTCATCAAATGGCTTTCTTTCTGTATGCGCCTGTGTTTAATTTTCCCTTTTATTATAAGGACTCCAGTCATTGGATTTAGGGACCTCCCTATCCAATATGACTTAATCTTAACTTGATTTACATCTGCAAAGACCCCATTTTTAAATCAGGTCACATTCACAGGTACCAGGGGTTATGTGAACATATCTTTTTGGGGGACACAGTTCAACTCACAACACCTCTTTTAAATTTTTCTCAACGATTGTATCAGGATTCTCCAGAAAAACAGAAAAAAATATATATATACACATATATATACACATATACATACATATATACACACATACATACAGACATACATATACACATGCACACACATATATGCACACACATATACACACATAAATGTGTGGCTGAAAATAAATGGGTTGGGGCTAGCTGTAGGACCTTGTCAGGTTATCATTAGGAATTTCAACATGGTTCTATGTGCATCATATATTTATAGTAAGGAAGCTATTTTTAACAGCTATATGTTTTTTTGAAATGTAGCTGTTTTGACATGTAGAGGATATATTGAGGACATTAGTGGCTTGTGTCAGGGTAAATTATTAGGAGGTTATTGCTATGGTCAGTCAAGAGAAGACGGTGGTCTGCAATGTTGGAATAGGTGTGAGAATGCAGAGCATGAGATATAAATGGGAGAGACCTCTTCATTTCATGTAAAACACAGAATGCCTATTTAAACCACAGGTAGTAAATGAGACTCAAAAACTGTAGACAAAGAAGGTAAATTTGTCATTCAGTAAGCATCAAGCACCGTCTTTCTTTCTACAAAGCATTTCATGACAGGATCTGATACCGTGACAATATAAGGCTTGCCCAGCCTCCATTTCCACATTCCAACCCATCTTCAGCTCAGTAACAGTAAAAACATCAGCAAAAGATTTTAGGCTTCAGTGGTGGGAGCTGGAAGGGATGCTCAAGGTGGAAAAGGACCCAGGGAGGTAAGGTAGAGGAAAATAAGGTATTTTGCTGACTCACATCTGCAAAATAGGATTTGTTGAAGGTGAATTTAAAATGACTTTTTAAAAATGTCTTCTAGTTGCTATGTAAATTTTTGATATTATAAATGAGGTAGTCAACTTTAGACAAATGCTTGTACTATCATTTAAAAATTATTTGGAAGAGGGGCGCCTGGGTGGCTCAGCCAGTTAAGCCTCCAACTTCGGCTCAGGTCATGATCTCATAGTTGGTGAGTTTGAGCCCAACTTCGGGCTTCGTGCTGACAGCTCAGAGCCTGGACCTTGCTTCAGATTCTATGCCTCCTTCTCTCTCTTTTCCTTCCCCGCTCTCCCTCTGTCTCTCTCTCTCTCAAAAATAAATAAAGATTTAAAAAAAAATTTAAAGATAAAAATAAAACAATAAAAATTCTTTGGAAGTGAGAAGTTATAGTTAACTTCAGGACAATGTAGCCTTCTAACCTCTAAAATCTATGACTTATTGTCAATTAGCATTGGTAACTGCTAAATATATCTCTCACTCTACTATTCAACAGTTCAGTGCGAATTGAGATTTTTCAGTAATGACCTCTTAATCTCCTCATTTCCCTAGATCTTCTTTTAGCATGAATTTTTCACTTTAGCCCTGAGTTATGGTTCCAGATTTTTATCTATATTGAGTTGCATGCCTTCGTCCTTTGTAAGAGAATTAACCTAGATATATAAGTATGCAGTTACATTCCTCTTTGTTTGCTGTCTTTTCCAATTAGCCCCTTTATTTAAATTTTAAAGTCAGAATTTCATTACTATGTTTTAATTAATTTGCTTTAATGTTCACTGTGAAATTCTACCGACTTTCCCTGCATTGCATCAAAAGTAATTCTCTTATTATGTATCATGACTGAATGTTTCACAAGTTAATATTTCCCAGTGATTCATTATGCATTTGATGTTTTAAGAGCTTATAAAATATAAGAAATAAATGTAAAAGAAACTTTTAGTTTATGGAATCACATTCAGTTGGGGTGTTAAAGCTTCCCTAATGTTGATATGAGACTGATTAAGGGATATAAGAGACTGGCTGAGGGATTCCTTTGTAATACACAATCTCACATGCCTCTAGGTATACATTTTTAAATTATGCCTGTGACTCATTGTACTGTCTGTGTTTAAGTGTCATTACTCCTAAGGTTCTGCAGTAGCACTGAGATCTGCCTTATGGTTAAATATCAGGCAATCTAATTTTCTCTCTCTCAGCACCTTCCTCCACCCCTCTCCCAGGGCTTCCCTATGAGCATTTTTTCTGTGGTAGTCTGTTACATTAGCAATAGGAAACTAATAAGATGTTGGTACCTGGAAGTGTGCTGCTGCTATAACAAATACCAAAAAAAATGTGGAAGTGGCTTTAAAACAGTAATGGGTAGAAGCTGGGAGAAGGTTGAGGAGCATTATAGCGAAAAGCCTAGATTTCCTTGAACAGACCATAGGAAGAATTAGGGCATTAAAGGAGCAGGTAATGGAGACTCAGAGCAAGTAAGAATGCACAGTGGAGAAAACCTATATTGTCTTGGAGGATATTTAAAGCATTATAAATAGACTATTGGCAGAAATATGGGATATTAAAGCCACCGCTAGTGAAAGTTCAGAAGAAATAAAGAAAATGTCACTGGAAAGGGAAGGAAAAGGCTTGCTATTAAATGGCAGGAAATTTAGCTGAATTGTGTCAGTTGTATGGAAAGCAGAAGGTGTAAGTGATGAACTTGAGTGTTTAGCTGAGGAGATTTCCAAGGAAAGTATTAAAGATGTGGCTTGGTTTCTCCTTGTTACTTGTACTAAGTTGTGAGAGAAAAGATATAAATTGAAGGACAAACTATTAAGCAAAAAGGAACCAAGCTGGATGATTAGGAAAATTCTCACATTATCTAGATTTCAAAAGATGCTACTATTAACAGATTCACTGTCAGGAAAGCATGCTCTGGAGAGAAAGCCACTGGTATAACTAGCCAACCTTTGTGAGTGCCCGCAAGAGATTAAAAGAGCAGTGTATTTAATCACCCAGAGAGATTTCTGAATTGATTAGGCATGTTAATCCTGGATTTCCTCAGTTATCCCATCAGAAATCAGGGGTAGTGACAAGATTGTCTAGAAAAATCTGTGGACAAGCCTCTTGTCTAATAAAGTGAACTCCCATGACATATGGTAGAAACCACCAAGATTCTTGAAGTGTTACCAGCAGAAACGCCACCTGTTTGTACTGAAAGGGACAAAAAGAGATGTGACTACAAAGTCAGAAGTGAGAATGATGCAACTATATGCCACAAAATGCAGGCAGCCAGCCTCTAGAAGCTATGAAAGGCAAGGGACACCTTCCCTCCTAGAGCCTCAGGAGACGCCAACCTGGTCAACACCTTGACTTTAACCCAGTGAGACTGATTTGATACTCTGACCTTCATAATTGTATGACTCTGTGTGTGTGTGTGTGTGTGTGTGTGTGTGTGTGTGTGTGTGTAAGATACTCATTTTGTTATAATTTGTTACAGCAGCAATAGGAAGCTTTTACTGATTACGATTTTCTTTAGAATCATTATTACATTATTGGATAAAGGAAGATATGAGTGGGTCTTTAATAGTGGATTCTGGGTAGATTTTCTTGAAAAATACATTGACAACAATTATTTTTATAAATGAAATCAGGTTCTTTTGCCAGGTCATCAAAAATATTCAATCCTTGCTAGAATGTAAGCTTCCCAAGGGGAAGGGCTCTACGTTTCTTATTTTTACTGTTTCTCCAGGATCTAATAACACCAGTGTCTCCTCTTGGTATGCACTCAATAAAGAGTTATTAACTCGAAAATGTAAATTAATTAATGGTTTATTATATCTAACATTTTTACTTAACTCTTTTGTCTTAGCACAAAATTTTCATTTTTGGTTACTTCTAATGACCTTATATCTTAAGTGATAGAGTTCCATAATAATTAGTTCACTAAGCTTCTTTCCCCTCCACTCTATCCTTCTTCCAGATTAATCATTCTAAAACAGAGCTCAGAATATCACTTTTCTGCACAGTAACCTGGAGACATAATGACTTACCCATTAATCATACACTTCTTAACCTGCCATCTAGGGCCCTCTTGACTATAGCTTCACCGTATTTTTCTAGCTTAAACTCACTGTCACCCTACCTATAATCTATTCCAACTTCTGCTTTCCTACCCTAAACTTTCCCACATCTCCATCTCGTCCAGTTGAAATGGTGTTTACTGTCACTACCACTACACCTGTTAAAATCCTAGCCAACTATCAACTATCTCCTTTAAACTGCCTTTTTAAACTCCCTTAAAAAGACATCTTTCTCCTCTTTGAACTCTCAAGGAACTTTTTGTAACTATAGTAATTTGTGTGCCATTTCTCCATATTGCCTTATCCTAATTAGGTGATAAGCTCCTTAAGATGAGGAACTATGTCTTGCTCATCTTGTTATCTTCTAAGTACTAAGAACAGTATGGTCCTAAATTAAAAAAAAAAAAAAAGATTGTTCAATTCTTTTTTTTTTAACGTTTATTTATTTTTGAGACAGAGAGAGACAGAGCATGAACGGGGGAGGGTCAGAGAGAGAGGGAGACGCAGAATCCGAAACAGGCTCCAGGCTCCGAGCCATCAGCACAGAGCCTGACGAGGGGCTTGAACTCATGAACTGTGAGATCATGACCTGAGCCGAAGTCGGACACTTAACCGACTGAGCCACCCAGGTGCCCCAAGATTGTTTAATTTCTTAACACATCCATTTATTTCAAGAATATAAATTCTGGAGGCACCTGGGTGGCACAGTTGGTTAAGCATCCAGCTCTTGATTTTGGCCTAGGTTATGATCTCACAGTTTGTGAGTTTGAGCCCCACATCAGGCTCTGTGTTAATGGCATGGAATCTATCTCTCCTTCTCTTTGTTCCATCCTGCTTGTGTACACATGTGTGTGTGTTCTCTCTCTCTCTCTCTCTCTCTCTCTCTCTCTCTCTCAAATTTAAAAACTTAAAAATAATTAAAAATAAAAATAAAATAAAAATAAAAACATATTCTAAACTCTGCCAATTTCTCAGCTTCTAAGTTATTTTCCCATTCTTTGTGTGTGTGGTGGGGGAGGATTATGACAGAGGAAGTAATTATGTAATTGAAGACTTAAATTTTTTAAGCTTAGAATCAATATTTAATGAAGTGTGACCTTAATTTCATCCTGCTGTTTTATCAAAAGGAATATCAAGTGCTTTAGAAATTTTAGGTTTAGCCATGTGATCAACCTGATGAGCCATTATACCACTTTTCATGGAGTTAATTCTAGAACCTAACAGGACATATGAATCTTATCCAAGATAATAACCTGAGGTATTATATTGGATAGTCTTTATACAAATAAAGAAAATTTCTATGCCCTTTAGACTATGGCAAATTGGATTGAAATTTAGAAAAATAAAAATCATCCAAAGTGGGAATCTTAGTGTTATTCTTTGAAACTCAAGTCACTGAAATATTTTAGGTATATGCATTTCAGAAAACTCTATGGATTATTTATTCATTTGTTTTTGAAATTTACAAAGTCATAGTAAGCTGATATCAAATATATTCTGTTTACATTCTGTTTACTCACTGAATAAAAAATTGAATGCTACACAAATCTAGCACCACGTGCCTTGGTTTTCTTCCCCCTTGAATTACTTTGATAGCAAAGCTCTTTTTAAGAATATTCTATGATTATAAGAAGGGAGGTGTGTGGAGGGATGGGTTAAATAGGTGAGGGGGATTAAAGAGTGCACTTGTGTTGATCACCAGGTATTGCATGGAAGTATTGAGTGACTATATTGTACACCTGAAACTAATGCTGTATGTTAACTATCTTGAATTTAAATAAATACTTAAAAAAGAAACTAAAAAAAGAATATTCTATAAATATTGGCCTCTTAACAGAGCATCTTACTGAAAAATATGACTTCTGGGGCACCTGGATGATTCAGTTGGTTGAGTGTCCAACTTTGGCTCAGGTGATAATCTCCTGGTCTGTGAGTTCAACCCCGTGTCGGGCTTTGTGCTGACAGCTCAGAGCCAGGAGCCTGCTTGGGATTCTGTGTCTCCCCCTCTCTCTGCCCCTCTACCACTTGTGCTCTGTCTCTCTCAAAAACTAAATAAACACAAAAAAATTTTTAAAAAGTATGACTTCATGTAGAGGGATTTTTTTTAACATCAAATTTGATCCTTTCATCTTATAAGTAAAAGATACAGTTTTCTGCTGTCAGCTGGTTCCAAAGCATATTTGATGAGTAATAGTGAAACAAGTTCATAATGATAAAATAATCATTCCAGTGTCTATTAAAGTAAATTTTCATTGCTTCAGGATATAGCAAATAATTTGGAATCCAGATCAATTTAGGTATTATGTTATTTGCCTTATCTTTTGTTACCCAAAAATGGTTGTTAGAAAAAGAATTAGTAGCAAGCCAGAGTAGAAAAGTAGAAAAGTAGAAAAATTTGATATATTAATTTGTTTTCAAGCACACAAAATAGAATGGGAAATTCCCAGGCCCTGGGAGCAGTAAATATGAAGAGCAGTAAATCACATGTTCACACACATTGTTCAATGTTCTGACAAACTTAAACTGTTGCATTATTGTAAATCAGTTGGGAATTTTATCTTATTTATAATACTTTTGGATGCATCTTTTTGTGAACATCACATTTTATGCAGGTAGATTATAAGAGATAGCCTCTGTTAATGTCTGATTAGGCCCCTTTAAATCTCTTTGGCCTTGGCCAAATCCCTTTACTTATCTGAGCTCAATTTTCTCATCTGTATAACATCTATTTCCTTTGAGATACATAGTTGCACAACTTGAAGTATGTTAAAATTGTTTAGAGCTTTCCTGAATCCTAGTACTAATCATCAGAAACTGTGTACAGATTCTGTATTCTTTAAATATTTGTACTGTCTTTGGTAGAGCTAACTTCCCTTTGAAATAAATCGTAGTAGGGAAAAAAACCCAAACCACTTACCCAGTGGTAAGACAGATGTAAATACATAATAATGAGATGCTGTGATATGATTGGGTATAATGTATCCTCCTCAGTTTGGGAAATGCTACAGCAAGGTTGCTGACTAAGTGCCTATTTTTTACATTAACAACATATTTCCTCAAAAATGACTAGTATTTCTATATGAAATGCAATAACAGTAAGTAGAAAAGACCATATGAAATGGTGTGTGTAGGCAACAACTCTGTATGGTTATTTTTATGTCTTATTCCTTTTTGACTGATGAGGGATTTAGAGTTGAGAATCCAAATGCATTGCTCAGCAACACTCAGCTAGTATGTGGTAAGACTGTCTTACCTCATGCCCATGCTTTCATCACCGTGTTACAACACTTCCCAGGAAATTTACTAGTATGAAAGAAAGTAAAATATTGTGTATTTTGGATGAAGGATGGGACATTTTATTAGAGACAGATTTATTTTATATTTCCTCAGCATTTCTGTAAAAACTTTCCATTTTGTAATAAAATTTCCATTGTCTCATGTTTTAAAATATTGCTGCTTTTCTAGGACTGAAATTTAAGAAAATATTGCTACCTTGAGTGTTTTACCTGCTGAAAAATATACAATGAATCTTTAAGTCTGTTATTCCTTTTTCAGGTTTTTAAGGAGTCCAAGATTCTGAGAAATTGTATTGCTTTCTTTAATGCTATTCAATGATCACACATGAAAATATATAAAAATTGTATATACAAATTACTTGTTAAATTAATTATGTAAACTTGAATATTCTGTTATTTGCCCACTCATTTTAGGGGGTTAGTAGTAACTCACATTTAATTTTTTTCTTTTTTTTTTTATTTTTTTTCTTACATAATTAGAAAATTTTTTTAAGTAGAAGAGAGGAAATATGCTTGATAGAGTACTTGTGAATCCACATGATTTGTGTTTCAGTGTTTGCTATTTTATAATTTAAATAACTAAAAAAATGAAATGATTAAGCAAAACACAGAAAAAGAAGAATTGCTGGTGTAGCCTGTGGAACACTCTTTTATTATTTTTCTTAGATTTTCACTATTATTAAATAGTGAACTTCCTTTTATGGCATGACACTAGCCCTGAAATTAAGAGATGAAACATTTTTATTTTGTTAAATCTGTGCTTAAACTAATAGTCGGCATTTATAGCTTTGAAATATATATCCCATATTAGAGGTTTCCTAATTTTTTGTGTTAGTAATTTCTGGAATTGTTCTACTTGTATACTTTCATGAAACACATCAATATTATTTCCTACCGTGTGTGTGTGTGTGTGTGTGTGTGTGTGTGTGTGTGTGTGTAAAACGTGGGAAATAGTCATTTACTGACAAAAACAAATATTACTCTTATTTCTTACTTCAAACTGAAATACGAT
Organism: Felis catus; assembly: GCF_018350175.1. Classification (NCBI taxonomy): domain Eukaryota; kingdom Metazoa; phylum Chordata; class Mammalia; order Carnivora; family Felidae; genus Felis; species Felis catus. Next base: position 75,563,444 of record NC_058370.1, read on the forward strand.
GATATAATGGACGATGCACCTACATGATTATTGAGTCGTTCACTCTTTACTTCTTAATGACCTAAAATAACCAAATTGATGTTTGTGTAACCAGTGGATCAATAATTTGTTATATGGTTATGTCATTGGTTTATTTTTTTGATACAGGATTTTAAAGCATGTGTATACATTAGTGGCAGCTTTAAAAATAATACAGTTTTAAGCTTCTGTAAATAAAATCTTAAGACTCTTTAATTTCTTCTTTATCAATATGGATGCCTCTTATTTCTTTTCTTGTCTGATTGCTGTGGCTAGGACTTCTAGTACTATGTTGAATGAGAGTGGTGAGAGTAGACATCCTTGTCTTGTTCCTGATCTTAGAGGGAAAGCCCTCAGTTTTTCCCCATTGAGGATAATGTTAGCTGTTGGTTTTTCATAGTTGGCCCCTATTATGTTGAGGTATGTTCCCTCTAACCCTTTTTGTTGAAAGTTTTTATTATGAATGGATGTTGAATGTTGTCAAATGCCATTTCTGCATCTACTGAGATGAGCATATGATTTTTATCTTTCAGTTTGTTGACATGGTATGTGATGTTGATTTGATTTGTGAATCCCAGAAATAAATCCCACCAGATCATGGTGAATGATTTTTGAAATGTATGTAGTTTGCTGTCGTGACCGGCGTGACAAACACCGAGGTCAGGGTCCTGAGGGTAGGGGAATGCAAGAAAAAAGAGAGAGAAGAAAGTTTGGGAACAGGAGGGTCCCCTGGGCTGATGGCCCAAGTGACGGCTTTATTGTTGCTGTACACAATCTTTTATATCCAGACTCTTATGGGTCAGGCCATTCTAAGAATAAACAGGTTTCACATAATCGCTGCCAACCAAAACATTTAGTTCTGTGTTTCTTGTGCATGTTCTAGACGGGTCACAACAAGACCTTGTTGATAAGATTGCTAGCAAAACACAATTCCCATGTTTGTTTCTATCTGACTCGGGGTAGAAAAAGGGAGGTAGCATTACTGCCAACACCTGCAGACCACAGGCTTCAGGAATTAACTTTCTCAGCCTTGACAAGGCTTTCGTATGCCCTTGAAAGTGGGGGAATGGGAGGGGGAACCACCGGGTTGGCTAAGTCAACAGGGAACGTTGCTTGACCCGGTCTCAGCCTGGCTCCAGGGCCCGGCCCCCCACAGTTTGCTAATGTTTTGTTGAGGATTTTTGCATCTATCTTCATCAGCGATATTGGCTTGTAGTTTATTTTTTTGTTGTGTCTTTGGTTTTGGTATCAGGGTAATGCTGGCCTTGTAGGATATATTTGGAAGCTCTCCTTCCTCTTCTATTTTTTGGAATAGTTTGAAGAGAATAGGCATTAACTCTTCTTTAAATGTCTGATAGAATTCACTTGTGAATCCTTCTGGTCGTGCACTTTTATTTTCTGGTAGTTTTTTTTTGTTTGTTTTGTTTTTTACAAATTCATTACTTGTAATTGGTCTATTCAGAATTTCTATTTCTTTATGGTTCAGTTTTGGAAGATTGTATGTTTCTAGGAATGTATTCATTTCTTTTAGGCTGTCCAGTTTGTTAGCATATAGTTTTTCATAGAATTCTCTTATAACCCTTTGTATTTCTGTGGTATCAGTTGTTACTTTTCCCTCATTTAGGATTTTATTTATTGGGGTCCTTTCTCTTTTTTTTGATGAGACTCTGCGGAAAAGGATGGTTGTTCAGTAGCAAATGAAGATATAGTAGGAGAGAAGTTTTACTTTGTTTTGGGGAAATATCTTCATAGTAACATATTCTACCCATACAAACAGCTTTCCATATCTTGCAGTTTGCAACATACTTTTCCTAAATGAATAATGCAACATATCTGTTATGGTGGAGAGTTTCTTGTATCACATTGTTTATTCGTGTTTTTCTTATAGAAAAATCCATTTTTAAGCCTGTACTGGTAAATGATTGGATTTTTGGATATAATAGTGTGAGTTTAATTTTATCCATGCTGTTTAATCTGTTTAATAATCTATTTAATAATAATGTATAATAACTATACACTTTTCTAAGTTCAAATTGCAGAATGTGGTGGAGAAGGAGGTGTGATACCCAGATATTTCATTAAGGAAACACTTATTGTCCCACTAACTATGAGTGGTAGCAGCTCTCCGCTGCAGAGAACTGTCTTGCCCAAGTTCATGTTCTTCTAAGAGCAGGCCACAATTGATAACTGCTTGAATCAGAAGCATAAAGACTTGGTCATTTTGACCCATGCATGACAATTCTGATGGACCATTTAGTTCCACAGGTCCCTGTGGGATTGACTGAAACCACTGGGCCTGGGCTGTAACACACTTCTGCCTTGGCCCTTATAGTCATCCTGCATACTCAACTCTGCCTGAGATTCTGCTTCCCTGGAGAATTATCCAACTTGTAATACAGAGATAAGAACTCAGGGAGCTCAGAGGAGAAAAGAATCCTATTGTGGAACACACACACACACACACACACATATTTAAGATTATTTAACCCCCTTGTATATATAATATATAATATAATAAATATATTAATATAATATTAATATATATTACATTTATATATAATATAAACTATGTAATATAAAACTAGTGCCAAAGAACATGATGTAGTTAAATACACATTGGGATTATTCTAAAAATCATATGTTAATATTTCTAAGAATTAATTTAAAAATGTTTTTAAAGTCTTGCTTAAAACCATGCATAAGCATAAATATTTATAACTTATATATAATTTTCTATAGAGCATTATATGTAAGCATTGTAGGAGTTCAATAAGGTTTTTAGACAATTTTGTGTGAATTTTAGAATAATTCCAATATGTAGCTGTGCCAGTATTTAATTATATCATATTGTTTGGCATTAGCTTTTCTTTCCTTCAGGTTTCTCTTATTATAGATCATGTTACAACAAACATTCTTTTTGTAAATTTTGTGCATGAGAGTTCCTTTTTATTCCTCTTACAACTCTGATTATTACAAAATTGAACTGTTTTATAGTTATAAAAAGTATTTTTATAAGTATATTTATTTGTAGATAGAAGAGTTGCATTTTGTAATATAAGCTGTTCCAATAGAATGTTAATAAAGCACTAAAACAGAGCCTAAATAAAATTCAGTTTATTAGACTGGGTTTTGTGGATTATAATTATAAATTAATCATGAACTTTTTGTCCAGGCTCTGTGTTTTGAGAAAAGTATAGAATTTTATAAACTGGATCTCTCTTGTCTTCAATTATTTGTATTACACTTTTAAAAATATATTGATGCACTTAGGAAACAGGTTTTAGGGCAACCTGTTTTCCAAACTGTTAATTCTGCCCTATTATTAAAGTTTTTCTACAGCTTATAATTGGCTTCACTAGTTTTTCTTATGATCTATAATAGTCAGTTTATAACCAAATTTAATGCTGCTAATCCATTTTTCTGGATGACCTATAATGCCTAGGATTTCTGGTTATCTAATACTTGTTAGAGATACATATTTTTAGCCCCAGTATCTTCTAACTGGATGACATCAAATTGGTAGCAGTTATTTATTTTTTTGCTGCACCTAAGTTGCTGATGGAAATGTCCATGTAACTTAAGAGCTAAGTCTATAAATATATGTGCATCATGATTGGAAAGCTGCTTCCAGTAGGTTCAGAAAATGTAAGTCTGCAAAGGAATCTGTAACTCAAATATCCCTAGTTATTTCTTATATATTTTATATTTTATATAGTTTTTGTTATGTGTGTTCATTCAAACTGGAACAACATGTAGAAATATTTTTCCAAAAGCATTACACATTTATGCTTTATTAAAGCAATTTTATATCATTAATATTGAATTTTATCAGGCATTAGTAAAGCAATTATTAATGTGTTCTTATTTTTTAAATTTTCTTGGAGTGCCTGGGTGGCTTAGTCAGTTAAGCGTCCAGCTTTGGCTCAGGTCATGATGTCATGGTTGATGAGTTCAAGCCCCATGTCTGGCTCTGTGCTGACAGCTCAGAGCCTGGAGCCTGCTTTGGATTCTGTGTTTCCCTATTTCTCTGCCCCTAAACCACTAGCGCTCTGTCTCTCTGCATCTCAAAAATACATAAACATTAAAAAATATAGAAAATAGGGGCGCCTGGGTGGCACAGTCGGTTAAGCGTCCGACTTCAGCCAGGTCACGATCTCGCGGTCCGTGAGTTCGAGCCCCGCGTCGGGCTCTGGGCTGATGGCTCAGAGCCTGGAGCCTGTTTCCGATTCTGTGTCTCCCTCTCTCTGCCCCTCCCCCGTTCATGCTCTGTCTCTCTCTGTCCCAAAAATAAATAAAAAACGTTGAAAAAAATATAGAAAATAAAATAAAGTAAAATAAAATAAAATAAAAAATTCTTAAAACAACCCTCCCATGTCCTAGGCAATTTTGCATTTAAGCTATGATTAGTTGGTCAAATACCCAGAGAAAGAGTCTGTCTCATTTTTTATCAACTAGAGGCCAGTGTGTTCAATATGACTCCTAATCTCACACACCTGACAGGTAATAACTTTTTACTTTTCTTTGGGAAATATTGATATATTCATGATCTTAGAGGAAAAGTGCCCAGTTTCTCACCATTAACATGATGTTAGATAGAGTTGTTTTCCTTTTTTTAATCTTTTATTTTTCAGAGCAGTTTTAGGTACACAGCAAAATTGAACAGAAGGTATGGGATTTCCCATATACACCTTGCTCTCACACATGCATAACCTCCCCCATTATCAACAGCCCATACGATGGTATTAAATTTGTTACAATGGACTACATTGACATATCATCACCCAAAGTCCATAGTTTAGAGGTGGATTCAGACTTGGTGTTGTATATTCTATGGGTTTTGACAAATGTATAATGACATGTATCCACTATTGTATTATCATACAGAATAGTTTTACTTCCCTAAAAATTATGTATGCTCTACTTATTCATGGATTCCTTTCCACTAACCCTTGGAAATCACTAATATCTTCACACTGTCCATCATTTTGTCTTTTCCAGAATGTCATATAGTTGGAATCATGCAGCATGTAACCTTTAAAGTTTGGCTTCTTTTACTTAGTAATATTCATGTAATTTCTCCATATCTTTTCATGGCTTGACAGGTCATTTCTTTTTAGCAGTGAATAATATTCATTGTCTGAATATACCAGTTTGTCCGTTCACCGACTGATGGACATTGTGGTTGCTTCCAAGTTTGGCAATTATGAATAAAGCTGTTATAAACACCCATGTGTAGTTTTCGTGTGGACATAAGTTTTCAACTCATTTGGGTGAATGCCAAGGAGTGTAAGTGCCAGATCCTATGGTTAAGAGTATGTTTAGTTTTGTAAGAAACTGTCAAACTGTCTTCCAGAATGACCATACCATTTATCTTTCCCACCAATAACAAACAACAGTTCCTGTTGGTCCACACCCTAATTAGCATTTTGCGTTGTCAGTGTTCTAGATTTTGGCCATTCTAATGGGTGTGCATCTCATTGTTTTAATTTGCAATTCTCTTTTGGCATATGATGTTGAATGTCTTTTCATATGCTTCTATGCCATCTGTATATCTTCCTTAAAGAAGTGCCTGTCTTGGCTCATTTTTTCACTGCGTTGTTTGTTTTCATATTGTTAAGTTTTAAGAATTCTTTACAATTTTTGGACAGTAATCCTTCATTAGGTGTATCTTTTGCAAAAAATGACTCCCAGTTTGTGGCTTATATTTCATTCTTTTGACATTGTTTTTATTTTAATAAAAGTGCAACTTAGCAATTATTTCATGGATCATGTCTATGATATTGTATTAAGAAAGACATCACCAAACCTAGTGTCATTTAGATTTTCTCCTATGGGTTTTAGGATTTTTGTAAATAATATTTATCAATCTAAGGAATTCCCCTCTATTTCTAGTTTGCTTGGCAGTTTTATTATAATAGGTGTTAGAGTTTGTCAAATAACTTTTCTGCATCTATTGATATTATCATATGATTTCCCCACTTTAGTCCATTGATGTTGATTATATTGAGTGGTTTTTAAGTTTTGGAACTCTTAAGTGTTTTAATATTTGCATAACTAGAATAAATATCACTTAGTTGAAGTAGTGGGTTTTTATTTATTCAATTTTGTTGAAACTAATTTGCTAATATTTTGTTGAGAATATTTGCATCTGTATTTATGAGATATGTTGGTCTATAATAATCCTTTTGGTAATATCTATCTGGTTTTGGTATTAGGATAATTCTTGCCTCGTGAAATAAAGATTGCTCTTTCTGCTTCTATTTTCTGGAAGATCTTAGAGAGAATTGAAATAATTTTTTTGCTAAATCTTTGATAGAATTCAACCATGAAAGCATCTGACCCTGATTCTTTCTGGAAGGTTATTAATTTTTCATTTAGTTGATTTAATAGATATAGGCTTATACAGATTATCCATTTATCTTTGTGTGGATTTTGATACTTTTTAGTACTTTTCATTTAAGTAATCAAATTTGTGGGCATAGAGTTTTTCATAGCATATCATTATCATCTTTTTAATGTATATGAGATCAGTAGTGATGATGGTGTCTTCTTCATTTCTGATATTGTTAGTATGTGCATACTTTCTTTTTTCTTTCTTATTTATCCTTGCTAGAGTTTTGTCGATCTTAATTGATTTTTTTTTCAAAGAATATGCTATTGGTTTTGCTGATTTTCTCTTTTTTCCTGTTTTGATATTATTGATTTCTGCTTTATTATTATTTTTTTTCCTGCTTGCTTTAGACTTAAATTATGTGTTTGTTTAGTTTCCTTCAGCAGAAACTCAGATCACTGATTTTACTCCTTTCTTTTTTTTAAAAATTTTTTTTTTAACATTTATTTATTTTTGAGACAGAGAGAGACAGAGAGAGACAGAGCATGAACGGGGGAGGGTCAGAGAGAGGGAGACACAGAATCTGAAACAGGTTCCAAGCCCTGAGCTGTCAGCACAGAGCCCGACGCGGGGCTCGAACTCACGGACAGCGAGATCATGACCTGAGGTGAAGTCGGCCGCTTAACCAACTGAGTCACCCAGGCACCCCTCCTTTCTTCTTTTCTAATACATACACTTACTACTATAAATATCCAACTCCTGCTTTTACTGAATCCCTAATGTTTGTTACATCGTATTTTTATTTTTATTTAGTTCAAAATACTCTGAAAATTTCTCTTAAGACTTTTTTGATCAATGTATTATTTAAAACCATTTTGAAATTTTTAAATATTTTGGGATTATCTATCTTTTTTTGTTATTGGTTTCTAGTTCAATTCTGATGTGGCCTGCAAAATGTTTTATATGATTTCTATCATTTTAACTTTGTTTCAGTGTATTTTATGGCCCAGAATGTGGTATATCTTGATAAATGTTCTAAGTGAGCTTGAGAAGAAAGTATATCTTGCTATTGTTGGGTGGAATATTAAATAAATATAAATCAGATAAAGTGCATTGATACTTCCATTGCTTCTTTATTTATTGGTTTTTCTGCCTATTCAATCTATCAATTACTGGCAAAGTTTGTGTTGAAGTCTCTTATTATAATAGTGGATTTGTCTATTTTTTTGTTGCTGTTTTATGTATGTTGTTGATCTGTTGTTAGCTACAGAGGTACATAAATGTTTCAGATTGTTTTGTCTTAGAAGGTAATTGATCCTGTATCATTATGTAATGACTCTATTTATACCTGAAAATTGTCCTTGTTCTGAGGTCTGTTATATCTAAAAATAGCAATTCTAGCTTTTTAAAAGTTTGATTAGTGTTAGCATGGTAAATATTTCTCTTTCTTTTTACTTTTACCCTATGTACACACAAAGTGGGTTTCTTATAGACAATGGAGTTATCTTTTTCTAATTTTTTATTTTTATTTTTTTTTGACAGAGAGAACAGAGTGCAAGCAGGGGAGGGGCAGAGAGAGAGGGAGACATAGAATCCGAAGTAGGCTCTAGGGTTTGAGCAGTCAACACAGAGCCTAACATGGGGCTCAAACTCATGAAATGTGAGTTTGTGACTCGAGTTGAAGTTGGACGCTTAACCAGCTGAGCCACCCAGGTGCCCCTAATCTTATTTTTTATAATCCATTATGACAATATTTGTCTTTTAATCGTGGTATTTAGATGATGAATAATCACTGAGAGTGATTATTGATATATTTGGATTAATAGGTACCTTGTTTTCTATGTTTCGCATTTATTCTTTGGTTTTACACCTTCCCCTCTTTTTCTTCCTTCTCTGGTTTAAATTGAGCTTTTTGTATGTTTTCATTGTATCTCAATTAGCATTTAAATTATATTTCTTATAAAAAGTGTAGTGGTACCACTAGAATTTCTAATATACACTTATAGTAACTTAAGTCTATCTGCAAATAACACTCTACTGCTTCAGGTTTACTACAGGTACCCTAAAGTATTTGGCTGATTCTTTCCTCCCATTCCTCCTGACATTGATTATTTCATTTCACTTCAACAATAGTAACATTTTTACTATTATTACTTTAAGCAAACAGCTAACTTTTAGATCAGTTAAGAATAAATAATGAAATATTTCATTTTACCTTCATTTTTTCTTTGTACAACATTTTTCCTTTATGAACACCTGTTTTTGATTAGTATAATTTTCCTTCTCGCTGAAGAACTTCTTTTAACATTTCCTACAAAGTAGATCTGCTGGTGATGAATTCCCCCAATTTTTGATTTTTCTAAGAAATTCTATTTCTGTATTACCTTTGAAAGATAATTTCACTGGCTATAGATTCTACATTGGTGGTTTTCTTTTTTCAACACTTTCAATATTTTATATCACTCTCTTCTTGCTTGCGTGGTTTCTGATGAGGAGCCTGCAGTAGCTCTCCTCTTTGTTCCTTGATGTGTCTTTGTTTCCTAGGCCTGCGATAACAAATGACCATGCTCTGGGTTGCTTAAAACAACAGAATTTTTTCCTCTCATACTATGGAGGTTAAAAATTTGAAATCAAGGCATTAGTAGGCTTGGTCCTTTCTGAAAGCTTAGAGGTAGAAACAGTCCCATGCCTTTCTTCTAGCTTCTGTGGATTGCCAGCAATCTTAGAAATTCCTTGGCTTATAGTTGCATCATTCCAATCTCTGCCTCCATCCATGTGTTTTTTCTTCTTTGTATTTGTGCCCAAATTTCTCTGTTCTTATAAAGATATCAGTCATTGGATTAGGTCTCATTTTAATCCAGCATGACCTCATTTTAATTTGATTACATCTGCAAAAAATGTAATTCCAAATAATGTCACATTAATAGGTACCAGGAGTTAAGACTTCAAAATATTTTCTTGGGGGACATAGCTCAACTCACAACAGGTAAAATGTTCCCCCATTGGCATGATTCAAAATGTTCTTTTTGTCTTTAGTTTTGCTATTTGAATGTGATATTGATGTGGAAATGTTGGGGTTCACAGCCCGAGCAAAAGGCCAAGAAAGAATCCTTAAGATGTCTTAGGTGCAAAAAGGTGGTTTTATTAAAGCACTGAGACAGGACCAGTGAGCAAAAAAAGCTGCACTGGGGTTGTGAGGAGTGACTGATTATATAAGATTTTCTGTCCTGTGGAGGGGAGGGTGATGTTAGGGCTCTGGGAAATTGAGTGTATAGGTTTCTGGAGATTGCCTTTTTGCTTGCAAATCATTAAGACTCAGGTGATCTCTATCAGTTAACCATTTGTTTTCCCTCTCCTTTCTTGTTGGGCAGCCAGGAATGCCAGAGGAATGTCACACATATCCCACAGTGAAGGTGGGGGGAAGGGGGTTGTGGGCTGTTAACTTGTGTTTTGTCCTCAGCTTGCCTTTTGCTCCCTCATCAATATGACCAGGTATCAATTTTTGTTCCTTTAAATTTCTTTTTAATCTTGCCTGGTATATTTTCTGAGATGGTTTAGTGTCTAGAATGAGTTTTGGTAAGTTCTTGGCCATTACTTCTTCCAATATTTCTTTTGCTCTATTCTGTCTTTATTTTCCTTCTAGTATTCCAATTATGTGTATGTTTTTAAATTTTCTCAAAATTCTTGTTTGTTTTATTTTCTTTTTCCCATTTTCTTTGTATTTGAGTTTGGAAAGTTTCTATTGACCTGGTCTACTCTTAGTCTCTAGAAACATTAAAATTGCCATTTAAATGTTCCTATTAGTTTATAGCTTCAGTTACTTTGGCTTCAGGCAAGCAGATCTCAGCTGTGACTCTCTCAATTTATCTGTCTCTCCAGATATTATGGGGGTGAGTTGTTTTCCCTGCAACCTCCTTTCTCTCATATGTCCCAGAAAAGTCATTGATTTTTAATTTGTTATGTTTTTTTCTTATTTTAAAGATGAGAATATGACTTCTGAGGTCTTTACACACTGGAGTTAAAACTAGATCTTTCCACTGTTTTTTTCCCCCATAACACATATTTTATTATTTCATTGGATATCTCTGAATACTCATTATTTTAACTAAGGAAAATTGTTATCTTGATCTTACAATTCAATATCAGTGGAAACATGTACTTCACGTATTAATCTTGTTTTTCCTCCTCTTGGTTCTTGCATTCTCCTAAGTATATTTGTAGTTTTGTATGTATTTATTAGCTTGAGTCGACTTTTCAGATTGCTCAAGTTTTTAAACTTGGAGTACTGGAATTAGAAAGTATATTCATTCTAGCTGGCCATGAATTTTCTACTGATGTAAAAAAGGGAATTCCCTCATTCAATTCCTCTCCCATGCAAAAGTATACACCCCAAACCAGGAGCAAATTACATCATAAACACAAAATGCTAAAGCCAAACCATTTAAATAAGAAGCATGGCAGGAATACTTAACAGCATAATGACTAACCAACATTTTGAGATACTAATTAAAACAATATGAAAGTAAAATAAGATCATTATAAAAGTGTTAAAATAAAGACATTATTCATTAATAAAAACATTAAATAATTATCTCTTAGTAGGAATTGACTATATAAATATACAATCCATCCTTTAGAAGTTAGCAAAAGTTGGTAAAATTAAACAGAGAAACCGATGTCAGGTGGAAATAAGATAAATACATAAAAATCAAGTTTTATTCTTCTTTTTTTGCCTCTACTTAAAATAACCAACTGGAAACGAACAAATTAGTTTATTCACAATAATAATAAAAGATATGAATTTTTAAGTGTAAAATAAAAGAGATAGATCTAAAAGTACTAAACAGTAAAACCTATACAATTTTATTAAAGGAAATGAGGACTTAAGTAGAGGAGTACAATATATTTCTACAAGGAAGACTCAATATAATCAAAATACCATTAATTTCTAAATTAACACATATAAATAATGCAATTACAATTAAAATACAAACAACTATGTGTTTAACAATATGAAATGGTTTCAAGTGCATATATCAAAAGTAACATAGGAATGCCTGGGTGGCTCATTTGGTTAAGCGTCTAACTCTTGGTTTCAGCTTAGGTCATGATCTCAACACTTCGTGGGTTTGAGTGCCGCAGCAGGCTCTGCACTGACACTGAGGAGCCTACTTGGGATTCTCTCTCTCTCCCTCTCTGTCTGTCCCTCCCCAGCATGTTCTCTCTCAAAATAAATAAATAAAATAAAATAAACAGTAATATAAATAAAAAATAAAGAAAATGTTAAAAAATGAAGAATAATGAGAAGGACTGGTCTTAGAAGATATTAAAGCTTAAATTAAAACCAGTGTAATCAAACTTTGGCTCAGGAATTGATCAAATCTTTGTTCACTGCCTGAGGGGGGAAAAAGGCAAACTATAATATATCTATAGGAATTTAATATGAACATATATGATACTTAAACCTGTAAGATATTCATTTAATAAATGGCATTGGAACAATAGGCTGTTCAACTGATAGAATAAAAAGTTGGACTACTAAAAATTTAGAATAAAAAAATAGAACATGACTTCCTTTTTACACTGGAAAACCTCTGAGACTATGAAGTAAATGATAGGCATTGTATTACCAACCCCCTCACAAAAGTGTGCAGAACACATGCTACAATAAACAGAAAACTGAGGCTGACAAAATATTTGCTGTGTATGAAATATTAAAAATTGATACGAAATACAATGAAAAAAAGGGCAACTTGTGTGGAAAGACAATTAACAGAAAAGTAAATACACATATGAGAAAATGCTCAACTACTGCAATCTGTAATTGCATTTGAAAAATTACTAGATTGTCAACTACATTAATACTGGGTGTTAGCATGTGAAAAAACGTATCATATACATTTCTGTTATGAGCAAAAATTGTTATTTTTCTGGAAAAGATGAAAAAATACTTTTATATGTTTTATGATGATACAGTAGAAGAAAAGACTGCTGATTTCTAAATCAAATTATCCTGTCACTTATTTGATTTTTGTGGCTTCAGTCAAAGCATCCCTATAATCTTTGTGAAGAAGATGGCTAAAATAAGAGGCTCAGTCCAAGGAATCTTAGTAAGAGTAAAGACTTGGCAGACCATCTCTGCATGATATGATATAAAAAATGGATCTTGACAGTTTATAGAACAACAGTCTAGAAATTCATTACATAAAACTTTGTTGAGGACTGACAATATCATTTAATCCAGAATTGTAACTCTAGAAGTTGTGTTTAGTTGTAATGGTATATAGTTGAAAGGGTGCTGGGTTTAGCTCTAGCTGTGATAGAAACCCATATTTTTCCAACATAAATAATCAGCAAAAACGGTAACAAAAACTAGCCTTCTGTATGTTTTGAAATACACAGTAGGGTGCTCCACTTAGCTTGTATGCACATTATATAAAGACGATGGACAAAATGGTTTTATGTTCTGTGAAACATGAATGAGCACAAAGTGAGTGAGCAGTGCAACTCCGAATCTTATCTAAGTCCCTTCCCTGTCTCCAAGGAGACACAGAAAAGCTGAATTAACTGACTTGAGTAACATAAAATATAGCAATTTTAATATATCTTAAAGGAATGAGGACAGTAAGGATCAAGAAACTTGCCATCTATCTGCTGGAAAAGTGAAAATAAAAATAAGATAAAAATTAACTGAGGGCTACAGGATGATAAATATAAGTAAAGAAATCCTCAGGGTTGTAAGTGAATGGATGCTGGATGAGCAGTAGAAAGATTTAATGATCCCTGCCACATGGTAGTCACACTCTTATGCAACCTCCCTCCCTCTCTCATTCTCCTTCTTTCTTGCCTTCTCAGCTTACTCACTTTGATGAAGAAAACTACCATTCTGAAGCAATCCACATGGCAAAGAATTTATGGCAGGATACAGCCAACAACTAGCAAAGAACTGAGTTCTCTCAGTCCATCAACCCACAAGCAATGGAACCCTGGCAACAACCAGTCCTGAGTTGGCTTGGAAGCGGAATTTGCCCCATTTAAATCTGAGGTAAGTATGGACCTGGTTGAGATTCCAGGCTTATGAGAGACCCTGAAGCAGAAGATCCAGGTAAGCCAGGTTTGGATTCCTAACCCACAGAAACTGTGAAGCAATAAATATGTGTTGCTTACATTACTAAGATTTGTAGTAATTTGTTATGCAGCAGTAAATAGGTAATACAGTATGTGCTATTAGTTAAATATAAGAGGAATTATTGTGACATAATATGATTTAAGAAAACTTCCTGAAGAAAGCAAATAAGCTAAATCTTAAAGGGGGAATAATAGTGTTTGCTGTTCAGTGAAACTTAGCACATTCTTTAAATTGCAAGGATCAGGAGGAGTTAAGATGGCGGAGAAGTAGGAGAACCAGGATTTCTCTCCTCCCTCAAACACAGCTGTATTGAGATCATAACACTTGGAACACCCAGGAAATCAATCTGCGGAGTGACAGAAAAATTTCCACAGGTTGAGGAGACAGTGTGGTGGGACAGAGGTGCATGTATGCAAATTGGGGGAGATAAAACACGTAGGCATGGAGGGGAGGGATCCCCTTCTATGGAGAGACAAAAGAGAGAGAAAGACAGAGAGGCCGTGGATTGTGGTATTGTGTTAGGACAAAGGAAAAAACCTTGAGTTTTCAAAAGTGCTCAACGTTCTCAGAACTGAGGCTTCCACTCTGTGCGCACACCTGGGGGGAGGAAGCAAGCCCTTGGACAAGGTAGTAATCTCAGGGGTGCACTGGGAGAGAACAGTCCCCACTGTTGAGTTCTGTGGAAAGAGGGTCTATTGCCCCCCTCCTTCCCAAGGACAAAAGACCCTGCAGGCACCGGCCAAAGGCCCTTTATTGGCGGGGCAGAGTGGCACTACAGCAGAACAGAATTCACAAAATGCAGGGCCCCTTACACCATTGGGTTTTGAATCCTAGCCTAGCGCCTAGGAGGTGTGAGAGACTGTGAAGCAGGACAATCCTACCAACTGTGCTACTCTGTGAGGGCTGCCTGAACAGCATGGTTTGAGACAGCTGGTCCAGGGAGGAGAGATTGGGGTGTCGCCATCTTTATCTCCATCACCAACATGGTGGGACTTCAGGGAACAGGACAACAGCTCCCAATGGAGGCGGGACTGGCTTGCACCAAACCCCGCCCCTCTGTGCCTGGCAACTGTTTATCTACCTTGGCAGGACTGACCCTGACCAAACCAGAGGGCTTCTCCTCCAGACTGGCACAGCCACTGATCCCAATACCAGTAGACAACTGTCCTACAGTTTTGTAGGTTAGTCTGTTGCTCTTTATTTTATTTTATTTTATTTTATTTTATTTTATTTTATTTATTTTTTCATCTTTTCTTTCCTTCTCTTCTGTTTTGTTTTTCTTTCTACCCTCTTCTTTTTTTCCTTTTGAATCAGGCTTATAGTTTCTGATTTGATTTTTGGTCAATTCCTATATATTTTTTCTTTCTTTCTTTCTTTCTTTCTTTCTTTCTTTCTTTCTTTCTTTCTTTCTTTCTTTCTCTGGTTTGTTTGTTTAATCAGGCATTTTTACTCTATTCTTTTTACACCTTTTCTATATTTTCTTCTTTATTTTCCTTTTTCTCTCTTTGGACTAAGCCTTATAGTTTCTTTGATTCTCTGATTGGTTGTTTTTTTTTTTTTTTTTTTTTTTTTTTTTTGGCTCTTTCACTTTTCTCTTTGTATGGGATGGGATCAGGTTCCCTGCCCTTTCCTTTTTTTGAAGACTACTTCAATGAACAAATCAAAGCACACCTGATGGAAGGTCCAAACAATCCACCACTATGAGCAAGGAGGTACTTTGTAGAGGACTGACCAGTGGGATAGAGCAGCCAAATATGCAACAACCGAGTGCACACAACACAGTCCAAAAACACTTTCTTAAAGTGCCAGGCCCTGGACAGTGTATGAGCCCTTTTTAATATAGTAGTACTCACAGGTTCAGGATACATAACAAGTTATTAAAACATGTAAAAGACAGAAACCTAGCCAAAATGATGAAATGGAAGAATTCTTCTCAAAAGAAAATCCAGGAAGAAATGACAGCCAGAGAATTGCTCAAAACAGATATAAACAATATATCTGAACAAGAATTTAGAATAATAGTTATAAGACTAGTAGACAAGCTTGAAAAAAGCATAGAAGACAGCAGAGAATGTATTGCTGCAGAGTTCAAAGATCTAAGAAATAGTCACAATTAAGAAATGTTGTAAATGAGATGCAAAATAAACTAGATACAGTGATAGCAAAGGTGGAAGAAGCAGAGAAGAGAATAGGTGAAATAGAAGATAATATTATGGAAAATGATGAAGCTGAAAAAAAAAGCAGGAAAGGAAATTACTAGACCATGAGGGGAGAATTAGAAACCTAAGTGATTCAATGAAACGAAATAATATCCATATCATAGGAGTTCTAGAAGAAACAGAAGAGAGAGAAAGGGGCAGAGCATTTATTTGAACAAATTATAACTGAGAACTTACCTAATCTGGGGAAAGAAACAGGCATCCAAGTCCAAGAGGCAAGAGAACCCCCTTTAAAATCAACAAAAACAGGTCAACACCAAGACATATCATAGTGAAACTGGAAAAAAAAAACAAAGAAAAGAGAGAATTCTAAAAGCAGCTATAGACAAATGGTCCTTAACCTATGAGGGTAGATACACAAGGGTAGTAGCAGAAAGTTGACAGGCCAGGAGGGAGTGGCAGGAAACAGTGTGCTGAATAGGAGATATATGCAGCCACGAATCCTTTATCCACCAAGGCTGTCTGTCATTTCAGAATAGAAGGACAGATAAAGGCTTTCCCAAACTAAAACTAAAGGAGTTCATAACCACTAAACAAACCCTGCAGGAGATCCTAAGGGGGACGCTGTGAGTGGAAAGCAGCAAAACAAAGACTTAAAGGATGAGACACATCACCAAAAGCAGGAAACCTACAGATAACACAATGACAGTAAATCCATATCTTTCAATAATTATTCTGAAAGTAAATGGGCTAAATGCCCAAATCAGAAGATATAGGGTATCAGAATGGATTAAAAAAACAAAATCCATCTATAAGCTGTCTACAAGAGACTCAATTTAGGCATGAGGATACCTACAGATTGAAAGTGAAGAGATGGAGGGGTACCTGGCTGGCTCCCTCGGTTGAGCATCTGACTTGGCTCAGGCCATGAATTCTTGGCTCAAGTGTTTGAGCCCCTCGTTGGGCTCTGTGCTGTCAGCTCAGAGCCTGGAGTCTCCTTAAGATTCTGTGTCTCCCTCTCTCTCTGCCCCTCCCCCCCTCTCAAAAGAAATTTTTTTAATTAAAAAAAAAAGGGGGCACCTGGGTGACTCAGTTAAGCATCTGATTTCGGCTCAGGTCATGATCTACTGGGCTGTGAGTTCAAGCCCCACATTGGACTTTGTGCTGATATCTCAGAGCCTGGAGCCTGCTTCTGATTCTCCCTCTTTCCCTCTGACCCTCCCCTACTCACACTTTGTCTCTGTCTCTCACTTTCTCTCTCTCAAAAAATTAAATAAGTAAAAATAAAAATAATTTTAAAAAAAGAAGGGGCACCTGGGTTATTCAGTAGCTTAAGGGTCCAACTTCAGCTCAGGTCATGATCAGGTGGGTTGTGAGTTCAAGCCCCCAGTCTGGCTCTGTGCTGACAGCTCAGAGCCTGGAACCTGCTTCTGATTATGTGTCTCCCTCTCTCTCTGCCCCTACCCTGCTTACTCTCTCTCTCTCTCTCTCAAAAATAAACATAATTTTTTTTAAGTGAGGGGATGGAAAACCATTTTTCATGCTACCTGACTGCAAAAGAAAGCTGGAGTAGCCATACTTCTATCAGAAAAACTAGATTTTAAAACAAAGACTGTAACAAGAGATGAAGGGCATTATGTCATAAATAAGGGATTGATCCATCAAGAAGTGCTAACAATTGTAAATGTTTATGCCCTCAATGTAGAGGCACACAAATATATAAATCGATTAATCACAAACATAAATAAATGTATATATAATACTGTGATTGTATGGGACTTTAATACTTGACTTACAACAATGGACAGATTATCTAGGCAGAAAATCAATAAGGAAACAAGAGCTCTGAATGACACATTGGACCACATGGACCTAATATAGACTTAGAACTTTTCATCCAAAAGCAGCAAAATACACATTCTTCTTGAGTGCACATGGAACATTCTCCAAGACAGATCACATACTGGGTCACAAAAAAGACCCCAACAAGTAGAAAAGGCTTGAGATCATATCATTCATATTTTCATGTCACAATACTAACAAACTTGAAATCAACCACAAGAAAAATTTGGAAAGCCCCAAATACAGGAGGTTAAAAAAAATCATAGTAAAGAATGAATGGATCAACCAGGAAATTAAATAAGAAATTTAAAAATATATGGAAGCAAATGAAAATGAAAACACGACAGTCCAAATCCTTTCAGATGCAGCAAAGACAGTCCTAAGAGGAAAATACATTGCAATTCAAGACTAACTCAAGACGCCAGAAAGGTCCCAAATACACAACATAACTTCACACGTAAAGGAACTATAAAGGCAGCAGCAAAGAAAGCCCAAAGCCAGCAGAAGAGAAGTAATAAAGATTGAAGCAGAAATAAACAATATAGAATCCCCCCCCCCCAAAAGAACAGATCAATGAATTAAGAGCTAGTTTTTTGAAAGAACAAAATTGACAACCCCCTCGCCAGACTTCTCAAAAACAAAAGAGAGAGGACCCAAAAAGATAAAATCATGAATGAAAGAGGAGAAATCACAACCAATACCACAGAAATTCAAACACACATTAGAGAATACTATGAAAAAGTATATGCCAACAAACTGGACAATCTGGAAGAAATGGACAAATTCCTACACACTCACACACTACCAAAACTCAAACAGGAAGAAATAGAAACTTTGAAGTGACTGATAACCAGTGAAGAAATTGAATACAAGTTATCAAAAATCTCCCGACAAATAAGAGTCCTGGGCCAGATGGCTTCCCAGGGGAATTCTACCAGACATTTAAAGCTGTTTAAAGCTGTTTAAGCGGTTCCAAAAAAAGAAATGGAAGGAAAACTTCCAGGCTCATTCTATAAAGCAAGCATTACCTTGATTCCAAAACCAGACAAAGACCTCACTAAAAAGGAGAATTGCAGGCCAGTATCCCTGATGAACATGAATGCAAAAATTCCCAACAAGATACTAGCAAATCAAGTTCAACATTATATTAAAATAATTATTCACCATGATCAAGTGGGATTCACTCCTGGCTTGCAGGGCTGGTTCAGTATTCACAAATCAATCAACATGATACATCACATTAATAGGAGGAAGGATAAGAACCATATGATCCTGTCCACAGATGCAGAGAAAGCATTTAACAAAATACAGCATCCTTTCTTAATAAAAATCCTCAGAAAGTCTGGATAGAAGGAATATACCTTAACGTCATAAAAGCCATATATGAAAGGCCCACAGCTAATATGATCCTCAATGGGGAAAAATTGAGAGCTTTCCCCCTAAGGTCAGGAGCATGACAGGGATGTCCTCTCTCACCAGTGTTGTTTAACATAGTGTTGGAAGTCCTACCCTCAGCAATCAAACAACAAAACAAAATAAAAGGCATCCAGATAGGCAAAGAAGAAGTCAATCTTTCACTCTTTTCAAAAGACATGATACTCTATGTGGAAAACCTGAAAGCCTCCACCAAAAAACTGCTAGATCTGATACATGAATTCTTGCAAAGTCGCAGGATTTAAAATGAATGTACAGAAATTGGTTGCATTTCCGTACACCAATAATGAAGCAACAGAAAGAGATATGAAGGAATTGTTCCAATTTATAATTGTACCCAAAACCATAAAATACCTAGGAATAAACCTAGCCAAAGAGGTAAAAGATCTATATGCTGAAAACTATAGAAAGCTTATGAAAGAAGTTGAAGAAGACAAAGAAATGGAAAAACATTCCATGCATGGATCAGAAGAACAAATATTGTTAAAATGTCGATACTACCCAAAGCAATCTACACATGCAATGCAATCCCAATCAAAATAGCACCAGCATTCTTCACAGAGCTAAAACAAACAATCCTAAAATTTGTATGGAATCACAAAAGAGCCCAGATAGCCAAAGTAATGTTGACAAAGAAAGCCAAAGCTGGAGGCATCACAATCCCAGACTTTAGCCTGTATTACAAAGGTATGATCATGAAGACAGTATGGTATTGGCACAAAAACAGACGTATAGACCAATGGAATAGAATAAAGAACCCAGAAATGGACCCACAAATGTATAGCCAACTAATCTTTGACAAAGCAGGAAAGAGTATCAAATGGAAAAAAGACAGTCTCTTTAGCAAATGTTGCTGGGAGAGCTGGACAGCAACCTGCAGAAGAATGAAAGTGGGCCACTTTCTTACACCATACACAAAAATAAATTCAAAAGGGATGAAGATCTTACTGTAAGATAGGAAACCATCAAAATCCTACAGGAGAAAACAGGCAGCAATCTCCTTAACGTCAGCTGCAGCAACTTCTTACTTGACATGTCTCCAAATGCAAGGGAAATAAAAGCAAAACTGAACTATCAAACAACTATCAAAACAACTATCAAAACTGAACTATCAAGATAAAATCTCCTGCACAACAAAGGAAACAATTAACAAAACTAAAAAGCAACCACATAATGGGAGAAGATACTTGCAAATGACATATTGCTAAAGGGTATCAAAAATCTATAAAGAACTTACCAAACTCAACACCCCAAAAACATATAATCCAGTTAAGAAATGGGCCAAACACGTGAATAGACATTTTTCCAAAGAAGACATACAGATGGCTAACAGGCACATGAATAAATGCTCAGCAATACTCATCATCAGAGAAATACAAATCAAAATTACAATGAGCTATCACCTCACGCCTGTCAGAATGGCTGAAATTAACAACATAGGAAACAACAGGTGTTGACAAGGATATGGAGAAAGGGGACCCCTCTCGCATTGTTGGGAATGTAAGCTGGTGCAGCCACTCTGGAAAACAGTATAGATGTTCCTCAAAAAGTTAAAAATAGAATTACCCTATAATCCAGCAATTGAACTACTAGGTATTTGTACAAAGGATACAAAAACAACTGATTCAAAGGGATACATTCACCCTGATGTTATATAGCAGCATATCAACAGTAACCAAGTTATGGAAGGAGCCGAAATGTCCATCAACTGATGGATGGGTAAAGAAGATGTGTTATATATATATATATATATATATATATATATATATATATATATATGGAGAGAGAGAGAGAATGTTTATATTTATAAACATACAACTGAACATTACTCAGCCATCACAAAGAATGAAATCTTGCCATTTTCAATGACTTGGATGGAGCTGGGGAGTAATAAGTCAGGAAAGGGAGTATAAGTCAGTCACAGAAAGATAAATACCATATGATTTCACTCATATGTGAAATTTAAGAAACAAAACAGATGAACATGCAGGGGGGAAGAGAGAGGCGAACCATAAAACAGACTCAACAATACAGGACAAACTGAGGGTTGCTGGAGGGAGATGGGTGAGGGGATGGGTTAAATGGGTGGTGGACATTAAGGAGGGCACTTGTGATGAGCACAAGGTGTTGTATATGGGTGGTGAATCACTAGATTCTACACCTGAAACTAATATTACACTGTATGTTAGCTAACTGGAATTTAAATTAAAATTTGAAAAAAAAAAAAAACATGTATTAGTAAAGATTGGAGTCTCTGAGGAATTTGTTAGTGAGTAGAAGCAGAAATAAGTAAATAAATAAGACAAAGAGTAAACCAGATTGTAAACCAAATTATCACCATCATTTTTAGTAGAGGCCAAAATAGAGCATGTAACCATGTGGCCTGCTAGTTGGGCACCGAATGAAGGCAGTGGTCTATGAGAAGAACCGCCTCTGTTGGAGTAATTCAGCTAGTGCTTCTTCCAAGTGAAACATGGATCTGGAAATGTCTATATCATTCTCAGTTTCTTCTCAAATTTATAAATCATTTATTGCATCTCTCCAGGGCCAAACTGAGGAAAGGGGCCTGGGAGGCCATGAACGGGTGTAGGAGCAATTCTTCCTGGGGGAGACCACGAATAGGGAAAATAATGTTCCCTTAAAAGCAAACACATGGAAACTAGTCAATATCCTTACTTAGACCATTAAATTATTTCCTTTAGGTGTTTTTTATCATGATTTATTCAGCTCCTACTCTTTTCTCATAATTATGAAACACTAATTCTGAAATTTCAACCAGCCATAAGGACATAATTATACACACAAAGTGAGCATAACCTGTTAATTAAAATAAAATTATGTGACTGGACTAACATACCTATTATTATCTCAATTATCTACTCTGACACTGTGTATTATTGTATTTTACATTGTATTAGTATGTATAGAAGACAGAGGGTAAAGGAGTCTTTAACAAATAAATCAGAGTCAGCATCTCAAAGCAACAAGGAAATTCAGAATTATTGTAGTCTACAGAAGAGGCACTGTGCAGACTTTGTAGAGGAAAGAATCAGAGAATTATTTACCACCCACAACTCATTGAAGCACTGGGAATATATAGGGAATATAGACTGTTTGACAAGGCTTAGGCATGGAAAGTAGGATTGATAGAACACATTAGGAGGAGTTGAAGCCAAGTATTGAGGACAGATCACTGGAATATTTATAAGATACTTAGGAATGATTTTTTCATCTTGTAGTCCAGTGGTCTTCAAACTTGTTTTTCATGCACACTTATTTGTAAAAGTTTTGAGAATATAACTATATTTACATCCACATGTTTAAAGATATAGATATCAAATTAAATATAAGTAATGTCACATTATTTAACTGGTTTTAGTAAAGTTTGATATTTGGATTTTCTGGTTTCTCAGTCTATACCATATTATATACAGAAAATTGGAAGTAGGAAAGTTGATGGAGACTAATAGGCTATTTACAATGGCAAGTTTGTAGAGGGTAAAATATCTGATTGTCATAATATAAATCCTTTGTCAGGAAAATATTCAATTATAGTTATTATCTCCCACTTAGAATTAATTATATAATACATTTTTGAGATATTGTCATTATAAATGTTTAAATACTAAATTAGGTATTTAAATGAATAAGCTATGTAAAATACATAATTATAAGAATAGTTACTTTCTTCCATGATGATAGATAAATGATTTGTTTCTGTCACTTTTGATTCTTCCTTAGACCTCATATGTGATGAATTATAATAATTATTTATAATGACACACTCTTACCTTTGTCTATGCATGGTTTATTTTTATCTAGTTAATTACATAAAACTACTATACTAAGTACCTTAAAACATACCAACTAAAATTTAGCTCCTTTTTATCAGTTTTGCCATTGAATAGTTTAAGTTTATCATGGATAGCTGAAAGAGATTGCTGACTGCTACCAGAATAAATGTCATGCTTTAGAAGGAATTTTTCTTTACTTTTTTAAGACTGAACTTTAAAAATGGAACCACTCACTTACTTAGTGGCCACATACCTTCTTTACAATTACTTTAAATCCACTGCTGTTCTTTTCAACTAAATGGTAATAACATGACAACATTGGATAACTTAATTTTATATTCACAGTGGCTCATACATGATCACATTGATTACTTCTACTTAACACATTATACAATTTGTTGACTGGCATTAAGTCTTGAGATGTACGATATGAAAAATGATCAAATGAAATATTCTCCTAGTTAATGAGTTGAAAAGAAATCACCTACTAGCTTCAATTTTTCTAGGTTAATAAATATATAATAGATATGTTTCCCGTAGTGTTTATTTTGTCTTTTCTACTAAGGTATCAAATGTTCATGTTTTTGTCTATACTAATGAAATGTTCCTCATTTTCATTTCATTTTAATGTTAAAGAAGCTAGAAACTGATCATAAAATAAAGCATTGCAAGGAAGGTACACTTTAAATAATTTGTTCTTTGAATATTAGTTTTATCTTTTGGCGCTTGGATGGCTCAGTTGGTTGGGCATCTGACTTCAGCTCAGGTCATGATCTCACGGTCCGTGAGTTTGAGCTCCGCATCGGAATCTGTGCTGACAGCTCAGAGCCTGGAGCCTGCTTCGGATTCTGTGTCTCCCTCTCTCTCTGACCCTCCCCCATTCATGCTCTGTCTCTCTCTGTCTCAAAAATAAATAAACATTAAAAAAAAAGAAAAAAAAAGAAAATTAGTTTTATCTTTTTCAACTCCCAATTTTTTTGTCCTCACTTTCCTTTTTAAATTTTTTTATGGTCACAGCAGGACCAATTTTGTAATATGTGTTTTAATATACACTCAGATTAGAATATGCTTTATTTAAGAATAATCAAGAATAAACTAGTTGCAAATTAGGTAATATCCCAGACTCATTTAACCTTACCCTACTCTCTAACACTGAGTCTGTGTCAACCAACTCTATGACATAGTAGATAGTGATCCAACCTAGTAGAAAGTTAGCTTGTAAAAGAAGGTGAGAGAGATAGAAATCAAATTCTTATTTTCTGAAATTCAGAGGTAGCTGCTATTTCAATGTGTAAATTGTGTATTCAGTAGATAATATTTTCATGAGTATAAATAGATTTTTCAGAGTTTTCTAAGTGTTTATTTTGGTATAATTCAGTAACCTGTCCTCTTCCTCAGTCATGAAATATATATTTTAGGCTTAACCAGTACATAGTAGAGATATGTACTAACTCTATAGACAAATTAGGGAGGAGGAACCAATTTGGCCTTTGTATGGGAGTTGTAAAAAATGAGTATAAAGCCAAAAGAAACAAATGTACAAAATTCTGGGGAACAAAAAAGCATCGTATATTTTGGAAATTTTGAGAATTTCAGTAAAGCTTTATGATATGTCTCTGTTAGAAATGCTACATGCCAACTTCAATGACCCTTCTAAACGATCAGTAGAATTGGGTTGACAGCTACTGCAGGCACGAAGTGTGAAGGCAAATATCTCCTAACGGTGGATATCACACAATATAAAGTATCAGCTGTACCTTCTGCCCTCACTGAGGCTAATTTTAATGTAGGTAAGACCAACAACAGAATAGTAAACATCCAAGGTATTGTTAAATTAAAGTCATCTCCAACCTCCTGTTGTATCTAAACTGGATACTGAAGAAAATTATCAGGCCCTGGGTTTGAGTTCAACCTTCTTGTGACCTAATAGGTTAGCCTGTTGTTTCTGTTTCATGGATGCTGGTAGAAGACATGAGACTCCTGGGTAGGAGGTAAAGAATTTTATTACTCATAGCAGCATGAGCACCATGTTTGTATTGGTTCTCCTTTTCCAGCAGTCCAATGGAGCCAATGCAGAGAGCCCTGAAAGATGCTGCACATGCAATGTTGCATTACAGGAGAAAAAACATGAAACATGAAGAATTTACCAATTTAAAGCAAGCATGAAGCAAGCCTGCTGTTTGTCCCAGAAGATGACATTGCCTCATACCTCAAGCTTGCCTGCTATAAACACAACCCTGAAAAGTGGCCCAGGAAAAATGCTGTCAAGGCTTTGTATTCTTGGCAGACCTATTCAGACTTACAGAAGTATGAAAGATCATGGAAGACTCTTAACAAAAATGTAGTTGAGGCTGTTGAAGTAAGCCCCCATTTGCAAAGCCACACCATATAAGACTTTTCTACTTTCATTCATTTAGTTTTTGGGAGATAAAACTTCCCAGGATTCTCAGTTTTTAGGTAAACAATCATCATTCTGAGACAATATTCTCCTCACATACTGTGAGAATTAAATCTGGGGCTATTTGTCTACTAAATGGTTCTGATCTGAAAGGATAATAAACTTCTTATATTTCCCTCCAGAAGGCCAGTGGTTGCAGCCTGGAGTAGGGCCCTAGGTTAAGCTACAGGGTGTCAAGAGACTAGAGTATTATTTCCTCAGCTGTTGACATTTAGGAAGTAATAAAGCCCCAGACACACAGGACTGTCTGGCTCTTAGAGACATTTTTACTTATATACTGAAGGATTGGAGGACTTTTTGAAGAAGACCCTGTCAGGAAGGGAGGGAGAGCTCCCTCCTTCTCCTTTATAAACAGAGAAAAGGCCTTTTAGTTTGTCTCTCATCTTAGGAGTTTGTGACTACTCAAGTGGGAAAAAATCCTATCAGCTTTTATTGTGTTGCCTGAAGATGGGAAAAGAGGAGTCAATGCATTTACTATTTACTATGAGGTAATAGGAAATCTATCTCTAACCCAGAATATATCCTGGGAGCATTTAGGATAAAATTAATAAGCATGAATATTAAAAACCAATATTAGTTTTCAGCCAATATCTATTGAACATCTATTTTATGCCAGTCCCAGTTTTAAGGCCAAAGACAGACTAGAGCTAAAAGCTCTAACACATAGGGCTCATAGCATAGAAAAAACATCAAATGAACAAAAATTATACAATAAATGCCCTCATATATTCTTACAAATGCTCCAAAAATAAAAATAAACTATAACTCAGGTTGTTAGAGAGGAGATTGGGGAAAATCCAAGTTTGATTGGTATTAGACAGGCTTCTCTTAAAAATTACTTCACAATAGGGGCGCCTGGGTGGCGTAGTCGGTTAAGCGTCCGACTTCAGCCAGGTCACGATCTCGCGGTCCGTGAGTTCGAGCCCCGCGTCAGGCTCTGGGCTGATGGCTCAGAGCCTGGAGCCTGTTTCCGATTCTGTGTCTCCCTCTCTCTCTGCCCCTCCCCCGTTCATGCTCTGTCTCTCTCTGCCCCAAAAATAAATAAACGTTGAAAAAAAATTAAAAAAAAATTACTTCACAATAGTAAATATATATTCATATAGATACACATATTTACATTCTTTTCTTTCCTTTCTCTTATAGTTTGGCCACTACTGTATCCCAGTACCTAAGACAAGGCAGGGAATACTTGTTGAATGATGAATAAATAACTCAGTAAGAACAGGTCATTTAGTCATTTAACCTGATCTCTGAAGTGTAACAGTTAATAAGGCCAAGAAAAGGGGGAGAAACATTTCAGATAGACAAAAAAAAAGCATGTTAAAAACCCCAGGAAAGGAGTAAACAAGAGCTTATTGGTAGTGTTAAGGATTTCATATTTATCTCAAGAGTGACAATAATAATTAGCCCATTTTAACAAACGTACAACAGGATCCAATTTCTATTTTTGAAAAAATTCAACTGGCTGTTAAGTGACAATAGATTTTCTAAGGGCAAGAGGAGTCAGGACATGCCCTTAAGAAATACTCCATTAAGCCATAGTTGATAGGTAAGGAAAGCGACATAAAGTGGAAAAGTAAGTAAGTGAGAAGACTGAATATGAGACTTATACATAGAATCATCAGGACTTGCTGATGGGGAATGAGGGAGAGGTTGGCATCACCAGTGGTAGGTATGGAAACCAGATGGGAATCCATTAAAATTTGAATCTGAGGTAGTACTGTTAGCTTTGAAAGGACTGCTCAGGGATACATCCAGCATTAAAATTTAATCCACAGAAAAGAAGTGAAATGTAAGAAACAATGGAGAGCAAATTAATCCATAAAATATTTGGAGAATGCTTATTATTGACTGTAATATGTGGCTCATTTTGTAGATGTCTTTTAAAATGCTGGAACTAAATTTCCCGACAAAAATTATTTGCAAGATGGCAGTGGAAGTATTTTAAGGGTAGTTAAGCATAAGGTTCTTGGTGAAATCTTTGGATTATGCTAGAAATATATACAGTTAAATATGTATGTTGAAATTTTAATTACTAAAAATAAAACCTATAATATCCAAACCAACAGATAAAGTTAAAAAAAGAAGAAAATGGGAAGAGACAGCTAAGATTCAAGTGACTTGGAAGCTTCCAAGGCTAAATAGGAAGATAATTTTGCATAAATAGGCAAGTGGTACAGCAGGAAGATGAGACAAGATCAGAAGATTTAAGATCATAATTTGATACCGTGTTAAGGGCAATAAACACCAATTTGAATTATTAACAGTTCCTTTAAAAAGTGCAATCAATTAATTGAAAAAATAAAATTAAAGATATGTTTTAGCGTATGTAAAATCTACTAATTTCTGACCACTGGCTGTTAATGGAATGGGATTTAAAAAAACAGTGTACGGGTTGGGGCTTTACTCTTAGGAAGGCATTCCCATCACCATTGAAAGAAAAACCTGTGCCTACTGGATAAAAGAAAGAATGTTGTTTGCTTTCTTAGCCTTCAAGAGGGAAGACAAAGAACTTGAGCGAGAGAGAAACTCTGGCAACTGTGACCAAGAAATATTATTGCTCTACTGCTCCTGCCCTCAACCCCAGACATAATAAAGGAAACTATAAGCTTGGTAGATACATTTGCTTTAATTGCAGACTAGATACTTATGCAGGTACAGTGGGAACACAAGGAACACCCATGTCATAGAAGAGGGTGTTGTCAAAATTATTAATACCCTTAGAAGTATACAAGTCCTAAGTACGTTCATCCTGACACTATCTTTTTGTTCATCCCTTCCCCAAGGTATGGGTCCCATACTTGTTTCAAGCTCATCCTACACTTGAGCCTTATTATTTTTTTAAGTTTATTTACTTATTTTGAGAGACAGAGAGTGGGAGAGAGGCAGAGAGAGAAGGAGCGAGAGAGAGAATACCAAGCAGGTTCTGTGCTGACAGCAGAGAGCCTGATGCGGGGCTTGAACTCATGAACCATGAGATCATGACCTGAGCAGAAGTCAGACACCTAACCAACTGAGCCACCCAGGTGCCCCCTAGAGCCTTATTATTTTAAATGATAATAACCAAGTAGATTATATTGCGCTTTATATTATTGTATCAGGAATTTATATTTTCACACAATCCCAAGGGACAAGTTGATGTGTATATGATGTCCATTTTACACATGAGGAAGCGATGACCAGGAGAGGTGAAATGGCAGTCCTGTGTTTGCAGGTCTTGGGAGGGGAAAATAAATTGGGGCAAGTCCTAGATTCTTTAGGTTCAAGTTTGGTTCTCCTGTTTAAAACAAGATACATGTTAGATAGTATCATTTAATAAAGTTGGTTTGGTTAATCTGATTTATAAAGGACTGAGAGCATTACATGGTTACGGTTTTAAATTAATAAAACCACACTATGCAGAGTAGATTTGATTTAAAATAAATACTTAGGGAGATGTGCATTAATAAAATATTTTAACAGTAAATATGAATAAGAGCTGAGGGAGTGAAGTCAGCATATGGAGACAATTATTCTGACAAGCCTGGTTATCTCTAAGGGTACTAAATCTTACAGCTGGGTAGAGTACTGCTAGTAAAAACTAAAGATTTCTTTTCTGGTCTCTTTCCCTCAAAACATGGATCAGTGTGTAAAACAAAGGAATGGTGGAATCAGCAACTGTTGTTACAGGACCTGGACCATACAGGTTAGTTGAGCCTTAGGCATCTGCTGACACGTCCCTCCCTTGTCTGTCTCAAGGGTTCACAGGAGAGGGGGTAACTTTATTCAGTTCTTATGCTCATACTCTCTCCTGTGGGTCAAGTTAAGGAGATTTGAAAGCAAGGACTAATTTTTCACAAACTCTTTAGAGCAGTGATTTACAAACTGGAGTATAGCCACAGAATTTCCTCATGGGCTATATGAAAATATAGATGTATAGTTCTCATGCCTTGATATTTTAATTCTCTATTGCTAGGGTGTGCTTTGGGCCCTTGTATGTGTTGAAAAAAACCTTGGCTCCCAAGGTGGGACCAACTACTGTCAAATATTGACTTATGGGACCAGGGACTCTCATGTCCCCTCTTCAAACTTCTGGACTATCCACCTCTTTAGAAACACTCCAATCCCAAAGGAGAGATGATAGCAACTATTTTGTTGAACAGAGTTCAGGACATTCATTGGGCCATATTTTCATGTTAAATGAGATTAGTGTTCCTTACAGGAGACACCCATTATGGCATTGTATCCTTACTCCTTGGCATACAACCAATCAGGTTCTGCATTTTCCTACTTATTTTGAGCTTAATTGATTGGCTAATTTGGACTGGGCCTACATTCTGTTCTCTTCCTTTTTCTCTATATATGAAAATACCCAATAGTAAAAAGGAGTCACCAGTAAATATGCTAATGGTTCTGAGTTTTTATATCTATCTCCTTATATTTCTGAGATACATTCTCTCCCAGGCCCTTTCAATCCTTAAAAATAGAATTCCTACGCTTCAAATTTGAGTTGGGAGCAGATAGTGGTCTGTTTAAGCCTGAAGCATAAACCATGTACCTAGTTGTTTGTTTTTGTTTTTATTTTTCTTTTGAATCCCTGAGTTGGGAGTTGTGGGTTCATGAACAACAAAAACAAAGCCTTACTTTGATTCTCTTGTCCCCGTGGTAAGCACTAAAACCCAAAAGGTATTTCAATTTTTCACAACTGACAAAATATAGACAGTTATGGATAAGAGATCTTTTCAAAACTTAATGCCAACCTTTAGTTTTGATAAGTGTTTATTTTATTGGATTTCACAGTGCTACAATTGATTTCACTGAAAATGCATTGGTAGTGTTCCTCCAATCTATTCTCAAGCACAGTAAAATGTAGTCTGTGGAGGCAGAGACTGTTGTCAGTTGTGTTTGTCGCTGTATGGCCAGTACAGCACGCTGCCTGATGCATCACAGACACAAAATAACTATGTGGTATTACTGAATTATGGCATCAAGGAAAACCTTTGGGAACCTTGGTAGTCATCCACATGGCTGCCCAATATTTGATATTATCAATTACATTTTTATTTCACCATTCTAAAATATTTTTGAATGTCCTTTAAAACTATTAGATATATTCAGAAAGTTGTCTTCATTCTCCTCTGTAGCCACCAAAATGAGGTAACTCCTTCCTCTCCAGTGTTGGTTCTGTATTTGCACACCATCTAGGTTATTCTGAATCATGTGAATAATACATTTATAATTTTGTAATTCACTGTGTTTATTCATAGTAATTATTTTGTCTGACCTTTCTTCATTACTGGCATGGTAAAGTGTAAAAATTACAAGGCTAAGCAGTTAGCAAATAAGGTTACATAAACATTTGGAGCAGAATTTTGTTAGTTCCATTAATGATCACCTCAGAGATGATAGTACTTCAGATATTCTGTTTGGAACGTTCTTCTCCTCTATATGCCTGGGAATATCTTCAGCTTCTTTGATTCGGCTCTGAAATTGTTTCTGGGCCTTATTGCCTATGTTATGTACTGCCTTCCACTATTTAAAGACATTGTCATCTTTCTATGGCACTGTCAGTCATATATTCAACCCATATCTCATTCTCTCATGTTTCCTCCTGTCTTTCTCAGGCCAGAGTTCTGGTGTTCCCCACTCTTTGGAGGAACTGATTAGAGAAGCAGTTCCCACTGCTCTAAATTATGCTCATTTAGGCCATCATCTGTGCTTAGCTCCTAAGATCCAAAATTCTCTAAGTTTATTGTAACCCATTCACTCCCCAATACATGTATTTACCACCAGGATACCAAGTTTGGGACAAATCAAGAAAGAGTCACACTAAACATGTTGTCAATTTTGCACTTTATTGCAATGTCCTTGTAGCTGGGACAAATCCTCTCCCATGGAATCCCTTCTGCCTCTTAAAAAAAATAAATGTTTTGTTGCAAATCCCTATATCTTCAGACATGACTGAGATTCTTGTCATAAGAGTGTCCATAGTCCCCAGGTCAGGGTGGGGGTGGGGGGATTGGGAAAGTTGGGAATAATACTGGCAGACTGATGTCAAATTTCATACTGAAATCTCAGTTCTGCCTTAGTTGGGTCCCCTGCCATCCCATTCAGTGCCTAGTACTGTATAATTTATATACAAATTTATTCACACACACATATATACATACATACTTATCTGTATGTATTTATCCATCTATCTTATCTATCTATCTATCTATCTATCTATCTATATCAATCTCTACTTCCCCCTTACATAGATTTACCTTTATTAGCTTCGTGACACTATGGGCCTGGAGTAATCTGAGCTCCATTGGAGATTTGCATTTAACATAAATTCTGTTGAAGTTCTTTTTTTTTTTTTTAAGTTTAGGATCTCCCTTTAAAAGATTTTTTTTTCTGTTTTTAATGTGTTTCCCAAAGTACTTAATCTAAACAGCAAGAAAGAATAGTATTTAATCCATTTAGAATCTGAAATACATTTTTATTTATTTAGCATACACATTTTTTTGTTGTATCTCAGGCTTTCTTATTTGATTTCTTAACCTTTGCGTTAGGAATTATTTTTATTTAAGGATTATGAATATAAAAATAATTCATGGTAATGATAATAGAGATTAATTTTACATATTCACATTCCTTAGTATAAGTTAACAAGAAAATTTCTGTAGATTTTTTCAATTTACTCTCAAGTATGATCCAATACATCTGATTTATATGGCAATTATGTAAAACTCTTTATTACCATTTGAATTAAGAGTACTTTAGGACATAATCTAATAAAATGGTGATTAAGCTATAGCAGCTCCTCCAAATGAGAACATGCAAGTTCTGGCCTTTTTTTCATTTTTACACTAAGTTCTATACATAGAGTTTCAGTGAGGTCTGGAAAAATTTAGCTTGGGCCCCAAGTGACTCTATCTCTACTAAACATACTCCACTGAGGAAAAAAAAAAAATCTACTGGCTGTCAAGACTGAAATCCATTCCAATCAGAAGTCCGAATTTGACTCTTTTGACATCTTATTTTTAGAAACTGTCAAACTCATGAACAATAGAGAATCCTGCAGGATTTTCCTCTGTTATTAGTCTCAAATCATTCCAGAGGGTTTGGGGAAATCTGCGTGTATCTGGACCTCTGCAACTCAAGGAAGCTCAGCTAAGTCTAGCCAAGAAAAATGGAATTGAGATTTGTTTCCACTTAGTGCAAGCAAACTCAACCAATCATCATCAAATTGTGCTTCTTCCTCTTTAAGTTTCTTGGACAAATGACTTGGTTGCCTGTGAACAGATTTTGGGGGAGGCCATGTTATTCAGGGCTTTATGCATCTGAAACCTTTAGTTTGCATATCTTTTAAAATAATTTTGAAAATGTATGTACTCATTTACTATTTTATTTTTTTGTTTTTTAATTTTTTTTCAACGTTTTATTTATTTTTGGGACAGAGAGAGACAGAGCATGAACGGGCGAGGGGCAGAGAGAGAGGGAGACACAGAATCGGAAACAGGCTCCAGGCTCTGAGCCATCAGCCCAGAGCCCGACGCGGGGCTCGAACTCACGGACCGCAAGATCGTGACCTGGCTGAAGTCAGACGCTTAACCGACTGCGCCACCCAGGCGCCCCACTCATTTACTATTTTAAATGACTCAAAATATTTTATTAAAAATGTATACAGTTGGAAGGCATATATAATTTGAAACAGAATATTATAACAGTATTTTTAAAAGTGCCCTAATTATAAAACTACCATAGTTTTTGAAGCCTACTATTATTGATTTCAATATATATGAACAAAATATTTTAATAATCAGATATTTTACGTTGTTTTTTCTTCTTGAACACATATTTCCTTTGTACATAGTCCACAGAAATGTTTTTTTCCAATTTAATATACTTTAAGCTTGAAAGTCATTCTTCATCATCCTATCCTATTCCTTTGCATCAAAAACAGGTATATAAGCTTAAATTTAATAAATTAATTTGTGTGATTCAAAAGTTTTACATGTTATGATTTTCATATGAATTGTTTTATCACCGATTATTAGAACACATGTCATCAAATAACAGAAATATATAAAATAATTTAAAAATAAGCAACATGAAAGTACAGTTTTACTGGAAATGCATCTCTTTATGAAGTAGATGAAGAGTTATAAAAACCTGTTCACATGTATCAATGAACAGATGTTAATTTTTAACTGAATATTACATGGCCAAAAATAAGTTTTTACATTTATTTTATTTTTACAAACTTTGAAAATCTTTTCAACATAAATTAGTAGGTAAGAATGGAATGGAGTTCTATGCCAAATATCATGTAGTAATCAATCATCAAAAATTATTTTTAATGATCTGTGTGCTGAGAATTCAGTTAATTTTTGCATCAATTTTGTTGAAAATAAGGCACTGAAACAACCTGCCTTGCAAAATGATTTGCTAATCCTTAGAGTTATTCAGTCTCTCAACACTAACAATAATATTCCTTTTTTCTTTTTTTTTGGCAATTGAAAAGGAGGCCCTCAGGAAGGAGAATCCATACTGTGACTTACCAGTAGGCACATTCTCAGGATAAAATTTTAGGAAAAAGACGTGGGAGTTGAAATTTTTAAATTTAAGTTCCTTAAAACTCTTCATGCCCAGGAACCCCTAGGAACCACCCACTCACTGGTTGCCTGTAACCATGATTCAAACCACTGAAGTAGAGAAGTGGTCTGAAAGATTTTCTTGATTTCAGGCTTATAAACTCCAAATTAACTGAGGCTGGAAAAGTCCCTGGGACACAAGCACTGGCAAAAGTTCTGTAGAGGCTTCAGCTATTTACACTTCTCTGAAAAAGTGATGCCTTATATGTTCCTTGGGTCCAGGAAACATGATTGATGGTAATGTACTTCCAAGAACCCAGCTCAGTCTTATGTATACAGTCTATAGATCAGCCAACATACTACATAACTTCCCTGTGTATGTAATTAACCTCGGTAGTACTAAATTACACATCTGAGTTTCTATTGCCTTAGAAGAGGAAGGGGGAGCAAATTTTGAAAAGTAAAAGAGGAGAAAAAGAAAAAGTATTGTTTTCTTTTAGCCAGTATAATTTTGGCCTTAAATGCTGACACTATTTCATAGAGAAGTTCATGAGTGCTCATTCAATTTTTTAATAGACCTTACTTTTTTAGAGCACTTTTAGGTTCACGGTAAAATAAAGCAGTAAGTGCAGAGCATTTTCCACACCCCTGCCCTCACACATGCGTAGCTTCCCATATTATCAATATCCCCCATCCCAGGTACATCAGTTACAATCATTGAACCTACATTGACATGTTATTATCACTTTTTAAAATCCATAGTTTACATTAGGGTACACTCCTGGTTTTGTGCATTCTGTGGGTTTAGACAAATATAAAAGGACAAGTATCCACCATAAAAGTATCATAAACAGTAGTTTCAGGGCATCTGTGTGGGTCAGTCAGTTGAGCATCTCTTTATTTCAGCTGGGTCATGATCCCAGGGTTGTAGAATTTATCCCCACGTTGGGCTCCATGATGAGTATGGAACCTCCTTAAGATTCTCTTTCTGCCCTTCTCTCTCTCTCTCTCTCTCTCTCTCTCTCTCTCTCTCTCTCTCTCTCTTTCTCTCTCTCTCTCTCTCCTCCCCCCATAAAAAAATAAATAACAAGAGTGGTTTCACTGACCTAAAAATCGTTTGTACTGTGCCTGTGCATCCCTTCTTCCCTCCAAACCCTGGCAACCATTGATCTTTTTACTGTTTCTATAGTTTTACCTTTTCCAGAAAGTCATATAGTTGTAATGATATAGTATGTAATCTTTTCAGATTGCCTTCTTTCACTTAGTATTATGAGTATAAGGTTCCTCCATGTCTTTTCATGGCTTGATAGGCAATTTCTTTTTAGCACTGAATAATATTCCATTGTCTAGATAGATGTACCACAGTTTATTTACCCATTTACCTACTGAAGGATTTCTTGGTTGCTTCCAGGTTTTGGCAATCTTGAATAAAGCTGCTATAAAATCCATGTGCAACTTTTTGTGTGATATCCAACTCCTTTGGATAAACACCAAGGAGTGCCAATGCTGAATCATATAGTAAGAATGTGTTTAGTTTTGCAAGACACTGCCAAACTGTTTTCCAAAGTTGCTATAATCATTTTGCATTCCAACTAACAATGAATTAGAGTTCCAAATGCTCCATATTCTTGCCAGTATTTGATGTTGTCAGTATACTGGGTTTGAGTCATTCTAATAATGTGTGGTGGTATCTCATTACTTTAGGTTGCATTTCCTTGAAGATATATGATGTGGGGCATCTTTTCATATGTTTATTTGCCATCTGTATACCTTCCTTGATGCGATAACTGTTAAGAATCTTTGGCCCATTTTTAAATCTGGTTGTTTTACTTTTGTTAAGTTTTAAGAGTTTTTTGTGTTCAATATAATCCTTTACCAAAAATGCCTTTTGCAAGCATTTTCTTTCAGTCTGTGCTTATCTATTCATTCTCTTGACAGTTTCTTTTGCATAGAAGAAAATTTTAATTTAATGAAACCAAGTTTATCAATTATTTATTTGAGACATCATGGCTTCAGTGTTGTATCTAAAGTCATCACCATACCCAAGGTCATCCAGGTGTTCTCCTACATTATCTTCTAGGAGTTACATAGTTTTTCATCATACAGTTAGGTCATTTTGAGTTAATTTTTGTTAAGCGTATATGGTCTGAGTCTGGATTTATTTATTTATTTTGCATGTGGATGTCCAGTTGTTTCAACACCATTTATTGAAAAGACTACTTTTGCTCCATTGTACTACCTTTGCTGTTTTGTCAAAGATAAATTGACTATACTTATGTGGTTCTATTTCTGGACTCTGTTTTATTCCATTGATCTATTTATCCATTCTTTAGCCAGTGCTATACTGGCTTGAATACTGTACCTTCATAATAAGTCTTGAAGTTGGGTAGTGTCAGTAATCCAACTTTGTTTTCCTTTAATATTGTGTTGGCTATTCTGGGTCTTTTCCCACTCCATATAAGTTTTAGAATCAGTTTGTGAGTATCACAAAATAACTTGGTTGGATATTCATTGTGATTACATTGAATCTATAGATCCAGTTAGGAAGAACCAAAATCTTGACCATATTGAGTCTTCTTATCTAAGAGCATGGATCATTTCTCCATTTATTTACTTTTTCTCTGATGTCTTTCATCAAAGTTTTATAGTTGTCCATCTTGTACATATTTTGTTTTATACATACATATTTTATTTTTGAGGGTGCTAAAATAAGTTCTATTATATTTTTAACCTCAAATGTCACTTGGTCATTTCTGGTATATAAGTAAGCAATATTCTAGTATATTAACTTGTATCAGCAATCTTGATATAATCACTTATTCCAGGATTTTTTTTTTTGCCCACTCTTTGATATTTTCAACATGGACAGATATGTTTTCTGCAAACAAAGGCAGTTTCATTTTTATTTCCCAATTGTATGCTTTTGATTTCCTTTTTGTATCTTACTGCACTTAGCTAAAGTTCTAGTGCCATATTAAGAAACAGGTGTGTGATGGGACATCCTTGCCTTATTCCTGATCTTAGTGAGAAAGCTTTGCATTTCCCACCACAGTATGATGTTAGCTGTGGGTTTTTTGTATAATTTTTTTTATCAGGTTGAGGACATTTATCAGTGAACAAAATATTCAAGGGAAAAACTCCCATATTCCTAGTTTACTGTGTGAGTTTTTATCATAAATGGGTATTGGATTTTGTCAAGTGCTTTTTCTGTTTCTATTGCTATGATTAGGTGATTTTCCTTCTTTGGCCTGTTAATGTGGTGGATAATGGTAACTGATTTTCAAAAGTTGAACCAGCCTTCCATACCTAGGATAAATCCCACTTGATTTTGGCATATCATTATTTTTATATGCTACTGGATTCTGTTTGCTGATATTTTGTTGAGGATATTTGCATCTATTTTCATGAGAGATATAGGTATATAGTTTTATTTTCTTGCAATCGCTTCTGATTTTGTTATTAGGGTAATGCAGTGTCATAGAATGAATTAGGATGTGTTTGCTCTGCTTCAATTGTCTGACAGTGTAGATAATTTTTTCCCTTAAGTATTTGGTACTATTTACTGGTGAACTCACCTAAGTCTGATGCTTTCTGTTTTGGAAGATGCTTACTTAGTCATTCAATTTCTTTAGTATATATGGGCTTTTTCATGTTGTCTATTTCCTCTTGTGTGAGTATTTGCAGACTGTGTCTATTAAGGAATCGATTCATTTTCATCTAGGTTATCAAATTTGTGGGGATACAGATTTCATAGTATCCCTTTATTATCCTTTTAATGTCAATGGGATCTATAGTAATGTCTTTGTTTTCATTTCTGAAATTAGTAATGTATGTCCTTTCCCTTTTATTTTTCTTAATTAGCTTGGCTAAAGCTGATTGATTTTATTGATCTTTTCAAAGAACTAGCTTTTTATTTCATTGATTTTCCTTATTGGCTTCATTTTTTCAATGTCATTGACTTCTGCTCTGCTTTTTATTATTTCTTTTCTTTTTTCCTTTTTTTTTTTTTACTTTGGATTTAATTTGCTATTCACTTTTTAGTTTCCTAAAGGAGATTATTGATTTTTAGATTTCTTTTCTAATATATGCATTAGCTGATGTAAATTTCCCTCTAAGTACTACTTTAACTGCATCCTCAAAACTTTGATAAGTTGTTTTTATTTTCATTTAGTTCAAATTATTTCTTTATTTTTCTTGAGATTCCTTCTTTGATTCACGTGTTACTTAGAAGCATACTGTTTTAATTTCGAAATATATGCAATTTTCCAGCTACATTTTTGTTATTCATTTGTAGGTAACTCTATCTTCTAAACTCTGAGAACATACATTGTATGGTTTTTATTATTTTACATTTGTTAAGGTATGTTTTATGGTCCAGAATGTGGTGTATCTTTGTGAATGTTCTATGTGAGCTTGAGAAGAATGTTTAATCTGCTGTTGTTGAATTAAGTAGTCCATAGGATTCAATTATATCTAATGATTTAAGGTGCTAGTTAGTTCAACTATATCCTTGCTAATATTTTGCCTGCTGGATATGTCAACTTTTAATAAAATAGTATCAAAGTCTCCCATGTAATAGTGAATTCATTCTTTTCTCCTGAAAGTTCTATCAGATTTTGCCTCATATATATTTTTATGTATACACCTATTGAGGATTGATAGTCTTCTTGAAGAATTAATTCCTTTATCATTATTTAATGCCTTTCTTTATCCATAACTTTTCTTCCTCTTAAGTCTGGTCTGTCTCTCTGTCCTGCTTCCTTTTGATTAATGTTAGCATGGCATATCTTTCTCCACCCATTTACTTTATGTGTAGAAGTTATTTTATATTTAAAGTGAGTTTCCTGTAGGTAGCATACAGTTGGGTCTTGTTTTTTGATCCACTCTAACAATCTCTGTCTTTTAGTTAGTGCATTTAGATCATTGGCATTCAACGTGATTATTGATGTAGTTGGATAAATATCTGCCTTATTTGTTACTGTTTTCTCTTTGTTGCCCTTGTTCTTTGTTCCTATTATAGTGTTCCACTCTTCTGTCTTTTGTGGTTGTAATTGAGCATATTATATGATTCCATTTTCTCCCCTTTCTTAGCATATCAGTTTTTTTTTTTACTTTTTTGTCTTTTTTTTTTTTTTTAGTGGTTGCCCCAGAGTTTGTCGTACGCCTTTACAACTAATCCAAGTCAACTTTAAAATATCATTTGACTACTTCATAGGTAGTGCAAATGCCTTATAATAACAAAACAAAACAATCTTAATCAAAATAATCCTAATTCTTTCCCCATCCCTTGTATTATTGCTATTGATAACTTTACTTATACATAAGCATACATAAATATATAGATATAATATATTGTGAGATAATAGAAAATATATGTATTAACCTCTCCCCCCAGGTCCTGGCACAGAGTTCCTGAAACTTTGCAGATTCCTAGTGATAGGAGCATTAACAGCATCTTTTGTTCTAATATTTGTTCTTTGATCTCAGTTCCTGACACAGGCCTCCTAAATCCCTTGGAATTTCCTGGGTGAAAGGAGTGT
The DNA here is from genome assembly GCF_018350175.1 of Felis catus. Lineage (NCBI taxonomy): Eukaryota > Metazoa > Chordata > Mammalia > Carnivora > Felidae > Felis > Felis catus. The sequence goes on from NC_058370.1 coordinate 75,602,710, forward strand.
CTTTTGTTCTAATGAGGCAACTCTGGGTGGCCTGGATGGCTCCTGTATGGGGGCATGTCACCAGAAAGAACAAGCCACTGTTAAAAGCTTGGAATTTTCAGGGGGCACCTGGATGACTCAGTCGGTTAAGCGTCCCACTTCAGCTCAGGTCATGATCTCACAGTTCACGAGTTTGAGCCCCACGTCAGGCTCTGTGCTGACAGTTCAGAGCCTGGAGCCTGCTTGGATGCTGTATCTCCCTCTCTCTGCCCCACCCCTGCTCGTGCTCTGTCTCTCTCTGTCTCTCAAAAATGAAAAAAACATTTAAAAAAAATTTTTAAGCTTGGAATTTTCAGCCACATTCCCCATTCTCCAAATAGGGGAGAGGGGCTGGAATGGAGTTAATGATTGACCTTGCTTATATGATGAAGCCTTCATAAAAGCCCCCAAAATGTGGTGTTTGGAGAGCTTTCAGGTTGATGAACCCATCCACTTAGCAGGAGGAGACAGAAGCTACTGTGCTCAAAATCCTCCCAGACTTTCCACTGTTAGAAAGAGAGAGAGAGAGGGAGAGAGAGGAAAGAAGGGAAAGAAAGAAAGAAAGAAAGAAAGAAAGAAAGAAAGAAAGAAAGAAAGAAAGAAAGAAAGAAGAAAGAAAGAAAAGAAAGAAAAAGAAAAGAAGGAAGGGAAGAAAGAAAATAGGAAAAGAAAAATAAATCCTCCCAGACTTTGCCCTATGTAACCCTCGTTGTACATCTACTTTTTTTATCATATCCTCTAATAAACTGGTAGAACTAAGTAAGTGTTTCCCTGAGTTCCATGAGCTCCTCTAGGAAATTAATCAAACTTGAGGAAGAGGTTGTGGGAACCTCTGACATATAGGCAATCATTCAGAAACATGCGTGACAACCTGGATTTCTGATTGGCACAGTCTTGTGGGACTGAGCCCTTAACCTGTGGGATCTGACACCTCTTTAGGTAGACAGTGTCATACCTGAGTTAAATAGTAGGACACTCAGCTAGTATAACAGAATTTCTTGGTTGGAGAACAAACCCAACAAACATTTGGTGACCAGAATACTTGTGAATAACGAAGGAGACACACAGGAGGGAAACTGTTTTGTTTTTTCTCTAAAACATACATAAACATTCATAATTGAATACTTTGTTGCTATTATTATTTTGAACAAACTATTTCTGCTAAATAAATTAAGAATAAGAGAAATAAAAGATTTTATTTTACTTTTGCTTATTCTTTCACCAGTGATGTTCTTTTCTTTATGTAGATTGAAATTCACTACCTATGCCATTTCTTTCTGTCTAAAATATGTTTTAAGATCTCTTAAAAGGCAGGTTAACTGGCAACAAATTCAATTTATTCAACTTTTGTCTGAAGAAGACTTTATTTATTCTTTACTTTTGAAGGATGATTTTGTACGGTACTATTCTAGGTTGGTTGTTGTTTTTTTCTCTGAACACTTTAAATATTTCACTTCACTCTCTTCTTGCTTGCTTGCATCTAACATCCCTGGCATATCTGAGTCTGGTTTTGATGGTAGCTCTGTATCTTCAAACTGTGTTTGGTTTTTTGTTTATTTTGTTTTATTTTGCCTTTTAGTATGCCTCGTAATTTTTTTCTTGCTAGCTAGATATGATGCACTGAGTAAAAGACACTGCTGTAAAAAGACCTTTACTGATGTGGCAATCAGGTTAGGAAGGAGGGGAAGTATTCTATAATCCTGTTATTAGGTCTTAGTCTTCTAGTGAGCCTGTGGCACTTTACAAGTGCTTCTCAGTTTCCCATTCCCCACTTAGATGGGACAGAGTGGCTAGTGTGGGCTTGAGTTGATATTTACTTTCCTCTACATGGAAGACTAGAGCCAGTTGGAGTTGTATATTTCCCTTCCCTGAGGTCAATTAGGCTCTGATAAAATCCCAGCAGGTTGGATTCTGGTTAAGTAGTTCCTCCTCAGGTCAGACCTTGTTAAGAACACATGCTCTGGTGTATTTCAAACTAGTTCTTTTCACCCTCACTCTTCTGGTAGCATAAGAGGATTTTTCTCTGATATTCACTGTGAAAGTCTGCTAGAGCTCCCATAAGTAAAACTCACAAAAATTTGCACACCTCCACTGCCCCTACCTTGTCTGGGGCCCTCTGGAGTTTTTACCTCAGATTTGTCCCCTCTGACACTTCCATAATTCATTATGGTTCAGGTTTTTCTATCCTGGCACGTTTCTCATGGAAGTTTTTGCTTGTGGGTTTCTGCTTTGGTGAGTTTTGATTCTCTGCGCTTGTCTGTTTGTCTCTCCAGTTTTGGGAGTGATGGTTGGCCCTGTGACCTCTCCTACATATTTAAGAAGAGTTGTTAATTTTCTCTTTGTTCAACGTTTTACTTGTTCTTAGGATAGAGTAGTTGACTTCCAAGCTTCTATCATGCTGAACCAGAAAACGGAAGTTCTTTTAATTCTTTTTTCACTTTTAAGAAGAAAAAAAAATCTCTAATTATAGATAAAAGAAGAATATTTGTGTTTTATATTCAGATACAAATATACATATGACATGGTAATTCTAATTAGAAAACAAATAATGAGAAGATGTTAAATTTGGAGTTACTTCCTAAACACAGTTCTATTCCTTGAAGGGTAGAGCAAAGACATCTAACTAGTGCTGCCTGTGCCATTTTGGCTCTAACATCTGTTTCTTTATCAAGAAGGTTCATCTATAAAAGAAACCTATAAGATAAAAGTCAGTAATAAAAGATCATGCTTTATGCTGACAATCTATTGCTCAGATTTATTGTTAAAAGTGCTAGCAGGGCATAAGAAACTTGTAGATAACTCCAAGTGAAATAGATGATCTTTATACACTTTGACCAAACCTATTTAAAGAGAGAATTGAGTTTGTAGGATGGGGCATATGTAATTGCCCTTCTGAGCACAATTTATCTCACCTAATAGTGCAGTTAAGTCTATAGCATTCCCTTAGCAATAATCAGTGTGAGTGTTCTGGAAATCCCAATATCCCATGCATAATTCAGGAAAACAAACAGGTGTTTTTAGATATTCTTTAGTGTAAAATCTAGATCTAAATTTACTCTTTTATAAACTTAGTGTTCCTACTTCACCTCTGTAGAAGAGATACATTTATTTACCTGCAATATCAGGCCTAGATGCTTTATCATTTACTTTCCTGCTTTATACTTTGTAGTACTATGTGTACATAAATACTAATATCAAATGAAGATGGACAATCATATTTTACCCAAGAAATATATTTGTCTAGGCATCTATTATAGACATTTAAAAGGAGGTACATGAAATTTTCTCTTTCAACATAGTGAAATTAATTCTGTCAACTCCTTTACCATTGTAATAACACAGTAGACATACAGTAAGACTAGGATTAAGTAAATCTGTTTCAAGTGTTGCTTACTATTGATTGTGTATTCTTGGATCAGTTGCCTATCTTTTCTTAGGACCTCACTGTTAAATACACTTGTCAAGGAAATAATAGCCCTGTGCTATTTGCCCTATACACTGACTCTGATTTTCAAGACTTCTGAAAAAAAAGCCAAAAACCTTTGCATTTGATACCGACATTTCATAATTCTGTGCATTTATCCTAAATATCAGTACTCAGCCCATCATTTTGTGGGCAGCTAAGGATGTGGCTTTTAACTATGGGCACCAGTGGTTGGTTGCTCTTCTTGCTGTCACTGTGTTCAACCTGGTCCATTCTTTCTGTCCATTAGCTAATTAGCTACACTCCATGCTGCTGCTAGACCTTTGTGTATATGGCACCTGATTCTCATCATTCTCTTATCCCCACGCTATAAAACAAGTGTCTTAAAAGATATTTGGAATAAGAAACCAGATGGGACCGTCACTCTTGAATTTCTATCCTACTGATGGGATTTTTTTTCTTTGCACGTTCCTCAGTGGCAATGTTTCTCAAATGCCTAGTGCCAGCATGTTCATCAGGATGATTGATCTCATTTTCACTTTAGAAAAGTAGTTCTTGACCTAAATGGAGCTTTCAAGAGTGCTGACACCCCACTACCAGATTCTGATTTCATGTTTTTTGGACATGATCAAGGGCTGAAGATATTTGTGAGCAGATCTGGATTGAATAGTTTTTACCTTAGTTTTTCATTCATGTGCTAAAATAGATTCAGTTCTGTTGCTGTGTATTGCACATATATGATGTCCTTAAATAACAGATGTAAAAAGCATATAGTACATGTGGCTGACTATATGATGAGTTTGATGAATGACAATATTATGAGTTTGAGGCTTTCTTGGTCCTAGATACCCTTCCTGTCTTAAGAAAAATTTGCTTAAAATCTGATAATTTCTACTAGGGAAAATACTTTTGGGGTGTCTAGGTGGCTCGGTTGCTTAAGAATCTGACTTAAGCTCAGGTCATGATCTCACAACTCCTGGCTTTGAGCCCCGCATCAGGCTCTATGCTGACAGCTCAGAGCCTGGAGACTGCTTTGGATTCTGTGTCTCCCTCTCTCTCTGTCTCTTCCCATTGCCCCCCCCCCCCTCTCTCAAAAATAAATAAACATTAAAAAAATAGAAAATTCCTTTTTTTCCCCCCAGAGAAGCTCGAAGAGCAAATATATGTCATGTGGGAACATTGATTAACATGTCAACACCAACTGTTACATCAGATTATCTACCTTTCACCTATAAGAACACTGGGATGTAAAGGATTAGGACATAGTAGGGAGATATTTTAATTGGGAGTTTGGAAATAAGAAAGGTCCAGTTTATGAGACAGACTTCAGAGAGGACTACTGGTTTTTACCGGACCATAAGAAGCAAGGCAAGTAGGAATGGGGCATATGTCAAGGAGGTAGGTAAGAAGTCCTGGAGCTGAGCAATCAAATCTCAGAATAAGAACTGGGCATGTGGTGGAGATAAGGAAAGGAAAGAAAAACTTCCTGCTTTATGTATTAAAGGCTGGGCAAAAATAATGTAAAAAGTTCACTATTTAATAATGCTTACAGTTGTTCCTGGTATCCATTATCCATTAATATCTTTAATAGTGACTAAGAATTTCATGATGAGGGTGGGAGAGACAAAGAGAGGAGGACAGGCTGAGAGGGAAGAATTTCACACTTTTCAGGAATAGCTGACTTGGGGTTAAGGAAAAAATGAAACTTCTCCTCAATTCAAAAATGACCTTTCCTCTCTTTTAACCAACTCTAACCCCTCCTTGCCTGCTTATCAATTCTTCTCTTACTGTTTATTCCAGATGATACTGTATCGCAACCCAAACTGTGTGTCTTTCAGAGCAATTGTATCTCATTCATCTCCTATATCCCTGTTCTTTCACAGACCTGGCACATAGAAAGCTTCTAGTAAATACTGACATTAACTGAACTGAAAGCACCCCATTGGTTTTCTGGTTTTCCAACCTGAGTAAAATTGGGTGTAATGATTGTTTCCCTATAAAAAAAAGCATACTCTGTGGTACTTTAGAGCCTCAAGCAATGCACTCTCATTCCACAAAGAGCCAGCAGTTTGCTTACAAACCACATTTGCATCTATTAATTCAAGATGGCCTAATTAAAGTAGCAAATATGTTTGAAAGCAACATTAAGTAATAGCCATGAATAATCGTTTTGCTTCCTGTCAAATTGATAGAAAAAGAGAAAGCATTTTTTTTCTAAGATTAAATGCGTGATCTCAGTGTCAGTGGTTTCATGTATTAAAAAATCTTGATGTTAATATTTAAAAAAAGAGCATCATTGAATCTATTAGTAATCTGGACCACAGGAGAGCCTCAAAGTAGCTGCTAAATGCATGACATGTTTTCACAATTATAATCAGTTAAATTGCTTAAGTGAGTGATTCTATTTAAATTAGGAAATTAAAAGTTTGAATTATTTTTCCACAAATTTGCTACTGCTTCTTGAGGAAGCTAAAGGTTTGCTGAACGCTGAAATTCTCCATAGCCACTGATTGTGTGCTGTTTACAATCAATCTACAATTTGCCTAGCTGCTTCCAATAAAATATTAATGCAATCAAACCTAAACTGTTTTCTTTAACATTTATCTTCTCATCCTGGGCCAGGCTGTAACTTCTTTTATTAAAATGAACCATGCTGTTTAACTGCACACATGTAAGTTTGGAAATCACATCCTAATGCATTCGAGAGAGTTTTCTGAATTGAGACTTCATCATCTGTAACTACATGATTTTCAACAAAGTATTTATTGTTGATATATTTTTATGTCTTAGCACAGTTTGACTAGGCAAGATGTAGATTACTAATGGGTATAGGATAAAGTCTCTGACATTTCCAGTATGCTTTGGGAGACAATAATATATGCCATGTATACATATATGTAATGTAAGAATATTAAACAACGTGTTCTCAAGAGTTCTTCAGGTCATCATTTCTAAAAAGGAGTGGCTTTCATTGTGGGTGTGGAGTAGTGTCAGAATACTCATGGTTGGAGAGCACTATAAGAAATGGAGGCCAGCAGTGTGTAAGCCCTCCTCCCCTCCAAGTGACTCCGATCCTGTCCCTGATTCAAAAGTAGAGAGCGATTATAAAAGCAGTTTAATAAGAGGGAAACCTCATTTATCTTGAAATGGCCACATATTAAAGAAGAGAATTTTGTTGTACCTGAGCTGAAGTTCTTAAGACTGGAAATTGGGCAGAATGAGACATGAAGGGCAGGGCCTTCCAGCTGCAGAAAAAAGAAAAACAAAAATCAAAACAACAGCAAAACAGGAACAAACCTTTGGGAATAATTATGACCTGGAAAAAAATGAGCAAGCATAAGTGAAATAAAAATGATGAAAGTAGTCTGGAACAAATAGATTTATAGCATTTTTGAAATACAAAGATAAGAAGAGTTTTTGTCTCAAAAATAAATCCCACAAAGGCCTTGACCATGATGACAGAGCTTTGATTTTCAGACATCACAGAGATTATACTGGGCCTAGGACTTCTTTATCCTGGATATGGTTAGAACAATCCTAAACTTCCTTGATGCCATCAGAGATTCCACATTTAGTAGCAAGAGAAGAGAAGCCCAAAACTCACCTCATACTATGCCCTGCCATGTGTGATAAGAAAACAGGGTTACTGGCTTCACCATTCTGAGCAGCAAATAGATTACACCAATTAAACAGCTTCTCACTTCATTCAGATATTCTAATTGCTTCTGATGCAAAAATTTATGTCTTACCAAACACCCTTTTGTCTTATGCCTCATGTCAAATCAAACTACAGACACCACTAAACTGGGGAAACAAAGCAGAGTTGGCTTATTATTGGGCAAAGAGAGCTAGATCATTTAAGAAACAAGCTTTGTGGGTCTCCTTGGGCAGAAATATAATGGACTAGCTTAGAGTTTCTTAGCAGTGGCACTACTGACGTTTGGGCTAGATAGTTTTTCACCGTGAGTGAATGTGTGTGGGTGTTCTATATATTGTGGGGTGTTGAGCAGTATCTCTGGCCTTTATCCACTATATGCATGTTACCCCACACCCCTAGGCGTGACAATCAAAACTGCCTCCAGACATTTGCAAATCTCCCTTTGTGAGTAAAGTCACCCATGGTTGATAATCACTGGGCAAGATAAAGGAAAAAAGAATAGCAATTTATGCAGTATTCTGAGTTTAAATCTTTGGTCGACTTATGAAATAGATTGTAAACTCTTTTGTTTTTCTTTTTTTACAAATGGTCTTTATATGATTAAGTCTCAAAAGGAAGGGTGCAGCTCTCAAAGAGGTCCAAGACGAGATGAATAAGGCTATAATTAGGCTTTTGGATGTGCATAATACAGGCTTGAACAATTTTTCTTCAACATCCCACTTTATGGACCACTATTGTTCCTGAAAATACAGAAAAGGCCAGCACTGGGTTATATGTTAATAGCTTCCAGGTCTTCACCACTATATACATTATTACGAGCAGATGTTCTATGAAGTGGATTTAGATGAATGTTCTGGCATTCAGTGTGAGAAGAGCAGAAGCAGTTTATTTTCCTTTTGTTGAAGAATGAGTTTTTGAGAAATCTGACAAGAAAGCAGTTATGCAGCATCATTTAAGACTCTGGAGACCAGACATCTGAAGACGTGAGTTGAAAAAGAATAACTACAGTCGTGTGAGATGGGACTAGAAGACACTTCAGAACCAGCACTGAAGATTCCCCATTCTTGACAAGGAGAACAGGTCCCAGAGACCTCCAGCGTCTATTTTTAATAACCAAGTTTTTCTTCCCTTTAATATGCATATAAATTATTCAACTGTCTCTGTGGTATTACTCCAAGCACAGAAGGAAATGCTACCAATGGCATATACTCTTCCTCAGCACACCAGTAGGAAAATTAAGGTGAGACTATTGTTCAGAAGCACTTAAGCCAATGTACTTGGTCTAGTTTGTTGTGCTCCTAGGGTTCATGCAGTGCCGTTTACCACAGTCCCAATAGCAGAGTAACTTTTGGATTGGTATCTGTCCTTTAGTATCCTGGATTTTCCCAATAACACATAATATCATTTTGATGAGGTAACAAAATATGGTATAAGAAGTTAACATAATATGCAAAATGATATGAATTTTTCCATGAAGTGATGTCGTGATAAATCTCAATATTATAAGAGGATCTCTAATTTTATATGGTTTAAATGAAATCTTTTCATAGAAGGTGAGATGGTATGGTATAGAATATCATCTGAAAATATGTTTTAATCCCTACACTTGCATATACTGATACAAATTTGCATATGCAATATAATTGCATACTACCATAGGCACTGTGGAAATCATTAGAAATGGTTGATTCACACATTTCTCCCTTCTTAGTAATATATCTGTTATCTTTAACCTTTCTCATAGTTACCCTTCCTGCTCAGCCTAACATTAGAACCACAATTAGTAGCTATCTTTTCCCAAATTCTCATCTCTGTCTTGTTTGCCTTCCTCCTTTTAAAAACATTCTACCATACTCTAAATTCCATTCAACCTAGGGATTCTTTCCTCCATCATGCCCAAACTCCCCCCCTATATCTTCTGTATCTTCCTTAAGTGCCTATCACTGCACACTAACAAACCCTTGGCTTACTTCCTTTTAACATTTCCCATTGGGACTCTGGTAGAAGGAATCCTATTCACTTCTCTGAACTAATACAAAACTGTATTGTTACACATCTGAATTTCTGGGTTTGATATTAGTTCATATACACCATGCTTGCCACATTCTTGTTTTAATCACACACAAACTTCAAGGAATAAATCTATCTTAACAACAATTTTTATGGAAAGGGAAAAGGTTCTACCAGGTTTTTATTACTAATTTAATTGTAGCAACAATATAGAATTGCTACCTACACAAAACTAATTTGTTTAGAGATTGCAAAATTAGACATACAGTATAAAGAAATAGATTTTAGCTCCCAATTTACTTTGAACCTCAATGTTTGAAGTTGCTTAATCTCTGACAATCATATTTTATTTTTTTAATGTTTTTCATTTTTGAGAGAGAGAGACAGAGTGAGAGTGGGGGAGGGGCAGAGAGAGAGGGAGACACAGAATCCGAAGCAGGCTCCAGGCTCTGAACTGTCAGCACAGAGCCCAACAGGGGAGTCGAACTCATGGACCACAAAGTCATGACCTGAGCCAAAGTCAGACATGTAACCAACTGAGCCACCCAGGTGACCCTCAACAAGGTAATTTTGACACCTGGTCAACTTCAGAGCACAATTTGAAGGTTGACTTTTTACCTTCTCTCAAGTGCTGATTTCTGAGGTCCAAATGTGTTTTAAGGTTTAGTTTACTGTAGACAGAACCATGTCTTCAAATGTGGGAGCCGAGTCTTACAAACTTTGTAAGACTTTGTAAACTCCAGACTTTGAGGTGTCAGCACAGAGCCCGATGCGGTGCTCAAACTCATGAACCGTGAGGTCATGACCTGAGCCAAAGTCAGGAACTCAACTGACTGAGCCACCCAGGCACCCCTGACAATCATATTTTAAAGATAGATCAAAGCCTCAAGACTGTACAGAGAAGGAGAGCCAGAGTAGTGGATATGTCTAGAAAGTATGTCAAATATGAAAGCTGTTGTATTCAAGGGTTATACTTTGTCAATTTAGTTATATTTCTATCCATAAGGTTTAGACATGTATTTTTCTGTGTATAAGTAGAAAAGAGAACTATAAATAGTTAAGAAAAATGTAGAAACTGTATCAAAGGCAGAAAATAATTGGTTAAGACTAATCAGGTATAAAAAGGGCCCATCAAGGAGTTCTAGTATGATGGGTCAGCCACATGCAGTAGGAGAGAGTATATAACACAGATTCGGTATCTTTCTCTTACAAGAGCTAAAGCCTCTGGATGACTGTGTGGGCAACAACACATTGCTAAGATTTCACACTAAGGGACATTTCTTTGGACAAAGCTTGATAGATCTGGGGGAGATACCAAGAAAGAAGCTGGAAGTAAGGAGAAAAGCGAAAAAAGGAAAGGCCTCCTAAATTTTTTGCTAATTGACTGGAGCCTTGTGGTTGTCCATTTCTTACTTCAAATTCCAGGTCACGGTGTAAACCAAGCATTTTCACTAGAAGAGTTTAAGAAATTAGCAATGTTCAGCTGTAAAAATAGAATATATTAATAGCCATCGCCAAAACTTGAGGACTCATAAAGAAGTGAGATTAGACCAACCAGTAACCATCCTTAGACCCATTCAAGGTATTTCTGTGTTGTGAGCCATATGATTTAGGAAGATATGAATACTGTGCATGTGCACACATGAACACACACACAAACACACACACACACACACACACACACACACACACACACACACACACACTAAATGTATTAGAGAATACTCAGGCACCTCTGTCACTCAGAATCTGGCATGCAGTTCTGGTACGGCTCAAACACATGTTCTTGTGACTCAGTCTTTCAGGCCTCTAGGAAATTCTTCCACATTTCTTGCTTTACATTTTTTCATTTGAGTATAGTTGAAATACAATGTTACATTAGTTTTAGGTATATAACTTAGTAATTTGACAAGTTTATACATTATGATATATTCACCACAAGTATAGCTACCATCTGTCCTGTTCCATTGCTATTACAATATCACTGACTGTATTCCTTGTGCTGTGCCTTTTATTCCTGTGACTTACTCATTTCATAACTGGAAGCCAGTATCTCCAACTCTCCTTCACCCATTTTGCCCATCCCCACCCCCTATAAATACAAACTTGTATTTATAGGTCTGATTCTACTTTTTGGTTTTTTATTCATTTGTTATTATTGTTGTTCTTATAGTCCACTTATGAGTGGAATCATATGGTATTTGTCTTTCTCTGAATTATTTCATTTACCATAATACCTCAAGGTTCATCTATGTTGTCTCAAATGGCACAATCTCATCGTTTTTTATGGCTGTATAATATTCCTCTGTGTGTGTGTGTGTGTGTGTGTGTGTGTGTGTGTGCGCGCGCGCGCGTGTGTGTGTATATATATATCTTTGTCCATATATTGATGGATGCTTGGGTTGTTTTCATATCTTGGCTATTGGAAATAACTGTGCAATAAACATAGGAGCACATATATCTTTTTAAATCAGTGTTTTTATTTTCTTTGGTTAAATACTCAAAGTTGAATTACTGGATCATATGACAATTCTATTTTTAATTTTTTTCTGAACCTCCATAATATTTTCTACAGTGGCTACACCAGTTTGCATTCCCAACAACAATGCATGGGGGTTCCTTTTTCTCCATATCCTCAACACTTGTTTATTGAGTTTTTGACTTTAGCCATTTTGACAGGTGTAAGATGATATCTAATTGTGGTTTTGACTTGTATTTCCCTGATGATAAGTGAAATTGGACATCTTTTAATATGTCTGTTGGCCATCTGTATGTCTTATTTGGAAAAAATGTGTATTTAGGTCCCATGCCCACTTTTAATTGGATTGTTTGACTTTTGTATTGAGCTGTATACGTTTATGTATTTTGGATATCAACTCCTTATCATATATATAATTTGCAATATCTCTTCTTCCATTCCGTAGGTTGTCTTTTTGTTTTGTTCATGGTTTCCTTTGCTGTGCAAAAGCTTTTTAATTTTTTTTTTTCAACGTTTATTTATTTTTGGGACAGAGAGAGACAGAGCATGAACGGGGGAGGGGCAGAGAGAGAGGGAGACACAGAATCGGAAACAGGCTCCAGGCTCCGAGCCATCGGCCCAGAGCCCGACGCGGGGCTCGAACTCACGGACCGCGAGGTCGTGACCTGGCTGAAGTCGGACGCTTAACCGACTGCGCCACCCAGGCGCCCCTGCAGAAGCTTTTTAATTTGTTTTAGTCCCAATAGTTTGTTTTTGCTTTTGTTTCCCTTGCCTCAGGAGACATATCTAGAAAAATGTTGCTGTGGCCAATGTAAGAGCAATTACTGCCTGTGCTCTCTCCTAAGATTTTTATGCTTTCAGTTCTCACATTTAGGTGTCCATATTACCCAAAGCAATCTACAGATTCAATACAATCCCTATTAAAATACTGGCAGCATTTTTCACAAACCTACAACAAATAATACTAAAACTTGTATGGAGCCATAGAAGACCCTAAATAACCAAAACAATCTTGAGAAAGAAGAACAAAGCTGGAGGCACCACAATACCAGATTTCAAGATACATACAAACCTGTAGTAATCAAAACAATATGATACTGGCATTAAAATAGACACGTAGATCAATGGAACAGAATGGAGGGCTCAGAAATAAACTCACAGTTATATGGTCAATTAATCTTCGACTAAAAAGGCAAGAATATACAATAGGGAAAAAAGACGATGGTCTCTTCAATAAATGGTGGGGAGAACTTCACAGCTACATGTAAAAGGAAGATGGACCATTTTTTGATACCATACATGAAAATGAACTCAAAATCTGTTAAAGATCTTGCCCTACATTTTTGAAAAAAAAGGTAACCTTGGCCAAAAGTTTTGAAGGTTTGGATTGTGCCACTAACCTCTTTTTAGGTAACTGCTTTGAACTAAAAGAAGAATTTCAGGTATGGAGACAGTTGAGTCAGAACAGAAACTATTAAACCTGTGCATCCTTCCTCTCCAATAGCAAGATGCCATAAAGTCTTGCAGAATAGAGTATCTTTGGCTGGTGCTGCTAAGCTTTTTTTTTTTTTTTTTTTTGCTTGCTTGCTTCTCATTTTCTATTCTGTAGTTCTGTTGAAAATCACCAAAATAAAAATATTAGATATATTTTAGATAAGATATAGAAGAAACAAATAGAAGAAACAAATGAAACAAGAGTGATCTTCAAATAGAGTGAATTATGGTCTTTTGCCAGAAACTAAGCTTAAGTTTGAATTTGCACTGTTCACATTATTTGTTATAAACTTACTTATTTTTAGTAATATCATAAAGCTTAGCAAAAAAAAAAAGTTAACATATCTGACTGGAAAAATGCAACATAAGTAACATTCCAATAAAGAAACAAGATAATCAGAACAAGGAAATGAACATTATAACCATGATTATGAAGAATAAGATTCATGTACAAATAATTTCAACACTGATTTCTAAAGAGAATAATATTTTCTGGCAATTATAGATCAAAGTATATGAAGATAAGCTTGAAAAAAAATGGGCACCATACTGCTACTTTTATTTTCTGTATAATATTCCAGCATTGAAAATTTTGAAAGAAGAATGTAAACAATAATCTATGGAATACTGCCATAAGAGATGGTGAAAATGGCAATGTAAGATGGCAATTTGTTAAATGAAATTAAAATATTTTGCAATATTTTAGAATGATCATACTTTACTGTTTGCTACCCCATTACAATGTTTGAGCATATTGTTTTAACCCTATAATTCCTGTTATAGTTTTTTTAATTTTTTACATGGCAAATGGGGTTTATTTTATTTTTTTTTGAAACAATCGTTTTTATTTATTTATTTATTTATTTATTTATTTATTTATTTATTTATTTATTTTCAATTTAGCTAACATATAGTGTACTCTTGGCTTCAGAAGTAGATTCCCATGATTCATCACTTACATACAAACTCAGTGCTCATCCCAACAAGTGCCCTCCTCAATGCCCATCACCCGCCTTCCACACACCCCCAAACCCGACCCCTATCAATACCCAGTCTGTTCTCTGTATTTAAGAGTTTCTTATGGGTTTGCCTCCCTCTCCGTTTGTATCTTGTTTTTTACTTCGCTTCCCTATGGTCATCTGTTAAGTTTCTCAAATTCCAAATATGAGTGAAATCATATGATATTTGACTTTCTCTGACTTATTTTGCTTAGTATAATACCCTCCAGTTCTATCAATGTTGTTTCAAATGGCGAGATTTCATTCTTTTCCATCGCTGAGTGGTATTCCATTGTGTATATATACCACATCTTCTTTATCCGTTCATTGGTTGGTGGACATTTGGGCTCTTTCCATAATTTGGCTATTGTTGACACTGATGCTATAAACATCAGTGCATGTGCCCCTTTGAATCAGCACTCCTTTAACCTTTGGACAAATTCCTAGTAATGCAATTGCTGGGTCTTAGGGTAATTCTATTTTGAATTTTTTGAGGAAACTCCATACTGTTTTCCAGAGTGGCTATACCAGTATGCATTCTTACTAACAGTGCAAGAAGGTTTCCCTTTCTCTATACCCTCACCAACATCTGTTTCCTGAGTTGTTAATTTTAGCCATTCTGACATGTGTGAGATGGTATCTCATTGTGGTTTTGATTTGTATTTCCCTGATTATGGGTGACGTTGAGCATCTTTTCATGTGTCTATTTGCCATCTGGATATCTTCTTTAGAAAAGTGTCTATTCATGTCTTCTTCCCATTTCTTCACTGGGTTATTTTTTTTTTTTTTTAGGTGTTGAGTTTGGTAAGTTCCTTATAGATATCTGATACTAACCCTTTATCCAATATGTCATTTGCAAACATCTTCTCCCATTCTGTCAGTTGCCTTTTAGTTTTGTTGATTGTTTCCTTTGCTGTGCAGATGCTTTTAATCTTGACGAGGTCCCAAGAGTTCAATTTTGCTTTTATTTCCCTTGCCTTTGGAGACATGTCAAGTAAGAAGTTGCTCTGGACGAGGTCAAAGAGGTTGCTGCCTGTTTTCTCTTGTAGGATTTTGATGGTTTCCTGTCTCACATTTAGATTTTTCATCCCTTTTGAATTTATTTTTGTGTGTGGTATAAAAAAGTGACCCAGGTTCATTCTTCTGCATGTTTCTGTCCAGTTCTCCCAGAAATATTTGCTAAAGAGATTGTCTTTTCTCCTTGGATACTCTTTCCTGCTTTGTCAAAGGTCAGTCAGCCATATATTTGTGGGTCAGTTTCTGGGTTCTCTATTCTATTCCATTAGTCTATGTGTCTGTTTTAGTGCCAATACCACACTGTCCTGATGATTACAGCTTATAATCCTCCTTTCTAGTGGAGTTTGTGTCTGGTTTGAGGATCAAGGTAATGCTGACTTCATTGAATGAGTCTGGAAGACTTCTTTCCATTTCTGTCTTTTTGGAACAGTTTAAGAAGAATAAGTATTAACTCCGCTTTAAATATCTGGTAGAATTCCCCTGGGAAGCCATCTGGCCCAGGACTCTTATTTGCTGCGAGATTTTTTTTTAATGTTTATTTATTTTTGAGAGAGAGAGAGAGAGAGAGAGAGAGAGAGCGCGCGCGCAAGTGCACAAGCAGGGGAGGTGCAGAGAGAGAGGGAGACACAAAATCTGAAGTAAGCTCCAGGCTCCAAGCTGTCAGCACAGAGTCCAATGTGGGGCTCCATGAGGTCATGACCTGAGCCAAAGTTGGACACTTTACCAATTGAGTCACACAGGCACCCCTGCTGGGAGATTTTTGATAACTGGTTCAATTTTTTCATTGGTTATGGGTATGTTCAAATTTTCTATTTCTTCCCATTTGAGTTTTGGTAGTGGGTGAGTGTCTGGGAATTTGTCCATTTCTTCCAGATTGTCCAGTTTGTTGGCATATAATTTTTCATAGTATTATCTAATATATGTTTGTATTTCTGTGGTGTTGGTTTTGACTTCTCCTCTTTCATTCTTGATTTTATCTATTTGGGTCCTCTCTCTTTCCTTTTTGAGAAGTCAGGCTAGGGGATTGTCAATTTTGTGTGTTCTTTCAAAAAACCAGCTCTTAGATTTATAGATCTATTCTACTTTTTTTTTTTTGATTCTATATTGTTTATTTCTGCGCTAATCGTTATTGTTTCTCTTCTGTTGGCTTTGGGCTTTCTTTACTACTGACTTTCTAGTTCCTTTAGGTGTGAAGTTACGTTGTGTATTTGGGACCTTTCTTGCTTCTTGAGTTAGGCCTGAATTACTATGTATTTTCCTCTCAGGACTGCCTTTGCTGCATCCCAAAGGGTTTGGACTGTCGTGTTTTCATTTTCATTTGCTTCTATATATTTTTTAATTTGTTATTTAATTTCATGGTTGACCCATTCATTCTTGAGTATGATGTTTTTTAACATCCATGTATTTGGGGGATTTCCAAATTTTTTCTTGTGGTTGATTTCATGTTTATTAGCATTGTGATATGAAAATATGCATGGTATAATTTCAATCCTTTTATACTTGTTGAGGGCTGTTTTGTGACCCAGGATGTGATCTATTTTGGAGAATGTTCCATGTGCACTCAAAAAGAATGTGTATTGTACTGCTTTTGGATGAAAAGTTCTGAATATATCTGTTCAATCTGGTCCAATGTGTCATTCGGAGCCATTTTTTCCCTATTGATTTTCTGCCTAGATGATCTGTCCATTGTTGTAAGTGGAGTATTAAAGTCCCCTACAACCACAGTATTATTATCTATACATTTATTTATGTTTGTGATTAATTGATTTATATATTTGTGTTCTTTCACATTGGGTGCATAAACAATTACAATTGTTAGCTCTTGATGGATCAGTGGGTTTGGTGTAAGTGGCCTGGCCTCCACTGGTGCTGCTGTCCTGTTCCCTGAAGACCCACTGGTTGGTGTTGGGGAGAAAAATGGGGATACCCCAGTCTCTCCTCCCCAGACTGTCTCAAACCATGCTGTTCAGGCAGCCCTCCAGAGTAGTGCAGTTGGTCGACTTGCTCTGTTCCACAGTTTCCTGTGCCTCCTAGGCACTGAGCTGGCATTCAAAACCTCATGTCTTAAGGGGCCCTGCACCATGTGGATTCTGTTCTGGTGTAGCACCACTCCACTCTGCCTATAAAGGTCCTTTGGCTAGTGCCTGCAGAGTCCTTTGTCCTTGGGGAATAAACCTCTTCCCATGGTACTCAAGAGTGGGGACTGTTCTCTCCCAGTGCATCCCTGAGATCACTACTGCACCCCAGTGCTTCCTCTCTCCCCCTAGGTGTGCACACAGGGTCATGGCTTCTGTTCGTTGTAAGTGGTGCACTTTTGAAAATTCTGATCTTCAGCTCCTAAGGCTCTTTGCAAAGTAGAAACTGGTACCCTCCATATTTCTCATTCCCCAGTCTGTGGTCTGGAGAGGTTTTTCTCTTGTCCTAACACAAAACCACAATTCACAGCCTCTCATTCTCTCCCTTTTGTCTCTTCATAGAAGGACATCCCTCCCCTCTGTGCCCACTCTGTTTTATGTCCCCCAATTCGCATACACATAACTCTGTCTATCCAAGCCATTTCCCTTCACTTTTGTAGATTTTTCTGTCTCTGCAGAAAGAATTCCTGGGTATTACACATGGCTGACTTCAATACAACTGTGTTTGAAGGATGAGGGAAATCCCATCCCCCTACTTCTCCACCATCTTAACTCCTCATCCTATAATTCTTTTTTTAAACCTAACTTTAAATTTAAGAATTTTATTGTCAATTCCAATGACTATTGTCTCTGTAGACTACAATTTTCCATATTGAAACTATAAAATAACTATAAAATAACTAAGAACTACAATAACTCAAAAAGAGCTGATAAGAGGCTGGGATTGATTACAGGGAGTTATATAAATGGGCTTGAGGGAACTTCTTAAGAGTAATGGGGATATCAAATAACTTCATTATTTTGGTGGTTACATGACTTTAAACATTTGTCAAACTCATCAACTGTACACTTGATATTAAACAGTTGAATATCACTGTTTGTAAAGTATACCTCAATATAATTGACTTAAAAATTACACCATCTGTTCTTTGAGCTCTAATACACAATTATACACCATTATTTCAATAAATGATCCAAAACATTTGATTTTGTTAAACATTTGTTTAAGTTTTCTAATTTAATATTACTGTCAAGGAAATAAAAATGTTAAAATTTTGGTTTTAACAACAATTAAGGGTGCTGGTAAAGTAAAAGCTAAGTTTGTATAGAATTAACATAATCATGAATTATGTCATTCTGAATTTATTAACCACTCAAATACCACTGGTGTATCAATAATTGAATATTCAAACAAACACAATAAGATTGTTTACTTAACTGTTTATATTTTGACAACTTTCAATCCACTAAAAATGGTATCTTAACATATATTTCCATTTTCTCATTATGTGGCTACATTTTTAGAATAGAAAAATAAAAAAATATTGTATGTATCAATTGTGTTAGTTTGATTGTAACTTTTAGACAAGGGGTGTATGATCCTCCATTTTCACGCCACAGGTCCCACAAATATTAGAGGTGGGTCTGAGGTCCCCTTAATCCATGAGACTATTTATTGGAAAATTATTTCATTTCCAACATAAAAAGGAACATATTAGCCATTGATGGTGCCCTAAGCTAGAATGGACAAACCCCTTAGGCTGTGTATTCCCTATAATTAGACCAGTTCAGGTCAGATGAACAGTTGCCAGAGAGAGACACTTTAGAACAGATTTCTTGCATAAGAATAAGGTTGATAAATGACATACTAAGGGTATTTTTAAATGCCAAACTACCTTCTGAGTACATTAATATTTATTGTTTAGAGTACTAGCCTCTGTGGTAAACACTTCTTAAATATTAAGTCATTTAAGCTCTACAAATTTTAAGGTAGGTGCCATATTCTCCATTTTATAATAAGAAAATCCAGCCTAGGGGAAATAATTTTAAAATAAATAATTTCCCCAAGATTAGCCTGCCACTATATTCAGAGTCTTAATTTGACTTCTGGTCTATTAGCCTACAGTGACCATGTGATTATTCATTACACAATAGTGCCTTTCATTTACTTCTCAATTTTGAAAGGATGTTTCCTCTAGAAGACATAACAGATGCTATCAATGCCTTACCATATCCTCTGAGTGCTCCCCTATTCCTTGAATTCCAGCCCACCTTCCAGCACATTTAACATCTAGCACCTGCACCTTGTTGCCAGAAGAATTTCTCTGACCCAGGCTAGCTCTGAATATTCAGATGACAGGTTAGAAATATCAGGGAACAATCAGCCTCCTTGGGAACAATCTCCTAACCAATAACTGATGGGAATTACATGTAAAAGACCCTCTTTATACCTCATTTGGAAAAATCCCTAGTATGTGTCCCAGCAGTCTCTAGTAGAAATTTTATGCCCATCCACTTATTTGGAAAAATGACATTAATTTATTTTACATAATAAAAGATATTCTATAAAATGTATTATAAATATACAAATGTGATGTTATTATATAAAAGCATAATAACTCCTTAATCCACATCATATAGTTCTCAGCTAAACCTATGTAAATCTGCAATGCTTCAAGTTATTAATTTCCTATAGCCAGTCTACAGTGTGTTCAAGGCTATTCAGGATAGAATCCCTAATGATTCAAATTAAAATTACTAAAGAAAATATTTTATAATATTATAAAAATGTTAATGGTAGCTTAATTGAAAAATGCTTGCAATACAAAGTTGGCTATAATTGAAAATAGGTCTTCCATCTTTTTAAGCCATAATCTGAAATATGATAAAAATTGATTGAAAGTCATTCTCCTATATTACAGATATTGCATTAAAAGCATTAAAGTATTTAAGATTTTTATTTCTTATGTGCATAAATTCATTTAATTGAAATCTTTGGTATTAACCAACTCTGCATGCTTATCAAGTAATCCTTCTGTACAAGTTGGTGCTGAACAGTCATTATTTTTCCCTTCCCCCATTTCCACTGATTGGTTTTATTGTCAGTAAATAACTTTGTTTTTAACAAAAGAATCACACCTGGAAAATGTGCTTATATAATACAGCCTGTTTAAATCAAATTATATTTATATGCTCAGGGTTCTAAGGAAGAGAGGTATTGAAAGAATCAGAGGATTGTGGCAGTGGACCCAGTGACTTCTTGTTTACTTAAAGGAGAAGTTGTGTGGTTCATAGCTCTCAGTTGGTCTAGACAATGGCATAGGGACCTCAGGTGGCTCTATGGACTGGACATGGTGGAAAGGACCTCAGATGTTCTGATTCTTTAACTCTCAGTGCTCACCAACACACACATCCATGCTGAAAAATGAGATGTTCCTCCTGGTTTAGTGATTTATTGATTTTTCATTGGATGTAAAATGTACCCTTTAATGGTGTCTTTTATTTGCTCATTTATCAATATTCTATAAGTTTCTTTGGGCATTCGCTTTGGGATTTAACTGGGTATTTTGCATTAGACACTGTGTTTTTGGAATACTAATTCTGTGGTATGTTCATAGAATTATACTGTGATAAACAAATGTCAGCCAGTGTGTTATTTACTAACTTTAAGGTACTGAGAGAAAGGTATGAAACATGAGCAAAAGAAGTGGGGAAAACAGGAAGAAAAGAAAACAACACAGGACCAGTGTTGAGTAGGAGTATCTCTCAAGTCTTAAGTTCCGCATATCGCACCTACATCCTTTGAAACAGGTACTAATGCTTCAGCATAAGCTTGGATGTAATGCGGTAATTATCTTGGTTGCTAACTTTTTATTAATAAGGAAAATAGAAGAGTAAAAAGAAAGAAAAATATTCTTCCTACTGAGTATACTTGAAAAAAAAAAACTAGCAAAACTAAAGATATATCTCCATGCCCTCAGAATTCTCCAAAACTGAGTTGGAAGGCCAAAATCAGAACAATATTACCCTTACAGAGAACAAACTGAGGGAGAGTGGGCAGGGGGATGGGCTGATGGGGGGTGGGCATTAAGGAGGGCACTTGTTGGATGAGCACTGGGTGTTATATGTAATGATGAACCACTGAATTCTCCTAAAAGTAATGTAAAGTTTATTTACACTGTACATAAACTAATTAGAATGTAAATAAAAACCATAAATATAAAAAAAGAACAATATTACCTTGATATAAATTCTGCACAGTACAGTGTGGAAATGCTAAGAGGATAGATAAGGAGATAATAGAGTAAAAGTGTTCTGTAAAATAATCCATCAGGCAAATATAAGGGGTAATTACAAAATATTAAGAATAAGAATGCTAATATATCTTTATTTTTTTCTCCCCCCCCCCCCCGCTAATATATCTTTAAATTAAATGGAGAATAACTTTAAAATAACCATAGAACTACCCGGGGTGGGGGGACTTGCTACATGGCATTTACCCTAAGAAATATATACTTTTTAAGACATTTGCAGGATTTCTATGCTCTTTTCACAAATGTTCCATGTTATGAATACTCATGTTTAATAACTTTGGAAAGGAAATTTAGGAGATAAAATCAGGCACAGTATAATCTATTCTGCCAAATTACCTGTTTGGAAGGGATTAGGAATGCCTAAACTTTTCTGATCCCTGTTGATGTGAAGAATGCAGTCATTTTCCTCATGGTGAGTATTTTGCATACTTGCCTGGGTTTTGGCTCCAGAGCAGGTAAACACCTAACATTTTGAGGGAAAGTTCTGAAGCTCCAAAGAGAATGAATTTCTCCATCTAATACTCCTTTCTACTAGCTTATTGATTTTAAATTTAATATCCCAAGGGACATTATTTATGGTGGCTTTCTCTTGCTTCTAGTTGTCACTTTATGGATATTACTAAACTTGAATTAAAATGGTAACTATTTAAAGAATGGTCTGATCTAATTTCAAAGAACTAACACAAATGTTGACAACTGCAGGAAATCAGAGTACCATACAAGCACTGTGGGAAAGTAGAAGGAAGGGTTTCCTCTATCAGGTCCTTAAATTCATTGGTATTACTAATTGGTGTTAATCTATTCTATGTAATGTTGACTATTTAACCCTTAGAATCTATTTCTCTACTCCAAACACCACACACACACACACACACACACACACACACACACAAACACACATGCACACACACACCTACACACTCCCCCACCATGACAGAAAGGAAATGTACATGTACCAAGATAGTGAGAGAAAGTCTAGAATCTCTACAAGGTAATATTTTTTTGAACAATTACAAATATCAAAAGATTAAAAGGTTTATATCCATAGAAAACTATTTTGACTGTATATGTGAATGAAACCAATGAATGGAGTTGACTATTTTCTTAAAATTTTGTAAAAATCTGCCTGAGTAATAGTCTAGAAGTTAAGATTAAGAAGCTGAGATAACATCTGAAAAAGAACAGCAGGGTTGATCAATAAGAAAAAAATGTACAAGAGAAGGGCATTGACTAGATTGAATTTTTTTCTAAATCTGATCGAGTAGAGCAATACAGAAATCACTCTTACAGTTATTACTCACATCACTACCACTACTAACTGCAGTTAATGCAAACAGAATAAACACAGAATCACAGCACTGAATAATGATTCTGCAAATCAGGATTGCCATAATTAAAACAGGAAGCAATTTTCTGTATCAAGCACATCACACAATTTATCGTTTAATCTGCACAACTCTGTTAGGCACCCTTATCTGCTTCAAGTCATGAGAAACCTGGGGTGATGAGATTCCTAGTCTCTCATCATTTGTAAGATTAAAGTGTTTGTTTATTTGCCTATTTGTGGTTGTGCTTTCAAGGAAACAATTTAATCAGTAGGAGAAAGTGAATTTTCCTCAATGATTTATGTATGTGAGACCCAAAATAAAGCTGATAGAAATTAGAAAGTACAAAATAGTAATAGTAGTTAACACATAAAATAGATACATATTTAATATTCAAAACAACCCTCTGAGATACATACTGTTGTTATCCTCATTTCATAGATAAGAAACCTGAGGCAGAGAATTAATAAGCCTAGAAATCAAGCAAAACTAGGGAGATTAAAAAAATAGGTGAACAACTTAAATCTTTTAGAAACAGATTTTTAACCTATCAAACTAGCTTCTTCAAGTTACATGTAACTTCAAGGACTTGTAAAATTCTAGAAAGCATCCTTATCAAATTTTCCCACAATTGGGAGACTGTCTCCTGAAAAGGCACTCCTGATTTCCACACTAAGGTCTTTGCCTTTAGCCGGCTAGATGGGGTGGGTGGCTATGCCCTGCCTTGTAACCCACCATATGGAATTCTCTGACTTTGCTTATGACAGTGAATGCTAGACACACAAAAAAGATTACATGGTATTCAAAAGGCATTACTTTGCCTAAGAGGAACATTTTTTCTTTCTGGTTTTCATTGGGCCCATTTCTCAGGGGAGGAGTTTTTGTGATAGCTGTAGGAATGAGAGGATTTACAATAGGGTGTTTCACATCCTTCTTTGTTATTTAGAGGAAGATGTCAGAGCAATAGTGTACAACCAAAACAGATGTGAATGGTCTATTCCACTGGGCCTACATGTGTTCATTTTCTATAGAGTTATATCAAAGCAATATATAACACAGTCACATCTTCACATTTTTTTGTTAAGTTCCCAATTTTGCCATTGTACAGTCTTACCAGAGGAAAACAGATAAGTACTATCCTAGAAAAGAATGGAAGAGATAAGATAAAAGGAAATCATGGTAATGCCGAAAGCTGAAGAAATGAAAGGAGGTCAAAACTGACAAATGCCCGTTAAACCTTAGTATGATGTCGTTGGTGATTATGAAAAATGTAAAATCAATAAATACAAGGACTGAGGAGAAAACAAGATAATGATGTAAAGACAGATGGAGCCCTAACTAAAAATTAGAGTGATAAGATTGAGTGGAATTTTTTTTTTATTTGTGTGTTTGCTTTGGGGGGTTTTGTTTTGTTTTTGAATGCTGGGAGAAACTTGAATGTCTATAGAAGGCATAGAAGTTGTAGAGGAAAGACTGATGAAGACGGATAAAGGAGGGCGATGAATGGGGTTATGATCCAGAGATGCAAGGCAGAGTTTGGATGGGAAGCGTGGCATTATTTCCAAGGAAACCAAAATAAAGCAGAGAAAGGCTGACTGGGTACACATGTACTGGGATATTTGTGAGAGACAGCAGGTTTAAGCGACTTCACACCTAACAGACTCAATAGCCATTAGGAAATAAGAGCCAAAGACGTTTGCTGAGAATGAGAAGAAAGTGGGCTTTCAGGGCAGGGGGGTGGCACTGATATGAATTGCCACTTGAAGGGAAAGTTTTCTAAGAAAATCTGAGCATACAACTGAAGCTGGAGATGAGGAATGTGTAATGACTTCAGGACAATCATGGATCATTTCCTCTAGGACTTAGCCACATGGGCAAAGGGACTGGAGAGATGAACAGTTGAATTTATACAAGGTGGTTGTTACTTTTCTGGTTACAAGTGGGTAAGTCTTGTAGGTAATTTGTGCTAATTTGATAAGGAAAATGAATGAAAAATATAAATCCAAAGTACCTGCAGCTTTGGTTTCTGTTGAAGGAATTGGGTCAGGGGCAGTGTTGAAGGAGCTTCCCTAGCCTCTCTGCAATCACACTTTACACCTATATAACCAACAAGACAGAGTCCCTGAGTGGTTACTTGCAAGGGCACTATAATCAGAATGCCAGGTTTCAAGTCCTGCCTTTGACACTTCCAGCTATGTAGTGTAGGGTCAGTTTCTAAATTGTTTGACTTCCTGACCTTTAAAATGGAAATAAAAGCATTTGTGCCAACCTCATGAAGATTCATTAAGCTAATACCTAGAACAGTGCCTGCCTGGTCACATTAAGCATTCTATAAATGTTGGTACTGATTAGACTCTACAGCAGTCGCTTCCTCAGATTCAATACAATCTCCACATGATGAAAGCAGAAAATTAAAAATATGCAAGGAATGAAGCCAAGAAATAATTACTTGATTTTTCTATTAATGTTATAAATAATATATGTAGTATTCCATCTCTCAATTACATTAACCACTGAATGCGGATAAGGTTCAGGGTTGATTTTTAAAAAGCAGTTAGTTTGCTCTACTAGTGACAGAACCTATTAACTTATTGCCATTTACTCCATTTCTTTACACATGGACAAAATCTTAATTCGGCTCCGAATATAGCTGTTCCAATGGCTGAGAGTAGTTTTATCACCAGCTCATTAGAAAACCATTCTTTGACATTTCTGACTGAGATATATTTTAATGGCAAAAACTCTGCATATGCTAGGTAGAGCAGGGTGGTGAAATTTGAAGAGTACGCTCTTTGTTCTGTAATCAGAGGTAATGAGGTGCTTAATTAAGGATGATTGGCACATCCTTATGCATCCATTCATAGGGCAAGAGACTAAATAATTCCTAAACGCCCAATGCTCTCCTCTGTTTCATTTGACTACTAGTCTTGGAAAAGTGCATTTGTTTAAGGAGGGTTGAGGAGGTGAACTTACACAGAGACTATCCTGGGGAGTTGTGCTCTGAGTAATTGGGTCAATAATCTCAGCATCACCTGTTAGAAATGTAAAATCTCAGTCCCCACTTTAGACCTATCAAAACAGTCTTGCATTTCAGCAAGATGCCTGGGGAATCCTCATGCAGGTTAAAGTCTGAAGAAGTTCTTATTCTCTGGAAAAATGGAAGCTGATTTAAGTTGTCAGCATTCTGCTGTTTTCCATCCCTTTGGTTTCTGACTAACTAGAAAAATTGTTAAAGCAAATCTAGGAAATTTGAGAACCAGTCTGGAAGGCAATCTGCCTCTACCAGCCACCCCATCTCCTCTTCTTTCCCAAAATCTGAGTGAAAGAGACTCTGTATTCACACACACCCCTGACCTTGGTTCTCCTCATAAAGTGATGGATTTGGGGTTGAAGAAATAGGATGCTCATGCTGCGGTACCAGCAGAGCTCATCAATTTTAGCAACCACAGCTTTTGAAAACAAAATCATAAAATATGACTGAACATACAGTTTGAAGACCAGGGATAAATTTTCCTATGACAAGAACATTTTTTAAGCCCACAAATTTGTCCTGGGTGATATGTGCTTTATCAATAGAGACAGTTGTTGTGGCAAGTTGTCAGGCTAAGTAGATTTAAGAGAACAAGGAGGGATGGGACGACACAGCCCAAACATATTTGTTTACAGTTATGAATTAAGTATTTCTTATTTGTTTCACTGGCTTATATAATCTTAGCATTTAGGAGAGAAGAGGGAATAATGAACTTGGTTCTTAGAACAAGATTTAAGAGAATTGAGTCTGAAGTTGCACCGATCATCTCTGATACCTTTTCAAATGATAAATCAACTCTTTATTTTGAAGGTATTTGATAAAACTAAAATCTCACAATTGAATATAAATGACATTTTCTTCATTAAATCTTAGTAGAAATACATCTGAAGTAATACTTAAATAATATTTCTCTCCTGAGGACAAGAGTCTTTAAACATAGCAAATTGTAGGTTTCCCATGACCATACCACATCAATTTCTAAAATCAAATTATGTTCCCGATTACTGTGCAGATGAGTTGAATATTTTTTAGAAGATAACCCATTTTTTTTGCCTTGATATATCTTCTGTGGGTTTAGTTCCATCTCAGAATTTACTTTGAAGTATAAGGTAAAAGAGTAAGTTCAGAAAAACAAAACAAAAGTAGATGATACAAAAAAATAGCATGATTATGAATAATCTGTAGTAGTTAATCTGCACTTGTGGTACCCTACCTGTTGAGATTTTAAAATAATGTTAGATAATCAGACTTAGGGGGTTCCAGAAATATTTGAGACTTGAAGTTGAATGTTCACATTATAAGGGTAATCCAAACACTGCCACGTGGTGATCGGGAGCAGAGCTTTTCAAGCCTGAGTGAAATGCAGTGCCCAGGTCCACACCAGCCCAACTGAATCAGAATTATTCAGGGGATGTGGCTAGGTTAATATTAAAAACAAACAAAAACTCTCCAAGTGATTCTAATTACAGTTAGGGTTGAGATCTACTTCCATCTCTTATAAGATATCCATGGACTTAGTATTTGATATACATAAAATGCAATTCAACTTTAATTTTCCAATAAGGAAAATCATACCTAATTATTATCCATAGTGTCTGAGTTTGAATTTCAGGTTAGTAAATGTAATTTTATAAGACTGATCATAAAATCTCCACTGAGTGAGATACTGCTTTAATATATGAAAAATACATTCGGATGAAATATCTGGCCATATTTCTTTTTTGGGGAGATCAGAAATGTCATTGTTTCTCACTATTAGTGCACTGCGATTTTATTGTCTTTAAAACTTTATACAGTGAAGAATATAGTCTTATAAACATCCTTCTAAGAAAAATAGAATATAACTTTTAGCTTAGGTGATTCCATCCACAATATAAATATCCTAGAGTTCAAGATATTAAAAAAGATTGTTATGTTTTATTGAAGTGACAGTCATTAAGCAAAATATCATTACTTACTTTTTCTTATAATGCTCAGGTGTTAAAACATTTTAGCAAATTTCATACTAAAGCATTTTTGATGGTGACAAGCTGAGTTATTAGCTCTGTTTATGGCTTAGTGATTTATCCTATGTTCTTGTGAAGCTACTGGAGAAAATAGGTACTTTGTCTAATAGTTCACCAACTTTTTTGGGGAAATGTAGTTTCTCTCTCTGAAAGGTAGGTTTTATTCATATTCATGGCAAAGGGGAATATTAGGAGGTATGTATATTTGCAAATAGATATAGGCCTAAATATATAAAGAAATGTATTCTCTATATTTAAGAACTTTGCTTTGAGGACTTAAAAAGGCAAACAAAGAAACAAAAATCCCCCTGGAACAAGTTTCCTTTTAAGACTGTAGATTGTATATCCTACTTAAACTAAGTAATATATAATAGTTTCACGGTTTTGAATAACCTAAAGGTATTACCTAAAGTTAGGTAGAGAATACAAAGGCTATTTGTAAATAGGTAACTGTATAATCTACTGTCTCTAGTATAATTTAAAATATATAGGAAACAAAAGCATTTCTTAAAAATTTAAAAAAGGGAATGGCTGAGATACACACAGATGTGTGTGTGTGTGTGTGTGTGTGTGTGTGTGTGTGTGTGTGTAGGTTAAAGTCTTGAAACAGGGGCTATGAATGTGCCAGATAGTTTGAAGGGAAGTGTTTGCTTCACTTCTCTACATGGTGCCAGTGTGAACTTATGATGTAAGACTGGAAAAACCATCAGATGATTATGTTCTTTAGGAAGATTAAGAAGATACTTCATTTAACAAAATAATAAGGAATATACTGGTGAGAGAGCCCACCAATGTTAGAGCCTACAGTCTAACTGTAAGTGAGGATTTATGGGAGGAAGCTATTGAGAACTGGGCTAACTGATAAGAATGAGGATGGTAAGTTCCCATAATAATGGAGTCTAGGTAGTGGCTTTTATCAGTTTAAAGCAAGGTAAGCTCAATGATTCTCATGGGCAGCAAGGTTGGAATGACAATCAGAGAGGCTTGGTAGCAGAGAGCCATAGATATCACTAAAATAACAACTTTCTTGGGATCAGGGTAGATGTGCACTTAATGAGGGTATTGCTCAATCTCTCTAGCAACAAACAAGTCAAGGAAGGATAATCAAGGAAAGAGACTTAATACTTAAATGTCTCAATCTTTGCGCAATGTCCAGATGTGAGCCAATTTTCCACTGAATAAAGGGCAGCCTGGATCCCCAAGAAGTATCCTGTAGCACTCCAGTTATAACGATTACCTCCTCTTTTCCCAAAGAGACCTACAGCCATTTACTTAACCATACACTAGAGAAAAGGGAATACCCAAACATTCTGAGGATTGTTGCACCTCGAGCTCAGTGGTCCCTTCTCTAATTGGCAAATGTATAATTTTCATGAACACTTTTGGCAATTAGCACAACCCCTACCTATAAGAAAAAATCCTTGGCCTATGAAGTACAATCTATCATAGTGGAAAAGGCAAGAAAATGGAAACCTCTGACACATTCCCCAACCCTGCCCCCCAACACAGGCTAGTGACAATACTTCAGGTGAAATGACAGAGATTGGTACTACTTTCAGGATCTAAAGGAGCAGAGGTAGTGCCTTCATCATATCTGCATTCCGTTCACTGGGTGGTAGGGCACAGGTGATACAAAGGGGCCCGAATGGGAGTCTGTGCATCTTGATCCTTCTTTCACTTTGGAGCATGATCATTAGGTATTCACTCTTTTAGCAGACACTAGTATTAGTTTCCATTTACTACTTATTACAAATTGTACAAAGCTAGTTGTTTAAAACAACACAAATCTAGGCATGCCTGGGTGGCTCTGTTGGTTAAGCGTCCAACTCTTGATTTTGGCTGAGGTCATGATCTCACAGTACGTGAGTTTGAGCCCTGAATGGGGCTCTGCACTGACATTGTGAAGACTGCTTGGGATTCTCTCTCTCTCTCTCTCTCTCTCTCTCTCTCTCTCTCTCTCTGCCCCTACCCTGCTCATGCTCTCTCTCTCTTTCTTTCAAAATAAATAAATAGACATTAAAATTTTTTTTTAATAAATAAATAAATAAACATAACACAAGTCTGTAAGATTACAGTTTTGGGGTTCAGAAGTCTAAAATGAATCAGCAAAACTGCATTCTTTCTGGAAGCTGTAAGGGAGAATTCCTTTCTTTGCCCTTTATATATTCTAGAAACCATCCATATTCATTAGCTCATAGTCCTGCATCATGCCAACTTCTTTCATGGTCACTTACCTGATTCTGATGCTCCTCCCTTTTAAAAGAATACTTGTGATTATGTTGGGCCCATGTAGGTCATTCAGGATAATCTTCCCATCTCAAAGTCCTTCATTACATCTGAAAAGTCTCTTTTGCCATGTAAAGTAAACCATTCATAGGTTTTGGAGATTAGTTTGTGAACATCTTTGGAGGTGATTATTCTGCCCAGCACCCTACCTCCATCCCCCATTCAGTATCTCAAGATGAGTAGTCTTTGACCTTGCTGCACCTGAGAAAGATCTGGGGCATTTAAAAAATGCCTATTATGGATCCCATCTCCAGAGACTTTGGTTTAAGTGGTTTAGCAATGAGGCCCAAGCAACTATATTTTTGAAAGATTTCCAATTGCACCCTAAGTTAAGAACCATTTCCATTACATGCCATGGACTTATTCTCAAAGTCTCTAGCCTGACTCTCATTCCTAAGAACAAAGAGTATTCAAATGTAATTCAGTTTTACCTCATTTACTTATATATTCTAACCATTCTCATAGAAGTTCTTTCCTTATTCAAAATAAACTCAAAATTCCTCTATGTCCTTTGTTATAAATATTAACTTTCAAGCCTAATTTGGCCTCTATCTTCTCTGCAAAACTTTCTTTGTAGAATCTTTCAACAGCATTATCTTCTTTTTCCAAATTTCTACTTATATTTAAACGTATCGTTTCAGCTCACCTAACTGAAAAGAAGTTGCTTACACCACTACTTTGGCACCTTACAAGGATGGACTTGTATCTTGGATTGTTTTCCTGTGCTTCCCAGGACACAGGTACCTATAATCCTGGATGTGGGTCTTTGTTGCCACAGTAAGTGGCTCACTTTGCTAAAACATAAGCTTTCCTGAATATTTGGAGAAATATTAGTGGTGATAATAAATTTATCAAAATATTATTAAAATTAAAATTATTTAAAATAAAATTAGCATTGCATCAAAAACAAAAGGAATAGTGATATGAATGCATTTTTTTTCAGATTCTATGGTGATCATAATCAATACGGTCAATAAATACAATTCTTTTCAAGAAAAAATGAGGTTTGGGAAGGTAACTTCTATTGCTGGATTATGGGATAACAGGTATAAAGGGCAGGGTGTCTAGAGAGACCATGCAGAATAGCTGAGAGGAGGTTGTGTAAAACACAGAATTGTAAAATATTGATCATTTTCTTATTGGGCCGAGACTCAGTGGGATCTTCAGGAGAGTGGAGGACAGGTGCTTTCAACTCTTAGGCACACCTGCCTGTTTCTCCCGTCATCACCTCCTCTATTTTTTTCTCCCTCTATCCTACTTCACTTTTCCTTTTTCTCAACCAAAGATACCTCTCCCTTTTCCCCATCCTCTCAAGGAACTCAAATATTCTTAAAAGACTTGACCATCATTTGTTTGTAGGCAATCACTACTTTCTTTTCTGCAACGAGTTTCCTTGGGGAAAAACAAAACAAAACAAAACAAAACAAAATGATGGCTACATTCCTGGTAAAGGAAGAGATGAATGTACACACATTAAAGTCTCAATAAATTTTGTGGCCACACATTATAAAAACACTTCTTCTCAGTAATACTCTCAAGTAAGTATCATTATAAAATACAAACTGCTTAATCCCCAATCATTTAGTGAGTATAAATATAAATGAACCCATTTATGGAAAAGCTAGCTTCGTGACCTGGGGTCACCTCTCTGAGACTCAAATTTCTCATTTTTAAAAGGAGGATATTAGACCAGGTGATCTCTAGAGACCTTTCCAAGCCCCAAATCTGCCTCTATGTTATTGAAACTGTATGAAGAAAAAAGCTCAGTGGGATAGCAACTTATGAAAAATCTAACTTATTCCAGCCAGGAATTCTTCATCTTAGCAGGTTTTATGTCACAATGGGAACAGATGCCGTTTGATTTTGTAATTTGAGTTTAATTGATTTATAGGTTTATGGTGCCCTGCAGCTCAGTGGCTTCTCCAAGTAGGAGAGAAATGCTACTCTGGAAGATCTTTAAATTCTCTGATATGACATTATGCTTGTGTTTCATGCAGAAACCACAATTGCTTTTCTGACTTTCCCAAGGACCTGCCCTTGGCCTGCTACTCACTCTTGTGTCATACCCTTTCCTGGTCTTTGTTCTTCTCCTCTTAGAAAACTTTGAACTCTTTCTCTCCAGACCCCTTCCCTGAGTTCATCCTGGATTTCCATCTGCTTGCCAAACATCTCCAGTTCTATGATTCATAAAAACTGACACTCAACATGTCAAAAACAGACTGACTTTGTCTCCCTTCATTCTATGTCATTTTTCTGTGATCATCCTCTGCATCATTTCTGTCACTGAGGCTGGAAAACTGCTATCATGTCAGAATCCTGTCTTTCCCATGCCTCCTTGTCAGTAGTGGGGTTCTAGCAAAGCACAGTTGCTAAGAGTCCAGCTCTAGACTGAGATGGCCTAAGTTTAAATCTCAGGTCCACTACACCCCAGGTCTATGGCCGTAGGTCTCAGTTACCACTTCCCAGAATGCAGCCAATTGCTCTTCTCTTAGGCCTGTTGAGGATAAAATTAAATAGTGTATGTGGAATTCTTGGCACAGAATAATCAACCAATAAGTGATAATGATAATCATTACCCTAATTGAGCTCCAAACTCAGTATTTTTCCGAAATCTCCCTTCCCAGTTGCATCAAGCTAACATGAGCTTTCTTTGCCTCACACATAATCTTTTCACTTGTCTTTCTTTCTTTCTTTTTTTTTTTTGTCGTTTAAACTTAGCATATCAGTCTGTAGGAACAGAATAGCCTCCCAATTCTGTTTTTCTATTGAATGAAATCAAAACTCTTTAGTATTCAACAACACTCAGGATCTGAACCCAATATTCTTTTCCAAATGTATTTGCTGCAGTTCCATTACTTGTAACTTTATTTATTTATTTATTTATTTATTTATTTATTTATTTATTTATTTATTTATTTATTTATGAGAGAGAGAGAGAGAGAGAGAGAGAGAGAGAGAGAGAGAGAGAGAGAGAAAGCAAAGGAGGGGAAGAGAGACAGGTAGAGAAAAGCCCAAGCAGGCTCTGCACTGTCACCAGAGTCCAAGGCGAGGCTCATACCCACGAACCATGAGATCATATGGTCTGAGCCAAAATCCAGAGCCAGATACGTAACTGACTGGGCCACCCAGGTGCCCACCCCCCCATTACCTATAACTTAAACCAGTGTTAAATGGTTACTTTCTTCCAACCATTCTGTGTAACTTGCCCATTCTCTGGTACTTCTTTTGCATGTCTTTCCTCCAGTATCTCCATACCCATGCAAGAGCTCAAATGCTACTTAGGTCTTCACATCCCTCATCATTTGGGAGTTTTTTTCCTCTCTAATGTCCCCAAATTTACCTGTGCTTTACTTACAATGCTCATCTCCTTTCTTCCTTTTGTTAATGTCACTCATGTACCTAACTCAGGAATTCTGCAAAGTACCTCGGGAAGGGACCATTTCATTTCATATTTGTATACTCCAAATAGATGTCCCATCAGAAATGCAAGTGGGCCACATTTTTAAAGAAAGAAGGATTTAAATAAATAAATACTGGACAGGTAAATGAATGAGTGAGCTATCAGACAATATTTATTAGCATATGCCTTAGCACATTAGCATGTGCCTTTAGCACTCTAAATTGGGAAGGCGAAACACCAAAAGAAGACTTGGGTAGGAGAAATACAAACAAGTAAAAATTAACTCAGGAAATCACACTGTGGATGTTACCACTGATGGAGTGAGACAAATAGTGGGAGAAAGCCAGGCAGGGGAATTAACATGGAGGGACTAAGCTTTAGATCTGCTACTCAGCAGGTTTACCATCTTTGTCACCTATATATGTGTGTAATTTTACTCTAATATATCTTCAGTGCCACCAGAAACTAGTCTAATTAAATATTAATAATAATATACTAATTTCTCAACTTATTGTTTTTTAATTTTTTAATCTTTTTTTGAGAAAGAGAGAGAGAGAGAGAGAGAGAGAGAGAGAGAAAGTGCGAGTGGGGGAAGAACAGAGAGAGAGGGAGACACAGAATCCAAAGCGGTCTCCAGGCTCTGAGCCATCAGCACAGATCCCAAAGCAGGGCTTGAACTCACAGACTGTGAGATCATGACCTAAGCACAAGTCGGACGCTCAACTGAACGAGCCACCCAGGCACTCCTACTAAATTCTTATCTCACGCCACTTTATAGTTTCCAAGTATTTTTATGTATACCACCTCATGTTTAGTCTTCAAAATGATGTGGTATCAGTATTTTCTTTATTCAAAAAAGGGATTTGAACAGCAAAAATGATTAAGTTGCCCACCTGCTTAGTAATATAAGGCCTGGGACTCAAATCCAGAGTTTATGAATTCAAATTCAGATTTCTCCATTATTTCATTCCTGCAACCCATGTAGAGTAGATGGTATGCATCCAAATTCGGCAAAAAAAAAAAGTGACAAAGCTATATATTATCCTTCTAAAAATCCACTCCTACTCTGATGGATGCTATTTTTAAATAAAATACTAAGTTCAATTTGTCAGTGCTGAATATGAACCCTTTACATGCTGCTCATGCTGCCCCTGACAAAGAATAATGGCCCCTCTAAGATTTCTCACCAGAGTGTAACAAACCTGGGATGTAGAAGCTATGCTGCCAACCTGTTCTGAGGAATTGTGTTGTTCCTGTATAATTTGTTTACTTTCTCCCTGGGGTCCATTATCTCTGGATGATTTTAGCCCTGAAAATAAGGCAGAAGTAGCAGCAAGCATATGAATGTTTCCTGACAAATGCTGCTTTATTGTTCTGGAACACATACACACACACACACACACACACACATACACACACACACACACACACACAATGCACAAGGGAACTGCATATTGCAATACTATGAAAAGAACAATTCTTTTAAAGTAAAGAATATTGAAAAATAAAAAGAAATTGACTTATGACTTCTTACTCTGAGTGGTACAGACAATAATTCACTAATGAATTTGACCAGCTGTATTTAAAATTATTTTATTTGGTTGCCCAAAGAGCTGAAGTTTGAGTTTAAACTATATTTAGGCAATTTTCCCTGCTCTAAATATGAAGATAAAACTAATTTATATTAACTTGTATAAATCACATATAATTTATATATTATCAAAGAAAGCATCTAATCAAAATGCAATATAAAATTGAGCATGCTAACTTGATAATTTAGGAATCTCAAAAATGGGAACAAATTCCAAATGATTCACAGATCCTGTCCATTGGAATACCTACAAAGGACAGAAAACGTTAAGATGACAAAAGAATGGGTAAAAATCAACCTGAAAGTAAACCCGTTAGTAAACGATTCACTGGGTAGATGTATAAAACTGACTTCAAAACCACAACCAGTGAGAAACACTTGTTTTTCCTGAGAGAACCCAAAATTGCCAAGATTGAAAAGTCTTACTGGGAGACTCAGAGCTCTTTCCACCTTCTGTCTCCCAACTTTATAGTCTTAGAATAATCAGTGACAAGAAAATTGAACAACCAACTCTCTCTTTCATTCTCATTTAGTGAGAAAAGATATTTTTGCTCTGCCTCCACATCAATATCTCTCCATCCGTAGCCATCTATAGATTGTAACACACACACACATGCGCGTGCGCACGTGCATATTAGAAATTAAGTATAGGCTTGTGTTGCTTTTATTTTGCAGAGGGGGGAAACAAATCACCAAAAAAATGGTGATTTTTTTTTTAAGTTTTGTAGTTTCAGAAGAACACAGAAATATAACTGAGGGTAGTACGTAATGGAAATTATAGTTGTGTTTGTGCAATCTGTAGTTTTACAGTGATCAAATCTATCAGAAAAAACTCTTTGCTGAAACTAGTATATATTTGAGGCCTGTTTAGTAGTACACACTGGTTTTGTAGCGTATCCTAGCAATAGCTTGTATATACTTTAAGGTGATTTGGGAACATTGCCAATATACAAGTTAAGAGTAACCAAGGCTTAAATCTTTACTTGATGACAAACATGGGTCTAGGATAGACCCCAGATTTATAACAATCCATAAACAAAAAAATCTAGAATGAGATATATGAACAATACTTCAGCACAACAAAACATTAAATATCCTCAATACCTCAATGAGTAAAAATACCACTGAGAATTATTTTTTTTTCAGAAACCAATGAAACAATAGAATCTATTTGGTATTTTTAATTCAACGAAATAACTCATGAACTACAACTAACACATTGCTTAGAATTGTGCCTGGAACATAGTAAGCATTCAGCAAATTTTTACTGTTGTTACTAGAGACAAATAGGACATTATATAATGTTAAAAGGATCAATCCATCATGAAGGTTTAACTGTCATTAGCATATATGTACCTAACTGGAACCAAAAATACATGAAGCAAAAACTAACAGAATTGAAAGGATAAATGAACAATTCAACAATAATATTTGGAAACTTCAATATCACACTTTCAATAGTGGATAAACCAGCTGGAGAGAAAATCAGCAAATAAATAGAAGATTTGAAGAGTGCTATAACCAACTAAACATAAGAGAGATCTACAGATCAATCCAGTCAACATAATCATAATATACATTCTCAGTTTCACATGGAACATCCTCCAGGATAGATCAATCTCAGGTCACAAAACAAGTTTCTATAAATTTTAAAGGACTGAAATGTTACAGTATATTCTTTCTCCACAAGTGTATGAAATTAATCAACAACAAGAATATCTGAAAATTCTCAAATATATGTCAATTAAACCACACACTAAATAACTTACTTAACCTAATGAGTCAAAGAAGAATCATCCAATCCCAAATAACTAATAGGTCAATTAAGAAATAAGAAGGAAAATTATAAAATAACTATAGATAAAAGAAAACTAAAACACAACTAACAAAACTTATGGAATGCAGAGAAACTGTGATTAGAAGAAAATTATAACTATAAATGCCTGCACTAAAAAGAATTCAGATAGAAAATCAATGATCTAAACTTCTACCTTAAACTGGAAATAGTACATTAAACCCAAGCAGATTAAGGTAGGAATTAATAAATGTTAAAAAGAAAATAAATGAAATAAGGAATAGAAATAATAGAGAAAATCAATGAGACCAAAAGTTGTTTCTTTGAGAGATCAACAAAATTAACAAACTTTTACCTAAACTAATGGTGGGGGGTTTTCCAAGGTGGGTGAAGAATTAGAGAGAGAGAGAGAGAGAGAGAGAGAGAGGGAGAGAGAGAAGACTCAAATTCCTAAAATGAGGAATGAAGGAAAGGACATTATTACAAACTTTACAGAAATCAAAAGGAGTGTAAGGGAGTAAAATGAATAGTTTTCCACTAACAAATTAGATAAGCGAGATAAAATGAGCGAGTAAGTAGAAAGTAATAGTGAAACTGACTTTTA
This sequence comes from Felis catus, assembly GCF_018350175.1. NCBI lineage: Eukaryota > Metazoa > Chordata > Mammalia > Carnivora > Felidae > Felis > Felis catus. Next base: position 75,640,075 of record NC_058370.1, read on the forward strand.
AAAATAGAAAACCCCTTTGGGGGTACCTGGGTGGTTCACTTGGTCAAGCGTCCGGCTTCACTTAGATCATGATCTCACAGTTTGTGAGTTAGAGCCCCACGTCAGGCTCTGTGCTGCCAGCTCAGAGCCTGAAGCCTGCTTCAGATTCTGTGTCTCCCTCTCATTCTGCCCCTCACCTGCTCACACTCTGTCTCTCTCTGTCTCTCAAAAATAAATAAACATTAAAAAAATTCTTTTTTAAAATAAAAAAATAGAAAATACCAATTGATTTACTAAGGAGAATACATTAATCAAAAAACTTCCCACAAGAAATGCCTAGGATCCTACTTCACTGTTGAATTCCACCAAATGTTTAGAAAATTAGCACAAGTCTTTCTCAAACTCTTCCAAAAAGCAAGAGTTGGTGCTTCCCAACTCATTCCATAAAGCCAGAATTACTATGAAACAAACTGAAGACATCACAATAAAACTACAGAATAGCCTTCATAAATGTAGACTCATAAATCCTCACAATATACTAACTAACCAAATTAAGCAGCCTACAAAAAGAGTATAAGTCATGCTCAGGGAGGATTTATATCACAAATACAAGGCTGTTTCAATATATGTAAACCAATCAACGTAATATGCCATAAGAATAGAATTAGGAAAAAAAACCAACAACACATGATCATCTCACTAGATGCACAAAAAGCATTTGATAAAATGTAACAATCTAATTTGATTAAAAACAACTCTAAGCAAAACAGGAATATAACTGAACTTCCTCAACCCGATAAAAGGCATCTGTTAAAAACTCACAGATAGCATCCTTTTTAATGGTGAAAGCATGTAAGCTTCGCCCCTAAGATCAGGAATGAATCAAGGCTGTCTACTCCTGCCAGTTACATTTAGCATACTATTAGAAGTTCTAGCCTGGGCAATTAGACAAGTAAAATAAATAAAAGGAACCCAAATTGGGATGGAAGAAGTAAAACTATCACTATTTGCAGATGGCATGATCTTACACATTGTAAGTCCCAGTGCACCCACACCAAACATATTAGAGCTAATAAATATATTTGCAAGGTTGCAAGATACTAAATCAACACACACAAATTAGTTGCATTTCTGTATACAAGCAACTAATAATTTGAAACAAATTTTTTAAAAAAAATCTATATACAGTAACACTAAAAAGAATAGAGTAAGAACTAATTTTGACAAATAAGTTCAAAAATTTTACACTAAAAACCACAAAAGACTGTTCAAATAAAGTAACACTTATAAACAGATGTTTCATGTTAATAGATTGGAGGATTTAATATTTTAATATGTCTATACTCTCAAATTAATCTATAGATCCAATGTGATCCCTGTCAAAATTCCAACATCCTGGGGTGTCTTGGTGGTGCAGTTGTTTAAGCATCCTGCTCTTGATTTCAGCTCAGGTTATCATCTCATGGTTAATGAGATCGAGCCCCATATTGGGCTCCATGCTGACAGTGCAGATCCTGCTAGGGATTCTCACCTGCTCTCTCTCTGCCTCTCTCTCTGCCCCCCCCTCCCATCTCTGTCTCTGTCTCTGTCTCTCTCTCTTTCTCTCTTTAAAAATAAATATAAATAAATAAATACATAAATAAATAAATAAATATTTTAAAATATATTCCAACATCCTATTTTTTAGAAATTAGTAGCCTGATCCTAATATTCACATGGAAATGCTAGGAATAACCAAAAGAATCTTGAAAAGAAATGACATAATAACTTGGAGAACTCACACTTCCCAATTTTAAAACTTATTAAAAAGTAACTGTAATCATGGTAGTGTTGTACTGACATAAAGACAGACATATAGATAAATAGAATATAATTTAAAGTTCAGAAATAAAGCCTTGCATTTATGGTCAATTAATTTTTGTCAGTGGTGCCAAGATGATTCTGTGGGGAAACAGTCTTCTCAACAAATGACACTGGGACCACTGGATAGCCACCACACAAAAGAATGAATTTTAATCCCTACCTCACATCATGTAAAAAACTTTATGCAAAATTAGCTAAATGTAAAAATAAAACTACACAACTATTAAGAAATAACTGATATGTAAATCTTTAGGAGCTTGGATTAGGCAACCATTTCTCTGTTAGATAACCCACAAAAAGGGAGAAAACACTTGCAAATCATACCTGATTAGGCTCTAACCCTGTAACTCAACAATAAAAGAACAAATAAATCAAAAGTCAGGGAAATATTCTAATGGACATTTCCCCAAAGAATATAAATAGTAGCCATAAGTACACAACATGATGCATAACGTCATTAGTCATTAGGGAATTTCAAATCAATGCCACAATGATGTATGTCTTTATGACCACTGACATAACTATAAATAATAATAATCATTGATAAGGATGTGAAGATATTGAACCCTCATGCATGGCTTCTGCTGTTGAAAATTCTGCTCTTAAAAACAGTTCAACAGTTCCTCAAAAAGTTCAACATAGATTTATCATATAATTCAGTAAGTTTACTCCTATGCATATGCACAGAGAAAAAAAAACAAGAGAGGGCCAAATAATTAAAATTAAAATTATGAAATTATAAATGAAAGAGCAGAGTTTACAAATGATACCACAGTCTCATAGGAGACTACCATGAATAGATATATGCCAACTAAGTGGACATCCTAGAAGGCATGAATAAATTTCTAGAAACCTACAACTTACCAATACTGAATCATGAAGAAATAGAAAAAAGTGAACAGACCAATAACAAGTAAAGGTATTGAATCAGCAATTAAAAATCTCCCAAAAAAGAAATGCCTAAGACCAGATGGTTTCACTGAAGAATTTTAAAGAAGAACGAATGCCAATCCTTCTAAGCCTCTTCCAAGAAATTGAAGAGGAGAGAACACTCCAAACTCATTTTAAGAGGCCAGAATTACCCTGATACCGAGTCAGATAAGAACACTACAAGAAAAGAAATCTACAAGTCAATATACCTGATGAACATAGATGTAAAAATTCTCAGATGTAAAAATTCTTAGCAAAATGAATTCAACAGCACATTAAAGATCATACATCATGATCAAGTGGGATTCATCCCTGGGATACAAGGATATTTTAAAATCCACAAATCAACAAATGTGATACACCACATTAATAAAATGAAAGATAAAAGTTATATGATCAGCAGTAGAAAAGGCATTTGACAAAATTCAAAATCTTTTCATGGTAAAAACTTTCAAAAATTGGGTAAAGATGGAACACACCTCAACGTGATAAAGGCCACATATCACAACCCCACAGCTAACATCATACTCAATAGTGAAAAGTTGAAATCTTTTCCTCTTAGGTCAGGAACAAGGCAAGGATGCCCACTGTCACCACTTCTATTCAACCTACTTACTGAAAGTCCTAGCCAGAGCAAGTAGGCAAGAAAAATAAATAAAAGATACCTAAATCATAAAAAAAGTTATAAAATTTTCTCTTTTTATAGAAGATATGATACCCACCAAAAAACCTGTTAGAACTGATTAAAAAATCAATAAAGTTTCATGATACAAAATCAACATACAAAAATCAATTGAATTTCTATATGCTAACAACGAACTATCTAAAAAATAAAGAAAAATAATCCCATTTACAACAGCATCAAAACAAAATGCTTAGGGGCGCCTGGGTGGCTCAGTCGGTTAAATGTCAGACTTTGGCTCAGGTCATGATCTCGTGGCTTATGAGTTCAAGCCCCACTTCAGGCTCTATGCTGGAAGCTCAGAGCCTGGAGCCTGCTCTGGATTCTGTGTCTCCCTCTCTCTGCCCCTTCCCCAGCTCACACTCTGTCTCTGTCTGTCTCTCAAAACTAAATAAACATTAAAAAAATTGTTTTAAATGCTCAGGAATAAATGTAACTAAGGAGGTGAAAGATCTGTACACTGAAAAATATAAGACATTGACAAAAGAAACTGAAAAAGATACAAATGTGTTAAAATATATCTGTGTTCTTGGATCAAAAGAATTAATATTAAATTGTAGTATTAAAATTTCCATACTACCCAAATCTATGGAAAGATTCATTGTAAATCATGAAAATGAAAACAAAAATGGCACTTTTAGCAAAAATAGAAAAACAGTCTTAAAATTCATATGGAAACACAAAAGACCCCAGATACTCATGGCAGCCTTGAGAAAGATGAACAGAGATGGTACTGTACCGTCCAATGGAATAGATTAGAGATCCCAGACTGATCTTTGATTCTTCCATATGGGACAATGTGGATGAACCTTGAGGGCACTGTGCTAAGAGGAATAATTCAGATAGAGAAAGACTAATACTCCATGATCTCACTTTTATTTGAAATCCATAAAACACTTTCTCAGAGAAACAGATTAGGGGTTGCCAGGGGCTGAGGTTTGGAGGAAATGATTAGATGTTGGCCAAAGATCAGTAACATTTATAAGATGAACAATTTCTAGAGATCTAATGAACAGTGCAATGACTAGAGTTAACAATACTATATTATATCCTTAAATGTCTCTAGGAGAATAGATCTTAAACTTACCACATGTACACAGAAAAGAAGTAACTACATGAAGTTATGAATGTGTTAACCAACCTAAAGTGTGTGTGTGTGTGTGTGTGTGTGTGTGTGTGTGTGTGTAATTTATATATAAATTCCCAATGAAATATACAATTCGTGTATATATAAAATCATCATATTATATACCATAAACTTATATAATATTATTTGTCAATTATCTCAATGGAGCTGGAAAAAGATGCTGATTACTAGCTATTAGTTTTTCTACTTAACTCAATAATGCCAGAATCTTAGAACACTTTATTCAATTTAACCTCCTCTTGAATAATGTTTTATTTTTTATCATTTATTTAATTCTTACACTTTAAATCACCAAAGGTACTATTTTCTTCATTTAAAACTCATTTTTATGCCTGCATATTTACCATTTCTGTGACTCTATTTCTCCTAATATTTATGCTGAAGAACTCACTTTAGTATTCCTTGTTTAAAAACATAAAACATCTTTATGTCACTATCGTATTTTAAGATAATTATGGTTAATTTTTACTGTATGATTAAGCAGTATATGTATCCACTCTAATATTTATGTACACAGTTTCCAACTATGGGGTAACATGAAGAGTGACTTCAGAAACTGTAATGCCTGCCCCATGGTAGTGAGATAGAACCCAGACTGAAGATGATAAAAGAACTCAGTCTATCCAAACATTAAGAACTCATGAGGGTGAGTAGACTATATTATTGTTTGGGATATATTTTGGGCTTTAATTAGTAAGTTTAACTTATAAAAGGAAGCTAATATGGTTTCATAATTTGAATCAAATATTGTTTTTCAACATTAATTTTTAAAAGAATTTAATTTTTGGATTTTAATATATACCAAAAACTTCATAATGGAAAGAATTTACATTCTTATGTAACAAATATCTTTGTTGTTACTATTCTTATGGAAATATCTAATTTTATGTAATTTTTGAAGTCTATTTAAAATATTGTATAACATCCTTTGAGCTATAATGGACTACATGTTTGAACCTAACTTGGGGTGAGAAAAAGAATATGGAATTGGCTTTTCAGTCTTGTTTATAGAGAGCCCTTGGACATAATTGTTTCAATTCACTGTTCTAATAGATGTAAGAGATGTCTAGGGAACTCTGAAATCTCTACTACATGCTAGTGGTCCCCAAACAAGATACATAAAGTAACTGTAGCTGGTAATAGGAAAGTGGGTTAATAGATTGCAAGCTATTAATGATTTCCTGTTGTGAGAGAGACAAGACCAGCTTTGATTAAGAATGAGTTTAATGGCTAAGCCCACTGAGAAAGGAACCATGCCCTACAAAATGTGATTAGAGAGGGAGTCTCTTTCCTCTAATGTTATGTATGATACTACTTGAAGAGAACATCAGTAGAGTAACAGTTCTAGCCTTTGCTCTTTTATTCATTCCTTCCCAGTGGCAACTTTGGTGACATGCCCTCATAATGCCCTCTACAAATGTCCACATTCTAATAATCCCTGGAACCCGCAAATATGTTGTCTTATATATCAAAAGGCACTTCTCAAATGTGATTAAAGATCTTGAGATGGGGAGACTATTCTAGATTATCTGGGTGAGTCCAATGTACTCACAAGGGTCCTTACAAAAAGGAAGCAAGAGGGTCAAAGAAGGAAAAGACAAGGGGATAAAAGAAGTAGAGGTCAGAGCAATGAACTTTTGAAGATGGAAGAAAGGGACCACGAACCAAGGAATGCAAGTGGCTTATAGAAGCTAGAAAAGGCAAGGACCTGTATTCTTAGGTCCTCCACAACGAATAGCTGTGCAAACACCTTGATTTTAGGACCTCTCTTCTCCAGAACTGTGACATAATAAATACATGATATTTCAAGCTAGTAAATTTGTGGTAGTTTTTGCAGAAATAAGAAACTAAGATGGAAAGATTGTATCAATTTTGCCCCCTCCCTCCTCCTTCTCCTTGTTCTTTTTTCCTTCTTGTGATCTGCCTGCTTGCAGAGGACATACATTCCATTCTGTGGTTTCATGGCATATATTTTTCAGGCAGATCCCTGTGGAAACCATTGATTTTTAAACTCTGCCAAGGAGAGTGATTGGCTAAGTGTGTCCAATTTAGTGTTAAAATATTAACACCCTTACTTGTCTAACAGATTTAATGTCCTATTGTTCAACATAAGCATTGTAAGTAATGAGTTCATTTTTTTACATACATTTATTTGATTCCAATGTCTACTTCTCACTTTTTGCTTCAGTTCAGAAAGGTGAAATATTTGTGCTGTATATGAGCTCTTTCAAATCCCTTCAGTAGTCTCGTAGGTTAGCTAACTGTTTACATGTATGGCTTTGGGCTAGTCACTTAGTATATCTGTATCTCTTTGTCCTTATCTCTAAAATGTGACTAATCATAACATTTGACCCTCAGGATTGTTACAAGAATCAAATAAATTAACGTTTTGAGGCACCTGGGTGGCTCAGTTGGTTGAGCATCTGACTTCGGCTCAGGTCATGTTCTCCCAGTTTGTGGTTCGAGCCCCGGGTCAGGTTCTTTGCTGACAACTCAGAGCCTGGAGCCTGCTTCGGATTCTGTGTCTCCCTTTCTCTCTGCCTCTGCCCTCCTGGCACTCTGTCTCTGTCTCCCAAAAAAGTGAATACACGTTAAAAAAAAAAATATATATATATATATTGGGGCGCCTGGGTGGCTCAGTCGGTTGGGCGTCCGACTTCGGCTCAGGTCATGATCTCGCGGTCCATGAGTTCGAGCCAGTGTCAGGCTGTGTGCTGACAGCTCAAAGCCTGGAGACGGTTTCAGATTCTGTGTCTCCCTCTCTCTCTGACCCTCCCCCATTCATGCTCTGTCTCTCTCTGTCTCAAAAATGAATAAATGTTAAAAAAATTTAAAAATATATATAATATAATAAATATTTATATAAATATATAAATATATAATAATATAATAAATATATATTATATATATAATAAAAATGTATATGTATAATAAATTAATGTTTTTAAGTGCCCAGACCAGTGCCTGCTATACAATAAGTACTTTTTCAAGGTTACCAAGAGATAATATTTTGGAAAAAGAACAAGCAGAGATTCTCCATATAGCCACGAGTTAATAGATATTATAAAATATTAAATAATACATTTTACAAATTAGTTATTTGCTTAAATGATAGAAATGTTTGTTTTTCTCTGTCTTAAGTTTATTGGCATAGCAATTTGAAAATTATGAGGTGGAGATAATATTTAAGCCATTAGAATTTTTATTTTAAAGTATTATTGAGCACAGTATGACAAATTGAATGTTCTTGTCCAGGAATTCTGGCTAAAACTGTTAAAGAGCAGGTTGTCTCAAAACAGTTTAATTGATCTGGATAGCTGTCTCTTTTCATATAAATCATACATGCTTATCAACCTTCTCTGTCCTTGTCATGCTGACACTATTGATAGCATAATATTAATATACATATTCTAGGTCTGGGGGTCACTTGAGAGTGAATTACAGTCTTGGAAGGACCTCACAGGTCATCTTAAGCACAGCTGTTCTTTTATTTTGTTTTCAGCTCTCGCCTTAGGAAAAAGCTTTCCAAAACATTTACGTTTCTCCTGTTTGCACCCAGTATCTGATAAAACAGGAAATAAGCACAGTATTCTCTCCACACATCTTTAAACAGGACTCTAGATCCTATTTCACAACTAAGAATTTAAGTTTTGTTGACAACCATTTCAACCTCAGTTCAGGAACTTAGTTTCTTAGAAACCCTAGAAATGATACCGTTGTCCATCAATTGTTTTATATAATCTTTTTTCAGGCTTTATTTCATTACAGCAAATTTTAAGAAGAGACTTGGGGATGGCACTGGAATTTTTTGTTCCATTGAAAATTCACTTAAATAGGGAAATTCCCCCAAAATGGTACAGTACCAGTATCTACTAAGCAGATTTTATTTTTTAATTTTTTTTCAACGTTTATTTATTTTTGGGACAGAGAGAGACAGAGCATGAACGGGCGAGGGGCAGAGAGAGAGGGAGACACAGAATCGGAAACAGGCTCCAGGCTCCGAGCCATCAGCCCAGAGCCTGACGCGGGGCTCGAACTCCCGGACCGCGAGATCGTGACCTGGCTGAAGTCGGACGCTTAACCGACTGCACCACCCAGGCGCCCCCTTTTTTTTTTTTAATTTTTTTTTCTACTAAGCAGATTTTAGACAAAGATACTTAAGATGAAGAATTTTTCTCACTGATACAAAGTAAGAAAATGACGTAATAATGTTAGTGATAGTTGACTATGACTGACATCCTCTATACTTGGGCAATTGAACTAAATGTTGGTAGATGGAATATATTAAAGAAAATGGCAACCCATTTCGTCTTTTGGGTGACTCAAATCTTCCTTTTATTGAGCAGTTGCAAAACACATTAGAACATCTCTTTTTGCTCCTTTTCTCACCTATCAACCTTACACATCTAAATGTTTGAGAATTGCAGCAATTCCCAACATATCTGTGAAGTGAGATTTGTGTCAACATCTGTCTGATGAATTGAGCAGGTGGATTGTGAGCACTTTGCTGAAGAATATAAGGTGGTATACCTCTTTGTTGAAATAAACTGGCTCTTACTTCTGGTGACTTCTACTCTGGTTAAATTTTTTATGTTTAACTGATGGTAGGAGATTTATAATGGCTCAAATAAGGTATGTTATTTAAGTAGCATTTTTCCTTACTTGGCTCTACTTTTCTTTCTGTTCAGCATGCTTTTGAAATGAAGACTCAGGCCCTTTCACTCTGAGTCCATTTGCTGCACCTGGTGTTAATAGAGATTTTCAAAATTTCTTTTTTTTTTTTCAAAATATTTTTTATAAGACATGGAGTAGTTTCTCAGTAAACTTAAGAGGCACAACAAATGTATTGAACTTTCATTTTAATCAAGATATGTTTACTCAGTAGAGTTAGGAAGTAATACTAAAGGTAGGTCTTCTATGCAATAGGGATGTTTCTTTCAGGCATCATTTCACTATTTAATCTAGTAGTTTTGCATAGCAAATCCCACTCTTGCTATTACAGCCTTAGATTATAAAGGAATTTTAGAGAAAGCTATTCGAAAGTGTTTTCACTTACAGTTGAACTGAACATTCCAAATCTCTGCATTTATATGACTGAGCAGAAAAATAATACCAGCTAATTCATTACCTAATTGAATGGCTAGGAAAGACGAGAGCTGTGGCTGCAGAATTTGCAAATAAGAAATCTCATTTTCACACACTGACTCCAATTCACCCAGATTGTGTTTCCTAATTCAAAGTGTTCCAGTTCCCCCTAAAATCTGCCTCCGTATTGTCATATATGTCCCAATCAGATGGTATTTCCAACATCTTGAACTCTAAGATCCTTGACTGAATTTGGGATGGCATGGCACAACTTGAACCTTGGGATCCACTCCTAACTCTCTTTTCTGTGTATCTATGTAGCTACTCTTCCATGGAATGGAGCTCCTTGGTCTCCTGATGTGTCCCTTTTCCTCAATCTAATGTCCACCCCTTTTTATCATTCAATTTTCTTTCTGCTAGCTTCACCTATTGACCTAAACATTCAGTTTCCATTGGTAATCATTCAACCCACTAAGCTCTGCTCTTGCTGTCTTGGGTTTTATGTAGGACTCATTTTGTAAATTACCAAACCTGACCTATGCAACCGGTCTACATTTTGCTATCTACACTTTTAAAAATCTGAAATCTAGCCCGTGCTCAAACCATACCCATGAGTTCCACACCTATATTTTTATTGAACATTCCCGTCTTCATGTTTCATAGACATTTCAAAATCAACACATTCAAAATTTTTTGCCTCCACACCTCCCCCTCCTGTACTTTCACCTTTGGTTAATAGAAAAACCATCTTCAGTTTAAGTGGCCACAAATTATTGCCTATCACAGTAAGCTCTTACTAAAGAAATGGGATTTTAAAGTCTCTGTTTATGATTTTATGTGTAGTGTATTCCATTTAAATCTTCTGTTCAGGCTCTTAAAATACAAATATTCTGAAATGGATGTCATCATATATTTCCAATGAATAATAGCAATAATTTTAGAGCAATCTAGTATTATGTATGTATGAGAAATAAGAATAAAGAATTGCATTTAAATAAGAAATTCAGTTATATTAAGGAGTCTCCCAAATCATTAACATCTACTTGATTTTACAAAACATTTATCATAGATATTATTTATATTTTTTTCATTCCTAACACAATTTTGGATGAGAGGCTTTACACTGAAAAACATTCACTTTCTACAAAAAAGCATTTATTAGTTCTGACAAACCATCTGAGACATGTTCAGAATGTTAACCAACAGATAATACATTTTTTTCAAGCATGTTATAAAAAAATACATGTCCCAAATCTCATTTCCTTTGCTTAAGATTAGTCTTCTAGCTGAGAGATAATACTCCCTCCTAAAATAATCATTTTTTAATTTTGGTTTACTTCATATCTTGATTAATAGTGTCATAAGTGAAAATAAAATTTCTGTTTGAAAGGAATCAGGCTTTATCTTTAAAAAGAAAAAATCATAACACAAATGTATATACCTAATTTAACTATTAACTGCTACCATATCAAACTTAGGAAAACCTTTAATTCTTATTCTGTTAGAGATTTACAAAATAATTAAATCTCTCAAGCACTTTTAGTTTTGCTTTTTAATTTTCTTTACTTTCTGTGACTTTACCAGTTCTACACAGCTTTATGAAAGAACAGTGCCCCCCAAATCATTTTTCAAATAGTTTATTTCTAGTGAAAAGGTACATAGCTATCATTTCAGGATAGCTGAAATTTTATGCTAACTTACATCACCAGCAGGAAAGTTAAAAGCAGTAATATTTGTTAATTTCCATATATATCTGTATATATATATATATATACACATATATATATATGTGTATATATATATATATACACATATATATATATATATGTTACACATAATATTTAGGATACACGATTGTGATCCCTTTTAGTTCTTGAGTTGTCTTTCATTGAAAAAACCTAACATTGATTTGTGCAACATTTTTCATTCTACTACAAATAGCCTATTTTCTTTCCATGCTGGATGCTTTCCTTCAAATATAATTTCTGAGCTTCATATAGGAAACATATTGGGGCGCCTGGGTGGCGCAGTCGGTTAAGCGTCCGACTTCAGCCAGGTCACGATCTCGCGGTCCGTGAGTTCGAGCCCCGCGTCGGGCTCTGGGCTGATGGCTCAGAGCCTGGAGCCTGTTTCCGATTCTGTGTCTCCCTCTCTCTCTGCCCCTCGCCCGTTCATGCTCTGTCTCTCTCTGTCCCAAAAATAAATAAACGTTGAAAAACAAAACAAAACAAAAAAAAAACAAATAGGAAACATAATTTTGCCCTGGATGTTCCCTTGACGTCTAGAATAGCAAATGATGCTATATTCATGTCTGGAAATGACTACACTTAAAGTCTCTGTATTCAGTCAGCCAGCTAGTTTTGATATTCACCAGCTGGGTGGCCTTAGGCCAGTTGCTTAACTTCTCAACATAAAAAAGTACCTATTTCATAGTCTTAGTTTGGATTAATATGTGTTAATATATGTAAAGTGCTTAGAATAGTGCAGAGCACATAAATGGTCAATAAATATTAGCTAAAGTTAAAAAAGTCTATATGAAGAAAAAATATAAACTGTAAACATATTCCAGCTTCCATAATTTCTCATTTGCTCCATTCTAAGAAGGAACATTAAATCATATGATGTGGTTCAAAATGCTTCTTTCTAGCCTATATAAATTGGGAGCAATGACTTCATTCTTTTTTTCCTTTAAAAAAATTTTTAAGTGTTTATTTATTTTTGAGAGAGACAGAGAGACAGAGCATGAGTGGGGGGAGGGCAGAGAGAGAGAGGGAGACACAGAATTCGAAGCAGGCTCCAGTCTCTGAACTGTCAGCACAGACCCCGATGTGGGGCTTGAACTCATGAATGGTAAGATCATGACCTGAGCCGAAGTCAACACTTTACCGACTGAGCCACCCAGGCGCCCCACCTCCATTCTTTATCTTTATTTTCTTAAGGACAAGCTTTGTTTCTTTACTCTTATCTAGATCATGGACAAACCAGTTAGGGGTGAGGAGAAGAGAGTTGGAATAATTACCCACAGTTTAAGACAAGAGTCGTATTATTACAAGTTGTCTGTGAATGGGTTGTTTAAATTACCACAGAAGACTTACAACTTAGTTCATAGTCTTAGATACAGAAGGCAACATGCTGGGGGGCTAGAAAAGATTATGTTCTAGTCACTAGTCACTCAATAATTTATTATTAAAGCCTTATACTCAAAAACCTTGCTCTTAAGAATATCAAAATGCTACATAGATTTCCACTGGAACCAATATGTAAGTTGAAATAAAAAGTTAAATGTATTTGTGAATCTAGCTTCAAATACTAGTGACAAAATTATTATATCTCTCTTTCTTTATTGTGCATGAATTCAGAGCCAGAATTCTTTGAGAATATGCTATAGGCAAAATGCATTATATTAAGCCAGGTGGATTTGATCCAAAGAAGCATTGCCAAATACAGATGTTCTTTCTCAAAATGAGTGTAACTGATTTATTCTACAAGTGAAATGGAAAAATGATTAGATGTATATTAGTAGTATATTTTTGGAACACCTGGGTGACTCAGTCAGTCAAGTGTCTGACTCCTGATTTCCGCTCAGGTCATGATCTCACGGTTGGTGGGATTGAGCTCTGTGTCTAGCTCTGGGCTGACAGCGCAGAGCCTGCTGGGGCTTCTCTTCCTCTCTCTCTGCCCCTCCCCTGCTTGTTCCCTCTCTATCTCAAAAATAAATAAATAAACTGAAAAAAATAGCAGATTCTCCACTCATTTATGCCTGCTTAATTTTAATTTTTAAAAGTGTTTATTTATTTTTTGAGAGACAGAGACATAGCACAAGTGGGGGAGGGACAGAGAGAGAGGGAGACACAGAATCCGAAGCAGGCTCCAGGATCTGAGCTGTCAGCACAGAGCCGGATGTGGGGCTTGAAACCACGAACCATGGGATCATGATCTGAGCTGAAGTCCAATGCTTAACTGACTGAGCCAGCCAGGCACCCCTATGCCTGCTTAATTTTAAAATAATGTTTTCTATGTATGTGTGCAGCCAGGAATATTTCCATTAACATTCCAGTAATGTAGTTTATATCCTATATTGAACCAGATTTCCAGTTGACTAGATTTTAAGTCTACAGTAAAAGCTTTATTGAGATATAATTCACATGCTATATAATATATTCATTTAAATTTCATAATTTAGTGATTATTTGTATAGTGACAGATATGCACAAATATCACCACTGTTAATTTTAGAACATCTTATTCACCTAAAAAAATAAAATAACATTCATACCATATAGTTATGACCCATCCCCCACTTCTTCTATCATACCACTTGACTCCAAGCAACTATTAATCTACTTTCTGTCTCTACAAATTTGCCTTTTCTGGCATTTCATATAAATGGAATCATGTGATACGTGGACTTCCATGACTGGCTTTTTTCACCAAGGATAATGTCAAAGTTCATCCATGTTATATCATGTAACAGTGATCCATTGCTTGTTCACAGCCAAATAATATTCCATTGCTTTAATCTGTTATTTTTTATATCTATCAATAAGTGGACATTTGGATTATTTATAGCTTTTGATATTAGGAATTATGCTGCTATAAAAACTTATGTGCAAGTTTTTGGGTGGACATAAGTTTTTACTTCTCTTGGGTATATATAAAGGAGTGGAATTGTTGGGTTGTATGACATATGTTTTATGTTTGAGGAACTTTCAGACTGTTTTTCAAAGTGGCTGCACGATTCTGTATTCCAATCATCAGTGCTTCAAGGTTCTACCTTTTCTACATTCTCACCAACATTTGTTATTATCTGACTTTTTTTTTTAATTTTAGCCTGCCTGTTGAGTGTGAAGTGATGGTATCTTATTGTGGATTTGATTTGTACTTCTCTGATGCCTAATGATGTCAAGCATTTCTCAGTATGCTCAATGTTTTCTTTGAGAGATGTCTATTTAGATCCTCTGTCCATTTTAGTTTTGTCATTTTTTTAAGTTTATTCATTTTGAAAGAGAGAGAGTATGAGTCAAGGAGGGGCAGAGAGAGAGGGGGAGAGAGAATCCCGGTGCAGAGCTCGATCTCACCAACTGTGCGATGGTGATCTGAGCCGCAATCAAGAGCTGGACGCTTAACCTACTAAGCCACCCAGTATGCCTCCAAATGAGTTTTAAAACCAGATGATTTCCATAAAGAATTTCCATGAAGAATCCAGCTGACTGGTTCGATTAATTTAGTGAAGTCTATTTTTCCCTTCAGTATGAAGCCTTTGATGTTGTTTCTCAGAGAATGCAGCCTAGATATGGCCACAGACACCTTGGGATAGCCTTGCCTTCAGTGCAGCTCTCTGTCCCTATCTACAACGCTAACTAGCTGGTTGTCTATTGTTTACAACAATGCTCTGAAACCTGATTTGCTCACAGACTGATCCAATGGCAAACCCAGACTCCTTTGAAGAGATAGTTCCTGTGGTTAGTGTTTGTTACTTGTCCTCACCCAGAAAGGCTCCCTCCTATCTCTTTTCCTCATTTCTCTCTTGCAAGTGAAGCTGCCTAACATTTAGCCTATATTTTCAATAAATCCATATTATCCCAATTGTCTTTTATGACAGTCCTCACGGTTTTTGAGTGCCCTTAGACTTAAGCTTCTCCATTAAACTCTGTTGCAAATTAAGTCACTTCCTATGAAAAGAGATTAGGCATTTTCTGTACTACAGCCTGCTTCTCACCAGAGTAAAATCTTTGTGCCATGTCTCTGGTGCTGGGGATGGGACAATGGTGTTCTTCACTCTGAATGACAACCCCAATTAAGAACTGAATATTTCCTTGGAGTGGGAGGGCAACAGCCCTAGGTCTCCTTGGCTTCCCACTCCTGGCTTGGAATCCCTGATCCATAAATTAAGGCAAGAGGGAAGAAGACTCCTATCTTCAGTGCTATAAGAACCTTCATCTCACCAGTGGGGGTTGAGTGGCAAAAGGCATCTCACTGATCTGCATTCCCAGAACTCAACCTCAGTAACAAGTAGCTGGGGGCATCAGGAGAAATTGTGATGTCCAGACTCTTCTGGGAATATACCCCTCTGACTGGAAGCTGTAGGTGGTGAGGGAATCTTGCATTCTGGCTGTACCAGTCTAAAATTGGAGTTTCCATCTCACTGACCTGAGAAGGGAGAGATGGAGTGAGTCTTAGTTCAAAAATCACAGGCTCTTACTGTTCTTCCTGAATTTTAGTAGATTTTCTTGAACAAATGTTTCTTCATTTGCTGTATGCCCTTAGGAGCATTTTCAAGGACTTTAATGGTTACAATTTTATTTTTAGCAATTTTCACCAATTTTGCTGGAGAATGTGTCCACAGAGCTAGAAATCCTTTTAAGTTCTGAGTTTTGTACTAATAGAAAGTCTATAAGGAATACACTGAAAATATTGCTTGAGGCATTATCCAGCTTAATACTGTTAAAAAAAAAAGCAAACTAGATACTTTTTTCTAACAGACACCCTTAAAATAGCCATTACATTTTCCTTTACTGTGAACTTAACTTTAATATCACAATTGAACATGACCCAAAAGATGTTCTGCTATGTTTACTGTATATTATTTAAGAAATATCATGAACTAGTTACTAGTAAATTTTAAGTATGCTACTACTCACTTTCAAAATGTGTATTAATATTTTTTATAAAAATATTGAAAATTACCTTGATATTTAAAATAAAATACATTCCTGTTCTCGTCATCCTTTTTAAAATAATTTCTTTAAAAATAACCCACCTAGGGGGCGCCTGGGTGGCGCAGTCGGTTAAGCGTCCGACTTCAGCCAGGTCACGATCTCGCGGCCCGTGAGTTCGAGCCCCGCGTCGGGCTCTGGGCTGATGGCTCGGAGCCTGGAGCTTGCTTCTGATTCTGTGTCTCCCTCTCTCTCTGCCCCTCCCCCGTTCATGCTCTGTCTCTCTCTGTCCCACAAATAAATAAACGTTGAAAAAAAATTAAAAAAAAAAAAATAACCCACCTAGTTCAACATTTCCCAAACCGAAATCCTGTTCTGGTCATTGAACAATTTCCAATGTTCCAAAATCAATTTAGCTACCAAATAACAGCATCAATTATCTATGCTGTGGAATGAAATTATTTTAAATAAGTTTTAAACACGTAAGTAAGTTCTCAAATATTGTGAAAAGGTCTATTCAGGTATTAAGAATATTTTTCAAAGCAGTATGGAGTTTCCTCAAAAGTTAAAAATAGAACTACCCTACAATTGAGCAACTATGCCACCAGGTATTTATCCAAAAGATATCAAAAATACTGATTTGAAGGTACACATGCATCCCAATGTTTTACAGCAGCATATCAACAATAGACAAATTATGGAAAGGGCTTAAATGTCCATCAACTGATGAAAAGATAAAGAAATTGTGATATATATAAATGGAATCTTATTCAGCCATCAAAAAGAATGAAATCTTGCCATTTGCAAAAATATGGATGGAGCTCAAGTTTAATAAGCTAAGCACAATAAGTCCGAGAAAGACAAATATCATATGATTTCACTCATGTGTGGAATTTAAGAAATGAAACAGATGAACATAGGGGAGAAAAAAAGAGAGGCAAACCAGAAAACAGACTCTGAACTACCGAGAACAAGCTGAGGATTGCTGGAGGGAAGGTGGGCAGGAGGATGCGTTAAATGGGGGATGGGTATTAAGGAGGGCACTTGTATGAGTACTGGGTGTCATACGTAAGTGATGAATCACTAAATTCTACTCCTGAAATTAATATTACACGATATGTTAACTAACTGGAATTTAAATAAAAACTTGAAAATAAAAATAAAAATAAATTTCTAAAAGTAAAAATGCCAAAAAAAGAATATTATTCAAATTTCCAGAATTCATCTTGTGTGGTATGAAATGAAAGGGAAAGAAATATTTATTTGGTTTAATATCCTATTTTTTCCTATTATTTTCTCCTATTATTGAAAATACATATCTATACAATAAAGAGTGTACTTTTTTTTTACTTCCTCTCTTACCTGACACTTAATTTTGCAAAATATTTTGTGGGTTTTTTTTCTATGTAACTAATATTTATTGAGAAATTTGGTCCTAAGTGATCAAAAGAGGAACATGATTTTTTTTAATACAACCACCTTTAAAATAAAATTTCTAGCACCATTTGCATTTCTTTGCAAAGAAGACAGTATGAACAAAGAGGTTGGGTAGGTGCTTCTTCTGGAGAGGACTGCATTCTTTTTCTTGCTGATTTTATATTTTAGTGGGAATTATATTAGTATTCGTAGGGAGAAAATGATGGGGAAGATCTGAAATGATTAACTGATGTATTCTGGTGTTGAAAGGAGAATTGAAATCAAATGATTTTTGCTTTAAAATAATCTGAAGAAAGAGATATGTAACAGCTCTGTGCTCACAGGAATCCAGATGTGCCAATTTTTGAAACTGTGTGCTCCTAATTTATTTCAAGTGATATGTTTGGTGGATTCACTTTCTCTCTTTTTACATAAGAAATTATATTTTTTTTACATTTTTGTTTTCATTTATACCATGATACTAAATTGTTCCCAGTTAACCTTTAATAAGAAAGATGATTGTTAATTACTATTTTCTTCGGTGTCCTCTCATCATTTAAAATCACTTTTCTATGTAGTACCAGGTGACTTGTACTTGTTTTTCTAAAGAAGAACTTGCCTCCTGAGAATTTAGTTGTTCCTTAGTCTAAATTAATAGCAGCATTAATCAGGATTTAATGTGGGGAATTACTTACAATTAACAAAACGCTTTTTATTATTCTGTTTAATTAAATCCTTATCATTTGTTGAAATAAATGACCCTAACTTAGTTGCTATATACCTATATCTTCATGGTGCACGTGTATACACACACACACACACACACACACACACACACACACACACGTCACATCTCATCACATTTATGGAAATGTTCCAAAGCCATGGAATTCAAAAAAATTTTACCATACCGTTTTCAGAGTGCCCTAGAATTAAATATATGAGCTTTTGGGATTACTTTCTTTGATGTATGAACACCCCTGGAAATTTATATTAATATTAATATCCAGGTATTAAAATATTTGCTATCTTCAGTTACACCTGGTAGAACTATAATGATTGTCAGTCATTTAGGAAGTGATATAATTCAGATGAGATCCAACATTCAAAATGATGAATATTGAGGACAAATGTTTCAGTAGCAGCAAGTAGGGATTGCTGGGGTGTGTGAGCAGTCATTACAGTTGTTAACACTACCATAACTCAGGATTCATTTCACAAATAGAAAGTTACTTTTTAAAAATAATTTCTCCAGTTGTACCAGGTTCTTAGTTACAAGGTTTTCTCCTATATTCTGCATTCTAAACATACTGTGTATCTACATCTAGCCTCCGTGGGGTACTTCCAAGATAATCATTTCCAAAACAAGTATGCACAAAGCTCTGTGATCTGGGCTAGAGTGCACACTGACTTAAAGTGAGTAATCTGGGGTACCTGGGTGGCTCAGTCAGTTGAACATCTGGCTTTGGCTCAGGTCATGGTCTCGTGGATTGTGAGCTGGAGCCAGACAGCTCAGAGACTGAAGCCCGCTTCGGATTCTGTGTCTCCCTCTCTCTCTCTCTGCCCTTTCCTGCTTGTGCTCTGTCTCTGTCTCTCTCTCTCTCAAAAATAAATAAACATTAAAAAGAGATTTAAAGTGAGTAATTGGTTCTGAAGGAGTTTATAGGAAAGCTGGAGAATCAAACTATATATATATAATGATTAGTCAGAAAAAAGACTGTGCCTATAACAATAATATTAATAATAAAAGATCATTTATGTGGTACATTTTAAATATTTCAAAGAATATTTTATATAATTCAATAACACATTTAACTATATGTTATAATTCCCATTTTATAATTGAGAAAACCAGAGCTCAAAATATAAGCTGCCTAAATTCACACAGTTAATAAATGGCAGAACCTGGATTCAAATTCGGTATATTTCTTTTTATATACAGTCATTAAGATCTGAGTGTTCTGGTTTCTCCACTCTTTGTTTTAAAGTTCCCTTACTATTCCTGATAATATTTCTGGGGGTTTTTTTGCAAAAAAAAAAAAACACTCTGAGATGAACACTATAAAATCCAATCTTTTCCCATCACCAATAGACATCACTTTTGCTTGATATGCTTTGTTCACATTGCACATACTTCCCCAATTTATTTTCCACTGAATAGCAGTGATGCCTTTTTCTTAGGACTTCTAACTAGAGCGATTGTAAGAACATGCTAAGAACATCAAATTAAGTGTTTTATAATTAGTTATCAGAAGCCATGGCTCTCTTAAAACCCATGTTGATCACGTATTCCAAAATTGTTTTAAAAGACAAAATTATTGTGTCTCTGTAGTCCATCCCAGCACTACTGTTCTGCCTTCCAACACCTTTCATATTAGCCCCTTCCTTAACATTCCTACTGCTACCACCTCTTTTGGGCCATCATTACATAAAATGTGGATGGTGACCATTGCTAAGCAACTAGATTCTGTGTATTTCCAGTTTCTCAATACAATCCACCCTGAACACACTGCCACAGTAGAATTCCTAATGCAGTAACTTGCAGTAGCCAACAATATTCTATGGATCTATATTACCTCTGGCATAAAGTCTAACTTGGTAGCAGCTAGAAACTCAAATGTCCAATTAACAAAAGAGAAGTGAATAACTAAAAAAACAATATTTCTACGGGATAAAACTCCTTTAGGAAGAACATTAGTATTAGTTTGCGAGGGTTTCCAGAACAAGGTACCACAGACTGAAACAAAAGAAATGTATTTTAAAAATAATTTCTCCAGTTGTACTGGGTTCTTAGTTACTCCTGAAACTAATATTACACTATATTCTGTTTTTTTTCTATACCTTCTTCTCTCATTACCTATATATCTATCTATATAGATATATATCTATATATATATATATACATAGGTATATATATATATATATATACATCTATATAGATAGGTATATATAGATAGATATATAGATATAGATATAGATATTACAGAAATATACCTATATATATATATATCTATATACAGATATATACACACACATAACCCCTTAAACGACCTTATATAAATTTTTCATCACTTTATAATCTGTTCCAGGTATTTATTCTTCTATTATTATGCTTTTTATTTTGATCAAGATTAGCTTATTTTCCTCTTAATACTGAAATAACTCTGCTGCTACTTCTGGTAGTGTGTTAATATGAACATTAAACAGGAGGAAAATTAGAAGCACATCTTTTTTACTGCATTAGCAGCACTGGGATGATTTCTGAGTTACTAGTTCAGTCAAAAAGTATTTAATAATTTGTTTACTTCCTTGAGTCTATGCAGCGGACTGTAATCTCAAGAACAATGGCCCTATCTGTCTTTACCACTCTATCCCTAGCACCCCAATACTTGACATATGATTGGTTAAATTAAGAAATAAACTTTATAGACATTTTTGAAAATGTACAAAAAATTTTTTAAGCAAATATTATTCAGGACTTAATATAGCTAATACAAGAAATTTTCAAAGCAATGTTTGTAAGTTTAAGACAAATAATTTGTGGGGCCCCTGGGTGGCGCAGTCGGTTAAGCGTCCGACTTCAGCCAGGTCACGATCTCACGGTCCGTGAGTTCGAGCCCCGCGTCAGGCTCTGGGCTGATGGCTCAGAGCCTGGAGCCTGTTTCTGATTCTGTGTCTCCCTCTCTCTGCCCCTCCCCCGTTCATGCTCTGTCTCTCTCTGTCCCAAAAATAAATAAACGTTGAAAAAAAATTAAAAAAAAAAGACAAATAATTTGCTTATGTCAATTAGAAGGTATTTTTAATGGATATGAAAAAATAGGTGAAAAACATAAAGGGAAAAATTGTGCCATTCCAATTATAAGTGCTGAATGTCCTTGGTATTTAAAACCTATGGTCCACGGACCTGCACATCAGCATTACCTAGGAGGTTGTCTGAAATGCAGAATCTCAGGCCCTATCACAGACCTACAGAAATAGAATCTATGTTTTCATAAGATCATCAGGTGATTTGTTTGTACATCAATATTTAGGAAATGCTCTTGATGGACATCAAATAATGTAGATATTCAAAAGAGGCCAAAGAGTCAGGAAAGACCTCATAAAGGTGCTCAGTGAAGTCACATAAATAGATAATTTCCAAGAATGATAGACATGCTCCAGAACTCTGAGAACTTTCTAGACATAAAGTAAAGTTTTACAACATTGTTGGTTTTCCTTGTATTTAATTTATATTAAACTGCTTATATTCATTAGAAGTAAGAGAAGAAAGAGTATCCTTCTTTCAAGCTTTTAGTGTTTGAACAATCTATTCTAAAATCCTGAATACTCCCTTATATGAAGCTTTTAAATTATATGAGCAACAATTAGACATCATTGAGAATTGTATCAATTGAATGGTATAATTAGGTGGTGTGAAATTAAAGAAGCAGCAGAGACAATATATAAGCAGAGGACTGAGAACCTTAAGGTTGATGCTGGTAAGTG
This sequence comes from Felis catus, assembly GCF_018350175.1. NCBI lineage: Eukaryota > Metazoa > Chordata > Mammalia > Carnivora > Felidae > Felis > Felis catus. Next base: position 75,662,318 of record NC_058370.1, read on the forward strand.
TGGAGTACCAAGTCCCCTGAAATGATTAACTGCCCGTTAATCTTTCATGAATATATACTATATGCAGGTAACATTAAATTTCTATTTGCTCATTAACTTGAGGCACTTGAATCACAATAGCATGAAAAAGGCATAAACTATAGATCAAATTATAGCAGCTGCATGTAATTTTTGGACTGATCTTATTTTTGTATTCATATTCTCTTCTAACAGACTGAATCATTATCACAAGGTCATCTTAATGATGTTGGACATTTAAGAAACTCACTGGTTTAAGGACAGTACTAGTTGTTAAAAATAATTAATTATTAAATAAAAATTGATGCTTTTTTAAGTACATGATGCAATGGCTCAGCATTGTATAAAGCCAGTATCAACTACACACATGAATTGTGGAGGGTAATGAACAGGTAACACAAAATCAAGAATAATCCAAAATCCCTTTGTATATATCATTGCAATACAGTAAGTGATTTTTCACATCTGACTAGCCCTTCCAATTTGCTTCTGTAAAGCAGTACTAAGATGACAATATAATTTCTAATCAATATAAACATAACATGATAGTTGGGTGCATACTGGAAATATGTAAGGGATGACTGACTACATAGAATGGAGAAGTTAATTTAGAACAGAGACTTTATCATAATAACTGTAATAATTTTATTATCATATTAAGCTTATGTTTATAGATTTAAAATAATCTCTAATATAAGATTGAGACTGATAGGAATGCACTGACATTCTGTAAGGATGCTAATCTTAGACAGATGTCATCATTCCTGCATATGCTTTACCCTTCGGAAGAAATTGATTCATGATAAGGACATTCATACGCAGAGTGCCTCAAATATCCCATAGTACATATTTCATGTTTCCCTATTTATTATGTCAGCTTTTTTGTAAAGTTTTATTGTCATTATAAATGAAGATTGTTTTGACTTAATACAATCAATACATTGTACATTCTCTATACATTCTCTATACAATGAATTTATAACAGATATTAATGCTAGGATTTGGAGCATTTTTTAAAGTTTATTTATTTATTTTGAGAGAGAATGAGAATCCCAAGCAAGCTCCACACCGTCAGCACAGAGCCTGACCATGGTGCTCAAACTCACAAACTGTGAAATTATGACCTGAGCCAAAACCAAGAGCCAGATGCTCAGCTGACTGAGCCACCCAGGTGCCCCGGATTTGGAACATTTTTAAAATAGATGCATGTATTTTGGTGTTCTGTTCTCAGTCATTGCTATTATGCAATTAATATTACTTCTTAATTAGTTATTTTATGTTGAATTGGAATTGCACTTAACCTCTGGCATTAACTTTTCTGAGGCAATATTATATTGAAAGAGTATTAACTTTCTAAGCATTTATTAAGCTATCCTCCTTCCTTTAATTGATATTAAATTATAATGTCATGATAACAGAACTAATATGTTAACAATTAACCATGAAGCATCTAATTTGGAAACTAAGTCAAAGAGTAAGTTCATTTTAATATGAATCTTTATTTTAAGCAAAACGTAACATGAAAAACAAACTGAGCCTAGCCTTACAAATTATCTTGCCTTTCCCCTTTGCTTTAATATATACAAATTAAAAATTAAATGCCTTTTCATTTTGAAAAACTAGTGTGGGCTCTCTTATATAGCCCAATCCTGGTGATACTACAGAAGAGGAAATCTCTTATATCCCCAGGTCTAACAATGAAAAAAAAAGGATGGGGGGGCACCTGGGTGGCTCAGTCCGTTGAGTATCTGGCTTAGTCTCAGGTTCGTGGGTTCAAGCCCCGCATCAGGCTCTGTGCTGACAGCTCAGAGCCTGGATCCTGCTTCAGATTCTGTGTCTCCCTCTCTCTCTGCCCTTCCCTCCCTCATGCTCGCTCGCTCTCTCTGTCTCTCTCTCTCTCTCTCAAAAATAAACATTAGAAAAAAGAATTTTAAATGATGGAGTGGGGGTAATCTCCTTAGGAAGGAGAAGGTGTGGAAATGAAGTGATAGCCCAGAAAGGAAGATGTCATTGACAGGAAAGGGGATAAAACCACTTCTTCCTTTCCTTTCCATTGTTTTTTCCCCCACCTTGCTCATTTCATTGCCTTATTACAGCTTAAGAAAGCAACACTGCCCGACCACACAGCCAGTTTGTCAGGGAAACATCAGGGCATGCCCAGATCCACTATGGCAAGTGTAGGTGAGCTGGCCCACACCTGAGAATTTGCTCTTGTGCATCCTCTGTGGTTTGAGACAAACTGCAGTCTGTATTGGAGCTTTCCAGTCTCCTCATTTCCTGAACACCAGAAAGAGAAGCTAGGTCACGAGGTTCAGTACCTTCCCAGAGGTAACGAACACTATTGGTCACAAAAACTGAAAATCATGAGGATATTTGGAGGTGAAGTTAGAAACTAATGTGTCACCAGTGAAATTTCAAGCTCTATGGGAGACAAACAAAGTAGCATATAACAGAGTCCCCAGAAAACGGAATTTGGGGCCAAACTTATGTTCTAAAACTACTGTAATGTGTAATCCCCATGATCTATGAGAGAGGGTTAGGGAAAGTGAGGCAGTGAAGTGTAGGAAGCAAATACAAGGTGATTCATTATGGTGCTGGCCACACTGGCATATAACTTTCCCTCTATAAGCTTCTGCTTTTGACACTAAATGGCCATAAACGTGACATTTAGTGTCTCTGGTGTCAGTGTCAGCTCAGACCCCATATCAAACAGCCCTCAAAATGTTTTCAGGTTTTGTCAAATGGCTGCTGATATTGGTGGAAGTATTAAAACATGCATTTTTTCAATGGGTGTGATAGCACCCGTGAGGGGCCAGAAATTGGTTCTAGGTGGTGGTGGGAAGGGGTTCCAAAAACCTGTACACCTAAGTAAGATGTGTATGCATACAGTTAGGGCCAGTTGCATAATTTGCAATGAAAATGCGGGGCACAGTATTGAAAAGCAGGGAAAGAGTGCCACTAAAGATTTTTAAATATATGGCTTTTTCCTTTTGTCTGCACTCTAGGTCTTTGCTTGTGATGGTGTTTATTTGCTGTGTAATGCCATTCAAAATAAAGAAAAATGAGAAATTTAAATTTTGGGATGAATTCCTCCTTCATCTTTACATCGTGCAATCACCATTTTAAACGCAAATGCGAGGCCAGTCTATTTAAGTCCTATGTGGAATCACTAAAATTACACAATCTGTGTTTCACAGCTCGTATATACATATGTATTTTTTTTTTTTTTTGACAGCACACTAGAAACATTGAACAAAACTGTCTTCCAAAGTGGGGGATTTATGTACTGGCTCTTCTTTCTCTCCTATTGATTAAACATTTACTTCTAGGGAGTTAACTCCTCACACACTTTGAGGTTCCATCACTTGGTCTTTTTACCAACTGCTGTTTGAAATGTATTGAAGTTTCTCTTTTGCACCTATTTTCATGCGTGTTCCACATGCTTTTAAGAAGAAGCTTTATTTTCTAGCATTGGTGCACAAAGTGGGATGTCTATTATATTTCTTTATATATCTACCTTTAAATTAAGTCATTTAGGACTCCTTAGACTTTTTACTTATTTAATTTGCATAAATAAAGGTATTCTAAAATCCCTCCTTATCATAACTCTTCTATCTTCATTGTAAATTATAGTCTTTACTATTATAAATTAGCTCTCTTGTTTAATAATGCTTTGCTTTGCCTAAATTCAGCCTTGTCAGAGATTATGTTTGTCACTCTGTATTTTTGTTGTGGTTGTTGCCTTTGCCTTGATATTTCTTTACCATCCTGTAATTTTAGCCTTTGTTAATGGCTTTGTTTTAGGCGAGTCCCTTTCACACAGCAGAGGGCTGGGTTTTGCTCTCTGTGCCATTAGAACATCTTTTCTTTTTCAAAACGTGAGATAAGTAGAGTTAAATGTTCTGATAAAATGGATTTGTTTAGTTTCTCTTCTGTCAGGTTATTTTATGTTTGATGTTATGATATATGTTCTATTTTGTCTCCACTGTGTGGTCTGCTTTCTTCAAATTGAAATTTTCTGTGGTTTTGTATTTCTTTTGGTATTTATTATTTTGTTGTTACTGTTTCAGCAGACACACTAATGCTAGTATCTTTATATAATTTCCTCAGTCCCAACCTGCTTGCCCTAGAATCATAGTATTGATGTGTACATTTAAAATCTTATGTGTTGCTCCTATTTCTCACTTGTGTGATGATCAGCAATGCAATTTTGTATTTCCCATCACTTACTTTGCTCCTCCCACTTATTCTACTATGTCACAGCATGTACTATATGTGTATTGTTCTTATACTTTTATACCCACCTTTGTTATCCTTTAGGTTTGTAATTAAATTTATCCGACACTTTACGGCAGTTATTTTGCTAAAGTTTCCTATTTCACTTCTGAGGTGAATGAAGTTTCATGTTAACAAGATTATTAAAGAAGGTCTCATTAATACAAAATTACTTAGCATTAGTTGTTCAAACTGGTTTTTCATAGCCTTCCTTTTTGAAGGAAAACTTAGTTTGATACAGGAAAGAATACAAACAATATTTTCAAGAAGCTTAGTTTTAATAATTGTGCATGTTATAATTTTATATATAGCCATGAGATAATAAAAATGCAATGTGTAATTCCCATGCAAATAAAGGCTTAAAAATGTAATTACCCAAACACTCTAAAAGAAATCAAGAAATGAAAAAAGGAAGTACAAAACTGGCAAGGGCACCTGGAAATTACAGGTGGTATTAAAATGTTATAACCAAAGGGTGTCTGGCTGGCTTGGTCAGTTGAATATCCAACTTTGGCCCAGGTCATTATCTCACAGTTCCTGAGTTCAAGCCCCACGTCTGGCTTTGCACTGATAGTGCAGACCCTGCTTCAGATTCTCTGTCTCCCTCTCTCTCTGGTCCTTCCCCACTTGCTCTCTCTCTCTCTAAAAAAATAAATAAACATTTAAAAAGTTATAAGCAAATATTTTGAAAATTTCATTGTATGTAAATATCCTAAATGATCTCATCAAAAGGCAAAGGTCATCAGACTGGATTTCAAAAATCTAACTTTTTGTGATAAATTCATCTAAACAACTTAAAAGCAAAAGACATAATAAAGACACAGCATGCATATGTCCACAATAATAACTGCAAAATGACCTTTGGACAAAAAGCATTTGTAGAGATGTATAAGGTCCTATAATGATTAAAAGTTTATTTCATCAGGAAAACAAACTATTGTGAATTTTTATGTCTCTAATCAAATGATCATAATATAAAAACATTTAAATATTCCTGGAAGAGATAGAAAATTTAATAATTATACTGGGAAATATTAACACACACTTCTCAGTAGTTGACAGAAAAAATAGACAAAAATAATCAAGGATAGAATATTTTCAATAAAAGGGACTTCCATACAATGCTTCATCTATAATTTCAGACTGAACATTTTTATCTCACACTCACACGAAGAAGTTACGAAGATTAATCATATACTGCTGCACCATAAAGCAGAGCCAACTCATTTAGAAGTTCTGAATTCGTACAGACTGTTTTCTGACCTCATGGAAATTAAGCTGGAAATCAATAAGAATGCCTAAAATCCTAAAAGACCTCAATGTTTGAAAATGAACAATGAGATGAGCCTTTCTGGAATTGAAAGGCACGATGTACCTTGAACAGAGTATATTTTTAACTTGATTCTGTGTAAATGAGAGGAGGCAGGAGGGGGAGAGGGGAAAGAGAAAGATAAAGAGTGAAGAGAACAATGCATACATTTCTCAAAGTGGTCACAACATGATGAGAAATATAATTTAAAATGAAGGGTAAGTACTGCTCACCAAATACAGTTTTTTCTATTTCTGATTTTGTTATTTTATTTCTTTACCTCCCCCCCCCCCACCCCTTAGGCTTCCATGATTTCTAAAATCTCAGCAGGCAAAGTCTCCCTGGAAAAAAGGCAGCTCAGACTGAGTGATCCAAGGAGAGCCTAGCCTGTGTCTGCATTCAGGCAGGCTGTAGCTGTGACAGGTGTCATCTTACTTGACTGGTGGGTTTTTCATGGGCACTGGTGCCCACTCATGTGGCAGATACCAAATGAAGACTTTTTCTGTCCTCTGAGATTTTTCAAACTGGGACTTCAGCTTATAGGTCTCCAGGTCTGCTGGAGGTCCCTAATTGTCTGCTGGAGGTCCAGGCCCCCTCCAGCAGACAATTATCGTTTTTCTCCGTCCCTAGATTTCCTGCCATACCCAGATATTCTGTTTCCTCCTAGTAAGTGCCTTTTTGGGTAGACTCTCTCTCAAGATAACTAACAGTGGCTCCCTGAATAGGAACCACATTAGACCATGAGAGACAGGCCCCTGACCTCTCCTGTTAGTGGACATAAAAATAAAATTTACTTTCATCCTGTCTGTTCTGCCATCGGAGGCTGCACTAGCCACCCCTTGCCTTTAGAGTCTAAGATAGGAATCAGATATATTCCCTATGGCTCTGGTGACACTTGTCAAATTTTTCACATGGGTCTGAAATCCTCTTCACTTGGCTTGGTTGAAAAGGGAGGAAATACCTCAGCTTTCTAATAACTCTTATTATATAAATCCTTTCTAACCCTCCCTTGACCCAGCTCCATGACCCTAGATGCACCCAGAATGATGAGATAAGCTACATGCTCCAAAGCTTGTTTTGCTTGTTGTTATCATGCTGCACATAGATAATTTAGCACCTAAAATTCAAGCATTTAGGAAATCTGAAATTCTAAGACAACAAGAAAATAACGGTTAGCCTCCAGCTAAAAATATTGATATATGCACGTGTTCATTTACTATTACATATAAATGTTAATGTTATAACATATACACAGGCACACGTTTTACAGGCTGTTACATGCATAAATACATACACACAAACACACATGCATGTACAACACACACAATTAAAAAACCAGCATAATATTTGGTGTTTATGTGTTATATGTTGATGTATCTCACAAGTTATTTATCCAGTTTATTAAATGTTAGACAACTATTATCATTCTAGAGATGGAAGCCAATTATCTTGTCATTCATTTTTATCCCTGAATTGGGGAGAATAGAGTCTAAAACTGGAAAATATGCAAATGAAAAAAGTCATTTATTATGTTACTTTTAGATCATCAATATTGATAGACGAAGAGAGTGCATAGTTTAGAGAAATTGGATTTAGTCATAATAAAATTGGGATGGTTAGGTTACTTTGATTGCCATATATTTTCATTGGAAGACATTTAGGCTGCCATTTTACCACTGCGTATATGTTGTTTGAGGTGTATAGTCTCTGACCTATATAAAACTAAATATAATACAAACCAGAAGCCCAAAACCCTAAAATTATAAGTAGCATAGTGTGCACAGATGGAATAAAAAAAAAGTCCCAGGTTGTCTAAATTCTTAAACTGGTTTTCCTAGAACTTGTCATCAGGATCTGAGAAAAGATGAGGTTAATAAACAAAGTAACAAAAAATAAAGCTAAAATAAGATAAAAATTTAACAAGGGTTCTTTAACAAAAGAAAAACATAATGGATACCATATGTGAAAAATGCCACAAACTGAAAAGAAAAATTTTAAACACAACGAGATGCCCTCTTTCACCCACAAATGAGCAACCAGAGTAAAGGTGGACTGAGATACACACTTTGATACACTGCTTAAAGGAGTGTAAATTGCTGTAACCCTTCTGAATAGCAATTTGACAATCAAGGACCTAAGAATGCTTCATTATCTTTGCCCCAGTAATTTTACATCCAGCATGAGGAAGTAACTCTAAATACAACCTCATGAATAAAGGCATCTGTTGTGAAGTTATTTATAATACTGAAAACAATCAGAATGTCCAAGAAGAGAATGCTTAATTAAGTCATTACACTCACATATGAATGTTAAGCAACCTTTGAAAATTATGTTTATGCAGAAGTAGTTATAATATGAGAAAGTACTTATGGTGAAATTAATAATAACTGACAAAAATTATACAAAAATATGATCCTAACCATGAGCAAATATGTCCTGCAACTCCTGGCAAAAACAAATACAGAACCTCTTTGCAGGAGGGTATCCTTGACCTCAGGCTCCTTAGTGCTCCTACAAATGAATTCTATAAAATATGAAGTGAAAAAAATCACAAAATAGAAGAACTAACCAGCAACTGTAAGAGTATTTCGTATATAATAACTTTCATATATAAAGGGGAAAAATTACCTTTAGTATCTTTGAAGAAATGATGAGCAACAAATAAGAAACCATTACAAGTGATAATAAATTTTTGTTAAAGAATCAAATAGAACCTCTCAAATAATATATATGGGGGTGCCTGGGTGGCTCAGTCGGGTGAGCATTCAACTCTTGGTTTCTGCTCAGGTCATGATCTCATGGTTTGTGGGATTGAGCCCCACCATCGGGCTTCTCACTGACAGGACAGAACCTGCTTGGGATTCTCCCTCTCCTTCTCTCTCTGCCCACCCCCGCTACTCACATGTGCATGCTCTCTCTCTCTCTCCCCAAATAAACTTTAAATATACATACATATGATTTGTAATATAAGACAATAATACTTAATAAAAACAAAAATGAATGCATATTTAAATACTACTAAAGAATTAATAAACTAGATAATAGGGCTAAATTTCACATGGCATGTTTGTTTATTTCCCTTTATTTCCAACAATCTACATTCTTCATATGTGAATCTGAAAATAAATAAATAGATTCTGAATCCACTTATATAAGATTGGTGACATTGGACTCAAATGAAGATATTCTGAAATACTCCTTTCTTTAGTCCTGATGATCTTCTTTCAACATTTCTCTTCCTTTTGTGCTACGGGCAGAACTGATATGAGAAGCTGTTCTATTTATATTAGTGACCTGTACTAATGTACTCTCATTGCTTGGGGCCTTGATTTGAGGCAATATGGATGCCAAAATTGATTCTGTCAAAGAATGCCTTTAGAGGAGTTGTGACCTCCACATAGAATATGAAGTTCATAATATTGTTCATATAAGCTCCTAAAATTGTAAAGTTGGAATATGAGGAACTGCAGCATAAGCAATATACTCTTATCCAGTTATCCTTTCACTTCTGAAATACAGATTTCTGAACTACAACATGCCATATTGGCAACAAGATTCTCCCATGCTCAATAGAAGCCTTGGATGAAATATTCAAATGATCCAGATCAGCATTGACACATGGTATGAGCCCCTCAGAAATAATGGTCATGGGGTGCCCGGGTGGCTCAGTCAATTATAGACATCTGACTTTGGCTCGGGTCATGATCTCATGGTTCATGAGTTCGGGCCCACATTGGGTTCTGTGCTGACAGCTCAGCCTGGAGCCTGCTTTGGATTTTGTGTCTCCCTCTCTCTCTGTCCCTCCCCAGCTTGCACTCTGTCTCTCTCTCAAAGATAAATAAACATTAAAAAATAAAAAAAATAATAATTATGAGCATGATGGTACTCATAGTATCACCATTGGTAAGAGTGAACAATAAAATGCTTATAAAGTGAGGGATAGTTAAGTACATTGAACAATATTTAGGAGCAATTATAAGTATGGGGTAACAACAAATACACGAACTTAAAAGATTCTCCTAATACTTGTTAAGTTAGAATTTAAACAAACAAACAAACAAACAAACATATAAAGCATAGCCCTACTTGTATTAAAAATGTTAACTAAAATTATATATACTCAACATATGCTGCTATTGATTTTTATGGATGGGGAAACGCTGTGTCATTAGCAGTGTTTACAGCTAAAAGGTTAGGTTGGATTGAGAGCAAATAAAGTTGTTTTATAACTCTTTTCAGTACCAAATTTTGTATTGTTTACTTTGTGTCACTAACATTTATTCTTATATTATTCGATGAATTAAAAATAATCCAGGTAAAGTTGCAATATAATCTCATAGAGAATAGAATAACATATTAGCTGGGAGGTAGCTGAGTTTTTATTGCTTTCTTGGTACAAATACATATTTCCAAGCATCTTTTGCCCCCAAATCCAAATGCTTCATGTCCAGATTTTTAATGTACCACCCATTTATGTTAACCTGCTTTCCCCACAATGTGGCACATCCATCTGGCAACAATCTCCTCTGTGTATGCTCTTCTTCAGTTTAAGAGAGTACAAAGAGATAGCAAGGAATGTGACAGATAGATATCAAGACTTGTGCAGAGTCTGAGATTTTACTCTACTAGAAGCCATGATATTCCTGGTCAGAGACAAAGGACTTATTACTAACAATAGCAATAGCAAGTGATTAGTATTTTCTTGTATTATTTCCCTTGTATCATCTCACCTTCCTACCAGGAAATGCAGAGTCAAATGACACCTGCACATATAGTGGATTATAGTATAGGAAAGGAACTCTGAGCTTATGATATAAATCTACTATAAATGGTCAGTTAGCATGTCTGACACTATTTCTATCAGCCAGGATTGTTTACTATGAAAACATGCTTGAAAAGTTGTCCAGAACCAAAAAGAAAATCAATGCCTGTGCTTGCAAGACATATATGCTGAAATACAAAACATCAAAAAGCACACTAATATCATTTTTATGAGTCACTGTCTGAGAACACTGCAAGGCTCTGTCATGTCACTGAACTATAGAGTCATGTTTCTCATAAGTAAATACCTTGCACTGTATAATTGGGTGAGCTTTGATAGTATTAACAGATGTTTAAAAATACACAGAGAAGGAAACTAAGATTTATGGAAAATCTTAGAGATGGGTGGAGGAAGTTCACTGAAATTTAAGCTAAGGGACAAACCATTCCTACTAGAAACAGTCAAATAGAACAAAAATTATTGTTAAACAATACTTCTAACTAAAACTATAATGGTATTTGGAGAAAATGAGCTATATTGCCCTGTGTTTTGTGAGACCACACTAAGAAATTCAGAAGAAAAAGATTAAAGTAAAATGTTTTAATTCATTCTTTTTTTCTGGAAAATTAATTGATTCCAGAACTGTGCTTAGGAAAAGATACATATTTTCAGTGGAGAAACCTGGCAAATGCCATCCTAACCAAGTGATCAAATTTAACATCACCAGCACATCATTACTTATTGACACCATGTACTTCTAAATAGATGCACTGAAAAGGGCACAGCATTACTCCTGTGGTATACTTGCCAAAAATTCATATGCTTAATCCAGTCATGAAAAAGCATCAGATAAATCCAGATCTGGAGACATATCACAAAATTACTAACCAGTGCTCCTCAAAAGAGGAGTCATGAGAGACAAGACAAGATTATAGAACTGTCACAGAATGGAGAAAACTAAGGAGATAATAGGAAATCCTGTATTGGATCCTGAAACAGAAAAATAATATTAGTAGGAAAATTAATGAATCCTGAATAAAGCCTATACGTTAGTTAATAATATTGCACTAATGACTAATCCTTCGTTTTGTTAGTTGTCCTTTGGTTATGCAAGATGTCAACATGAAGGGATATGTGTGAAAGTATATGGGAAATCTCTGTACTATTTTTTTTGCTTCTTTTGTAAGTCTAAAATTATAAAAAATGCTTAAGGTATATGAAACCAATTAAAAAAATGAGACAAATAAGCCATGATTTTATTTACCCTGGAGCATCATATTAGATCATTAAATTAATGGCCCCCAATAAATCATACCTCCTAGTATTCACACCATCCCACATTGACTCAGATGTTGGTCTTGTAATTTGGTTTGGCCAATGACATATCGGCAAACATAAGGCAAGCAGGGACTTAATCAGTGCTTGAACATTGGTATTTACCCTCCTAGGATGCCATGACTGCCATTTGGTCCAACGGAACCAACAGAGAAGGATAAGTCACCCCAGACAACAGGCATAGCTAAACACCAGACATGTAAGTGAGACTCTCTTAGACAATCAAGCCCCAGTTCAAGCTACCAGCTGATAATAGTTTTTAGAGGAGACCCCAGAAAAGACCAGCAAAAGTATCATCCAGCTAATTATAGTTTGATTGCAGAATTATAAGCAAATAAGTTGTGTTAGTCTTAAGCTATAGATATAGATATTATTTATTGTGGTAACTACTCAACTATGTGCACAATTTTATGTGTCATTCATGTTGAATAAAGTGAATGTGGTAAGCAATACTTATAAAAACATGGGTATGCATCATTTTTCACCTAACATAACTAAGGTCAGAAGAATGGTAAGGGCCTCTTAGATTTGTATGTGTGGAGATTTTCTGTCCTTTACTTTTGAACAGTGAAGGTGAACAGTATCTCTAAGCAGTGGACCACTTCTTGTAGATGTCTGTAATCAATAGCTGTAGGAAGAAAGAGATCATCTCTGTGAACTGGAAATAGACAGCATGTATTTGGCTATTGTCTACTTGCACTGATAGCTGCTCTCCGTTATTCAGTGCAAACCTCTTTGTAATAAAACTCATGGTAATTTAATGGAATATTCATACTCATTGCTTAAAGATATAGCTTCTTGACTGTACCAACAACAAAAACAGGTACAGTCAAATGTGCATGCTTTGGTCAGTATTCTTCTCTGGACTTACAAAATCTCTGAGATAAAACCCCTACCCACAAGTATTTCCAATGTTTCAGTCTTTCCTTACAATAACTCTACAAGGTTTTTCTGACAGGCTCTGATTCAGGGGAATAAAGGAAGTGGGCTTCTTTCAAGAAGCAGAGACAGCTCATAGCCTCTGAGTACTATTCTCAGGTATTTGAATTGTTGTTCTTTTAACCTTGGGCCCTCTTGGTCAATATCAGTCCTCATTAGATCTTCTTTGAGGGGAAACCCTGGGATTCCCCCTGAAGGCCAGAGCTCAAGATGAAGATCTCTGATTCTTGTGTCATCAGTCTTCTTTTTACAAAGGACACAAAGAATTATGCATTGGATGCTTCCCTCAGGCCTTCCTAAGATAGATTTCTTCATTACCAACTATTCTTTTTCTTTTCGTTTTAAATGTGTTTTGCTTTAAGAAATGCTACCATGCTGATACAGAAATAATGAAAGGAGAGAATAAATTATAAAGCACTCTATTTTTTCTAGATGGTGTATCAAATGCTGCAATCTTTCAATGAAGAAATTGTTTGATAAAATGTATATGAATTCAAAGTGAAATATAAATCCATCATAATTTGCAGATAATGTTATACATTAAGACCCTCAAAGTATCTATAGATACATTATTATAAGTAAGAGGATGATTTAGCGAAGTTGTGGAATACAGTACCAATATACCAAAATATTTAAACTCTATTGACTATAAACTAGCAACAAAATATTTTTAAATGACATATCAATGTTACCACTTACAATAACTTCAAAAATTATTAAATGAAAAAAAAAACACAACAGAATAGTATTATTCCTTCATTAGAATTTAAAACAGATAAACATCAAATGCTGGAGAGAGGATATGAAATAAGTAGAACTTTTACATGGTGCTTGTAACCAGACACTAAAGTGTTAGAACTAATCTGGAAATAGTTTTGGCAATGTCTTGTAAACTAAATAGTCATCTTTCCTATTCCTTTATACACCCACTTCTAAATATTTACCCAACAAAAATGAAAATATGTGTCCTACACAAAGACGTGCACTAGAGTATTCCTAGAAACTTAATTCATAGTAGCATAAATCTGGAAATAACTCAAAATGTCCCTCAGCAGAAGAATGGATAAACGATCAGTAGTATATTAATAAGAATAATGGAATATTTCTAAGCAATAAAAAGGAAGGAGCTATTGGTATTACATGATGACATAAATATACATGACCAACATAATGTTAATTTAAAGATGCCAGGCACAAAAGAGTACCTAATGTATAATTCTGTTTATATCTATTAATCTATAGTTTTAAAAAAATCAAGTATTTGCCTCAGGGGGATGATTAACTGGAAAGAGGCAGGGAGTAAATTTCTGGAGTGATGAAAATATTCAATATCTTGTTAGGATTATGGTTTATGCTAGTAAGTATAAAATTTACCTTAAAATAGGAATAGACTAGAAATTTTGAAACCATGTCCTCTATATTTTAGTTTGATTGAAAAAAGGAAATATATTGAGAATAATGGTAGACAGGATCTTACTGTTGGAGAAAAGAGTTACACATCTGGAAATGGGGAAAACTATATAATGTATTTCTTTTGGTTCCTAAATATTGTTTTTCACTATAGGGAATCAGGTGTCTCTCAAGAAAAGCCTGATTCTCAGGTGGGATGGAGAAAATACAAAATGAGCCTAGAAAACTTCTTTGAATTAAAAAACAAACAAATAAACAAACAAACAAAAACCAACTATCCAGAATTCTGATAAAGAATTGAGCATGGCCTGTACAAAGAAAACCATAAAATATCAATGAGAGAATAATAAGAACTAAATAAATGTAAAGCTATAACACATTTAAAAGATTGGACAAATTAATATTAAAAATATTTCAATGGTTGGGGCACCTGGGTAGCTCAGTAGGTTAAGCATCTGACTCCTGATTTTGGCTTAGGTGGTGAGTTCAAGCCCTATGTTGGGCTCTGTGCTTACAGCGTGGAGCCTGCTTGGGATTCTTTGTCTCCCTCTCTGCCCCTTCCCCTCTTGCATGTTCTCTCATTCTCTCTCAAGAATAAATGAAATAAACATTAAAAAATGTATTTCAATGGTTAACAAGTTTATTATAGATTCAATAAGCTCACAATAAAAATGTCAGCACCTTGTATGTCTGTGACTGAGTGTGGGTAAGCACGAGTATATGTGTAAATTGCTAAGCTGATTCTAAAACATATTTGGAAATAAAAAAGGCCAATAATAGCTGAGACAATCTTGAAGAAGAACAAAAAAAATTGAAAGATTTATACAAACAAATATCAAGGATCATCACGAGACTACAATTGTTAACACATTACGGCACTGGTGTAAGGACCCATGAATAGACAATGGAATAGCATAGACTCTAGAAACAGATCAACATATAAAGAGTTTGTCAAAAGCATACTGAATTAGAATAGGGCAATGATGAGGGTTTTTTCCTGGGAATTGTGCTATGACAACTGGATACTCATATGGCTAACATAATACCTCACCACACAGAAAAATTAATTACAGGTAGATTGTGAACCTACATGTCATAAAGGGGAAAATTTTTTCTAGAAGAAAATAAAAGAAATTATATTCATCATCTGAAAGTACACATTTATTGAACAAGCATAAAATAAATGAACAATAAATTGAACTTCATTAAAATTTAAATCTTTTGTTCTTCAAACGTGTTTTATCAGTGAAAGAGCCAGCTATAAGGTGGGAGAAAAGTTTTTGAGGGAGAGGGGAAGAAGATGGCGGCGTAGGAGGACGCTGGGCTCACCGTGTGTCCTGCTGATCACTTAGATTCCACTTACACCTGCCTAAATAACCCAGAAAACCGCCAGAGGATTAGCAGAACAGAGTCTCCGGAACCAAGCTCAGACGAGAGGCCCACAGAAGAGGGTAGGAAGGGCGGAGAGGCGGTGTGCTCTCCACGGACTGGCGGGAGGGAGCCGGGACGGAGGGGCGCCCGCCGGCCAAGCAGAGCCCCGAGTCTGACTGGCAAAAGCGGAGGGGCCTGACGGACTGTGTTCCCACAGCAAGCGCGACTTAGCGTCTGGGAGGTCATAAGTTAACAGCTCTGCTAGGAAAGCGGTAAGGCTAGAGGACAAAGGGAGGGAGAGCTGCTGAGCCCACAGACGACAGAGCACAGTTTGGTGGGGAACAAAGGCGCTCGCCAGCGCCATCTCCCTCGCCCATCCCACAGCCAAAATCCCAAAAGGAACCACTTCCTGCCAGGGAACTTGCTCGCTCTGCGCAAACACCCAACTTTGTGCTTCTGTGGAGCCAAACCTCCAGCAGCGGATCTGACTCCCTCCCGCTGCCACAGGGCCCCTCCTGAAGTGGATCACCTAAGGAGAAGCAAGCTAAGCCTGCCCCTCCTGCCGCCATGCACCTTGCCTACCCACCCCAGCTACTACGCCAGATCCCCAGCATCACAAGCCTGGCAGTGTGCAAGTAGCCCAGACGGGCCACGCCACCCCACAGTGAATCCTGCCCCTAGGAGAGGGGAAGAGAAGGCACACACCAGTCTGACTGTGGCCCCAGTGGTGGGCTGGGGGCAGACAGCAGGTCTGACTGCAGCCCTGCCCACCAACTCCAGTTATACACCACAGCACAGGGGAAGTGCCCTGCAGGTCCTCACCACTCCAGGGACTATCCAAAATGACCAAACGGAAGAATTCCCCTCAGAAGAATCTCCAGGAAATAAAAACAGCTAATGACCTGATCAAAAAGGATTTAAATAATATAACAGAAAGTGAATTTAGAATAATAGTCATAAAATTAATCGCTGGGCTTGAAAACAGTATAGAGGACAGCAGAGAATCTCTTGCTACAGAGATCAAGGGACTAAGGAACAGTCACGAGGAGCTGAAAACGCTTTAAACGAAATGCAAAATAAAATGGAAACCACGACAGCTCGGATTGAAGAGGCAGAGGAGAGAATAGGTGAACTAGAAGATAAAGTTATGGAAAAAGAGGAAGCTGAGAGAAAGAGAGATAAAAAAATCCAGGAGTATGAGGGGAAAATTAGAGAACTAAGTGATACACTAAAAAGAAATAATATACGCATAATTGGTATCCCAGAGGAGGAAGAGAGAGGGAAAGGTGCTGAAGGGGTACTTGAAGAAATCATAGCTGAGAACTTCCCTGAACTGGGGAAGGAAAAAGGCATTGAAATCCAAGAGGCACAGAGAACTCCCTTCAGACGTAACTTGAATCGATCTTCTGCATGACATATCATAGTGAAACTGGCAAAATACAAGGATAAAGAGAAAATTCTAAAAGCAGCAAGGGATAAACATGCCCTCACATATAAAGGAAGACCTATAAGGCTCATCACTGATCTCTCTTTTGAAACTTGGCAGGCCAGAAAGGATTGGCACGATATTTTCAGTGTGTTAAACAGGAAAAATATGCAGCTGAGAATCCTTTATCCAGCAAGTCTTTCATTTAGAATAGGAGAGATAAAGGTCTTCCCAAACAAACAAAATCTGAAGGAATTTGTCACCACTAAACCAGCCCTACAAGAGATCCTAAAGGGGATCCTGTGAGACAAAGTACCAGAGACATCACTACAAGCATAAAACATACAGACATCACAATGACTCTAAACCCATATCTTTCTATAATAACACTGAATGTAAATGGATTAAATGCACCAACCAAAAGACATAGGGTATCAGAATGGATAAAAAAACAAGACCCATCTATTTGCTGTCTACAAGAGACTCATTTTAGATCTGAGGACACCTTTAGATTGAGAGTGAGGGGATGGAGAACTATTTATCATGCTACTGGAAGCCAAAAGAAAGCTGGAGTAGCCATACTTATATCAGACAAACTAGACTTTAAATTAAAGGCTGTAACAAGAGATGAAGAAGGGCATTATATAATAGTTACAGGGTCTATCCACCAGGAAGAGCTAACAATTATAAATGTCTATGCGCCGAATACCGGAGCCCCCAAATATATAAAACAATTACTCATAAACATAAACAACCTTATTGATAAGAATGTGGTAATTGCAGGGGACTTTAACACCCCACTTACAGAAATGGATAGATCATCTAGACACACGGTCAATAAAGAAACAAGAGCCCTGAATGATACATTGGATCAGATGGACTTGACAGATATATTTAGAACTCTGCATCCCAAAGCAACAGAATATACTTTCTTCTCGAGTGCACATGGAACATTCTCCAAGATAGATCATATACTGGGTCACAAAACAGCCCTTCATAAGTTCACAAGAATTGAAATTATACTATGCATACTTTGAGACCACAATGCTATGAAGCTTGAAATCAACCACAGAAAAAAGTCTGGAAAACCTCCAAAAGCATGGAGGTTAAAGAACACCCTACTAACGAATGAGTGGGTCAACCAGGCAATTAGAGAAGAAATTAAAAAATATATGGAAACAAACGAAAATGAAAATAAAACAATCCAACGCAGCGAAGGCAGTCCTGAGAGGAAAATACATTGCAATCCAGGCCTATCTCAAGAAACAAGAAAAATCCCAAATACAAAATCTAACAGCACACCTAAAGGAACTAGAAGCAGAACAGCAACGTCAGCCTAAACCCAGCAGAAGAAGAGAAATAATAAAGATCAGAGCAGAAATAAACAATATAGAATCTAAAAAAACTGTAGAGCAGATCAACGAAACCAAGAGTTGGTTTTTTGAAAAAATAAACAAAATTGATAAACCTCTAGCCAGGCTTCTCAAAAAGAAAAGGGAGATGACCCAAATAGATAAAATCATGAATGAAAATGGGATTATTACAACCAATCCCTCAGAGATACAAACAATTATCAGGGAATACTATGAAAAATTATATGCCAACAAATTAGACAACCTGGAAGAAATGGACAAATTCCTAAACACCCACACTCTTCCAAAACTCAATCAGGAGGAAATAGAAAGCTTGAACAGACCCATAACCAGCGAAGAAATTGAATCGGTTATCAAAAATCTCCCAACAAATAAGAGTCCAGGACCAGATGGCTTCCCAGGGGAGTTCTACCAGACATTTAAAGCAGAGATAATACCTATCCTTCTCAAGCTATCCCAAGAATTAGAAAAGGAAGGAAAACTCCCAGACTCATTCTATGAAGCCAGTATTACTTTGATTCCTAAACCAGACAGAGACCTAGTAAAAAAAGAGAACTACAGGCCAATATCCCTGATGAATATGGATGCAAAAATTCTCAATAAGATACTAGCAAATCGAATTCAACGGCATATAAAAAGAATTCTTCACCATGATCAAGTGGGATTCATTCCTGGGATGCAGGGCTGGTTCAACATTCGCAAATCAATCAACGTGATACATCACATTAACAAAAAAAAAGAGAAGAACCATATGATCCTGTCAATCGATGCAGAAAAGGCCTTTGACAAAATCCAGCACCCTTTCTTAATAAAAACCCTTGAGAAAGTCGGGATAGAAGGAACATACTTACACATCATAAAAGCCATTTATGAAAAGCCCACAGCTAACATCATCCTCAACGGGGAAAAACTGAGAGCTTTTTCCCTGAGATCAGGAACACGACAGGGATGCCCACTCTCACCGCTGTTGTTTAACATACTGCTGGAAGTTCTAGCATCAGCAATCAGACAACAAAAGGAAATCAAAGGCATCAAAATTGGCAAAGATGAAGTCAAGCTTTCGCTTTTTGCAGATGACATGATATTATACATGGAAAATCCGATTGACTCCACCAAAAGTCTGCTAGAACTGATACAGGAATTCAGCAAAGTTGCAGGATACAAAATCGATGTACAGAAATCAGTTGCATTCTTATACACTAACAATGAAGCAACAGAAAGACAAATAAAGAAACTGATCCCATTCACAATTGCACCAAGAAGCATAAAATACCTAGGAATAAATCTAACCTAAGATGTAAAAGATCTGTATGCTGAAAACTATAGAAAGCTTATGAAGGAAATTGAAGAAGATTTAAAGAAATGGAAAGACATTCCCTGCTCATGGATTGGAAAAATAAATATTGTCAAAATGTCAATACTACCCAAAGCTATCTACACATTCAATGCAATCCCAATCAAAATTGCACCAGCATTCTTCTCGAAGCTAGAACAAGCCATCCTAAAATTCATATGGAACCACAAAAGGCCCCGAATAGCCAAAGTAAATTTGAAGAAGAAGACCAAAGCAGAGGGCATCACAATCCCAGACTTTAGCCTCTACTACAAAGCTGTCATCATCAAGACAGCATGGTATTGGCACAAATTGGCACAAAAACAGACACATAGACCAATGGAATAGAATAGAAACCCCAGAACTAGACCCACAAACGTATGGCCAACTCATCTTTGACAAAGCAGGAAAGAACATCCAATGGAAAAAAGACAGCCTCTTTAACAAATGGTGCTGGGAGAACTGGACAGCAACATGCAGAAGGTTGAAACTAGACCACTTTCTCACACCATTCACAAAAATAAACTCAAAATGGATAAAGGACCTGAATGTGAGACAGGAAACCATCAAAACCTTAGAGGAGAAAGCAGGAAAAGACCTCTCTGACCTCAGCCGTAGCAATCTCTTACTCGACACATCCCCAAAGGCAAGGGAATTAAAAGCAAAAGTGAATTACTGGGACCTTATGAAGATAAAAAGCTTCTGCACAGCAAAGGAAACAACCAACAAAACTAAAAGGCAACCAACGGAATGGGAAAAGATATTTGCAAATGACATATCAGACAAAGGGCTAGTATCCAAAATTTATAAAGAGCTCACCAAACTCCACACCCGAAAAACAAATAACCCAGTGAAGAAATGGGCAGAAAACATGAAAAGACACTTCTCTAAAAAAGACATCCGGATGGCCAATAGGCACATGAAAAGATGTTCAACGTCGCTCCTTATCAGGGAAATACAAATCAAAACCACACTCAGATATCACCTCACGCCAGTCAGAGTGGCCAAAATGAACAAATCAGGAGACTATAGATGCTGGAGAGGATGTGGAGAAACGGGAACCCTCTTGCACTGTTGGTGGGAATGCAAATTGGTGCAGCCGCTCTGGAAAGCAGTGTGGAGGTTCCTCAGAAAATTAAAAATAGACCTATCCTATGACCCAGCAATAGCACTGCTAGGAATTTATCCAAGGGATACAGGAGTACTGATGCATAGGGCCACTTGTACCCCAATGTTTATAGCAGCACTCTCAACAATAGCCAAATTGTGGAAAGAGCCTAAATGTCCATCAACTGATGAATGGATAAAGAAATTGTCGTTTATATACACAATGGAATACTACGTGGCAATGAGAAAAAATGAAATATGGCCTTTTGTAGCAACGTGGATGGAACTGGAGAGTGTGATGCTAAGTGAAATAAGTCATACAGAGAAAGACAGGTACCATATGGTTTCACTCTTATGTGGATCCTAAGAAACTTAACAAAAACCCATGGGGGAAGGGAAGGAAAAAAAAAAAAGAGGTTAGAGTGGGAGAGAGCCAAAACATAAGAGACTGTTAAAAACTGAGAACAAACTGAGGGTTGATGGGGGGTGGGAGGGAGGGGTGGGTGGGTGATGGGTATTGAGGAGGGCACCTTTTGGGATGAGCACTGGGTGTTGTATGGAAACCAATTTGACAATAAATTTCATATATTAAAAAAAAGTTTTTGAAATATATTTATCTCACCAAGAACTCAAAGAATACATAAAAAGTCTTATAAATCAATCTAAATCAATGAGCCCAATTTAGAGAATTGGCAAAAATATTTACTAGGAACTTTCAAAAAAATCAAAATGACCAATAGAGTTATGAAAAGATGCTCAGCTTTTAAATTCACCATTAAAGTGTGAATTATAACCACAGTGAGATATCATACACAACCACTAGATTATCAAAAATGCAAAAGGACTGCAATATCAAATGCTATTTAAAAAATAGTAAAATACGCTCAAGGCTATTTGGAGATATATAAATAGATACAACCACTTTGGAAATCTATTTAGCCACATATAATAAAGTTGAACGTAAGTTATTTTGTGACACAGTATTTTGATTTATGGAAATATATTCAACAGAATATACATATATATGTATATATATTCGTGGGAAATCATTTTCTAGTTTGAAACCGCTGATTAACAAATATGCAATTTTATAGGAAGTTCAGAGATACCTGTATTACAAATGACTTACCCTCTTTTCCCAAGAAACTCAAGCACATGCAGAAAATAAGGACAAAAAAGAAAACAGCTTTATTGTTATTTTGTTAACAGGCACTATCAAAGAATATCTAGTATGTTAGAAATGATGATTTTGAGTCACTTGTTTTTTTCAATTCCTTCCTATTTATTTGCATTCAAAAATGAATTGAACTCACACTATTTGGTATAAAGTGGCAATAAGAGAAGATGCCTTCACATAAGGAAATTAGATTCTAATAGATTTTAATACATGGATTTATTCAAGTATTAAGTATAAAAATGTATTTGTGACAATGCAAGTATTTTTCCTTCATTCATATTCATTTAATACAAATTTGAAGATAAAATTCTCCATGGGTATCAATCAAAATCATTGCCCTTGAAACATTTTTTTGTCACAATTTTTGTTTTCCAGAAAACTATATATATGACTATTAATAAGCTAAATAAGTGATGGCTACCTGACATCTCTCCAAAATTTGGTCCATGAATTGAATTAGAATCTCCTTTTTAAATTAATCACTTGCTTTATTATCTTTCACTATAAAATTTAATTTGGTAATTACAGCCTGAGATTCATTAATCTGTCATTCATATGCCTTCCAAACTAGCAACAACCTATTCCTCTTTTGTGGTCATGTATTTATGCATTCACTTATTCATTTAATTTAGCAATGCTGATTCACCAATTACAATGATCCTAAGCTAGTTTCCAGAGATAAAATAGTAAACAATGTAGTGCTTAACATTACATTTTATTTTTTTTCATTTGTGAGCTTCCTCTAGCCTCTGAGAGAGTAGAAAGGACACAAGTTTTCATAATTGCTCATGGTATCCAGGAGGCAACTAATATTTTTCAGAAATTCTCATACATTATTTTCTTCTATTATTATAATGTATATAAATTTCTATCTGAACATAGGATGGCCCTGGTCCAGAAGGACAGATGTCCACATTTCTGGTAATAAAAAATAGCTTACCTCAGCCTCTATGACCTTACATAAGATGTTCACTTTTCAACAAAAATTACAGGGCAAACAAAAAAGTAACACACATCAATTAAAACAGACTCAGGTGTGATAGAGAAGTTGGAATTATTTCACTAGGACTTTTAAATACTTATGATTATTATGTTAAAAACCATTATGGAAAAGGTGGACAACATTGCAAACTCAGATGTATAATTTTCAAAGGCTGATGTAAACTATAAATAAAATCCTAATGAAATGGTAGAAATGAAAAGCACAGTTAAAAGCAATGAAGTATATGTTCACCAAGCTCATCAGCAGATTCAACACAGCTCTGTGAACAATCAGTAAACTTTCCCCTAAAAACAGGAAAAAAGGCAAGAATGATCTTTCTCACTAATTTTGAAAGTCCTAGTCAATGAAATAAAACAACAAGAAAAAAAAAGGGCATACAAAATGAAAATAATTAAATACATTTCTATGTCCTATGGATATTTACATACATCACATTACATTCCCAAAGAATCTACAAAAAAGCCCTTAGATCTGATGGATAGATCTAATATAGATATGCCTCAGGATACTAAGTCAATATAAGAAATTCAATTGCATTTATGAATAATGGCTTTGAACAATTGCAAATTGAATTTTTAATGTAACTTTTGCAATAACATCAAGAAATATATTTTAAAAAGAAAAACAAAATAGTTACTAAGCTAACAAAATACATATAGAATCTGCATGTTAGTAACTATAAACACTGACTAAAAATATTAAGAATGTCTTAATAAATATACTTAGTGGATTAGAATAATTAACATTTAATGATGCCAATACTCTACAAATTGGTCTATAGAGTGAATGCAAACCCAAACTGATTTTTTGTAGAATATTTTTGTAATATTGATAAGTTTGTTCTGAATTTATACAGAAATAGACAGTATCTGGAATTACTAAAACAAGTAGGAAAAAGAAAATCAAACTTGGAAAATTCATACTTCCTGATTTCAAGATTTACTAAAAAAAGTTGCTCTAATCAAGATATTATGTTATAAGCAAAAGAAAAACCATACAGATGAATAGGAATAGAAATAAACCCACAAAATACAATCAGCAAAGAAAAATTTATTCAACAAACGGTGGTGGACCAAGTGGACTTCAATACATACCTCCAAACTCACGCAAATAATTAAATCAGTATGAAGCACAAACTGAAATCTAAACTCTAAAACTTTTAACCCATCAAAAAGTATATATAAAGGAAAAACTTTGTGGTTTGGGGTTAGACAAAGGGTTTGCTTTATGCCATACCACCAAGCACAATCTATTAAAGAAAAATATTGATAATGGGATTTCACCAAAATTAGAAACGTTTGTTACATAACTAAGTGACCATTACCATGTTAAGCGAATGAAAACACAAAGCATGCATTCTCTAATAGAATGAATAAAGGATTCTTGGAGAAGTGGTAGATTCTAAGATGAGTCTGGAATACCCTGCTGTGAGTGAAAATAAGGGAATGTTCAAAAGAGTACGGAGTCATGTTGAAATGTTACAGAAAACCCAAAAGAGTTCTCAAAAGCTAAAACTAGAAAAATGTGAGCAAAAAAAAAAAAAAATGATAGCATTGTTTTGTGATCTGGAAAATAAAATATAAATGAGCCATAGTAATACAATAAATAATTAAGTAAATAAACAAATAGAGGAGAATCAACCACTATTCTTTGCAGAAGAATTCCAGTTAATACATGTATAAAGAAGTTGGGAAATAGAAAATCAGCACTCAAATCACAATGTGGTAACTTCTGCAGTCTATATCTAATCTGAATTCTAAAATTATTTGCCAAATTAGAGGAAAAACAGGGTATCTTCATCATCTCCATGTTTCTCCCTAGAAATATTTATTAATAAAGGAAAAAATAACTTTACAATGAAGAAACTTGGAAGCCATAATCTTAACCAGGTGATCAAGATTAACATTATTAGTAATGGTATAATATTGTCGTCTAATTCTGACATGAAGTATTGAGAAGGACATATCTCTTCATTGGTTTTCTTTTCAAAAATGCGAAACTTCAATCTCATGGTGAAAAAAATTAGACAACACAAACTGGAGGACAGTCTGCAATATAATTGACAACCACTCTTCAAAAATATCAAGGTCATGTAAGACAAAGAAAGCTTTAGGAAGTGTCATAGATTGGAGGAGATTAAGGAAACATGACAAATGCATTATAAGATCTTGATCCTAGAACAGAGAAAAGCTTTTCTGGAAAAGCTGGTGAAATCTGAATAAAGTGTGCAGTTTAATAATAGCAGCATAAGAAAATTTACTTTGTGGAAAGGCTAATTATATTTTTATGCAAAATGTTAACATTAGGGGAAATTGGATGTAGAGAGAACTTTCTGTACTTGTTTTGCAACTTTTCTGTAAGGCTAATAATTCAAAATTTAATTTTAACTTTAAAATTTAGAAAACAGGGGCACCTGGGTGGCTCAGTAGGTTAGGTGTCTGACTCCTGATTTCAGCTTAGGTCATGATGCCATAGTCATAAGATCCAGCTCTATGCTAGGTGTGGAGCTTGGTTAGGATTCTCTCTCTCTCTCTCTCTCTCTCTCTCTCTCTCTCTCTCTCTCTTCTTTTACCCTGTCCCCACTTTCACGCTCTAGCTCTCTCAAAAAAAAATTAAAAACAGACACATACAAAAGTAAAAATTTTGAAATATATTTACCATGCAAACAGTAAACATAAGAAAGCTGTGGTAGATATTATGTAGATCTCATGAGGTAGAATATTACCACAAAAAAAGCCATTTCTTTTCAAGCATGTCAACTTCATCAGTTTTTGTAAATGTTTGTTACGTACTGAAAAGAATGTTTTGTGGCTGTTTATATATAAAAATACAACACTGAAAACCCATTAGAAAGGCTGAATTTAAAAAAAAGAACTGACTTAACCCAAACAATCTACAGATTCAGTGCAATCTCTATCAAAATAACATAATTTTCACAGAACTAGATAGAACACATAATCCCAAAACTTAAATGGAACCACAAAAGACCCTGAATAGCCTAAAAAATCTTGAGAAAGAAGAACAAAGCTGGAAGGAAGTATCACAATCTCAGGTTTCAAAATCTACTACAAAGCTATAATAATAAATAACAGTATGGTACTAGCACAAAATAGACAAATAGATCAATGGAACAGAATACAGCCCAGAAATAAACCCATGCTTATTAGTTAATTAATCTAAGACAAAGGAAGCAAGAATATACAATGGAGAAAAGAAATTATCTTTGACAAATTTGTGCTGGGATAACTGGACAGCTACATGCAAAAGAATAAAACTGGACCATTTTATTACACCATCCACAAAAATTCAAAATGAAACTCAAAATGAATTAGGGACATAAATATGAGACATGAAACCATAAAACTCCTAGAAGTTAACATAGTCAGTATTTTTTTACATCAGCCTTAGCAACATTTTTTCTAAATATGCCTACTTAGGCAATGGAAGCAAAAGCAAAAATAAACTATTAGGACTACATTAAAATAAAAACCTTTTGCACAGCAAAGAAAACCATGACCAAAACAGAAAGGTAACTTACTTAATGGGAGACGGTATTTGCAAACGATATATCCAGGAAGGGGTTAATATCCAAAATACATAAAGATCTTCTACAACTCAGAATCAAAAGATAATTATAATAATAATAATCTGATTAAAAATGGGCAATAAAACATTTTTCCAAGTAAGACATAGAGAGGGCAAACAGACACATGAAAAGATGCTCAACATCACTAATATTCAGGGAAATGCAAATCAAAACCACAATGAGATGTCACCTTACACTTGTCAGAATAGCTACAATCAAAAAGATAAATATCAAGTGTTGACGAGGATGTGAAAAAAAAAAAGGAATTCTGGGGCACTATTGATGGGAATATAAACTGGTGCAGCCACTGTGGAAAACGGTATGGAGATTCCTCAAAAAATGTGAAATACTGATACCATATGATCTACTAAAAACACTACTTAATATTTACCTAAAAAATATACTAATTTGAAAAATATATGCACTCCTATGTTTGCTGAGACATTATTTATAATAGCCAAGATACGGAAGCAACCCAAATGTCTATCTATAGACGAATGGATAAAGACTGCATGGTATATATAGCTATATATTTCTCAGCCATAAAAGAGAAAGATCTTACCATCTGCAACAACACAGTTTGACCTAGAGGGTATTACACTAAATGAAATAAGAAAGAGAAACATAAATGCCATATGATTTCACTTATATATGGAATCTAAAAACAATACAAATAAACAGATTCTTAAATACAGAGAACAAATGTGTTACCAGACAGGAGGTGGGGAAAGCGTATGAGTGAAATAGATAAAGAGGATGAAGTGATACAAACTTCCAGTTATAAAATAAGTCACCAAGATGAAAACTACAGCACAGGGAATATAGTCAATAATGTTGTAATAGCGTTTGGTGACTACATTCATCGTGGTGATGAATGAGTAGTGTTAGAATTGTGGAACACTATGTTGTACCCTTGAAACTAATATAACACTGTATGTTAATGACACTTCAATTTTTAAAAAAACCTGAAAATATCAAGGCAGATAATACCAAATGTTGGTAAAGAGGCACAGCAGTTACAACTTTCGTAAGTTGCTGGTAGGAAATCAAAAGTAAATACTACAGCCATTGAAGTCTAGTTTCTCGTTCCTCATAAAGCTCAACTCATATATAGCATACAAGAGAGTAATTTCACTCCTAGATGTGTACAGAAGAGAAATAAATACATTTTTACCCCCAAAAGACTGATACATGTATGATCATAGCAATTTTATGCACAATAGGCACACTGAAAGTGGAGCAAATATAATTGGTACATTTCCCTAATAGTATAAAATAGTTTATAAAAATGAGTAAATGTCCATTAACAAGTGAATGGTTAAACAAATTGTGGAATATGTGTACAATGAAACTCAGAAACTTAAAAGGGAAGAACTAACCGGTGGTTGACAAGAATTGGAGATGAGGAAAGCTTGATGCCATCATCACTCTATCATTACCAGAACTACTGACAAACCAGAGAAATCTGGGCGTAGAATGCAGTGAAACAAAGCATAACCAGTGAGTCATGGTGCCAGTATCCTGCTGGAAAAATGAGCAGTGTCTAGCCCAAGACTAAATATGGATTATCTAAATCCTACTCACAGTTAAAAGGATGCAGTAGAATAATACTAACTTTTAAAATAATTGCCTTGTAGAAGTGGAAGAATAAATATGGTTTTAATTATATTACACAGCTCTTGGATGATATATTTTCTATTAAGTCTGTTTGAGTGTTATTTACTATCTCTATGTCTCTGAAATTTTGTGAGTTTTTGAAAATAGAACAAGACACAACTTGTATTTGCAAGTTTGCATTTACAGAATTAGGAAACCATGTTTTAACTAACAGTTTCTCTCTCTCAACCTCTATCTCTCTCTGTTTCCCTGTCTCTTGTCTCACACACACTTGTGCACGAGTGTGTATAATTTTTAAATTTTTTCTATGAATTTGATATATTCCAAACTCCAACCAAAATCCTATTGCCTTGAGGATATTCTCAAATACAATTCTGATCCCACACCTACTGAACTTTCTTAGGTTCCTACATACCCTATAATAATTAACAGGTAGAAATGAAAGTACACAGTTCCCTTTTCATTGCCTAATGAAGGCAACATATCTAACCGGAGTTTTTGAGGAAGACACATCAGTTGGAAAAAAAAATATTTTATGTTACTTCATCAAAAAGCCAACAAAGTGAGATTTTGCTCATTAATGAAACACAGGTTTAATCTCTTTTCAACTTGAGCTGAAAAATATTTCTAGATCTTAATGAAACTATTTTAATGGTATTTTTAGAGGTGCAAATGTATTTGATTTACCAAGATCTAAGTTAAGCAAAACTCATTTGAAATCATGATTTTTTGAACTCCTGCAGATTCTGGAACTTAGATCTTAGGTGCAATGCATGTATGTGTGTATGTATAATAATAACATACTCTTCCAACTAAAAGAAAAATTTTTAGTTTCTCTTCCTACAGCAAAGAGAAAGCTGACAGACAAGCTCCTCTCTTCATCTACTCATTCATCATCTAGGTATATGACTAGAAATCTTCAGTTGTTTTGCTCATTTGCTTGTAGCTAATACTGAACCTTCTTTCTGCTTTCTTCCAAGATCAAAACTATTTTTAGATTCCTACATGGGCTTAAATATTTTTACAGAGTAATCACAGAGCCACAATAGGAAAGGAAAAATGTTCTGAATTGTATGGGGACTCAGAAGTTTATAAGACAATCAGGTCCAACAGTGAAACATCTTATGGGTGGTAATTAAGACTACACATTTCTTGGTCTTTGCCTAAAATATGCCTGATTGATAGCACCTTAGCTGAACACAAGCCTTTTAACTTAATGCACAATTTAGCCTCATATTTGAAAATACCCAATTTCCCCAAGTTCTTAATAAAATAAACAATATCTTAAGAAAGAGCTCCATATGAATCTCAAGTATTCTGAGATTCCTACAGAGATATCTGTGATATCTGAGAATCCTACAGAGTTCATCTCATTTGTCATCCAATATAAAATTTCCTTCTACACAATTACTCAAGATGGCTTTCCATCTATATAAGCTCCAAATACCTCCCCTTGTTTTCAGAATAGCTTTTAGGTTGGGTATCTGCCCCCAGATGTTTGGAATTATCTCTTACCTCCCTGATACACAGTTTCGTGCTTTGATCTGGTCTATTCATTCCCATCCTGTGACACACCTATGAATTGTGCATTTTTACCAGCTCTTTCCAGGATGATATTTTGTTTGGACTTTCTGCATGGCTTTGATTTTAAATCAGTGCTAAACTTGCCTCTTGTATCACACTCGGCTTCATGCTCTGCAGGCTGGGCATGAATTGGACTTAGCAATTGCAGACCCTCAAGTTCCCCCAAATAATTATCCAGCCTCTTGGCTTTTAAAAACTTCTTCAAGTAGCTATTGTGTCCTCACTTAGTTCTTTTGTCTATAGTCAAAGTATCCATAGTAACTTTAATGATTACTCATAAGCTACAAAATGTAGTACAATGATTTCAAACTATAAAAAAGGATATCAAGGGATCATGCATATCCTTTTACTACTAGTGGTTGGGGCTTGAGAGAAAGCCAGAATGTGTGTGACTCTGGGTCCTGCCTCTCTATCTCAAGTGTAGCTTGAGATATCACCTCACACCTGTCAGAATGGCTAAAATCAACAACACAAGAAACAACAAGTGTTGGCAAAGATGTGGGGAAAGGGAAGCCCTCTTGCACTGTTGGTGAGAATGCCAACTGGGGCAGTGACTCTGGAAAACAGTATGGAGATCCCTCAAAAAGTTAAAAATACAATTACCTGTGAATACCTAGTAGTGTAATCCAGCAATTACACTACTAGATATTTACCCAAAGAATATGAAACACTAACTCAAAGGGATTCATGCACCCTGATGTTTATAGCAGCCTTGTCTCCAAAAGCCAAATATGTAAACAGCCCAAGTGTCCATCAACTGATGAATGGATAAAGAAGATGTGGTATATATAAACAATGGAATATTAGTCATATAAAAGAATGAAATGTTGCCATTTGCAATGATGTGGATGAAGCTAGAGGGAGTATCATACTAAGCAAAACAAGTCAGTCAGGGAAAGATGAATATCATATGATTTTACTCATGTGGAATTTAAGGAACAAAACAAATGAGCAAAGTGAGGAAAAAGAGAGAGGCAAACCAAGAAACAGAGTCTCAACTATAGAGAGGAAATGGATGGTTACAAGGAGGGAGGGGGGTGGTGGGATAGGTTAAATAGGTGATGGAGATTAAGGACTGCTCTTGTGATGAGCACTGGGTGTTGTATGGAAGTGTGGAATCAGTACATTGTATGCCTGAAACTATTATTACACTGTATGTTAACTAACTGAAATTTAAATAAAAATTTAAGGAAAGAAACTCAGCTCAATACCTATTAGCTATATTACTTTGGATAGCTTAAGCCTATAAATACTCAAAATCATAGGGGTGCCTGGGTGGCTCAGTCAGTTAAGTGTCTGACTTCAGGTCAGGTCATGATCTCACACTTTGTGAGTTCGAGCCCAACATTGGGCTCTGTGCTGACAACTCAGAGCCTGGAGCCTGCTTCAGTTTCTGTGTCTCTCTCTCTCTTGTCTCCCTCTCTCTCTGCCCCTCCCCTGCTCGTGAGCACACACACACTCTCTCCCTCTCTTTCTCTCTCTCTCTCTCTCTCTCTCTCTCTCTCTCTCTCTCAAAAATAAACAAATACTCAAGACTGTCAATTGTAAATGGGGAAAGAAATCTGTAATTCATATTTTGGGAGGATATAAAATGAATTTATGTTCCCAAAACTCTGGAAAAAAACCCACCTTCATGTAATATACTTGAAATATGATTCTTGGAATTCCAATTGTAGTCATAATAGAGTAATGAGTATCAAATTTAACCTTATGGTATAAAAATTTATAAAATTGGACAAGATATGTGAAGCAACAACATATGAAGATATATGAAAACAATGCTTTTCAAGCAGTGGACAGCACAAACAGTATTTTGATCATTCGAAGACGTGAAATACATTAGGAGAGTTACACATTTACCCCAGTTTTCCACCTGTGGAATTTTCCAAATATCAGTCCAGAGAAGAAGAGACCAAATATAGAGCAGTGGTTTCAGTACTTGGAGGAAAACAAATCATTGTTCATGAATGCTGAGATTGTGGTAGAGCCCCTCCCTAAGGAATATGGTGGAGGCCCCTCAGAACAAAGGAAGGCAAGTTGGTCCAGTCAATTCCTATACAAGTATGCATAACTGATACAACTCTGCAACTGGGACTGTGTCCAATCAGTGGGAGACAAAGAAGTAGAAATTGCATAAGAGCTCAGTCTTTTGGGGGTCTTAGCCCCCTGAGCCCATGCTGGTACGAATAAAGTTGCTTCCTGGACAAAAAGGCTCGGTGTCCCGTCTTTCTGTGAGAGAACCTGGCTACCTTTCTTGGGGGCTCGCTTCCAGGATTTGGAGATGGTGCGTTTTCACCTCCTTTGTCATGGGGGTGCGATCTCGAAGTGCCAGAAGCAGCATCCTAACTTGGTGCCAGTAGACCGCTTGATCCATAGGAGACTAGCCTTTCCTGGCATGTCGGGGCAAGGGCCTCGGATGCACAACAGAACCCAGTGAGGCCCAGGAACCAGTTCAGGGAGCACCGCCCATCAAACTGGTAAGAACCCAGGTTCATTTTGGTAGATCTGCTCCTAAGATGCACAAGGGGAGGCTGATCACCTCCCAGAGTTGCCCGAATAGTTCCATAAGGAATAAGGAAGGAAACTGCAACTCTAAGGTTCTGGGCACTGGGTGGCAGGTTGGAGTTGCTACCTGACTGTGTGTGAATTAGACAGTGGAAAGTTTTTGACCTGACCAAGGGCCAAAGCAAGTGTTGAGTCCCCATCTGTGGTTCGTAGTTCCATGGTGACCTCATACGGCTTAAGGCAGTGTCAGACTTCCTCGTGAGTCTGATCTGGGTCAGGGCTTGATACTGAACCCGCCAATGCTAAAAGGTGCCTGAAATATCTCCTGGAGGATGGGAGAGTCCTGGCCTCCTGAGGGAAGTATTCAGTACAGTACTCTCTCACAGTTAGATCTGTATTGTAGAAGAGAGGGTAAATGGTCAGAAGTTCCTTATATGCAGGTCTTCTTTGCCTTAAAGGGGCCAAGAAAGGCAAGTACTTGCAGACTTGCCCCCTGAGGCCTCTCCTCAGGAAAAGCCACCTGGTAGACCTTCATGCCCTCCTTATCAAGGATTGCCAGGAATAAAAAAATTCTCCGCCTAAAATCAAGGCATGTTCAATGTATCTATGGACTGAAATGCCTCATGATGGATTTGGCTCCATAAAGGTCCCATTTTTCTTGCAAGATTCTAGGCCAACAAAAAGGACCTGGGCAAATTTTCAGACAACTCTGATCAATATATAGAAGTGTCAAAAACCTAACCCAGGTTGCTGAAAAAACAAAAAACAAAAGAAAACAAACAAACAAACAAAAACACACAGGCCATCCCTAACAAAGGAGACTTTAACACTCTTTGTCATTGTTTCTCCTAATACACTCTGGTTACTCTAACTGTACGTGGGGGTTTCTCCCTCATTCATTTCCTGAGTCCATGACTGTGATGACTAGAGCCAACTGTCTCTGGTTAGTCTACCTCAGGATGGAGACTTTAAAGAATATTCCCAAGCAGCTGCCAGAACTCCTTTTGTTTCAGGGAAATTCCCAGTCTTCTCTAGCCCAACATGGACTGCCTAATTTCATTTGTTGGTGGAAAAAAAAAAAAAAAAAAGTTTGCATCTGCTCATCCGGTCGAGCTGAAAGGCTTTAGGACCAGGAGACCTCTTTCTCTGCCCTCTTGCCTTTTATCCGCCTCCAGGCCTCATGGCAGCACCTCACCTCTTCTGCCCTCCCCTCCTGTTTCTGCACCCCCTTGGGTGTGGCCTGCGGAACAGGTTCCTATACCATCCTCAGTGCCTTAGACACCATTGGCTTCTCCCATCCTCAAGGTCAAGGAGCAAAGAGCACCCCCTTGGACCACCCACTTCAGAATCCCCCACTGTTATCCCAGGTAAAAACTGACAATGAGCAAAACTGATTGACTTATGAATGGACGCAGGTGAAACATATTTGGTGTTCAAACTAATTTAACTTTGTTGGACCTGTCTTTAAAGTTATCAGCATTAAATATAAAACTTTTATTCTACTAAGGTTTACTAAAGGTCAAATAAACTCATGTCTGTTGCAATAAACTTATGTCTGTTGCAATCTGTTAGCAAATAAACTTATGCAAATAGTAAGCAAATAAACTTATGTCTGTTGCAATTTGTTATCAAAAAAAGATGGTTAATTTTGTCTGTTTCAAAGTTTTCATGGGTAATTCTGAAGATAGCTTTCAAAGTCCTTGGTAACCTGAAACTTTAAAGTTTTGACTGCATGATAAATGAGATTAAATTCATTGGATATCTAGGTCTTTTCCAAATAGGATGGAGTGCTAACGCTTTGATTACTGAACATAGGTTTGTGCTTTTAACTTCTTCTTGCAGAGAAACTAAGGCTATCTGGGTCTATTGGAAAACATGCTTTGTGTTTAATTGATTCATGAATTTGCCATCTAAAAAATTCTGATGTAAACACTTCTCAATTGGTTACTAAGTCCTCAATTGGAGACTATGGTTTCTAAGAGTTAAAATTCTGCTAAGTGTACTTAAGACTGATGCAATAAGGAAAGCAACTCTGTAGGAAAGTAGGAGATATGCAAGAAAGATAAAAGAAATGAGAATACATTTTTGTTGAAGGTCAAAGAAATTAATTTTGTCCTAAATGAGACTGGTTGTTTGGAGAAAAAGGGCTTAGGTCAAAATCTGAAAGCAAAGGAAAGTTGTAGAATGTTTGTGAAGGGAAATCTTTGGAAAAAAAATTTTATATATGGTCAAGACGGACTAAGGTTCAAATAAATGGATTTTCAAAGTACGCTGGTATAAGATTAAAATTCTGCTTTACTCTGTTAAAAAGGCAAATTTTTCTTAGATTGTTGGTATGCTTTTGATAAAAAAAAGAGGTAAACAAAGGCTTTTCCTCCCTTTTTGTCTGCCTAAAAAGATAGGAAAAAAATATGATTTCAACCAAAAGAACAGAACACCCGGGAAACATGCCTTTTTGAGTTGTTTCACTCAAGCCTTGCTTAAAATTTCCCCTCCTTTGATCCAAAGGCTGGGGTGCAGGTGACATTGTCCTCACTGTCGGCCTCCAAATGCTCCATATTTGCATTGTTTCTGTTTAGCAAACGAATGGATGCCTATGCCATATAAGGGATAGATGAGTATGATATATAAAGGGCTTTTACTGGGATACATATGAGCCATTTTCCTACACTTAGCCCAGTGTGTGCCAATTTGTAAAAACCTAGAAACTCTAAAATGGAAATCCACATGGCTGGAACACATTTATGTGGGACTGCTGAAAAAGGCAAGGACATAGACCTCGACTTTGGCCCTTTTAGCCCCCTTGACAGCCAATTTTATGCTTACAAAAAAAAAAAAAGGTTTTTGCCACCCTTTTAAAATATATTTGTAACAAGGATTACTGTTGGGCCAAAATAAAATTGATGCATCCTTCTACAACCAGGGATGTCTTGCTTGGTCACAGTTGATACCAGAAAAATCCCACAGGCAGAAGATAGAGGGATAGGAGAAATCAGGGGAGACAAGGTCAGCTCTCAGAGGTAAGGTCAAGCCTGGATAAGAGCAACTGCTCCCAACACTTTGTGAGACTGACAAAGCTTTTGGCTGCCAATCGAATAGCTAGCCAAAACCCAGGGCCAGCAGATGAGGCTTCTCCTGGCCAACTATGGAAAATTAAGATAAGGGATGCCTCTTCCTCCTTTTTCCTATAGATGGGCAATTCCCCAACCAAGGCCAGTACTCCTTTGGGATGCATTCTGAAAAATTGGGATGATTTTGATCCATAAACTCTGAAAAACAAACAAACAAACAGCAAAAACTAACTCATTAACTATCATGGAACTGGAGGTCCTACAGGGAACTTCCAGTTTCCTACTGGGGCCCAGGAAATTCCATCCCAAAATCCTAATTGGGACCATGACCAACCCATTGACAAATGGTATTGCCACCACCTCCAAGCTTGTGCCCTAGAAAAATTAAGAAGGTCTAAGGTTAAGTCGTTAAATTACGCTAAATTAGCCACTATTTTACAAGCACAGAATGAGAGCCCAATGGCCTTCCTGGAGAGGTTGAGGGAGGCGCTCATGAAATATATGGCTATCTCCCCTGACACCCCTAAGGCTGAGATGATTTTAAAGGACAAATTTGTCACTCAATCAGCCCTAGATATTCAGAGGAAATGCAAAAATTGGCTGTTGGCCTGGAAGGGAACCTGGAATAGCTCTTATGAACTGCCAATAGGGTACATTACAACCGAGATAAAAATTAAAAAACAAAACAAACAAACAAAAGACAGAAAAGAGACTTAAAAAAAAATCTGAGGCCTTAGTCGTAGCCTTACGCTCTATGTCAGACCAGACTTACGAAGGTCCTGGCACCAAATGCCACTTATGTGACCAGTCAGGGCACTGACAAAACGAGATGACCTTAGAAGGGACAACAGAAGTCAAAGCCTCCCAAGCTATGCTCCTTATGTGGAGACAATCACTAAAAGTCTGAATGCCCTCGGGGACCTCTATCTGCGAGGGCTCAGATAACCAGTATCCCTAAAAAGGACTGATGGGGCCTGGGGCTCTTCAGGGTGGCTCCCTGGAACTGTTTACTGGAAGCCTTGAGCCTTGGGTGACTCTGGAAAACTCAGGTAACTAAAAGGCCTGTTCATTTCCTTCTTGATACTGGAGACACCTTTTCTGTCCTCCCTTCCCCTCCAGGCCAACTATCCCAAAGAGGCATAACAATTAGAAGTGTCTTCGGAAAACTTATAAGTAAATTTTTCTCTCTGCCCCGGGGATGCATATGGGGAAAACTAATTTTTTCTCATGCTTTCTTGATAACACCAGAGAGCCTTACTTCCTTGCTAGAAAAAGACATTATAACTAAATTAGAGACTATAGTGCTACTAACTCCAGGACAGACAAACAATTGTGTGAGTTTTTGGGAATTACTGGGTATTGTAGGCTGTAGATACCAGGGTTCAGGAAAGTAGCTTGCCTGCTATATCAATTACTAAAGGAGACTCAATACCACCTACTCTCCCAAGGAAATAAACTGGGGTCTGACTCCTGGACACTGTCTCCAGCTGTTGGAATGGTTACAAAAGGAGCAGGGGCAATAACTATTGCCGAGCTCACAGAGCTAAAAGATCATTAAAACACTGCATCAGGCCTTTCATTTAGGGAGGGATAAAACTTTTCAAATGACCCAAAGGATGTTTACTGGGAAAAATTTGTCAAAGACAGTTCAGCAAGTAGTATCAGCCTGTGAAGTATGTCTTAGAAACAATCTCTCAACCACAAACTTGCTCTCCCAGGCAATTAAGGAACTGGATGGAGGCTATCCAGGGAAGACTGACACTTAGGTTTCACTCATATGCCAAGGTCAAAGGAATTCCAACATCTGTTGGTATGGGTTGATACTTTTACTAATTGTATACATTTTGTATAGCTATTAACA
This sequence comes from Felis catus, assembly GCF_018350175.1. NCBI lineage: Eukaryota > Metazoa > Chordata > Mammalia > Carnivora > Felidae > Felis > Felis catus. The sequence continues at coordinate 75,699,380 of NC_058370.1, forward strand.
AAAACCCTTTGTTGTTTCAAAATTGCAGAGGTTTACCATGGGAACAAGAATATAGGTTCAATGACAAGTATACGTGTGAACAGACCTCACCCCAATTCACATATTATGGTGATTGCTGGGCTTACTGACCCTATTGGAGCTGTGTCTCATGGGCCACTTGGAAAGGTAAAGATAACGTGGCACTCCTCTAAAAAGGGGCTACAACCTCCAGCTATAAATTGGGAGCCTGTAACCCCATTAATTTTACTATCTTTAATCCAGGAGACCCAAAATGAGAAAATGGCCTCAGGATGGATGGAGATATATATATATATATATATATATATATATATATATATATATATATATATATATATGGCAGGTGGTGCTTCAAGAGAGTTGCTGTTTCACTCTGAGCCTCAACTCACAAAGTCTTTCATTCCCTTTATGAGAAAATAGAAAGTATCCCTCCCCCCACCTCTGCCACAACAAGAAACATGTTCCTTGTCTTAGCAGAAACTATAGCCCAGACCCTAAAAATCTCTTCTTGCTGTGTATGCAGGGGAACCACCATGGAGGATCAATGTCTTTGGGAGGCTAGAAAATTAGATCCCTGTGAACCCTATAATGGAACAGAACACCCCAGTCCTACTACCAGGGTTTGGCTCTTCAAAACCTCAATTATTGAGAAAAACTGCCTTGCCTGATGGGGAAGAAAGTTCACCATCTCTGTTGGAAGCTTAGCGTGCCTAGGCCAAAAATTTTATAATGCAATCTCCTGGGATACCCAATGGTGAGGGTCCCCAGATCACCTTGAGCCAGATCCTCACCCCTTGTCTAACTTCTCTCATCTCCAAGAGGCCTGGGATAATGTCAACACAGCCATCAAATGGCAGGCCCCAGGTGGACTATACTGAATATGTGGAAGGACAACCTATACAGTACTTTTCTCAGGCTGGTCAGGGTCATGTATTCTGGGAACTATTCATCCATCTTTCTTCCTGCTCCCACTTGCCAGGAGGGAATATTTGGGTATCCAAGTGTATGGGGACAGGGAGACTCAAAGGAAATGACGTGCCCTACAAATTGGTAACTGAAAAGATGATGAATAGCCTCCTGAGCATATAATCCAATATTATGACCCTGGGCAGAGGGTGGGTCTGCTACTGCACTCCCGTTTATGCCAAACTGCATAATCAGACTACAAACAGTTGTAGAAATTATAACCAATGAAACTGCCAGAGCTCTTAATTTACTAGCCAAGCAGCAAACTAAAATGCACAATGCTGTCTATCAAAATCGCCTGACCTTAGATTACCTGCTTGCTTTTGAGGGAGGAGTTCGTGGAAAGTTTAACTTGAGAAAATGCCACCTACAGATAGAAGATGAAGGAAAAGTCATAGAGGAGATCACAGATCGAGTGAGAAAGGTTGCTTATGTTCCAGTTCAGACCTGGAAATGTTGGAACCCCAGGGAGGTATTTGGAGGATGTTTTTTCAACTCTCGGGGGAATTCAAAACCCTCATGGATATTATTTTCTTGATTTTGGGAAATTTGCTTAATCTTACCTGGCCTAGCTCCCCTGGTTATATGGTCTGTTACCAGCCTCATTGAGGTAATGGTCGAAAGGAAAACGGCCACACATGTCATGATGTTATGGAAATATAAACCTCTAAGCCAAGATGATGCTCTTTGATCCCAAATAGGGGGTCTGAGCATCAAAGAAGGGAATGTGATAGAGCCCTTCACTAAGGAATGTGTTAGAGACCTTCTCAGAACAAAGGAAGGCAACGGGCAATGCGGCCCAATCAACTCTATACACGTATGTGTAACTCTGACATGACTCTGTAACTTGGACTATGTCCAATCAGACTATATGTGTCACCATATATGCAGACAAAGAAGGAGAAATTACACAAAAGTCTACATCCCGCTGTACTCAGGGCTCAGCCTTTTTGCGGTTTCAGCTTGCTGAGCCTGTGCCAGGATGAATAAGGTTGCTTCCTGGACTAAAAGCCTCGGTGTCCCATCTCTCTGTGTGAGAAACCAGCTACAAGATGGCTGGGATTTGGAGATCAAGGTATTAAAATTGAGGGATATTCACAGAGAAACAGTTCCAGGTGTGTGTGTGCATGTGCATGTGCATGAATTCTCCTGAACTCTTTGGCCAAATACTAATCTAACAGAGCAAGAGTCTATGGTAGAGAACACACCAGAAAGACTAGAGCTGAGCAGAGACTGCAGAGGTTGCAAAATGCCAAGCATCTTAGGAGTTTTGACAAAAGTGAATGGAGTTGATTTTGAATATATAAAGTTGATTTGAAGAAGACCCAAAGATAACACAGATGTTGGAATTAGCAGGCAAAGGATTTCAGCAATGATTACAAATACCTACAAGGAACTCAAGAAAAAAGGGGCATAAATCACTGAACACATGAAGAATCTTAGAAGAAAAATGAAAGCTATAATAAAGATTAAGGAAATTATAAATGAAAACATCTAATATCTAAAATAAAATACATTGGAATTATCCTAACATCAGATTTTATGGTGTCAATTAACCTGAGTACAGGGCAATAGAGACTATCCTGACAGTAATGGGGAGGAAAAAGATTTTAAAGAAATCAAGATAGCCTTGTTGACTTGTAGGAAAATATTTAGTAGTAGAATATACATAATTGGAATTCCCGAAAGAGAAAAGGGGTAAGGAGATAAAGAGGATTTACAAGCTTGATGAGAAGTATGAACTCATTTTTTTTTTTTTTAATGCTCAACAAATCCTAGCCACCTGGGTGGCTCAGTCAGTTAAATGTCCGACTTCGGCTCAGGTCATGATCTTGCGGTTTGTGAGTTTGAGCCCCGCATCGGATTCTGTGCTGACTGCTCAGAGCCTGGAGCTTTGCTTTGGATTCTGTGTTTCCTCCTCTCTTTGCCCCTTCCATACTCCTGCTGTGTCTCTCTGTCTCTCAACAACTAATAAATATTTAAAAAATTTTAAACAAACAAATAAATATATAAAATGCTCAAAAAATCCCAAGCAAAATAAAAACATAGACACACATACACAGTCAAATACAAGCAGGCATATCAGAGTCAAATTGTTGAAAACCAAACATAAAAATAAAAGTATAAAAGAAGAAAAAATGCAGCATTATATAGATTTAGATATATATGAGAACATCGGATATAAATAGCTGTCAAGTTCTCATCAACAATACATAAACCATAAAGAAATGGAATGACACCTTTAAGAAGCTGAAAGAAGAAAAATATCATATCAATTAGAATTCTATGTATCCATCAAAACTATCTTTCAAAAATGATGGTGAAACAAAGGATTTAAAATGGAACAATAACTGAGATAAGTTACTGCCAGAAACCCTGCCCTCCAAGAAATATTAAAGGACATTATTATTTTTTTTTTTTTAGTTTTTTAAATGTTTATTTATTTTTGAGAGACAGACAGACAGACAGAGTGGGGGTGGGGCACAGAGAGGAGACACAGAATCTGAAGCAAGCTTGCTCTCAGCTGTCAGCACGGAACTCGAACCCACGAACTGCTAGATCATGACCTGAGCTGTAGTCAGAGGCTCAACTGACTGAGCCACCCTGGCACAGGACATTATTAAGGATATTATTAAGGCTGCTCGAAAATTATATTCAATGGAAACACACATTGTCATATATTCAAATGATGGCATACTACTTAACGTATGGAATAAAGAAGAATGAATTAATGGAATGTTAACAAGTAATAAAGTATATCCTGTAATTTCACAGATATTATGCTGAATCTAAAAAGCCAGATGTGAAAGAGTACATGGTGTATGGAACATTTATATAAAGTTCTGGAGCAGACAAAACTAATCTATGGTGATAGAAATGTGAACAGTGGTTGCTTCCAGAATGTAGGATATAAATTGAAAGGGTAGGAGGTTACTTTTTTGAGCTATAGAAAAGTTCCATATTGTGATGGCTTTCTGAGTGACACAAGTATTTGAATTTCTCAGGGCTTATCAAACTGTATACCTAACCTCTGTGCACTTCACTATATGAATACTATGCAATGATGATGATGCTGCTGACAATAATAATAATAATAATAAATGGTTATCTTTCCTTCTTTCTCCTCTTCCCCCTTCAATTTCCTGGTTGCCTCCCTCCAAACCTTCCCCTCTCAAGGACACTATTTTATTTTTGTGCTTTTACAAATGTGACCTAGAGTCTGGTGGCTTTTAAAAGATTAATCGTTGCTCTTTTTCCCAGGAATATGATTATGAATTTAGAGTCACCATTTATGTAATTTTATCTCCTTGCCTAATATTTATTTTAAGAAATATAAGAATTTACACAAATGGATATGTTTCTTTGACTTCAGCCAGAATGTTTCTCTTATTCCAGTTTTAAAAAAAATTTTAATGTTTATTTATTTTTGAGAGAGACAGAGACAGAATGTGAGTGGGTTGGGGCAGAGAGAGAGGGAGGCACAGAATCTGAAGCAGGCTCCAGGCTCCAAGCTGCCAGCACAGAGCCTGACTTGGGGCTCGAACTGACAAGCCGTGAGATCATGAGCTGAAGTCAGACGCTCACAGACTGAGCCACCCAGGTGCCCCATCTCTTATTCCAGTTTTAATATTATTGTTCAAAGTGCTTTTCAAAAAATTAAAGCCCCTCCCTTTGACATTCTCCTTGGATCATGTTTGGAACTCACATGAGAAAGTTAGTCTCATAAGTTAATGGTAATATGTTGGTTTTAATGGAAATACTACTGTGGTATTAGAGTTCCCTATTTTTCACTAGTAGTTGTAAATGATTGGTTCATTTGATATATGTATAGTCCGTAAATCAAGTCAACTCTAAAAATGGGAAGGTTCTCTCTACCAATTCTGTCCAAACAACTATACCAGGAGGTCAGGAGTTGACCCTATTGTGTCATGAAGAGACACAGATTATAATTCTTCCATTCATACACAGAGACACACGGACACTGAAAAAAAAAGTATAATTTATAAAGCCTAATGTAGGCAACAAATTAAGCCTTAAAATTAGAAATACAAAAACATAACTGAATTTATTCCAAGTATATTGTATTTATAAATTTAGGTCAAGTATCCTCTTCTATTAGGTTCAAAATGGTACATTCAACCAAATATTATATATATTATTATGTGAAAAACATGAATTGGGGCACCTGGGTGGCTCAGTTGGTTAAGCTTCCAACTCTTTATTACAGCTCAGGCCATGATCTCACAGTTCATGAGATCTCACAGTCCATGCTGACAGCATGGAGCCTGGTGCAATTCTCTCCCCCTCTCTTTCTATACCCATCCCTCTCTATCTCTCTCAAAATAAATAAATAAACATTATAAAAAACATGAATCTACAATAATCTCTCCCTCTTATGAGGACAAATACAATTAAAAATGAGAAGAATAGATGTTAGTTTTTCCTAATTAAAAAAAAAAAAAGAGAGAGACTCTCCCCCATCCTATTTCTTAGAGCACTTGCTTTAGAAAACTTGTAATAATGTGTATTTTCTCTGCTCCTTTGAAGTATCTGCATATCTTTTGAAAAGCTAACTAAGCCTCATGTCAGCTTTACCACCCCGGAATATTTTTCTAAAGAATTTGGGGGGGAAATGTCTTTAAAATGTAATCATCAAGGAAGATGGAGCTCTTATCTCCCAGTTTCTATGAGAGGAGAGGAGTCGAGTTTCAGCTGGCATCTGGTTCCAAACCCACCTCTTTTCACAGATATAAGAAATTTATTTTTCCTTTGGATAAAGGCGATTAGCAAACACCGGTGGCTTTACCCAGTGAATTTAGGACAAACTATGTGTGACAAATAATGTTGTCAAGACTCCTTATTTGAAGAATAATTGTTTATTTTGAAAAAGGTATGCAATGAATTGTATCTGTTTGACTATATGAAACAGTAACATTTCTTTTTGTCTTTGTGATCTCTTTAGTGGATTGTCTGCAATGAGCATCATATTCTGTTTTAATGCTTATTCAATAATAAAATTGTTTTCTTACTGTGCTACTTTTTGGACAGGTTATCTGGTTTGACTAGAGAGAGATTTTGCTTTTAATTATATTTCCTCAACCCCCCACACTCCACCTCTGCACTTCTGACAGACTAGTGGACTAAGGTTATCCCACAGAGCTTGAGTTTACATGTGTACGGGCCAGAGACAAGTTGCCATTTCAGTAAACCTTTCAGTTCCAACCCAGATTCCCAGAGAAGGATTGATGCTTCATAAAATGTATTAACTACATGATTATTCTCCTGATTTTACAAAGAAAAAAAGAAGTTTTAGGATAGTTAAATATCTTGAAGCAGAATTAAATATATATTTTTAGTCTGCAATACCATGGAACTTTGGAACTTCATGGCAATATTCTTTTTTTTTTTTAAACGTTTATTTATTTTTGAGACAGAGAGAGACAGAGCATGAACAGGGGAGGGGCAGAGAGAGAGGGAGTCACAGAATCTGAAACAGGCTCCAGGCTCTGAGCTGTCAGCACAGAGCACGACACGGGGCTCGAACTCACGGACCGTGAGATCATGACCTGAGCCGAAGTCGGACGCTTAACCGACCAAGCCACCCAGGCGCCCCGCAATATTCTTTATTGAATGTTGAACCAAACATGATTGTTTAGATGTCTAGCTATGGATTCTTTAATGTGATGCATATTAATTTAATAATCTAAATATGAAGGGTTTTTTTCTTTTGAAGCTAAAATTTACTGAGTGAACAAATTATATAATAATAGTATTGCTTCACAGACCATTGTAGGGAATCTTTATTCTTTGTCTGAGAGTACTCTCAAGAAGAATTAAAGTTGGTTTGCCAAAGGGCATATAGATAGAACATGAACAATAAGGTTACACGTTTGTAAGAATCCCTGACCTCTTTCAGTAGACGTGAGAAGACAATATGAATCCTAAAATTTTATAAGTAATTGGGCCTTCAAAATAATCTTTCAGTTTGAGTAAGATGTCTGGCGCTCAGCATGGTTAAATTATATGATAAAAAGACCAGCATCAAACTTATTGAAATAATTTTTTCTAGACTTGTTTTACAAAATATTTCTCCCTGTCACCTCTTCTAAGATTTTTTGAAGTTTTTTAACTGAATGGAAATATCTTCAAGGTAAGGAGTATAATTTGTAGCCATAGGTAGCAAAATCACATAGCAAAAGTATCAGCCTACTTGAATTCAGCAAAGTCATGTACCTGTTCTGCCTTTACAGCTAAGAATTACTGTGATCCTGTGAAAGTAATTTCATCTCCTGTACCTTTATTACTTCATGTGTAAAATAAAAGCATTGCACCAGAAGTGTTTTCCAACTGTGTGTTTTTCAAGTGTTCTGGTGATGCCATTCCAAATTAATAAAAGAGCAATGACAGAGAAATAACATAGTGATGGAAATAGAAACACAAACTGTAGTGTGGCGATTCTTTGTTCAAGTAACATTCCTGGCTAATCAAAGGAAAGCAAATTTTCTTTATGATTGCTTTTTTTGTCGCATCTGTTCAGATATTGACATAAGAATGTGTGTCTATATTTTTCTCTTTCTTTCATATATTCGACCTTTGATATTTCTTTTTTCTTAATTTTTCTAAAAAGAAAGTCACTTAATTTATAAGTTAACATGAGGACATGTGCAATTGAATGTGCTTTTCCATTTTCAGTGACCTTTTCCTGGTGAATGCATTAAAGTGCATTGTCTGTATACTCAGGAGCTGCTCAGGAGGCTTAGTGAGTCCAGGAATTTCTGAAAGGTCATAGATTTTATTGCTATTCATTTGACAGCTTTTTTTTTCGTACTTTGAATCTACTCCATAAAACTCGTTGTTGTTAGTCAATAGATTAATTTATATATCTTGGATCTTTACATCCAATTATTTACCACTATAATTGAGATTCTTTACTGTTGGGACATCTGGCTGGCTCAGTCTGTAGAGCATGCAACATTTTTTTTTTTTTTGACAGAGAGAGAGAGAGAGAGAGAGAGAGCGCGCAGGCATGTGCAGGAGGGGCAGAGGGGAAAGGGAGAGAGAAAGAATCTTAAGCAGGCTCCACATGCAGTGCAGAGCCCCACATGGGGGATCCATCTCACAACCATGAGATCATGACCTGAGCTGAAATCAAGAGTGGGATGTTTAACTGATTGAGCCACCCAGGCACCCCTCATGGGACTCTTGATCTGGGCATTGTAAGTTCAAGCCCCACGTTGGGTATAGAGATGACTTAAAAATAAAATTAAAAAAAAAAAAGAAATTCTTTTACTGTTAAAATAATTTGGGAAAATTCTATTTCTCAATAAGGATAATAATTCCATCAAGGAGACACATGTGCAAAGGATGTCATAAACTTGAAACAAGTCAACTATACTCTAAGGTGGATCTAATCCTTTTTCTGTTTTGCCTAACATGATCATGATCCCAAGGTACTAATTTGATTGTGCTTTTTTTTCCTTTAACAAGTCAACTGCTTGATAGGGTTATCCATAATTTTAAAGGTAAGTATATCATGCTCTAAATGAATAAAACATATCAAAATCAACATTTTCCGGCTTCAAAAGTAAATTCACATTTATTTTAAAATCCTGAAAATGATCTAGCTCTACTTCCTGTATACACTGTCATGAGTTTTATGAAATTAGTTGCATATTTTGGTAAAGGTTCATCAAACTTGCAACTCTCAACACACTTGACAATTTCAGACTGAAAAGATTAAATAGCTTTATTATTAATCATGGTGTCAAGGCTAATAAACCACTCTTACATTTATAGAAAAAGAATGTTTTATTATTGAGTCTATACTGAAATTTAAAAATCATTTTTCAGTTTTTCAGTGTTTGTTTATTTATTTATTTATTTATTTTTGAGAGAGTGCACATGAGTGGGAGAGGGGCAGAAGAGAGGTTGAGAGAGAGAATCCCAAGCAGGTGCCATGCTATCAGTGCAGAGCCTGACATGGGGTACAATCTCATGAACCATGAGATCATGACCTGAACCGAAATCAAGACTCAGATGCTCAACTGACTGAGCCACCCAGGCACCCCAAAATCATATTTCATTTTAAATGCTTATTCTAAGCATACTATAGCTATATTTAGTAGCACCTTCATTAACAGTTCCCAGTTTACAATTTTAAGTCTTCCTTGGTGGCACTAATTAGAGACTGAAGTCTTTAGAGATATTGTTAAGAATGCCTGCAGTGTTCTCTTGGTAAGAGCTTTGTCTTTGCTGACCCTTTTTCGTAACTTTTAAAAATCTGCAGAGGAATTCTCTATGTCTTTAAAACAGTTCATTTGATGAATCAAAAGAGAATAGTAGATCTTTCTCCAAAATTCATTTAATTTAGATTTAATAGCTCTGTTAAAATTTTAATTGAGTTTTAACAGACCATAAGATTTTAATAGTCAATTTGTTGAGAAAATTTCTGTGAAAAAGAAATCTCATTTTCCCCACACCAGTATTATCAATAATAAAAATAATTAAAGCTAATCAATTATTTACTATGTTCTAGGCTCATATATTTAAACATATAGGTGATACACATAAAAATAACACTGTTCTGTAAAGTACAACCTTGTCATGACTAATTTGATCTAAGGTACCATTGAACCACCGATTCAGGTAGTAAGATGTGCCATTTCTATGTGCCACCAACAAAGAAAACAAAGCTGACAAAGAAATTATTACATCAACTTTAAGATACAACAATTACAATTAGTGATGGTGTCTATCATTCCCATTTTGCATATAAAGTCACTGTATGAGGAACTGCAGGGTTCTACAACTTGCCTAACATTCACAAAGCTAGCGAGTGGCAGAGCTTACAGTCTCACTTCAGGGTCTTCAGGCATTAACCACTACCTCACACTGTCTCTGATACAAAAAGCACATAATTTAAACCTGTATCAGAATCCAAAATATCTGGAAGAGAACAACAAAGCCAAATCTGGTTGGGTTCTGATAAAAAAAAATCATTCTGGTATCTGACATTTTAAAATCAGAAAGGAACTCATTTGGGAAAAAAAATATCATGCGGCATATGGTTTTTAGGTCAAGTCAGCTGTAAAAAAGATATTTTATACTGATTTAATTTTTTTAATTTGGTTGATAATGTGATGTTTTATTTAAATGGAATGGTGGAAATTATTAATCAGAACCAGCAGGTTGCAAGGCAAGACATATACTTATGATCTAATTTTTGTAATATATACATATACATATATATATGTGTGTATATATATATATATATATGCACACATATGTACAGAGAAGGCTCCAGAAGGGTATTTATAGTAGGAGGCTGGTAAACCTGCTTGGGGAGTGGTGCTTAATTTCTAGCACTTGCTGATCGTAAATATGCCCACTATGGCAATCAGCCATATGGCAATCAACACAATACCAATACAATGTCACTGAACGCACAACTGGAAAAGATGTGCACAATTAGGTCCAGGAGACAGTAGGAACCAGTTAAAGCATACCTCTGGTTATGCGCTAAGTAAGGTATTAACTGTGGTACTCTCTGGGTGAGGACAATGTGAAGTTTTGAGTTTTTGTTTTTATTCTGCTTATCTATGATGTCATTTGTTTTACAAATGCAAATTGTTTATGTATATATGTTTATGCAGGGCCATGGGCGTGTGCATGTGCACACACAGCCAACTAGGCAAAGACTTTTGTCTCCCTAACTCTCCTTACTCTATGGAATGTGATAGCATTACCTTATAAATCAAGGAATTGGAACCCATGTATCAAAAGGAATATTGTTTTAATGAAGTAAGGGGTTTTAGTCCTCAAAAATGTTTCATAAAAATTCTGTTCAAAATGGCTCAAAAAAGCAATCTGAAAAGCAGTCAAAGGACAATTATTTTGTGGTCCATGCTTAGGAAATACTAAGAAGTTTATTTCTGGGCGTTAATTCCTTCTGCCTGTATGACAAGTATTCATAAAGTGCATTTGTTCAAGAGTACTTCTAATATTTTCCCTTTGGATAGTACACTAAAGTAACAAAAATCTCCAAAAGGAATATGAATACAGCATGTTTCAAGATTTGTTTTCATTGGTGAAAAAATCTTCATAATTTAAAAAATATATTCAGTCAATCATGCCATTTATGGCGGAAAGGGTCTAGTAAAGTAGTTAAAAAAATGTGAAACATTTATGACTCATTGTTCCCCAGGAGTATTCCCCAGATCCTTAGAATCTTATTCTTGAAAAAGTCTTGAAAATCAATGAGACTTAGCCATAAGATGGAAACATCACTTCAGTGACCTAAACCAACTTTTTGCAAAATACTTTAAATCCAAATGGAAAATTATCTCCACAATCTGAAGTTTATCTCTAATGGAAGAATTACTGCTGGGACAGTGAGTCACTCTCAAAAAGGTAGGTATCATATGTATTGGACAAACCATTTCTACCTAAAACATTGGTTTAACCTACCTTAAAACATTGGTTACGAACAGTCTGTCTCAAGCACCATTTTACTAAACTGCTATTTCTTCCTAAATCTTTGCAGTGTGGAAATAAAAGAACTTCTGTTTGTTGTTTAGCACTTACATATGAAAAGCCTTTTCCATATTTATAAGCTTTTGCCAAATTAAAGGCAGAATTCAGAATATATCTATATGATTTGTTCCCATCATGGACTTGTGCATATATCTACACTGTCTCCTCATCATACATATGGAAATGAATTAAATGTATTTAAAGACATGAAATCTCGAAAAAATATGCTTCAGGAATTTTGAAGATTAAGATTCTCTCATGATTGAGTACATCTATTTCCGGGGAAAAGACTTTTCATGTGTAATCTAAAAGAAAATGGGAATATATACAAATTATGCAACCTAAATAATGCTTTTTAAAGAAGAAAGAACAATACACATTTAATAAAAATGCAGATATGAAGCCAGGCAAGGTACAATTTCAGCCATAATTTTAAACTATCCACTTAGCCTCAAAAATTTGCCCATTAGCAGTTCATCTTCCTGTTCGCTAGCATTCAATGGTGGTGGACGTTGAGGGGCTTTTAGGAGTGAGGAGGGAAAATTACATAAAACTGAATTATTTATTTCTGAAAAGTGAATTACTTTCTGCTTTTCATCTCTCTAGAATAGTCGTGTTGGTTAGGTTTATGTTGTTTTACTTCAGAAGCACAATACCTGACAATTCCCATTGTGTATGAAAGAAATACAACATTACGATGAACCCTACATTATTTCGCCATAAGTATAGAATGCTAATTATTTCTTTATAATTTTGAAGTGCTTTTTGTTATTTCTTAATAAATTTTTAGAGCTTTTGAGTTGAAAATATCAATCTTAGTTTAGCTCAGACTGAATGGGGTGATGGGAGAGATGCTGAGTTGCATTTTAAGACAATGGTACAATGACCAAATGAGTACAATGCCCAACATATCCGGGGTGAGTTTTGTTTGTTTGCTTTGGGTTTAATACAATTAAGCCATTAAATTGGTACTCTATACATAGGAGTGTGCCAGATGCAGATTAAAACTTTAACATTCAAACATATAAAATACCTGGTCCTGAAGAAAATGGAAAATGTTTCTATTTGAATGAATCTTAAAACCTGAATTTTAAGTTCGTATTCTCTTGCATGTTTTCATATTCTGAGCTTTATGCCTAAACGCGCTTTAGAACTGCTTTGGGTCAAAGTGCAAACTTGCAAACTTGGCTTCTGCAGGCTCTGCATCCCCATTCATTGCCAATACTTTCTCTTCCTCATACACTCATCTCTCTGTGTGTGTGTGTGTGTGTGTGTGTGTGTGTGTGTGTGTGTGTGTGTGTATGTGTATGCACCCAGGATTTAAAGAAAGGTTCATCTTAATCCAAAACAATACCAATAGCCAACCACCAAACATATCACTTCTTAGCATTTGGGTTTTTTTGTTTTTGTTTTTTCCTTATACTTGTGAACTCCAGCAAGAGGTTGGCCTTGATGTAGCAGCACCAAACTCGAGGAAGATAAGGATAGAGGCATGGGACTGAATACAGAGACGTTAATAAAATGAATGGAGAGACTCTACTCTATTTCCAACTCTCAGCTCCCCAAATCTTCTCTCAATAACAGCACCCAGAAACCTCTGGACAACAGCCCAAGATTAGACTTATAGCAACTGACTTCACAGTCTCTCAATTAACTGTCAGGTACTTTGGATGAATGCTGTCCTCATTCTTCTTTGGCTCTGCGCCCCTGTGCCCCGGCTGACTGCCTCCCTCTATCCCCCAATCCCCACCTCATGGGTATCTCTTAATCCATTTGGGCTCCATTCTCCAGGCAAGGCTACCTCTTTTTGTGGATGTCTTTCTTTTCTTCTCAGGCTCTGATGCCAGCTCTGACTCTCATACTGTGCTCCCGGCCACCATGGCCCCTCACCATCCCCCCCAGTACAGATGCCCATCTTGTCTTCTACCTAATGACTTGAGGATTGAATTGTTTAGTAAAGGAAAGAAAGAGAAACAAGAAGAATAGTATATCACTTTTAATTTTTTGTTGAATAAGCTCATCTCATGACAAAACCTAATGCAACTTTTGTCTCTTGCTAACTCATTAAAATTTATTCAGTAGGGGAATATTTGCATCTTCTTTTAGATAAAAACCTAAAGAGATTACCCTATCAATTTTCTCTTTGACTCGTGTGTTAAGATTATCATCATGAACTGAATGTGTCTCCCTTCCCTGCCACAAATACATATGTTGAAATATAATCCCTATTGTTGCAGTATTTGGAGAGTGCTGCCCCCTCATGAATGGGATCAGTGCCTTTATAAGGAGAGGTCAGAGAGCCAGCGCCCTCTTTTTCTGTCCTGTGAGGATGCAAGCAGTTGGCAGTCTGCAAACTGGACAAGAGCTGTCACCAGAACCCAACCACAGTGGCACCCTGATCTCTTCCCAGCCTCCCCAAACTGTGAGAAATCAATTTCTGTTGTTTATTAGCCACCCAGGCTATAGTAATTTGTTATAGCAGCCCAAGTTGATGAACACACTTGTGATTCTCTCAATTCACAAGGTAAAGTCACAAAAAATCTCCCGTTTCTTAGAATGCCCAGTTCTATATAGAAATGTAGTAATCAAGTTTCAAATTTGATTTACTGTGAGATCTTCTCTCTGTCCTATGACTACAGGAAATAATGATTCACAGTTGGCCTCTGTTGGGGATCTCTGTCTTGTGTATCTTCACCCTTTCCAAACCCCTGCCCACTCAGCTTCGGATCTCTCTAGAGTCAAGGTAGTAGTGGAGAGAAGAGAGGAGAGGCGACTCTGGGCACTTTTTATACTGACTTTACTCTCCCTGACCCAGTAGGTGTTGAAATTGGCCCTGTGGGGGCTCTTTAGAGTTGTGGGAAGTTGATGGATTAAGAAGAATGGATTAAAGTTTTATATATCACTGGAGAGAGCCAATTGCAGAAATATCATAGAATTGCTGGGAAATATTAAGGGCCAATTGATGTTCTCTATCAGAAATCTTTATAAAATTCTATACAATTATTCAAAATAATTCAATGTGCTGTTATTGTGCATTACTGCTAACTGACCCCTTTTATGCCTCTGCCACTGGTAACTCTAACCAAAGGAGCCACTGCACATATGAACGAAAAAGAAATCCCCTTCCCCAAATCACTGTGAGCTATGATTTTTTATTATACCTAAATGCATTTTTATCCTTTACAATAGAAAATTAGTAGGTAACATGATATTTTAAAAATTTATAATTCTTGATCTACTTAGTTATATTAAGCTTTTAGCAGAGAATATCTTATAAATATTGAAGCCACATAAAAGTTTAACATTCTTAACCCTTAAGTGAAGGAGAAAATTGAACTACAGAACTAAAAGTTACATGAAGTTGCAATAATTCAAATAAATTTCAAAAAACTGTCCTTGGATCTCAAGCCTAATCTTAGGCTGCAAGTCCAAAAATAGGAAACAAAGACCTTGGACATAAAAATACAATGAGACCTGCAGCTCGTCCCTCATGGTAGGAATGACTAGTCTAGTTCATGTCCCCATGGCTGGCAGTAACCACTTTAAAACATGCTGTATAGTAATATAATATATAGTGATATATATAGTAATATATATACACATATACAATATATATTACAATATATATGTAGAATATATATACAATATATATTACTATATATATTGTTCTGTAAATCCCTAAGAAACCTATGATCAGAACATTTGCTGTCATTTTCAAAGCTTTACATCATTAAACTGGTAAAAGACATGTATGTAATATATACAATATATGCGCAGCAAAAGGTTCATATTCAGAATGAGAAAATAACCACCTCTAAATCAAAAATAAAAAGAGGAAAACAACAAAAAACGGACAAAAGACTCTGGTAAGCATTTCACAAAAGAATATATTTAAATAGCAGGTAAGTATTAAGAAGGTATCAAGCCTTTGCTAAATTCAAAATTCAAAGTATAACTGTTTTTAGGTACTACTACACACTTACTAACATGTATGGAGAAAATATGTAGCAGTTGGAGGTCTACACATTGCTAGTGAGACTGTAAATTGGTAAAATCTGTTTGGAAAACAGTCAGTACATGCCAAATATAAAGCTAAATATATATATATATATATATATATATATATATATATATATATATATATGTGTGTGTGTGTGTGTGTGTGTGTGTGTGTGTGTATAAATGGCTTCCATATGACTCACCAGTTCCACTTTTAAGTGTATACCCAAGATAAGTGAGAGCAGTGTCTAGCAAAACACCTGTGCAAGAATCTTCATGAAGGATTAATCACAGAAGCCAAAACCTATACCTTGCTCAAATACCTATCAACAGTTGAATGGGTAAATATAACAATGCTTATTCATACAATGAAATACCACTTAGCAATAAAAATGACCAAATGGTTGCTACTTGCAACAATGTGGATGCATTTTATTGATACCATGATAAGCAAAATGAGTCAAACAGAAGAGTACATAGTATATGATTTCATTTATATAAAGTTCAAAAATAGGCAAAACTATGTTTAAATTATGTTGATTTAAGTCAAGAAAAGTGTTTATTTCTGGGTGTGGGTGTGGGTGTGGGAAATGTTCTAAATCTTGCTGCGTGTGATGGCAGGTGTATACAGGTGTATACATTTGTGCACTATAACTCAAAAGTGTAACTTTTACATCTTATTTCTTAAGACTTCTTTTTTTTCAAAGAAGTTTTAGGTTCACAGCAAACATAAAAGCAAGGTAGAGAGATTTCCCAAATATCCCCCGCCCTCATACATACGTAGTTTCTTCCATTATCAGTCCTCCCCCTCACAGTCGAGTAATACATTTACTACCTACGTTGACACATCATAATCACTCAAAGTCTATAGTTTACATTAGAGTTTACTCCTGGTTATATGTTCTATGGGTTTGGAGAAATATATAATGATATATGTACATCATTAAGGTATCACCATAGTATATTCACTGTCTTCAAAATCCTCTGTACTTAACCTATTCAATCCTTCCCCTCCATCCAACCCCTTGCAACCACAAATCCTTTTGCTGTCTCCATAGTTTTGCCTTTTTAAGAATGTCATATAGTTGGAATCACACATATGTAGCATTCCTTTCCCTAGTAATATGCATTTAAGTTTTCTATAATTTCTTTTCATGGTTTAATAGCCCATTTATTTTTAGTAAGAATAATATTCCATTGTCTGGATGTACTATATTTTATTTATCCATTCACCTACTGAAAGATGTCTGTGTTACTTCTAAGTTTTGACAGTTATGAATAAAGCTCCTATAAACTTCCATATGTAAATTTTTCTGTGGACATAAGTCTTCACAAGTAGTATGACTGCTGGACCATAGGGTAGAGAGTGTGTAGTTTTGTAAGAAACCTTCATACTGTCTTCCAATATGGCTGAACCATTTTGCACTCCCACCAGCAAAGAATGAGAGTTCCTGTTGCTTCACATCCTTACCAGCATTTGGTGTCATTGGTGTCTGGATTTTGATTTTAGCCATTTTGATGGGTATGTAGTGGTATCTCATTGTTGTTTTAATTTACCGATGACATGTGGTCAGGAAGGTTCTTATTTGTTTGTTTCTTATTTTGTTTTGGGTTTTAGGTTTCATTTAAATTCTTGTTAGTAGCTAGAATGTATGGAACCACAAAAGACCCTAAATAGACAAAGTTACCTTTAAAAACAAAGCTGGAGGCATCACAATTCCGGATTTCAAGTTGTATTGCAAACCTTTACTGATCAAAACAGTATGGTACTATCACAAAAATAGACACATAGATCAATGAAACGGAATAGAAAACCCAGAAATGAACCCACAATTATATGGTCAATTAATCTTCGACAAAGGAGGTAAGAATATGCAATAGGAAAAACAACCTCTTCAACAAATGGTGTTGGGGAAACTGGACAGCTATATGCAAAAGAATGAAACTGAACCAGTTTCTTGCACCATACATAAAAATAAATTCAAAATAGATTAAAGACTTAAATGTGAGACCTGAAACCATAAAATCCTAGAGGAGAACACAGGCAAAACTTCTTTGATATCACATTGACATTGTCTCCTAAGGCAAGGGAAACAAAAGCCAAAAATAAACTATTGGGATTTCATCAAAATAAAAGTCTTCTGGGGGCAACTGGGTGGCTCAGCTGGTTAAGCGTCCAGCTCTTGATTTCGGTTCAGGTCATGATCTCACGGCTCTCAATTTCCAGCCCTGTGTGGGGCTCTGCACTGACAACACAGAGCCTGTTGGGATTCTCTGTCTCCCTCTTTCTCAGTCCCTCCCCCACTCATTCTCTCTCTCTCTCTCTCTCTCTCTCTCTCTCTCTCTCTCTCTCTCTCTCTCTCTCTCAAAAATAAACATTTAAAAATATTTTTAAATAAAAATAAAACAAATTAAAGAAAAATAAAAAGTTCTGTATGGCAAAGGAAAAACAGTCAACAAAACTAAAAGGAGTATCTTTCAATATAGTTATTTGCCACCTGTATATCTTTTTTGGTGAGGTGTCTCTTAATGTCCTTGCTCATTTTTGAAAAGCGTTTACTTACTTATTTTGAGTGAGAGAGTGTGAACAGGGGAGGAGCAGGGAGAGAGGGAGTCCCAAGCAGCCTCCTTATCACTAGCACAGAGCCCAATGCAGGGCTCAATCTCATGAATGGTGAGATCATGGAGTCAGGTGCTTACCAGACTGAGCCACCTAGGTGCCCTGGTTTTTGTCCATTTTTAAATTGGGTTGTTATTTTTCTTATTATTGAATTTTAAGATTTCTTTTTGCATGTTTTGGATAATACTCCTTTACAGACATGTATTTTGCAAAACACTAATATTTTTTAAAAGTAATAGATCTTTGAAAATTTGTAGATTGTGTCAAGACTCATGCATGAAAAGGCTTAGATGGCCACATCAGAAGTGTCTCAGACTCTTGTTTCAGTGATATTTTAGCCCAATGATATTCAAAGCATTAGACTGAAATTATTTATATTGATGTGAATCCCTGATAGAACAGTTGGCTCTGAAGTCATCTAACATTTTGTAGCAAAGCTGTGCCCTCTTCAATAAGTACATCATCACCATCTGAAAACCAACATATATCTTTACATTTGTAAGTAGTGAATTCTAAATGTCTTACCATGGAGGACCTATGGACTGGGCTATCCAAGTCCTTACTGTAAATTGGGCATTAGCAGATCCATCTGCCACATCACTGAAGATGCCCAGAAGCACTTTCTGTGCTTGTCCCTGAAAAATTTGATCAGGCCCTGAATGGCACAAGGAACTTGTCCATCTTTTTAACATGATAACAGCTATCCTACAACTGACCTTCTCTTTGGCCCCTCACCCAGAATTCCCTAAGTACTGTTAATTGATAAGAAAAAAACATTTTAACTCTGGTTTACAGATAAGGCTGCGCAGTATGCAAGCACCAACCAAGAGGGGATCTTTTTAGCATTATTTCCTAAACACAAATGCCCTGAAGAAAAGTGAAGAAGAGAAATCCTGCCTGTGGGAATAACTATGCAGTATGTGTCATTTTAATGGGAAATCAAAATAGCCTGAGGTAAGGACCTATACTTCTAAATGGACAATGGCTAAACTACCAGTCACTTAATGGGGACAGAATAAGGGCTTGGAAGCAATGTGACTAAGAAATTTGGGAAAAGAATGCACAAATGAGTCTAGAGCACTAAAAATGAACCCAGAGAATAAGAAAATTTGTGCCCCTTGTGAGTGGTCTTAAAAGAGCCTCCTTTCAGAGGATATTTCCTCTAATCAAGAAAACAAGATGGCTTTTGTACATGTTTCAGACATTCTTCTTTAACATTCACACCTCTGTTCCATCAGTGGACTCATAAATACATTGGCAAGTTGACAAGTCAGGTCAGGCTTGCATGGGCTCTACAACATTGGACTTTGCCATTACCCCAATGAAATGTCTAATGTTTCTGTTGAGAACCCAATGATAGCAATAGGAGCTACTGAACTTGAGAGAGGATTGCTTGATTACTAAATATCATGTATGTCATCATTGTATTTCATAAAATATTTCTTCTGACCAAGGGAATAACTTTTCAGAGAAAGAATAAGTCAGAGAAAGATACTAAGTCCATATAGTATGCTTTCTTCCTACCACTTACACCATAATCTGGAAGCAGATATTGAATATTCCATTATGGTGCTATGTGTGAAGACAATACTTTTCAAGGTTAGGGCATTGATTCAGGATGTGTTATCTAGCAGCTTTTCCTTCCATAGTCAAATTTTAAAGGCTCTGGACTTTAGGGATGAAAGCATGAAGAGCAACTATTATTACTCAAGTAATTATTCACAAAACTTCCTTGTTGTCTTTTACTTTGGGCTGTACTCATAGGAGTTAGTATTAAAAAAAAAAATTGGAGATGGGGGAGCACCTGGGTGGCTCAGTCAGTTAAGCATCCAACTTCGGCCCAGGTTATGATCTCACAGTTCATGAGTTCGAGCCCTACGTCCAGCTCTGTGCTGACAGCTCAGAGCATAAAGCCTGCTTCAGATTCTGTGTCTCCTTCTCTCTCTCTGCCCCTTCCCTGCTCACACTGTCTCTCTCTCAACAATAAATATTAAAAAAAATAAAGAAATGTTTTAACGAATTCTACCAGAGAACAAAGTAGCTGCACTGAATTGAAAGTTGAGATTCTCACCTAACCTTTTTTGTGCTTTATGACTTCATGACCCTGGGTGAAACAGTTAAAAAAGGAATTTCTGTGTTGGTTTGCAATAATTTTCACTGCTACCAAGATGAAACATAGTTTCAGAGAAACTAGGAGAATAAAGAAGTAGGGGAAACCCCTTGTAACTTTACCTTGAAAGTCTAGGTTCAGTATTAAAGATAAATAAAAGTTCAGATCTCTACTAATAAAGTTGACTTACCATTATGAGCAAAGAACCCTCAAGAAACTGGGGTGCTGGACAAATGCTAACCAAATACCAAATAAATATTCCAGGAGGTAATCAGAAATTCCCAAAGAAGGCCACTTACAGAACACCACTGCAAAAAACATTATTAGAAGTGAGCACTGTAGCCTATCCCTGTATTTATTTCCTTGATGGAATTGGCAAATGTCTAGTTGTTTTAACTAGTTCTCGTTTTATTTCCTTAGTCTTTTTGCCTGAAATAATAGATAATAGTTACGTATTTATAAGTATATATTTAAAGATAAAGTAAGGGTGAAGAAAATTTGTTTTAGTCCACAGATTTACTGTCAGGGTTGTTGCAGGACTAGAGGAAGGATGGCTATTGCTCAGAGGTGATAGACTTGGGGTCTCTTCCCTTTGCAGAGTGGATAAACACCTTTTTAAGCTACATGGACAGTAGCTACTGTATTATACAGGAGACATTTTTAGAAGTGTTTACATGGGAAGATGACCTGTGGATGTTAGATTATTAAAAGCAGAGACTTGTGTTAGCATTTGTTTTATTTATAGCTAACTAGTATGAAGTCCTCCATCCTAATGGACTGAATTTCCAATTTCCTATTATGGAATTACTCTCAATCCTTCAAAGTAATTCATTAACAGTTCATTGTTTTCATGGATAACAAATTATCTTAGCCTTTACTTCATCTTTAAATATTTGTCAATCTTCTTTGAATCTCTAGCACCTATCACAGTGTCTAGCATATGACAAATAGTTACAAAATGTTTGTTGAACTGAACTATAGTCAGTCATCCGCATGATGAAATTTTGAACCTGTCTTGTATTTTTGTTGCTTAATTAACTATGTAGTATTCAGAGAATGAATTCTGTATTGGTTCTGATTTCTTTTAGAATTTTTGTTGTCACAGAATATGAGATTTCTTCCGGACATTCCATAAAAAGTCAAAAAGAGGAAGTGACTCTGTAGGACAAAAAAAAAATGTGTTTTACACCCATAATTCTAGTTAGTCACACAAGAATATCATCTGCAACTGTATTTTTATGATGAAGTTCTAATTTTGCCTATTTTTTGTGTATTTCTAATGGTTCTTGCTTTGATATCTGTGGCAATGCTGTTCATCACAGAAGACTTTTAAAATGTTATTTTTGTTATTAATTATATACACAAGAATGAATGACTTCTGTTCCTTCATACTTTTAATTTAAATTCTATCTCACCTGACATGAAATACCAAGGAAAATGCAGTTTGTCATAGGTAATCAGAATTTTTCTCTTGGCCATTGAGCCACTTGATCTGTAAATCACTCAAAGTTTTCCCTCCTACTTACATTATTGGAATTGTAATCTTGCTTCTAAGTTTTAACTTCTTCCTGAATTAATCTGTATTCGGATTATCTTTATTCTCTGAAATTATTTATGGTTAGTTGCCTTATTTCTCTTATCACTTTTGACAAATAACAAGTTATTCTTTTTCACCTCTCTTAAGACAGTAAGATCTCTCTCTTTCCTTAACTATTTGACTATGCATTTATCCTAATAGTGGACTCTTCATTAAATTGTCCTGGCTTCTCTATGCTACGCATTGTCAACCTTTCTGTTTCCATTCCCCATCCCTTAAGAAAATTTACCTCACATTTAAGAGGAAGACTCACTTCTGTTTTGCAGAATGGCAATCCAAATTTCACCCTAACATAATTTTCTTACTAAATTTATTCCTGCCCCTTCACGACATGATTTATGTAATGAAGAAAATGGGAAGTGTTTCAAAGGTAGGAGCTAAATGGAAAAGTAAAAAAAAAAAATGTAAATAAATGCTAATCACATTTGTATAAAATTACCAACGCCTTTTCTTTCTTACCCTACACATTCTTTTTCTTACTTATTTATATCCTATCCCTATTTATATCTGATTCCTCACCTTCGCTCAATTTAAAGTTGCACAGGATTATTTATTAGACAGACAAAACATTTTGCTCTGGCCAGTCTCTAGTTTATTTTTTGCTTGTTACCTTCAAGTACTACTTTCCCTATATCTCTGAGCTTTTTCCTATAGACATCCAAGTATCACTCCCCCAACTCTAACTTATAGATATGCAGAAGTCGAGATAATGTTTAAAACCTCACTTGATAGGATAATGCTGATGAATCATCTTCCAAAGACCAACTGGTCTTTGTGGCAATCATTTGATGCATCCCAGTAGTCCAGTGTCTGGTTCTCCAAATAACATCCAATTAAACCAAAATTAAAAAGGTGAATCAGGGGCCTATGACATAGTTCAAATCATAGGTGTGATTTATTTTTAAGACTGCAGAGTGATTTAGAAAGGTAGTTTGGTAGACGCCCTCAGCTTGACAAAGATGTAAGAATCTTAAAAATACTGTCGCATAGTATTCTGACAAATCCAGAACAACTCTAAGTCTAGAAAAACAAGCATATTTTAAAATTAACTTTGAGGGGTGCCTGGGTGGCTCAGTCGGTTAAGCGTCCAACTTCCGCTTAGGTCATGATTTCACCGTCCATGAGTTCGAGCCCCGCGTCGGGCTCTGTGCTGACAGCTCAGAGCCTGGAGCCCGTTTCAGATTCTGTGTCTCCCTCTCTCTCTGCCCCTCCCCTGTTCATGCTCTGTCTCTCTGTCTCAAAAATAAATAAACGTTAAAAAAATTTTAAAAAAAAATTTAAAAAATTAACTTTGAGTCTGGCTTTTGTTGAATGAAGTTAGAGTCATAGGAAACCAGTTTTCCAAAGATATGTATTACAGAATATGTTGCAACTTATACCAAATTTATTGAGATTTTTCAAACTGCAAGATATTTTTTAAGCTCCCAAATTTCTATGGGTAGAAAGCTGCTTAGCTGCCAAAATAGTCCATCTCATACAAAAAAACGAAGGACATTACATAAGTTGAAATCAAGAGTCTAGATGGTAAAGTCAAGAGCCATGGAGAACAAAGGGATCCCCAGGGGTTAGTAGAAAACAATGGACCAAGGAACCATTTCCACAGAGCGGAAATGGACACTAACTGAGGAGCATTTCTTCTCCATGGATCAGGGCAGCAATGTTTATCCAGTGAAATTTCAGAATTGCAACAGAGCAGTGACTGTGCATGCTTCTCGTGTGGCTCTTTGACAACTGCAATATATTTTCTGGCTATGCAATCCGCATCTCACCACTGCATATTGGGTGGGGTGGGAAAGGGGCAGATAACTTGTCTTTTTAGTTAATAGATCTCTAAAATATGGAGAGATTTGTCTGGACATAATATGGGTCATACAGTTCTGGGCTTTGTACCTGATGCCATAATTAAATGAGTCTTTTGGGAATCCTTGAGTACAACAGAAGCACATTTCACATGTGAGAGGAATGTGAAACACCATGGCAGACGGGCAGACTGTAACAGAATGCAAAAAAAATGGCCATAAATTATTCTCTTCCCCAAATTCGTGCCTCTTTGCAATTTGCAATGTCATTTTTCAGCTACTTCCATCAAAAGATGGAAACTATTTCTTCATCCTGTAAGCTGGACTGGACTTTTTATCTCTTTGGCAAGTAAATCAAATGTAGGGGAAGCAACATGACATCAGTTCTGAAGCCAGGCCTCAAGACACTTTGCACACTTTTGTTTACACTTTTGGAACTCCACTGAGTTACCATGCGAACAACCCTAGCTGAATGTGTTGCATGAGTGACACATTATCTACACACCCCTATTTTAGTTGCAGCTAACTTCTGGCCAGTTCCCAGAAGCAGAGCTACTTAATTTGACAAGGCAACTGCAGATGTATCAGTGATCCCAGCCATGACCAGAATTGCCAGTGGAGTCAAGACTCAATAACTTCTGGCCATGATAAGTGGTTATTGTGAGATGTCACAAAGTTACTCTTTTAGGGTTTCTGGATCCAATTCCAATGTCAGAAAGTTGCCCCAACATACAAGACCAAGCAATTCTCAGACACCAGCTGAGAATTGAATTCAATTCTGACACTACCCAGAAATAGCATCAGATTCCACAGGTTAAACATTTAGTCTTACAGATTGCTCTCCACCCCCCAATGTCAGACACCAGTCACAAAGCTCTGTCTTTTACCTGTGTTTCTGACCAACTGGCTACAGATTAGAGGTTTCAACAACCTCTCCTTAGGTTCAATTAATTTGCAAGATCAGCTTACAGAACTTGAGGAAACACTTACGAATGCCAGGTTATTAAAGGGTATGATAAAGGTTATGAATCAATAGCCAGATGGAGAGATCCATAGAGCAACATCCTAAATAAAGGAGCTTCTGCTATTGTAGAGCTTGGGGACTGGCTCCATGGCATGTGGAAGCATTCTGGTTTTCTGAGCATGGAAGCTCTCCAAAAAGGGACCAAAGGCTGTCTTCTTGTTTCTTTATGGAGGCTCCATTACATAGTCATGATTGACTAAGTCATTGGCCATTGGCTGATTCAACCTCCAGCCCTTCTTCTACCCCTGATTTCCAGGGAGGGACCAAAATTTCCAAATCTCTAATCACAGAGCTGATACCCCTGGCAACCAGTCCCCACCTTTAGGTGGGGTTCAAAGGTCACCTTCATTAATAACAAGATGCCCATTTCACCTTTATGGCTTTGAAGCAATTTCAGGAACTGTGGGTGAGGATCAGCTATATCTGAATAATTTGAATGAGCAAATATATATTTCTATAAATTACTATATCACAGTTACTAAAACAACAACAACAACCACACACACACACACACACACACACACACACACACACAAAACTAATACACAGTATTCTTGGACAACTCAAGAGAATCAGTGATAAGTATAATACAAATGATAAAATAATTCAGCATGGTGGCAGAATATAAAATAAACAGACAAAAATCAACACATTTAATACATATAAAAAACAAAAATTTAAAGATTATAAGTGAGGAGAAAATATTTTTTATCTTATATTAGTTATAAATGGCTAAAATACTTAGATAAATGTAATAAGAAATGTGAAAACCTGCTGGTGAAAACTTAAAAATTCAAGCAATAACCTGCACAAATGGAGAGGCAATTACTGTTTTTGGAAAAGATGGCTCACTGAAGATGTTGGTTCCTCCTAAGTAATCAATCAATTTAATGCCATTTCAATAAAAATACCAATGTCAGAGCTTAGACAAGTTACTTCTGAAGTTTATATGAAAAATAAGTTTACATGGAAAATAAGCTTCCAATTATATCTAAAAATTCAAAGAAACAAGAGCAATAAAAGGTTAGCTAATTAATATGATACAAATCCTCTATAATTAAAAGCATAGTAGCACATGCAAATCAATGTTTATATGGCATTTTAATACACAATAAAGGAAGCATCTCATACATAAGTTAGGAATATAGTGGTTTTTAAAATATGTAAAGTTTGAAAACTTAAAGAGCCAACTAGACAAAGGTAAGAATGAATCCACATCTGATGCCATTCCCTAGAGTAATTTCCAAATGTATCTGAGATATAAATGCAAAGCATGATTCTACTTATATGAGATATTTAAAATAGTCAAATTCATAGGAGAGTGGAAGAATGGCATAAAGTTTCAGTTAAGCAAGATGAATAAGCTCTAGACATGTGTGTGCTATGCAATAATTTTAACCTATAGTTCAAAACACTGTATTGTACATTTTAAATTTTATTGAGAGAGTAGATCTCAGGTTCTGTTTTTAGCATAGAAAAATATAATTTTTTTTAATGTAAAGCAAAAAAAAATAGTAATTTATAACCTGGATGGGAAAGGCATTTTAATATTCTGTTAAAATCCAGAAGCAATAAAAGAACAGATGGCTAATTGAAACAATTAAAACGGTCTTTTTCATAGGGAAAAGAAGGCATAAGCAAAGTCAAAAGAAAACAGAGAGAAAAATATTTTCAGCCAATATAACATAAAAAGTAGATGAAAAAGCTAATTTACTTAATATATGAGATTTTTAAAAAGAAAATAAAATAATAAAACCAAGCCCCAAATCAAAAATTCTGCTCAAAAAGTCAATCCTCATGAAGATATAATTCACAAAGTAAGATTTATAGTCATTAACATGTAAAAACATATACAACTTTACTCATAATAAAATGCACAGAGTAAAATTAGACTCAGATACCATTTCTCTTGAAATTTTCAAAAAATTTAAAGCTACAGATCACACAGTCAGCAAGGCTGTGAGGAAAGCAGTAGTAATTTGTTGCCAAGAGAGTGCAGAGAAGTGGACCACACCCATGGCAGGGAATTTGGCAATTAATACAAAATTACCCTGTCTTACTCCTAAAAGCTCATCCTAAGTATATACCCCACATTATGGAATCATGTATGCACAAAGTTATTTGCAATGATATTATATGTAAAAGCAAATATTGGAAAAATATTAATGCTCATCCACAGGAGCCTAGGTACAAGCACTATGACAGGTATCTTACAATAAAGAAATACACTAATGTGAAAATAATTGGAAAGATCCACATGATCTGATTTGGAGTGATTTCCAGGATACGATGTTAAATTAATAAAAATACTTAAACATGAGAGAAAGCCCCATTATATCTCTGTATTTTCGTTCATTGAAACATCCCCTATATCTTTAAATAAATTTCCCTATTAAGTTTAAATCATTTCACATGAGCTTTAGTACTTGCAATCAAACATACTAAGAAAATTTTCAGTGTCTAGAATGATACACACTTTCACATTTTTCATTCTTCAAGGTAAGGTGAAATCAAAAACAGAACTTTAAGAAATCCCCTTCTCAATCTGATAACAGCTCCAACACCCTCAAGGGCATTCAGTGTTGAAGGAAGCAATTTTCTTCTTTTTTAATCTAATTTTCTCTTATTTTCCTTATCACTTCCCTTGTGCACTCTGTGTCCACCTTGCCAAGTGCCAACATTTACATGAATGTCTGAGTGTCAAGTGATGGGAGCAAGGTAAATAAAACATTACACTCTCCAGCAAGCCTGTCTGCATATTAATGGTGAAAGAAGTAGCTAAGATTTACTAAGAAACAACATAATTATTTTCTAAAATATAAGGCTTCCTGAAGTTACATTGGAAAAGAAAAAATAAAATGTGTCTTGTGAGATTATTTTTTTAAAGGAATCAGAGTTTGCTGATGGAAAATGGAATGTTTTTGAAGAATAATGTTATAGCAGTGAAAAAATAGTTGCAAAAAAAAAAGAATGATAATGCTACCTATCTCAAATTATTATGGCAATGATGGTTTACGTTGACATTGCCCCTACCACCTCTCAGCCGAAAGCAATGGTCAGATGGAAGAGGTGATTAGAGGAACCTGACCCTGTAATGTCTAATGAGACATTAATGAGGCAGTTCAAATTTCTACGTTAAAAACAATTGGGGTTATATCACATCCTCAGTTGGTAGAAAGAAAACAACTACAGAGTTGTCAAGGGAATTAACTCCTTTTATGTGGCGACATTCAGCCAAGGTCACACTCAAGCACACTTTTAGTAAATTCCCCAAGTTTTCCCACTCTTTTCCAATTTTCCACTGTTTCTCTACTACAGTAGTTGCGGTTTTCAAAAATCATCAGGGGAAATTTTGAATTCATGAGTTTTGGAAAGAAAGTTAGCTTCCGCATATTCCTAAGAATGTGATTTTGAGTGATTTTATGTCCCCTTGCAGTTTTAAATCTTTTAGAAAATGTCTAGGGAATACTGCTCAGTAACACTTTACTTCTTTTACAGCATTCACACTTTTGTTTATACAAACTATATGCAAAGAAACTTCATTAGGAAATTATTCAGCAGGTTTTTTGGCTATTTCCCATTTGGGGGCAATAGTAGAAAAAAGGTTTCCTAAAGAATGCAAGACAGTCAAAGGACTTTCAGAAGAAAATGAACACTTCTGGCATATTTTGTAAATGTGATTTATTGGCAAGCATAATTGTCATTTTAGTATTCACACCTATTTGGTGTTCTATGAAAGTTTAAAAACCAAGAAAAATGAAAAAGAAAAATTATTATTGTGGACAAAAACAATGAATGAGAAAAGAATGCAGTGCTAGGTATGAAAAGATTTGCCTTTCTACATTTTCATTATTTATTTAGGAAAAATTTTTTAATGTTTTATTTTTTTATTTTTGAGAGAGAGCATGAGTCAGGGAGGGGCAGAGAGAGAGGGAGACACAGAATCTGAAGCAGGCTCCAGGCTGTCAGCACAGAGCCCTTTGCGGGGTTCAAACCCACTACCACGACCTAAGCAGAAGTCAGATGCTTACCTAAGTAACTCACCTAGGCACACCTACATTTTCATAATTTAATCTCAGATATTCTAAAAATGTAAGGTGTTATTTTTTTTAATGCTGTTTGTTTTTATGACATTTAATTGACTTGAGAGTGTTTGTGTATAAACATTCTCTATCTTCTCTATTAAAATATTTATTTGTTACATTATTATCCCCAAGCAGCAAACACTGCCTCATGAAAAATCCAATTTTCTGTATTAACAAAGTGAAAAATCATCAAAGTTTGGTTTTAAATATTTAATCATTTTTAGTACTTAAAGGTTCAAGATATTAAGGGAACATTTGAACTTAACTTTTTAAAAAAGTGCTTATTTTTCTGACTTGAAAAGTAGTATCTGTATTTTATTTTTAAAAAAAATTTAATCTTTATTTATCTTTGAGAGAGAGAGAGAGACAGAGTGTGAGCAGAGGAGGGGCAGAGTGAGAGGGAGACACAGAATCTGAAGCAGGTTCCAGGTTCTGAGCTGTCAGCACAGAGCCCGATGCGGGGCTCAAACTCACAAACTGCAAGTTCGTGACCTGAGCTGAAGTTGGATGCTTAACCGACTGAGCCACCCAGGCGCCTCTGTATTTTATTTTTAATGAGTAGTCTAGCCTGTGCTTATAATTATATCATCTCTTAAAAACTGAAAGCAAATGTATTTAACAATTTCTGCAGTGACTGACGTAAGTGAATTCAGATGGGGTTATCCTAAATGTAAATCTATAATGATAGAGAGTTCTGCAGTTGTCCAGATTTCTTGCCGTTCTCCCGTAGCTAACTTATGATAAGAAATCGAATCTAATTTTACAGTTTGATGAGAAAAATGTGGCTACCCTAGAGAAAAAGTAAACACTTTAATTAGCCTGAGTCTCAGTGCATCCTTGGTTCCCAATGGCACTGAGCAATACAAGGTATTCTCAGTTCTCTATGCTCCTGGTTTCATTTATAATGAACATGAAGTGGGAAGGGAGCTACTATGAGGGTCAGCAGATACTTCTATGGTCTAATCACCAACTGAAATTTTCTCACTTTGCTCAAGACTATGTTGCTTCTATGGAAAGTACTTAATAGCTCCAGGCACAATCCTAGTTGTTCTGAACAGAACTAACTAGTTGCAGAATGAGCATTGTAACTTACAAACCAACACAAACTTTGAGCTATATAAATAAATGTCTTGGTTTTCTGACTGTCATTGAAAGACAAGTGATGTTGGAAGGAACCTAAATAATGTTGATGCCACTTCCTTGGCCTCTCAAAGTAATATCTAGTCACATGAAAATTATTTTAAATCTTTATTAACTGTCTACATTCTGTGCCAAGGTTTCTGATGATTTCTGAAGATCACTCTCAGGATTATGCATGTAAGCTGCGAAATTGTTGTTATAATAGAAATTTCATTGAACCTGTGAAAGTTTTAGTGAGGTGGGCACTTTCCAGAAATACTGTAAATGCAGAAAAGGGTAAGATCCTCCCCTGATGACTTATTGAGTACAGTGCACATAAATTAATCATTGTTGCCTCTGACATGATAAAGTTGTTTGGTACAAATAAGGGCATATATAAAATTGATGGGCAATTTCTTTAGAATTACAATTGAGAAGGGATGAGCTGCCAAGATGCCTTTTAAGAAGCAATCTCACAAATGTTCTCTTGGGCTGAAAATCTTGTCAGAAAATGTTAAACTCAGTCTCTGCTACTTTTTAAAACATGCATATCTAGATTACACATTCAACTGAAATCAGCCAAGAAATGTCACATTTCTATCCTTAATTATCCAAAACAGAATCAATTCAAGTAATATGGAAAGGGCCCCGGAATGGGAATTAGGAGTCTTGAGTTGTTATCTCAGCTCAACCTTTATCACTGTATGATCTTTGCCTGGACCCCAAACCTGTCTGGGCTCCATTCTCTCATCTATGAAGGAGAAGGCATGGTTTAAGTCAATGGTTTTCCACCTCACAGTTGGTTATGAGTTGAATTATGTCCCCCCAAATTCATATATTGAAGTCCTAACCCACACTACTTCAGAATGTGATCTTATTTGGAAATAAGGCCCTTGCAGATGCAATTAGTTGTATTAGGATGAGACCATTACTGGAGTAAGGTGGGCCCCTTGATACAATATAATTGGTTTCAATTGGGAATGACACAGAAAAGTGGGAAAACTACTTAAGCAAGAGGTGAGAATAGACATGTCAGTAAAATGCCAATTTTACTTTGATAAATTAAGATCATGTTTTATGAAAAGCATGACTAACTACTCTTTAATTATAAATAGCACAAATTAAAAAGTGTTTTGGGGACCATACTTACTTTAACTATTAAATGATCACAAGTCATTCTATATAGAGAAGTTTTTTTTTTTTTTTTTTTTTTTGATGGAAGAAAAATCCTAGCATATTTAGACAAAGATAGAACTCTACTGTGGTAGGCTGAATCATGGCCTCCAAAGACTTCTGGGTTCTAAACCTTGGAACTTGTGAATGTTACCTGGCATAGCAACAGGGCCTTTGCTGATATGATTCAAGTTAAGAATATTGCAAAGATTATCATGGAGTATCTTGTTAGGCCCTAAATGTAACTATAAGTGTCTATAAAAGAATGAAGAGGGGGGTGCCTGGGTAGCTCAGTTGGTTAAGTGCCCAACTTCAGCTCAGGTCATGATGTCACAGTTTGTGAGTTGGAGCCCCGTGTTGGGCTCTGTGCTGACAGCTCAACAGCTCTGAGCCTGGAACCTGCTTCATATTCTGTGTCTCCCCCTCTCTCTGCCCCTCCCCTGCTCGCACTCTGCATCTTTCTCTCTCAAAAATAAATACAATTAAAAAAAATGAGAGGGAATCTGATGGTAGAAGAGGTGTAGGAGATGTGATGACTGGACAGGAGATTGGTATGGTCATGAGCCCCAGCATACAGGAGTCCTCCCGAAGCTAGAGAACGGAAGGAAACAGATTCTCCCCTCAGAGCCTCCAAAAGGAACCTGCCCTACTGACACCTTGACTTCAGCCCAGTGGAAATGACTTCGGATTTCTGACCTCCAAAACTTCAAGAGAATAAATTTGTGTTGTTTTAAGCCACTGAAAGTGACAACACCAAGAGGAAAGTAATACATATAACATTTCTCACACTCCTCTCTGAATTAGGTCTTTTCCCAAACTGTATAACTCCTTCTCAGTCTCAGGCAATATAGGCAACTTTTAAGCAGTTGACTCCAATTCTTTATAACCCAATGGGCTACTTAAAAATTAATGAGTCATTAATAGGATAGCTTTTCCTCTCTGCTGTACTGTGAAGGTGGCAGTTTTCCACCTATTTAACCCAAAGTAATGAGACTAGACACATACTGTGTATGTCATGCATTACTAGGAGCACCACGAGTAAGAAATATGGGTGTCATTGATATACTCAATATATAGCGACAAGCTACTACTACTAAAACTGTCATTTAGGTGAAGTGATTTTGTGAAGCCTTTCAAATCATACTACTTATCTTGTACAAACAGATTTAAAATACTCTGAGCCACTGGAAATATATTTATTGAAATAATAGTATTCATTTTCTTTTTCAACCTAAAAATTCCATGCATTTTAAGAAAGCTCAATGAGTTTGGAATCAATAAGAAATACTGGCTATCCAGCTGCTGATTGTTGTTCATAAGAGTCAAAGTGGTTAAAGGAATGTATTTCCAAAAGATGAAAAGCTATTTTGAGGCTTGGCTCTCTTACTCTTGTTGAAATGGTCACTGTAGCAGATAATTCCACTGAGAAAGGGCAAACGGAGATCCATTTTTTTTTTGTTTGAGGAATTTAAGGTCATGCTATAATATTGGATTTGTTGATTTTTTTTTAATGGAGGGAGTTTTATTCTGTTATCATAATAATATCAACACATTATACTAAGAAAAATAACAAAATATGAAAAAGGAACAGATAAAAGGTAAAAACCCATGACAAAAAAAATTTGGAAAACAGGCAGAGGAAAACAGACACATTACAAACAGGGGGAAAAAAGTGCAAAATGATTGCAAACTTCTTGTTGGGAACAAACCAAGGAGAAGTCAATCAAACAATATTCTTAAAGCGATAAAAAACTATGCCAACACAAACTCAACAAAACCTCTCTAAAGGGTCCGTTAATCTTGTGAAAATCTTTCAAAGGCAAAATAAACAAATTATGTGTCCAGCAGACCTGTACTATTAGAAATGTTAAAGGAAGTTCAAGTGTGAAGCAAATGATAGCAGATGCAAATTAGTTCTATGAAAGGAATGAAGAGTTCTGGTAAATGCATGAGAAACAGAAGATAACTGTTTATTCAATTTCCTTAAAAGGTAATTAACCATTTAAAGGAAAAATAACAATATAACATGTGTTTTATAACATATATAGAAGTAGAAAGTATGATGATCGCACAAAAGATGGAAGAGGGTTCTGAAAGAATGTTGCCAAAATTTTGTCACACTATCCTCGAAATAATATTATCCTCTAAATAATATATGGAATATGGCAGAATAATATGATTTAGGGGATCCTGGATAATTTATTATTTATTGTAAGCATGAGAGAAATTACTAAAAGAACACATTAAATTTACATGTGTTATATGTCAAATACATTTCTATTAAAAAAGTCACTAAAATGGAAACAAAGAATAGTAATAATAGTCCAATAGTGAAGGCAAAATTGAATAGTAAAAATAATAGAAGACAAGAAGAGAAAAAGAAGAAGGAATAGATGGAATATATAGAAAACGAGTAGCAAGACAATAGACTTCAACTCCTATGTATTGATAATTACATTAAATAAAAATGGCCTAAATACTGCAAATAAAAATGTATATTCACTGCATTTTTTAATTTTTAACTTTTTAAAATTTTTAACTGCATTAAAAAAAAGCAAGACCATCTATATGCTATTGCAGGAATCATGCTTTAAATTAAAAACATACATATAAGTAAAATTAAAAGAATATGAAATAATATATGATACAAACTCTGATCATGAGAAAGCTGAAATGGCTTCATAAATATCACTCCAAGTAGATCTCAGAAAAAGGAATATTACAAAGGAGAAGGAAACATTTTATAATGTTAAAACCGTTATTATTCATAAATAAATAATTGTAAATGTGTATACCCTCAATAATTGTGTATCAAAGTACATGAGCAGAACAGAACTGAAGAATAAATAAAACTGCCATTGTTACTGAAAATCGCAACACTCTTTTCTCAATAATTTAAAAAATAATTAGACAGAAATTTAGTAGGAGAATACAAGATCTGAATATCACGATCAACCAAATTGACCTAATTATATTTTTAGACCATAACAACACTTTTAAAAGACTCTATTACTAAAACTCATTCAAAAACAAATACAAATCTCAATTGCCTGTTAATATATTAGAGAATATATTAAAGACGTTCACAATGAATAAACCTGGGCACAATGTTAACCCTAAACTCAGATAGCTTTACTAGAATACTCTATCTAATATTTAAGAGATAAACCAATCCTACAAAAAAATCTTTCATAAAAAAGAGAATATTCTCTGACTTATTTATTAGGTCAGCATTATCCTAACACCAAAAACAGGCAAAGACAGTATAAGAAAAAAAAAATTTTAAACTAACTTCCTCATGAATATAGATTCAAATATTCTTAGCAAAGTAATAGCAAATTGAATCCAGCCAAGTGGAATTTATCCATGCAGTGAAAGGTCAGTTTGGCATAAGAAAACCAAATCAATTTAATTTACCCCATTAACAGAATAAAGGAGAAAAGTCATATTATAATTTCAACTGATGCAGAGAAAGCATTTATCAAAATTATAAACCCATTTATGATAAAGTCTCAGAAAACTAGGAAAACCAAAAACATCTATCAAGCAAAAATAACCAACATCTATTTAATGATAAAGTAGTGAAAGCTTTCCCTCTATGACTGAAACACGGCAATTGGATTGTTATCCATTTGAAAAAAAAATTATCTTTATCTTATGTCAGACTCTGTACCCCCCCAAAAAAACAAAACAGAACAAAAACAAACAAACAAACAAAAAACAACCTCTAAATCATATTCTAAAACACTGTTAAAACTATAAAAACTTTTGTTGGAACACATAGGACATTATTTTTGCAAAGTCTGATTAGGCAAATATTCTTAAATAGTATGTAAATCTTAAAAGATAAAAACCGCATTAATTTGTTTCAAAATTTAAACTTCTCTTTAAAAGCCACTAGTAAGGAAATTAAAAGGCTAGCATTTACAATACTTATTTCAGCTGTGAAACTAATATCTAAGAATATACATATTTTATCTTCCATAGCTCAAAAATAAGAAAGCAAACAACCCAGTTGAAAAAAAATTCAAAAAGACAACCAAGGAATATTTTGAGGGTTATTTTTATGTGGATAAAATATTTTCATGTGTGAATATATTTTTACAGTGATACAACCCTTTTATATATTGATTCTGGAACAGGTTCTACAAACCCATGCCTTTGTCTAAATTCACGGAACTTAGAGCAAGTAAATTTTACTGTATTTAACTTGCTAAAAATATTTGAATAGGCAGTTCCAAAAAGAGATATGTAAACCAGTAACAAAAGATGTGCAACATCATTACAGTCAGGAAAATGCAAATTAAAACTACTCTACACCCATTATCATGGCTGAAATTTAAAGGGCTGAAAACATCTAGTGTTATCCGAAATGGCGTGGAGCAACTGGAATTTTCATTCTCTGAAGTTCCAAACATAAAATGGTACAACACTTTAGAAAATAGGTGATTTCACACAGAATTACATATACACTTACCACATGGCACGGTAGTTCAGCTCAGAAGCATTTCCTCAAGAGAAATAAAAACCTACATTTAAAGAAACTCAAATTTAAATACTGTCCCTATGGACTAGTGAATGGATAAACAAATTGTGGTCTATCTATACAATGGCATACAAGTTGGCAAATTAAAACTAACAATGTAGGGAGAGGTCGGAAGATGGCGGCGTCGGAGGACACTGGGCTCACCGCGCGTCCTGCTGATCACTTAGATTCCACCTACACCTGCCTAAATAACCCAGAAAACCGCGAGAGGATTAGCAGAACGGAGTCTCCTGAGCAGAGCGCAGATGAGAGGCCCATGGAAGAGGGTAGGAAGGGCGGAGAGGCAGTGCGCGCTCCACGGACTGGCGGGAGGGAGCCAGGGCTGAGGGGCAGCCTGCAGAGCCCCAGAGCCCCAGAGTCTGGCTGGCAAAAGCGGAGGGGCCTGACGGACTGTGTTCCGACAGCAAGCACGACTTAGCGTCTGGGAAGTCATAAATTAACAGCTCTGCTCGGGAAGCAGGAAGGCTGGAGGGCAAAGGGAGGGAGAGCTGCTGAGCCCCCGGACTACAGAGCTCAGTTTGGTGGGGAACAAAGGTGCTCGCCAGCGCCATCTCCCTCGCCCATCCCCCAGCCAAAATCCCAAAGGGAACCAGTTACTGCCAGGGAACTTGCTCGCTCCACACAACACCCAACTCTGTGCTTCTGCGGAGCCAAAGCTCCGGCAGCAGATCTGACTCCCTCCCGCTGCCACAGGGCCCCTCCTGAAGTGGATCACCCAAGGAGAAGCGATCTAAGCCTGCCCCTCCTGCCCCCGTGCACCTTGCCTACCCACCCCAGCTAATACACCAGATCCCCAGCACCACAAGCCTGGCAGTGTGCAAGAAGCCCAGACGGGCCATGCCACCCCACAGTGAATCCCGCCCCTAGGAGAGGGGAAGAGAAGGCACACACCAGTCTGATTGTGGCCCCAGTGGTGGGCTGGGGGCAGACATCAGGTCTGACTGCAGCCCTGCCCACCAACTCCAGTTATACACCACAGCACAGGGGAAGTGCCCTGCAGGTCCTCACCACTCCAGGGACTATCCAAAATGACCAAACGGAAGAATTCCCCTCAGAAGAATCTCCAGGAAATAACAACAGCTAATGAGCTGATCAAAAAGGATTTAAATAATATAACAGAAAGTGAATTTAGAATAATAGTCATAAAATTAATCACTGGGCTTGAAAACAGTATACAGGACAGCAGAGAATCTCTTGCTACAGAGATCAAGGGACTCAGGAACAGTCACGAGGAGCTGAAAAACGCTTTAAACAAAATGCATAACAAAATGGAAACCACGACGGCTCGGATTGAAGAGGCAGAGGAGAGAATAGGTGAACTAGAAGATAAAGTTATGGAAAAAGAGGAAGCTGAGAGAAAGAGAGATAAAAAAATCCAGGAGTATGAGGGGAAAATTAGAGAACTAAGTGATACACTAAAAAGAAATAATATACACATAATTCGTATCCCAGAGGAGGAAGAGAGAGGGAAAGGTTCTGAAGGGGTACTTGAAGAAATAATAGCTGAGAACTTCCCTGAACTGGGGAAGGAAAATTGCATTGAAATCCAAGAGGCACAGAGAACTCCCTTCTGACTTAACTTGAATCGATCTACTGCACGACATATCATAGTGAAACTGGCAAGATACAAGGATAAAGAGAAGATTCTGAAAGCAGCAAGGGGTAAACGTACCCTCACATATAAAGGGAGACCTATAAGACTCCTGACTGATCTCTCTTTTGAAACTTGGCAGGCCAGAAATGATTGGCACGAGATTTTCAGGGTGCTAGACAGAAAAAATATGCAGCCGAGAATCCTTTATCCAGCAAGTCTGTCATTTAGAATAGAAGGAGACATAAAAGTCTTCCCAAACAAACAAAAACTGAAGGAATTTGTCACCACTAAACTAGCCCTACAAGAGATCCTAAGGGGGATCCTGTGAGACAAAGTCCCAGAGACATCACTATAAGCATAAAACATACAGACATCACAATGACTCTAAACCCGTATTTTTCTATAATAACACTGAATGTAAATGGATTAAATGCACCAACCAAAAGACATAGGGTATCAGAATGGATAAAAAAACAAGACCCATCTATTGGCTGTCTACAAGAGACTCATTTTAGACCTGAGGACACCTTTAGATTGAGAGTGAGGGGATGGAGAACTATTTATCATGCTACTGGAAGCCAAAAGAAAGCTGGAGTAGCCATACTTACATCAGACAAACTAGACTTTAAATTAAAGGCTGTAACAAGAGATGAAGAAGGACATTATATAATAGTTACAGGGTCTATCCACCAGGAAGAGCTAACAATTATAAATGTCTATGCGCCGAATACCAGAGTCCCCAAATATATAAAACAATTACTCATAAACATAAGCAACCTTATTGATAAGAATGTGGTAATTGCAGGGGACTTTAACACTCCACTTACAGAAATGGATAGATCATCTAGACACATGGTCAATAAAGACACAAGGGCCCTGAAAGATACATTGGATCAGATGGACTTGACAGATATATTTAGAACTCTGCATCCCAAAGCAACAGAATATACTTTCTTCTCGAGTGCACATGGAACATTCTCCAAGATAGATCATATACTGGGTCACAAAACAGCCCTTCATAAGTTTACAAGAATTGAAATTATACCATGCATACTTTCAGACCACAATGCTATGAAGCTTGAAATCAACCAGGGGAGAAAGTCTGGAAAACCTCCAAAAGCATGGAAGTTAAAGAACACCCGACTAAAGAATGAGTGGGTCAACCAGGCAATTAGAGAAGAAATTAAAAAATACATGGAAACAAATGAAAATGAAAATACAACAATCCAGATGCTTTGGGATGCAGCGAAGGCAGTCCTGAGAGGAAAATACGTCACAATCCAGGCCTATCTCAAGAAACAAGAAAAATCCCAAATACAAAATCTAATAGCACACCTAAAGGAACAGAAGCAGAACAGCAAAGTCAGGCTAAACCCAGCAGAAGAAGAGAAATAATAAAGATCAGAGCAGAAATAAACAATATAGAATCTAAAAAAAACTGTAGAGCAGATCAACGAAACCAAGAGTTGGTTTTTTGAAAAAATAACCAAAATTGACAAACCTCTAGCCAGGCTTCTCAAAAAGAAAAGGGACATGACCCAAATAGGTAAAATCATGAATGAAAATGGAATTATTACAACCAATCCCTCAGAGATACAAACAATTATCAGGGAATACTATGAAAAATTATATGCCAACAAATTGGACAACCTGGAAGAAATGGACAAATTCCTAAACACCCACACTCTTCCAAAACTCAATCAGGAGGAAATAGGAAGCTTGAACAGACCCATAACCAGTGAAGAAATTGAATCGGTTATCAAAAATCTCCCAACAAATAAGAGTCCAGGACCAGATGGCTTCCCAGGGGAGTTCTACCAGACCTTTAAAGCAGAGATAATACCTATCCTTCTCAAGCTATTCCAAGAAATAGAAAGGGAAGGAAAACTTCCAGACTCATTCTACAAAGCCAGTATTACTTTGATTCCTAAACCAGACAGAGACCTAGTAAAAAAAGAGAACTACAGGCCAATATCCCTGATGAATATGGATGCAAAAATTCTCAATAAGATACTAGCAAATCGAATTCAACGGCATATAAAAAGAATTATTCACCATGATCAAGTGGGATTCATTCCTGGGATGCAGGGCTGGTTCAACATTCGCAAATCAATCAACGTGATACATCACATTAATAAAAAAAAAAAAAGAGAAGAACCATATGATCCTGTCAATCGATGCAGAAAAGGCCTTTGACAAAATCCAGCACCCTTTCTTAATAAAAACCCTTGAGAAAGTCGGGATAGAAGGAACATACTTAAAGATCATAAAAGCCATTTATGAAAAGCCCACAGCTAACATCATCCTCAATGGGGAAAAACTGAGAGCTTTTTCCCTGAGATCAGGAACACGACAGGGATGCCCACTCTCACCGCTGTTGTTTAACATACTGCTGGAAGTTCTAGCATCAGCAATCAGACAACAAAAGGAAATCAAAGGCATCCAAATTGGCAAAGATGAAGTCAAGCTTTTGCTTTTTGCAGATGACATGATATTATACATGGAAAATCCGATAGACTCCACCAAAAGTCTGCTAGAACTGATACAGGAATTCAGCAAAGTTGCAGGATACAAAATCGATGTACAGAAATCAGTTGCATTCTTATACACTAACAATGAAGCAACAGAAAGACAAATAAAGAAACTGATCCCATTCACAATTGCACCAAGAAGCATAAAATACCTAGGAATAAATCTAACCAAAGATGCAAAAGATCTGTATGCTGAAAACTATAGAAAGCTTATGAAGGAAATTGAAGAAGATATAAAGAAATGGAAAGACATTCCCTGCTCATGGATTGGAAAAATAAATATTGTCAAAATGTCAATACTACCCAAAGCTATCTACACATTCAATGCAATCCCAATCAAAATTGCACCAGCATTCTTCTCGAAACTAGAACAAGCCATCCTAAAATTCATATGGAACCACAAAAGGCCCCGAATAGCCAAAGTAAATTTGAAGAAGAAGACCAAAGCAGGAGGCATCACAATCCCAGACTTTAGCCTCTACTACAAAGCTGTCATCATCAAGACAGCATGGTATTGGCACAAAAACAGACACATAGACCAATGGAATAGAATAGAAACCCCAGAACTAGACCCACAAACG
The DNA here is from genome assembly GCF_018350175.1 of Felis catus. Classification (NCBI taxonomy): domain Eukaryota; kingdom Metazoa; phylum Chordata; class Mammalia; order Carnivora; family Felidae; genus Felis; species Felis catus. The sequence continues at coordinate 75,739,675 of NC_058370.1, forward strand.
TATGGCCAACTCATCTTTGACAAAGCAGGAAAGAACATCCAATGGAAAAAAGACAGCCTCTTTAACAAATGGTGCTGGGAGAACTGGACAGCAACATGCAGAAGGTTGAAACTAGACCACTTTCTCACACCATTCACAAAAATAAACTCAAAATGGATAAAGGACCTGAATGTGAGACAGGAAACCATCAAAACCCTAGAGGAGAAAGCAGGAAAAGACCTCTCTACCTCAGCTGTAGCAATCTCTTACTCGACACATCCCCAAAGGCAAGAGAATTAAAAGCAAAAGTGAATTACTGGGACCTTATGAAGATAAAAAGCTTCCGCACAGCAAAGGAAACAACCAACAAAACTAAAAGGCAACCAACGGAATGGGAAAAGATATTTGCAAATGACTTATCAGACAAAGGGCTAGTATCCAAAATCTATAAAGAGCTCACCAAACTCCACACCCGAAAAACAAATAACCCAGTGAAGAAATGGGCAGAAAACATGAATAGACACTTCTCTAAAGAAGACATCCGGATGGCCAACAGGCACATGAAAAGATGTTCAACGTCGCTCCTTATCAGGGAAATACAAATCAAAACCACAGTCAGATATCACCTCACGCCAGTCAGAGTGGCCAAAATGAACAAATCAGGAGACTCTAGATGCTGGAGAGGATGTGGAGAAACGGGAACCCTCTTGCACTGTTGGTGGGAATGCAAATTGGTGCAGCCGCTCTGGAAAGCAGTGTGGAGGTTCCTCAGAAAATTAAAAATAGACCTATCCTATGACCCAGCAATAGCACTGCTAGGAATTTATCCAAGGGATACAGGAGTACTGATGCATAAGGCCACTTGTACCCCAATGTTTATAGCAGCACTCTCAACAATAGCCAAATTGTGGAAAGAGCCTAAGTGTCCATCAACTGATGAATGGATAAAGAAATTGTGGTTTATATACACAATGGAATACTACTTGGCAATGAGAAAGAATGAAATATGGCCTTTTGTAGCAACGTGGATGGAACTGGAGAGTGTGATGCTAAGTGAAATAAGCCATACAGAGAAAGACAGATACCATATGGTTTCACTCTTATGTGGATCTTGAGAAACTTAACAGAAACCCATGGGGGAGGGGAAGGAAAAAAAAACAAAAAAAGAGGTTAGAGTGGGAGAGAGCCAAAGCATAAGAGACTGTTAAAAACTGAGAACAAACTGAGGGTTGATGGGGGTGGGAGGGAGGGGAGGGTGGGTGATGGGTATTGAGGAGGGCACCTTTTGGGATGAGCACTGGGTGTTGTATGGAAACCAATTTGACAATAAATTTCACATATTGAAAAATAAATAAATAAATAAATAAATAAATAAATAAATAAATAAATAAAATAAAAAGTAAATAAAAAAATAAAAATAACAATGTATAATTTATGTATGCATATCCACTAAAATTTTGTTCTAGTAGAAGCCAGAAGCAATGGAGTCCATAATGTAACATTTCATTTGTATGAAATGGAAAAAACGAATTTGTAGTGATACAAAGCAGATTGATGATTGCTAGGAAGCCAGTGATGGGGGAGCAGGGTAGGAAATGGGGCTTGAGGGATAGCAGCAAAAGGGCACAGGAAAACTCTCTGGGTGATAAAAATATTCTGTATCCTGATTGTGGTGGTAGTTATAGGGGAGTCACTTGTTCTGCATGCTTTCTATGTTTAGATAAAATACCTACCTAAATATACAAAAGATGCAGAAAACCAAAATGATATTTTAACCGGTATTACTGAGGTATGTAAGCCCATTTCTATCACAGGAAATGATATATAGCTCTTTACATGTAATGACATTGAAAATTAACTTCTAAGATTGTTAATTTAATTTTTAGTATTTCTGCAATGGAAACTATGAGCAACGTCATGTCTTATATACTAAGTTTTTCTTTCCCTCTGCTTCTCTGGCAAAGGGAACTAGGGATGATATTTAATCAAAGTATCTACTGCAGTGGCTCCAGTGAGTAGCTACCCACCACTAACGTGTGACTGAGTTTGAGCCTTTAAATCTTTCACTAGATGAAGTATCGCGCACAAGTCTCGTCACACACAAAAAATTCATATTCACTGGATAAAATGGGATACGGAGAGGTTTTCATGTGTGGATACTATTGCCTTAAAAAAAAATCCAGCTACAAAGACCTCTAAGAATCCAGGAAATCCTGCTGGATGACCTTGTTTTGAGCAGTATACACTGAGTTCTTTTAAGCTGTTTTCATTGATAGGTTCTTTCTCCACCTTTACCTTATTGAGTGGAAGGCCTATTGAAATTGGATAATGACAGTCACTGCTTCCTGACAATTGAACAGCAGTAAGACAAAAGGGAAATAGAAATGGGCTAGGGTGATGGCAGCCAGGCATTTACTTGTCAAAGAATATTGTGAGACAGGTTTTTGTAAGATTTCAGCTTGCTGTAGGCATCAGTGCTTGGAAGGCACCGGGACATATTTGTTCAATGCTAGTTTTGCTTTTAGAAAATATTCTAATATTTTAATAAATACAGCCTAAATTTAGTGACTAGAGAGCAATAAAGGGAAATCAGGACTGTGCTTGTTTTGGGTCATTGGGTTTATGGGTGATTTTATTCAATATCATGAATATACGTTTAGACCTCAACACCTATCAGAGGAAGAAAAAAAAAAAGCAACCAAACAAATAAGCATAGTTGCCTTAAAGGACTAAAATTAGCTGGTCTTGCTTCTGGAAAAATGTGGATATTTTTAAACCCATCTAAATTCATTCACCTCCTATTCTGTTTGAAAAAATATATGGATTTTTAAAGATACACAAAATCTTGCATCAGTGTTAGATGCCTCTGAAGAGAAACATCCAAGTAAATGCACAAACTTTGGGGAAGTTTTTTGTTTGTTTGTTTTGTTTTTGTTTTTGCTTTTTTTTTTTTTTTTTTTTTTTTTTTTTTTTTCTACATGAAGTACAGATTCAATGAGATTAGAAGATTTATAAAAAGAGGGCACCTGGGTGGCTCAGTTGTTAAGTGTCTGACTTAGGCTCAGGCCATGATCTCGCAGTTTGTGAGTTCAGGCCCCGCGTCAGGCTCTGTGCTGACAGCTCAGAGCCTGGAGCCTGCTTTGGATTCTGTGTCTCCCTTTCTCTCTGCCTCTCCCCCACTCACACTCTGTCTCTCTCTCAAGAAATAAACATTAAAAAAAATTTTAAAGAAGATTTATAAAAAGTATTTGTCAAAAAACACATTTGTCAAGGAGTGACCTAGCCTTTCGAAAGGGGGGAAAAAAAAGGAAATTGAAGGGTGTTTTTTATACCAAATAGGCACTGCAGGTTGGAGGGATGAATGGTGACGATGAAGAGGGGTTGAGAGAATGACAGAAAACTTGCTGTAATTTGGCAGAATTAAAAAATAAGTGGTGGGTGATAGGAGCTCATAAAATTGTAAATATCGCGGGTTGGTGATGAGGATGTCATTTCAAAGTGAGTAGGTGCCGGTGGTCTCTGGTCCAGTACGAAGTCCCACAGAGCAGTAAGCCCTTTGCTGTGCTATAAGATGGAGTGGGAGCTTTGGAGTTGGGTTTCCCTAGGGACTGTAGTGTCATCCTTCACAGGCACAATGCTTAGCAACTTAAGGGAGGCCAAAGAAGTACCAGACCACAGAACTACTTCCTGTCTACACAGGCACAGCATCTTTGATATTGAGTCTTGTCCTATGACCCATTTTTATGCACAAGACAAACCCCATTCCTCTGGCAGCAAAAAAAAAAAAGCAAGACAGGCAATTAAGGGAGCATAATGTCATCATACCTATCATAGTATAAAATATTAACCCCGAGAGAGAGCTCTACTTTTGTCACAGTACTGGAATTTCCTCCCAAGTAACCAGACCTCCCAGGTGGAAAAGTAAAGAAAACCTGATGCATGTCACATTTAGTGTATTTACACTGACTCAACAAGCCACCTGGAAACACAGAAGTACACATTAGCGTAAAGTCCAGGAATAACAATGCTATATATTCTTTCAGTTTTTAGTTGACCTCCCATGTCTGTTCTCTCTCTGTGTAAACTTCAAATCCTTTCCAAACTGAAGATACCTAAAAGCATCTCTACTGCAGAATTAGCAAGAAGCACAAACCACCGAGGAAATTGTTGACAAATCTGACTCATTAAACCTCGACTCTCCAATAATAAAAAAGATTTCATAAAAAAAAATTAAATGAGGGGCGCCTGGGTGGCTCAGTTGACCTAACATCTGACTTCAGCTCAGGTCATGATCTCACGGTTCATGAGTTCAAGCCCTACGTTGGGCTCTGTGCCGAAAGCTCAAAGCCTGGAGCTTGCTTCGGATTCTGTGTCTCCCTCTCTCTGCCCTTCCCCTGCTGGCATTCTGTCTCACTCTGTCTCAAAAATAAATACAATTTTTTTACAAAAGATTAAATGATAAATCAGAAAAAGGATTTGTATATAGAATTTTAATTCTTCTAAATCATGACCTAGGGGGTCTAATGTTCCCCCCAGTTCAACTAAACTTATGATAGGTTGCTTTCTGACTATAGGAACCTGATTTCCCTTTTCTTAGAACATTACTTTAGAAAATTTGCCATTGTAAACTCTTTCTCTGCCTCTTTGAGATAAAAATCTTCCCCATCCTCTTTCAGTTGTACCAGGGATGTCTTTCTCAAAGACAGAGATGTCCCTTTGAAATATAATCATGCAAGGAAAGAGCATTTCCTCTATCTCCCAGTCCCTATGGGAAGGTAGGAACCTAACTCCCCTAAGCACCAGTTAGTAAACAGTAATGGCCTAATTACATTGACCAACCCCACCTATAACGCCTTCCAATATTTTTCCACTAGCTCATCCTAGGGCTTAAAATTTCCCCTATTTAAATATTTCAATGGGGTTGAGTTCAGTCTCTTTCCCCTAATGCAGTAGTCTTGAATAAAGTCTTCCTTGCTTTCTTGTCCACTGAAATTTCTCTTTCATAAACCAATATTAAAAAAAAAGGATAAATTTGCACTAAGAAATGGTCAAATGATTTCTTCCAGAGAGTGTGGATTGCTAATAAGCATATGAAATGATGTTCAGTCTCACCAGAGAAATGCAAATTAAAATATCAGTGGCATACAATTTAACAGCCATCAGACCAGCAAAATTTAAAAAGTCTAAAGATACAAATAGCACACAGTTGATTTTAGGGTAAATAGATACAATTCTTTAAAAGTAATTTTACGGGGCGTCTGGGTGGCTCATTCGGTTAAGCGTCCGACTTCGGCTCAGGTCATGATCTCGCGGTCCGTGGGTTCGAGCCTCACGTCGGGCTCTGTGCTGACAGCTCAGAGCCTGGAGCCTGTTTCAGATTCTGTGTCTCCCTCTTTCTCTGACCCTCCCCTGTTCATGCTCTCTCTCTCTCTCTCTCTCTCTGTCTCAAAAATAAATAAACATTAAAAAAATTTTAAACTAATTTTACAATGTTAAACTGAGGTGAAAAAGTCCATTATCTAACACCCCAGCAATTCCACCAGTAGGTATGGCACTAGAGAAATTTCTCACAAGAGAAATGTGGACAAGAAGAAATGTACAAGGTAGGGCACCTCGGTGGCTCAGTCAGTTAAGCATCTGGCTTCTGCCCAGGTCGTGATCTCACAGTTCATGAGTTCAAGCCCCACATCTGACTCTGCTGTCAGCACAGAGCTCACCTCCGATCCTCTACCCGCTTCTCTCTCTGCTCCTTCCCTACTCACGCACTCTCTCTCTCTCTCTCAAAAATAATAAGTAAAAAAAAAATTTAGGGGCTCGTGGGTGGCTCAGTCGGTTGAGCGTTGGACTTCAGCTCAGGTCATGATCTCACAGCTCATGGGTTGAAGCCCCATGTTGGGCTCTGTGCTGACAGCTCAGAGACTGAAGCCTGCTTCAGATTCTGTGTCTCCCTCTCTCTCTGCCCCTCCCCTGCTCACGCTCTGTCTCTCTGTCTTAAAAATAAACATTAAAATTTTTTTCTTTAATTTAAAAAGAAGAAATGTACAAGGAAATTTATTAAGGTATTCTTGATGATAGTCAAAAATTAGGAAAAAAAGCCTAAATGCCCATTAACAGAATAAACTATATATTCGTAGGTTTGAATACTGTTCTAGTTAAAATCAACTACATTTATTAATATATAATTCTTATGTAAATCATAAGAATTGAAAAAAATGAAGGGTAGTTGTATGGTAATAAATATATGGTTTTTTAAAACCTGTCAAGCAATATATTCACACATATACACATACAAAGTAAAATTTACAAACAATAAATTTATTACAATAGTTTAACAATGGTGAAGCACAGCAAAAGATATGAAATTTCAATGATCTTATGTAAATAAAGGAAGACAACCTAAATGACTTTGCTATTGAAAGGAAATCAGTCACCATTCTTGCATTTAGCAAAGACTCAGAGGAAGACAGAGGACTGGGGAAGATTTACAGTTATAAAGAGATAGAGACAGACAGACAGACAAACAGAGGGATAAAGCTTCAGTTATGATCTGGAAACTGCCGGCTTGGGGAAACTGAAGTCAGGCTAACTAAAATCAGGGCATCCATGTCATTGGTTAGGGGAGCATATTTGCTTTTTCCAGTTGGTCCTAAATTGACTGTGAGGGCAAAACTTAGGGAAGCTGTCCATTATCCATCAAGTCCTGGCCATGTGGGGCCACTTGTTATAAGAGTTTTTGTTTGGCTTCCTGGACTGGCCACTACACATAATGGTTTGGCTTTGTGGGCTGCTGAAGGTTGTGGGTCAGACTTCTGCTTTCATATATGGTCTGACCACTGGCCATTTGCCTGTCCAGTCTATCACTCTGAAAAGTTTATACCTTAAGGAAGACTCACACTATTCACATAAGACAACTGTCATTCAGTGGATACTTCAAATGACAAGAAGCATAACTTTAGAGTAATAAAGAGAAAATCTAAATTAAGGTATAACCATATGCATTCTGGTATTTTTTGGCATTTGCTAAAGGTTATCACTTATCTGCATGTATATATAAGCACAATTTCTGAGCGAAAACTACACAATGTGTTTCCAAAATTCTGATTCTTAAAACATACAGCTCAAGATATTTTTGACACTCATAATGCATATTATTATATAATTGCAAATAAAGTTTTATGAATACATATTTTCATCACTGAGCATTGTAATTGAGGCTGGGTAATGCAATTAACATATTGTATTTCTCAAACATTATATTCTTTTACCTTCAACATTTCAATTTATGAGACAGAAATCTATGATATTAGATATTGTGAGTAGCTATCTGACAAATGATCATTTACCCCTCAGCTAGTAGAGTGTAAGTGTTGATAGATAGTAGTAACTTTTGTTAGAAGAGAATTAGACAATTCTAGTGTAATAAATACTGTATTTTAGGGGTCAAAAGTATCTATTTGGAAATGGGGTGTTTCCTTGAAATAAGTCCTATTATTACCAAGCTGAAAAACAAGCATGACTTCATATCTGATGAAGTATTATAGCCCATTTCAATTTCTTTCTGGATTTTATTTTGATGCTTCAAACTCTCCTTAGAGAAGAAATGGCAAGGGTTGTTACTGAGGAAATCATTACAGTTTATTGAGGAACTGACTGATTTGAGGAGGGGTCATAAAGATTTACTAATGATCTAGCCTTTTGCTTCTTAGAATACATGTCAGATGTTTGGAATGATTAAAAAAATAACTGTGGATGACTGCGATTAGCTTTTGTGAAATTTGTGTTGGTTCCATTTTTAGGGACACAGTGCCCTAGTCATCCAAATGGTATTAACAGAGATTGAAAATTAGCTTCTTCCCCCCTCACTCAGCTTCAAAATCAGGTCAGGTTGTTCTGTAAATGAAAACCCGACTGAAGCTGTTTCTCTTATCCTCTTTGACTAAATCAGGATTCTAGACTTCAAAGCTAAAAATGTAGTCTTTTCAGGAGCAATACAATCAGTGCAGACAAAAGTAAAACTCACAGATCAGCCTCTTCAAACTTTGAAATTCAGATGAAAAGACCCATTTTAAATTCCATTGACAGGGAGATGTCATACTAATCACAAAATTGACCCACAGGTATGATTTTCTTTGGCATGCTTAAGAGCAGTGGGCTTAATCATGTAGTCTTTAAACTGAGATAAATTAAATGAGTTTTGCTTTAATAAAGGCTATAGATAGTTTCTACAGGTTCATTCAGAAGTTGCAAAACATCTCCATAAATATGTGTCCTTTCTGGATTATAGTTGCCCAGTAAAAATCATCTAAAATCTGTTTTAAAGGAAAATTTACAATCCTGTGCACCATTGCTGAGTGCCTGTCTTGTAAATCTGGAGATTGACCACATTTCTATTTTGTCCCTCATGTAGAAAAAAGAAAAAGGGGGGAGGGGACGGAGAGAGGGAGAGAGAGAGAGAGACAGAGATCTTTTTAATTATCATGTTGAACCTCTTCTTTTAAATCTCAGAAAAATATGTTGAATAATACTTTAAAAAATACCCAAGTCCTCAAGAATCTCAAGTTCAGTATGGAAGGCAAACTCATAAATTCATAGTTAATAAACTACATATAACAGTGTTATAAGTGCTATCATGGAGTTTATGATACTGCAGATAAGAAAACAACCAACTCTCTAGGAGAACTGAGAAGGCATTGCAGGGAAGACAACTTTTAATATGAATTTGGAATTATGAAAAATAGCACAATAGGCAAAGAAAATGGGGAAAAAAGAACTGCTAGGCAGAGGCAAAGAATGGTCCAAAAAGCATGAAAGAAACTTCAGTGTATTTGAAAAAGTTCAGCTTGGCTGAGGCATGGAAACTATCACTGAAGATACAGCTTGATGAACCTTTCCTCATATGACAAAGAATCTCAACACCAGTTTGTAGGCAATGAGCAATACACATGACCACATTTTGAATTTATGTTTGTTTGTTTGTTTTTAAGATAATTGCCAATGGTGCCATGAGCTATGAGTGGAGGATGAGCTATGAGAAGAAATCAGTGGCAGGAAGTTGGTAATGAGGCTGTTTCAGTGATGAATAATTTAATTCAAAAGCCTCTAGACAGGAAGTAAAGAATTCAGCTTTCATTACAGAGGTAGCAATTAATAAGTGATTAGTCAAGAATCCCTTATTAGTGATTTTTATGATGAGTCATGAAAAAAAATTGGAGATTAAGATTCTAGTTTAGGTAAGGATAGTGGTAACAACTTAATCCAAACAGGGGATATTATAGGAGGAGCATATTGAGACCTCTGGCTGGGACAGAGAATGGAAGTAGAAATACATGAGATCTTTGCACCTTCAGTGATTCTGAATTCCTAAAGAAAGCTCACTAGAGAGTTAGACATACAGGTATAGATCTTGAACCATTAACCCATCAATTCAGTAACTGATATCCTGACAGCTGAGTAGTTCACCCAGAAACAGTATAACAAACGAGAAGAGACAAGGTCAAGAATAAAACTCGAAGGAGCTATAGCATTTGAAAGCATGTGGAAGAAAAAGATTCAAAGAGGGACACTAAGAAAATCTCATACAATTGCGTTCTCACTGGTGATGATAGCATTCTAAAAGCCAAAAAAGATCATTTCCAAAACCTCAGTCAACTCTGTTACATGACAGCACATATATCACAACGTTGCCACAATGTTACTTTTATTGATGTTTTGTTATTTTGTCAACCTGGTGGTGATTATATATGTAAAAATGCATTTATGTATGTAAAAACACACTATCATAATGCGTCCCTTTTTTTTATCTTGCACATACACACAAATGAATATTGCATTTAATAACATTTTTGTTTTGTTTTATTTTTTTTTTTAATTTAGCTCTCTGTCACTTATAGATTGCATTTAACTGGGAGTAATAGAATATCAAAATATTGTGACATAAATATTCAAGGATTTAATTTTTCATGTTAAAAATAAATGGATGCAGCCCTTTTCAGTCTGCTCCATTAGCTTCATGGTATCTTGGATCTGGCTCTTTCATTTAATGGCCTACTTTACCAACTTACCATGTGGCTTCCATTCTCAAGGTCAAGATGGCTGCTGAAGTTTTGGTTAACACATCTGAGTTGCCAATCTAATGAAAAAGAAAGAAGAGAAAGATAAAAACAATGCTTCTCTCAGTTGATTCAGATCTTTTGAAAGATTGCAACACTTAGGTTTATTTGGTCCACATCTTGCTTGGGTGAAGATTGGAAATGTAGCCTTTACTTCTAGTAGCAATGGATTGCAGTAAAGTCTGGTAAAGAAAACAGATATTTGGCATGTTACTAGCTGTCTTTCCCTCAAGTTTCCAATATATGGGAGAGTTTGGCTAGTTTGTAAACATAAAAATATTTAAGGGTAGGGGCTCCTGGGTGGCTCAGTTGGTTAAGCGCCCAACTCTTGGTTTGGCTCAGGTCATGATCTCACAGTCATGAGTTCTAGCCCCAGAGCCTGCTTGGGATTCTCTCTCTCTCTCTCTCTCTCTCTCTCTCTCTCTCTCTCTCTCTCTCTAACCCTTCCCCATTCGTTCTCTCTGTCTCTCAAAATAAATGAACTCCAGAACATTTTTTAAATATTTAAATGTAGTCCCTTCCTTTCACCAAGAAACTAATAGCCAAATAGAAAAACATATGTAAAAACAAATATAGAAGCTATATTTTACAACTAAGAAGAGACTGTACAAAGTGCAATAGGATATAGTGGAAAAATGATCCCCGGTGGAATGCAAATTTTCCAGGTGGCGAAGGCTGGCACAGGACACAAGAGGATGGAAGACTGATAGGGAGAAAAAATGTGATAAAGTACCAAAAATAGGATTGTGAGAATAACACTAAGCCGCAGAAATTGAAACAGAAAATTAAAATCCACATCAAAAACTTAGAAATACTAACTTAGAGAACATTAGGCACTTGGGTATATGGAAGCTTCTAGGTCCTAACTATCAGCTCCTGAGGAATTTTTCATGAAAGCCATTTCCCAAAACTGTAAGGCAAATTATTCAGTAAAGCCCTAAGTAGCACCTAAATTTGATGTTAATCTGCTAGAAGTCCTTACCCTTTTCTAAAGAATAAATTGCTAAGGGCATTGTACCAAATAGGAAGAGAAAGAAGTTTGCTGTTTTATAAATCTTCAAGCATTCAGTTTAGATTAAGTTTATTGTTTGATGAGAATTGTGAAGTTAATTAAATAAGGAGATTCTTAGATGAAAGTAGCTCTAATGCCAGGGAGGTCTGTGTAAGCAAACCCAAATCTAAAGCTGGAGGTCCTTCAAGGTTACAGAATCAAAATGCTAAGGACAACCAATTACAAACAGCCAATGAGGTTTTAAGCTCTTGCCAATCAGCCAATCAAATGCTGCTGCTGCTGCTGCTGCTGCTTCCCCTTCCCCCTCTCTTCTCTTATTGCTTCTGCACTTTATACAAGTCTTTTAACTGGCTCCTGTCCTTGGAACACTCATAACCATTTCTGGTTTTATGCTGCCTAATTCAAACAGGTTTTCAATAAACTCTTAAAACTTTTAATTTTTTTTAATGTTTATTTATTTTTGAGACAGAGAGACAGAGCATGAACGGGGGAGGGGCAGAGAGAGAGGGAGACAAAGAACCGGAAGCGGGCTCCAGGCTCTGAGCCATCAGCCCAGAGCCTGACGCGGGACTCGAATTCACGCCCTGTGAGATCGTGACCTGAGCTGAAGTCGGAGGCTTAACCGACTGAGCCACCCAGGCGTCCCTAAACTCTTAAAACTTTTAATATGCCTGAGTTTATCTTTTAACATGGTGAAATACAAAATGTATTTTCGACGTATGCTAAATTGTATTCCAAATGAAGATGCAAAGGCTATGCTTAGAGACATTTAAAACATTCACTTGAAATGATTTATATTCAATCAGATCTCTTTTTGTAACATGAGCAATTTGGCTTTCTGAATTTTCTTTATAGACCCTTGGACCCTGATAATTGTCATTAAGTACTTTATTAAATTACTAATTTCTGATGTTATGAGTTAACATATTTCTGTCAGGTAATAGTACTAGCATTTACATTTACTAACTTGCTTACCTTACAACAACCCTCTGTAATAGATACCATAAGGAGTAAAATGTTACAGACACAAAAATGTAAACATTGTATGTTCTAGTCTTTTCTTTCAGGGAATAGGGAGATGTAACTTTCTAAATGTGGTAATCATTAGCTACTCATGAGCTGTGCTGCCTACCATATAGACTGTAGCAGCATATTCTACAGGAAGATGAACTTCCTTCTTTCCATGAATTAGTTTTACTCATAAAACCAATTTCAACCATTCTTTCCAAATCCAAAGAAACAAAGAGTTATGTAATGATAAAATCAGCATAGTCTTTGAAAACTCAATTCTGGGAATTAAAATAGTGCCTATCCAAACAGGTTCATGGCAGCCTTACTCCTCTCTCTTATGTGTCTTTTCTTTTTTCTTTATTTTCATTTTTTTAAGTTTTATTTATTTATTTTGAGGCGGGGGGGGGGGAGAGAGAGAGAGAGAGAGAGAGAGAGAGAGAGAAAGAGAGAAAGAGAAAGAGAAAGAGAAAGAGAAAGAGTGAGCAGAGGAGGAGTACTGTCAGCTCAGAGCCCGAGGTGGGGCTGGAACTCAGGAACCGTGAGATCATGACCTGAGCCCAAATCAAGAGTTGGTCGCTTAACGGACTCAGCCCCCAGGGTGCCTCTCGTCTGTGTCTTTTCATAGAACATTTTGCCTGTATTGAACACACCTCTTTATTGAGGCAGATTGAGTACTGAAGCCCTGTGCGTACAAAGTAGCACGCATTTGGTATCATGACGGTTTTTGTCAATAACACAGGTGCAGTCTCCAAGAAGCTGATGCAAACCCTAGAGAATAAAAAGGCACATGATTCTTCCAACTGAACTGAGCAACCACTTCAGGAATTTCAAGTGAAGGAGAACAGGGAAAAACAAAGCCCTAAGATTTTTTTTTTAAATAACACTTCTTTAGCAAGGCATTTATTTTGGGAATAGCTCTCAGTCTCTAGGGTCTACGGTAACCTTATTTGCAGCTGTCAATTCTACTTTCCTCTCTTCCTTTCTGATTCCCTTACAAGTCCAGAGAGCTGCAGTACTTCAAAAGAAAATTGTCTCACTTATTGACCTTAGTGAGGTGTGATATGGCAGCAGAGTCAACAATAGGCTTTTACCCTCCTACTGTTGGGACCTTTAAAACTTCAAAATCAAAACCGCTTCAAATAGAACCTATCAACTTCCAAGATAGAATTTTTCAAGTACATTGGAACGTTGCTGAAATAAATAATTTACCTTAAGTCAGGGTTATGGCAAGAAATAGATTTTTCTTGCACTCTATCCACGATTCTTAGTTAATTAAGAATCTTAAGGCAGTTCGGTGTAGAAAATGATTTCAGACTTGGAGCATGATTTTGGAGTCAGACAGGTAAGCAAATGAATTTGGCACATGGACTATTTTGAGCTAAAGACAATCAAGACCCTCTCAGCTCAGGAGAAACTTTTCTCCCTCCCTTAACAACCTAGACTAATCTAAATGGGGGTCTTTCCCATCATAAGAGTAAGTACCAGAGATAAGTTTGATCTGAGTGAACCATCTGTATGGCAGGGCACACATCTAATTTCTAAACATCTGCTCTTATTGCCCTGTGAATTGCCCTTCTTTCCTTCAAACCCTCAGGCCTGCATCTCATTCCCCCCACCCCCTTTTTAAGTTTTTTTCTAATATTTATTTATTTTTGAGAGAGAGAGAGAAAGAGAGAGAGAGAGAGAGAGAGAGAGAGAGAGAGAGAGAGAGCCAGCCCAAGCAGGGGAAGGGGAAAGAGAGAGGGAGACACAGAATCTGAAGCAGGCTCGAGGCTCCAAGCTGTCAGCACAGAGCCTAATGTGGGGCTTGAACTCAAGAACCATGAGATCATGACCTGAGCTGAAGTCAGACACTTAACCGATTGAGCCACCCAGGCGCCCCCATTCCTAGCTCAGGATGGCATATATACCTCATTTTACCATTCTGTCTTTGAACCTCTCATTTGCGTGGGCTTCCTGTACGTATGAAATTAAATTATACTTTCTCCTATTAATCTGCCTCATGTTAGTTTAATACTTTGAGGGTAATGAAAAAATGTTCTTCCCCAACAATACAAATATAGATTTAGTCAATTTAAAAGCATATTTTAATTTCATATGCTTACTAGGCCTTGAAAAATCACAAAAGCTTTGGATGATTACTTTTAAGATATTCCAATTTATCACTAATTTATAACAGCATTTTCCTTAGGTTTAAATGAATAGAATATTATATTAAATGTGATTGCCTTTAATAACCTGAAGGGAATATACATTTCAGTCTATTGCTCTTTTAAATTATATTTTTATATATTTTATGTCTTTCACATCATATAAATATACATCAATTTTCCATAAATCTATAAATTGTCTGTCCAGATTTGTATTCAACCCTCTCAGAAATAATAAAATGTGTAGTTTATCAGAAGCCGGTAGGTTGGCATTTAGACTATAAAAAGTAAGTAGTAAAACTATAAATCTAGTGCACAACCGGAGGCATCTTTTGAAATAGCATTTGTATTGCATTATTATTTTCAATTTATTAAGAAAGATACTCGATAGCCATGAATGGATTTATTCCGTAAATATATCACTATTTGAATAATAGGTTTTGAGTGATATATATTTTTTTAATCCTGTCCTTGGCTAATATTTGATAATAGTCCTCAGTCTATTCAATATTTTTGTTTTTCTTTCCCTCAGGAAGTTCCGAATGTGCTTGCAGATTTTAACCATAATGACAACAGTAAAAACCATGGAATCGAACAAGTAAGTCCCCAGAGGCTCCAGAGTTAGATTTTTTCATGCCCTAGAAGGAGAGAGCAACCTAAAATATTGTGTGAACGGGATCACAGCATATGCACTGTCTATGGAAACCCTCTTCCATCCTACACATGCCGGAAATCCCTAAAAACCCAGTGAGCAAGTTCACTTGTGTATGGAAAGTACAAATTCCACCACTTGCTCCCTTGTTTTGTTAAGTGACATTCTGTTTCCTTAGTTTACTTTTTCCTTTCTAAGACTCTCTTACCCACCAATTCTCGCTTTCTGTTGGCCATATATCTTATTTCCTGTTTTACATGTGACCTTTTTGATTAATGTCTGTTTAATTCCATTACCTAAATTTTTCTCCCAAAATCTTACCAAGCTAAGACTTGTATTGTCATCCTTCTCCATCAATTCTTGAGAGAGGGAAGTGAAAATACCAACTATGATGGAAGAATTGTCTATTTCTCCTTTTAGTTCCATCAGTTTCTACATAATATGTTTTGAATTCTGTAATTAAGCACATTTACAAATATGATTATGAGGTTTTCCTGATGAAATGTCTCTGTTATCATTATAAAGTTTCCTTCTTTATCAATAGTTACCTTTGCCCAAAAGCCTGTTTTTTTTCAGATATTAATATAACCAACCTGATTTTCTTAGGCTTATTGTTTGCATGGTATATTTTTTCCACTTATTTACTTTCAATTTATTTCATTCTTTCTCTTTACTGTTTTTCACTTATAGGCAGCATGTTTTTTCAGTTGTTTCATGTTTTTACCAATTCTGATAATCTTTGCTTCTTAAGTGAAGTGTATAGTTCAGTTATTTATGTGGTTTGATTTAAATTTACTCTTTTAGAGCTCACCAAACTCCACACCCAGAAAACAAATAACCCAGTGAAGAAATGGGCAGAAAACATGAATAGACACTTCTCTAAAGAAGACATCCGGATGGCCAACAGGCACATGAAAAGATGTTCAGCGTCGCTCCTTATCAGGGAAATACAAATCAAAACCACACTCAGGTATCACCTCACGCCAGTCAGAGTGGCCAAAATGAACAAATCAGGAGACTATAGATGCTGGAGAGGATGTGGAGAAACGGGAACCCTCTTGCACTGTTGGTGGGAATGCAAATTGGTGCAGCCGCTCTGGAAAGCAGTGTGGAGGTTCCTCAGAAAATTAAAAATAGACCTATCCTATGACCCAGCAATAGCACTGCTAGGAATTTACCCAAGGGATACAGGAGTACTGATGCATAGGGCTACTTGTACCCCAATGTTTATAGCAGCACTCTCAACAATAGCCAAATTGTGGAAAGAGCCTAAGTGTCCATCAACTGATGAATGGATAAAGAAATTGTGGTTTATATACACAATGGAATACTACGTGGCAATGAGAAAGAATGAAATATGGCCTTTTGTAGCAACGTGGATGGAACTGGAGAGTGTGATGCTAAGTGAAATAAGCCATACAGAGAAAGACAGATACCATATGGTTTCACTCTTATGTGGATCCTGAGAAACTTAACAGGAACCAATGGGGGAGGGGAAGGAAAAAAAAAAGAGGTTAGAGTGGGAGAGAGCCAAAGCATAAGAGACTGTTAAAAACTGAGAACAAACTGAGGGTTGATGGGGGGTGGGAGGGAGGAGAGGGTGGGTGATGGGTATTGAGGAGGGCACCTTTTGGGATGAGCACTGGGTGTTGTATGGAAACCAATTTGTCAATAAATTTCATATAAAAAAATAAATTTACTCTTTTATTATTTACTCTATTCCTCTGTTCCCCTTTAATGCCGTTATTTATGATACCTGAACATTTAAAAATTCCATTTAATTAGTCTGTAAACTTTTTAGCTAAACTTTTTGTATTATATTTTCTACAATTGTTTTAGAAATTACATCTTTAACTTTTCAGTCTGATTACAGTTCATATTCAGCCACTTCATTCAATGCATACAAATTTTGCAAATGTATAGGTCCATTAAGCATTTTCTGCTGTCCTTTATGTCATGCATTTCATAGGCATTACATTAGTATATGTTATAAATCTCACAAGAACACTGTGGGGGAGGAAAAATAGTTTTTCCTTTACCCTTCTATGTTCTTGGCTGAGACCCACCTCCC
Source organism: Felis catus (assembly GCF_018350175.1). NCBI lineage: Eukaryota > Metazoa > Chordata > Mammalia > Carnivora > Felidae > Felis > Felis catus. The sequence goes on from NC_058370.1 coordinate 75,756,659, forward strand.
ACCTTGTAATAAAAAAGGTAGATTAACAGGAGAAAAACAAACAATTTAAATAACATGTATACCTCCTGTATACAGGAAAACTGAGTATCTCTCCAAGAGGGCTCTAGCTATCACCTTAAGTAACATCTCCAGCTAAAGACAAAAGATGTTGGTGGGGAGGTTGTGGGAGGCCACCAGGAAAAGCTTACAAACAAGGGTAAGGTCGGTATGCAGATTTAAGTCATTGCTTTCTCTCTTGATATGAGATTCTAGCATTTTAGTCTTCTCTTCCTGGTACAGAGAGGGAGACACACTTACAAATAGAATTCCCTTATAAATGTAAATGTCTGCTCACCTTCAGTGTCATAATGTTTGCTTAAACAGTCAAATGTACCTTAAAGAAATTAAGAGAGAAATTACTTTATATTTACCACATAATTAATTATCTGATGCTTTTAATTCGTGCTCGAAAATCTAAGCTTTCCTGTAGTATCATTTTTCTTTCAAATGAACGAAAATCTATTTCTTGGAATGTAGGTCTGCTGATAATATTCTCGTAAGTTAACTTTATCTGAAATTGTTTATATTTTGGGTGTGCCTGGGTTACTCAATCAGTTAAGCATCTGACTCGATTTTGGCTCAGATCATGATCTCACAGTTGGTGGGTTCAAGCCCTGCATCAGGTTCCACGCTGGCAGTGTGGAGCCTGCTTGGGTTTCTCTCTCTCCCTCTCTCTCTCTCTGCTTCTCTTCCATTCGTGCTGTCTCTGTCTCTTTCAAAATAAACACATAAACTTCAAAAAAGGAAACTTTATATTTTGCTTAATAATTGGAAGATATTTTGATGGATATTGAAATTTAGTTGACATTTTTTTTTCTTGTGCTTCAAAAGTCTCCTGGTACTTTAAAATCTATGCTTTCTTGCTTCCATAATTTCTGATGTGATGTCTGTTTATTTGAATTTTTTCACCCCTATATTTCAGATATCATTCTTATCTAGATGCTTTCATAATTTTTTTCTTACATTTATTTTAAAACAGTTATAATTTGATGATGATGTGTGTAAGCTTTGTTTCCTTAGAATTTATCCTGTTTGAGCACCATCACTGAATTTCTTGAATCTGTAAATTGTTAAAATTTATATATTTCACCTAACTTGGTAATTTTTGAGTGGTTATTTCTTCAAATATTTTTTTTTCTCCTCAGCTTCTGGAATAGCAATTACTTACATGTTAAAATTCTCCCACAAGTCACTAAGTCTCTGTTCATTTTTTTTTTAATTTTTTTTCAACGTTTATTTATTTTTGGGACAGAGAGAGACAGAGCATGAACGGGGGAGGGGCAGAGAGAGAAGGAGACACAGAACCGGAAACAGGCTCCAGGCTCTGAGCCATCAGCCCAGAGCCTGACGCGGGGCTCGAACTCAGGGACCGCGAGATCGTGACCTGGCTGAAGTCGGACGCTTAACCGACTGCGCCACCCAGGCGCCCCTCTGTTCATTTTTTAAAAATCACTTTTTCCCTTCTTTAAACTTGATGATTTCTATTGATGCAATTTCAAGTTCAGTTTCTCTTAACATAGTTGATTCTTTCTTTTTGTTTTTCAGAGATTGTAGGAGGACTATAAATCTGTGGTGTTTTTTGTTGATATCCCTATTGAGATATAATTTATATATCATACAATTCACCTATTTAAAGTGTACAGTGAATAGCTTTTAGATTATCCACAGAGTTGTACAATTGCTACCTCATCAATTTTAGGACATTTCATCACTCCCCCAAAACCTCTTATATTATAAGCAGGAAGAGTTAGGGGGTCCCAAGAAAAAGAAAGAGAAGTCATTTTACGCAACCAGCTATTGGCTCCACTTGCCCTAGCACACTTTTCCAGAATTTCCTAGGAAGTGTCAGAATTACAAAGAAATGCAAAAACCTCGGTAGTTAGGGAATTTAAGAGGAAGAAAAAGGAACACAAAAACTCAGTATCTAGAAGACCTGGAAATAGCCTAATCACTCCCAGTGCTGATTCAAAAGTAAGCAAGACTCTGCATTCCTGACCTGAGATAAGGATCCCAAGAGCCCATCCAGTTTATATTGAATCTTGGAGCTTGCCCATGGCCCCCTCTCCCCATTTAGGTTGCTTCTGCTTCATTATAATGTTACAGTTTCTGCCTGAGGAGGAGCACAGCTTCATTAACATAACCTAGGATGTTTGTACAGGCATGTTTTCTAAGTACACCTGTGCACCTTATGCCTGCCTTTACACGCCACAACAAAGCTCTCCTTTCTGAAAATGCATCCTGACCCAAATATAAGGAGCCCATCCATCCCTGCTCAAAGTCACAGTTTTGGAAATTATTCCCCATGATCTCCTTATGTGTTGCAAATAAAGTTTCCTTTGTGTGACAGCTACATCTGGTGTAGTCTCTATCTGTAACTCACCAAGGAGTGAGCTCAGGTTAGTTCAGTTACAGTATCACTTAGCCCCAATTTTATCTCCCAATTATCCCATGTTCTACAACCCTTGGCAACCTTGAATCTATGTTCTGTTTCTATAGAGCTGCCTATTCTGCATATTTTATGTAATATATGTAGTCTTTCGTGACAGTTTTTTTTTTCACTTATCCTAATGTCTTCAAACTTCATCTCTGTTGTAGCATGTATCAGTACTTTGTTATTTTATGGTCACGCATCATGTTTTATTTATCTGTTCATCAGTTGATGGACATTATAGGGAATTCTCTGTGTTGAGTTTCTCAGTTACTTATTTTCAGTAAGTGTCTTGGGTTTTTTTTTTTTTTATAAATTCCCATTTATCGGTATCCTTGGTGGAATCAGATCATTTCTTTTAATTCTTTTTGTGCATCCATTTGGCAGTGTGGTGTGGGAGGGCACTATATAAAAAGGTGTTTTTCATATGAAGGAGAATCACTGGGGAGAAAACAGATAGAGGCCCTATAAGCCTGTTGTGCAAGCCAAACCACAGACTGTTGAGTTTGTGGTTCTCACCAGACTGGTGTCATCCAGAAAAACTTTGCAGTGGGCCATCACCAAACCCAAATGTGAATATAACCCAATCACAGAAGAACAAATACTATATGACTCCACTAATATGAGGTATATAAAATAGCCAAACTCGGAGCCCCTGGGTGGCTTAGTCGGTTAAGCGTCCGACTTTGGCTCAGTTCATGATCTCACATTCCTTGAGTTAGAGTCCTGCGTTGGGTTCTGTGCTGACAGCTCAGAGCCTGGAGCCTTTTTCAGATTCTGTGTCTCCTTCTTTCTCTCTCCTCCCCCGCTCATGCTCTGTCTCTCTCTTCTCAAAAATAATAAACGTTAAAAAAAATTTTTAAATAGTCAAACTCATAGGAGCAGAGAACAGAATGAGGATTGCCCCTTCTATTTTCCCCAGGTCCACAATTCAGACTTAAAAGTTACAAATTTTGTTTTGTTCGTCAATTCTGATAAAATATGTAGATGCTCCACTTTGTTCAGAGAACAAGTAAGCCTACTTAAGAGAAGTATTCCCTTTTTTTCTTCAGTCTTAGCAGAAAAGGTACATAAAGTTTCAAACGATAAATAACAATTTTGCCAAAACACCATCCATTATTCAGGGTATAACTTATCTAAGGATGAAAAAACACTCTCTTAGACCACACACACACACACACACACACACACACACACACACACACACTCGCATAGGCACACACACACACACAAAATGTTAACCTTTACTCAAAAACCACACTTTGTGTGCCACCCACAATCTCCTGGAAAGGTTGAAATGACCAATGACATCCTTAAATTAAAATTACCAAAATTTTCAGAAATCCTCAAGTTCCTTTGGCCAAAGGTACTCCCACTCCCTGTGATGGCCACTTGGGTCACTATCTGACCTATAATTCCCCATTAGGGAATTTATCTCTGATACAAGGCCTTGCCATACTGCATGCAGGCATGGCAAAACATTGAAAGGCACTGATGTGCTACACCCATGTACTATCCACATTAAGCCTGTCTTCTCACAACATCCTCCTAAACAGACTCTTCATGATTGTCAACCAAGACATTTTCATCTATTGGAGGAGAGATCAGAAAAAATATGTTCTTGAACTCTGTCACAAAAGACATTAGCAGGTATTGCAAAGAACAAATTCCAAACAAACTCCAGAGAGTCAAACCTTGGGTTTGCATTTCAAAACTAAGAATAAATTTAGAATTCTACACAACTGTCAGACTACACCAATAGGGAGGCTCACACTGAAAATTCTCAGAGACGGCCTAGAAGCAGCTGATCTTTGAAAGCAGATAGTTGATCCAAGACCTTTGGTATAAGTGAGTGACTTCAAATAGTAAACAGCTTCTGCCCAAGATGTAGGACCAACATTCATAACTAATTCCTGTTTTGCCTTTGATACACTTTTTAATAATTATTTTTCTTTTCATTTTCTATAGAGCCTTGGCTGTCATCCACCCATAGTAGCCTTTATCCTCCTTCATTACTATAGTTGTTAATTTAGAACATTCTCACACATCACAGGACCTCAGTGATAAATAAGAACCTCTGGGCAATGCTGGAATCATCAATGAGACCATAAGGAATTATAGACAGTGGCATTTCTACCTTTATTTACATGGACAAATGATGCTTAAAAAAATCAACCTATGGCTTTGCTAGTGTCTCTTTCTCAGAAAAAGGATCAACTATTAAAATCTATATATTGATCAGACCATACGAAGTTTTAAATTTGAACTCAACAGTCTTCATAGAACAGTGGGCAAATACTTTCAACATAGAAAAGACTAACAGAGGTCTATATGTGTAACGTAGCTTATGTAAGGACTTGGATCTTATGTTGTATATAATTGTTTTTTCCCTGAATCTCCTCTATTTCCTTTGAGGTCATGGCACTTGTCCTGTTTACCTCATAATAACACCTCATGCACATTCGCAATTATATTCTAAGACTCGTCCATACACTAAGACCCTAATTTTATAAATCACAAAGTCTGGAAATTTCAACTCAGAAGCAAGCTCCACAATGAGGCCACCTTGATTATTCAGGCAGTCTACCAGAGGGAATTACTGACCTATTTTTTTATGTGAGGAAGCAGAACAGTGTTCCCATCAGTAGCATGCATTCAAACAGAAAAGACTATAAGAAATGTATCACTAACTCAGGGAGAAGTTATTAATGATACCACCTCTCTGCCCTACCCGGAAAAATGATCAGTCTCAACTCATTGATACAAGTGGTGACGGAAATCACATTGCTCTAGATATTTTTGTTGGCCAGTCATGGTGGCTTCTCTGCCATTGTGGTATTACTTGTTGTACTTAGACCAATAGAAAAGATATGGTATAAGAGATTATGAATGATTTTCAGGAAAATCTATTTAGTTCTCTAGGGTCTATCTTCAGGGCCAGTGGGATTTATTTTCTTCACTTGCTTTGGGAAATTGAGGCTTCTGATTCTGAGGCATCTTATAAGGACTATTAATTTGTTTATTTTTTTCATATTGTTCAGGATGCTGGTCTAGTGGATTCTATGCAGAGTCTTACATGTTTCTGCACAACTGCCTTCTCCTCAGATGATCATTAGGATAATGAAACAACAGAAAAGGTCAAGAAGGTCATACAACAGAGCTGGCTGTGGAGGTCACTGAAAAATAGCTCTGAGTGGTGAAGATCTGTATCACTGGCCTCCCCTAAATTTCTCAACTTCTCCCATGCTAAAGCATGACCAAAAGAGGTACTGGGACACTGAATATACAAATGGAAAATTTCCAGATCATATATGAAAATAGAACTCTGACCCCCAATTTTTGTAGCAAACAGTCCAAGAAGCCAAAGCACACACCTGTAGCAAATAGCAAATATTGGTCAAGATTTGGTCAAAAACTGCCAGCTACCCTAATTTTTGGCCCCACCTCTATTTTGAGACCAAGCAAAAAAGCTGATTATGCTCAGCAAACCAATCATATCAGATGATTTTCTTGCTCTGTATAGAATAATTCCAGCTTCTCCAGGGCAGCAATCTTCAGAGCTCACTTGAATCCCTCCCTGGTTTTCACTCTAAAGTTTTTCAAGTCTCCTGCTTATACCTTTGAGCCTCTGTCAGACACAAGTGATGGTGGCTGACTTCCTTGCTGTAGTAAGCTCCAAACAATAGCCTCAGCTTGCCCTCATTTAAGTGGACTGCATTTATTCGCATAATACCTTTATCCCAAATTTCAAAATTTAAACCAGATGAAAATTGTTTTTGACATTGTAAACCTGCATCTGGAAAAAGACGCACACAAAACAAACAAACAAACAAAAAACAACAACACAAGAGTTAAACCTTTGAATGGACCACTTAGGGAAATTTCTTGTATAATATGTACAGTATTTTATCTGTTAGAATTGTATACTTTTCTACAAATATTATTATTTATACAAAAATCACATAGTGGACTCTTCTTACTAGTTAATTTTTGATAAAATTTTTATGCACACATCTCTGTGTACTAAATGGTCACTTCGTAAAGTTGCTGTATTAGTTTCTGGACTGCTTTCTCAAATTTTCATTTAGCTTTTCTCTCTTGTGTAAGCATTTACAAAAAAAATGACAAGGAGAAAAAAATTAAAACTTCATAAAGAACAGTTTTCGAGGCATAATCTGTTCTTACTTTCTTGGGTTTGTTCACAAAGTCTTTGTTTCCTTTCTACCATATTCTAAAAACTCTGCATGCTTCCACAATAGAAAGGCAAAAAAGATATGTCCCTGAACTTGATACCCCCAGATGCTAGTAGGGGTTTTTTATTACCTATATATGTAATAAAAATCAAGTAGTGTGAAAATTACATTGTATAAAACGGAAGTACACGCAATTCTAAACAAGCACATTGAGGGGAGATGTACTGTCTTCCCACAGTATCAAAGATGGCTTCATAAAATAATTCATACTTGAAAAGAAAAGGAAAGCTGTAGGAATCACAATTCTGGAATTCAAGTGATATTACAAAATGTAGTAGTCAAAACAGTATGGTCCTGGCACAAAAACAGACACAGAGATCCATGGAACAGAATAGAAATACCAGAAATAAACCCACAATTATATTGGCAATTAATCTTCAACAAATCAGGAAAGAATATCCAATGAAAAAAAGACAGTCTCCAACAAATGGTGCTAGGAAAACTGGACAGCTACATGACCACTTTTTTATACCATACCCAAAGACAAATTGAAAATGGATGAAAGATCTAAATTTGAAACCAGAAACCATTAAAATCCTGGAAGAGAGCCTGGAAGGCAGTGATGTCTCTGACATCGACCATAAGAACATTTTTCTATATACGTCCTCGGAGGCAAGGGAAACAAAAGCAAAAATAAATTATTGGGACTACATCAAAATAAAAACCTTCTTCATAGCAAAGGAAATAATCAACAAAACTAAAAGCCAACCTACGGAATGGGAGAAGATATTTGCAAATGACATATCTGATAAAGTGTTAGTATTCAAAACCTATAAAGAACTAGTACAACTCAACACCCCAAAACACACAATCCAATTAAAAATGGGCAGAAGACAGGGGCGCCTGAGTGGTTCAGTCTGTTAAGCCTATGATTTTGGTTCAGATCATGATCTCGTGGTCCATGAGTTCAAGTCCCATGTCGGGCTCTGTGATGACAGCCAGAGCCTGGAAACTGCTTAAGATTCTGTGTCTCCCTCTCTCTACCCCTCCCCCACTTGTGCGCATGCGCTCTCTCTCTCTCTCTCTCTCTCTCTCTCTCTCTCTCTCTCAAAAATAAATAAAAAATTTAAAAAATGGGCAGATGACATGAAGACATTTCTCCAAAAAAGACATCCATATGGTCAGCAGACACATGAGAAGATGCTCAACATCACTCACCATCAGGGAAATGCGAATCAAAATTACAATGGGATATCACTTTGCACCTATTAGAATGGCTAAAATGAACAAAACAGGAAACAGCAGATGTTGACAAGGATGTGGAGAAAGAGGAACCCTCTTATACTGTCGGTGGGAATGCAAAATGGTGCAGGCACTGTGGAAGACAGTATGAAGGTTCCTCAAAAAGTTAAAAATAGAACGACCCTAGGATCCAGCAATTAATCTTTAACAAACCAGGAAAGAATATCCAATGGAGAAAAAGACTGTCTCTCTCTCTCTTTCTCTCTCTCTTTTTAGAACACACTCTACTGAGTGCTTACACATAGAATGCAAAAACACTAATTCAAAGGGATACATGCACCCTATATTTATAGCATCATTATTTACAATAGTAAAAATGTAGAAGGACCCCAAGTGTCCATTGATTGATGAATGGATAATGAAGAAGTGGTGTATATATATATTTATTTATATATTATAATATATAATAATACAATATAATAAATATAATAAATATATAAATAATAAATATAATAATTTATATATAATGGAATATTATTCAGCTATAGAAAGGTATGAAATCTTGCCATTTACAGTGACACAGATAGAGCTAGAGAGTATAATGCCAAATAAAGTAAACCAATCAGAGGAAGACAAATACTGATGATTTCATTCATATGTGGAATTTGAGAAACAAAACAAATGAGCAAAGGAAAAAAAGAGAGAGATAAATCAAGAAACACACTCTTAACTATAAAGAACAAACTAATGGTTTCCAGAGGAGAGGTGGGGGGAGGAATGGGTAAAAGAGGTGATGAGAATTGAGGACTGCATTTGTTGGAATGAGCACCAGGTGATGGAAGGCATTGTTGAATCACTATATTGTACACCTGAAACTGATATAACACTATATGTTAACTATACTGGAATTAAAATCTAAAAAAAAAAATTGGTACTTGAATTCTATCCTTAATTAATTAAGTTGAAAAAGGACAGAGAATATGACAATGCACAGATTAGATTGTATACACTTACAGAAGTAGGAAAAAATAGTGCTTTCAGTGAAAAGCAACTATTTAAGTGTAGCTATATATAATAATATGGTGGGAAGTAGGGAAAACCTAGTGTAGGAAAATCTGGTGAGTCCAAATTATACAGGACCTCACATACTGAGTTAATTCTTTATCTTAAAGGAAATACTGAATCATTCATGTTTTTGAAGTGGGAGTACAACACAATCCCATTTCTATGTTAGAATGGTACTGCTAAAACTGGGTAGTGATTAGTAATACAGAATCTGAGAGAGCTCACTTTGTATCTATAGTAGGCAGAATAATGGTCCCCAAAGATGTGTATGTTCTAATCCCTGGAACCTGAAAATATGTTGGGTAACATGGCAAGAGGTAAATAAGATTGCTAATTAGCAGATCTGCAAATAAGATTATTCTGTATTACTAGATGGGCCTAATGTAATTACACCCAATTACACACAACGTGGAAGACGGAGGGGTGCCTGGTTGGCTCAGTCGGTTAAGTGTCCAACTCCTCGGTTTTGGCTCAGGTCATGATCTCACGGTTTCATGGGTTCAAGACCCACTTCAAGGTTTGTGCTAAACAGTGTGGAGCCTGCCTAGGCTTCCCTGTCTATCTCTGCCCCTCCCCTGCTCATGCTCTCTCTCTCTCTCTCTCTCTCTCTCTCTCTCTCAAAATAAATAAATAAACCTTAAAAAGCATTTTTTTAAAAAAACGTGAAGAGGAAAGCAGAAGAATTAGTGTCAGAATGAAAACAGTGTAAGAAAAGAATTGACTGGCCATTGTTGTCTTTGAAAATAGAAGGGGACCCTGAGCCAAGGAATGAAGCTAGTCTCTTAAGGCTTGAAAAAGCAGTAAAATTGATTCTACCTCAGAGCTTCTGGAAAACTCAGTCACTGAGCCCACTGAGACCCATTTTGGACTTCTCACCTCCAAAATTTTAAGATAATACATAGGGTGTTGTTTTAAGTCACTGTTTGTGGTAATTTGTTACATTAGCAATAGGAAATTAATATAAAATATTATCCCATGCACTAGATACATGTGACCTTTGGTAAGTCACGTGACTTTACATTTATCCAATTATAATAAGAGATAAGGATATTATTCTATTTGTCTTCGAGGAAAATTTAAATAATGTATATAATGTTTTTCCTATTGTTAAATAAATAGTAGTAGGCAATAAAAGTAGTAGTAACTGTAGCATCATCTCCATCTTATTCATCATCATTGGAAGTTCTATGAATTAACCAATTTTACATTAGGCAAAAGAAGACTAATTCTGAATTATTTCAATAGATCATGTTAGACATAAATAGGTTATGGGGTCGGTGAGGAGAGGATGATCTGAGAAGTATTTAAGGGAAGAGTCAGACTTTTTGGAAATGGATATAAAATATAGAAGGAAAACTTCTATTTGGATGATTGAATATATTTCCAAAGTAGCAATATGGGTTAATAAATCATGCCATGCCCTGATACATGAGCTCCTGTGTGACTCAGGCTGAGAAACATATGAGAAGTAGTTTCAAACACACAGCCCTTTCCCACTTTCTTGAAGTATTAAAGACATTAAGTATCTCTGTGCTGAGCTTGCAAGAAAAACTGATCCAGTATCAGATATGCCCTGCTGTCCATTGCACCTGCTCTGCAAGATCTTCAGTAACATCTTAAAATCTTCTTAATAACTCCATTAACACCTTTTTCTCCCTGGCAGACTGACTCCCCACTTCTTTAATAAAATGCTTGCCTGCAGGGTGATCACACTGTCTCTGCTTGTTGATGGTGCCTGAATGTTCTAGCCTAATAATTATTTTCTCCAAATAGCTCCCCTTTTCACCTAGGCTTCCAACAGCAAAGTTTCTTTGTTGCTATGGCTTCTGGACATAGAACATTTTGTCAACTTTTGAACCTAACACTCTCCTTCCCACCAACAGTTATTTAGGTAGATATTTTCCTTTACCTTATTTCCTTGTTAACAGACAAACATTTATATATTAAGAACATATTTAATCTGGCATCCTGCTGAAATTAGTCTTTGGACTTCTGCTGACTTTAATCTTTATAAATGATCTAGAGAAAGGAAATGACTGTGAACTAGCTGGAGTTACTAATCAGCCAAAATTGCAGGGGAGGAGAGTAGAAGAAGCTACAACCAACACAGGCAGGGTTCAATACGCCCTGCAGCTAAGTGAGTATGTGGCAAACGGAACATAATAGGGAACCTTGTGAAGAGCTCCATACATCAGGCCAAAATGATTAAGAAGTAAGTAATGCCATTCAGTTGAAATGCATGAAGTTTGGGCCATAATTATGGATCAGTCACTCCAAAAGGGTAGGAACTGTGTGAAGCTTCAATTAGACCGGAAAAAGGGATAAGACTCACTAATATGGCACACTTGGAAAGAGATTTGCATTTCAATGTATTTTAACTTTCATAAAAAAAAACTGAGAGAGGAAATGAAATGAGATATCAGGGTTTGCTGTCAGAGACTCATCTAATAAACTGGAATATGTATGCATGTGCTTGTGTGTATGCCTATATTTGAAGTTAAGTGTACAATTTAATAAATTTTGATACATGTGTACAGACATGTAAGTAGCACCTCAATCACTATATATATAATTCCATCCACCAAAAAAGCGTATTTGATTCCCCTTAATGGCAATCTCCCTCTCCCCTTAGGCAACTACAGTTCTTATTTCAATCTCCATATATTTGTATGGAATGTTTCAGAATTTCATATATGTGGAATCACACAGTATGTGCTCAGTATTTGGCCACTTTCACTGAGCATAAGGTTTCTAAGATTCATGCATACTGTTGGGTTTATTAGTATTTCTTATCACAATTTGTTTATCCATTCTCTAATTGAATGGACACTCTTGTTTCCAGTTCAGAGCTATATATATATTTTAAAGTGTCTACGAGCTTTCTTGCACAGGTTTTTGGACATGTTTCAATTTTTGTAGAATTGGGTCATAGAGTAGGTATATATTTAACAGTATAAAAAATAGCCAAAAAGGTTGGCAAAGTAGTTGTACTAATTTATATTCCTACCAGCAAAGACAGAGTTCTAATTAATCCATGTCTTTGCCAACATTTTGTATTGCAAGTTGTTACATTTTAACTGTTCTACTTGATGTGAAATTATTTCTCATTTTATAATTTAATTTGTATGTCTATGAAGACTAAAAGTGCTAAGTATCTTTCTGCATGCTTTGGGACCACAAGTCTTTGGCTCATTATAATTGAGTTGTTTCTGTTTTCATTATTTATTAAAAAAAGAAAAATATATATATATATACATATATATATACATATATATATGTATATATATATATATATACACACACACAGTACTTTGTCAAATATATATATAGTAAATATTTCTCTTGTCTATAACTTGCATACTCATATTCTTAACAAAATTTCTTCATATAGAAGAGGTTTTATGCCCAATATATATATTTTTCTCTTTTTAAACAGTCCTTTTTGCATTCTAAGAAATCTTGGTCACAAACATAATCACTTATGCTTTCTTCCAGAAGTTTTAGATTTAGTTTGTGTTTATATCTATGATCCATCTGGAATTAAATTTTATGATATGATGATGGATCAAGGTTCATTTCTCTGTTCCCCTCATGTTTAACTAATTTTTCCAACCACATCTGTTAAGAAGATGAGCCTTCCTCTTTCAATTAGTTTGGAACCTAAGTAGAAAAAAAATAAGTTGATAGGATGTGTGTTGGTTTGTTTCTGTGGCCTCTATTCTGCTCCATTCATCATTTTAACCAACCTTATACCAGTAGCTCACTGAATAAGTTTACCTTTATTGTGGAAGCTCACCAACAGTAATGTTGTTTTCAATTCTTTTATAGAATTTTCTGACTTCTCTTTTAGTTGTTTTCTCTTTCCTCTTTCATATAAACTTCAGAAACAACTTGTCAATTTCTACTTTTAAAAAGCCTAGGATTTTTGTTAAGATTGTGTTGAATCTATAGATCAATTTATAGAGAGTCATAGTCATCCAACTCACAAACATGGCATAGCTATTTACTTAAAACTTCTTTATTTTCTCCTAGTAATAATTTGTGTAGTTTTCCTATAGTAATTTCACACACTTAAAACTTTATTTCTAGTTCCATACAAATTTTAGGATTGCTTGTTCTAGCTTCGAGAAGAATGCTGGGGCAATTTTGATCGGGGTTGCATTGAATGTGTAGATAGCTTTGGGTAGTATTGACATTTTAACAATATTTATTCTTCCAATCCATGAGCATAGAATGTTTTCCATTTCTTTGTATCTTCTTCAATTTCCTTCATAAGCTTTCTATAGTTTTCAGCATACAGATCTTTTACATCTTTGGTTAGGTTTATTCCTAGATTTTTTATGCTTCTTGGTGCAATTGTGAATGGGATCAGTTTCTTTATTTGTTTTTCTGTTGCTTCGTTACTGGTGTATAAAAATGCAGTTGATTTCTGTACATTAATTTTGTATCCTTCAACTTTGCTGAATTCGTGCATCAGTTCTAGCAGACTTTTGGTGGAGTCTATCAGGTTTTCTATGTATAGTATCATGTCATCTGCAAAAAGTGAAAGCTTGACTTCATCTTTTCCAATTTTGATGCCTTTGATTTCCTTTTGTTGTCTGATTGCTGATGCTAGAACTTCCAGCACTATGTTAAACAACAGCGGTGAGAGTGGACATCCCTGTCGTGTTCCTGACCTCAGGGGGAAACTTCTCAGTTTTTCCCCATTGAGGATGATATTAGCTGTGGGCTTTTCATAAATGGCTTTTATGATGTTTAAGTATGTTCCTTCTATCCCGCCTTTCTCGAGGGCTTTTATTAAGAAAGGATGCTCTATTTTTGTCAAATGCTTTTTCTGCATCAATTGACAGGATCATATGGTTCTTATCTTTTCTTTTATTAATGTCATGTATCACACTGATTTATTTGTGAATATTGAAACAGCCCTGCAGCCCAGGAATGAATCCCACTTGATCATGGTGAATAATTCTTTTCATATGCTGTTGAATTTGATTTGCTAGTATCTTGTCGAGAATTTTTGCATCCATATTCATCAGAGATATTGGCCTGTAGTTCTCTTTTTTTGCTGTGTCTCTGTCTGGTTTGGGAATCAAAGTAATACTGGCTTAATAGAATGAGTCTGGAAATTTTCCTTCCCTTTTTATTTTTTGGAACAGCTTGAGAAGGATAGGTATTATCTCTGCTCCAAATGTCTAGTAGAATTCCCCAGGGAAGTCATCTCATCCTGGAATCTTATTTGTTGGGAGATTTTTGATAACTGATTCAATTTCTTTACCAGTTATGGGTCTGTTAAAATTTTCTATTTCTTCCCATTTGAGTTTTGAAAGAAGAAAACCAAAGCAGGAGGCATCACAATTCCAGACTTTAGCCACTACTACTGAATCAAAGCTGTAATCATCAAGACAGTATGGTGTTGGCACAAAAACAGACACATAGACCAATGGAATAGAATAGAGACTCCAGAATTGGACCCACAAATGTATTGCCAACTAATCTTTGACAAAGCAGGAAAGAGTATCCAATGGAAAAAAGACAGTCTCTTTAACAAATGGTGCTGGAGAACTGGACAGCAACATGCAGAAGAATGAAACTAGACAACTTTCTTACACCATTCACAAAAATAAGCTCAAAAGGGATGAAGGACCTGAATGTGAGACAGGAAACCATCAAAACCCTAGAGCAGAAAGCAGGAAAAAAAAACCTCTCTGACCTCAGGCACAGCAATTTCTTACTTGACACATCTCCAAAGGCAAGGGAATTAAAAGCAAAAATAAACTACTGGGACCTCATCAAGATAAAAAGCTTCTGCACTGCAAAGGAAACAATCAACGAAACTAAAAGGCAATGGACGGAATGGGAAAAGATATTTGTAAATGACGTATCGGATAAAGGGTTAGTATCCAAAATCTATAAAGAACTCACCTAACTCCACACCTGAAAAACAAATAATCCAGTGAAGAAATGGGCAGAAGACATGAATAGACACTTTTCTAAAGAAGACATCCAGATGGCCAACAGGCACATGAAAATATGCTCAATGTCACTCCTCACCAGGGAAATACAAATCAAAACCACACTGAGATACCGCCTCACGCTGGTCAGAGTGGCTAAAATCAACAAATCAGGAGACTATAGATGCTGGCAAGGATGTGGAGAAATGGGAACCCTCTTGCACTGTTGGTGGGAATGAAACTGGTACAGCCACTCTGGAAAACAGTTTGGAGGTTCCTCAAAAAATTAAAAATAGATCTACCCTATGACCCAAAAATAGCACTGCTAGCAATTTACTCTAGGGATACAGGAGTGCTGATGCAGAGGGGCACTTGCACCCCAATGTTTATAGCCACACTCTCAACAATAGCCAAATTATGGAAAGAGCCTAAATGTCCATCAACTGACGAATGGATAAAGAAGATGTGGTTTATATATACAATGGAATACTATTTGGCAATGAGAAAGAATGAAATCTGGCCATTTGCAGCAATGTGGATGGAAGTGTTAAGTGAAATAAGTCAGACAGAGAAAGACAGACACCATATGTTTTCACTCTTATGTGGATCTTGAGAAACTTAACAGAAGACCAGGGGGAGAGGGAGGCAGGGGAGAAGTTACAGAGAGGGAAGGAGGCAAACCATAAGAGACTCTTAAATACTAGAACAAACTGAGGGTTGACGGGGGGCAGGGGAGAGGGAAAAGTGGGTGATGGGCATGGAGGAGGGCACCTGTTGGGATGAGCACTGGTTGTTGTATGGAAACCAATTTGACAATAAATTATATATATAAATTATTTCTAAATATTTTATGTTATACTAATGCTAGCGTAAATAGAATGTTCTTAGTTTCCCATAAACTAAGAAAATACCACAAAATGGGTGGTTAAAACAACAGCAATCTGTTCTTACAGTTTTTGTCAATGTCAGAAGTCTGAAATCAAGGTGTCCAATCAGGAGCCCTCTGAAGGCTCTAAGGATAAATCTTTGCTTGTCTCTTTGAGCCTCAGCTCTGGGGACTCCCAAGTTCATTGGATTATGGCAAATAACTCTAACTTCTGCTGATATCTTCACATGGCCTTCTCTGCATGTCTTTTATCTATTCTTCTTATGAGGAAATTAACTGCTGCATTTAGAGCCCAGAGGAGTATAGTATGACCATTTCTTAACTGCAAAGGCTCTGCTTCCAAACAAGGTCATGTTGTGAGGTCCTGGGTGGCATGAATATGGAGGAAACACCACTCAATACACTGCATCTAGTCCAGAGAAATACTATTTACATTGTTTAATGAGGTAGTTAGTGTCTGGTCACCTTGCTAAATTCATTGATTAGATACTGAAGTTGTTTTATACCTTTTCAGGGTTTTCTTTTTGCACAGTCATCTGTGAATTACCAGATGTGTTACATCTTTCATTCCAATCTGTTTCTTTCATTTCTCTTTCTTGCTTTGTTGCTCTCAAGACTTCCAGTACAATACTAAATAGAAGGAGTGAGCACGAGCATTTCCTCCTTCCTCCAATTTTAGGGGAGAGTATTACAGATGCTCTTTATCATGCTGAAGAAGAGTCTCTTTATTCCTACTTTGTTGAATACTTTTTTATGATGAATGACTGTTAGATATTGCCAAATATTTCATTTAATACATTTATAAAGATGCTCATGTTTTTTTTCTTTACTTTGTTAATTAGGTAAAGTACATTGACTGATTTTCAGTTATTAAAGCACCTTGCATTTCAAAGATAAACTCACCTCCTCTATTGTGCTTTGTTCAACATTAATAATAATAATAATAATAATAATAATTTTGAAGATTGTTGTGCTCTGTCCATGATAAATGTTGTTCTACAATTTCATTGTCCAATTTTGTCTATGACAGTTATGCTGGCCTTCTAAAACAAACTGGGAAGTGTGTCCTCTTCTTCTGTTTTCTCATTGTGTTTGTGTATGACCGTAAATATTTATTCCTTAATAGTAAAAAAAAAATTACCAATAAAAGACTATATTGTACCTGGAGTTTTCTGTGAGAGAAAGTTTTTGATGATGAGTTCAATTCATTTCTTTAGATTTGTATTTATTCTTTGTCAGTTTTAATAAATGTATTTTATAATAAATTTTCCATTTCAATTAGTTGAATTTATTGGCAAAAAGCAGTTCATAATATTTACTTATTATAATTTTAATATCTGTAGTATCTATCGGGATGTATTTAATTTAATTTCTGATATTGGTAATTGATACTACTAGCGCTTTGTCAATTTTATTAATCTTGTCAAAGGACCAGCTTTTTAAAGTTTTTATTTTAATTAAAGTTAGCATACAGTGTTATATTATTTTCAGGTATATAATATAGTGATTCAACAATTCCATATATCACCCAGTGCTCATCACAAGTATGCTCTTTAATCCCCATCACCTATTTTACCCATCCCCCCCACCCACCTCCCCTCTGGTTACCATCAGTTTCTTCTCTATAGTTAAGAGCCTGTTTCTTGATTTGTCACTCTCTCTTTTATTTCCTTTGCTCGTTTTGTTTCTTAAATTCCACATATAAGTCAAATCACTGCTATTTTTTAAAAATATTTTTTGAGCGAGAGAGAGAGAGAGACAGAGACAGAGCATGAGTGGGGGAGGGGCCGAGAGACAGGGAGACAGAATCTGAAGCAAGGCCCAGGCTCCTAGCTGTCAACACAGAGCCGGACATGGGACTCCATCTCACGAACTGTGAGATCATGACTTGAGCCGAAGTCGGGCACTTAAGCGACTGAGCCACCCAGCTGTCCCAATCATTGGTATTTATTTGTCTTTCTTTGACTAACTTATTTCACCTAACATTATACTCTCTAGCTCTATCCATGTCACTGGAAATGTTAAGATTTCATTCCTTTTATGGCCGAATAATATCCCATTGTATACATATACCATTTTTTCCTTATCCATCAATCAATGGATACTTGGGCTAATTCCATATTTTGGCTATTATAAATAATGCTGCTATAAACATAGGGTGCATGTGTTGCTTTGAATTAGTGTTTTTGTATTCTTTGTGTAAATACCAGTAGAGCAATTGCTAGAACATAGGGTAGTTCTATTTTTAACTTTTTGAGGAACTTTCATACTGTCTTCCACAGTGGCTCAACCAGTTTGCATTCCCACCCATAATATAAGAGGGTTCCTTTTTCTCCACATCCTCACCAACATCTGTTGTTTCTTATGTTTTGGATTTTAGCCATTCTGATAGGTGTGCAGTGATATCTCATTATAATTTTGATTTGCATTTCCCTGATGATGAGTGATGTTGAACATCTTTTAATGAGTCTGTTGACTATATAGATGTCTTCTTTGGAAAATGTCTGTTCATGTCTTCTGTCCATTTTTAATTGGATTATTTGTTTTGAGGTGTTGAGTTGTACAAGTTCTCTATAGATTTTGAATACTAACCTTTTATCAAATATGTCATTTGCAAATATCTTCTCCCATTCCATAGGTTGGCTTTTAGTTTTGTTGATTGTTTCCTTTGCTGTGCAGAAGGTTTTTATTTTGATGTAGTCCCAATAATTTATTTTTGTTTTTGTTTCCCTTGCCTGAGAAAAATATATAGAAAAATGCTCCTATGGCTGATGTCAGAGACATCACTGCCTGTGCTCTCTTCCAGGACTTTTATGGTTTCTGGTCTCACATTTAGATCTTTCATCCATTTTGAATTTGTTTTGGGGTATGATGTAAGAAAGTGGTCCAGTTTCATTCTTTTGCATGTAGTTGCCTAGTTTACCCAGCACCATTTGTTGAAGAGACTTTTTTTTCATTGGATATTCTCTCCTGGTTTGTTGAAGATTAATTGCCTATATAATTGTGGGTTTACTTCTGGCTTTTCTATTCTGTTCCATGGATCTCTGTGTGTATGTTTGTGCCGGGACCACACTGTTTTGATCGCTACAGCTTTGTACTATCACTTGAAGTCTAGGCTTGTGATGTCTCCAGCTTTGTTTTTCTTTTTCAAGATTGCTTTGGCTATTAGGGAAACTTTGTGGTTTCATACAAACTTTAGGATTGTTTGTTCTAGTTCTGTGAAAAATGCTGGTGGTATTTTGATAGGGATTGTATTAAATGTGTAGACGGCTTGAGTAGTATAGAGATTTTAACAATGTTTGTTCTTATAATCCATTAGCATAGAATGTCCACTTCTCAAGAACCAACTTTTCACTTATCTGTCCTTTTATTCTTTCTTTCTTTGTACTTTTTATTTATTTAATTTGCTAATTTTTATAGCTTCCTTTAAATTTTTTTTAATGTTTATTTATTTTTGATAGAGACAGAGACAGAGAGTGAGTGGGGCAGAGAGAGAGAGGGAGACAAAAAACCCAAAAGCGTTCTCCAGGCTCTGAGCTGTCAACACAGAGTCTGACGCAGGGCTTGAACTCATGGACCAGGAGATCATGACCTGAGCTGAAGTCAGACACTTAAACGACTGAGCCATCCAGGTGCCCCTAATTTTTGTAGCTTCTTAAGATGAAAACATAGGTCATTGATTTTAGAACATTCCTATTTTCTAATATTGACTTTAAAGCCAAATATTTTGCCATAGTAACTTTTAATTTGTCTCTTTAATTTTTGTTTATATTCATTAAAACGTAGTTCAAAATGTTTCCTCTTGTTTTTGAATCATAGTATAATTATAAGTACATATATTGTTTAATTTTCAAGTATTTTGGAATTTTCCAGATATCTTTCCTTTATTGATAGTTTGTAATTTAATTCTATTGCTATTAGAGAACATACCGTGTAATACTTTATTTTTTGCAATATATTGAGTTTCATTTCATTTCCCAATGCATTTTTTTTATGTTGATACACATGACATGTATTGATAGCATAGTGAAAATATTCTGCTATCCTTACTCTTTTGTTTGGTTTAACTGTTCTACAAATACTATGATTGACTGTTGTGGCAGACGCAAAGATGAGATTCCCAGGTTCCTTTTCATGAAAGGACTCATGCCCAGCTGTGAAGAATGTGATTAAAGACAGTATCCAGGTGTTAACTCTCTTAGGTCTGCCTCAGAACTTAAAAAATCATACTTATCAAGGTAGCCCCAGCTAGTGGCTGAGCAGGAGTGTAACGCAAGGGCCTAATCTAGTTACTACTCTACTGGGACATTCCTCTAATTGCTCTGGAGTTCTTGTTTACCAGAAAGACAGATTTTCATCACAATGTGAGATCTCTTGCCAGGTTCCCTGTTTTCATTTTCTAGGTATATGTTCTAACTCCATTTCAGTGTGTATGTCTTGAAAAATTAACAAATACAGTTGTTAAAATCTCCCAGTATCTTTGTGTATTTGAGTAATTTTCTGTTTATCTATGTCGGCTTTCCTTAATGCATTTTGAATCTCTTAGTAAGGTCATACACATATGTGGTTATTGTTTCCTAATGAATTGAAAATTGTCCCTTTTCATCTCTGGAAAGACACGTTTAGAGGCCCATTGTCCTGTTATTAACATGGACATAGTGGTTGTCTCTTATGTGAAATGCATGTAGTATATCTTTTTTCTATCCTTTTATTAGTCAATCTACTTTTTGGTTTTATATTAAAGTGTATGCGTTTTTTGGACAGAATAGAGTTGAGTCTCTCTTATCTAGTCTGATAATCTCTGTCTCTTTATTGAATGTTTGGCATATTTACATTTTAGGTAAATGTAAGTAAATGTAATGTAGGATATATGTATGTGTTGGTCTACCATTTTGCTATTTATTTCGATTTGTCTCTCTGATTTTTATTCCTATCTTCCTCTTTCCTTGACTTATTTTGGGATGATTGAATACTAGTATTCATTTACTATTTCATGTTATTTGATCAATTTATTTTTAGCTATAATCACTCATTGCAATATTTCTTAGTGGTTGATCTAGATATTGCAGTATTAATTCTCATCACAGTATTTTTAAATATTGTACTACCGTTATAGAATCTAAAAATCTAAAATCACTATAATGCCATTTAGTTTTTAGTTTTTGCGCTGTTTTGGTACTCACTTTTTAGTAGAAATCTAGTTGTCTTTTAAACATTTTTAGAAGATACGGAAAAATCTTTGTATATCGTTTCTCATAGTGCAGGTCTGCTAGTAGCAGTTTTTACCTTTCATTTATCTGAAAATGCCTTTATCTAGGCTTTCAATCTTGTAAGATATTTTCACTGGATGTAAATTCTTCTTTGACAGGTTTTTATCCCTTTCACCCCTTTTAAAGATATCATTCCACTGTCTTCCATACCCCATAGCTATCAATGAGAAGGCAGCCATCATCATGACCTTATTAAGTGATGTGTCTTTTTACTCTGGTAGTTTTCAATTTCCCTCTCTTTTTCTTTCTTTCTCTCTCTCAGCTTTCAGCAATTTCCCTATGATATGGAAGTGTTATGTTCTTCTTATTTATACTCTTTAAGGTTTGTGGGGTACCTTGGATTCTCATGTTTATATTTTTTACCAAATTTGAGGAAGTTTTAGACATTATTTCTTCAAATATTTCTTTGGGCTCATTTTTTTTCTTTTTCTTTTTTAATGGATTCCAATTATAGATGTATTTGCTAATTGATTTCATCCTAGGATTTACAGGGGCTCTGTATATTTTTTTCCTTCCTTTTTCTTTCTTTTTTTTTTCACATTGCATAATTTTTTCATCTGTCTTTGGGTTCACTGACCCTTTCTTTTGTCCATTCTATTAATTTTATTTAATGTACTGTACTTTTTAGTTCTGCCACATCTATGTGGCTCTCTTTAAAAATGTCCTTATTTCTCTCTTCTGACATTCAATGGGCCCTTTAACATTGAGGTGTTTTGTTTCATTTTTCTTTAACTCCAGGAAGTTTATTGTGCATTTATTAAAATGTTTCTTCTTATGAATTTAATTTTTTTTTCACTTTCTGGGAATATTGTTTGTCTGTCTGTTTGTTTTAGATTTTCAATATTCTTTTACTTCCCTTTTTTCCTTCTGGAACAATTTCTCAATCTAGTCTTATTATTACTAATGCAGGTATATCTATCCCTCCATTCCCAAGTCTACTCTGTTATTCTTCCTACTATTCAATTTTCATTCCAATATTTCTACCTAATCCCATTTTTGTTTCATATTGTCAATATTTTTCTATTTTCTGTAATATAATTATTATGCCTGTGTGTTATGCTTATTTTTTTAATTCTTGATCTATATATTCTGATGTTTTTGCTTCTACTATATCCCCTTTCTTCAAACAACTAGAGAGATTCAGCATTTGAGAAAAGAAAGTCTTCTTAGATTGAACTTTACCAACACTGGTTGTGTAGGACAGAGGGAGAGATACTCAGTCCTAAGTGTTTACCCAAACTCTGTACCTCAGCAAGATTTTTCCAACAGCATTGGTCATTTAGTGAATTTCTACAGTGAAGGGGAAGAAGAAAAATGTCTTGTAGCAAATGGGAGAACAATAACTGAACCTAAGTAGCTTTTCTGCAGTTTATGGTCTCATTATCTCTCCTGATCAACCTTCTGCAAAGGACCGGAACATTCAACCCCTAGTTCAAAGGAGCTTTCTCTCCCTAGAAAAGTTTCCATCTGTGGTGATGTTGTTTTCTGGGTTCTGTTTTCTTTCATAATCTCTTGGGTTGACTTGGGGGGGGGGGGAAGAAATAGCTATTTATTCTAATTCTTATTCCTGGCAAGTATCAGATCTCAATTCTTATATATCTTTACATTCAAACTAGTGCATTTCCTGGACTATAATAGGCAAGTGCTTTTGAATGAGTAAATTGAGTCCTATCCCTTTCTCATCTTGCTTCTCAGGGGATTTCTCTTCGTGAAGATTTTCTTTTTTCTGACTGTTCTACTCTCTCTAAGTCAATCCAAGCCTCCCTCAAGTTTAACACATAGTTTCTAAGCTAGGTCACATAAATTTTACAGATATTATGCTTGCCCCACTGATTTTATAACACAAAATTTATTATGTTTATTCCTTTGGGCTTATATATAACATTATTTTAGCTAGAGAAAATATGATTTTAATCAATTAGGTAAGGTGACTACTCTTGATGAGACCTGCAACAGAGTAAAATTGATATTTATTGTAATTGCTGAAAATTGCATTTAGTGCCAGGAAATAAATGCAGGTTTGGTGTGTTTGTGCATGTGTGTATGTGGAGGGGCCAATTGATGAAGTCAAGACTCACATATCTGATGTTTCTTGAAATTAATTTGTGAAAAGAAAGTTGCCTTTAATATATTAACAACTTAGAGTGTCAGAAATTATTTTAATTTCTTAATTGTGAAATATCCATAAAAAGACCATATACACTATACAAATAATAATTTTATAAACATTCACATACATACTCCTTAGACAGGTGAAGACATAGAAAATTACATTCTTTAAATGCTCCCTATATTATTCTTCCTAATCTCATCCCCTTATCTACCCACTCTGTGTTAAGCAGTATCCTAACTTTTTTTTTAAATTTTTTTTAACGTTTATTATTTGAGAGAGAGACAGACAGAGAGCAAGCAGGGGAGGGGAAGAGAGAGAGGGAGACACCGAATCTGAAGCAGGCTCCAGGCTCTGTGCTGTCAGCACACAGCCCAACGCGGGGCTCAAACCCACAGACTGCGAGATCATGACCTGAGCCGAAGTCCACTGCTCAACCGACTTGAGCCACCCAGGCACCCCAGCAGTATCCTAATTTTAATGCCAATTATTTCCTTAGTTTACAGTTTTCCACCAGTATGTGCAGTGTAATATTTTGTTTAATTTGTAATACTTATAAAATTTAAATTAATAAAATCATATTGTAAATATTCTTACATGAGATTTACCTTAACATATTTCTAAAATTCATATTAATGTAATAGTTGTATTTTTTCATTTTTACTGAAATGGATTATTTTCTTACATGAATATATTATTTACTTATCTACTCTGCTATTTATGAACGTTTAGTTACTGGACTTATGCTAATACCTACAATACTACTATAAATATTCCTCTATGCGTCTTCTATACAAACACAAGAATTTTTCTAGGGAGAACTCCTAGGTCATAAGCTATCTGCATGCTCCACTTTACTATAATGTGCCAACTCTGAAGCAATTATTCCGTGATTTACTATATCACCTCTTGATTTCCCAAGCCATCTCCTCTGTCTTTGTTCTTAGTTTAGAGAGTCCAAATAAATCATTAAAACAAAACTCATTTCTTATAACTCTTTATCACTTATGCTATCCCCAAATCAAAATTCTATCAGGGAAAAGTACTGCATAATTAGACATGATTCTAAAAATCAATGCATGGCTAATTTGATCATTTTGGTATTCTTTTACAACTATGCCTCACTGCCCAATTTATCCATCTATTAACAATTGGTTCTGATAACATACACAGCTAAATTAGATTCCCAAATATGTCTCAATGCTTCAATCACATTTCTCTTCCAAGGACATGAAGACATCTGGTCTCTATAAAGCAGAATAGAACGAATTTTTACATTTATACAAGACCACAATTTTGTTTATGAATTTTCACACTAAAAGAAGATCTCTGCCAGCAAAGAGATTTTTCACATTGATATTTATCATTTGCAGGGAGATATTATGGAAGAGAAGAAATTCTCTTCACAGATTCTTTCAGAGATCTATAAATTTGACTTTTTGTCCTTTCTTATTATATTACATGTTCAAATTATGTTTCTTTAAATATTATTTGTATAGCATATTAATAGTATGCTTACTTCATCACAGAACTATTTTAATCTCAAGGTTCACTGTCAGATTAATAATATCTTCAAGAGAGAGTGCAAAAAATTGATATACACACATTTTCACTACCTCAAAATTTCATTTTCTATCCACAAAACTACATATTATCTTTTTCTTCAGTAATGCAATTAAAGCGCCAGTATGTCTTGCTCACATTCAGAGTCTAAAGATTGTATTGGCCTGTGTTTGGCCAGTGGATATCTCATTTTTCAAAATACGTGCATACACAGGGATTCTTATTACAGAGTTGCACAAAATACTGCCTGTGGACCAAATCTGACATACCATCTGTTTTTGTAAATAAAGTTTTATTGGAACACAGCCACGCCCATTCATTAACATGACATCTATGGCTGCTTTTGCATTTTAATGTAGAGTTGAGAGTTAAGAAAGAAATCATATGGCCCCACAGAGCCTGAACTATTTATTATCTAGCCCTTTACAGAAAAAGTTTGATGATGCCTACACTAGTACATCAAGATTGACAGCATAATTTAAAAGAATACAGGAGTAAAAAAATAGTTTCTGAATTTCCTTCTTAATCTTGTTTCCTTTCATTGTTCCTTTCACTTTTCTTCTTAATTTAATTACGTGTTCCTAGATGTTAAATTGCCCTTCTTAAAACTTAGTGGGATTTCAACTGATAAGATGTTTGACATCTGATTAATAAGTAGTTTCACCATTGTAGTAGTCATTTGAGCTATTCACCAAGTATTCTGATTTTTTGCCTTTGGGGTACATGGTAGGATTCTACCTCTTCACTAACTTAAAATAAGGTATAGTAACGTAACTTGGGTTGTTCAAGAAAATACGAACAAAAATAAGACATATGTTTTTCTCTGGGCCAAAGTGCAGAATATCCAACTCATTTTCTTCCAACTTTTGGGGCACCCAAACAACCATGAGGGTCTGAGTCCCTTTTGCTGATATGTAAAGATAACAAGTGAGATATAAAGTTTGTTGTTTCAAGCCCCTGAGATTTGGGGACCACTCATTACCAGAAGTGTAGCTGAACCTATGTTGATCGATATATAAATTGGTTCAAGAGGTGGTATTTGCCATTATGTTAAATGGTGGATGGTGGATGTTAAATGTGGATGAGGAAACAGTTTTTAGAGAATGTGAGGACAGTAATCACTGATAGGCAGGTACAAAAGAATTGCTAAAACTCACCTAAAATAACTTGAGAGGCAGCTGATATTCCAATGAGCTTATAGCTTTGGTGCTGCTGGACAAGAGCCTGCTAATATTATAAATTAGTGATTTTAGGATTCTTTTGACAAAATAATAACAGACACATGTAAATTCAGAAAATGAATGGTCAGTTTTCAAACAGTATTGACAGGGAATATAAGAATGTCCAGAGACTTAAGGACATACTGGTGTCAAAATTACAAAATAAGTATTAACAACATGACAGTTTTAAACATTTTGAAAATATTTGTTGTGTGAATAGCCCCACTCTATATTTTTTACATTTTTTGGCAGCATTTCTATTTCAATATTAAAGTCTGCACACTCACATTTACTTTTTCTCTTTTCCTGAAATTTCATTTAAAGGATAATGAAGGATAAAAATAAAACATAAACCTACAAAAACTGAAGAGAACTTTAGTGGATATTTCAATACATTTCTTGAAGGTAGAAAGTGAATTGAAGAAAGGAAACTGAAATATCTCAAGGATCAGAAGAAGTGTTGCCAGGTAAAATACAGGATGCTTAGTGAAGTTTAATTTCTGATAAAAAACAAGTTTTATTAGTGTAAGTATGTCCCATGTGATACTGGACATTTTGTATTAAATTTTTTCCCTCATTTATTTACTTTTACTTTTTTGTCATTCTGACAATCCTAGCCACAAGAAAACTACAATTCTTAGACTTGTGAAAACAGATAATTAATAAATCCCAAAAAGATGGCATTGAAAACATAACAGTCACAGAATAAGAAAGTAATCTTGAAAATACAATTACAATTGGAAATAAAAAATTGAAAAAATAAAAAATTCTTCCAGAACAGTGACAAAGAAATTGTAAATATGAGGAAAATGAAACTCTGCAGTAGGGGTTGGAAAACTGTGGCACATGGGTCAAATCTGGTTTACTGCTTTTTCCTGTTTGCCTGTGAACACTGCTCAAGAAGTTTAGCACTCCCAGAAGAACAAGTTGGGGCATCTCCTTCTGTTCTATTCCTGCTTCACTCCCAGCTCCTGCCTGCCTCCTCACTGGCAGACACAGCAGTGGTCAAGCTTTGGACTGGTTACCCCCTGAATGTGGGAGTCTCTGCAGTTGGTAATTACCAGGCACACAAGGAGGACTATCAACTGACTATTGAGAGACTCAGCCAATTTTCTCATTTCCAGCCAACTGCTCAAGTTGAGACAGCTGGGCTCTCCTGAGGGAGAGAATGGCACATCTCGATCAGGTGTGATCACTGAGGCAGTGAATGAACCTGATAAGGGTGGCTTCCTGCGTCACCTCTCACTTGCCTCATCCTCCACATTCTCCTCTTTCTGGATGGTGGCTCTTTGTTCTTCATCCCAAAAGTGTCTCCCGTGTGTAGCAACTGGGTGCAAACCATGCTTATTACTTCATGAAATCCATCACAGGAGTGATGGCAGTGCAGGATTTTCTCTCTTATTATGTAAATACCACATATTATCTTTGATTCTGCCACTTCCCTGATAAAATGGAAAATATTTACAATCTAGTACATCACATAATGTGTTTGCCAACTAGTGATCAATCAAGAGAGTCAAAAATACGACTGAAAACAGTTGCATAAAGAATGGGGAAGCCGAAAAAGATGGAATGATCAAAGAAACAATAGAAGAAAGGCCCAAAATTGAAAAAGGGAACACATCTTCAGCTGAGAGGACCCTCCAAGTGTATAGAAAAATGAGCGGGAAAAAATCCATATTATAAAGAGAAAAGCTTACATGTGTTCTAAGGTAAGGGGAAGTGTGAGGGGAAAAACAAGATTCAACTGCCATCAGACTTTTCATTAGCAACATCTGATGTAGAAAGCTACAAGCTTGAATGACTCCCAATTGCTGAATTAAATTATTGTCATCCTAAAGTTTTGACTCATCTTCATAGTCATTAAAAATCACAACCAAGAACATTGACAAAATGGAAATATTTTCAGACAGGCAAGGACACCTCTTTATGTTAATAAGTTACTGAGGGATGCAAACCAAAAAAGGAATAATAGAAAAACAACAAAGTATACATTTTAGGAGAACAGTGTGGTGAGAGTTATCCAAGGATCATAACTGCTACAGGCTTAGGCTCCATGAGCCTAGAATTGGCAGAGAATAGAGGACATAAAAAGACAGCTCTATGCATAGGAAAAATAATTGTCTGTAGAAAAATTAGTATAGTTGAGATCTTGCAAAAATTGAGAATATGCTAGAATATAATAGGGGAACGTAAAAGAAGAATTTATTTGAATTTGACGCTTGGCTCATTTTACATTGAGTAAGAGTATTTAAAGTGTAGATAAATCAATGTAATTCTAGCACAGTGCTTCCATGGCAAGGAAAAAATATAGTATCAATATACTTGACATTGTTTATTTCTTTTGTAACTTTCATAATCAGGCATTAGTAAATCACAGAATGAATTATAGCTACAAACAAACAGAGTTCTTTATATTATAAACCTCTCTATGGAGAGATTAATTAATGAAATGAGTTGAATATAGACCAGACTACTACAAACCAAAAAGCTAAAATAGAATTACGAAGACATAGGAGTGTCACTCAAATTCCTCAAAGAAAGAAAAAGTTGTTTCATTCCTAACGTCTTAGTTGTTTGGAGGAGGGATATGAAAACATTTGGGTTGGGGGTACAGGTTTAAGGCTGCATTATCAATATCCATAACTTGTCAATACTTTAGAGACAATAACCTCCTGTTTTCAAGTGCAACAACTTGAAAAGGAGAATCTTCTCATTAAAGCTACTCGAAATGAATTTTTAAAAGGACATTTTAGCATGATAACAGCAACAAGAACTTTTATCTGGTGGATTGATTGCTATGTTAGAAGCATACAATGATTTCTTTTTAAATTTCACTTTGCCCTCACGATGACCTTATAAGGTATTACAGTTTTAATTTTATATGTGGTGAAACTAAAGCTCTGAGCAATACCTTGCCCAAGCCAAGATCACACAGTTTGCAAGAAGCAGAGTCAAGATGTAAATCTAGGTTTGTGTGATTCCTGAGAGACTGAATACACAGATGGAAAGTATCTAGACCATATAGGCCAATAGAAGACTGACCCACAACTTCTGTAACAGTAGTCCCAACATGATCAGGACTTGACTATGACTGCCAGCTTCCCTATTTTCCCCACTTCCACCTGTGTCCAACTTAGACCAACTAGAGAGAGACAGCCAAATATGCTCCCACGCCGATCACATCGGACATCCCACTGTTACTTAGCCCACCTCCAGTTTCCCCATGCCAACACCCTCCGGTCAGAGCATTCCTGAAGCCTTCCCTTTTTTACTGTAAAGCTTCCCCACTTCCCTGACTTTTGAGTCTCTGCCCAATACAAGTGATGGTAGCTAAATCCTTTGCTATACAGGCTCTGAATAAATATACCCTGTTGTACCAAATGCTGTAATTTCAGCCACTATACAGTAAGACTTAGAAGTCCAATGCAATAACTAATTGATAGTTGTTGTTTTTTTAACTACTTTTGGAAGGCAAAGTTTTCTAGGCAAAAAGAAAAAAGAAAAACATTTAGAGGAAGGAGTTGCACCACCGTAGATAACTTGGGGGTAGCAAATTATGGTAAAAGAAAACTGCAAATCATTGCTCTAATCCTTAAATTGACTTGTGTTCTGTATTCATAGTTGGAGGAAAAGATCCAGGGCCAAATGACCTTTTATATTGTATTTCTTGGTTCCATTCTACAGCTGGTATTGTTACAGATCAAAAGAACCAGCAGTGCCCAGATGTAGCTGCAGATAGTATGTTAAAGCAAAGTGTTTTCTGGCTCTCTAATGGCTTTCCCTCTGTAAATGGAATGAAACACAGCGGGGACTAAAAGCAAGCACCTAAATATTTCCAATAAAAACAAGATGTATGGGCAAATAAATAAGTTTAGGAAAAACGTTTAAAATAGTATCAATGCATGAGGTATGACTCCAACAGAGCGGGAGAGATTCTATCTCCATCCTTTCCTAGTACTTTGACTTCAGACTAGGCCACTTTGGGCCACGCAGCATTTGACCTATTTCCAGAGGCCAGTGTGTATTTCTCAACTGATGTTTCTGGGAAGATCAGTTTCTCCAGAGCTTATGCAGTGTTCTCCAAAAAGTAAGGGGTAGTCTGCTCTCAAATGAAATGTGAGTAACTGGGTTTTACACAACATTGTACAAGTTCCTTTCTTATATACTACTTCCATGAGCTTTTAATATATAGGAGGATGTGACCTGAAAATGTTTCTGAACATGTTCACAGTTCGTTTCATGGGACTAGAGTTCAAAGAAACATAATTGAGCTGACATGCTCTTCCTTAGAAGCCATCTTAAAGCCTTAATGCATTTCTATATCCATTGCAATGAAGACATACAGAATGCCAACTCTGAGAAAGTTCCAAGGAGTTATACTTTTGAATTTTTGAACTAACTTAGGTGAAATAAGGAAGGTTCTTGCATAACAATATAAAACAGTATTTAAAGGCTGTGGACATGGAACCAGTCTTCTAGGTTTGAAATGCTGGATTTGCTGCTTTATGGCTTAAGGCAAATTCTTACTCCATGCCTTAGTTTCCTCTTCTACTGAAAGTTATTGAGAGGGTTAAGTAAGTTTGTATAGGTGAAGTGCCAAGAATGTTAACTAGCTCATAATGTTCATTATCATCAGCATAATTATTAATTAACATTTTCTGGAAAATTTGAGGGGTAAACTGATGACTATTCTAGCCTCACTCTTTCCTCCATTTATGGAAAACACATTTAGTTTTTGATGATATGAGAAATTTGGGGTCAGAAAATGAAAAAAAAAAAAAAATATATATATATATATATATATATATATATATATATATATATATATCTCAACATGTGCTATTGGGATGGGTGTTAAAGAAAGTGGGGCTCATAAGCAAGTCATACATGCCCATCCCTTAGCATTCTTATCCCCAGTAAAGAGACAGGTTAAATTCTCTCCAAAATGAATGCCCATTGTGTTATATACCTCCCTCCTCAGGGTGTCCTTTACTTCTGTGGAACTATGCTGAAAACTGGAGCAAGGGGCAAGTCACTCCTCTGCCTCCTCTTTCAGAGTTTAGGATTAGCTCTGAAACCACTTGAAGCATAAAGACCCTCTACCAAGTCTAGGAGGTTAATTTCCCTACTGCCATGTTTGCAATTAGGTCTCTCCTTCAACTGAACAGTGACTCATTCTTGATCTGTCTTGATTTATAGATGTGAATGAAATAATTGTATTTTAAGTCAGCAAAACATTTAAAATATCATATTCTAATTGTCTTCCCAAAGGTCTTCCTTCACAGTGCTACTGCATCAGGATAAATATCATTTCCAAAAATTGAGAGTTCTTTGGTCTAGCACTCTATTGAAATCAGCACTAACTTCATAATCTGACTTATTCAGTTTCAATTTTAGCTATAGGATTAGAACTAATGAGCAACATTTGGATTATGTTTTTGAGATATTGTGCTATAAAAGTTCCCATCCTCCTAATATATGGTAAGCTATTTTTGTGGCTGTCTGGACTTTAAATACTTTCTTCACTGGAAGCTAATCCATTATAGCTATTAGCTTCTTGCTCTGTCAAGGTACAGAAACTAATAAACCTTGAAGAATTTAAAAAGCTACAGGTTCTGAAGTTCTTTCATCAAGTTTGTTTGGCAGGTTAAATTACTTATTCTTATTAATTTCAGAGAATAGTTCATCCCAATAGTGAAAGGTCACCTTCAGTGTCTCTGTAAATAATTATGTGATGCTAAAATCGTGCAGTTGAAATACCTGTTTTTAATCATTCTGCTCACTTCTAAGGACACATCAAGGCAATGAGATAATTTCAGAGGTGATATTTTAAATATCTTCTCCACTTTAATCATTGCTTATGGTAGGAAGAAGGTCTGTAACCATATTCAAAACTGTTTTTAAGGCTGTCATTTAATTTACCTCAATGTTACCTTTTTTTAATCTTTTCTTTCTTGTCAACTCTATTTTCTAAAGAAGATGTGTTGAGAGTTATCAAAAATGTTTCATAAATAGTTCTGTGTAAAAATGTGCATTTGTACTTAAATTTTAACAATGAAGTTAGCCTTCACTGAAGATTCTTCACCTTGGGCTTTGTAGATTATATTTCCTTTTTATATTTCAGAAGTGTAACAAACATTTGAAAAAGAATAAGTCATGCTTCTTTATATCACAGCCATATGATATTAGCAAGATTATAACTTCAACCACAACTATAATTTGGTTTTTTGTTTTTGTTTCTTTGGCATAAGGCCTAAAATCCAAAACAATGATAAGATGTACACAAGCACCTAGCACATCGCAGGAGTAAAGAATTTAGAAAAAAATATGTATTTGCAAACTACAAATACAAATAATTCTCTTTAATTCTACTTACATTATTCAAGCGAAACTTAGGTATTTTAATCATTTCAGCCCTTATTAGAAATTACTCTGAGGGTAGATAAAAGAAATAAAATGGGATGTTATATACACCCTGTTTAGTTCTCTGTAACAATATGATATGAAAAAAGATAGACTAAACAAGCTAATTAACGTTTGTATATTCCAAATTTTCCTTAATATACATGGGCTGATCTTCATTTTTTCATTAGAAAAAAAAGGATATTCTGCACTATAAAAACCACAATCTATGTACTACTGAGAACCACAACAGATATGATGCTTGCCTTCACCTTCAAAAATCAAGCTAAAGAAATTTTCTTAAGTCTCCTCTTGAATTTTTCTCTTTTTTACTATCCCCTTTCTTTTAACTCCTACTTGACTTAGCAAACTTCTCTAGGTCTCATTGTTCACTTCTTTACTTTTCCTCCAACCTCATGGGCATTCTCATCATAAGCTAATGCATTTATCTAAAGTTTTGCCATGTTACACTTTTCCTTTTTTGGGGGGGGGCAAAGAGAGAGAGAGGGAGAGAGAGAATCTTAAGCAGACTCCATACCCAGTGAGAAACCCAATGTGGGACATGATCTCACCACCCTGAGATCATCACCTGAGCTGAAATCAAGAGCCAAACATTTAACCAACTGAGAGCCACCCAGGCACCCTGCACTTTTCTTGATTGTAAAAGGGTCTGAGCTCACATGAAAAGTGTTTAAAATAAAATGCTGTAAAATTAATGAATATATTATCAAATTAATTTTAGAATGCAGTATAATGAGCTTAGGAATGCAAGTTTTATAAAAGCACTTGCCCTCGGGTCTACAAAAGGCTTGAAAAATTACCTCTAGAAGGATAGACTATTTGGTTTATAATTAACATATAATTTCACATTATACTTTTGCAAATGAGAAAAGCATATAAAACCTTATGTTCCCAAGACCTTTACAGGACTTAAAGAATCTACTCCTGAAATCATTGTTGCACTGTATTCTAAC
The DNA here is from genome assembly GCF_018350175.1 of Felis catus. Taxonomy (NCBI): domain Eukaryota; kingdom Metazoa; phylum Chordata; class Mammalia; order Carnivora; family Felidae; genus Felis; species Felis catus. The sequence goes on from NC_058370.1 coordinate 75,790,005, forward strand.
TAACTTGGATATAAATTAAAAAAATTAAATTAAAAAATGAAAATGAATTTATAATCTTGAATATTAATTTAGCAGACCCTAAAAAGTGGGATAGTAGCATAAATATAGAAAATATTCCTCAAAGTTGTATTTACCAGCTATATAAACTTTCTTACAGTGAGTTTATTACTACTGGATTAACTTGAATGTTTGAGAATAGAACTTATATAACAGACATTTTTAAAAAACATTTTTATATAATTCAAGCTCAAATATATTATATTGGTTATAGTAAACTATTGGGACTTCACCATGTGGCATTTAAAAAATAATCACTTGGTCTTCACTGTTGGGTTTGCAAGGGCTAATCCAGTTTTAAGTGATGAAAATGAGTTATCTAGAATAAATGACAATATCATTTTTTCCAACATTTGCTTTGACAAGAGAGTACAGAATATAAGGCATCTCTTTCTGAAATTATTTTTTCTTTAAAGTTTATTTTGAGAGAGAGAGAGAGAGAGAGAGAGAGAGAGAGAGAGAGAGAGAGAGAGGAGAGAGAGAGAGAATCAGCAGGGAAGGGGCAGAGAGAGAGAGAGAAAGAAAGAGAATCCTAAGCAGGCTCTACACTGTTAGCACATTAGCACAGGGCCCAACACAGGGCTTGATCCCATGAATGGTGAGATCATGACCTGGGCTGAAATCAAGAGTTGGAGGCTTAACTGACTGAGCCACCCAGATGCCCCTCTCTCTGAAAGTCTGAGGCCAAAAGAAGACCAAGGATAACCAAAAATAATTGTATCATTTTTTTCAGTCACCTCAGAAAATACTGGCAAAGCAAGTATAAAAGCCTCATGAAAGCTTAAAATAGGGTATAATACATAGAAAACCATCTTATGCCAGTAGAGCAAGACCAAAGATATCTGAGCAGGTGAGAAAGCTATTTTGTGCTACTATGCCCTAGTGACATGCTATGAAACACTGGGACTGAGATTGGACTAGAGTGAATACCAAACTGAGAACCCATTACAAAGCCTTTGTTTCTCTTTGTCTTTCCAAGTTTACCCCAGAAAGTAAAAAACAACAACGACAAAAAAATTGGCGATAGCTATCAGACATAAAGGCTCAAATCTAAGTAGTTTATTTGACACATAAAGTCCATCTGCCTGTTACTTATTTATTTCTTCTTTTAGGAGTTAAATGGCCCCTGTATCATGATTGCTATAAACTGAAACTACTGATTAAGTAGAAGATTAAAATTATATGGACTGGAGAGGTTATGAGTCTGGAATAATAAGAGACATATTTGCTATGTTTTAAAATACATTTTAATGCTTATTTATTTGCTTATTCACTCAATGAATATTTATTGAGCACCTGTTATGTGTCTCTTATAAGTTTTGAAGATACAACTTTGAACAACACACACAAAAGTGGCAGTCCTTTTGGAGCTTACATTCTGGTTGGGGGCTACATCCAACTGTACTTGAATCCAATATTCGATGTCTGCTAGGCCTATCAAACTTGACAAATCCAAATAATTCTCAATCCTCTTCCCCTTCAAATGTATTTCTCCTCCAGTCTTTCCTATCTCAGTAAATGGCATCTCCATTTACCCCATTGCTTCTGCCCAAAATTTCAGAGCTATTGTTGTTTTCCCTCATTCCCTCACTTCCCATACAGACTGTCATAAAATGCTGTCGGTTCCATTTTCCAAATCTGACTGCTTTTCAACACCTGCTGCCACCCTAGTCCATCCTTTTTCAACTATACTGACATAATAAAATTTCTAACTTACTTGTTTCTGTAATAGGAAGCAGGAGAGGGGGAAGAGACAGAGAGAGAAAGAGAGGGAATATAAAGTAAAATAAATAAAAGACTATTTCTAGTTGGCCACTCAAGGAAGTAAGAAAATAGGGATAAAATATAGATTTTAAATTATATACATAGGTTTTGTATATATAGTTTAATAAGTTTGATTTTGTAATTGTACAATATATTAGCAATTATAAAACACAAATTAAAAAACAATCTCTAAATATAAAATTTAAAAAATGATTTTCCTATCCATGTTCATTGGAAAGTCCTTAAAACAATAACAACCTGGTAGCAAAGAACATTCTCATTGCCCAGAATGTGGTCTTAATATATAATTTTCCTATGCAAAAAAACAAGATTCCTTGAAACAAAAATGGACAGAATTATATAAAGTCTTCATGGACACAGTTTTTTTTTTAAATCTTAGATAGCAAAAATCTCAAATATACTGTGAGAATCATGTTAAAGGACTCAGTAGTAATTGAAGAGTCTCACACTCTTACACTTATCAGTGAAGATAAGAAAGTCTGAATATCAAAAGTAAGATAATTTGAACACTTAAAATTCATTTAAATATATGAGTTCATCATGATGCTAAAAAATAATAATTACTCATCATTATCTTCAAATGCTGGTAAATGGACTCATTATGCTGTGAAATAAATGTTTTTAAAAAAGGCATGTATCCCACTATTTTCTACAATAACTCTTCTTTTGCATAATCACACAGCACGTAAGTTTATTTTTTTATTTTTTTAATGTTTATTTATTTTTGAGAGAGAGAGAGAGAGAGACAGAATATGAGCAGCGGAGGGGCAGATAGAAAGGGAGACACAGAATCTGAAGCAGACTCCAGGCTCTGCAGTGTCAGCACAGAGCCTGACACGGGACTTGAACTCATGAACTGTGAGATCATGACCTGAGCCGAAATCAGAACCTTAACCAACTGAGTGACCCAGGAGCGCTGAGAAGTTTATTTTTAAGAGAGAACAGCAGAAAATAAAGTAATACAGTAGATAGAATTATATCATTGTATATACCTAGATTAATTAATTTTCTAGATACTGATCAACAACTAGTGCTAACATCAGAAAATAAGACAAACACATAATGCATCACATTTGAGACAAACACAACACTATCTATGAAACAGTATTGCTAAAAAAAAAGAAAAATTCATAACTTTGAATCATATCAAGGCTCCAGTTCTAATCTACAGAAAAATACACAAGAACATTGGCTCACAAACTTTGGAATTTCCCTGGTGAAATCTGAAGCTGAAGCTCTTGTATGGACAAGAGGGCAAGAAGAAACAAAGAAAGAGATAAGCCTTTCCAGATTTGCAGGTGACAGGTTGAATAAGCAAGAAAACTTGCAGGTTTGACTTGGGCGGCTACCAGATGAGTAGATCTCTATACTTGCCCACCAGAATTGTAAAAGTTTATGCCATTACTTGGGCTCAGTCATGTATACCTTTCAGATAGTCTCAATAATACATTGCTTTTTCTCAAGGCTACACCCTTGAAAATGTTTCCCAATGTTGGAATGGAGGGCAGAGCTGCATTCCAAGGATAGAAGGGAGAGCAAGGAGCCTCTGATTGCCCAGGTGCACCTTGAAGGTCAACTGGAAGTCACGTTGTCTCCATGACCTCCTCTGACAAAGAGAGAAGAACACGTTAAAAGACACATGAGGGATGCAATCAGCAAAAACTAAACTGTAGGAAACTGCTGGGCAAAGGATCTTATTTCTAAATCAATAAATAAGTTGCAAGTAATTTTAAGGTGTTTCTTTTTTCTTAAGTTTATTTATTGTGAGAGAGAGAGAGAGCACAGCAGATGAGGGGCAGAGAGAAGGAGAGATAGAATCTCCTCCTTTCTCTCTCTCTGCCCCGCTCTCGCTTGTGCTCTCTCTCTCTCTCTCTTTCAAAATTAAATGAGCATTAAAAAAAACTAAAAGAAAGAAATTTTCTCATTTTAAGAAAAAAATAATCACTGTTTTTATGAGGCAATATATACTCATGGTACAAACTTAACTAAATCATATATGGTAAAAAGAAATTCCTCCTCCCCCTTTCTTCATTTAAGTTCTATTCTTTGTTTACAAAATGTCTTATGCATTTACAAATAATGAATGAGAGTGCTTGATTCTGGAGGTATTATTAATAATATTTAAAAAATCAGTACTGTACAGATTCTAACAAATCAGAATATATTTGGCCTTGGCACTGATCAGGGTCCTGGAATCATCCCCTGGTTAGGACACTGGCCCACAGTCAGCAGGTTGATAACTGAATGATGTCAGGATAAAAGCTAAATGGTCATTACCCAAGCTCTATATTAAGAGTGTGTTCATTAAAAAAGACAGTAAAAGGGAAGTGGTGTAGGTTGAGAGATAATAAAGGTGTATGTTTTCAATTTCACAGCTTTTCCTGAGCAAATTTTTTTTGTATTGCAGAGATCATAGCTAAGGTACTATAACATGTATTTTATAGTATACGTACTATATATTTATACAAACTACAGTATATATAGTATATATACTATATATATAGTACATACCATATACTATGTATATGTATTTTAAGTCTCATATAATGCAGTGTTCACTTTCAAGTGTATTCATCCAAAATCTTTCTCTTTCTGTACCTCAAAGTCAAGAGAGGTATTCCTATAAAAGAATTTCCTAAACTACTAGTACATAGTACATATACTATGGTATGTACTATATACATACAATACATATAGTAATTAAGGAGTTGCCCAGAACTATGAGTTAGGATTTTTCCTATATCCATGTAATTGTGATTCTAAAGTCAAAGGTTTTTAATTTGACTAATCAGTCTTTTATTATTGCTGATTCCTTGGTAAAGATAAAATTTATTCTCTTACCTAAGATCAATATTTTCTAAGCTCTAAGAATTTTACTTTATTTTTCTTTGTTCTATATGCCTGTCTTCCTCCTTTGCCTCCTCTCTAAACTCCTAAGAATTCTCATTTTCTAGGATTTCAGGATGACACTTTCTGTACTATCATATTTTTCACTTTTTCTAACTTTAGAAATGTGGCAGTCAATGAGAATTTTGGACAGTTTTCTTCCATTTCAATCATATACATGACTCATTCTGCTGTCTCAGGCCCTTTCATGAACAGGCTCAGAAGTAAGGCTTTTCAGATTTGATGTACTTTAAGTCTCATATAATGCAGTGTTCACTTTCAAGTGTATTCATCCAAAATCTTTCTCTGTCTATACCTCAAAGCCAAGAGAGGCATTCCTATAAAAGAATTTCCTAAACTACCACTGCTAATTCCATGTGAATGCAGTGAGGAGATAGTAGAGAGAAATGCCCAAAGGAGGCACCGTTTGCACAGGCTAAAACAAAATAAAATGTCAAGTAATATTTGTCTTCCTCTTTTCCTTTCATCCACTTATTATCAAGCACGGATATCAAAAAATACTTAAGAGTTAATATGTGGTTCCAAGGGCACCTGAGTGGCTCAGTTGGTTGACACTCTGACTCTTGATTTCATCTCCACTCATGACCCCAAGACCTGCGCTGAGCACAGAGCTTGCTTGGGATTCTCTCTCTCCCTCTGCCCCTCCTCTACTTGTGTACTCTCTCTCCCTCAAAAAAAAAAAGTGGTTCCAGAACTTTCTGTCTTTCAAATAACTGATGCTAATTGGTGTGTCCACAAGACAATATAATACAATGGAAGTTGGAGTAGCTGCATGAGCCCCAATTTTCTCTGAGTAACGTATGATTCTAGGCATCCATTCTCTGAGCTCCAGATTCATCTTCCATGAAATCATCGTATTTTCTATTTTTAGGGCTATGTAGAAGATTAAGCGATATATGTAAAATGTTTTATGAACTTTAAACACATAAAATGAAGGTTATATTTACTATCTCTGACAAATGGTTTTTTCTGATAATAGAGTTTTGCCACAAAACTGTTCACTACACTTAAGAATATATGCAAATATTTAAAACTGTTTTCAAATTTGGCATGTGAATCATGGCAATGAAGACAGAATGGTAACACCATAATAGAGAAAGCGTGCAAGGTCCAGACATGGTGGTTCTGTGAACTTCAGGGCCATCTTCTTTAATAGTAGAAATAAAATGATAAAATTGGGGAAACTTATCCAGAAGGGAATTGAAGAACAAGACATGTAAAGTGCTATGTCTAAGGCAACAAAAAGAATTATTGGTAAAGCATTCTACCACCCCAAATCCAAGGCTCTCAGATAAGCTTTCTCTCTGCTCATCATACATATGTATTATCTATAAAACACTAATGCTAGAGTCCCAGGTAATGGGCAATTCAGTAGTGGAAATATGTGGGAACAGGCAGCTCTGGTCAGCCTAATTCATACCACATAAATAACTCAAGATAGTTCTGGTGCTAACCAAACTTCTAAGGCTCTCAGCTTGAAAATACATGCCCAACGACTTGTATCTATAAAGAACAGGAATACAAGCAGGAGCTGATCACTTTTTTTGCTTCCACTATTAACTTTTTTTATCCTTGATTATTTTTTTTTTTTGTTAGTTTCTACTTTCAATAAACAAATTTAAGGAAATCATTGTTAGGCTCAAAGATAATGTTCATTCACTGAATGCTAAACTGGACAGTTAATGAATAAGGAAATAAGACAGCTTTAAAGGTTAAATAGTTCTTGCTTCTATTCTAAAAACAAGAATCCTTTATGTTATAATTGATGTCTGGAAATCGAAGAAAAATGAAAATATGAAGCCAACTTTGTTTTTTGAAATAAATGTGTTTCTAGCATGTGTAACTTACTATTGTGTGAATCAAACAATTTCCCCAAATTAATAAAAGCATCTTGATATTCACATTTCAAAAGTTGAGTAATGTTTTAAATATAAATAAATATAATTAAATATATCTTATTTACAAATTTTGATTTTTTTCCCCTTAAATTAGTAGCATATGGTAGCTTTACTAATTCTGTAATATACACAAACAAGACTAACTGTGATACAGCATTTTTGTCACTGCTGTATTTATTTAATGTAATGTGGCAGTATGACAAAAGATAGGTAAAAGAATTTTGACATTCCTCTCCACACTGCATAAACACTGACTATGGAAGATCTAATTCACACAAGATGCCCAACAGTTACTGATTACTGAGGAATGAAGCTCTGTTTTCACACATTGGACCACAGGAAAATAATACCCAGAGAACTTGGCAATGCTGTAAGTTCTCATCTTGGCTTTTCCCAAACTGTGTGTTGTAGGTAAGTCCTTTAATATTTTAGGGCTTCTAATGCGCAAAATACAGGAATTGAAGACATCATAGGACTCCAAGTTTCTACTTCAAAGCCCTTTTTTAAAAATTATTCAAATGCTTTTTAATCTAATCTTAGACTTACATAAGTATTCAAGAATAGTACGGTTCCCTTATATCTCTCTTGCTAATTTTATAATCTTGCATAACCATAGTAAAATTATTAAGAACAGAAATGTAAAATTGGTACAATATTAATTAAACCACAGACCTCATTCGAATGTCCCCAATTTTCTTCTTTTTTATTTTTATTTTTTGAATGTTTATTTATTTTTGAGATAGAGACAGAGCATGAGCAGGGGAGGGGTAGAGAGAGAGGGAGACACAGAATCCGAAGCAGCCTCCATGCTCTGAGCTGTCAGCACAGAGCCCAACGCGGGGCTCAAACTCACAGACTGTGAGATCATGACCTGAGCCGAAGTTGGACGCTCAACCGACTGAGCCACCCAGGCCCCCCCCCCCAACTTTCCGTGTTATGTTTCTTTTCTAGGATTCTACAGCGTCTCACATTATATTTAGTTGTTATTTATATTTGTTATACAGTCTATAGCAGTCTCTCAGTGTTTCCTTGCCTTTCATGAAAATGACACATTTGAGGATTATTGATTAGTAATTTTGTAGGATGACCCTGAATTTGGGATCTGATGCTGCCTCGTGTTTAGATTGATATCATGCATTTTGTCAAAAGTACCATGAAAATAATGTTACGCTTTTCTCATGCATCCTATCAAGGGGTTCACGATGTTGATATGTGTTATTCTCGGTGATGTTTACCTTGATCGCTTAGTTACTTACGATGGTGTCTGCTGAATTTCCCCACAGTAAAGTTACTCTTTCCCTTTGAGTAGGCTATGAAAATCATTTTTTTCCTCAAACATTTTTTCTAATTTTCCCTAATTTTAGTATCCATCAGTGGATCTTCTCTGCAACAATTATTGCTGTAGTGATTGACTTAACGAATCTACTTTTTTTCTTTTGTTCCCTCCATATGCATTGATTTGAATTTTACTGAAAGGAAGACTTGTCATATCTCCTCCACTTATTAATCTGATTATTTATTTATATCTATAAGTTTCCATGAACATTTATTTTATTCTATGAGTTATATTCCAATACTATCATTATTTATTCTATTGAAAAACTTGTTCCAGCTTTGCCCATTAGGGGCTCTTTCAGGTTGGTTCTTGTGTTGTTTCTTTTTTTTAAATTCTTTTAAAATTTTTCTTACTTTCTGGGACCAGAAAAAGTTTCAGACTCCTCTTATATTTTCTGCTACGGTTTTGGAATCAAGCATTTCTTTTTTATTTCTTTTTTTAAGTTTATTCATTTATTTTGAGAGAGAGAGACAGAAAGACAGAGTGAGAGAAAGTGGAAGCAGAGGAGGGGCAGAGAGAGAGGGAGAGAGAATTCCTACCAAGCTCTGCACTGTCAGCACAGAGCCTGATGCCGGGCTTGATCCCATAATCCTGGGATCATGACCTGAGTCGAAATCAAGAATCAAACACTTAACCAATTGAGCCACCCAGGCACCCCTGGAATCAAGCACTTCTTTAAGGAGCTCTAGTTCTTTTTATTGGAGTATGGTGCTTATGAACAAAGATCTGGGGGTTAGGTGTGTTCATTGCTAATGGGATGTCATGGCTTCTAGGCCATGTCAATAGACAAAACTAGGAAATAGATGTTTGTGTACTAACCCCATGTAAGCTCAAGTCTGTGTACACACACACACACACACACACACACACGTATTTTTTTATGTAACTATTTATCATTTCTTTATTTGTAACTTCTTTCCACAAAAGTGAGAAAGCTTGTTCTCATTGTATTTATTCTATATTTCCTAATTTGTTCAATTTTAGTATACACATAAAATAGTTTCAGAAGTACTAAATCGTACCCTATGAAAAACATTTCAATGACAAGAATTCATTTTTATCTTTAGCCTGACAGTATTCAATCAAGATACTGTTTTCCACAGTTACTTACATTAGTTCTTAATTCCCCCACTTCATTTAGTGTGGATGTGTTATTCATCTGTAATACATTAAGTTCATTTGTTAGTGTTTTTGGTTCTTACCACACCCTGGTTAGTTTTAAATGTTTGTTCATTTTGGGCACATATGAATAGTACCAGGGTAATTTTTATTATTTCTTTTATTTTTTCATTTTTTATTATTTTTTCAAAGATTTAGGTTTTTAAATTGTTGACTAATGAAACATTATATTTATTAAGTGGTAATGTTCCATTTCCCTGTTTATTTTCTGTACTAATTAGTCATAGAAAATTGCAAGTAGATACTCCAGTGTTATCCTGAATTGACTTAAATTCTGACCAAAATAAAGGAAAAATTAACAATCAGATATCTCATATTGTGTTGAGAAATATATAATTTTAATTAAGTAAAAACATTGCAAATAGTTTCCCTTACTACTTTCATAGGCCCAAAGGATAAAACGCTGGAATAAATGATTGAAAAGAATGCATACCCATTGATGATTCAATTCTATATCACAGAGTTTGAGAACACCAGTAGAAGAGGTCCAAATGCCTGCATCACACCTACCCACAAGACCACTTCCCAGGGAGAGATAAAGAAAGGGGGATAGATGTAAACAACTAAACATAAACCAGGTATGGGAACATGCTCAATTTTCATATTTATCAATGGTCAAAGTTGCTTAATTTAGACCATAGAATTATAAACACTGTATTTTTCTTCTGATACTAGTTTTAATTCTTATATTCTGATATGTGAAATGGGAATCGTAATGATTCAAGTTATGCAATTTTGTAGTTTCACAAACTACTAAATTCTGAAAGCAGAATTCCTCAGGTTTAGCAACGTAAAATGATTTTAAAATGAAGTTGATGAGTTTGACAAAATCTTCCTTAAGAAAATGATGCATATGGTATAGTTATTTTTAAGCAAAATATGCCTCAAGTAATATCATTTCAACCTCTTATTTTAGAAAAATATTTTGTGTACTTAAGAGTCTTTAATTGAATTGTATTTACTAATATCCATAATCAATGTGGAAGTAATATAAAGAGAATCACGTTATCTCGATAAAGCTGGAGATTGGCAAGTCTCGTTGCCATTTTGCTTGAATTGTACATATACCCTGGCTCAGAATTTGAAATCTCTCACATAGATTGTATGCTAATTAATACTAAATAGCAATATCCTTCTTTATAACTTGTGATTTGGTTAAATTCAGGTGAACCTGATGTGCCAGTTCAAATTGAAGATTGTGTTGAATCCAAGCCCTGGCATTTTTCAGAGCACATGCCCATTAGGAAGTACTTATCCGATAGATCCAATGGTGGCATTTTGGAGTGCCCTCAATTGCTACACAAAACTTGGCAGTGGGTATAGCAGATCTTCTGATAGTAAAATGTCATGATATTCCTAACAAGACTGATGATAAACACACTCCTATAAAGTATGAGATACCTCAAGTGTGAAGATTATTTTACATTGGAGAACATTAGATGGCATTGAACTTAAGTGCAAATATGTCTGAGAACATTTCCACTGAAATTCCAAGCCTATAATAATTCTTGTTTTCTTTGATATTAGATCATCTGACTCAGAAGTAGATTTTAAATGACTAAAATGTCTGACTTTCTTCTAAGTTGTGTTTTTGGTCCAGAGAGGGGAATAAAACACTTGAAAGCTCAAGAAGTTATAATTACCTAAAGATTTTGCTTTTTCTGATTTATCATACTTTCTAAATAATGTCTAAAATATCCATAGTTTGCTTATTGTTACGCATAATTAGATTATTGATTCAGAGAGTCAGGATCCATGGATAGAGTCTTGACACTGGCTGCATTGTTTTCTCCTTTTATTGGTGTAAAAGTATATTTCGTTCATAATTTTAAGTTAATCAGCTGGGATTTTAGTGTTAGGAATTCAGATTTTAAAAACCTTTGGTACTAGCATTATATTCAGAATAATATCACATTCTATATTTTCTCACTGAAAGAATGGGAACTATAAACTTTTAGTAAGTAACAGAGTCCCTTACATTAACACAGCAACCTGTAATTAATTTCTAATGTAAAATCATGCCCTGTTTTAGATCACACCACATCTCCTATCCTCTGATAATCAGAAGTTGAGTGAATGTTTTTATTTCCTTTTACAAATGAAGTTAAATAGTTCCCATATTGGATTTCTACCACCTTTTAGGGTGTGATATTTAGTTTGCTGCTACAAATTTCTCACTCTTAGCCACATGCACATACTAATTTAGTGTTTCCATAAACTTTCTGAGATTTTTGTTCCGGAAGGTATACTCTGGAGATGACTCACATCAATTATCTCATGTCTGATTTGAACTCTCAGCAAAAAAAAAAAAAAAAAAAAAAAAAAAAAAAAAAAAAAATTGCTTAAGAAAAGGGGCTGCTTAGCCCAGACTTGTCTTCTCAATACTATTCTTCAATAAAAGGAACCAGGTCTCCCTGCAAAATGGCTGATGTCAGAGCTGGGGCACAGAAATGTACATGACCCTGGAACATCCTGAGTTGCCAGTCAGTAAGAACATACATGAAAAGACATGGGGCATATTGAAAGAACACAGGAGCCAACTCAAAGCAGCCAATTGTTAAAGCTGGCACAAATTTAACAAAACAATGAACAATAAATACTGGATTATAAGAAATAGAATAAAATAAATATATGTGAATCCATACCAGTATATGAACTAATGAATAAATAAATAGTCACATAAATGCAGAAGAAGAAATGGCTCCTTGTTTGGAGGAAAATTACAATTAAAAATGTATCAGGAATAAACAAAATAGAATTCATCATTAAACATATATCATAATAATAGTTATGGCAGGCAAGAATCATCCATGGATGCTAAAATTAATGGGTAAAAGTAGGATGAGAAACAGAATATTTGGATAGTCTTAAAGTATCTCTTTACAAGAATCTTGTTAATTACAAAAAGAAAAATTATAACTTCACAGTGAAGAAAAATGGCTGACACCACATTAGCTATACGATCAAAGTTAACATTACCAGCAAGAAGACATATTAACCTCATGCACTTCCTGATACAGTGTGATGACAGGGGCATATAATTCTTGTGGCATTCTTGCCCCAAACATAACATCAATGTAATCATGAGAAAACATTGCACAAATCCAATTTGAAGGTGATTCTACACATAACTGTTCTGGAGTCTTCAAAAGTGTCAATCAAGGTCATGAAAGACAAAAGGAAGACTGCAGAAATGAGGTACTATCCCAGAAGGAAAGTATGGAAGTATGACAAGCAAATAGAGAGTCACATTCAGGACTGGATTGTGAATCATTAAAGGGGTGATAGTAGGAAAACTGGCAAAATTCAAATAAGGCCAGTAAATTATTTAATAGTATTGTATCAAGGTTAGTTTTCTCTTCTTGATAGTGTTACAATGGTTTTTAAGATGTTAACATTAGGGAAAGCTGGGTGAAGAATATATGGGAAGTTTCTTTAAAGTTGTGTTTGCAACTTTCCTGTAGGTTCAAAATAAAATGTTAAAAAGACAAATGTCTGCTTTTGAAGCTTTTCCTCCCATACTTCTAGAGTTGAGACAGGATATCAAAAGCTGCCTTAAGATAGTAAATCAGCTGAGATAATCCTTCCAGACTTAAGTAATATAAAGAGAAGCCCTTAAAAGAAAAAGCAAAATTTGAAAATTTATTAATGTATTCCTGTGTCCTTTTTTCTAAAATGCCATGTAGTTGACCCTTGAACAAAGTTGGAGTTAGGGTGCTTGACAATCAGTGCAGTTAAAAATCCACATATAACTTTTGACTTCCTCAAAACTTAACTGCTAATAGCCTATCGTTGACTGGAAGCCTTACCGACAAAGTCGATTAACACATACGTTGTATAATTATTTTATACTGTATTCTTGCAACGAAGTAAGCGACAGAAAAGAAAATATTATTATAAAGTCATGGAGAAAATACACTTACAGTGTAGCACTATAAAAAAATATCCATGTGTAAATTGACCTGCACAGTTAAAACTCATGTTGTTTGGGGTCAAGTATATATGTAAACATACATGAATACACAGGTAATATAGACACAGATATAGATGATACAAATATAGATATCAAGGATACTTCTGTTCTCTTTTCATGCAAAAGCAATGAAACATGAAGCGACATGCATTAAAGATAAGCAATCTTTTACAGTCCTCTGCCACCTTTTATTCAGTTGGATAATTATGTACTTTAGCACAACACACAAGTAAGAAGAGACATGGTGCATGTTGGGCCGTTTTGGATTTTGAAGGCACTATTTGCCACACTTGGCTGTGACGCTCAGGCTGTGACCTGGCTGCCTGTTTTGTATAAGACTCAGAGTATAAACTACTCTGCAGCAGTTCCGAAGCCCAGATGCAAGGTAGCATGCTCTTCAGTCATTATCATTAAATGACCAAATGGTATTCAAAGTGTCTGTGACAGACTGAGATGTTGTATGGAATCTATGGCAAAGTACAATATGAAAATCACAGCACAAGTTTTGGCATGAGGTCATGCTTTCCTATTCTTAAAAACATTTCCTCTATTTGAAAAGCTACGGGGCCCTGTTACAGGCTTAACACTGACCATGAAACGGCAAGTGTTTATGTGACCCACAATGCCTACTATGACTTGAACTTTATATGATCCATCAAATTATAGAATTAGGTATGCTGAGCAGCCTTACACTGAAACATGAAAATAGTATAAATGAATATATATACACATATAAATGAATATATATATATTCATATATATGTGTATATATCCACAAAGTATATCTACAAAAAGAAAATAGAAATAGGGGAATAGTATATAGAAGACTGAGCAAGTCTGCTGGAAGGCACTAGGAAACTGCATGAGAAGATGGCTGAGACTCCCGTGGCACCTGTTCCTACTGATTTCTGCCTCTACCTCCACCAACATTGATAGCCTCACGGGAGGTGGTCTGTAATCAGTTAATAGATAAAGTAGGATGGCCCTATTCATGGTTGGGTCTGTTGGTGCAAATGTGCCAGTTAGAAGTGGACCCAGAGAATTACAGTCGTTCCCAGGGGTAATCCTGATGAAATCCTCCCAGTATTTAGAATAATGTCAGTTGGTACATCTGCTTATCCACTTCACATAGGGGAGAAATCTTGAAGTACAAATCTATGTTGATTTACAGACTGCTTCTAATAATTGGCAGTTTATGAGATTTAGAACTAGGAATTTAAAGGGAGAGGTAGATAGATAAACTATTAAAATGATCACAGAGTGTGAAAATATTTATGTCCAAATATATGCCTACTCAGATTACATGGAAATAAATGTTTGTTTATTGCTACTCAATCCAGTCATGATCCCTGAATAAATCTACTACGGGAGAGTCTCTCAATAATTAGTGGAAGAAATTTCCCATTCTTTGGACATCACTTTCCCAGCCACTCTCCTGCTCTCTCAATGTACACAATAAACCTATATCATGAACTTCCTCTTCCATGCTGATTCACTACCACCACTGCTGAGTGCCCAACCTACCAATAGCAGAAGCCAATGCTGTGTCCCCAGTAAGCTACCCTTCCCTGATGAGACGAGGACACCACAACCACGTGGTGACAAGTTGATTACTTTTCATCATGGAGGAGGCAGCAATTTTTCCTCTATGGAATAGAAATATATTCTAGGTAAGGATTATCTTCCCTGCCTGTGACACTGTGGGCTTTATAATGACTTACTCATCATCATACGACATTCGGCATGATTCTGATTAAAATAAACAAAAACAAAACAAAACAAAACAAAAACCTGATATTTAATGAAGATAGTATGGCAATAGACTCCCTCTGATACAATTCACAATTTTTAGGATGTATCCCACATCCAGGCACAGATAGCTTGATAGAACAGTATAGTGGCTGCTGGAGGCTCTGTTATAGTACCAATGGGGAGATAATACACCGTGAGACTGGAATGCAGTCTTTTGAGATACACTGCATGGCTTAAACAGGAGCCAATATCTGGCGACATCTTTCTCAACATTAGAATACATGTTTTCAAGAATAAAGGGGCAAGGTGAGAATGGCTCCTCTAATGTTTTTATCTAATAACCCACTTGAGAGGAATTTCTACTTCCTACCCTTGCAGGTGTTAATTCAGTAGATTTCAGGTTTTAACTCAAAAAAACATGTTCCACTAGGAAACACAATGAAATTTGGTGAGTTGTAAGCTAAGGCTATTTCTCATCTATTACAGTTTCCTGATGCTGTGCTGCTAAAGCAAATGACAGGTAATGTGCTGTATTGGACGGGGTGATTAGATTACCACAAGTCAATTGAAGCAATAAGGTGTGTAGCTGGAACCAAAGGAATTCACTAAGATCCTTTTTTTTTTTTTTTTTTCAATGTTTACTTTTGAGGGAGAGAGAGAGAGAGAAACAGTGTGAGTGAGCAGGGGAGGAGCAGAGAAAGAGAGGGAGACACAGAATCCAAAGCAGGCTCCAGGCTCTGAGCTGTCAGCACAGAGCATGACACTGGGCTTGAACCCATGAACTGTGAGATCATGACCTGAGATCATGACCTGAGCCAAAGTCAGACACTTAACCAACTGAGTCACCCAGGTGCCCCTTTACTGGTCTTTGATACACTTGTGTTAAAATGTTTTTAATGTACTTGCATCAAATATAATTTTTCTTGTAATTTTAACTCTTGTTTTAATGCTTAGAAGGCCATTTCATCCAATGTTATTTAAATATGCATCTATATTCCTTTTAGTACAGTTATGGTTTTATTTCACAATAAATATTATATCCAATTAAAAAACTATATAAAATAAAATAGTAAGGCAGAAGTCTGATTTTCTTTCTTCATCTTCCAAATGGATCCAGTTACTTATCAAGTATATCAACAATTACCATCTATCAAGTTATTATGTTTTGGTATGTATTCCTTGTTTTTTTCATAGGGTTTTTGAAAAATGAGGTACCACAGTAGCTTAAGAAATATTAAAGAAATAAAAAATATTACTCAATGTTTAACCTATTAAGTAGATAGAAGATTGGCCTCCAAAAGCTATATGGTCCATTTCCCTTTTTGAAGCAAGGTAATATATAAATGGTCCAACTCAAATTATTATATATTTATTTAACTTGGCAGTTTTGTTTAAATTTCACCAGGGCAGGCCACTTGGGTTTTCACTTTGCATTCCAGATTCATGTATCTCTAGAATGACTGAATAGTCTTATGACCTAAAGAGATAAATATAAGTAGCACATGTTCACTGAAAAATTGAAGAAAATACGTAGTCTAGAGATTCGCTTGATTCAAAAGTAAGCTTCAATTGGAATATAAATTAGAACCAAATTATAAAGCAGAGTAGGATACAGAATGGAAACTGACATATTTACTTACATTCTAAATAGCAATTTTA
Organism: Felis catus; assembly: GCF_018350175.1. NCBI lineage: Eukaryota > Metazoa > Chordata > Mammalia > Carnivora > Felidae > Felis > Felis catus. The sequence continues at coordinate 75,806,551 of NC_058370.1, forward strand.
TCATACTTTCATCAGCAAGATCTTACTCTTTATAATAAGACAAAGTCTAGGGAGGTGATAGCTGAACTTCTCAATACCATTTCTCTATGCAAACAAATATACGTGAGGCAATAAAAGCCTGGTAACCAATTCAGACGGGGTTGAGTGAATTGTAGGAATTACTGTAAATTAAAATTAATTGAGGAGCAACATATGGGTTGAATAATAAGAAAATTGCCTGGGGTACATGTCAGTGATAGTCTGTATGACATAATAACTTCTTTGCTTTATTGACAAATAGTTGACTGATTTTTGTTTTTGATTTTTGTTTTCTTTTTTCTTTTTTGGTTATAAACTATAGCATTATAAGAAGATTTGTCATCTATCTATAGAATCCCATTTTACAACAAAATGTACTCAGACCCCAAAGCTTTCGTATTCCAAAAGATGGTTTCAAAGGAGTTGTCTGCTAGCATGTTGACTGTGTTTTATTCTTTAAGAAGACATTAATATAGTCCAAACTTATGCAGATATAGGTAGAATACATATAAAGAAATTTCACTTGTAGATCATAGGGGTGATTGAAATTCCATCAGCAAAATAAAGTTTTGGGAAAATATTGATTTTACAAAATGATCTGTGAATACTTTAATATTTGGAAAATAACAAATATGTTAGAATAAATTGATAACCTTTTTCTTTGTGAAATTTTATTCTTTCTTTCTTTCTTTTTTTTTACTTAAAAAATGTGGAGTCATACACGGGGCTTGAACTCACCCCCCTGAGATCAAGACCTGAGCTGAAATCAAGAGTTGGACACTCATCCAAAAGAGCCACCCAGGTGTCTCTGGGAAATTTTATTCTTATAGTCTCAGGAAAAGTTGAAAATTTAGGGGAATAAAACTGTCTTCGATTTTTGTAGAAGTATGTAGTAAGGTTTTACTACAATACTATTGTATAGCAAAATCCCCGCTATGGTGGCTTACAGTACTAGACATTTATTTCATATGAATATGAATATGAATTAAACATATTCATAGGTTTACCAGTTGGCTATAATTCATTTATTTTGTCTGAGCTTAAATAGGCTGGGTGACATTATGAACTTTGGATTTAGTTCAGGTCTACTTTCCATGCAGTCATTCTAGGATCCAATCTAAGAGAGTAACGGACACATGGGGTGTACTCTTCCACTGCCATACCTCCTGAAGTCTCAGCTCAGAACTGGCACACTGTCACTGCTGTTCACAACAACAGTTCCGTGGTCAAATTCCAAACCCATGAGGAGGAGAAGGCAGTGAGTATTTGATGAACAGTAATCTAAGCTATCACAATATGGACGAGCTAGTTCAAATTCTCTACTGGAGGAAGATAAAATGATAGGTTCTGCTTGAGTGAACAACATTCAATAAGTCTGAGAGGAAATGACACTTTTGGACACTTTGTCTAGTCAAGAACTTAGACTTTGTTTGGGTACAGAAAACAGCATCATACTATAATCTCTTCTTTTGCCCAAAGGTCTTGGGAATTTAAAGTGAATTTATTATCGCAGAATCAGAGCCAAAATAATGTACAATGTTATTAATTAAATGGTTTGGCAAACTTTTCATTGTCAAAATGCAAAAGGAATAAAATTGCAGGGGCTATCATACATTCTCTATCTATCTAAAACTCTTTTGCATCAAATTATCTTCCCCAAAATAAGGAAAATGCCATCTATATTATATTTGTTAATTCACATGTACTTAACTACATAACCTCTCTGGCTTATAAATGCAGCAATGTAACATATTTTTATTTCTCATTGTAGATCAAATGTTTGACCCTTCTGCATCCTCCAAGTACAAACAGTGTTTTTCCCTGGCAATTGAACAAGATGGTCTAACATGATTCAAGGTAAAATGATGATTCCAAACACAGAACAACAATGTTAAAGTTGTTTACTAACTTCTATATTCATAATTCTTTACCTCCTCCCCCAAATCATTAAAATATCATTTCCTATTCGGTAAAATGTTAACCCACTTTCTATACCATGCTACTTGATTTGATACAAGTCTTGCTGAAGGGGTTTTATACTCATTCCAACTTCAATATCCAGCTAATCCACTTTCTCCATGAAGGTTTTTCCAGATACAATGACCTACATTGATCTTACCTGCCTCGGACATCTTTCATTTTTTTGTAAATATTAAGTGTTATTGTTGTCTGAAGCTCATGTGCATATGTGTTATTCTGTCAAGTAAAAAGACTTTGGTCACCTAGGGCTGTGTAACAAATTCCAAACTTAATAGTAAAAACAGTGACAATTATGTATTATTCTTATCTCTCCTTCCGGAGTGACTGGTCTTAGCTAGGCAGTTGACCCATAGGATTTGTTATGTGGTTGCAATCTGACAGCACCTGGGGAATGAAGTCATCTCAAGGGCCACCTCAGTTAAGTGTCTGGCAATTGATGCTTTCTGTGAGCTAGGATCTTACTGGGAGTTCTCAGCCAGAACTCCTATACATGGTTTCCTCATGTGCCTAGGACTTGACACAGCATGGCAGCTGGATTCCAAAGGTGGAGGTCTGATGAGAGAGAAAGGCAGATGGGGGATGCCTGGGTGGCTCAGTCAGATAAGCGTACTACTCTTGATTTCAGTTCAGGTCATGATCTCATGGTTGGTGAGATCAAGCCCTGTGTCATAGTCCGAGCTGGCAGTGGAAAGCCTGCTTGGGATTCTCTCTCTCTCTCTCTCTCTCTCTCTCTCTCTCTCTCTCTCTCTTGCTCTCACTCTCTTGCTCTTTCTCTGCTGCTATCCCATTCATGCTGCCTACCTCTAAATATATAAGTAAATAAGCTTCAAAAAAAAACAAGGCAGATGGAAGCTGTGTTACATTTCTGAACTAGTCTCTGAAGTCACACACCTAGATCTCATTTTAAAATGACATCTACCTGCACTAGATTCCACATTCCACTCCATGTCCCGTTATCAAAAAGGGCTAGGCAAATAAAGATTTTTTTTAATTTAATAGACAATGTTTTAATTTAATAGCCAATGTTTTGATTCCTGTTAATTATAGTTGCCTCAGGCCTATGTTACTTTCAGTATCTATAGTGTTCCATAGTTAACTTTTTGATTAATAAAGCTATATTATAAAATGAAACTTAACTAGGTATTTTACTCTATCTTGATTTAATAACTTAAAAAAAAGAAGTTGAAAAAGCAGAGTTAAATACCATTATGAAGCAGATACCAGGCACACAATGAACAAGGTTGTATAGAATTTGTCAGGATATTACAGAAATCTGTCTTCTGAATTATGCCTAGGGATAAAATTTCATATTCAGAATAATCATATTCACCAGAAAAAACTAAGGACTTATTTTTATTTGATTGCCGTTCAACTTGTTCATTGGTTTTCAAATACAAGTAGACTTAGTTTAGATCACTTATTGATACAATATACCTTCTATCATGCTTGAAGTCCTACTTACACTTGTGTGCACTGTTCACATCCCTAGGGTCCTGGTTAAGAGAGTGAGTGGAGACTGAAGTTCAGTCTGTGCTGTTTGCCAAGTCATACACCTTTGGCACCTAGATGCACTGAATACACATGGGAGGTGCTCTTTTGAATTAGCATAAAAATGATGCCATGTGGGCTTCAGCATCCCTGATTATGAGACATGATGTTATAGGAATTCCCTTCAGAGAAACGGTGTAATAGAAAAGTTACTACTATCTCGGCATGAAAAACAGATGCGGTTTGAATCTTGGCTCTGCCGCTTAAGTACGGCGACTTTGAGAAAGTGATACACCTCTGTGAACTTCCGTTTCTTCACATATAAAATGGAAATCTCAATTCCTGTCTTTCAGACTTGATATGACACATAGAGCTAATAATACACAAGGAGCATGAAACACAGTGTCTAATAGAGCAGGAATTACTTAAATAGCATCCATAATAAATTCTAAGAGAAGCGTTGTCATAAACTTTTAATCCTTGGTTCTGGGTTTGTTTTTGATAGATACAGAGCTTTGCAATTCTATTTTTGGCACATACTTATATAACTCACTGGTTAAAGCCACAGAAGGAAGAATAAAGGAAAGCAATTTGTTATAATTCCGTTCAGGAAAAACACTCCTAAGTGAAATACCCCTAAGTGTTTATGTAAGAATTAGTTTGGACTTCCAAAATTTTCAAGTTTTGAAAATTAGTTCTCAAAATCTAGCCTGGCACAGCAGGAACTGGCTTTGTAAAATCCCATCCCATCCTGTGATATCTTCTTTTAGGTAAGAGCTGTCACCCACTGACGGGATCCAGTTAGGTCCCGGCTCTGCCCCAACTCTTTTCTAGCCACGCCCTGCTACAAATGCAGCAGGTTCATCAGAACGGATAAGAGTCAAGGTTAAAAATAAAGATAGACTTCATAAACAGCATGTATAAGATGTATGCTTGTATTGCATACAGGTAAAAAAAAATTAAGAAACCTAAATATGTCTTTAGAATATAAATCTTACTGGATCATTGCCTCCTTAGATGGTGTACTTCTAATTATCCCTATTGTCTTAAATCTTAAATAATTAATTAGAACTGTTTCACAGTGGAAAATGACACCGCTACCTAAACATGAGGTGATTTAAAGTATTCCTCAGGCAAATTGCAAGTATGTTTCATAGATGACTACAATTTTAATAGCTGCACAGTGTAACCCCCCAGAATTTAAAGTCCTTACCAAAGCCTACAAGACGCTGCCTTATCTCTCCTAGTTCATCTTGTATTATTTCCCTTGCTCATTATGCTCTAATCGTGCCAATGTTTCAGATCTTCAAAAATATTCAGCCTTAGAACCTTTTTACAAACTGTTCCCTCCTTCACTAATGCTCTTCCTCCTATACTTTGTACATATCATATCTCAGCTTAAATTTCCATTCATGAAGACACCTTCCCTGACCATCCAGTGGATTAATTATCTCATAACTCTCATTGTAAATATAAATCACTTATTTATTTTTTTGAAGAAGATACAATGCTCTGAAGAGCTTCAATATTTCCAAATTAATACAAATGAGGGTCTGGAGAAAAATCTTTGTAAATAAATTTGGCATTCATATGGAAAAAGCATGAAATACAATTAAAAAATAATGAAGCATGAGCTCATAAAACAAAGTAATAAACACCACATAACCAATTATGTATATACATAATTTCCCTTTGTATCATTGTTTAACATAATAAAAAATAAAAGTTTACTTAAATGGATATTTCATCTGTAAAATATTTAAAGCTAAGAATCATGCTGTGCTGTTAAGAACAGATGCAGTTTGGGGTTTATTACCAAATAGAGTTGTTCAGGTTATACCTATAATTGAAAGTCAAGACTATAACCATTACACCTCATATAATTCTGTTGCAAAGGGTGGGGGCAGGGGTGACAAAAATTTAATAGGAAACATGTTTAAAAGAATGGAATTACAGGTGATTTTCCATTTTTTAAAGTTTAGTTATTTTGAGAGAGCATGCATGAGCAGGGGGAGGGGAGAGAGAGAGGAGAGAGAATCCCAAGCAGGTTCAGCACTGTCAGCACAGAGCCCAACATGGGGCTCAATCCCATGAACCAAGAGATCATGACCTCAGCTGAAGTCAAGAGTCGAATGCTTTACCGACTGAGCCACCCAGGTGCCTCTGATCCCCGATTTTTCATTTTTTATTGATTTTTGCTTGCTTACATTTTCTAGAATTTTCTACAAATATTGGATAATAGAAGGAGATTAATTCTAGCTACATATTCCTTTGGCATCTCTCTCTGTCTCTTTCTTTCTCTCTCTCTCTCTCTCTCTCTCTTTTTTTTTTTTTTTTGCTATCATGTTTTTCTGTATAATTCAACCTCTTTAAATGTGTCTTTTCTCAGCAGGCAAGTATACCAAGGCTCAATGTTTACCCTCAGGGATCTCACAATCATATTAAAAACAAAGGTATATAAAGGAATTTTGATGCATGTAATAAATCCAAGGTATATGATACTGAGGCAGCGAGAGAAGGGAGTCTCTCTGGAGAACAGTTCTCAGTTTCTCAGACAACGTTCCCCCTTCTCTGCTTCTTTCCCTGCACTGGTGACTGCATATACAGGGAGAAGGGTGGAGATTATGTAACTTCGTCAGGAAGAAAAGTAGGTCTTCTGATCACTGTATTTTGTATACCTATGAGACTTCATATTCCTAGCAGAAGTCAGCAGCTGGTATCACACAAAGACTTTTTCTTTTTCTTACCAATACCTCAAATTTACCACCAACGGACCTCAACTACTTCTTCATTTGGTGGTACAGACTCCTCTGAGTTCCCATTATGGCTCCTCTTGGATTTGCTAAGGTGGATTCTTCTGTAACCTTCAACCCAGTCATCTTACTATTTAATGCACCACCACCCCCCACCCCCCGCCCTTAGCAAGTTCTCCATTAAGATACCAGTTACTTCTGGATCACTGCCACTTAGAAACCCTGGGTAGCTGAGAAAGATGAACCTCACAGATCCTGCTTAGCACTAACACATTTGGTTTAATGAAACAGAACCTCTGATTTGTCAAGGGCAGCTTTTCAAGGAAGCCACTTCTCAGACTGCCAATGACAAGGCAAGAAAACCCTCATTTATCAGCTATGCCTCTTCCTCTTTAGTCTTTACAGTCTATATCATAAGCTTTAACATATGAATATTTCTTTGTTTAATTAAAATAAATTATAGATCACAGTGCTAGTTGAAAAGACATTTAAATGGAAATAATCTTGTCCTTAATATAAACCTTCCTAATTCAAGTACTGAGCTAATTATCATTCTTTTCTGTGAGACAGGAAAAAGAAGGTTGCTATACAAAATAAACAGTCCAAAAATATGAAGATGAAGAATTGCCTTTATTGTGAAATTATTGAAATATCCATGGCAAACCTGTACAGTTAGTTGACCTGATATTCTGAAGGTCCTTCATGATCCAAATCCATTTTTGCTCTGGCTGCAGTTTACCATGAGTGGGTGGCAATTTTTTTTTTTTGAAAAGTTGGCTGACATCTTTACTGGTTGGGGGGCAGGGATGGAGGTTACTCAAGATCTCTTGCTGGGTGGTTGGCTTCCTATCCACCATCAGAGGCTTCTAGCTGTGCAGGATGGCACTGGTTCTGCCTATGTGGCCATGTGCAGATCCGGCAGTATTTGTTCTTATAGATCATGTGCCAGATGCTGCTGAGGGTGGCCGGGGTGTCCTTGTTGATGGCCATGCATAGGAAGCGGTTGGCTTGCCGGCCTCACCTCCTATTTCAGGACCACTGTGATGCCTTTGTGATCCTCTGCCGGCTCTGTGCCCACAGTCTTAAGGTGAACCGGCTCCCTAGAGCAGTAATCGGGCCTTCAGATAACTGGATCAGTGTTATACATTTGCTTGTTCCTCTTGATCAGGAAATTGGAGCAGTTCTACATGATCATCCATTGCAGATGTGTGGAGGTGATCAGAGCTTCTCTGGCTGTGGCAGTGGGAGGCGCAACAAGAATACTGATGGGGACATTTATGAGCCTCGTGGCTACCTGTAATTTGCAGAACAGGGCCAATAGTCCTAAGAATCTTCTGGTCAGTTAACATTTCAGGAGGGCTGCCAGACAAAATACAGGATCCCCCATTAAATGTGAATTTTCAAATAAATGACAAATAAATTTTGTATTATGAGTTCCAAGTATTCCACGGGCATGTTTATACTAAGTAGTTATTTGTTGTGTATCTGAAATTTAAATTTAACAGGTGATCCTGTGGTTTTTAAATGCTAAATCTGGCAACCTACACCTGATTTATTAGCCCTGTCAAGGAAATTGAGCCTGGAGAATTCTAGAGATCTTTCTTTGACAAGGCAGTGTTGCCTGCCTTACTCTCCTCACATCCTACCCCCCAAAATGAGAACATTAGCCTGTTTCCAACCCTCACTCTCCGAGACAGCAGGGGACTGGAAGCAATGACAATATACCCTAATCTAAGTTCCTGCTATGAAAGTTATAGCAGAGTTTTATAGTGTAAACAATGTGATGATCCCAGAAGCATGGAGAACAAAGGTTACTGCTAAAGAAAAGACTTTATTTAAAATTAAAGTGAAGCATGCTCCATTTCTTTTTATTGTGATTATAGTTCCTTATATAGTCTTTCTTTCAAAAAGAAGAGGGCAAAATTCCCTTCAAGCCACTTAACAGTTTAACATGAAGATATTTTAATCTTCTAAAATGCAATCTTAACTGTAGGACATGTGATAGCCACAAAGCCTGTAAATCATATCTATTTCAGAGAATTGAATTTGCTCATGCAAACTTGGAAAGGGCTCACTAGCCTAGCAGTAATCAAAAGACTACTCCATAAATGAGCTTAACAGCACCCACTTTCCCACATACCCAGTATGACTCCTTTTTGTTCTTTAGGAAGCAAATCTTTTGTCTAACTTTCTGCTTGAAGACCTACTTACAATAGATGATGCTTGAAATCTTATCCAATTCTTATCCATCTTCTCATAGGACTTAGACTTTTTTTTGTTTTTAATTAGGACATTTCCTAAGGATAAGCGAAGGATACCGATGTCATTTCCTGCTTCTCTGTTCTTCCATCTCCCCATAATTATCAGGAATAGAAATTGGCTTTCCCTTTTAATTCTCCTAAGCCATAATTTCCTTCTATGGGAGAGATAGTCTTGATGTCATAGACAAATGGGTATCTTGTCTACATTGTTGCTCAAACTATGACATGGGTTTTCACTGACTGATCCTAGATATCCTAAAAAGGAAAGGATAAAAGGAAAAGAATTTGGAAAGTCTATCCAAGGACAATAATGCCACTACTTATATTTTTAAATATTTTCTACACATTCTTTCCTTAATAAGCCCTATTTCTATAAATCTTCACTTTCTCCAGAAGTAATGGATGTCTCAGGCAGAAAAGGGCAAAGGTTATAAGTTCAGAAAGGCAAGTAAGAAAATCGCATTAATGATTTTAAAATGTCACTGCTGTTATATCATTAAAGAAGAGAAGAATTCTTAAAACATTTAAAAAGCTATTTTTAAAGCTTTAAGGAGACAACAGACTTCCCAACTTTCAGTAGTATACCCATGGACTCCAAGCTTAACTCCCCAACTCCCCCACCTTGAACACTTTCTGGACTTAGAAGTAAATGTGTTCCCAAATTGCCTTTTAGAACTTAACCACTTGTAAGAAGAAGGACTCCTGTGTTCAACAACGTAAGCAATTTTTAAAGCAAACAAAACATATATGCCCCTATTAAGGCTACCTTGAGAATCTGTGGCCTTATTCTGATGACAAAGAGTCAAAGTTATAACCTACCCAAAAGAAAATTAAACACTCAGAGAAAGAAGATAGAAGTAAAAGTTTAACAGCGTTTCACTGAACAGCTGTACCAATTCTGAAACTTTTCTCAATATATTCAAATGAGAACCTCATTAACAAAGCAAAGAATTCTGGGAAGATAAGTAGATCTTAAAACAATTTCGAGAAACAATATACAATTAAGCTGCCATATGTGTTTCTTCTTTATGAGTGATACACAATACATAATGAGGTGAGGGCTGCAAACATTTCACAGACTTTTATTTTTACCATGAACATCTTCCAGACATTTTAAGAGATGTTAAAATTAGTTTGGAAAACTATCTACTTCTTCTCTTTAAAGTTTTAGTTGTTGGCTTTGACAAAGCTATTCCTTCATTGCTAGGCATTGAAGCATCTACCATCAGTCATGATGAATTACTACCACATCTGTTGTCCTTTTTTAGGTTCAACAAGCAAAGGAAAAGAGTGACACATTCTAATTGGCCAATCAGGTGATCAGGTTTAACCCAAGTATTTCAAGTTTGTCCCTACATGACTTTTAACTACAAGTACACTTCTGCAAAGAGAGTCATGCTGTGCTTTATCCATTCCACAAGTGTTTCCAGGCATTCATCATTCAATAAATGTATATTAAGTGCTTACTACTGTCAGCCAGGAATTTACACAGACAAGGAATGAAAGAGTAGCATTTTACATTATAGAACAATCCACTGAACAATATCAGAATACACTTCCTTTTTAAACACGTATGGAATGGGCGGCGCCGGGTGGCTCAGTCAGTTAAACGTGGTACTTCGGGTTGGGTCATGGTACTTCGGGTTGGTGAGTTCCAGACCCGCATCAGGCTCTGTGCTGACAGCTCAGAGCCTGGAGCCTGTTTCAGGTTCTGTGTCTCCCTCTCTCTCTGCCCCTCCCTTGCTCGTGCTCTCTGTCTCTGTCTCTCTCTCAAAAACAATTAATTGATTTTAAAAAACATGTATGGAAGAAAGTGCAAAAATTCCCTGCTATCATGGAGCTCACAATCCTCTAGGGGGAATAGACAAACTGACAAGTACATAAATTCTCTGGGAAAATTTAGGAAATAACGGAGATAATGGTGGTGGGTGGCATGGTTGGATGCTGAGTGTAATTTAAAATATGATGGAAAAGAAAGGCTGCACTGACAAAATGACTTTTTTCATTGAAGTATATAGTTGACATATTATATTATATTATATTAGTTATTAGTTATTAGTTGACATACTATATTGTATTATTTCAAGTGTACAACATAGTGATTCAACATTTCTATACATTATGAACTGATCACCACTGTAAGTCTAGTTACCATCTGTTACCATACAAAAACTGGAAGTATGTGAGTGCACATTCCACATAAATATCTAAGGGAAGAACATACCTGACAGATGATACAGAAGGTGCAAAATTTATGAGATGGTGTGCATAAATGTTGGAGCAGATGTAAAAAACAGGAATTATTGTACACTGTGATTATAAGTGTTATAATCACTTTGGCCAAAGTATCATATTTCCTAGTAAAGTTAAATACATACCTACTCTGTAACTCAGCAATTCAAAATTTTTTAATGTTTTATTTATTTTTGAGAGCAAGACAGAGCATGAGCGGGGGAGGGGCAGAGAGAGATGGGGGACACACAGAATCCGAAACAGGCTCCAGGCTGTGAGCTGTCAGCACAGACTCTGACGCGGGGCTCGACCTGAGCCGAAGCCAGAGCTTAACCAACTGAGCCACCCAGACATTCCTGTAACTCAGCAATTCAAATCCAAGATGTAGACAAACAAAAATAGAACTAACAAAAAAAACTGTACAATAATGTTCAAACTGGAAAAATACATATGTTCATCCACTGGTGAATAGATAAACATAGTCTGTGGCATATTCATACAATGAAATACTATACAGCAATAAAAATGAGCAACTACTGATACATACAAAAAACATGAATGAAACTCAAAATCTGTGCTGGGTGAAAGAAGCCTTGTTCAAATTACTTCATTTGTCTGAAGTTCTAGAACAAGAAAAGTAATTTATGGGGGAGAGAGATGAGATATCAAACAATGATTGTTATTGGAAATTGGGTTAAAAGTTGACTGGGGAAAGCATTAAGGAATTTCTGTGATGGTGGTAATATTTTTTAACTTGATAGGAGTTTAGGTTATACAGTTGTATGCACTGTCAAAACTCATTCAACAGCATATTTATAACTTCTGTATTTCTTTGTAGGAAAATTTTACATCAAAAGAAAAAAATTAAATGCTAATCAGATACTGACATGAAGTTAATGATATTCATGCTGAAGTGTTTAGGAGTGAAGAGTGCTGGTGTCTGCAGCTTGCTTTGGAATATATGTAAAATAAGATGAATGATGGATAAATAGCCAGATGAACTAAGTATGTGGTATGTATAGAAATGTTAATAGAAGAATCTAACTAGTGGATTCGAGTTTGCAAGGCAAAAATACTTTCAACTTTTATGTAAGTCTGATACTTTCAAAATAAAACACCAGGTGCCTGCGTAGTGCCGAAAGGCTTTTCTTGGTCCAGTATGGCTAGAAGATAGCTTTGCAGAGCCTTCCAGCAGCTCTCTTATAAGACTGCATGTGTGTTGGGGCGCCTGCGTGGCACAGTCGGTTAAGCGTCCGACTTCAGCCAGGTCACCATCTCGCGGTCCGTGGGTTCGAGCCCCGCGTCGGGCTCTGGGCTGATGGCTCAGAGCCCGGAGCCTGTTTCCGATTCTGTGTCTCCCTCTCTCTCTGCCCCTCCCCCGTTCATGCTCTGTCTCTCTCTGTCCCAAAAATAAATAAACGTTGAAAAAAAAATTTAAAAAAAAAGACTGCATGCGTGCAGGGGCAGGAAACACAGAAGTTGCTAACCCATAAAGGGATGGGGAAGAAATTCAGGAGTTTGGGTTCAGAAAAAACATCTCAAGACTGCATTCACCCTGCATATCTGTTTAATGAAGCAATGTGGGGCATGGGGTAAGTGGGCCAATTTCAGAACCAATGCCAAGCGTTCTTAATAACTAGTCCTGGTTGATACCCTCCAGGTGAAAAATGCTTCAAGGAAGACCAGCTCAGATTTAACAAACACTTTTAGATCTTTTACCATCTCCAATCATTTTCCTAAGACCTATAATGCATGTGCTAATGCACTGAATCCCCACAGTAACTGTATACAGTAAGTACAGATATTTACAGGAGGGCAAACTGAGGTACAGAGAGGTAAAGAAACTTGCCCAAACTCATAAAGCCAGCAAGTAGAGAAGTCAGAAATCAAACGCAAGTGGCCTAGCCCCAGAGTCTGAGCCCTTCATTCCAACTCGAAGCTTCCTTGTGTTTGAGATACTCTTAACTGCTAGTCACTGTTTCAGGCCCATTTCATGAGGCTTTTCAAGGAATCTTCACTACAGACCTGCTGAGTTGATATTTTCACCCATATTTTTCAGGGAGGGAAACAAATCTGCTCTAAGTTCTCCAACTGGTGGAACTGGGAATCAAATGCACACCACTCTATTATTCATTTTATTATTTCATTTCAGTATTATTTCATTTCATTTTATTTTCTTTATTGCTATTTTTCCTGTCATTCAGTTACTCAACAAATATTTATGCTACACATATTCTGAGCTGAGGACACCAGGATAAATAAGTCTGATATAGTCTCTGCTCTTGAAGATCAGAGTCCAACAGAGGAAAGAGATAATATAGAAACAATGGGATAGGGACCTTGGTGGCTCAGTTGGCTGAGTGTGGGACTTCGGCTCAGGTCATGATCGCACCGGTGGTGAGTTGGTGAGTTCAACCCCCACATTGGGTGAGTTCAAGACCACTTCAGGGGATTCTCTCTCTCCCTCTCTCTCTTTCTCTCTCTGCACCTCCTGGGATTCTCTCTATCCCTCTCTCTCTGCCCCTTGCTCACTCTTGCTTGCTCTCTCTTAAAAATTAATTAAATAATTAAATTATAAAAAAAGAAACAAGAGAATTTTGGTACATGATATGTGCTATAAGCAAATGAAGTGGGATTAGGTATTGGGTTTGTATTTGGAGGGTGAACAGCTCTAGCTGGGCTGGGTTGGCAAGTCTTCTTGGGAGCAATTACTTTAAAACTAAGGCCTGAGAGATGAAAAGGAACTAGGTGATGGGAAGAAAGAAGGGGGAAATGTTCCAGGCAGAGAGACCAGGGAGGATAATGTGTGGAAACAGGAAAGAGTGTGCTCGAATAATGGGAGGAAGAGCAGGGTGGCTGGAGCACAGTGTATGAGGATGAGGTCAGAGAGACAGGCAAAAGTCACCTCAGGTACTCATTTTACAGGTAAGTATTTTGTGTTTTTTTACGAAGTATCTTTTCAGTCATTTGCTGATATTTTAATTTGCATTGTTTGCCTTTTTATTACTGAATTGTAGAGTTTCCTTTCACATTCTGCAAGGTTTTTTTTTAATTTTTTTTAATGTTTATTTATTTTTGACAGAGAGAGAGAGAGAGAGAGAGAGAGAGACAGAGCATGAGCAGGGGAGGGGCAGAGAGAGAAGGAAACACAGAATCCCAAGCAGGCTCCAGGCTCTGAGCTGTCAGCACAGAGCCCGACGCGGGGCTTGAACTCACAGACCGCGAGATCATGACCTGAGCAGAAGTCGGACGCTACCAACTGAGCCCCTACATTCTGCAAGTTTTTTGTCCAAGATGTAAATTGTGAAGGTTTTCTTCCAGTCTATTGTTTGTTTATTCAGTTCCTTAATGGTGTCTTTTGAAGAACAAATGCTTTTAGTCTTAAGTCTATTTATCAGTTTCTTCCTTTATTTTGGATCCTGGCAAAAAAATATATTTACCTAACCCAAAGTTTTAAGGATACACTCATATTTTATTCTATATCATTTAGAGCTTTAGTTTTTTTCTTTTGGTCTATGATCCAACTTGAATTAATTTTTATTTAAAGTGAGGTAGAGATGAAAGTTCTTTTTATTTATTTTTTGCAGTATGGTTATCCAGATGCTTCAGCGTCCTTTGTTGAAAATATTTTTTATTTCTTTTTTTCCAAATATAGATATTCTTCAGGTATTGGCCCTAAGCCCTCTTTTACTACACTCTCTTCTTACATGGTTTTGCTTTCTCATGATTTCCAATAAAATCAAAATATTGATGATGCCCACATGTATATCTGCATTTGAACACTCTCGCCTTGGTCTCCAGATAATTCAATTCAGTGGTCTATTTGATATTGCCTATTGAGTGTTTAGAAGACATCTTAAATTTAACATAGCTAATATCAGTCTAAAAGTCCACAATTACAGAACAGCTCCGTTAATATGAGTTTTCTAGAAATACTACCACTATGCTTTTGGAAACCTAGGAATCATGCTTAATTCATTTTTCTCTTTATACTTCTCAGCCAATAGTGGTAAAACTTGCAAACTCTTTCTCTAAAATCATCTGAAATGCAACAATATTTTAAGATCTGCTCTGCCATCACTTCCATATCTACCCACGATTACCTCTCACCTAGACCACTGCAGCCACCTATGAACCGTTTTCTTCATCACTTTTGCACCACCCTCCAATTCGTTGCTCTCAAAGCTGCAAAAGTGATCATTTTCAAATATTGTATTATGTAACTCCCCTGCCTAAAATTCTTCAATAACTTTTACTCGATGTACTAAAAAAATATGTATTAACCATCTATTGTTTGAACCAAGCATTGTTCAAAGTATTGGGGATATAATGATAATTACAAAAATATATGGTTCCTAACTTAATTAAATTTACATTTATCCAATATTCACACACACACACACACACTCACACACACACACACACACACACACACACACACACACCCCTATAAAATGTTAGTGGGCAAATACCCAGAAGAGTAATGAACAGTGCTATGAATGTCTTCAAATAGGAAATTTATATGGTTCGAAAATAAAACATGGATTGTACTAATCCTTTAGCACAAGTTCTCTAAAAAAGAGAGACCCAGGCAGAAAATTAGGCATGTAAATATGCAGACTTAAAGTATGATAAGGCATGACAGGGACACAGAGTTGGAAAGGCAGATGACCAAAACCAGAAAGAACAAGATGAATTTTGGTAAAAAGGCATAAGCCAAACTTGCAGGCCTTCTTAAGAGGTATTTTTCTCTTCCTTAAAATAACAGAGAACAATTTGGAGGTGCCTGGATGGCTCAGTCAGTTAAGCGTCCAACTTTTACTCAGGTCATGACCTTGCAGTTTGTGAGTTTGAACCCCATGTCGGGCTCTGTGCTGACAGCTCCAAGCCTGGAGCCTGCTTTGGATTCTGTGTGTCTCTCTCTCTGTCCCTCCCACACTCACACTCTGTCTGTCTCTCTCTAAAAAATAAATAAACGCTTAAAAAGATTAAAAATAACAGAGAACAGTCTGAGAAAGATCACTGTGACTACAGTGTAGAGAATATATTGAGAAGGGAACAGAGTAGATGCGGACAGACCATTGGAAGGTTTTAGCAATCATCTAGAAAAAGTAGGATGGTAGGGCCTTCCTACTTCAGGACCCTTACTCGTGCTGCCTGGAATGATCACCTCCATTGCTCTTGGACTGAAGGTCCCAGGTCCACTTGTCAGCTCCCAGATTAAACGTGTCCTCTTAAATGGAGGCCTTCCCTTACCACTAAGAAAATAAATAAAATGTTTCTTGCTCATTCCATTTTTTTCTATCATCACCCTATTTCATTTCCTTTTCAGCGCTTCCTATTTTGCAATTTTCACTTCTTGTTTATTTGTTTATTTCTATCTCCAACACTAGAATAAATGCACCAGAAGAGTAGGGATCATGTCTTGTCTTTTTTTGCCACCTTATAAATCGTCAGCACATGTCACAGCAGCTGCCTCATGGTTATACTCAAAAATGTTAATGAAATAAAATACTTGACTTCAACATATTAGCTTTCCTCTTTCCATAACATATAAGCCACCTTAGTCCAAGCATGCTCAGTTACACCTTTCAATAACTGTTCTATTTCTGTGTGTCATGTGCTGGGCAAGGTGTTAAGGATAGAATAATTACTTCCCAGACTGTGTGCTATCAATCAGTGGTTTAGAGCAAGGGTTTTGGTTCCAGCTTGAATTTGAACTTCAGTTTTTCTGCTTCCCAGGTGTGTGATGTTGGGACATTTACTTATCATCTCTGGGCCTCAGTTTCCTCATCTCTCAAATGGGGATATTAAGAGCTCCTTACAACATTGTATGACTACTAAAGGCCACCATGATTTGTAGCTATTATTCATCCCAGTGGGCAAAGCAGAGATTTAAATAAAATTAATAGTGTATTACAAATGTGATATGTGTCCAAAGGGGGACTTACAGGATATTTGTGAGTATATAAAAGACTGCCACACTTATTATACAACAAACATTCCTGTTAATTAGCGTAAAGTAAGCAAAAAATTGACCTCATTTCATATCCAGATTCATAGTGTCAACGCATGTTAAGTAGTTGAGTTGAAAAAAGCTCTGAAGCCTCATGTGAAAACCCTGCTGGCACAAAAACATAGCAGTTGCTGAGTATATGGATATGTGTGTGTGGTCATCTCATGCATCAGATTTCACATACATCTGCTCTATAATTTAATCTACTGGCAAATACCACTGTATATCGAACTACTCAAAAGCTACTGGCTTAAAAGAGCAGTCATTAATTCTCATTTATCCTGGGTCCACTGGGGTTGGCTGATCTAGGCTGGGCTTAGTGGGGATAGCTCTGGACTTCATGCTTCTCTTTCTCCTCTGAGATCCAACAGTCTAATGAAAGTTTTTCTCATGACAAGAGCACAAGTGAGATCACACAAACAGGAGCCCACATGAACTCTTTTTAAAAAATTTTTTTTAATGTTTACTTATTTTTGAGAGAGAGAGAGAGAGGGAGACAGAGTGTAAGCAATGGAGGGGCAGAGAGAGAGGGAGGTAGAATCTGAAGCGGGCTCCAGTTCTGAGCTGTCAGTACTAATGCGGGGCCTGAACCAACAAACTGTGAGATCATGACCTGAGCAGAAGTCAGAAGCTTCACCAACTGAGCCACCCAGATGCCCCCAGAAGCCCACATGAATCTTGAGGCCTAGGCTCTGAAGTAACAAACTGTTACTTTTGGCTTATCATATTGAAAGAAAGTCAATCATACGGCTACACTCACCGTTCATGGGTAGGGAAATAAACTTACGGTTTATTTTTATGATAAGGACCACAAAGTATATGGCAAAGGACATGGACACAGGAGGGATAAAACATTGGGGCATGGATATAGGGGAAGCATGAAGAATAATTCAATTTACCAAATCTCCTCAATTGGTTCCTCATTTTTCTGTATAGAGGTAGGGATGCTGAATGTCTATTTGACAATGATTTAGCACAACAATATAGGACAACATATACCACTCTCTGGTGTGAGACTTTACATGTAATCATAAGTGGATTTTTAGCTGAAATAGACAAATAGGAGAAATGAAAATATAGAGCAATATTTTTTTCTTTGAAACTTTAAGGTAAATACTACTCCTTATAGCAATTATTTTGTAGGTACATGACAGAATAAAGAAATGAAGCACCTTCGGTAACTTACGATTACAGCTGCGATTCCTTTCATAAAATGTTCCCTTATTGTATAGGATATTTTTAGTAAGATAATGCTATTTTTCATTTTTTTATTACCTCTATTCAAGCTCTATTTCTTAAGGGATTACTTTGGACAGCCAAGTATCTTATAGTTTGATGGTGCCCTGGCAGACCTTTCCTTACATGAAAGACACAGTTTTTGTTTTTTTTTAATAGTTTTATTCTGTATTCTGTAATTGCCTCGATTTGAGGCTCATTTTTCTCAGGCTGTGTAAAGAAATCTAATCAAGTTTAGAAACTGAATTGTGTGCTCTAGCTTCAATCTTAAAATAGGCATTTTCCTGTTCTTTTCATTGGAGAAGTCCTATTTTTGGTCACTAATTTTTCCTACTTTCTCTATTTCTTTTAAGTTTTCTAAGACCACTGTATAGGATAGTACTTAGTATGTGAATTTACCAAAGTAAGGTTATTCTAATATCCTCCTTTCACTAGGAACAAATGCTTTATGTAACATGTCAAAGGAAAGGAAAACTTCTATATGAGATTTTAATTTTGTTGCAACGTCCCATTGTTCAAAAAAATTGCTTGCTGTAGGATAGAGTAGTAAATTTTAAATGTTCAAGATTTTCTCTTATTCCTCTCTTGTTTTACAAAACCTTTTATTCTGAGGTACTTAGCACTTGGTATAACCAAACTATATGGGTATGAATCATAAGATTACAGTTAAAAAAGGGAGTTAGGAGTTCACACAGGCTACTTTTTTTTCTTAAGATGGAACTGAGTTGAGGGGAGAGAAGATCAAGTTTATCAAAAAAAGACTTAGAGCTGTGGCCTTAACACAGTCATAGGTAAAAATACTGTCTCTGCCACTCAGAAACCATGTGACTTGGAACAAATAGCATAGCTCATCCAAGCCTCAGTTTCCTTATTTATAAAGTAGGGATTATAACATCTCCCTTGAAGTGTAATTGTGGGAACTGAATGAGAAAACATATTCAAAGAGTGTTGGCTACAGTAGATAGTCCTTAAAGTCATATAGCTAGTTAGTTTCCGAAATGAGAAATCAGAAGTTACTTCCTTCCAGTCAAGCAAGCTTTACCCATGCCATTTATGCTCACCCTGTTCAAGGAATGCACAATTTATTGGTAATATAGGAGTCGCATGCAGATCTTTTAAACCATCATTTACACAGATTGTACAGAATAAGAGATTAAAGAGAGATTTGCCAATGCATGTGAAAATGAGCTGAATCACCAGTGCCAACAACATAGCATTCTTGGTGTCTGAAAAAGACTGTAAGTGAGCATATTCACATCTCTTTCTCTACCTCTTTCTCTCTCTCCCTCTCCTCCCCCCTGCCTCTCTCTCTCTCTCTCTTTCATAAGATATATATTATCACAGTATACCATATTTCAACATGTCAGGATTGGATGAAAAGAAATTAAATGAAAGCCAAAAAAGGAAAAATCCAGGAGTTTTTTTTCTCTTGCATTCACTTACAGATCTAGAATTTTTCCAATTCAGAGTGTTCTGACATCCTAGTAATAACTGTAATATCCTGTTAAAGCAAATGCCTTTCAGACTTGACTCTGTTGAAGACCTAACCAAAATGAGGTATTCTTTGGTGATAAGTGAATTTCTGTTGAGCATTTGAAAGAGAGGTTCACTGCTGTCTTTCATTAGTTTTGATGCAACAGAAGCCATACCCAAACTCATTCATATGTAGCACCTGTCAGTTTTCTTTGGCCTGATACACTTCATCAGATATTGGAAAGTGCTTTCACCACTATATTATTGCACCACCACTTTTAAGGTGAGGCCCTATTTATAGGAGTATTTATTAAGCACTTACTCTATACCTTGTCCTCTGCTAGGAACTTTTCTGTGTTATCTTACTTAATCCTCACTACGCAGAAGAGTTAAGCATTATGATGCTCATTTTGCAGAAAAGCCGATTTTAAAGAGCTCTAATAGTTTACTCTAGTTGATAGAAGTTGTAAGGAGCTAAACTAGGAGGTGAATTGGACTTCATCAGATGCCAAAATCCATGCTCAGGGTTTAAGTTCCTGAAAAAAAAATGTTATCATTTAATACTTGCCTATAGGCTGCCAAACATTAGGATAGCAATTCAACAGTCTAAGCTTCATTTAATGGGACGGTCCACACTCCATGACAATTTGCAAACTGAAATATCCCTAGTGATTAGACAAATCATGGTCCTTATTATCTAGCAATATATGTCTTGTTAAACTTTATTCACAAAGAGATTTAATTGCAAATCAATGTAATTCAGTTGTTTTCTAATCTGTAGTCATTTTAGGAATTTATTTTTAAATATTTATGCATAAGCACTTATGTAATTTTTACAAATTCACAAAATAACATATCTTGAATGCCTTATATTATCTTTTTTTTCATTTTCTACTTATTTACACTTTTTCTCTTCTTCCCTCATCCCTCATTAGCTTGCTACCCCACCTCATCCCCAAATACCACTAAGCTCATATATCCTATTTTTTCCCTGAAAATATATGTATGGATAATATCTGTGTATCTATACACACATAAAACTCTAAAAATATTCTCTCACACATGCACACAAAATATATAATCAACTTAATCAACCATATACATACATGCATATGCATGGACAAGTTTTATTGTCATTGTTTATAAGAAATGGTATCACACTATGTGCATTTTTCTGCATATTGATTTTCACTGTCATAAATATTTTTGTAATTCCTACAGTAAATCACCATAGCTGTAATTCATTCTTTTCATTATTGATTTAATATCCTATCATGTAGATATACCATAATGTATTCAATAATTTCTATATTTGACGAACAATACTTTGTTTCCACATTTTTGTCATTGGAAAAAGTCATTGGGAATGTTTAAATAATTATCATTGTGCCTATGACCTTAAATATTAGTAGTTTTCTTTCCATGGGTTGGGTTGTCAAAAGGGAAATTAATAGATTAAAAGGTATGTATTTTTGAATTTGAATAAATCTTTCCTGATAACACCCTCAAAATGAACAATTTGCAATCTCATCAGCCAAATGTAAGAACATACATTTTTCCCAACTTGCTACCAAGAGTACTCCTTTTTCTTTATTTTCTTTATTTTCATCATGTGTGTTGATGGATATAAGGTGGCAGGCAAAATACATCCATTTATATTTTTCAGACAATTGACTAGAGAGAGGATTTCATTTGTATCTTGGTCACTTACTCTTTTCCAAATTGTCTCAACTCTTCCCCCCTCCTCACATTTTTCTACTGGATATTTCATTCTGTCTTCAAAATTTATAAATGCTTTAGGCATCATACATTATTTAATGAAATTGGAACTTGTTTTTGAATATGTTATTTTATTAGTTTTGTATTAAATTCTCACATATATAGACTGGGATCTATTTTTGAACACTGCTGGACTCCACTGAATAATGTATCTATTGCTAATTTACTTCCACACCACATTACTTTTTTAACGTAGCTTTATTTTATATGCTAATATCTAGTTTTAAAAATATATTGTTACTTTTTCCTTCCCATCAAATATTAGGTATTCATTCCTTCTTATAACTTTTAAAATAAATTTTCCAGTTAGGAAAATTATTTTATTTTTTTGCATTTATTCCAATCAATGTCAAATAATTGTGATTCTGACATCTTGACCCAATTTCTGATTTTAACTGAAGTGAAGCTAGAGTCTCATATTTGAGATAGTATTTGTTCCTATTCTTGGTAAACAGTATTTCTCACTGTTAAATAGGTTCCACTTTTCCATTGTGCTTTTTATTTTTTTAATAAGAAATACGTTGCTGAATTTTATCAAATGACTTTTCAACATCGATATTTTTATGCTGTGCTTTTTTTCACATTGCAGGAATGTCTAGAGATTTTACTTTCTTAATGAGGTACCTAGTGGGTAAATCAAATACATTTTTCCTTAAGTGAGAAAATAAACAATGGCACTTTTAAGCATTAAGTAACTTTTTATGAAGAGTGATCCTATCCTCTTTTGCAATAGAGACAGCAACTAGGCAACTTGGGAACACAATGCTTTCATTTTTGGCAATTAATACTCAAAAAGCTAATACTCGGCTGGGATTCTTTTGGCTTCACCCTGCGCCAAGGGGAATTAGTCACTCTTGCAAAGTCCTTGTTCTTATTTCTATCATAGTTTTAGTACAATGTATTTTAAGTATAGGTTAGTATATTTGCATCTCACAGTAAAACTTGCTCTTTCCTTTTCCATATATCTATGCCGTAGCACAATGCCAAGCACATTACAGCTGCTCAATAGATAGCTGTTGGCTAATAGACCTTTTAATGTATTTATTCCTTGCCTCTAGAATGGCAGAATGGAAAGGAAATGCTGAATAAGCTTAGGTGCATCTTTTGATGATTGCCTTCTTAAAAGTTAAGTCTTTTCTAAGAGACTTTAGAAGTTAACTCACTCTCTAAGGAATTAAGCATGTTGTTCTGGTGACAAGGAAAAATTTGCTGTAATTCTGGCTGAGCCATAATGAATTCTGTACCATCTGTTAAGGATTAAAAAGAAATAGAAAAGCAAGGGATGGTAAGTGTACTTAGATCACAGATCTAATCAATTGCATGTTCAGTTTACTTAAAATGTCTCTAAATAAGAAGTTTTAACTGTGGCTTTATATTTAGTATTGTAGAAAATTAACCAAAACCTCAGAAATCTCTCTCAGTAAGTAGTACTCATTGTCACCTAATCAAAGAAGGCAGGGCTTAGGACAGAGTCTTGTAGGAAGTTAAGATTGGGTGAACCAAGTCACAAAAGAGCCATTGTTAACAGGAATCTAAACAGTCAGTCTGGTGGTTTGATATCAATCACTGGAATCTTTTCATTGACTCGCAGGTTGTATCTTGTGTATAAATGAAACGAGAATCTGTACAATTTAGATATTTCCTAGAATTCTACCCCAATCCTTTATTGGTTCTTTTTTTTTAATTGGATTCTGTAAGTTCCACTACTATAAATCAAAATTTAATTTAGAATATACTTCTGAGTCATCTATGCAACTCACAAATTTAAATATTAATAAAATCATAAAATTTATTTCTACCACGCAAGGCTGAATATTTTACCTAGTTTGCCAATTGCACCCCACACATCCCAATGGCTTTGTCCTTTAGAAGCTTAAAATCTTTGGAGAAACACACACACACACACACACACACACACACACACACACACACAGAGTCAGTAAAGTTTTTTATTCTAAAGATGAAGTTTTTTTCTTCTATTTTTGATATCTTTTTGAGATGGGTAAAGGCAATTTAAGTATTCCTATGTTTGTGGCAGATAATCTAAACAAAAAGTTTAATTGCCTGAACAGATACTTGCATTCCTAAGCCATGTCCTTTCTTCAAACACCCACAATATCACAATCATCTTTACTCCAAATTAACAGAAATCATCCACCCATCCATTTATTCATTCATTCATATATTTATAAATTGGTTTATTCAATAATTATTTCAGAGTACCTATTACATACCAGGAATTATTTGAAAAACTAGAAATATAATGATAAATAAACACGTCTCAACCACAAAGTATTTACATTCTAGAGGAAGGAAGGCTGTTTGAATATTTTTAATTAAATATATATAGCCATGCTCAAAACTAAGATAGAAGTTGATGTTCATGAGAGCAGTCACATGGTGACCAGTGACAAAACAGACATCCATAGTACTGCATCTCTGGAGACAAGTTGTGGATCAGGGTTCAAAAGCACTTTACAGGAAGAACCAAAGAACAAAGAAAACTGATTTATTTTGATTACTGAATACTTGTTGAGCTTTCATTGCAGTTCTGTTCTGAATCCCTACACCTTCCTATATATGAGGCAGTTGAGGGAGTGGTGATGTTTTGAACAGACTGGCATAAAGTTGATGCCTGATAAGGGGGCTCCTGGGTGGCTCAGTTGGTTGAGCACCCAACTTTGGCTCAGGTCATGATCTCATGATTCCTGAGTTCAAGCCCTGTGTCAGGCTCTGTGCTGACAGCTGAGCCTGGAGCCTAATTCGGATTCTGCATCTGTCCCCCTCTTCCTCTTCCCCTCCCCCACTCGTTCTCTCTCTCTCTCTCTCTCTCTCTCTCTCTCTCTCTCTGTATCTCTCTCAAAAGTAAACAAATATTAAAAAATATATTTTTGAAAGAAAGTTAGTGCTTGATCTCGGAGCAGCTTAAAAGCCCTGTTGATGAAAATCCATTTCAAATCAAGGAAAGAAAAAGAGAAATCTAATCTAAGCATTGTTTCAACTAAGCTTTCCTACACTTCAGGTGTATTTAATTTATTCAAAGTGAGCAAGTTTCCTGCCTTTTGAAAAGTCTGGTATTTATTGTATTATTTTTCTGTTAACAGGAGAGTTTGGATGTACTTGTGTGTAATTTTCCTGCTATAGGTAGACAATTCAGATACAAATGTCTTCCATCATACTGCAGCTAAATGCTTGATTTATTTTCTTGCTACAGAAAAGATCATTTACTAGCAGCATTAGCTAAGAAACCTGGATGTATAGTGACAGACCTGCCATAGGCTGGTAAGGAGAGTACACCAAAGAAGTCTATCAGAGACCTACCCAGCAGTGGTGGAGGGGATAACAAATCTATTTCCACCATCTGACTTTAATGACTTTGATTTGATCTTAATACTCACATGCTTATATGGGAAATGGAAAATGAAACATATTATAGATTTAGCATAATTAAATCCTTTCATCGATGTATTATAACTACGTTCTCAATCTGCTGGGTTGCAGCCATAGTATTTATTTAAATATTCCTTAAAATAATGTCTCCTGATTTTAAATATTAGCTTAAATCTCAAGCTTAGAAAATCATGTGGTTCCTCTTTACAAATATACTATTGCACTCCAAGCACAGAAAGGTATCAATTTTACATAAAGCTTGGTATCAGATATACTGACAATCAGATTGAATGCCTTAAAAAAACTGGGTGTTATAATTACATAAAAGAATGTCATAGAGTGCATTCTATTTTCACCCAAAATCTAATTAACATATATCCATTGACCACACACTACTTGAAAAACCAGATGCCATAGTTGTACAAATATATGGATCAGACACATCCAACTTTGAAGTTGCTTAAGATCTAATGATGGAAATTTGATGTAAACATATGAAAAGTTGGATTACAACTTAGTAGATTCAATATTACAGGCCAATTCTCGACTGGTTACTGAAAAACCAAACCCTTAGTTCCTTTGTAGGGGCTTACTAGCATTATGGAAGTTTTATTGAACTTCCTCAATATGTCTCCTTATAGGGCCATGTTGGTAAGGTTTCCAAAGGAAAGCACTGCTAATTCTATGAGACAGCCTAAGAGAATGTCATTTGTGTAACTGTCTCCAAGCACTGAGCACAGATAGAAGATGACAGATTTCCATTGCTAACAGCTGTTGAAGCTCTGGCTGCAGTCCTGGTTGGGCATCTCCTCCCAACTGCAATTATATTATATCTTCTTTTACTGTAGCAGGTGCTGCAGCATGTGGGCCAATTTGGTATTGTTGACAGATCTGATCCCATTTGCTGGCAAGGTAAGTTTGTTTTCCCAATTCTTTGAGTCAGCTAACTCATTAGGGGCTTCCTAGAAGCAGCTAGAGATGAAATGATCCTCTTGAAGTTGTCTCTTATGCTCAGTACTCATTGGAGACTTGAAACTAGCTTACAAAAAACTATAAACTGCCTTCCATATGGAAGAATGGGAAGTGGCAGAGAAGAGCACCCCCATTAACACA
Source organism: Felis catus (assembly GCF_018350175.1). Taxonomy (NCBI): domain Eukaryota; kingdom Metazoa; phylum Chordata; class Mammalia; order Carnivora; family Felidae; genus Felis; species Felis catus. The sequence continues at coordinate 75,832,290 of NC_058370.1, forward strand.
GTCTGCAGAAATGTGTTACACAGGAGATTTGGGCTCCCTGCTAGGTGAACTTTGATTCAGAAGAACATGCCTTGAATATACTCTCGTGGAGCTAAAGAGGGTATACTACAAGTCCTCGTATAAACAGTAGCAGGAATACTAGTCAATTACATTTCTCGGAATTTCTCTGTATGCTTTGGCACTCTCTATATTTTCACATTAGTGATATCACAGGTATCAAAAGATTATTATTTCATGTTTATTTACTTATTTTGAGAGAAAGAACAACTTGGGAGGGGCAGAGAGAGGGAGAGAGAAAGAATCCCAAGCAGGCTCTGGGCTGACAGCGTGGAGCCTGATGGGAGGCTTGAACTCACGAACCATGAGATCACGACCTGAGCCAAAATCGAGTCAGAGGCTCAACCAACTGAGCCACCCAGGCACCCCCAAAGGCAATTATTTTCAGCTTTAGCAACGATGGGCTTAATGCAGCTTTTAACAATTACTGAATTCCTGCCTTTGGATCTACACTTTGTCCATAGCTAACATTTTCTTTAAACTGTTAAATAACTCAGCTGGAGGATATCTCTGAGATGTTGGCTAAAGTCATAAAAACAAAAACAGAAAAACAGCAAGAGCTTGCCTATCTATCCATTGCACTTTCGATCATTTAATAGATATACTGTGTGTATGTTTACTATGTTCCAGAAGCCTGTGTTCAGTGTTGGACGCAGTACAACTGGCCTGGTACCAGCCCTCACAGAACTTAAGTTTGTGAAGGAAATGCTTAGATGCTGATACTAAATGAGTAATTACAATAAAAGCACAATATTCTGACAGCAGGGTAGTGATGATGTACAGAAAGGAATAGAAGCACAGAGCATGGAGATTTCCTATAGATTAAAAACTAGATCGAACTGCATTTTCAGGGTTGCAGACTTTGGTTCACATTTGCCAAATTTGAGGAATTCAGGTGGACTACAAGGAAAAATCAGTATCTTATAGGACTCTTTGGGGGCCTTGACAAAGAACACGTGCTTTCCCAGAGAAGAGGTTATTAATTATGAAGAACACTGCCATAGCATTTAGTTAATGAGAAATCTTATGAAAATACAGGGGAAAGTATTGAGCAGATTGTTAAAGCTATCACGAAAAGAGTTCTCCCTAGTACAAACTCATTTCAAAGGATGGGATTGAACTTTTCTGACAAGCAATAAAAGTCTGTGACAGTGGGTTATATCTTATCATACATAGCTTGTTCATCTGATTCCACCCTCGATTACACTTTCCAATCATGTGAGTAAGTAAATAAAATTTTATAAGATTTGTCTGAGTATCTGTTTTTAAAAGAAGAATAGTAATCTAGGAAATAAAAAGGTTTGTAAAGTAAGAAGCAGTGACTTTAACACAGGACGATAATGAAAAGATGTTCCAAGTCAACACCTGTATATCAACCTAGAAAGCAATATATCAGATTTCTTTTTTTTAATTTTTTAAATGTTTATTTAGTTTTTGAGAGACAGATTGACAGAGTGTGAGCAGGGGAGGGGCAGAGAGAGAGGAAGACACAGAATCTGAAGCAGGCTCCAGACTCTGAGCTGTCAGCACAGAGCCCGACGCGGGGCTCGAACCCACGAATCGTGAGATCATGACCTGGGCCAAAGTCGGACGCTCAACCGACTGAGCCAACTAGGTGCCCCAATATATCAGATTTCTAACAGTGTTCTATTGGAAAGAAACTTTAGGAAAAGGCTTGTGTACAATAAATCACATTTTTAATATTCTAGAATATCTTAGAGTCACAAAGAAGGCAAATGTGTCTTCTACAAAGAATAAAATAAACAGAGTAATTAGAAATACCAGGGTGGGGGGCAAGCTACAAAAGGAATTCCAGGCATGAATATAAGCAAACTAATATCTGAAATGCTTTTCATCTTAGAAACCCTCTTTAAATTTCAATTAGGCAGATATAATTCTAGATAAATGATTATATTGATGAAGAAGACAGACAAGGTTCCTACCTTATTGGAGTATATACTGTAAAAGAGGAAGATATATATAAACACATAAAAATAAATGCAATAAATACAAATAGTAATAAACACAATGAATATGCAAAAAGGGTAATGGGATGGAAGTGATGGATTGCACCTTACTTGTGGTGGTAAGGAAAGCTTCTCCAGGGAGATGTAATGATGAGAAGAAACCAGCCATTCTATGATCTAGAGAAAGAGGAATGCAGAATAGAAAAACTGAAGCAAAGGCTTTAAGGGAGTAGCGAGGCTGGCATATGTTAAATATAGAACAGGGGCTCCTGGCTGGCTCAGTTGGTAGAAAACGCAACTCTTGATCTTGAGGTCGTGAGTCGAAGCCCCACGTTGGGTGTAGTGCTTTCTTAAAAAAATAGAACAAGCAGTAAGGCTGGGATGTAAGGAAGAAGGGGAAAATTGTATGAGTTTAGGCCACAAAGGAGGACAGGTGCTAAATTAGGGAGTACATGTCAGACTATGGCCAGAAGTCTGTAGGTTGTTCAAGGTGAACGTCAAGCAATTGGAGGGTATTATATCAGGGAGTAATGTAATCTGATAAGTAAATTCAAAGCATCACTCTCATTCCCAGAAGGATAATAAACTCCGGGGCAAGGGAGGAAGCATAAGACCAGCTAGAAGTCGGCTGCAATCTGTTCCAGGGCAGCAAAATGTAAATGGAAAATAGCAATGACATTAAGGACGTATTTTTGAGGCAGAGCTGTCATATTTTATCTATTAAAATTATGACCTAATGATTTATTACAAAGCAATATGAAATTTTTCTATTCTAAATTAAGACAGATTCTCTGCAAAATGTAAAATATCTCATTTAAATATTGCTTCCTTTTGGTATTTTCACATCTGCTGCCTCTTACTCTTCCCACATAACACTCTTTTCTAATTTTAAAGACATATTCATTCATAACTCCGTTAATTAGTGTCATGCAAGTTGCAAAAATAGAGGTATATCCAGGTTACTTAAGGTCACACAAAAATACACAAGGATAAAAATATATATATGCCCCAAGCTGATCAACCAGCTTTACACACATTTTATAAAGACCTATAATAATAACTACTTCTTTCCTTGTTAAAAGTGCAACTCTTCTGACCCAAGTGCAGATCTGGATATATGGTTATCATGTCATCCAGTGACATGCGAATATTGATGCTCTCTGAATTATGGCTAAGACTTCTCATATATCTTTCTTCCCCACTCTCTGATGTTTTGCTTCTCCTATTGTATTCTGCTTTTCTGTTCATTGCACTAGATTCAACTCTATACCACTGTGTATGTTATGTATGCCTTCTTGTAAATTTACCTTCAAATTTCCTAGAGAGATTTCTCTTTTTGGGAGTTCTCCAATCAGGCTACCTCTCTTGGGCACCTGGGTTTAGTCATATAGACATTAGATGATTCACTTTAACTACTGGAACAACCTCTGTGTTCAGGGAAGTAGGTACATACGACCCAAACATGGTTTCTCACAGTGTCCCTTTCCTTCAATAGAGGAGTTGAACCTGACAGACTTCTGCAACAGAGGCTTCCATCTCTGGATGTACATCGGTCAAAACTGTAAACTTTAAAAACTACACATGCCTCAGTAGCACACCTAAGAGAGTGACACACACACACACACACACACACACACACACACACCCCTGCACAATTCCTGAGAGACGCTGATTTAGAATGCAATTGTCTTTTTTCAAGTGCATTAAAAAAAAATTGAACTGAACCATTTTACCCTGTGAGAAGTATCAACCACTTGACCCATTTGGCTTATGAACTATTTACGATCTTTATAAAATTTATCCTTATATGCTTTTTGTTCTATTTAAAGCAATGGTTGAGTTCTAATAAATGTAATAATGCAGGATAAATCTATGCCCTCAAAATAAAACTTAATTCAGTAAAATAATATTACAACATAACTCACTTTTGACACTTTGCCCCAGGGTCTTGATGGTACGCGCACACACAGACACACCTCTGAAAATGCCACTTACTTGTTATATACAAGTATCTAATGCTAGTTACGTTTTGTTTAAAATGGCTGTGAAAACCTACACTTACCAGTTTTCTCATGATTGAAGATAGCTAGTAAAAACATTGGAAGATGAATAGATACACACTCCATAATAAGCAGGAAAAAGTGATACACAGTTGCTATTCATAAATTTAAAAATGAGTATATATCTGTATGCTCATAATCAAATATTTCCATTCAGTTTCTGGCAGCATGAAGTTATTAATTAAAATCCATTTATCTATTTATTTATATATAAGGTGACCACATACTTTATTGTTCAGATTAGAATACTTTTTAGAGTGAAAAAGCTTGATATTAATAATTATTCTGTGACTCAAATGGCACGGTTATGGAGATCTGTCTGTTAGTCAGATTTCAGAATCTCTATGGATATAATTTCATTATAAAATATAAATAATTTATTTAAAAATTTTTTAAACAATTTAGGACTTGAGAAATACTCTATATTCTGGAGGGTTTTGTGACTGGCTAAATGATCTTTCTAATGCAATTTTCTAAAGATTTCAAAGATCAAGGGTTCTGCTTCAGACAGTGGCAGATTAGTTTCTTATCTGCTGTGGAGGTCCAGTCTTCCCACTGAGAAAAACTAGAAAAGATAGACAATTTTTTACAAATAAAATAAAGTAAAATAAAATGTGTTTCTGAAGATATCAAATATAATTTGCAGGGACATGATCTTGACGAAGGGAAACCTGGAGAAATGGGCTCTGTGTATTTTTGGGGTTTTGTTTCACAAATTATCACAATGGCTGCTGAAAGGGTGAGAAATTAAGCACTTTTAAGACTCTTGTGGCTAGAGAGACAAAAATTGCAGCTACCGGGCTGCCAAAAACAAAAATAGAATACTAGCAAATAATCAGGGCTTTAGGTAGGACCCTGAAGGCCTTTTCCCAACATGCGAGGAAATAGAATAAACCTCATAAAATTATTGTCTTGATCCTTGATTGGATTTGTCCCTAGTTTAGATGCTTGTCATAAGAAAAGTAAGCGAAGCAAATTCACAATGAACAAAGATACCACCCTAGGATTCAAATTGTATTGATACATTTTATATACAATCTAGAATTCAATTTTCAAAAACAATAGGTTTTTAGAAGACAAGTCTTAATAGAATTCAAGAGAGAAAAAAGTGGAGAGGGGCACCTGGGTGGCTCAGTCATTGAGCATCCAAATTTGGCTCAAGTCATGATCCCAGGGTTCGCAGGTTCGAGCCCTACATCAGGATCTGTGCTGACAGCTCAGAGCCTGGAGTCTGCTTCAGATTCTGTGTCTCCCTCTCTCCCTCCCCTGCTCTCTCTCTCTCTCTCTCTCAAAGATAAATAAACATTTAAAAAAAATTCTTAAGGGGCGCCTGGGTGGCTCAGTCGGTTAAGTGGCCGACTTCGGCTCAGGTCATGATCTCGCGGTCCGTGAGTTCAAGCCCCGCGTCGGGACTCTGTGCTGACCGCTCAGAGCCTGGAGCCTGTTTCCGATTCTGTGTCTCCCTCTCTGACCCTCCCCCGTTTATGCTCTGTCTCTCTCTGTCTCAAAAATAAATAAACGTTAAAAAAAAAATTAAAAAAAAATTCTTAAAAGACAGTGGAGAAAGACCACAGGGAGTACAGATATCATTAGACTTAGACATTAAAATAATTAAATATAAGGAATTAAAAGAAAATATTTTAGTTAGAGATTTGAAAACTATTATAAAAGATGAAGAGTTGGCTTTGCAGAACATCAGCAAAATGGTGAACCAGGAAGCTCCAAGTTCTTGTTCCACCATAGAAAAATAAAACACAATAAGAAATTGGCTGAATTAACTCCACAGAAGCTCTGGGAAAGAAAGGCTTAGAGCAATTGCCACCTTCAGAAAGGTAAGGAAGTGTAGTGTGTTTTCTTGCCCTTGCTGCATACTCTTGTTAGTAGGCCAAGGTCTTAGTCGGGAGGAAGTGGCAACCCAGACCCCAGTTTCCTCTCTCAAACTGGAGAGAGCAAAGCAAACCTCATTTGTGATATTTTACCCTATCTGGGCTGCCTCAAGGACAGAGGACAAAAGGGAGAGGCTGAAATAATGATGATTTATTGAAAGTCTATTTAATAAACAAATTTTTGGATCTCCCTTACCACTCTGCAAGCTAGTCCCCAAATGTTGCAAGAATGATGTTTTATTTGCTGAAACAGATAAGACAGATTTTCTGGGCTGGGAGATGAACAGACCAAATTGAGAGTGGGTGTAGTGTACTTAAAACAGAAGATTTTTAAAAACATGTGCATAATGGATGCTGAGGTTCTCAGCCCTGTTTTTTTCACTTTGCTGTAAGAACATTGGCAACTAACCAAAATGGATATATTCAGAGTCTTAGAGAAAATGGCTTAAACAGAAAGACCTCAAGATGGAGGTGTTGAGGTTCCCCAAATAAATGGAAAAGGAATATTATTCTTGAGTGATATAGATGCTCAGAACTATTAGTCAGTGTTTAGCCTCACAAATCTAAAACACAGGCAGCCAACCAAGGATTAGTGGATTTCTGAGGAAACATAAAGATCAAAATATTAAATAGAAAAAAGAAAAAAAAAAGGGCAACCTTGTCAAAACAGAGTCTCTTCAGAGAAAACACTGGAAAGAAAGGAAATTAATTTTTATAAATTAAAAATTGAACCTCATCATTAATATCATCAAAGAGAAGAAAGACTTAATTCCAACAACAAACTTGTAACAGTATAATACAGAGAAGGAAAACAAAAGTTCTTAAAAATATCACTTTAATTATGATGGTATAATAATATAATAGCAAGATTGGTAGGTAAACTTTAAGAAATTTCACAAAAAGAGCAAAAGGCAAACTGAAAGAAAATAGAAGAGAAATGGTAAGATTCTACAGGAAAACAAAGAGATTCACTATTTGAAAAATAGTTCAAGAAAGAGAGAATAGGAAAATATGAGGAAGGAAATCTATCAAGGAGATAATTAAAAAAAATCTCCAGAACTGAAGGCCAAGAAATTCAAAATCTAAAGTACCAACCTGACCTAATTGTTGAAATAGATTCACATCAAACACATCATGATGAAATTTTAGAAGTCCTTAAAAGTATGCAGAGCTGAAAACAAACAACCCCCTCTCAAAACAAGCAAACAAACACAAAAAACAAAACAAAACAAAACAAAACAAAACAAACCAAGATATAAAACTAATCAGGAACCATCAAGGGTGTAACAAGGGTGAGGACGAGCAGTAATGAAAATGGCCCACCCTGCAAGGTAGAAAATTATTTTAACCAATGTTGCTTAGAATTGTCTTTCTATAGTGGCATTTTTTAAAAAGGCTGACTGATAGATTTTTATGTTACTGTTTTTAAATACTTTACATTCAATGTACTCATTATTTGAACCTGAGGTCAATCATTATCCTATCCCCAATCCTCATCTTTGTATACCGTTGAGCATCAGAATGGCTTTTGACTTCACAGAAACACTGGAAATGGAAGGCAGTGGAACAGTACCTTCATTTAAGAAACAAAAAATATGTGTTGCCCTCAATAAGTACCAAACATTGTTGTATGAGTTTGGAACACATTTGTGACAAACATATGAAAAACCCTATGCTAATTGAGCTTATATTTTAACAGGGGCAAGGTGCACAACACATATCACAAAATAACATTTATATCATATCTTAGAAGGAATGAGTGTCATAACAAGAACAACAAAGAATATATAGAGTAGTGTTCAGGGGTACCTGCCATGATGGGGACATAGACTAAGAGAATAGTAAGTCAGATGGTAATGGTCGACTTCACATAAAGGTGACATTTAAGCAAGGTCCTGAAGGAGACGCAGTCGGAACATGTGAGATAGATAGCATCCAGCACAAAGACTAAAATGAGGGCTGGCAGAATGACAGTGTGTGACAATGGAAAGGGTGGCATGAAGGTCCTGTTGAGCTTCCCAAGGACTCAGGTTTTTGTATGAATGAAATGTTAGCCATTTTGAGTAAAATATTAACATGATCTGACTTTTGTTATTAATTTTTAATTGTGCTTAGAATATAATACAATTCAAAAGACAGCAAAGGTCAAGAAGACCAATTAGAAGACTATTGCAGTAATACAGGAAAGAGATGACTGTGTCTTAGAGCAGGATGTGACAGTGAGGTGTTGAGAAATGTTTACATTCTGTGTCTGTTTTTAAGGTACGGCCAATGAAATTCCTGGTTATATTTGATAGGGACAGTATAAGGAAAAGAGTCAAGATTGAAACCGAAGCTTTAGCCCAATCCACAGAAGAGTCTGCATTGCCGTTAACTGAGTTGGAAAAGTATAACTAGAGGAGAAAAGAAGATGGACCTCAACATTAGGAGGTTGAACAAAGAGGTTGAAATCGCAAAGGAGACTGAAGCCACTGAGTTTGACTCAATGAAGAAAACCAGGAGTGTGTGATGTTCTTGAAGCCAAGAGAAGTATCATTAAGGAAGGAGTAATGTGTTACATGAGATGAGTTCTGAGAACAGACAAGTAGATTTAGCAACATGGAGGCTATAATTTATATTGAAAGAAAGGAACTGCAAGGTGTGGGTAAAGGATAAAGTCTAATTGGAAGGGGAATCATATAATAGGAAGAGAGAAATGGGAGACAGTATGAGTAGGAAATCTCTCCTAGGAATTTTGCTGTAAAGGACAGCAAATGAATGGGAGCTCAAATCAGCAATGGGATCAAGAGAAACTTTCTTTCTCTTTTTTCCAAAACATGAGAAATAGCATATTTCTATGCTGACAGGACTGAATCATTTGAGAAGAAATTTTGAGTATGTAGGAGAGAGGAGGGAAAATCTTTTAAAAGATATTCTTGACTAGGGTAGAGAAAATTAGATCTTAGTGCCTAAGTGGAGAGAAAGGCTTTAGACCAGAGCATGGATGGTTTATCAGTCTAAGGCAGGAAGGCCCTGTAGTTGGGTCAGTAGGTGGGTAGGTGTAGTTGCGGGAAACTGTGGGGTATCTCTACTGATTATTTCAGCTTTCTCAGGGAAGCTGTCAGTAAGGTCATCAACTGAGAGTACGGAGGAAGACAGTACTGAAGGCAATATGAAATGAAAGAAAGGGTGTGAAATAAGCATTAAGGACAGTGGGAGAATAAATGGATTTTGGAAATACAGTGTGATTCTCTCGTGTTTTGAGGTTCTTGGCCATGAATTTTAAGCGAGACCCATCAGTCTGATTTTGTGTCTTCCCCCAGACACGTTTAACTGCACAAGTGCCTTCAAAATTATGAAGAAAAATCCCTTCCAGGGGCTGGGTGGCTCAGTTGGTTACATGTCTGACTCTTGATTTCAGCTCAGGTCATGATCTCATGGTTCAGTTCTTGAGATGGAGCCCCATGGAGGGCTCTGTGCCAACAGCATGAAGCCTGCTTGGAATGCTCTCACTCCCTCTCTCTCTGCTCCTCCCTTGCTTGATTCTCCATCTCTCTCTCAAAATAATAAACATTTAAAAAAAACTTGAGAAAAAAGAGAAATCATTTCCAACCTAGAGTTCTATAAATTTCTAAATTTTCATTATGAAACAGGATGAGATAAAAAAAAATAATTTCAAACATACAAGGTCTCGAAAAAGTTACCTCCCATGCACACATTCACAGGAAGTTACAGAAGGATGTATTCCACCAGATGAGGATATAAACTAAGAAAAAGGAAAGCATGGGATAACAGGAAACAGGAAATCAAACATAGGATAGAAATAGAAGGAATCCTTGAATATGTGTAAAGGGCAAGTCCAGCATGCAAACTGGATTTCAAATATACAGGGCAGCCAGATCAGCTTAGAAGAGGCCCCGATGCAAGAAGATAGAATGGATAGAATAAGTGAAATCACTAACTGTACTCAGAAGAGATTCAGAAATTTTGACAGTTTATTACTGATGAGTACATACAAGTAATGACAATTATTAGCACCCAGTAAAATAAAAAGTAGTTCCAGGAGGGAAAAGCAATTATAGTTGGTGTACAGGTTCACCTGTGAATCATGTTTACATTACCATAATAATGCAAATACTGAATCGTATCTTATAAAAATTTCCACATAGTACTACTGGCAAGGGGATAGGAAGAGCATTCATGTGTGGTGGGATAGCAATAGGAAAACTAAAAAACATCGAAATTCTTGGTAAAGGGAGAGATCAGCTAGTAATGATTAAGACTGGAAAAATCAAGATGCTGCAGTATAAGCATTTTCTTTAGAAACTAAGATCAAACCAAAATAATTTAACAAATAGAGATGAAAGTTTGGTTGTCCCTCGAGTGGGAGCAGGAGGTGAGGCAGAAAACTTTGTTTGGCTCTAATAAGTGATATAGAATCATTTTGCTCTTTACATTCATGCATAACTCGGTTAAAGAAAAACAGGAAAGGATAGTATACACACAGATAACAGCATGCTTGAAAGAAATGGCAAGTAGCTATGTACTACTCCCACTGTAGAGTGTTGTGATGGTTAAAAAGAGAAGAGGAAAAAAGAAAAAAAAGTAGGTTCTCAGAAAGGTCAAGCTATGAAATTTTGGTTTTATTCAAGAGAATATAAGGAGTCATTGAAAGTAATGAAGCAAGAAAATTCTAGAATCAGATTTGTCTACAAGGATGATTCTAACATTCTAACATGTAGATGGTAGCTTGGAGGGTGTAAAACTAGAGGCGTGGGAATGAGCCAGAGTACTGAAATATTTCAGTAGAAAGACAATGGGTTTTCAGACCACTTGTATCTGTTCCACTCCCATCTGCCTTACATTTCCTACTTCTCTTTCCATTTCTTTCTGTCCCATTTTTCCCCTCTAAGGTCAATAGTAGAAATGAAGTGTGTGTGTGTGTGTGTACATGTGAACATGTGCTACTATCTGCATATGCATGACATGCATTTTTCTGTGTGTGAATGAAAACATAGCTATGGTCTCTACTTATTTAAAAGTATATTTGCACAAAACTGCATAATTTTTTGGGTAAAAATAATTAAATTGTATTTTGTACTGTGGCTAGTTATATTCCTCTATAGTAAGTCTTTGATATAAAATATATTGTCTAGGAACATTCTTTAGACCCTGAAATAGGGTTTTAGACAAAAATGGTAAGATCTAACATTAGTGTTAAATTTAAAGTATCCCTGATGCTGTAAGCCAACACTAATACACTTTAACGGGTTCTAAAATGAGGGCTAATACCCAGCCCTCTGCCAGTGCTCCAACTTAAAATCCAAACCAAAAGACCCAGAGATATCAGTCTGATTGGCCATGGTAGGACCCCCAATGCTATTTGTCTTTCCTTGTATGATGTTCCAGTCCTTCCCTCAGAAATTCTTTCATTAACTGTTCATTTTGGCTCTATTTCTGACATGATCATTTTTCTTCCCCGTGTTGCTGCTATTCTATTTCCTAGTTTCTCTCTCTCTCTCTTTCTCTCTCTCTCTCACTTTTTTTTCTTTCTAGAATGCATACAAGTTTCCTGTTTCCATAGCTCACTAATTTTTCTGTTGTCAGTCACATCTTCTGCCCTCTATGGATATGGGTCCGTGCAACTATTCATTGAGCTTCCATTTATCTTGTTTTTATTTTTTGTCATTTCTTTCCATTTCAAAAAAAAGCTGTCATTTCTGTGCTTTTTTTTTAGTAACCAGTGAAGCATAGCAGACAGGTGAACTGAACAATAATGAGAGTCTAAAAAATACTGTGATTCTATTTCCAGAAATTATTTGCTTTTTGGATTAAGTTGAAGTATCTTTCTTCCAGCAAATACTTTAGAAGCTCCTATTATGTGAAAATTTGAGCCCTCCTTTGAGGCCACATCGTAAAGCACTGATAAATGTAAATATAAACCACTGGCCACATGATTGTTGGAACCTCCTCTGATATATAGAGAGCCTATCCACTGAAGATGTAAAGGCATCCACAATGGATAATGGCATATGACTTACCAAGTGTTACTTGGTCTAAGATGGATCTAAGATGTAGAGCATTCAAGGCAGGGATTCTGCATGAGACAAAGCTCTTCCTCTCAAGGAAGTTGCTAAGTAGATGGTCGATGGTCAAATGTATCCAGTGGAGGATAGTGGTAAAGAGCTAGGGCTCAAGCATCAAGGTCACCTGGGCTTAATCTTGCCTCTACCATTTCATACCAGGGTAGAGGTGGTTCAGTTACTTATTGAGGCAGCACTTACAGAGCACTCACTTCCCAGCCTGACACATAGGTGGCACTCAATAAATGTGAGCTATTGTATCTAAGTACGAGATAATATGCCTATTGAAGTCTCCAAGGGAACATATGGAAATGCAGGTTAAATGCCTATTGGCCATGGTTATAAGACTAAACTCAACCTCAGAACCAATCAGGTAAAAACATATCTAATAAGAATGAGGGAACTGACTATAGGAATATGGACTGTCCAAAAAGCTGGAAAACAGGATACAGGAATTATTGCTGCATTCCTAGTTACTATCTCTACTCTCTCGATGAGAACACAGTTCTGTATATTTGGCTCAGGACACTGGAAAGACCAATGTTTGTAAATATGTCTTTGAACTAAATATCACTGAATGTTTGTGCTGTTTTGAAATGCTTACACAAGCTCAAGTGTAACAGGGACAAGGAAGACTTGCCTTTCCAAATCTCATGGGACTCTTGAGTCACTGTCACCAGATGCTTTGTACCCTTTTAATCCTTTTTGGAATAAAGGGGCAAGTGAAGGTTTTTCTGAGATATTCCGGATCTGCTCCTGCTCTTAACAAAATCACTGAAAGATCCTCAACGTTTGTCAGATGTGAGAATAAGTGAACACCTCATGTTGGGGGCAGGGGTGAGGTGCCCAAACACAGGGAAAATGAAGAAGAGAACCATGAGGTAAAGATGTTCAAGTGAAGACTCAATTGCCCAGAGAAGGAAAACTTTGGGTAGTTGTTTCTAAAGAGAAAGAGCCGTACCAAAGGGCTACATCCCTCTTTCTGACCTCTGAAATGTCAGCCCAGTAGACAGCTGGAGGCAGGTCCCTCCAAATTCCTTTGCCGTGGCTTTTCCTACCCTGGTTAGCTAAGACAGAGAGAACACTTGAGGTTCTTGAAAGGGAGTTGAAAATGCAAGGGCATTAGGGGAAAAAGCTCTGAGAACTCCCTCAAGATTCCGTTAGACTATCAGTAGGCAACTTTCCAGGCAAAAATTAGATGGATGTAGAAATGCAGAAGCAGAGTACTAACCGAGTTTGCTGGAGAAAAGTAAATTAGAGAAAGAGGAAAACAGAGGAGACTACAAAACAAGGAAGGTTAAATATATGCCAAGGTTTTGATGTCACGTGGGTAGTTACAATTTAAGGAAAAATCTATTTCTATTTATCTCCCTTTAAAGAGTGGCCAGAAATTTCTGAGTTTGCTTAAATATTTTCCTTGCTAATGGTGTATGCACACCTCTTTTAAAAACTTCTGCTTGTGGGGCGCCTGGGTGGCGCAGTCGGTTAAGCGTCCGACTTCAGCCAGGTCACGATCTCGCAGTCTGGGAGTTCGAGCCCCGCATCAGGCTCTGGGCTGATGACTCAGAGCCTGGAGCCTGTTTCTGTATCTGTGTCTCCCTCTCTCTCTGCCCCTCCCCCGTTCATAAATAAATGTTGAAAAAAAAAAAAACTTCTGCTTGAAATGAATGATTAGGAATTTGGCCAAGATGAGTCTGAGTGGGTGAATATTGAGAACTTTATAATTTCAAGAGTGATCCCAAAGTGTTAAATAACTATTGTATTTTGAACAGGACTTTATTTAGAGGAGAATAAAACCTTATTGGATTGAAATCAGATGAGATAAAGTGAATGGCTGATAGGGCACCTGGGTGGCTCAGTCAGTTGAGTGTCTGACTCTTAATTTCAGCTCAGGTCATGATCTCCTGTTTTGTGGGTTCCTTCATGGGTTCAAGCCCAACTCAGGCTCTGTGCTGACAGTGTTGAGCCTGCTTGGGATTCTCTCTCTCTCTCTCTCTGCCTGTCCCTTGCTCTTTCTCTTTTTCAAAATAAATAAACTTGAAAAAGAAAAAGTGGATGGCTGGTGACATGCCTGATTTCTCCAAGGCTACAAATCTGAGAAAGTCCTATCCCTTCTCACCTTTGGGTCATTTTAGAGTTTTACCCAGGGAAAACACAGTATATTAGAGGAGTACAGCTATTGGGTTAATTAGTAAGAATATGTGAAATCAGCAAATTTACTAAAATGTTAATATTAGTTGGGGGAGTTGAGAAGGATGGGTAACTGTCCATCATTTAAGACTTCACAGAAAATAAGCAGTACCAGGTATATGGGAGATGAGCAAAGTGTGAAAGCAGATTTGCACTCAGAGCTCGAGGCATTAGTGGCCACAGCTAGAGGCACGTGCCCACATTCTGCCCTGGGAATGGTCACAGTGCCTGGAAAAAACCTTGCTAATATGAAAGAGGCAACAAGAGACATAGGTGGATGAGAATCAAACAAGTCCTTGTCAAAAATAAGACTCTCCCCACTTTGTTAGAAATGCAAGAGGATCCAGGGAGTCAGGAAAAAGGGATTCTAGGTTTAGGCTAGGCATCTGTGAGAACATTCAATCCTTGATAGAAGATATCTTCTGAGTTCTTCCCTAAGACTGTTGGAAGGGAGGACCCGGATTTCCTGGACTTCTCCCCTAAGGAAGTGGGTAGCCTTTTGAGGACAAGACAGTAACAGAGTCTCGTAGTGGATGGTTATTCTAGTGAGCCTGAAGCAGCTTAGATCTTTTGGATACTATTGGAAGTCTACACTGGAGACATGCACAGGCAGTTAAGAATGAATTAATAAGAAAAAGACAGATAGGGTGCCTGTGTGGCTCAGTTGAGTAAGCTTCTGGCTCTTGACTTCCATTCAGGTCATGATCTCATGGTTTGTAAGTTTGAGCCCTGCACTGAGCTCTGAGCTGACAGCACAGAGCCTGCTTGGGATGTTCTCTCCCTCCCTTTCTCTCTGCCCTTCTCCCACTTGAGAATGCATAGGCATGCATGCTCTCTCTCTCTCAAAATAAAAATAAATAAATTTAAAAAAAAAAAAGAAAAAGACAGATAACCCAGTAGGCAAAATGGCAAAATTTGTTAATGGGCATTTTACAAAGTAGGAAGTGTGAGTGGCAAAAAAATTCACTGGAAAAGCTACTTGAGTTCACTGGTGATCAGGAAAATGAAAATTAAAAACATCATGAGCTAGTGTTTAAATAAAACTTAAAGTCTGATGATACCTAGTATCAACATGGATGTGAAGTATAGTTTTCTACATCACCAATTGGAGTGCAAACTGGTACCACCACTTTAGAAAGCAACTTGAGGTTTTTACAGAAAATTTAAAAATAAGTATATCATAAGCTGTAAGAATATAATGTAGAGGAACTTTGTATTTTTTTGTATTTTGCATCAGGAGCCAAATAATTGTATATTTCTTGCAGCAGTGTCTATAATAGCAAAATGTGAAGCTGCCTTAACGTTCATTAGTAGAACATATAAATTGTAATATATTCAAACAACAGGATAACATACAACAGTGGAAATATGTAAATATTACAACAGACACCAATATAATCTTAAGCAGCAAATGGAAGGCCTGGCTAGCCCATTTACATTTTGGTGAAAATACAATCTATATTAGGGGAAATACCAGATCTCAAGTAGACCGCTTCCTGACTTGAAATCAACAAATACATAGGTGTAAAAATGCCTGTGAAAATTGTTTCAATCCAAATGTACAGATAGATGCAGATACACATTGTCTGTGTGCATGTGTGTACCCATTTGCATACGTGTGTGTGTCTAAGCAATTAAATAGCCTTTCAAAAGTATTTCATGTAAAATTTTTGGTTAAGATGTTTTAAATGCCTGATAATTTTTGTTATTATTTTGTTTTTTCTGGTATTGTAGTTAGACTTGAGAAAGTTAAGCTAGCAGAGTACTGAAATAATGACTATATTTATCTAAACACCTCTTTAACAGCAGAAATCAACATTATACAACCTTACGATGAGAGGTAAATAGTAAAAGAGAGTATATGTAAAATAGAGTATTAAAAGCAAAATTTAAATAGAACTACAAAGGGTTATATTTGTCTACATTATCCTCCTTACTGTTACTGTTCAATAATTATACATAATTTTATGTGGATCCTACATCTCTGTACATTTGGATTGACTGACTGTGCTGTTCCTCCAAAAAGACATCTTTTCTTTAAAAAGTTTATTATTTAGTTTGAGAGAGACAAAGAAAGCATGAGATGGGGAGAGGCAGAGAGGAAGAATCCCAAGCAGGCTCAACACTGTCAGCGCAGAGCCCGACGTGGGGCTTGAACTCACAAAACTGTGAGGTCATGACCTGAGCTGAAATCAAGAGTCAGATGCTTACCTGACTGAACCACACAGGTGCACCAAGAAATCAGTTCTTATTTATCTATCATCTATCTATCTATCTATCTATCTATTTACTTATTTATTTATTTATTTAGAGCCCAAGTAAGATTAATGTGAGGTGATTCTGGCCTGTATCCTTTGAGGTCAATTTCAAGATGCTTGAGCCAGGAGTCAAAAAGAAAATCCAAAGTTCTAAATTTGGGGCAGCAAACTTGTATTCCAAAAGCACATAGTTTGGTATGGTAATGTGTAATAGTTTATTAAACTGTAACTATCAAATGATAATTATAAGCTATAATTAAAAATGGTGTAAAAATAGAGGGGGGAATTTTAGATGCAGAAGCTCTTATATACTAGAGGAAGGTGATAAACTTAGTAAAGAACAAATTAAGATTATTAAGATTTTTACAGAACAAGAAATTCTTGTTATTTCTGTTTTCTGTTCTCATCCTGATCTATTCCCAATTTTCCTGTTAAACACTATAATCTCCAACACTAGTATATAGAGTTTGGTCTTTAAATTTAGTGTCCACTATGGGGCACCTGGGTGGCTCAGTCGATTAAGCATCCGACTTGGACTTGGGTTGTGATCTCACGGTTCGTGAGTTTGAGCCCCGCCATCAGGCTCTGTGCTGACAGCTCAGAGCCTGGAGCCTGTTTTGGATTCTGTGTCTCCCTCTGTCTCTACCCCTCCCCCACTCATGCTCTGTCTCTGTCAGTTGAGTGTCCGACTTTGACTCAGGTCATGATCTCACAGTTTGTGAGTTCGAGCCCCGCACTGGGCTCTGTGCTGATAGCTCAGAACCTGGAGACTGCTTTGGATTCTGTGCCTCCCTCCCTGCCCCTCTCTCCCCTGCTCATGCTCTGTCTCTCTCTCAAAAATAAATAAACATTAAAAAATTAAATAAATAAATTAATAAATAAATACATTTAGTGTCCACTGAAGAGAATCAGAGCATGTTAGAGAACCACTGAGGCCACATCATCCAAAGCTTTGCAAAACATGCCTTCTATGAAGGACAAGATCCAATTTCAACCGTGCTACAGTGTCTCCACCTTTAGAGGAAACTGGGTTTCATTTGTAGGGGTCTAGGAATCATGGACCTGAATCCCCTAGCCATGCCTTTTTATCCACCCTTCCTTTTCACTCAAGACTGGGCATGACTTCCCTCTTTATCCTCATCAGGTAGCCTAAGAAAGAGCAATATCAGAAAGCAAATACTTTGTGAGGTTAAGGAAAGCAAAATTTTAAAACCTCTGAGCTCAGAATGTGGCCCTCTGGTCTCTCACCCCAGAGAATGAATACATTTTTAAGTGAATTTGTATTCAATATGGAAATAGAGTCACAGTTAAGTCCCAGTCTGCCAAAGGCATACATTCATGGTTTCCACACTGTGTGAACTGTGAGTAATGATTTCCTTTTGGGGAAAACTTATTAAGATTCAAAATATTAAGTTGATTTTCTATTTTAATATGCATATATGCAATAACATAATTACAGTGTTAATTGTGCTAAACACACAAAAAATATATTCCTTGGAGTACCATCCAGTAGAATTCAAAGAGCCTTTACCTTCAGCTAGAGAAATTGAACTTTTTGGAGTCTATGCTGAGAGAATTTGGACCCCGTGAATAGTCGCTTTCTGCAACAGCCAGAAAAAAAATGTACTTCTTAGAAGATTTGACCCTGTATCCAGAGGACTGATGCTGAGTTCTATGCACAGATCAAAAAGATGCAAACTTGTTCCTGTTATTTTGGGGAAAATGCTTCAAAACTACTTCAGTTTTCAAAAGATACTTCAGGAACACACAAAACAGTATAAGCAAAGAAATTTTAACCAGAAGTTGGGGAGTGTAATTATGTGAATGTACCAGGTGGATTAATGCCCCTATGCACACATAGAAGTCCACATCCTAATCCCCAGAACCTGTGCATCTGCTACCTCCTATGCCCGAAAGGACTCTGCAGATGTGATTATGTTAAAAATCTTGGGATGGCAATATTATCCTGTATTATCTGGGTGGGACCAATGTAATCATAATTATAAAAGGAGGAGAGTCAGAGAAGATGTGAAGACAGAAGAAGAGGTGAGAGAAGGAGAGAGAGGGAAGGGGAGAGAAGAGAGAGATTTGAAGATGCTGCATTGTTGGCTTTGAAGGTGAAGAAGGGACCATAAGCCAAGAGAATGTAAGACAATTAATTCTCCCTGAGAACTTCCAGAAAGAAACACACCTTTGCTGACACCTTGATTTGTAAGACTTCTGACTTGCAGGATTGTAAGACAGTAAGTTTGTGTTGTCTTAAGTCATTACGTTGTGGCAATTTGCTACAGCAGCAATAGACAACTGATAATGAGCCAAAAGAAAGGATCCAAGAAAAATATCATAAGCTTCTCCCAGTTGTGGACAATAAAACCACAATCCTGTTCAGGCTTGGGAGTCTAAGTGCAAACTTGGTCAGAATCTGTTAGTCACCCCTGTGCTAACATAGAAAAGACACTCGATGCATAATTGTGATATGTAATCTAATTAATGAAATTATGGAAGAAATAATAAAAATACAAGTAAATTATAGACATGCACATGGAGTTTAAACAAGGGATAGATAACCCCCTGCTTTTCAAAAATTCAGATTCTGTGAAGGAAAATGTGATCAATGTATCATCCACTCAAAAAAAAAAATCCAGTGTCCTCTAGATACGATGACCTTGCTCAGCAAGGTCACACGGCAAGCAACCGTGTGATTGTTTGAAGGCACGGAGAGAAGAAAAAGCAATGTGTTTCTGGATATTTGTTCCATTTTTCTTTCCTTCAGCTTTGCATAAACCAAACATTTTCCACTTAGGAACTACACAAATAGTTGAAGGTGGCATGAAGGTTGTAGCAAGCATATTTTCCAGGAGAAGTATATTTTTGCATTTGAAATTAGCCATAGCTTAGCAACGCCAGCTTCCAAAACATTTATACCAAGTGAAGAGCTGCATATGCTGGTGTGCTCGGTGTACTGAAACAGCACCAAGCAGAGGCACCCAACAGGGTGGGAAAGAAGAATCGCAAAACACGCTTCTTTTCCTGTTATTATTGCTGTTTAAAATTGTTGTTTTCAGTGGAGAGCATCACGCCTTTAACATTAGTGCAATATTATGGAAAGAAAGCATATGTTCCCTGTGTTTAACTTTGAGATGGTGCCTGTTATCATGGGAACCACTGTTATTATTATATTATAATGTTATTATATTTATTATAACATTCATTGTATTATCACTGGACAGTAGCTTCCAAATTGAGCAATAAAGAGCTCCGTGTCATCTGCTGACTCCAGTGCGGTTCAGCCTCTCCAGTCATCAAAAGGGACACACTTTCTGTCTTCCTCTCGAACTCCCCTGAGTGGTGTGGGACGTGGGTCTTCAGGCCAGTTTAGGGCAGAGCATGGCTTCTGTTCTATCTTCCCTCCTCTGGCAAATGGAGAGCAGGATTTAATCTATTTTCTCCTCCACAGCATGTTTTTTAGTGCTGACTTACAGACATCTCCTCCCTTCACTGAAGATGACTAGGTTCATTAAAAATCGTATGCAAAACGGCTGATAAAATATGTGGCTTAATTGCCAAACAGATTATTATGAACAATGACAGGAACTAAATATCAGTAGTGGCACAGATTTCATCTGCGAAAAGGTCAAAGTGTCGCCATTGTCTCCCTGCCAAGGAAGGTTTTCATTGTTCTGGGGTCAGAGCTGGAGGACATCAGGACATTCCCTAATGCTTTCCTGGATGCATTTTCATACCTTCTTCCTCCCTTCTCTCTGCTGTTCCTGGGAAAAGTTCTGAATGCGGAGTAGAGAATTTGTAGAGAATAAAGAACAGAAGCTTTGGATCAAAACATATCTGTGCTCAAATCTCAGTGCTGCTCTATTCTAGCTGTGATACCTTGGATCCAGGTAGATACTGGCTCTGAGGCTTACACATCTGTTAAATAAAGTAAGGCGGCATAGTTAGCGGCATCATCGTATGGTGATTGAAAAAGAAAACTCCTATTAGCTGTCTTCACACTCTGGAAAAGGTAGCTGTTGTTAAAACCCACAAATATCTCTGTGCTAGTAGAGTTTGCATTGTTCTTTTGGGCTCCACCCTTGTTCTCTACTATTTTCTTAAACTCGTAAGTGGTCTGTGACTGAGTTCACAACAGTTTTCTTAAGATGCAAAGGCTGTTACTACCTAAACCTAGTTCACGGAGTGCTCCCTGCTCTGGAAGCAGTGAGAGGTTTCCGTTATTAGAGAAAGGAAATTTTAAAAAAGCCAATTTTTCATGTATTGAATTTAACCCAGTTAATTCTGAATGGCCAGGTAAGTGGATCAAATTACTTGCCAGCCTGGGAATCTGTAAGCTCCCAGTTCTGCCCCATCCTCCTACTACTGCCGCCTCCTTCACCCCATGTGTAGGTGACTGGTGACCATGTTGCAGCAGCATTTCCCTCAAAGCCATGGATTCCATCAAAACCTCAGGTAGGTTTGCTTTGTTTGGCCTGCTGGACATCTCAAGGTGTGACTGCCCTCTGGTGGCAGCTGCCTTCCCCACACCCAAATGTAAAGATTCTTTGGTTTGTTTTTTCCATTTTACCTCTGTTGCACGCAGAAAGCCCAGACAGCTGACCAGTTGATTTATTGTTTCTTAGGCTGCAGCTCCCTGTGCAAACTCCTAGTGAGAGGCAACCGTTGACTTTGAGCTGCGTTTTTCTGCCTAGATGTTTGTCTCCTGAAGACCTGCCAACAGTTGAAGACTTACCATTTCTTCCTCATATTGTTTTCCAGACTAAGGGTACCTCAGGAAAGGAAGATCTAGATTCCTCATCATCTAGCTGTCTTCGGGGGATTTCCAGTGTTCGTCCTAAAAGGTGCCAGGTAGAACCGGATATTTAATCCAGCTGCAATCTGCAAACCAGCACTGGGACACTGCTTCCTAGGCATCCAGGCTTGCAACTCACACCAAGGGATGGCCAAAGAGCTCCCCTCTGCTCTCCAGATCTGCTGTGCCAGCCTCTCACTTGCACTTCTTACTGCTGACCAAACTCTGTCACCTGGGTGGTCTGCATGCACTACAAACTCCAACATATAAAATCAAATTATTTTTCCCAAATCCTGTCCCTCTGCCTTCTGTGTTCAGCACTTTGCATAAAGGTCTGTCGGGTCAGCTCCACAGCCGTTCCCCTCTGGTTCCATCATTTACTGCCCTAATTATATCTGATATGCATATCTAATAGTGATAACCTCCTGCTTAAAATAAGATTTTTACTGTCTACAGAATAAAATCCACACTCTTCGGCAAAGCACTCTGGCACCTGTATAATCTAGAGGACCCAATTTACCCTCTGGGCTCATTGCCTCCTTCCCTGCACCATCCACATGAACCATCCCCCCCCCCCATTATTACCACATATGTTCTTCCTCCTTATGTTTGCCCTTCAATCTAGTGAAATCCTATCTACCCATCTCAAAAAATCTCCTCTGAATAATGTGTCCACTCTGAAAATGTCCCAGGCTCTTCTCCAGTGCAGCAGAACTAATGATTTTCATCTTTAGACTCATAGCAATTATTGACTTTGTGCTTATAGGACATACTTTTTTGTGTCTAAGCTTCATACAAATTCTCTCAGCTGTGTAGGACGCTAAGCTCTCTGAGGTTGTGAGTCCATCCTATAAAATTTTGTAAATCTAACACTAAGCATAGTGCTGGATATTTGGTGGATGCTTAAAAACGTTTCGTGAATTGGGGCAGCTGGGTGGCTCAGTCAGTTAGGGGGCTGACTCTTGATTTCGGCTCAGGTCATGGTCTCATGGTTGGTGAGATCAAGCCCCACATTGGACTCTGTGCTGACAGTGCAGATCTGCTTGGGATTCTGTCTCCCTCTCTCTCTGCCCTTCCCCTACTCACGTGCGTGTGCTTTCTCTCTCTCTCTCTCTCACTCTCCCTCTCTTTCAAAATAAATAAACATTAAACAAAATTTAAAGAAGTGTTTTGTGAATTAAATCCAAATATCAGCACAATATAAAGTTTTATGAGCTTTTGAAAATGTTGCACGGGGCGCCTGGGTGGTGCAGTCGGTTAAGCGTCCGACTTCAGCCAGGTCACGATCTCGTGGTCCGTGAGTTCGAGCCCCGCGTCGGGCTCTGGGCTGATGGCTCGGAGCCTGGAGCCTGTTTCCGATTCTGTGTCTCCCTCTCTCTCTGCCCCTCCCCCGTTCATGCTCTGTCTCTCTGTCCCAAAAATAAATAAACGTTAAAAAAAAAATTTAAAAAGAAAATGTTGCAGTTATCCTTGTGGGTGACTAAAAATTCCACTTATTATTTTTTATATTTTATATACAATTAAATCTCTTTTTCCTGCAGTTATATAGGTGATCTTTTGGGGGAAGGAGAAGGTGGTCGCCAAACAACTGCCAATGTTCAATGTTTCGGTTCATATGCGTACCTTGGTTTTAGTCTGAGCATGATGGTGAAGAAGGCAATCTCTGAAGTTAAATATCTACATTCAAACACCAACTCTTTTATTAGACCTTACAAATGTTGCACCTCTAGAACTGTTTTTTTTAAATCTGTAAAATTGTAATAAACAAATTATCTATCAAGATAGTTGCAAGGACTAATTGGGATAATCCATGAGAAATATTTACACAGTGCCTAGCACATAGAAACTGCTCTATAAATGTTAGCTGTAGTAGTAACTATCATATGTACATCCCATATCTATATGCACATTTATTATACATAAAATTCCACAAGGAAAACAGTGTGAATCGCTGTGTGTAAATACCTTGATGAGAAGAAAATTCAACTGAGAATTTCTTGATTTTATGAGGGTTGCTAATACAGCTTAATTCACTGTAGATACTAAATGTTGCCTCTTCCCTGTAAAAACAAACCTTACACAATGCCCATGTTAATAAGTAATGTAGAACATTGAACTACTGCTTTATGGGAGCTAAGTTTCAGGGAATTATAATGCAGCTCAATGAACAAATAATTTCCTCGGCTGGAATCCAGTGATGAAGAATTTAGAAAATTACTATTCCTAGGCTGAAATAAGAGATTTTGCTATTCCTCTTATATATGTGGATATTTCAGTTTTTCAAATTGCAAGAGATCACTGGTATGTGCTTAGTAACTCTGTGCCTCACTTCCCTACAGGTAAAACGGAAATCATAATAATAGGAGCTGCCTCATAGAGGTGTTTTAAGGGTTAAATGAATTAATATGTTTTAAGTGCTTAAAAGAGACTTCTGGGGAAGATGGCAGAATAAGGGCACCCTAAGCTCATCCTCAGCCCACCAATACAACTAGATAACACTGACATCAGTGTAGTAACCCGGAGAATGACCTGAAGACTGGCAGAACAGCCTCTCCACAGCAAAATGTAGACTGCACTCAGGAGGGTGGAAAGGGCAGAGGGACAGCCACAGGGCGATCCATCGGAGGGGGGCGACAGCATAGCTGTGGACAGAAGAAAAAGCAGAGACTCACACCAGACACTCCATGGGGGGGGGGGGCCCACATGGAAAAGGTGAATCCCCCATAGCATGTGATGTTGAAAACCAGAAGGGCAGACTTTTGTGAGTTCTGATAGTCAGTAGGGCTTACCACCTGGAACTTTAAAAATCAGCAGGCTGAGAACAAGGAGGACAATAGGAAACTGAGTCTCCACCTTTAAAAAGATAGCATAGCAAACAACCATGCAGAGATTCAGCATAGAGCAGTAGTTTGAAAAGTGCGTAGGGTATACAGGAGGGAGATTTGTTTACTAATCTCAGAGAGCATGCTGGAGGGGCAGGGATTGTTGTGGGACTTCTCTATGAACAAAGGACTTGACAGGTGCCATTTCCTCTCCTTGCCCTCGAGCCTAGACACAAGGACGCTTATGAGAATCAACTCTGTTGATTCACTCACTACCTAACTTGTTAACAGTGTGCCCGACTTCCCTGTTCTCCAGCAGACATGCCCCCTTCATCCAGGCATCAACTCTAGGTCACCTCCCATAGCAGACCTGTGCAAACCTTCCTATTACCACATGCCCTACTTTGAGTTCTCCTGTGGGCCTGCCACCTCCAATCTGCCCTTGGCTGGAGCCTGTCCAAAGTGATGCCCCAAGACTGACTATGCAACCAGCCGCAACAGGGTCCAGCATCACTCTAAGGTGACTCCTGCCCCCAGGAAAGGGAAAAATAACCACACATACCAGTCAGACTGTGGCCCCAGCAGTGGGCTGGGGGAAAGCATCTGATCTGACTGGAGGCCCAACCCACCAACCGAAGCTTCTCAGAGGACAACACAGGGAGAATGTCTTGCAGTTTGTTGCAACCACAGCTTTGGCCTGATTCAACTCAAGCAGCACAGGGCTCAAATCTGGGGCTCAAGCAGCCCCAGATTGGCCCACTAACAGCACAGGGAACAAATCCTGCCCACAACAGGCAAAGAGATACATTGCAGATGACTGGGCTGAAAGTAAAAGTGGCTCAGTCACAACAGCAGGGCACATGCAACATACCTAAGAGACATGCATGAAGCACCAGATTCTGGTGAACAGGAGATACTGTACTGCAGGGCACTATAGGACCTCTTCTTCATAAAACCACTACTTTCAAGACAAGAAACATGGGTGACTTTTCTACACATAGAAACAGATACAAGGAGTTAGACAAAATGAGAAGACAGATGAATATGTCCCAAAAGAAAGAACAGGATAAAATTATAGCAAAAGACCTAAGTGAAACAGAAATGTAGATAAATAATATGTCTGATATAAAATTTAAAGTAGTGATCATAAAGATATTCATTGGACTTCAGAAAAGCATAGGGGACCTCAGTGAGACCCTTAATAAAGAGAAAATCAGAGATGAAGAACTCAATAACTAGAATTAAAAATACATTACATGGAATAAACAGCAGACTAGAGGAAGCAGAAATGACATGGACAACAGAGTAATGAAAAGTAATCAAGCTGAATAGAAGAGAGAAAAAAAAATAGTGCAAAATGAAAACAGACTAAGGGAACTCAGTTACACCATCAATCATTTGCATATTAGGGATCCCAGAAGAGCAAGAAAGAGAAAAGGGACAGAACATTTATTTGAAGAAATAATAGTTGACAACTTCCCAAATCTGGGGAAGAAAACAGAAATTCAGATTCAAAAGGCATAGAGAACCCCCAGCAAAATCAACCCAAGGAGGTCTACACCAAGACACATTGTAATTCAAATAGCAAAAACTAAACATAAAGAGAGAATCTTAAAAGTAGCAAAAGAATACAGTTACATACAAGGGAAACTCCCTAAGGCTATCAGTTTTTTTTTCCGCAAAACTTTTATAGGCCAGAAGGGAGTGGCATTATGTATTCAAAGTACTGAAAATAAAGTGCTTAAAACAAGTGAGGAGTCCATGGGAAGCTTACATAGGTATTAGCTATTAGTTCCATAATAAATATACTTACGGAGATAAGAAGAATGCCTCAGGAAATCCAGAGCAGATGAATATACAGACATCAAGTAAAATAAAAAACAAATGAGCAAAAAAGACATTTAAAAAACCCCATAAAACCTGAACTCTTTCTACCTAACCCTATGAGAGCATTCATTATTGGAATTATGCAATAGTTATGGTGGCATTCGATCTGGCTACTTAACATATATTCAAATAGGTTAAAATTTACACAAAATTTGAGTACTTTGGAATTTGAAATGTGTACCAAGAGTGCTTATAATATTCATTTAAAACAGTTTTATTTTTCTCTCATTTTGAAAACCACAAGTAATAATTGTCAAGAAAAAATGCATGTGTTCTCTGATTGAACAAGGATTTATTCAAGTCTATGAAGTGTGGAATTATAGAGACGTAATGCACTCAAAATGTATATTCTAATTGTTAGTAGCTAATAATTTTTGTAACAATCAAATCACCTAGAGGGTTGAATCCAGTTACATTTCTCTTTACGTCCTGGAAGTTACTCTGAATTGACTGATCAGAAACTCCTAGGATGCTTGCTAAGATACTTTGTTCCGGGTCTTATCCAAAACTTTTCTATCAGAAACTCTCAAGATGTGTCCTAGGAATCTGTATATCTACAAGCACTCCAGGAATTCTGGTTACTGTTGGATTTGGGAGCAGTCCCTTGCATGCCTGGTGAGAGATTCTGCACAAAATAGGTACTAGTAGGAAGCAAGGCAGAGTTTGAAGTTAGAAACCCCTACTTCAACTTCTGGCTCCATTTTTTGCCAAAAGGGTGACTTTGGACACTAATGTTTTTTAAATTATTAGTTTTCTCATCTGTAAAATGGAGCGAGTTATAGCTACCTTACAGAGTTATTGTGAAGTTAAATAAAATCAAAATAAAAGTGCAGAACACAGTGCCTGACACACCATGTATGATTTAAAGTGTAAGCCCTTTACAAGGGATATTTTCAATAAATACAGTTGGAACGGATGATATAATTTGCTCATTAAGTAGCATTTGAAAGGGTCCTTAAATAGTATTCTCTTTGTTCCTGGGAATTCTGTAAAGAGAGGTAGAATTATTAAATATTTATGCCCTTTGCCCACCCCTCTTAGAACTAACATTGATGACATGATACCTGCAGATTGTTGCTAGAGTGAGTGACACTTCTGAAAGAGACTTGTCATCCTTGCACAGAAAATGGCACTAGGACTTTGGCATTCTGGCAATGATATTTTTGGAGAAGATGCTTTAAAATAAATACAAATAAAGGCAATTTTGTAAGTGTGCTAACATAATTACTTGAAAATGTCTCTAAAATTAGGCAGGATTCCTAGGAGAGGAGGAAGAAAGAGTACTAGTAGGAGTTTAGGGTTCCTCATCACTCCATGTAATCTTTTATTTCCTTACTGACTGATCCTAAGGCACCTTGTGTTACTCCTTTAAGAATGTCCCATCTGCATTTTTAACAAGAAAAAGGACCTAATAAAATGTGAGCTCCTCATTGATAGCAGTGCACCGGACTTATCCACTTCCCATTGCTCAGTTGTCTTTGAAACTTAGAATCTCAGAGAATATTGATCCTGTCAAGTTACACAGAAGAAGGCCGTTTACATAATGAAGTTGGCTGTTTTATATTCACAGTAGATAAAAGCGTCAATTAAGTTATCAACTAAACTGTCCATATAGACTCCTTATCATGAAATATTAGCCTTTTCTATATCATTAAATTTCTGGCTTTATCATTGTGTGGTGAAATTAAAATAAAAAGTAGATGTAATCTCTTATTTCAATTTAGCATTGAAGGAGGAAAGTATAAACAACCTGTAACCTTCCAAAATAAGCAGTCAGAAATCTACACGAGACTTGAAGGGGTTGGCCATGGAGCTGTAGGGAAGCAGGCAATGTAGACTCAAGGATACTGACTTAGAGCTGATTTCCTGTCCAGTCTGTGTCATTTGCTACCTATGTGTCTTTAGGCAAATCACTTAATTTCTCTAGACATCATATTTTTTTATTTTGTCTGTCAAATAAAAAAAACATTATGCTGCACGATTGCTGTAAAGATTAAATAATATAAAATATATTATACTTTCCAACAGTGTCTGACATATGTGTGCAAGAAATAGCAGCTACTATTGGCTCAAACAAAATGTCAACATACAGAAGAACCTTCATAAAAATCAATGAGTATTATTTTCCTAAACAAATGCCAAACATCCTGTGGTTTTTGGGTATTCATAGGAAGAACTAGTATTGAGTATTCACTATTTTTATAGAAGTGTCACGGCTACTCGATTACACATGATAATTCAGGTGGACTCCATAATTCTACAAAATAAAGCTTTACTGTTTTATATTTCTGCAAAAAGAAATCTTTACCATACTACTATTTAAACTTCTACATTATGTCAGGTATAGTCCTTGGCAATGATACAACAATGGCCTCTGTTGAGTTTGTAGTCAAGCGGAGAAAACAGATTATGATAGTAAGTAAACAAATATAAATGTAGTAATTAAAAATCCTGTGCTCCTGTGACTCCACACTCCCTAGATTCTGTGAAGAATTCTGAGAATCCAAAATTCCGAGACTTGGTTGACCTAGATCCTAGCTCTTTTTTATAGCAATGTGGATTCTGGAGCATGGAATGCATCACATTTCTACTGCACTAAGACTGCATTTAATTATTTATATGTAATTCCTTAGAAATTCAATGTTCAATTTTCCAAACCTAGTAAATTATTATTGCATCAATGAATTTTACTTAATATTTATTAATTAGGCATCAGGTATTATCAAGGATAATATATAAATCCTTGACTCAGTGTGCATATTTTCTCAGAAATACAGTCTGATAAATTTGAGAAACTACATCTCAATGAAGTCCTCATCACATTCTGCTCCCTGGTTTTCCCTTTAGAAGAGTGACAATAGCATTGCAACTGCCTCACAATTTCCTGAATACACTTATTTTGTAGAAGAAAAGTTGTTTGATGAAAAGTATAGCATAGGGAATATAGTCAATAATATTGTAATAACTTTGTATGGTGACAGATGGTAACTACACTTATGATAAGCATTTCACAATGCCTGTAATTGCTGAATCACTATGTGTACACCTGAAACTAATATAATATTGTATGTCAGCTATACTTCCATTAAAAATTTTAAAAATGAGAAAAGAATACTCTCAACAATAGATAGTTGTGATTGTGTAAAAGACAGACATAATTTAGATTGCAGATAGTCATGAAGTACTTTCTGAGAAAATGACACTTAACTGGAATCAAAAATTTTGACTTACAGTGAAGAATGGAATGTTTCTCACAACAGCAACATTATATGGTAAATGTATTAAATAAACAAAAATACGTTTCATGCATTTGGAGACTCTTTAGGGGTTAGACATGTGGTTGGAGATAAGGCCAGTGGAGTTGGCTGAGGCTTGGATTATCTTGAAGGCTGTTATGGTAAGTGCAGAGGGAAGCAATTAGAGAATGTAGCCCATGTATCAGACAGCCCAAGCAAAGTTCTGCTGTAATAACAAACAAATCCCAAAGTGCTAGTAGTTATCAAAACAACGGTATATTTTGTTGTTGTTGTTCACATTAAATATCTACTATGGCTCCATTGGGCCTCTGCTCTCTATCTCCTTTACTTCAGGACAGGGCTGACAGAGAAGCCATGCTAGCTATACAACCAAGGGAAAAAGAGTAATGACAGAGCCCTTCAAAAACTCTTAAAAAATTTCTTCCAAAGTGACACATATCACTTCTACTCACATTCCATAGTCAAAAATAATTGGACCATGGCTAAGCCTGACCACAGGGGAGTCAAAAACAAAATCCTCCCACAAGGAGATCTCAGTAGAGAAGGTCAGAAATTATTGTTGAACAATAATAAAATATACCACAGACCAGAGGAATGGAAACATTCAATATATTTTTGAACAATTTTAGAATGAAGAAGAAATAAAAAGACAAAACTCAGAAGTGGGAAAGCCAACTAAGAGTTTGTTATAGGATTGAAATTTATAGAAAATGTTGATCTTAGCTGAGGTTATTCTGCTGAAGGAAGAAGCAAGCTGGATATATATACTTCAGCAGTAGAGTAGACAGGATGACCCTGTTTCAAAACTGAATACCAGTGACAAGTAAGTGTCATTAGCTTAGGTAGTTTGGACTTGATATTTGCTATTTAAATCATACAAAAGGGGAAAGAAGTGAACTTTTTTAAGTTTATTTATTTTATTTTGAGGGAGACAGAGAAAGTGTGAGCAGGGGAGGGGCAGAAAGAGAATCCCAAGCAGGTTCTCCTCTGACAGCACAGAGCACCATGCTGCATTTGATCCCAGGAACAGTGAGATCATGACCTGAGCTGAAATCAAGAGTCAATGCTTAACTAACTGAGTCACCCAGGTGCCCTGGGGAAATAACTGAATTTAAAACAAATGCAAGAATTATCTCAGTAGAAGTGTTCACTAGTGACCTTGGTGAGTAGTTCACCACTTTCTGTCTCCACTGCCGATGCTACAATGGAATTCAAGATGCCTGAAACAAGGTATTTAATCATGATATGCCTCAGTTCTCTCAGTTTTCAGATAGGGATAATATTACGTGCCTTCTTAATTCATAGTTCTAAAAAATATATGATGTGATGCAAATATAAAATCTACTTTCTAGAATAGTTTATCTCTATTAACCACTTAGAAGAATAAATGGCAGAGTTCCCTGAGAAGGGAGGGTGGTGTAGGAGAAGGCGCATCAAATGTGACATTAGAAGATCCTGATTTAAATTTGGCTGTGACTTTCATCTGTTCACCATAGAAAATTTAGGTACCCCTTTTACAAAAACATAACCTTAGAAAACTATGTAGTATGTCAGAGCACCAATGTTACTTTCATTAAGAGTAAAGTATTAATTTTTACTTGTTGTTACAAAAATTAAATGAGACGATGATAAATAGTCCTTAGTTTAGGATTAGTTGAGTCTGAACGGCAGGGAATTATCAGATTATATAATTTTTAACCTTTTTATTTTGAGATAATTGAGATAATTGAGATTCACAGAGACATTTACCTTTACTCAGTTTCCCCCAATAATTACATCCTGCAACACTGTAGTACAATGTAACAACCAACATACTGACATTGATTCCACTGAGATACAGTATATTTCCATCACACTTTGATCCCTCATGGTATCTTTTTATAACCACACTTACTTTCCTCTCATCCCCCCTTCCTTAATCACTAACAAATACTAATCTGTTTCCCATTTCTATAAATTTCTCATTTCAAGAATGTTATATAAATGGACTCATAATTTATGTAACTTTGGGAGATGAGCTTTTTCACTCAGCCTAATTCTCTGGAGATTCATCTAGGTTGTTGTATATATTAATAGTTCATTCTATTCTCTTGTCAAGTGGTATTCTATAATATGTGTATCTCACAGTTTGTTTAGTTATTTACCCATTGAAGGAAATTTAGGTTGTTTCCAGTTTGGGACTATAATGAATAAAGCTGCATAAATATTTATGTCCATATTTATAAGTGCACATAATTTTTTCCTCTGGGATAAGTGTACAAAGGTGCCCATTTGGCGACATGGGGCATATTGTAGTTGCATTTATTTTTAAGAAACTGTAAAACTATTTTCCAAAGGGCTTATGTGATTTTACATGCCCACCAGCAATGTACAAATAATCTATTTCTCTTCATTCTTCCAGTATTTGGTGGTGTCACTATTTTAAACCCATTCTGAGAGGTACATACTGATATTGTGGTTTTAATTTGCCTTCCCTGATGGCTAATGATGCTAATTTGCCTTCCCTAATGGTTAATGATCCGTATATGACAAATGTAGATGGGGGTATGGATATTTCTTTGTATCTTTTGCTCATTTTCTTTTTTTAAATTTTGTTTGTTTGTTTGTTTATATTTGAGAGAGAGAAAGAGAGAGAGAGGGAGAGGGAGAGAGACAGCATGTGAGTAAGGAAGAGGGGCAGAGGGACAAAGGGAGAGAATCCTAAGCAGGACCCAGGTTCAGTGCAGAGCCCAACATGGGGCTTTATCCCACAACCCTGGGATCATGACCTGAGCGGAAATAAAGAGTCAGACACACTCAAGAAACTGAGCTACCCAGGGGCCCTGTTTGTTCATTTTCTAATTGGATTATTTTTGAGTTGTGTGCGTCCTTTATATATTGTACATACTAGTCCTTTGTGGGATATACAGTTTATAAATATTTTCTTCCTCTCATAGCTGGTCTATTCATCTTCTTACAGACATATTTCATGAAAAAAGTTTTTAAATTTGGTGAAATTCAGTTTATCAATTTTTCCTCTTATGGATCATGCTTTTATTGTCCAGTTTCTTTCTTTCTTTTTTTTTTTTTCCAACGTTTATTTATTTTTGGGACAGAGAGAGACAGAGCATGAACAGGGGAGGGTCAGAGAGAGAGGGAGACACAGAATCGGAAACAGGCTCCAGGCTCTGAGCCATCAGCCCAGAGACTGACGCAGGGCTCGAACTCACGGACCGCGAGATCGTGACCTGGCTGAAGTCGGACGCTGAACTGACTGCGCCACCCAGGCGCCCCTATTGTCCAGTTTCAATACTCTTTGCCAAGCCTTAGATTCCCCAAGATTTCTTTCTATTTTTCAGCTTTATAGTTTTTCATTTTACATTTAATCTCCTGATCCATTTTGAATTAATTGTTGTATAAGGTGTTAGAGTTAAGTCAAAGTTCTGTTTATTGCAATGGGTTTCAAATTATTCCAGCACTATTTGTTGAAAATGTTATCTTTCCTGTACTGAACTTCTCTTGCACATTTAATTTAAAAAAATCAGTGGGGCAGAATTTTGTGGATTTATTTCCAGGTTCTCTATTCTGTTCCTCTGATCTACATCTGTCTCTCCACCAACACCACAGAGTACTGACTACAATAGCAATATAATAATCCTAGATATCAGGTAGACTGATTCCTCCCACTTTATTTTTCTTTTTCAAGTTTGTTTTAGCTATTCTATTTCCCTTGGCTTTACATATAAATATCAGAAAAATCTTGTCTAGATAATAAAAAAAATTTTGCTGAGATTTTGATCAGAATTAAACCTTATACGTCAATGTGAAGAGAACTGGAAACTTTACTATATTGATTCTTCCAATTTATGAATACCTTATGTCTCTCTCTTTATTTAGGTCTTTCTTGATTTATTTTGTCAGGATTTTGTAGTTTTCAGCATGTAAATGCTGTACAGGTTTTGTTAGATTTATACCTAAGTATTTCATTTTATGAGCAGTTATATATGTATTTTTAATTACAGTATCTGTATGTCCATTGCTAGTATATTGAATATAATTCATTTGGTTTTGCATGTTGGTTAGGTGTTCAGCAGTCTTACTGAACTCACTTATTGGTTCTAGGAGTTTTGTTTTGTTTTGTTTTGTTTTCAGATTCCTTGTGATTTTCTATGTAGACAATTATGTCATTTGCAGATAGGGACAGTTTTATTTCTTTATTTCTGATCTGCATGCTTTTTTATTTACCATTTTTACCTATTGCACTGGCTACACTTTTCATCCTTATGTTGAATTAAAATGGTGACAACAGAGATCCTTGCTTTGTTCCTGATCTTAGAGGAAAGCATTCAGTCTTTTACCATTAGTGTGATGTTAGTTGCAGGTTTTCTGTAGATGTTCTTTATCAAGCTGCAAAAGTCTCCCTCTCTTACTATTTTTCTGATACTTCTTATCATGAATGGGTATTGGATTTTGTTAAATGCTTTTTCTGCATCAATTGATATAATCATGTGATTTTTCTCTTTTAACCTGTTAGTATAGTGGATTACATTGATTCATTTTTGAGTACTGATCCAGTCTTGCATTCCTAGAAGGAACTGCAGTTGGTCACGGCACATAATTCTTTTTATACATTGCTGAATTTTATTTGCTAATATTTTGTTAAGGATTTTTGCATCTATATTCCAAGACATATCGGTCTGCCATTTCTTTGATTTTTGTACTGTTTCTGTCCGGTTTTGGTATTAGAATAATACTAGCATCATATAGTGAAATAGAAAGTGGTACTTCCTCTTGCATTTTCTAGAAAAGATTGTGTATAATTGGTGTTAATTCTTTAAATGTTTGCCAGAATGTTGTAGTGAAACCCCCTGGGTCTGGAGAATTATTTCAGGGAGCTTCTAAATTACAAATTAAATTCCCTTAATAGTTATAAAGTTATTAACAGGATCTATTTCATATTGTGAGAGTGTAGCATTTTGTGTTTTTCAAGTAATTGGTGTTTTTCATTTCATCTAAGTTGTCAAATTTATGCGTGCAGAGTTATATACAGTACTCCCTTTCTTCTCCTTTGGACATCTCAAGGGCTGCTGTGCTTTCCCTTGTTTCATTTCTGATGCTGATACTTTATGTTTCTCTCTTTTTTTCTTTGTCAATCTTGTCACAGATTTGTCAATTTTATCGATCTTTTCAAACAACTAACTTTTTGTTTTATTGACTTTCCTGTATTGTTTTTCAATTTTGGATTTTATTGGTTTCTGGATTTATTTTTACCATTACTTTTCCTTCTGCTTGCTTTAGATTTATTTTGCTCTTCTTTTTCTAGGTTCTTGAGGTAGGAGCTTAAATTACAGACTTGCAACTTTTTGTCTCATCTGATGTATGCATTTCATGCTATGACATCCCTCTCAGCACTGTTTTAGCTGTGTACCACAAATTATAATATGGTGTATCTTCCTTTCTTTTAGTTCATTGTATTGTTTGATTTCCTCCTCCCCACTAGGCCTCCAGTGATGCTCAGAGAAATTAAGTGACTTGACTAAAGCCTCATAGGTACAGGCTGAATTGGCATTCATCTAGTCCAAAGCTTTGGCTCCTAAATTCTAGACTTCCTGCTTCCCTGGAGCTCTGTGGCCAGGCTTTATGTGTGATATAGACAGAAGTGCCTCATCACTGCCCATATGGCCTTCACCATGGGCAGTGGGAGGAGTGATTTATTTACTGGGTGTTGTTAAGAGTCCTGAATCTCCACTAAGTTTCCTCTGATACCACCCCAGTGGCGAGAGTAGGAGATGCCTCATTACTGCTGCTTCTTCTCCCTAGCCCTTTGACTAGAGATAGAAAGCTTTTGTTAGGGTTTTTTTTTTTCTAGTGCCTGATGATGTTTTCTTCTTTTCTTTTCTTTTTCTTTTTCTTTTCTTTGTTTCTTTTCTTTTCTTTCTTTTTTTACTTTTTAAAAAAAATTTTTAATGTTTATTTTTTGAGAGACAGAGACAGAGTATGCATGGGGGGAGGGACAGAGAGAGAGATGGAGTCACAGAATCTGAAACAGGCTCCAAGCACTGGGCTGCAGACTCTGAGCTGTCAGCACAGAGCCTGATGCGGGGCTCAAACCCACCAACTATGAGATCATGACCTGAGACACCCAACCGACTGAGTCACCCAGGTGCCCCAAGTTTTTTTTTTCTTTTAGAGAGAAAGCATGTGTGAGTTGGGAGGGGGGGGGCAGAGGGAGAGAGAGACAAAGAATGTTAAGCAGGCTCCACACTCAGCATAAAGCCTGATGAGGGGCTCAATCCCATGAACCATGAGATCATGACCTGAGCCAAAATCAAGAGTCGGACATTCCACTGACTGAGCCACTCAGGCACCCCCGATGATATTTTCAAGTTGCCACTTCCCTCTACTTCAAATCTGGGATATATGAGGTGAACAAAAAACCTAGGGAACTTACACTGTTTTGTTCTTTGGGCCCCAGAGTCCATAGTCTGTCTCTTTTCTCTCCAGCTTTCAGAATCTTATGTTTGTTTTATATATAGTATCTGGGATTTTTTACTTGTACAAAGCAGGAGGAATAGAGAAAATTATGTCTCCTTAATCTTGAAAACAGGAGTCCATATTGTATCAATTTTCAAGAATTTAATAGATAATTTTTTTCCTTAGAATACACATTTTTGAGCATAGGGTGTGCTCTTCTACAGTAAAGTGGAAACAGCATTTTCTTCACTGAAGTTCTGAGTCCAGGTTACCAAAATTTATGTTGATGGCTCTTACAAGCTGAAAAAGCATTTCATTGTAAGGGTGTCCCCAGACTTACACTTTTATTTCAGGATATGAAAGAACATAGGGTTTCACTTAAGAAAATACATAGTAGGGAGAAAATCTCAGGGGACCTGTTTGAACACTGACTCAGAGCTGATGGTATAAAGGCTATCTTGGCTGTAAAACACCAGAACCGTTTGCTCAAGCCCACAGATTAAGTGCAAATGCATCATGTGGCCCTCAGAACCAGCTGTATTTGTGGGACTGAGACTGGTGTAGTAACAAACAGTCGTTTCATGGCAGAGTTGTAGTTGCCCTAATTTTAAAGCAGTTGATGGCTTCCACTGTTAAGTGCCACTATCACAAAATGATGCAACACTTATCACAGCAGCTGCTGCCAACACTCTCCTCTCACATCCCATGCTACGTGAATTCCAGGTAAAGGATATCAGATTGTTTTCAGTGAAAGTGGTTGATGTATTATGACAGAAAACATGTCCCCTTGTTCCCCTACTGATAAGAAGCCTGCCTAAATTTAATATGAGTGAAGAACAGATAGAGAATTCCAGTTTCAATACAAGGATCCTTCCATTCTTTGTGTATTCAGCCACCGATCCCCAGTCCCATTTCACCAGCAGACCTGGCAAAGCGATCACCGCACATTCCCTGCTGGCCTGGATATGCCACCACTACGATGGCCAGATTTAACAAATGAATGTACCAAACATCCAGGCAAACTTAAACTCAAATAAACAAAAACAATTTTTTGGTATAAGTATATCCCAAATATAGCACAAGACAAATTTACATAAAAAAGTGTTTATTGTGTATTGGAAACCCAAATTGAATGTCTTACACTTTATCCGGCAACCTTACCTCAGACTCCTTCTTAACACTGTACTTCAAGTAACTCTTGTCAATCTGTTGGAATTTTCCTGTTACAAAAACCATACAGGGCATCACAGGTGTAGAAAACAGAGGACAAGTGGGAGTTTTAGAGAATGCATTTATGTCTAAAAACTTGAGGTGTTGGCAGCGTTTTTTTCTTTAAGAGTAAAGTAAAGCAATTTCCATGTTTCCTATCTGACATAGCAAGAAGACAGTTACATGTTAATCACCTAAAGGTTATTACTAAAGACAAAGACTTTTCATGAGATTAAGTATTGTTTCTCTAATGTAGTGGTTCTCAAAGCATAATCCCTGGATGGGCAGTATAGCTTCTGAACTTCTTAGAAACATGAATGATCAGGTCCCACCCCAGACCTCCTAAGAAACTCTGGGGTGAGCGCCCAGGAATCCAGGCTTAAAAGCCCTTTAAGGACTTTGGTGCACACTTAAGTTTGAGAACTACCACCGCCACAGGACAACAAAGAACAACAGTTGTCCTGCTAGAGAAATTCCACAATTTGAAGACTCCTTTAATTTTTCTGCCTACCCAGGTTTCTGTAAATTTAGAATGAGAAAATTCAGTAAGCCAACCTATAGCAGGCTCTTAATACCAGCTAGCTACTAACTCAGTACAAATCTAACATCTTCCTACAGAGAAGCTCTAAACTGAGCAAGGACCATGTCCTCCTCCTTCCTTTATCCCTCCTGGGAAGGTACATGACTGATGCTCTCTCTATTGCCTGATCAGTGGTAAAGCCTGGTTATCATGACCTCTCCAAGCATAAGTCAGGCAGTAAGTGTCCAGGTTGCCAGAGTCATTCCCCTTTAGTTGAATCAACAACAGTTTTCAGTGTTCCGTTTCTAAATCATCTAGTTACCCAGTCATATTGGCACTATCTTAGGTTGACCTTGGTACCAGCTTACTGGAAAAACAAAAACAAAAACAAAACAAACAATAACAACCAAATGGAGACCCAACTCCAAAGGGATTTCACTTTTACTGACTAACATTTATAAGTTGGCACCTTCCATACGTACTATCATTTTAATTGTCATGACCACAGAAAAAGGCAAGATTTCCTATCTCCAATTTATGAATATTAATGCACACTCAGTGTCACATAGTTAGAAAGTAGTGCAGTGTAATTCCAAGCTCTGTCCAATATGACATTTTACTTCTCATAGGAGGTCTTCATGGATAGAGCTATCAAATGAACAGAACTAACTGAAGATTCAGTTACTTGCATGAACTATTTCCTCCTATGATCTGATTAACTAAAGTATGTTTTGAAGTATACTCCAAATCCCACCCTTTCTTTGAGGTTCAGCCCAATTTGCATCTTCTATGAAGCCTACCAACTCACAGTGATGATTCATTTCCTCTCTTTTAGGTAACTACATGCTAGCCTCAAATCGTGATTTAATCCATTCAAAGTTTGTTTTTACTCTATAACAAAATGCTAAAGGTCAAAGCTATGTCCTCCATTTCTCTGGAAGTTCCTTCAGTACTGGGTACCTTGTCATATGGAGGAGTTAGTGCTCAATGATATCTGTTGCATGGGTTTAGCATCCTCTATGGCATAGTATCTGTTACAAAGTTATGCCAAAAGGAGATAATTGACTAATTGCAGAAATCCTAGGGATGCAAAGGTTAAAGTGCATGGTCCCTGTCTATAAGGAGTCATAGTTCAGTAGAGACTCATCAGGGAAAGTACCTCAGTATAGCGGTGCTTTGAGGTACTAGCTATTAGGTCATTAGAAGCATGAGAGAAGCTACTAAATCTTCATGTAAGAGTTACAGAAGTCTTGTACAGACTAGCCCTTGAGATACAACTAGAAATATGAGTGAAAAGTTGTCAAGACATGACGAATAAAATTCTAGACAGAAGGAATCCCATCAGCAACAAGAATGGGTATGGGAGCTATGTGAATTTCAGTAATACTAAAGCATAAAAAAGGGAGGTCCAGTGGGTTGAATTGTGTCCCCCCAATTAGGTTAGGAGTCAAGTCCTAACCTCCAGTCCCCAAGAATGTGACCATATTTGGAAATATGGTTTTTGCAGATGCAATTAGGGTTCTTCAGATGAAACGATCCTGAATTTAGGGTGAGCCCTAAATCCAATGACTGGCATTCTTGTAAGAGAAAGAAAAGGGAGATGACATAAAAGGAAGAAAAAGAAGACCAAGTAAAGATGGATGCAAGCATTAGAGTTATGTACCCTTAAGCCAAAGAACACCAAGGGTTGCTGGCAGCCATCAAAAGCCAGGAGAAAGGCTTGAGTATTCTCCCTTAGAGTCTCCAAAGAGAACCAACAAAGCCAACATCTTAATTTTGGATTTCTGGCCTCCAAAAGTATGAAAGAATAAATTTCTCTACTGTTAAACCACCAAGTGTGTGGTAATTTATTATGGCAGCTCTGGAAAACTAATACAGAAGGGAATTAAGGAGAACAATGATAAGGCATGAGCCTAGACAGGTACCTAGGCTTTGGACCATAAAGATTGGTGGGCGTTATATGTTGAGTAGCTTGCACATTTTCCAGCATTGTACTGTAAGTCCTGACAGTTGGGTTTTCCCTTTTTTGTAATGCAAGTACCTGGCAAGCCTTGACTGCCCAGGCATTCACTTCAAAGAGGCATTCACTTCAAACATGAATGTCTCTATCAATACATTGCCAGTCACACACTAGATAGAGAGCCAGGCCTCCAACCCGCCTCCAGGCTCCTTTGTTTTAGATCTCTTGGTTGATTTACATAACTGACAATTTGGGCTGCTTGTTTTCTTGTTGTTGTTGTTGTTTTCCCCCTCTTCTCTCATTTTAAATTCCTGCTTATATATATTTCAAGTTTATTTATTTATTTTGAGAGAAAGAGAAAGAGTGAGGAAGGAGGAGCAGAGAGAGGAGGAGAAAGAGAATCCCAAGCAAGCTCTGTGCTGTCAGAGTGCAGCCTGATGCAGAGCTGGAACTCATGACCTATGAGATCATGACCTGAGCCAAAACCAAGAGTTGGATGCTTAACCAAATGATCCACCCAGGCGCTCCCCACTTGTATGTTTTAAATTCATCAATAAAGAGTGACCCCACAAAACCGTAGACCATCACCCCCATCCCCAATTAAAGCAGAACCCCAGGCCCAGTGCTTACTAATTCTCTTTCTCTCTCTGCCACCCTCCCTGTCCCCACCCTGTCCCACCTAGCTGTGTGGCCACAGGCATGCCATCTAATTTCCAAGACTTGCAAATAAGAGACCTTTCTGTTTTTCTCAAAGTTTCCTGGTGTTTACTGCTGAAGCACATCTTCAAATCATAGTAAGGACCACAAGGACTGGTCCAGCCACAGCATCGGTTATGGGTAGACTGAGACGGGCACACAACAGACATGCTATAGAAAACTACTGATGAATTTTGAAGAAGGAATTGAATCATTAGATTTGAATATCAGATTGTTTTTGTCATAAAATAGAAATGAAAGCCACAAAGAGACTGATTAAGGAAGCTATCTTAACAGTTCAACTGGGAAAAGTCTCAGTAAGTTCACTGGTAGTAGGGATGGAGAGGAGAGAAAGAATCTGAGGGATAAATAATGGAATATACAGGACTTACACTTGCTGAATATGAAATTTCAGAAGGCAGGAAAAATTTATATTCATATCATTTGTACTTTTCTGTAACAATTATGTGTACTATTTTGTAAGCTAATATTCTCACTCAACGATATAATTGAGAGCATAAAGCATGATTTAAATATTTTTATATCTAACTGAATTATACACCACCATAAAGATGAGCAGTGATTTATATAACCAAATCCCCATTTTTGTCAATTTGTAAATATTTCTCTTATTAATAACATTACAGTTAATATCCTTGAATATATGTTTGCATACTTCTCTGATTATTTCCTTATTTTCTTAGAATAAATTCATAGACTTCGTAAAATACATACAGATTGTACAGTTTTTCAATTTTTTTTTGTGTTTACATATTGCCATCTTCCCTCTTGAAAGTTATTCATTTTTGTTAATTTAAACATCTATCAGTCGCGCATGACAAAGTCTATATATTTATCTTCTCCAATAACATTAAGATTCTTAAAGATTATATATCTCTGATAGAAAAGTGGCACAAATTGTTTTATTTCCTTGTCTCTGACTATCATCAGAGTTTTGTACGGTCTGTTTACAACCTTCTGCATGTCTTTTCTCTGACAAGCCTGATTATGCCATGTCCATTTTGCTATTCTATCTTTTTTCCATTGATTCTTAGGATATTAATTACACATTAAGTATTATGATTCATTGTCAGTAATTCCTGTACATGTTTCTCTAACATTTTAATTTTTTATTTTATGCTCTGCAAAAGACTAAATGTTTGTGTCCTCCAGAGTTCATACATTGATATGCCCAATTCCCAATAGGGATAGTATTTGGAGTTAGGAATTTGGGGAGGTGTTTAGATCATTAACAGGATTAGTGCCCTTATAAAAGAGATCCCAGAGGGCTCCCTTACTCCTTCCATTCACATGAAGACCTAGCAAGAAAAAGGCTATTTATGAACCAGAACACAGGTCTTCATTAGACATTGAATCTGCCAGTGCCTTCATCTTGGACTTCCAGCCTCCAGACTGTGAAAAATAAATGTTTGTTATTTGAGCCACCAGTCTATGGTACTTGTGTTATAGAGCAGCTTGAGTGGGCTAAGACATGTTCTCTTTCGATTCACAAAAGTATTTATTTTTTTGGTAGTTAATCCATCAATAATTTCCCCTATGGATGTTGCCTTTCAGTTGTGTTAAGAAAAGTTTCTTAACTCCCAAATTTTTTGAACATTTAGTTACATTTCCTTCTAATATTTTTTATGTAAATAGTTAACTCATTTTAAATTTGAGAAAAATTGTGAAATGAGGATCTACATTCACTCTTTTTGTCATACGTTTAGCTACTGGATTAACACTATATTTGAAGCCAAACAGGTTTGAATAACAACTAAAATTCCCAACCAAGAATGATACTCTATATGCTGTGAAAGTGATTCTCTGATTGCTCAGTGGTCAAATGGAATGGTTGTGGATGACAGCCTGATTCAAGTTGATTCACAACAGAATGGCAGGGAGGTTTAGAGACAAATAATATGAGCGATTCTTTTGAAGAATTTTGTTGTAAACTGAAGCAGAAAAAAATATGTTAACAGCTAAAAGAAGTGCAGTCAGAACTTATGAATTCTCTGAAAAAATTCTTAAACTTCTTTTTTTTTTTTCTGGAGCTTGGATGAACAATTTGAAATAAGAGGTGTGGATACACATAGAAAGATAACGGCTGTCACTGTCCATATAGTCTCTCTTCCTCTCCAAAATCCCATGCAAAAGACTATAAAAATATATCAAACAATTGGATGCATAGCAGTGTGAAAAATATAAAACAACGTCATTTTCAGCGCAAGTGTTTTGACCAATTTCTGGAAGACCAAATGAAAGTTCACTGATGGCTTCACCAAAGCAGAAGCAATCACAAATGCACCACACAAGCACCGATTTTCACAGTACAGCAAAGAGTGGCCATGAGTGACCTCAAGCAGGAGTTTCAGGGGCAGCGAACTGGATGCATAAGGAAATGACTACCTACATGCATGGCTGGTGCCCCCCGACCCTATTCACTAATCTTTGTGGGAGATTTATCTATGCAGTTCTGTAGAACGATGAAATGGATGATTGAAATGAAGAAAGATGAAAGGCGGAACTTAAGACATAGCTAAGTTTCCACAAACACCTGGTGATAGGGCTGTCAGGCAAAATACATAAAAGACAGGATGGGTCAACTTCAGATATACATAAAAACTTTTAGAATAAGTATTTCCCAATTATTGCACGTAACATACTCATATTACATTACTCATTCTTTTGAAAGAGAGGGAGCATGCGTGCAAGTGGGGCAGGGACAGAAGAAGAAGGAGAGAGAATCTTAAGCAGGCTCCGTGCCCAGAGTGAAGCCCTACGCAGGGCTTGATCCCATGACCCTGGTAGCATGACCTGAACCAAAATCATGAG
The DNA here is from genome assembly GCF_018350175.1 of Felis catus. NCBI lineage: Eukaryota > Metazoa > Chordata > Mammalia > Carnivora > Felidae > Felis > Felis catus. The sequence goes on from NC_058370.1 coordinate 75,875,207, forward strand.
TTGGATGCTTAACTGACTCAATCCCCAGACACTCCGCATTATTCATTGTTAATACAAAATTAACATTTAACTAGGCATCCTGTATTTTTATTTACTAAATCCAGCAACCCTACGTAAAAAGCAAAATCAGCTTGGCAAATTTGGAGGTCCTGACCTCTCATCTTGGAGGAAAGTCTGCTTAACAACAAATCATGCATTTACCCCAAACCTCCTTTATCCCTCACATTCAGAGGTGAGCACCTGTACTCCACAAACCTATCAAATGCAAAGGAAACCTTCATCAGTTACATGGTCAACCAGTACCTCATTAATAAATACAAATGGTCAAACAAGAATCACCGACATTTGAGGAAGAACAAAGCAGAGGGCCATGATGAGAAGTAAAATAAGAAATGGCCTTAATAATGCAGCAAGCAAAGGAGAATGTGAAAAAAAGGAGTTCTAAAATTGTAAAATTCCTCGTGACCTGGATTATTTTCCTCTATGAAACAATACTGTTCTTCATTCTTGTGTATATAACTTTATTTTGGTAAGTGCATTTAAAGATATATAATGCCATTAAAAGATAGATTATTCATCACTAATATCATAATAAAATGTGAAAACAAAACAAAACAAAAACCTGAGGAGAGACCACTGGATTTGTTAATTATAACAAATCCTCAATTTCAATGGATATAACAGAAATCTTTTTTGTATTAGTACGTTGATTACATCCTCTAGAACTACCGTATGATGCAGCAATTCTACTCCTGAGTATTTATCTGAAGAAAACTAAAACTACTTGGAAAGATATATGCCCCTCCAAGTTCACTGCAGCACTAGTTACAATAGCCAAGATATGGAAACAATCTAAGTGTTCATAGACAAATGAATGTATAAAGAAATTGTGAATTATGGAATGGAATATTATGCAGCCATAAACACGGTAAAAAAAAATTAAAAATATAAAAAATAGTTATACCTTCTATCGAAAACATTCTAACAATATACCATCCTTGCAGATTTCAAAATAGCTTAATACAGAGAACAGTTTCCAGATAATTTACCATGGACAAAATGATCAAGAAATCAAATAGTTTGTGTGTGCGTGTATATATATATATATATATATATATATATATATATATATATTTATATATTATATAATGTATGTACATATATATATATATATACACATATATATATATAAAGGTATATCCGCTTTTGATGACACTATGGCTCTTAAACAAAATAAAAGTAACTGCTGTTGGATGGTAGAACACTACCACAAAAAACCTACAAAATATTTTATGGTTTCATACTAACATATTGGTATTTTTACAGAAATGCTAGTTACAGGCATTAAAATACTTAAAGAATAAATGGGTATTACTGGGAAGGGTTTTCAAAAATGTACCCAAATTAGGTTTAATTAAAAAATAAGAAAGTCAGGGACACCTGGGGGCTCAGTTGGTTAAGCATCAGATTTTGGCTCAGGTCATGATCTCACAGTTTGTGAGTTCGAGCCCTTCATAGGGTTCTGTGCTGACAGCTCAGAGCCTGGAGCCTGCTTCAGATTCTGTGTCTCCCTGTCTCTCTGCTCCTCCCTCCCTCACAACCTGTCTCTCCCTCTGTCAAAAGTAAATAATAAATAAATAAATATAAAAAGGTATACAATTACACATTTTCCCTGTGATTTCCTCTACTACAATATAAGCTCCACAAGGACACAGGTTATTTCCTTCTATCATTCACTGCTCTATTCCAAGTACATAGAATAACACCAGGACAAAGTAAGTTGCTCAATATACAGTCAGAGAATGAATGAATGAACCATTATTTAAAGAGATTTGTTTGATTTGTAACACTTGAAGAAAATGACTACCTTCAATTCCTCAATAAGCAATGGCAAAAATAGACTAACCTTAGATTTAATCTATTCAGCAAAAAGGGAATTTTGTCATGAAATTATAATAATAAAAACTTCATTTTTCTGACCAGTGCATCTTTTAATTCCCTTTGAGAGGAGAACGGGAGGAACAGTAAAATTACGAAAAAACAGCAAGCCACTTTGCTGGCTCTGTAACATTTATCACCCTCAAGAGAGTGCATCAAGTAACCATGTGAGTCCTGGTGAAAAAAGATGGCCACCGCTGAGCCACAGTGACTCGACAGTTGACAATGCTCATGCGTATTTCTCTTTCTCACTAACAAGTAGGGTCTAGAAAATAACTGAAAATTGTTGACAGGTGACTTTTCTTTCTGGGTAATCGAATACAGTTTCCCAGGTGCCTCGTGGGCTTGGAAGTAAAAGCGGGCAAAATTTAGAGAAAAGTGAAGTCAGTAAAATATGTTTGGTGTTTCTCCCGACATTATAGGTAGTTCATTCTTCCAACAGAGTAATGATTGGTATGCTGTGCAGGTCCAGAGCTCAGTGTGCCACACTATGAGTTCTCTGTTGTTGATATTCCAGACAGAGGATGAAGATGTATTAATTTTTTACAATAGCATATTGTGCAACTTATATAGTTTTTTAAACAAGAAAGTAATACTTGTTCTTTGTAAAGTACAGGAATCAGAAATAAGAATATAAAAATTGCATAAAGTCTACCTTCCATTATATATTAACCACTTTAAATATATACTATCTTTCCAAGCTCACTTTCCTTGAAAATTTTTATTGAGAAAGTGTTATTTTTCTAGCCAATGAACTGCTACAGACCGTTTTATTTTTTCCCCTTCGCCAAGGTAGAATTTTGAGTTCTGTTGACTCAGAACTCAATGTTCTGACTGTTTCTGTTTACTGAAATCTTTCCCAGAGTAGAATCATATCTGTGAGTTCTTTTATTTATACAAATGCAGAGGATGAATTTTCTCTAAATTATCGTACAAGAAAAAAGTAATGGGGAAAATTTTCTTTCATGGTAACTCAACTTCCTTTGTCTCTCAGCCCTTCTCTTTGCAAGTGGTTTATGATTATTTAGGAGATGCTTCGCAAAATCCCACTTATTTTGGTCTAATGCTGTATTTTTTTTTGTCCAAAAGAACATTTCAGGATGATAATCTTCATATCAAAAAATGATGTGTAGGTTTGGGCACATTGATCTGCTTTACTTTCCAAATGGTCCTTAGACATCTAGTTTTATTTATTTTTGAAGCAAAATTCACACGCTGAAAGGGGGGAAAGAATAAGAGAGACACAGGGAAAAGGAAGGGAGGGAGGGAGGGGTGGGGTAGCGAAAGAGACTGAAAGGAGCAAATTGAAAATATCAGTCTTTTGATTACATCATGGCACAAATTCTATTTTATTACTTTGAAAATAGTGACATCTAGTGGATAAAAGGTATTAATGTCACAGGTGTTATGGTGTCAGAATTTGCTACAATTGGTAAAAGCAATAAACAGTCTAAGTATATAGACACAGAAAATCAAGAGAAATTATAGTAACTGAAACTTGCTGATCCACTTTCAGATATATGTTCACCTGCCAATAAAATTCCTCTCTGAAGGTGACTTTATTAATTTGAAAGCCTCAAACACTGCAGAAAAAGGGACAATATTATTAATTTAGCCTACAGGAAGGTTAAGGCAAGGGTACAGATTCTGAGGCCAGTTAGCAAAGCTGCACCCTGTGTGTATTATGGGAACAGATGACTTTCAACATTTTCTGCCATGTCCACGTCACAGTGTTTACAACTGCAAATTATTTGTCGTATACGTTTTCCATTTGATTCCCAATATATCGTCTACAATACATACTTTGATTATTAATTTAGCAAAACAATGGTACAAGCCTTTAAGTGGATAATGACTATTTAGCACGAATTACAGTTCTTCCTCAAAATCACCACATGTACTAATATTATGTGCAGTTTCCAAAGCAGTTTTTATGTACACTAGAATTCCCATTCCATAGCTTAGTAAAGAAAATCATAAAATATTTAAGTAAAGTAGCTAAGCTAAACTAATAAAAGCATCCTCAATAAGAGAGACAATGAATCCAGGTAGACAGACAATCTCATTTCTCCCCTACCTTCCTCTACTGAAATTTCAGGGCAAATAACAAATAGCACCATGCTCTCTCTCTGAATAAAAAGACAATCCAGATTTGGACGGGAAAAGAGTAGCAAAAATGGCACTGTCAGCCTCCACTGCCATTTATGAAATGCCTTCTTTTAGGCAAACCCTACTCTAAGAAATTATCCTTGTTGGTTAGTAGAGGCAGTGTCTGAGATACAGAGGGGTTAAATGCCTCGCCGAAGGTCATCAGGCTTGTATCCTTGAGGTAAATATTCTGTGCCCTCCTTCTGTCAGCATATATAACAAACTAGCATAACATGAACACAGATTCTTAAAATTTCTCACTTGTGTGTTTGTTTAGTTTTAATTGGGAAGTTTTAGATTTTAGAAAGCATTTTATTTTGAATTATTTAATATTGCCGCTATTTTTTAAACAAGATTGACTGAAACGAGCACTAGAATTAAGATTAGAAGATTCTGATTTTTATCCAAATTCTGTTTCTCCCTAGGGAACTATTTGTTCTTGGAAAATTCATTTAGTTTATCTTGGAAAATTCATGGGCTTTTATTTCCCATCTGTAATACAAAAAAAAATTTCAAGCTCTCTGTAAACCAATGTAAGAATAAACAAAATAATGTGTGTGAAAGCATTTTGAAAATGGCAAAGCACTGTACCAATTTAAAATATTACTATAATGACATAGTCATAAGAGTAGTTAGGTTGGTTTACTTTTCCAAAGTAAGGTCAAATGATTATCTGAATCAAATACACTCTTGATAAGGCTTTCAAATTGCTATGACAGAATTCTAGAGAAAACTCTAAATTCTGTTATAAAATTAAGGGACAGGAAATCACTAAAATTAAAAAAAGTTTGGCATAGATAGATAGATAGATTTATATTATTTCTATGGGCCAACACATACAATATTGGATGATTTGGCTGTTAGAAAATGAGTAATGTAGTCTACCCCTTTTAAGGAAGTTACTTTGTTGTCACAAGAGTTAAACTCTATAACAGAAATACCAATATTAAGTAGAAATAAATAGAAAATAGCAATATTAATAACTGATTTGTTAAAATTGCTATTCTGTCCATTAAGCAAGATTCCTTGCTCCTTGTCTGGCCAGTTCCTACACACACACACACACACACACACACACACACACACACACACGGCATATTTTTCATTTGCCTAATTTCTTCTTAAGTACAGAAAATTTCCATTTTGGGGGTGCCTGGGTGGCTCAGCCAGTTAGGCGTCCTACTCTTGATTTTGGCTCAGGTCATGATCTCACAGTCGTGAGATCAAGCCCTGTGTGTTGGGCTCAGTGCTGAGCATGGGGCCTGCTTAGGATTCTCTCTCTGTCCCTTTCTCTCTGTCCCTTCCCCACTCACGCACGCCTGCCCTCATGCGCGCTCTCTCTCAAAATAAATAAATGAACATTTTTTAAAAAGAAGAAATTAATAAAAGTACATTAGTTTCTTTGGACTAGACAAAGGATATTAAATTCACTTGTATTTATTGAGCAGTACAACAAATACGGCATTATATGAATAATATCTTAGGAAAGAAGCATGGGGTAAGTTACCAAATGCTAATAAATTCACAACATTGTTGGAGACAAAGGGGTTATTCACCTAATACTTTGGTGAACATTTTTAAATTACTTAATATTCATCTTAAGGCCTATGCTGACAATTTCCTTTATTAATCCTATATCAGAAAGGATGTGGCTAGCAGGAAAATGACAGCACATTCAACTTGAGTACTATGGTGATTGCTTACAAAGACAGCTTGTAACGTTTTGACAGCATGGAAACTATAGGCAATGGTGCTAGGAAGAACAGGGAAACATCTTGCTTTTTAGCCTGGAAGAGTAGGGGGATGGAGCAGTGACTGGGACCTGGAGACAAACAGAGACAAAGAGGTACAGAAAGTAGTGTCGTCTAGCTGATGGGACACTTTAAGGGACCCCGCCCGACAAAGATGACCTCACAGGAAAGAAGAGGAACATAAACCCAGTCTCAATCTCTATCTTTCCTCTGGTCCCTGCCATTGCTCACCCCTAGCTGGACACAGCCATGAGTCAGAGCACATTACTGGGCAAAAGAGTCTGCAATGTGATTCTCACAACAGCCTTCAGGGCAATGTGGGGACAGGTGGACAGTGGATTTAGGACAATGAAACAGATCCACCTCACCTTCTTGCAAAATTTTACCACCTCCCCTTCTGTGAAAAATCTTAGAGCAAAGGACACATTGTGGTGTACTACTTCAAAAGACAGCTACATAATGACATTCATCATTTGAATATATTAATTTTGCATGTTTGGTTTTTTAAATGTTTATTTTGAGAGAGAGAGAGAGAGAGAGCAGGTGAGGGACAGAGAAAGAGGGAGAGAGAAAATCCCAAGCAGGCTCCATGCTGTAAGCTTAGAGCCCAACGTGGAGCTAGATCTCACCAACTGTGAGATCATGACTGAGCCAAAATCAACAGTTGGAGACTTTAGTGACTGAGCCACTCAGGCACCTCTGAATGTTTATGTTAAAAACAACCATATTATCACAAGAGCAAACACTCCCTTAGTGCTGAGTAATGTTAGGCCAATTACCACATTAAAAAAAAACAGTTTATTATTTTTTTAATGCTTATTTATTTTGGAGACAGAGACAGAGACAGAGACAAAGAGACAGAGCGTGAACAGGGGAGGGGCAGAGCGAGAGGGAGACACAGAACTCAAAGCAGGCTCCAGGCTCTGGGCTGTCAGCACAGAGCCTGACGCGGGGCTGGAACTCATGAACCTGGAGATCATGACCTCAGCCGAAGTCAGACACTCAGCTAACTGAGCCACCCAGGTGCCCTACAGCAGACTTTATTTTTTAGACTACTTTTAGATTTACAGAAAAACTGCAAAGAAAATACAGAGTTCCCATATTTCTCCTCTTCCACCTCCTATCCATACATTGTTTCTCTTCCTGTTAATATGTTGCATTAGTGTGGCATGTTTGTTACCATTGGTGAACCAACACTGACACATTATTAACTAATTTCTGTATTTCACATTAGGGTTCATTCTTAGCATTGTATATTTCTATGGGTTTGACACAGGCATAATGTCATGTATCCACCATTATATTATCATACAGAGTACTTTCACTGCCCTAAAAATCTGCCATACTCCCCCTGCTCATCCCTTCCTCCCCTCAAAATTCTGGCAACCACTGATCTTTTTACTCTCTCCATAGTTTTGTTTTTTCCAACATGTCACATAGTTGGAATCACACAGTATGCACCTTTAGCCTGGTTTCTTTCATTTAGCAGTATGAACTTAAGCTTCGATTTAATTTCATCGCCGGATAGCTCATTTCTTTCATTTCTGAAAAACACTCCATTGTATAGATGTACCACAATTTGTTTACCCATTCAACTATTGAAAGACAATCTGGCTGTTGCCAATTTTTGACACTTATGAATGAAGCTGTTATAAATATGTGCAGATTTTTGTGCGGACATACATTTTCAACTCATTTCAAATATTTGGGAAGAAACTGACAATGAACTTTGTAAGAAACTGAAAACTGTCCACAGTGGATGTACCATTTTGCATTCCCACCAGCAATGAACAAGAGTGCCTGATGTTCCATACCCCATCAGCATCTGGTGCTGCCAGTGTTTTGGATGCTAGCTCTGTAACAGGTGTGTAGTGGTATGGCATAGATGCTTTAACTCGCAGTCCTCTCATGTCACACATTGGCTATCTTTCCATATCCTTATCTGCCATATGTCTGTCTTCTTAGATGAGATGTTGTCCATAATTTACTTTGGTTACTGTTGAGATTCAAGAGTTCCTTATATATTTTGGGCACAAGTCCTTTATCAAATATGTATTTGGAAAATACTTCCTCTCAGTCTGTGGTCCGTCTTTTCATTCCCTTAATAATGACTTTAGCAGAGCAGAAATTTTTAATTTTAATGAACATATAATTTTTTTTCTTGGATGATGCTTTTGGTATTATATCTAAAAAATCATCAAATCCAAGGTCACTTAGATTTCACCTGTTATCTTCTAGGGGATGTATAGTTTTGCATATTATACTTAGGTCTATTAAGTTAGATCTCTGATTTCTTTCATCAGAGTTTTATAATTTTTCTCATAGACTGTATACCTATTTTGTTAGATTTATTTGTAGTAAGTAATTTATTTGTTTGTGCTGTGTTAATGGTATTGTCTTTTTATTGCAAGTTATAATTCACTGCTGGCATATAGGAAAGCAATTGACTTTTCCATATTAACCTTGTGTGTTGCAACCTTGATATATTTCCTTATTAGTTCCAGTTTTTTGTTGATTCTTTGGCATTTTCTACATAGACAGGCATATCTACAAACAGAGATAGTTTCATTTCTTCTTTCCCAATATGTATACATTTTATTTGCTTTTTTTTTTTTTTTTTTTTTTTTTTTTTTTTTTTTTTTTTTTTGTCTTACTGCATTAGTTAGGACTTGCAGTACAATGTTGAATAGGAGTAAAGCAGGAACATTCTTGTCTTATTGCCATTCCTAGGGAGAAAACATCTAGTTTTTCACCATTTAAGTATGATGTCAGCTATAGGGTTTTTGTATATGTTCTTTTTTTATTTTTATTTTTTTAGTGTTTATTTTTGAGACAGAGAGAGACAGAGCATGAGCGGGGAAGGGACAAAGAGAAAGAGAGAGAGACACAGAATCCAAAGCAGGCTCCAGGCTCTGAGCTGTCAGCACAGACCCTGAGGAGGGACTTGAACCCATGAACTGTGAGATCAAGACCTGAGCTGAAGTCGGATGCTTAACCAACTGAGCCACCCAGGCGCCCCTATATATGTTCTTTATTAAACTGAAAAGTACCGTTCTCTTCCTGGTCGGCTAAGGGTTTTTATCATGAATGGGTGCTGGATTTTGTAAATGCTTTTTTCTGAATCTATTGATATAAATCACATGATTTTTCTTCTTTAGCTTCTTGAAATGATGGATTATATTAATTGATGTTTGAATGTTGATCCAGCCTTGCATACCTGGAATACATCTCTCTTTGTAATGGTGTATAATTTTTTAATACGTTGTTTGGATTTGATTTACTAATATTTTGTTGAGGATTTTTGCATCTATGTTCATGACAGATACTGGTCTGTACTTTTCTTGTAATATTTTTTTCTGGTTTTCATATTTGTGTAATGCTGACCTCATAGGATGACTTGGAAAGTATTTCCTCTGCTTCTATTTTCTGGGAGAATGGAGACATCTCTTGTTCAAATACCTGGTGGAATTTACCAGTGAAGCCGAAGCCACCTTAGCCTGGTAATTTCTGTTTGGGAAGATTAATTGTGGATTCAATTTCTTTAATAGATAAATGCTTATGCAAATTATCTATTTCTCCTTGTGTGAGTTTTGGTAAATTTTATCTCTCAATGAATTCGTCTATTTCATCTAATATTCTTCATTATATTCCTTTATTATTTTTTCTGTCCATAGGCTCAGTAATGATCGCCTCTTTTTTTAATTTCTGACATTTATGATTTATGGTTTTTCACTTTTTTTCTTAGCTAGCTAGAAGTTTGTCGATTTTATTGGTCTTTTTTTTTTTAAATCAGTCTTTGCTTCCATTGGTTTTCTCTATTCTCATTTCCAATTTTATTGATTTCTGCTAATTTTTATTATTTTTTCTTCTATTTACTTTGGTGAATTTGCTCTTCTTTTCTAATTCTTAAGGTTGAAGCTTAAATTATTTACATTAGATTTTTCTTTTTTTCCAATGCATGCCTTTAATGCTATAAATTTCTCTCTACTGTTTGTACTTTATCTCATAAATTTTAATAAGTTGTATTTTCATTTAGTTCAAAATATTTTAAAATTTCTCCTGAGAATTCTTTGAGCCATGTGTTATTTAGAAGTATGTTTTTTAAACTCCAAATATTTTGGGATTTTCTAGCTGTGATTTCTAGTTTAACTCAATTATAATTTAAGAACATACTTTGTATGAGTTCTGTTCTTTTAAATTTGCTAAGACATACACCATGCCTTTTTAGATTTCTCTGAACTTCTGTTTATTTTTCTAATTTTATTGGTTGGGAATCAAATCCGCTCCACAAAATCACGTTACCAAATATTTAGAAGTTACATAATTTTTTTGCCCAAATAAGGATACGAGAGGAGTGGGGAGGCATTTTTAGAAAAGTCTCTGGTACTCTTAATCCAGTTATTTGACCATATATGAAGTCATTGAAGCAGCCAAGAAGAATGTTTGTATACTAATTTAGGTTAGAGACAGCTGCCTAAGTGTCTGGAATTATTCAGAAGAAAGAAAAATATAAGTACAGAGCACAAAATGGAAAGCTGTTTGGTTTGGCAAAAGATGTATGCTGAACGCTGTGTGTGAATATAGGAACACATTAATAATTATCATTAGCATTAAAAAATATTTGAAATAATGTGACATGTCCTAGTAAAGTTTAAATGTCTTCCTTCTCTCATTTTCATACCTTATCTCTGCCTGCAGGAAAACTTTGAATGACCTTACATTTGTATAATGACTTTGCTGTCTTTTGTACTTTTGTTTTTCCTTAGAACATTCCCCTTCAAGGCTGAAAACAATTTAGCTGGGACCTGTGACAGGGTCTGCAAACAGAAGTACTTACTGAAAAGATGCTAGGGTTATTGTACCACCTGCCTGATATATATAGGACATACTTTCGGACTTGGAATGTATGATATAGGGACACTGAGTTTCTTACCATGGCCTATGAAAGGGAAGACAATCCCTGGAAAAAAGATAGTGTAAAGAATGTCCCTTCCTGGCCCATCTTATTATATGAATTGTCATGGATATGGAAGGTGAACTCAGCTGGGGAGAAAATCTATGCTCTTATTCTATTTGGGGCTTTTAAGTCTCAATGAGAGCTTCTACATCTGCATCAGAACTGTGACATTGTCTGAATCTCAAAGCAAGGGGTTTATCATTAAATCTCCAGAGATGGTTCCTGTGCCCAGATAAAATTTTAATCCTCCGGTTGTTTGGTTTTCTTTGTTCGTTTGTTTTTTAAGTTATCCAGATCCCCCATGAGAGTGGTAACAATGCAGATGATATTTGCCATTCTTCTTAAAAAAATTAACTGGTAATTTTACTTAAGGTAAATTTAGTTTAAGAGGCTAAATGATTTTTATTTACCTAAGGGCACTTCTAGAAAGAGTTGTAAATTAAATTGTAGCGAATCCTTATAAGCTTTTGTGATAAAAATTGGTTTGTTTCAGGAAACATTAGGGGGAACTAACTTTCCCATGCTGACTTATTAAGGACTTTCACTTCTTCCTGCTTCCTACATTTTGGACATTTCACTGCTCATTAGACTCTCCACCAGGAATAATGAAGGGGATAGAAATAAGAAGAATCTGGCTGGTGAAAGGGATTGTCACAATGATTGATACAGCGGCTAACAAAAGCTTGCCAACTATATAGGAATTTTCTTATTATAATGTCTCCTCATGACTCATAGTTAGCTAAGATCTGGTTATGCATACAAGCACTTATTTTACATGTCAGGAATCATCATTATAATTCACAAGTGGTTTTCTTTGTATAAGATGTCTTATATTATTTACTTTATTGTGAAGACTTTTATTTCCTATGCATGAAGATTTTCAGTTTCTGTGCATCTTCAATATTCAGTGATGCTTGTCATTAGTTTCTGTCCTCTTCCATGCTAAAAATAAGTTTGGTTGGCTTGAACAAAGACTCACTATATCCTAAAATGATGAGTTTTCTCACTTAGGTAATCCTGAAAAATAAAACCTAATCAGCAAGAATGTGCTTTTTAATGACAAATCTATTTTAAAGTTAATCCTTCTAGAAATGTTATAGTACATTCTTATTTTATATCTAAAACTTAAGCGTAAAAAAGATTCTCAATGTATCACTTAGACAATCATAAAGGAACACATTTTTCTTTCGCTTTTAATGATACCACACATTAAGCCCTACAGTAACATCATTTAAGGAATATATAAGTCTTATATGGAGGTGGAAAAAAGAGAAGAGAAGTGAGATTCAACTGAAGAATCCATTAAAACCTTAAAGGTTGTAATGGAGGTTACAGGTTACAGGTTGTAATGATGAGGGTTTTGTTTTCTGTTTTTGTTTTTGTTTTTTTAATCACTAGAAGCACAAGAATCATTTACAAATGAGGCAGGTCCTCACCTTTGCCCATACGACTCAGAGCAAACTGATTTGAAAAGCCTAAGTTTCAAGAAAGAGCATGCTTACATGGTTGCATTTTCTGCAAGGGGTCCCAAGTCCCTCCCCTTCTCACTTCCCACTTGTTAATTTGTCAGTGGTGTGAGTCCTCTTTGTAGGAGAACATGACATCATCCTTTCTTTCATCAAGACAAGTTAGGGCAGAAACTGAGATGAGAAAGAGGATGTGCCTGCTGTGTGTGTGTGTGTGTGTGTGTGTGTGTGTGTGTGTGTGTGTGTGTGTGTTTGTTTGTTTTACATTTGGTGGAGGGAGCAATGAAGGCTTAACAAATGTCAGAAGCCTTGCTAAAAGGCCAGCATCCCATTCCTAGTCAATGGGCTACCACAAATAGGCACACATGTCATGGACCTTAGTTCACACAAACAGAAGCACATGTGTAAGCTGGGGTATAAAAGGATGTCCTGTCCTACAGCATCTGCCCACTTTCCTCCACCTCCTTCCTTCTGCTTGAAGCTTCCTCTAAACTCATCTCGAGTCTCCCATTTGGTAACTTTCTGACGTCTGTACAGAGCAGAGAAATGGTTGGTACATTTCCTACGCTGGAAGGAGTGATCAGCAGTCTCTCATGTGAGACCCGGTTTTGGAAACTCCTCATTGGTTCTAATGAAACGTTTCATTTGCATCTGCTTTGTTTGGTTATAAGAATAATCCCTGAATGTGCCATCTTAAACACTATCATCAAATTAATCATAAATTCCTATCAATACTAGTTTCTGAATATTTCTTTTTAATTTTTAAAAATTTTCTTTATTATTTATTTTGAGAGAGAGAGAGAGAGAGAGAGAGAGAGAGAGAGAGAGAGAGAGAGAGAAAGGGGAAAGAAAGAATACCAAGAAGGCTCCACACCACCTGTGCAGAGCCCAACATGGCGCTGGAACTCACCAATTATGAGATCATGACCTGAGCTGAAGTCTGACACTTAACCGACTGAGCCACCCAGGTGCCCCACTTTCTGAATAACTCTTAAATCTCCGTGAATTTTCCCATTCCCATTCCCTTCACAATGATGCAGGCCACCATCCTCTTTCACCTGGATTTCAGCAGTGTCCTGCTAACCAACTCCCCGCCCCCACCGCTTTTTTTTTTAAATACTAAGAGTATTTTATTGACCTGTCATTCACTTGCAGTGAAATATACAAATATTGAGTACATATCTCCATGCATCTTGATAAATGCAAAGATACATATAGCCTCCAGATGTCATAAAACAGTGTGTCAAATAGAAATGTAACACAAACCACATAGGTAATTTAAAAATTATCTAGTAGACATAGTAAAAAAGGAAACAGGTGAAATTAATTGTAATAACATTTTCTTTAACACAATTTATCCCAAATGTTGTCTTTTCAACATGTAATCAATTAAAACATATTGGGATCTTTTGTATTATTTTTTTATACAAAGTGGTTGAAATCTAATATGTATCTTTCACTTACAGTGCATCTCAATTTGGATTAGCCACATTTTTAGTGCTCAGTGGTCACATGTGTCTAGTTGATACCACAGAAGTGAAAGCATGTTAAAGAACATCTTCTTCACCCCACAATATTTCTTATGCCCTATTCTAGTCATTTCACTGTCCTATAATCAAACACCGCTCTTATTTCTTAGGACAGTTGGCTATGCTTGACGTTTACATAAAAGAAATTACAGAATATGTACTCTTTTGTACGTGGCTTCTTTTGTTCAAATAAGGCTTGTGAGAATTATCAACATTATTACCTATATTGGTAGTTTGTTCTTTTTATTACTGAATAGTATTCCATTGCATGAAAATATAACAGTTTATTCTTTCTCATATTCTTTCTCATATCGATATTTCTGGTGTTTGACTCTTACGATTAGAGGTGTTACACGTTCATTTTTTTTTTAAGTCCCACACCAAGAGGAGGAAATGCTGAGTGTACTTGGGAAGATATTTAATTTTATAAGTAATTTAATTTTAAATATTTTCCTAGTCATTATATTATTTTATATTATATATATAATATATATTATATATTATGTAATATTATATGTATAGTAATATATATTATATATAATAATTATATATATTATATTATATATATTATATTATATCGCCAATACACATGTATTCTAGTTGCCCCGTGTCCTCACCAATATTTAATATTTTACTACTTTTCATTTAAGCTGTTCTAGTGATCGTGTACTCACATCACATTGTGGCTTTTTTTTCCCATGATCCAGTAGCAGCCAGATCATATGTTCTGTGCATACTATATAAAATTTGGAGAAATATCAGTTCAACCCTTTTTTCCACGTTTTAATTGTATTATTTTCCCTTTCCTTCTTAGGCTGTAGGTATTCTTCATATAGTCCTTTGTCAGATACGTGTTTTGAGAATATTTTCTCCTACTCTGTGGCTTTTCACTTTTTAAATCCTTTTTTTGATAAGCAAACTTTTCAATTTTAATGAAATCCATTTGATCATTTTTTTTTATATTTAGTGCTTCTTGAGTCAAGGAAATCATTGCCCAACCCTACACTTGTAAAAAATATTGTCTTATATTTTCTTCTAGATGTATGAATTTAAATTTTATATTTAGGTACATGAACCAACTTCAATTATTGTTTATGTGTATGAGGAAAAGATCAATGTTTATTTTTTCATATGATTTTCTACTTTTTCCAGCACTATTTGCTTAAAAGAATCTCCTTTCTCAGATTGAATTTGTTTTAGTCCTTTGACAAAAACCAACTGACTGCATATGCGTAAATCTAGACTTAGAATTTCTATTATGTGCCACTGATATTTTTTAATCCTAATAAAATGTGATCCTGTCTTAATCACTCTAGTGTTACAATACGTATTGAAATCTCATAGAAAAATCCTCCTAATTTGTATTTCTTCTTCAAGAATGTTTTGACCAGTCAAGAGATACATAATGTGGATTTCATTCTCACATAAACTTTGGAATCTATGTATCAATTTCTATAGAAAAGTTTGCTAAATTTTTATTGGAATTGCATTGAAAGTTTGGATTTAAGAGAAATAAAATCTTAAAAATTAAGTTTTCCAACCCATCCATTAGCATATTTTTCTATTTGTTTTGGACTTCAAGTGTTGTCACCAATATTGTGTAGTTTTCAGTGTGGAGTTTTTACATGTGTGTTGAATTTACTCCTACATTTCTGATGTTTGAAACTATTATAAATAATCATAAAATTTTGTTTTCTAGTAGTTTTTTTGCTACTCTACAGAACTTCCATTCATGTTTGTATATTGACTAATCCAGCCATCTTGTTCAATTAATTTTTTATTTTTAGCAATTTCTTTATAGATGTCTTTGCTTTCCATTTTTGATACAATTATGCCATTCTAAAAATAAATATAATTTTGTTATGCCTTTTGTTTATTTATTCCTTATCTTTCTTTCCTTCTCTTTTCTCACCTTTTCTTTTCTCTCCTTTTCCCCTAACTGTACTAGCTAGGACCTGCAAGACAAAATGGTGTTGAGAGAGTCCTCTTCTTCCCTTAGAGGGAAACATTTTACTATTTCACCATTAAATGTCATATTTCATTCTATAAATGTTCTTTTTCAACTTGAGAAAGTTCCTTTCTATTCCTATTTTGCTAAAATCATTTCTATCTTTAATCAGTTTTAAATATTAATTAAGTTACTCTTCCTTAATATATTGCGATGATCATGGTTTCCTCTTTATTGTTATTGTGGTAAATTATGATGACGGGTTTATGAATGTCAATATTGCTAATATTTATTAATGATTTTTGGAATGAAGAATATTGGTTTGTAATTTTCTTTTAGTGTTTTTGTCAAGGTTACTATAAAGTTGGTTAGGTTTTCACTTCCTCTGTTTTCTGAAATATATTGTGTAAGACTGGCATTTTCTTTCTTAAATATTTGGAGAAACTTCTTTTTAAAAGTCACATTCTTGGGGTGCCTGGGTGGCTCAGTTGGTTAAGTGTCCAACTTCGACTCAGGTCATGATTTCACAGTTTATGAGTTCGACCCTTGCATCGGGCTCTGTGCTGACAGCTCAGAGCCTGGAGCCTGCTTTGAGTTCTGTGTCTCCCTCTCTCTCTCTGCCCCTCCCTTGCTCACGCCCTGTCTGTCTCTCTCTCAAAACTGAATAAACATTTAAAATTTTTTTTTAAAGCCACATTCTTGGGGTACCTGTATGGCTCAAGTTAGTTAGGCGTCCGACTTCGGCTCAGGTCATAATCTCACGGCTCATGGGTTTGAGCCCCACATCGGGCTCTGTGCTGACAGCTCAGAGCTTGGAGCTTGCTTTGGATTCTGTTTCTCCCTCTCTCTGCCTCTTCCCTGCTTGCTCTCTCTCTCTCTCTCTCTCTCTCTCTCTCTCTGTGTTTCAAAAATAAATAAACATTAAAAAAAATTAAAAAGTCACATTCTTTTCCTGATGAAATACCCTCTTCCACCAATTGTTTACTTGTTCATCTCTAGATTCTTTAACATATTTGCAATTAAGTATTTTAATATCATTTTCTAATAATTCCAATATTTGGTTCATCTGTAGGCCTGCTTCTATAAGTTTTTATCTTTCAGAAGTTGTAAGGGGTGTTGCTCTCCTGTTTTTCGTTTTTATTTGTTTGACTTTCTATTATTATGATGGACACTGTAGATGGTATATTGTGAAGACTATTAATTATGTTATTATCTTGATTTTGAGGCAATTAAATTACACATGGACCATTTTCTCCTGTTTCAAACTTGTGATTTTGGGGGCGTTTGTTTTATTTGTTTTTTTCCTTATTAAGAGTCTATTTATTTCAATTTTGTCCTTAGTTCTAGGGCAAAGAAGTTATTAAAATAAGTATAAAGTAGACCTAGAGTGTGATTTTTACTTTTAAAGAGTGTGAGCTTTATTATTTGAAGGTACCAACTGAACGCTTGGCTTAATTATTAAGATATCTAGACTCCAGTTGGGTCGGAATTCCAACATCTTCTCAGCATTTTATGCTCTGCATGATCAGAGATTTCCACCGAGCTGTCAACCTCTCATCAGCAGTTGCATGGTGTTACTGTTTCCTGAGAAATTTCACCTTGCAACCCAAGGACCAAAGAAGAACCCCTTGCAGAATTTCAGGGCTCTTTCTCTATGTCTACCTCCATCTTGTCAACTGCCCCACAAATTCCAGTCACATTAACAGTCTCGAAACCACAAACTCTGTTTTACTCTACCCCCTGAGAATTCCCCTTTCTGCTTTCATGCAGAAAGACATCAGCTGGGCAGAAAGCCAGGGAGAATAAAAAGCTAATTCTATGCGCCTTTTTTTTTCCCCTCAAGGAGCTCAACCTCACACTGACTGGTGTCCATTGCCTAAACATATTTGCTTTGCAAATTGTTCTCGTTTCATAGCTGTTTAGGTGACAAGTCTAATGCCAGCTACTCTGACAAGACTGAAACAAGAAATCCTGCCTCTAATATTTTGTTTCCTTTCAATCCACTTTTTTTTTCAATGTTTATTTATTTTTGACAGAGAGACAGAGCATGAGTGGGGGAAGGGCAGAGAGACAGGGAGACACAGAATCCGAAGCAGGCTCCAGGCTCTGAGCTGTCAGCACAGAGCCCAACGCGGGGCTCGAACTCACAGACTGTGAGATCATGACCTGAGCTGAAGTCAGACACTCAACCGACTGAGCCACCCAGGCGCCCCTCCTTTCAATCTACTTTTCACATGCAGCCAAAATGATCTGTGTTAAGTCCAAATCTAATCACATTACCATCCTAAAAATTATTAAATGGCACCTTATTATCTTTGTCATGAAATCTATACCTCTAATATGCCTTTAAAGTCCCTGAATAATCTGATCTCTGCCTACATGCTACCTTAATTCTCACCACCTTTCATCTCATACATTTCTTTGTTCTACTTTCACTAACACTTTTTCCTCTCTTATTTCTAGGTATTTACACATAATAGTCTCTCTTCTTGGAAAACCAGTTTCTCTTCTTTTTCTAGAAAGCTCCTCCTATTTGCCATTCAAGTAGCAGCCTTATCTGAGACTCCCTCTCCACCTCCATAATAGGATAGAATCCCTTGCTATAATGCCATCTACACTCTTTGCAATTCTGCCACTATGGTATTGATCCCATATTTTGTGTTTGTTTAATAATATGCCTTTGCCACTCTATTGTAACCTGGTGAATACATTGTCACATCCCTCTAATTTATTCCTACACTCCTAAAGCTTATCGGAATAGCTGACACATGGTTTGGGATTCAACAAATACACTTTAAATAAATGATTAACCAATTTGTTTGTTTTCATGTGCTTTTCAGAGCAGATCTATTTACCTTGGGTGAAAATAGCTAAAAAGTTAACTTAAACAATATCCGTAAATATTTTGTAAGTACTAAGTGTGTTGTAGGTGACATGAAAGTTTTCGAATAAGTATAGAGGAGAGTTTCTTACTTCCTGAAACAATATCTAAAAGGGTAGTCAATTTACAAAGCATTTTAGAAGGAATATAAATATATGCCAGAAGGTTATTACAGGTAATATTACACTTTGACAATGTTCACTGTTCTAATATTAGTTTTTGCATAATTAATTTTCATAGTTTGAAAGTCCTCTGAGATTTTCTTTAGTCCCTGTGAAATATTTTCTTTCAGGTGTGTGAGATTCTTACTCAAACAAAATAGCTATTTTTAGAAACAAGAGTTCAGAAGCACTAGGTTTCTTCATTCCTTTCCAACCACAGGTATGGAATTCACAAACCAGCTTATTAGCTCACTAGCTTACATGACTATTTCCTTCTCCCTTCCTCTAAATCCCTTTAAAATGGTCTAAAAAGCATTTTCCAGGTTTAGTGCTCAAATAAAAAATAGCACCCAAAGGTTGAAATCCTAGGAGATCTCACTACATGTAATCTCTGGAACCAGGCTCTGTTTTAAAAAGTACGGGGATTCAAAGTTTCTTGAGGATATGAGAAGCCATTAGCAAATACTCTGAGAGTAAAGATTTCACATAAGAATGTGCAGTTTTGATCTCTTGGAACAACACTGACACTGGGCTAAGGCCTGTCACCCATGGCAGAGTGGAGTCCACATTCCACAGATCCACAGTCTGCCACCGTGAAGAGCTTCTGAAGGGTGGTATGACGTGTGCATTCTTTTACTTGGAAAATTGGGAAAGTGTGCAAGAGGAATATTCTTGTTCCAGGTGAGACGAAACAAGACCCTTCCTCTTCTGCTCAAGTGGCTCCTTCCTCCCCGCAAGACACAGATGCACAGAATAGTGATAAAAACAAACTTATATGCTGCCTCCTTTTGCAGCTTCCAAAGATCCAGAAGGGAAAAATATGACGAGGCTTAGCTTAAAAAAATATTGAAGCTGTACAGATTCTCTCAGTTTCAGGCAATAGATGATGGGGTAGGGTTGAGGGGTAGGCATGGTTCTGAGAATCACACATCCTCAGAAATCTGGGCCCTTTGTGGCCTGGCCAGAGAAGGAAGAGCAGTTCTGTCAGAAGACACAGTGATGGCAAGAATAGGAGCACGGACTGGATGCATATTCTGGTGGCTCAAGACCTTTTCAGGCAGGGTCAGCTTGTAATAGAAATGACTCCTAGTAGAGAAGAGTCCAGATTCCCAGCTGTGTTGAGACTTTTCGACTGTCCAACACCCAAGTGCATCGCAGGCTGGCAGACACTCAGGTGCTGAGCTCATTGGGCCAAATTACTCAGAACCTCATGTAGCAAACGTGGTAAGTTGACAGACGTGTTTACCTCTCTGTCCTCCCCAACTCCCACGAAATGACCAAAAAGGCGTAAAATCAATCCCCCAAATACGAAAAGAACTGAAGAGGTGCTGAAAGCTACCCGGTTTTGGAAGTGGAAAACAAAAGGACAACTGGTTCCTTACTGAACAGACTGAACAGAAAATAAAAACCGAGTATGCACAGAGCTAAACAAGAAGCAAGCCAGTTCACACTACAGAACACTGACGCCTAGAACTTAGAGACGTCAGTGAGTTCTGGAAGTGAGGGTTTGGCTGGGAATGAGAGCCCCACACCGGGGCAGGGGATTTTATTTGTCTCGCAGACACACATTTCCACGTTACATAAAACGGTGTCTGGCACTTAGGGAGCTTTCAGTCAATATTCACTGAGGAATTCAAGTAAATCAACTCTACGGAAAGAGCAGCTAGACCCCTACAATGATGGGACGGTCAGCTTACTTACTAAGGAGTGGAAAAGAGGGAGTCTGGGTTTAGAGACACCAGATACAGCACAGGGTGGAGGTAGAGATAAGAGTCTGAGTCATGAATATTGAATAACGGGATCCCCAGTCCTCTTCTGCTTGGCCCCAGAATCCTAAAGCAGCTTATATTCACTGCGAAGAATAGTAGAGGATTTTTCTTTGGGAAACAGTCCTAACAGAAAACAATCCTAAACAATCCTACACATACTGACAAGAGTCACTAAAAACACATCTCTTCCCAACCTCCCTCTCTGTCTCTGTCTCTATCTCTTTTCTCTCTCTTGTCCCTGTGTGTTATTAATAGAGTCATGCATCATGAGACCTTTGAAGAAATCCTTAAGATAACAAAGATCAAAGTCAACAAGTAGAAAAAGAGAGAGAGAGAGAGAGAGAGAGAGAGAGAGAGAGACAGAGACTTGTAAAATAGAAACAGTGTGGAAGGCTGAATGGAATTAGAGGGGGGGGAAACTCTCTTAGGCTCCAAGAGATAAGTGAAGTTACCATTTTCCTGCAAAAAGACAGTTACAAAAAAGGTGGAACATTTTTTTGGAGAACAAGAGTGCTGTAGAAAAAAAGAAAATACATGACAAAGGAAAGAAAAAATTGAGAAGTTTTGGAAAACAAAACTGAGTAAATCCCCAGAGATTTAAATAAAGAGAAATAGAAACTTTAAGAGGAGACAATTCAAAAGTTAACCCAGAAAGTCGAATTTGCTAACAAAATAAATTCTAGAAAGAGAGAGAGAGGGAAAAGAAAAACAGGGTAAAGTTTAGAAAGTACAATTGCTGAAGAAATAATTTTTAAAAAGATCCACTATATTCTTTTTAAAATGAATGAAAAATAAACTACATCAAAACATAATCATAAAACTTCTGGACCCTAGGTACAAAGAGATGACCCTAAACAACTTGAAGAGAACACCACATGTTATATACACAAAACCGTAGGTTATAAATACCACCCTTCAAGAGTCAGAACTGGGTCAGATTTCTCCAAACAAAATAGAAACAAACAAAAATAAACATTTACATTGGAAACTGGTAAACAAGAAAATAATGCTTTCAAAGTTTTAAGGGGAAATTATTGTCAACCTAGAAGTTCTCTTTGAGCCAGGCTGTCACACCCCAAACAAACAAAAACCCCAAGTACCTTTTCTTAGGAAGGTTCTAAGCAATTTATTTCCCACATGAAGGCACAAACCAAGATAGTATAAGACACAAAGTCCTGGGGATACAACACAGCAAAAGGTAAACAAATTTCCAGGATGACAGCTGGGCAGCAGGCCCAGAGGGCCACCCACCCAAATTTGAGTGGGGCTACAGGGGTTGCTTAAAAAGAAAAGGAAATGAAACTGATAGAAAATCTCTTGTGTTTGAATATACTGAGAAGAAATTTTCAGGGGTCTTAGATTTTATGGATGATTTACTGATGGGTACATAGAAACCCCAAGCAAAGTTTAAAAGAAGACCTTTATTAAGTCCAGAAAAAGCAAAATGGACACAAGAAATAAAATAGTATAATGTCCACCTACTCCTGAACCACAAATGTGCCTCATCTGCAGATATTTACACAATCAGTCGTGGACACACTGAGTATCCAGCAAGCCAAGTATGAAATAACTCTCCTGGCTGGGTAGGAGAGACAATATGCGTTTGTGTATTTGGGGGAGGGGGCCAGTTTAAGAAGGCTAAATCCTCATCTTCCAAAGTGGAAAAGAAATATGCATTTTTTAAAGTTAACTAAATAAGAAATTTGCCCGTAAGTACACTACGTGGAAATAAGAAGGTAACTAATATAGGAAAGTTTTAACAAGTTAAAGTGGTTTCCTCTGAGGAATGGGAATTTGTGTAAGGTGCAAAGTACAATAAAAAGGACTGTTGATCTTGGCTGTGAGCCTTACAGAACTACTGGATCTGTTATACTCCATATAAGTACATCTTTGATGAAAATTAAATTGAACTTAAAAAAACATATAAATATAGCTCTGCTGCCTAAATTCAAATTATTTTATTGTCATCTAGTTGTACCAACCAATTTTTTAGCCAAGGATGAAATGATTTGATAGTGTTATGGAAAGTCTCAGAGGCTCCTGACCAGAACATGGTGCGCGCGCGCGCGCGCGCGCGCGCACACACACACACACACACACACACACACACACACGTGTGAGCAATCCTCCCCCACACACTTGCTGCATACACATAGAAAAATTTTGGAAAAGTAAATAACAACTCATAAACCTGATCAATTTCTCAGAGAGGGACTGATTCTGGAGTTTAGAGAGGCTTACTTTTCATTATATACCTATTGCACGGTTTAGATTTTTTGTTTACCATGTGCATATATTAGCCCTTTAATTTAAACAGGGGCATGATTTTTAAAAATATGATAATGGAAAGAATAAGAGAAAAAAATAATGCATCCCAAAATATATGACCACTTTCATTTCTTTTTCTCTCCAATAATTATTTAATACATATTGTGGTACAGTTGCAAATCTATTACAGATTACTTTCAAAGGATGTGTTTGTGGTCAATGCACAAAACAAATTTGAAAGACAAAAATTTTTAATTGATCATTTCCTCTTTCTCTCATTTCTAAATCCCCCGAAGACACATTTGTATATTAGTTTATAATATTGTAATCTAATTTTTACTTGCTCGTCCAAAATCCACGTTTCTACACATGCTCCCTATTACATGAAGTCTATGCAATGTTCTATTATATGGATGGACAGTGTCTCCTTTCACTATTTCCCTATGACAAACTGACTTTTTAAAACCAATTTGCTCAGTGTTAGCTGTGCATAGCTTGAGTTCTATTTTCTGTTGGTTTACCAGTAGGTGGTGCTGGATAGTAGCTGTAAATAATCTGGTTTTACAACATTGCTATAGGATCCGTGCTCTAATATGTACTCTGAGCAATGGCAGAGTCACATTAGGGAAGTCGTTTGAACTGCTCTCCCAGCAGCAAAGTGGGCTTTCCACTATTCCATCCATATTCTCTTATACTCTTCCGCATGTGAGCAATTCCAAATACGTTTTCAAGATGACTGCCTGGAATGAGGCAGTTATGAGGCAGTTACTATATGTGGTCCTGTGGGCCGGAGGACAGAAGATACAAAACTCCAGCTGAGGCCCCACCTTTATTTATTTATTTATTTATTTATTTATTTATTTATTTATTTATTTATCCATCCATAGGCCCGATATGCTTTCCCTTCTCTGTTTTGACCCCTGCTTTCCTGACGGCTCAGTTCCCTCATCTTGCCTTCTGTTTGCCTATGGACCTCATTATGATAAGCTATGTAGATTGTTCTCTAAAGTGGATCTGCATTTTTAAAATGTCTTTATTTTCCTTCTTCAAAATTTCTTTATTCTGCATCTCACTCTGTCATGGGGCGCCATCTCTTGGCAAAGCAACTGCCTCAGGCTTCATCATTTTCTGTCCCTATTCTCCATTGCTCTAACCTTTCCACCACCTAACCCTTCCACCTGAGCCCTGCTTTGTGACAGGCCCCGTCCTGAGTCCTACCTGTGGATCATCCCCAAATATTTCTTATAAAAACCGTCTAATATCTGTATTGCTATCCACCTGTAGTGAGGAAACTGAGGCCCGAGTCAGTTAATTGACTCATTCAACTTTCTACAACTAATATGCTGCAAAAGAAAGTGTCCAACATTTGTAGCCCAGGAGATATGGGTTTGAATTCTGGCTCCTTCACTAAGTAAATTGTTCATCTCCGTCAAGGGACTTAATGTGACAAAACATTTGTTTACCAATTCGTAAAATGGGAATGAAAATGTGGGTCTCCCCTAGTTAAATTGACGTTAAATGAGAAAATGCATGTATGGTTCCTAACACACTTGCAGCCTTAATATAAGAACATTGCAAATATAAAGCAGAAAAAAAAAGAGAAAGAAAAAGAAAAGAGAAAAGAAACAAACAAAAAGACAAAAAACAAAAAACAACTGATATTCTTCTTCTGGACTCAAATGCCTTCCAGACTCACATGCCATTCCCCTCCTTTCTAACTTAAAATCAGAGTTCTTACTCTTATATCACCCTCAAAATTTCTATTTCTGTAATCTGCAGAACAGCATGACCCTCCTCACTTGGGATTAATTGCCTCTGTCCAGGGGAAACAGGTGGTCATTTCAATCACAGACAGGTTGTTGATGCTTCACAGGGGTTCTGTATTCCCCTAGGACCAGAGTTTAGGGGGAGGCAATGTGTCTTATAAGCAGTCCTGTCTTTTAAATCCAGGCTAGTATTCTATCTTTAGTGACTATTTCTAGGTAAATAGTATAGTCACTTTTTTCCACTTTTTTTTTGAAAGGGAGGGGAGGGGAAGGGAGGGTTGGGGAGAGGGAGGGGAGGGGCAACCTTTCAGCTATCTCTCAAAGAAGTTGCTCTTACGTGATTTTATAGGTATTTTCCCCTGATGACACTTCCCTTTTAGCACTGGCTTATCTTTCAGGTAATAACAGAAGGCTTATAGCCATCATTTTATTTGTTTTCTTATCACTGGAACACGCCAATGGATTAGGTTAATCTTTTCAAAATGTTTAACCAGGACACCTGGCCATTAGCTCTCTCAACTCATTTACTTTTTGGAGTTCACTTTTGAAAAATCTGTGTAGAATGGTCTATATGTAGTTTGCAATTAGACAATTCATTGGCAAATAAACACATTACAGTAAGGTATATTCCACCTATATTCTTAAAAGCAAAGTGGTATTTCATTTTTCACTTTCTTCTCTAAGTTCCCACGGACCGTGCACTGGCTATTGCCTTGATCACTAGTCTCATGATCTCTGAGAACTGTCTGTTTTCAAATTCTCAGTAGATTGAATTTGAACATCTTGTGCTTGCTATTAGTACCTTGCTTTATTCATTTGTGAATATTGGTAGCTAAAATGTGGAACACTTGTCATAAAACAACTAGTTGGATATGGGAAATATCAGTCCTATAGGAAATGGCCGAAATTTTTACAAAATTAATCAATCTTTCCCTTATAAATAGAGCAGCCTTTCCAGTATACCCAACTGTGAGTATCAGCAAGACAGCAGCCTTTTTTTTTTAATGTTTATTTACTTTTTGAGAGAGAGACAGAGTGTGAGTGGGGGAGGAGCAGAGAGAGAGGGAGACACAGAATCTGAAGCAGGCTCCTGGCTCTGAGCTGTCAGCACTGCCTGTAAGGAATGGTTGGTTTATGTGTGAGTTTGGAGACAGCTACTGGTAGTTCCTGAATTGCACAAAGCATGCTATCTGATGTAGAGATCTGGTCATGCTTAGAGAATGCATTCTCTAAGACAAGGTGCGGTGGAAATTCATGAAGCTGTATCTCTAAACCTACTGGCTGCTGATTCCTGGTATTGGGTCTTGTACTTAATGCAACATGGAAGGTCATGTGCATGGTCTTGGTCCATATAATACCAACAACCACCAACAGAAAAGTAAGTAGCCTGCCGATACAAGGACAAGTATTGAAATTTGTCCTACACAACCACTGGGCCTCGGCTTAGCTATTATGTGGCAAATTGAATTTTATTTACTCATTCATAGGATATACCCTCCTTGGGGTCAACTCAGGGATATATAATAGCTTTCTGAAGAAGCTATGACCCAGACGGTCAACTGAAAAATTGAGTAACAGGATGAAGCACAAGTTTTAGAAACAGAATCTCAATTTGTATCATTTTCATTCTTACTGTGTAATTTTAGGAAAGTTATTTAACCTCTCTGTGCCTATGTTTCTCATCTATAAAATAGGAATAATAGTTGTTTATATCACATTGGATTGTTTTGAAATTAAAATGATTTAAAAGTTAAAGCATATTATGTCTGGCACATAATGAATGCTTAGAAATGTTAGCTTCTATAACCAGACTGAATCAAATATTTTCCTATATGGGGGAGGAAGGGATCTATGAAACCCCCTCTCATCCAGCTTCATACGGAGACATTTCTGAAAACTTGGTGTTGTTCCTCACACACCACCCATGCTTCCCTATGGTCCTAACCAAGCACCTGGAAACAGATTATATTTTATGTGTTCTACTTACTTCCTGCACATATCATTCTTCTCCCAAAATGCTTATCTACAAAAGGAATAATTTTATTTAATAAAAGAAGACCTAAAAGTGTATCTTACACAAATGACAATTGTACATATAATAAAACCAAACTACAGAAAAACTATTACAATTTAATAAGTGCATTTAGCAAGATCATTGGATAATTTATTTCCATTTGTTGGCTACAGTTAGCAAATAAAATTTTAAAAGACATAATTTACAGTAGCATCATTATATCAAGTACTTAAGTATAAACCTATGGTAAAACATCTAAACCTATATAAACACTATTGAGAGAAATTAAAGAAGATCTAAGTGAAAGTATTTATATACTACGTTCAAGGATTGGAAGACTCACTGTTATCAAGATGGCAATTCTCTCCACATTGGTGTACAGGAATCAGACTACAATACACATTTGCCAAGGGGTAGTTTCCTGTCACCTGTCACTTGAGCATGTTTGATTTTTCCAGCCTGAATCTGAGTTCTTCCACCATTATCCTAGTACCAACACATAGCCAGAATTCATTAGATATCCCTCCATCTTCCCAGCAAAGGACCAGAGTACTTTAACACACTTTATACACTCCCAATGATCTGGGACAGAACTAATACACGCCAGTTCAAAGCATTGTTAACTTTCTATTAATACCCAATCTCATGACCCAACTATGCAAAACCTAAATTTTCACAGAGCTGAAACACTGATCTGTGAACAACCGTATCCATATCAGAGAGGATAATAAATGGAATCAGAAATGTAATCACCTCTGAATGTAGGAGAATCTTACCCCAGTATCTGAACAGGAGTGTAAGAATTATTCATTTTTAAACTACCTTCCAGCCAGTCCTTAAAGCAAGCAACAAACACAGCTCCCCTTGGCTTCAGAAGGTCCCTTGTGATTGATTTTTCTCTGTTCCATTTTAATTTGATTTAATATCTCTTGTTGCTGGCTTCACCTTACACCAACCCCACCCAACTATGCCCTCCAAGCACATCTCCCAGAAGACCAGCACAAGTGACTCCACCTGCTTATTGTATGGATTATAGAAGGCTTCACAGTTTCAGTTCCAGGGGAAACTGGAGGTAACTTCATTTGGGTTTCATTTTGTTCACTGGTTGATTTCTTTTTTCATTTTCTTTGCTGCATTATTTTGCTTAAATTGTTTTCTTTTTTCTTTTTTTCTTTTCTTTCTCTTTCTTAGAGAAAGAAAAAATTATTTTTATTTTTTAATTTTTTTCTTTTTTTCTTTTTTAATGTTTCTGTTGTTTTCTTTATTTTATTCAATTTTATTATATAATTTTTAATTTTTAAAATTTGTCTTACTTTTTCTTTCTTTCCTTTCCCTGTTTTCTCACTCTATCAAGCTTCTTTCAATAAGTAGACCAAAACACATCTATGATCTAGCTTCCTTTATTTGATTTTTTGTTTTGTTTTAATTTTTTTAATTTTTACATTATTAATCTTTTCCTTCCTCCAAAATGACAAGACAAAGGAATTCACCCCAAAAGAAAGAACAGGAAGAAATGACAGCCAGGGACTTAATCAACACAGATATGATTAAGATGTCTGAACTAGAATTTAGAACCACAATAATAAGAATACTACCTGGGGTTGAAAAAAACATAGAAGACACCAGAGAATCCCTTCCTGTGGAGATAAAATAAATAAAATCTAGTCAGGCCAAAATTAAAAATGCTATAACTGAGATGCAATATCGAAAGGTGCCATGACAGCAAGGATGGACAAAGCAGAGCAGAGAATCAGAGACATAGAAGATAAAATTATGGAGAATAAAGAAACAGAAAAAAAGAGAGAAACAAAGGCAATAGATCATCATACAAGACTTAGAGAACTCAGTGACTTATTAAAAAGGAATAACATCCAAACCACAGGAGTCTCAGAAGATGAAGAGAGAGAAAACGTAGTAGAAGGTTTATGTGAGCAAATGATAGTGGAAAACTTTCCTAATCTGGGAAAAGCCACAGACATCAAAGTCAAAGAAACACAGAGAACTCCCTTTAGATTCAACAAAAACTGACCATCACCAAGGCATATTGTAGACAAATTCACAAAATACACCGAAATAACTATGAAAACAGCAAGGGAAAAAAGTCCTAAGGGAAGAGAGATCAGGTTTGCAGCAGACCTATCCACAGAAACTTAGCAGGCCAAAAAGTAGTGGCAGGATATATTTAACGTGCTGAATTGGAAAAATATGCAGCTAAGAATTCTTTATCTAGCAAGACTGTCGTTCAAAATAGAAGTAGAGATAAAGAATTTCCCAGACAAACAAAAACCAAAGGAGTTCATGACCACTAAACCAGCCCTGCAAGACATTTTTAGGAGGACTCTAAGTGGAGAAAAGGCAAAACAAAACAAAAAAGACCAAAAGCAACAAAGACTAGAACGGACCAGAGAACATCCCCAGAAACACCAACTCTACAGGCAATGCAATGACACTAAATTCACATTTCTCAGGACTCACTGTAGATGTAAATAGACAGAATGTTCCAATCAAAACACACACTCATAACGGATAAGAAAACAAGACCCATCTATATGTTGCTTACAAGAGACTCAATTTAGACCTAAAGACACCTGCAGATTGAAAGTAAGAGTATGGAGAACCATATATCATGCTAATGGTCATCAAAAGAAATTTGAGTAGCCATACTTATATCAGACAAACTAGATTTTAAAGACTGTAATAAGAGATGAAGAAGGCCATTATATCATAATAAAGAGTCTATCCACCAAGAAAAATCTAACAATTACAAATATTTATACCCCCAATATGAACACCCAAATATATATTTTTTTAATTTTTATTTTTTTAATGTTTATTTATTTTTGAGAGAGAGGGAGACACAGAATCTGAAGCAGGCTGCAGCCTCTGAACTCTCACCACAGAGCCCAATGTGAGGCTCAAATGTACAAACCATAAGATCATGCATGACCCAAGCAGAAGTCAGACTCTTAATCAATTGAGCCACCCAGGTGCCCCAATAAATCAACTAATAACAAACAAAAAAGAAACTCATTGATAATAATACCATAATAGTACGGGACTTCAACACCCCACTTACAACAATGGACAGATCATGTAAGCAGAAAATCAATAAGGGAACAATGGCTTTGAATGACACAATGGCTTTGTATGGACTTAACAGATATATTCAGAACATTTCATCCTAAAGCAGCAGAATACACATTCTACTCAAGTGCACAGAGAACATTCTCCAGAACAGATTACATACTGGGTCAAAAATTAGCCCTCAACAAGTACCAAAAGACTGAAATCATACCTTGCATATTTTCAGACCACAACACTATGAAACTCAAAATCAAGCACAAGAACAAATTTGGAAAGACCATGAATACTTGGAGACTAAAGAACATCCTACTAAAGAATGAATGAGTTAATCAAAAAATTAAAGAGGAAATTAAAAAGTACACGGAAGCCAATGAAAATGAAAGCATGACAGTCCAAAACCTCTTGGATGCAGCAAAAGCAGTAATAAGAGGGAAGTGTATAGCAATCCAAGCCTTCCTAAAAATGTAAGAAAGGTCTCAAACACACAGCCTAATGTTACATCTAAAACCTAATGCTACATATAAAGTCCAAAACCAGAAGAAGAATGGAAATAATAAAGATTAGAGCAGAAATCAAATATGTCAAAATCAAAAAACAAAAACAAAAAGCAGTAGAACAGATCAATGAAACCAGGAGCTGGTTCTTTGAAAGAATTCACAAAACTGATAAACCCTAGCCAGATTGATCAAAAAGAAAAAGAAAAGGACACAAATAAATAAAATCACAAATTAAGGAGGATAAATCACAACCAATGCCACAGAAATACAAACAATAATAAAAGAATATTATATGACAACAAAATGGGAAATCTGGAAGAATTGGACAAATTCCTAGAAACATATACACTACCAAAACTGAAACAGGAAGAAATAGAAATGTTTAACAGACCCATAACAAGGAAAGAAATTGAATAAGTAATAAAAAATCTCCCACAAACAAGAGTCCAGGGCTGGATGGTTTTCCAGGGGATTTCTATCAAACATTTAAAGAAGAATTAATAATATTCTTTTCAAGTTGTTCCAAAAAATAGAAATGGAAGGAAAACTCCCAAACTCATTCTACAAGGTCAGTATTACCTTGGTTCCAAAACCAGAAAAAGACCCCACTAAAAAGGAGAACTACCAATTTCTCTGATGAATATGGATGCAAAAATTCTTAACAAAATACTAGCAAACTAGGATCCAACAAATCATTAAAAGAATTATTCACTACAAGCAAGTGGTATTTATTCCTGGAATGCAGGGTTGGTTCAATATCTGCAAATCAATGTGATACATCACATTAATAAAAGAAAGTCTAAGAACCACATGATCCTAGCAATAGACGCAAAAAAAAAGCATTTGACAAACTACAGAATCCTTTCTTGATGAAAACCTTCAAGAAAGTAGGGATAGAGGGAACATACCTCAAGATCATAAAGGCCATATACAAAAGACCCACCATAGCTAATATCATCCTCAATGGGGAAAAACTGAGAGCTTTCCCCCTAAGGTCAGGAACAGAATAGGGATGTTCACTCTCACCACTGTTATTCAACATACTGTTGGAAGTTCTAGCCTCAACAATCAGAGAACACAAAGAAATAATAGGCATCCAAATTGGCAAGGAGGAAATCAAACTTTCACTGTTCACAGACAACATGATACTATCTGTGGAAAATCCAAAAGATTTCACAAAAAAACTGTTAGAACTGATACATGAATTCAGTAAAGTCACAGGACATAAAATCAATGTAGAGAAATTGGTTGCATTTCTATATACCAATAATGAATCAGTAGAAAGAGAAACCAAGGAATGGGTCCCATTTACATTGTACCAAAACCCATAAAATAGCTAGGAATAAACCTAACCAAAGAGGTGAAAATCTATATACTGGAAACCATAGAAAATTTATGAAAGAAATTTGGAAAAAAATGGGAAAACATTACGTGCTCATGGATTGGAAGAACAAATATTGTTGTTGAAAGGTCAATATTACCCAATGCAATCTACATATTCAATGCAATCCCTATCAAAATAACACAAGAACAGACATATAGATGAATGGAGCAGAATAGAGAACCCAGAAATAGACCCAGAAACATATTGGTCAACTAATCTTTGACAAAGCAAGAAAGAATATCCAATGGAAAAAAGTATCTTCAGCAATTGTTGTTGGGAAAACTGGACAGCAACATGCAGAATAATGAACCTGGACCACTTTCTTAAACCATACACAAAAATAAACTTAAAATGGATGAAAGACCTAAACATAAGATAGGAAGTCATCAAAATCCCAGAAGAGAAAGCAGGCAACAACTTCTTTGACCTTGCCTGCAGCAACTTCTTACTTGACATGTCTCTGGAGGCAAGGGAAACAGAAACAAAAATGAACTACTGAGACCTCAACAAGATAAAAAGCTTCTGCACAGCAAAGGGAACAATCAGGAAAACTAAAAGGCAACAGACGGAAGGGGAGAAGATATTTACAAATGGCATATCAGAAAAAGGTTAGTATCCAAAATCTAGAAAGAAATTATCAAACTCAACAGCCACCCCACCCCCAAAAAATAATCCAGTAAAGAAATGGGCAAAAGACATGAATAGACATTTTTTTCCAAAGAAGACATCTAGATAGCTAACAGACACATGAAAAAATGCTCAATATCACTCATTATCAGGGAAATACAAATCAAAACCACAATGAGATACCACCTCATACCTGTCAGAATGGCTAAAATTAACAACTCAGGCAACAACAGATGTTAGTGAGGATGCAAAGAAAGAAGAACCCCCCCTGTCCTGCTGGTGGGAATGTTAACTGGTACAGCCACTCAGGAAAACAGTATGGAGGTTTCTCAAAAAATTCAAACTAGAACTGCCTTATAACACAGCAACTGTACTACTATGTATTTATCCAAAGGATACAAAAATGCTGATTCAAAGGGGCACATGCACCCCAATGTTTATAGCAGAACTATCCACAATAGCCAAAGTATGGAAGGAGCCCAAATGTCCATCGACTGATGAATGGAGAGAGAAGATGTGGTATGTGCGTGCGCGCGCGCACACACACACACACACACACACACACACACACACACACACTGGAATACTACTCATTGATCAAAAGGAATGAACCATTGCCATTTGCAACAACATGGATGGAAGTAGAGTGTATTATGCTAAGTGAAATAAGACAAAGACAAATATCATATGGTTTCTCTCATATGTGGAATTTACAAAACAAAACAGATGAACATAGGGTAAGGGAAGGAAAAATAAGAAAAAAAAACAGAGAGGGAGACAAACCATAAGAAACTCTTAAATACATAGAACAAACCGAGAGTTGCTGGTGGGGTGTTGGCGGTGGATGGGCTAAATGGGGGATGGGCATTAAGGAGGGCATTGTTGGGATGACCACTGGGTGTTATACATAAATAATGAATCACTAAATTTCTATTCCTGAAATCACTATAACACTATATGTTAACTAACTTAGATTTAAAAAATAAAAAGAATGGCTAGTATCAAAAACACAAGAAACAGATGGTAAGGATGTGAAGAAAAAGAAACCTTTGTGCATTATTAGTGGGAATGCAGCCACAGTGGAAAACAATATGAACACTCCTCAAAAAATTAAAAATTGAATTACCACATGATCTAATAATTGCACTACAGGGTATTTACCCAAAGAATATGAAAACACTAATTCAAAGGGATATATGCACCCCTGTGTTTACTGCAACATTATTTACAATAGCCAAGATATGGAAGCAACCCAAATGTCCATCAATAGTTTAATGGATAAAGAATATGTGCTTTATGTGTATACACACACACACACACACACACACACACACACACACATACACACACAATGTATATTATGTATATACACATATATACAATGGAATATTACTCAGCCATAAGAATAATTTAAATTATTTTTAAATTTAAATTTAATTTAATTTAATTTTAAGTTAAATTTAATCTATAATTAAAATTTATGAATTTAAATTCATAAAAATTTGCAACAACATGGATGGAGCTCCAAAGTATAATGCTAAGTGAAATAAGTCATTCAGAGAAAGACAAATACCATGAATTCACTCATATGTGGAATTTAAGAAGCAAAACAAAGAAAAAAAGAGATACAAACCAAAAGGCAGACTCTTAACTATAGAGAACAAACTGATGGTTACCAAAGGGGCAGCAGGTAGGAGGATGGATGAAATAGGTGATGGGGATTAAAAGAACACTTATGATGAGCACTGAGTAATGTACAGAATTGTTGAATCAGTATACTGTACACCTGAAACTAATACAACACTGTAAACTATATTGGAATTAAAATCAACAGCTTAATAAAGTTTTTAAAAAATTGATATTTGTTTTAAATATTACCATCTTGAATCTAAGAATAATGTAAATGTACCATGAGATTGTGAGATCCTGTACTTGACTCTTTTCCTAAGAAACACTTAGCATAGCTTAAAGTCAGAAAAAAAAATGTCTTTATCCATTTTTTGTTGAACCCAAACCAGAAGGGCCAATGCACAGATAAGAAGATTAAATTATTAAAACTGTTTCACATTGGATGAGGAGATTAAATCTAAAAAGACAATAAAAGCATTAATTTTAGAAATGATTAAAGATAGTGGTTAGAATGGAAGATTGTGCCATGCTCATGCGGAAAACTTGAAATATTTTAATTAATGATTAATTAAGAACAAATAACACGATTTACTTGCTAAATTCAAATTTCTGATAAAATTTTATACCATGTGAAAAGAACAGAGTATTTGGATCTAGGGAGGGAGATCATATTTTAAAATGTGCCCTACTGACCGTACATAGAAACACCATGAAGACAGGGACACTTTCCTCTCCTTATATGCTTCAATCAATACCTAGAATAATTCCTGATACAAAATAGACACTAAACAGATATTTGTTGAATGAATAAATCAGGAGCAGCAAAAGTACTGTTTTCTCAATTGGATAGCACATTTGAAGAGAGAATTTCACCAATTAAACTATGGCAGGATTATGAAAACTACAGAAACCACATAGCACAAGAAATGTTTACAGGATGACAAAGTCTCCAATTTCCATCTAGAAAAGTAAAGAGGGATGGACACATGGCAGCTGTCTGTCTTCCAAAGATCTGAAAAAGTGCCCCATGCAACCAAGACCACACAATTCTATACATCACCACAGGGCAGAATTCTGACAAGTGTTTTGTGTTTGTAAAGACATTGTGGTTCATTACGAATATAAGTTACACTTTTCTAAAACTTATGGTTGTCTAAAATTATAAATATTAAACTGTTCATCTCTGGCAGTACTCAAACATCAATTCTAAGAAATGGTAGTTAAGGAATCCTTGAATGGTGTGGAAGTTTGAGTGAGAATTAAAACCCTTTTCACTCTACCTATTGAAAAGCATTGCACTCTGTGTTTTTATCTCAGTTGAAATAATGCTATCAGAAATGGGCTTTAAGGCAATATATTTACATTTCCAACACTGTCCCTCCCAGCAAAACCATCATAATAGCTCTCTAACCCTTTGGTAATAATGAAATTGATGTCATGAGAAGAGACCTCTCCATCTCCCATAAAATATCATGCGCCAGTGACTGTATGCATTAGCACACACACACGTACACACAAACACACACACACATGGAGCACTAGGTGCTTTTTATTGAGTGGTATTTACAACTTGGCTTAAATTAGTTTTAGAGACCAAATCATGCGCTAGCTCTGATATTAGAACCTTTTCATTAATCAGAGAATTTAGAGTTATATGTTAGCTTCATCATCTGAATAAGAAAAAAATCTAATAAATCAATTCCACTCTAGGTTAAGTCCATCATTTTGAGTAACAGCGACTACAGAAAATTATGGGTTTATGTCTTGTCTGGGAACCTCATAAGTCACAAGTACAATACACTTAAGGTACTTTGAGGCCTCTCAAGTAAGACGTATGAAGCTATTACTCATCACAATCTGTAAAGCAGCTATACTGTGGCTTTTAATGGTAATTTTGTAAATATTTCAAATTTTTATTTTTAAGGACATTCATTTAACTCAATGCTATGTGATATATAGATATATACAGACAAACACATGCAATACACATATCTTCCAGCTACATACTTACCCAAATTTACTCTGAAGGAGGCATTAGAGGAAATGACATTTATACAAAACTACAGAATAAAACATAGGAAAGGACACTAAGTTGCTGTCAGTTCAGTTTCTCCTCAGGTTATATTTTAGTAGTTTTTAATACCCCTATGAATTATTTTTATCCACAGGCCAATTTGTTTTAACTTTAATAGTGTTTGGTTTCTTTTCATCCTTTTTAAATCACCCAATTTAAATTTATGAAAATTTCTTGATGTAAACCATGAGTCTGGATGTCAAGAACATCAGGATTCTAGTGCTGGTTGCCACCCCGCAGCTCATGAAGGCTGTGACCTTGTGCAGAGCACACACCTCTCTGCTGCTCAGTCCCTCATCAATAAAACAAGGCCATTGGATGGGTGGATCACTAAGGCCTTTCCAGCACATTCTCCATCTGTGCCTGTTTAAACAAGAAATAATTTAGGATTTGACTGACAACCTAGGTCAACATTATGTACTAAGGACATGAGAAACATTTAAAAGCCTCTCCTGTGAAGTTGGATATCTCAGGCAGAGTTCCCTAGACACAGATTCTGAGTCAAGAATTCGTGCAAAAGTGATTTGTTAGAAAAACCAGTAAGTTAGTGAGGAAGTGAGATAATGAAGAGATGGGTGGAAATCCAGCAAGAGTGTAGAACAAAGCAAAGTCCCACAGTGTATAGTAACAATGGCTCAATTCTACACAGAAGCACTGAAAACAAAGGAGATTATGGTCTTAATCAGGGATAAAAGAGATGGAGTATTCATTCTTCCTCCCCCCCACCAAATTCACCAGACCTTGGTTAAGGGCTTGGACCCCAGATGACTATTAATCCCCATATTAAGGTCCTGAGGATCTCACCTGGACTAACAGCAACCTTGGCAAATGGATACAGAGGTTGACTGCTGGAAATGAAAACACTCAAGCAACTGAGATGCACTCAAAGAACAAAGAAATCTAAAAAACAAGAGTGGAGGATGCAAAGGTCAGCAGGGTCATCTTCCACCCCTACCCTTCCAATAAGCAAGTAATGAAAGCATGTTAGGTTCTTTTTCCCCAAAGCATCCCATTATCACTTTTTCAGTAAAGGTATCTGAGCACCTGTAGATGTCTGACAGATTATACAGGATGAACAAAACAGATATGGTCTCAGACTCATGGACCTTACAGTAAAATGGAGGAGACAGATTATAATTATCAATTATGATAATTCTATGAGGTGCTGTAATGAAGCCCAGTGTGAGACTAACAGGAGGGGTTCTTTATAAAATAAGAAATCAAGAAAGGCTCATATGAGACTGACATTTAACCTGAGACCTAAAAGATGGGCACAAAGAACCAGATAAAGAACGGGGGTTTGGGAGGAGAGTATTCAGACAGAAAAGACAATGATGCTGGAAGGACCTTGACAGAATCAAAGAACTGAAATAAATCCAGAGTAGCTGAAGAGTTGTAAGCAAGGTGGAGAAGAATGAGTTTCAGGAGGCAGATGGGGGTAAAGCATCTTATACTATCTGATGGTTTTTAAATTTTATTCTTAGTGTAATGGGAAACCATTTTTAAACAGGGTATATATATGATTAAATGGGAAACCATTTTAATCAGGAGACAGACATTTTAAAAATAACACTCTGAGTGCTGGGTAGGTTATGGATTAGAAAGATGTAAGAATAAGAGTGGATAAACTCCTTAGAGGGCTGTTAAGGTATTCTCATGAAAGAAGATGATAGGTAGAACCTGAATGGTAATAGTAAATATGGAAAGGATTTGCTTCTCATGAACCCAAATCTATATCTCAAAATCTCCTTTTCAAGCCAACCAACTTAAAAAAGAATAATAAGAATACCTGATGATTAATATAAGACAGAGATGGCTAATTTTTTTTATGTTCAAGACATGATCTTAGCATTTTCACAGTTGGAGCTACAAGAAAGAAGCAGCAGACATAAGAGTTGTTCATAGCTATCCAAGGAGAAAAGCCTTAGGCCAATGCACACTTAATCCTATAGAGGAAAGAAGAAAAGAGCTTATCTAAAAGAGAAGAAAATTTCCCCAGGCAGAAAAAAAAAAAAAAAAGCTGTGGACTATTTTAGTAATATAAAATAAATTAAAAAGGTAGAGAAGATAGAATAGCCACCTTCATGGTGTGACCCTTTAACATGAATTCCTACTAGGAAATCAAATCAGATTATCCACTCTCTCTCTCTTATATCATATGCATGTGTGTGGGAAGGTGAAAGGTGATGGTTAAAAAAGGATACCTTAGTTAAAGAATTGAGTGAATTTTATCCTCTAGACTGGATAAAAAATAACAAATACAAACATGGGGTTTTGCCAATGAAGGACAAAGAATGAGCCCCTTAACTATACTGGGAAGATCAAAGAAGACTTAATAGAAGTAAGAGAATCATGTGCTAATCCTGGAAGTTAGAGAGAACATGACTCCTTACAGGAAATTGAAATAGAATAATAAAACTTAAATATAGGATGTGAAAAAAGGCATGCACAAGGGACAGGAATGATGAAAATTTGAGGCAAAAGGAACCTTATATGGCATTCTGAAAAGGCTGACATTGACTAGACAGTCTGGTGACCCACTGAAGAATGGTTAGCACTAGAACAACATGGTATCTTAGAAAAATGCTGGTCAGAATGTTGAAACTGGATTGACAAGGAAAACCACTTAGAACACTATTATAGTAATTTGGGTAAGACAAGACAAATCTTAAAGAAAAATAGCAGTGAACATGGAAGAAAGAGGATGGAAGTTAAAGAATTTTGGGCAAGTGAAATCACTGTTCCTTGATGATTTACTATCACATCAAAAGTGAGGGGAAGAAGTAGACAGAAATCAAGAGGTGAAAACCAAGGTCTGATTCTAACACCTGGGAGAAGGGAGGCATTTTTGAGGGAGAGAAAGAAAAAAAAAGAATAAGAATAATAAATAAACTAAAATTTGAGAATAGGAAGATCTGTGAAGGGCATGACAGTGAATTTGTTTTGGAAATGATCTGTGGGCTATCTAGATAAAGAAGAAAAGTTCCAATTTTGGGAAGTGTAGGTTTGAAGCCTATCCAGACATCCCTC
The DNA here is from genome assembly GCF_018350175.1 of Felis catus. Classification (NCBI taxonomy): domain Eukaryota; kingdom Metazoa; phylum Chordata; class Mammalia; order Carnivora; family Felidae; genus Felis; species Felis catus. Next base: position 75,914,128 of record NC_058370.1, read on the forward strand.
TTGCCACTTCACAACATTAGAGGTCATATTATCCTCAGGCATGGCTGGACCAACCAAGGAACACATGGGCCTAGGCTCAAGGGATAGGAATACTTGCTTATCATTCAAGGAACCTGTATGATAAGTAGTTAACCAGCACTACTCTAGAGATATAATGACCAAATGTACCTAATGAAATCTCTAACATGAAGAATAAAGATATTTTTTACATTCCAGGTCTCTTGAGATGGAAAAGACCAGACGAAGTGGCACCAGAACATCTGCTAGCATGATCTCATGGACCTCCAAACAATAGCATCTACCTTCTCAGGAGACCCCTGCCACTTGTAGCTCTGATGCAGTAGGAAGTTACTTAGATCACATGGCTAAGAGTTATCAGCAGAATAGAGAAGGGAAAGGGACACAAACAGAGAAGTATGTATTTTGTTTTGTAGAACCAACAGTTCCCACCAAGGAAACACCAGGCCAGGTGTTTCACCAGATAGCCCTTGCTAGATATTTGCCCGATAGCCTCTTACATGGGCAAGTTTGAGCCAGAATGAAGCTGAAGACCTACACAGAAGCCCCACTAAATTGTTCTGAAGTTACCTTCAGCTCATTAAAATGCTAAGATCTCCTCCTATGGGCAGGATTTTCCACCATTTTTGAACATATGATGTATGCACTAGCTAGTTAGCATGTTAGGCCTATGAAATTGAACCAAAATGTCTAATAGAATATGTACGAGTTCTTTAATGTATATATAAACTCTCTGGCCCTACCCCCTAATACAATCAATAAAAGCTTCCTGTACTAATTCCACAGAAAGATAGTACTTTGAGAGCTATCTCCCTGTCTCCTTACTTGTAACAAGTAATAAAGAGTTCTCTTTTTTCAACTTTCCTTGGTTTATGTTCAATTTAATGCACCCCAAGCGGCGAACCCCCTCGAGTGTGGTTACAAGATCTTTGCAAGATACATTGAGACTTGCATATAATAGTTTAAACCATTACATTAAATTAGATCACTCAGGAAATATCTGAAAAAAGAATTATTATAAACTAACCACAAGGAACATCAAAATGAAACATAAATAGAGAAAGAATAGGCCATTTACCAAAAGAACAATCTTCCATGAAGTAGGAGAGCCAGGCAAGGCAAGTGTTAGGCAATCAGTGGAGAAAAGATGATTGGGAGAGAGTGGTCCACATGCTACAATGATGTCAAATTCATATGGATGGAGGACTAATCATTTACTGGTTAAGCATTTGGTAGAGACCAGCATGAGCAGAACTCAGACTTCAGGAGGAGGAAAGGCGAATAGGAAGTGCAGAAGCAGAAAACACAAGGGAAAATAACATTTTAAAGAAAGTAGAAACTGGACTCTGAAGTAAAAGAGGAAGATAGAATGGTAGCTAGACTCTCACTTTTTTGAGCATAGGTTTTATGTTTATGTTGTTCACCAATGTAGCTTAGTAGAAACTATTGGTAAATGACTGACAAAAACTGCAGGTGTTCTGCAGTATGTATCCAATAAATGAAATAGCTAAATGGATGTTTGGAAGGATGGATTTTTAGTTTTGACCTTTTTTTGTAGTTTGTATTTGTTTGCTAAAGTGGGAAAAACCTGAGCATATATTCATTCTAAAGGGGAAAAGGGAAAGGTTGGAGATACAAGAAAAAATCAGGAATTGTTGAATGAGACGCTGACGTAGTCCGGAGGGGAGGCGATCCAAAGCACAGGGAAAGGATCTGCCTTGACAAGAAGAGGAATCCTTCTTCCTCTACATAACAAAGAGGCAGGAAAATGGTACAGGTTTGTGAGAATTCATGTTTTGAAAGAGTGTAAAGGTGTTACCCATTTGACCAAAATTAATCAGGTGCTTCCTGATAGCCAGCCACTATGAGAGGTGCTAGGAATATAATGGCAAGTAAAAAAAAAAAAAAAAAAAGGTAACGCTCCTCTCAAGTTGCCTAGGATTTGCGGGAGGTGAGATGACTACTAATTAAATAACCACTTTTACATGATCATACAATAGTAACAAAAGTACATTTTTCTGAAAGAGTGCTTAAATACTTAGTCTTCCCTGAGATCAGGGAAGACTTCCCAGCGGAAGATACAACTGAGATAATAATTGAAGAGTAAATAGAATTAACCAGGAAGTCATGATGGGAAGGATGTTCTAGACATGGCAGTGGTCTTTGTGACAGTATGGTGCTTTAAAAATGTTGAGAGTTTTTGAACTGTGAATTCTGGACACTTTGCAACCTTGCTTTAGCAGGTGGGTAGGTGGATACTTGGGTTGCCCAACCTGTGACAGCAGGAGCGGTCATCCTAAAATTCTGTCCTCACCTCTGCACCTCTATCTGCCATATCACACAAGTAGATTTAGGCAGGGGTAGGCAACAAGGTAAGTTTTAGGAGAAATTAACTAGAGGACTCACAAGGATTAATTTCCAATGTCACAACCTTCTGGAAGTATGAACTACTGTACTTCTTAGTCACGTAAGATTTATACACATTAATATTGAGGGATGTCTTCAGTTATAGCTTCCAAGTCACAAACTACTCAAGCTATATTTATGAGAGTATTAAATAAGTAACAAATTCAAATACTAATGCAAATTAATGTACTATTTCACAACAAATTCTATTTCCCTGGATTTCCCTGTTGATAAAAACAGACATCACTAAACATAAAGTGATAAAGCCACTAGAGATTTGAAGGATTGTTTTAATTAGATCTCCTTTATCAGCAAATATTTTCATGAGTCTCCACTCCTGATATACATTCTGAAATATACATATAAGCAAGTGTGTCTTTATTCTTCACGTATGTGATTTTGATCAATAAAGACACATTTTCTGCAGCAGAAATTCAAATCCTGAATCTGGCCTACGAAATAGCTCATCAAGGGAATTCAATTGTTGATTTATGGTAGCCATTGCAAGAGAGGAGAGCATATTGCTAATAAACAGCAATTAGCCATATGTTTTAGGCCAAGTGGAGACTATTACTCACTCTTGAGAGTTTTTGAACTTTGAATTATCTGCAACTTATTCACTCCCCTTGGCAGATTATTATTTTCAAAAAACATTTGTCATAATGTTCATATACATGAACTCTTCTCCTCTTGTAGAAGGAAGTTTTAGTCAATCAAACATTCATATTGATCTAAATATCTTTCCACTTATTACCGAGCCCAAATATGATTCTAAATCAGGAAGTTTGGAAAGGACAATGAGATTCTGTAAACATTTTCCAATGGAGATGAACTAACAAAACTCAAGCTTGTATCGAATTCAGGGAGCCAGGCCTAAATCTGAGCTAGAAATATTTTAAGCCTACAGCAATAAACTTTCCCAAAGGGAGTTCTTTGGAGACTATATTTGTGTCATATTCATTTTCTCAAAGTATTTTTAATTTTATAAACTTCAATTAAACTAAATCTATATGATTTACACATAAACACATAAATATTTTGCAATCTAAGCATGTGCTAAAACTTAGATCAGGCTGCCAAATAAATCATCAGTCTTACAGTTAAAGAAAGCCAGTTAAAAGGCTTAACAATAAAAATTAGGGTTGCCTTGAAATGGAATAATCAGCTTCAAAAAGTTATGAGTTTCCTGTCACTGAAAGCATTCAACTTAAGGCCAGATATCCATTAATCAGAAATGTTGTGGGGGTGCCTGGGTGGCTCAGTGGGTTAAGCGTCTGACTTCAGCTCAGGTCATGATCTCACGGTTAATGGATTTGAGCCCCACGTTGTGCTCTGTGCTGACAGCTCAGAGCCTGGAGCCTGCTTCAGATTCTGTGTCTCCTTCCGCACTCTGTCTCTATCTCTTGAAAATAAATAAATGTTTAAAAAATTAAAAAAAATAAACGTTGTGAGGAGTATCATACATTGTTTAAAGTATGCTCTCTATAGCTACTTTCAAATATTCACCAGCTATAATTCCAGAAAAGTGGTGGTGAAAAATATTACCTAATGGAGTTACTCAAAATTGTTTCTATTTTTTGTTTTAATTTTTAATGTTTATTCCAAGCTTATTGGAGTTGAAGTCTTTGATCCATGGGTACAAGAAAGGATTTTGTGACTTTTGTGCACTTTTCTTTACCCATAAACTTTTTAATTCTCATCTCCTGGTTGTATTTCCTAGAGTGCTGCTCTAGTTTCTCAATACACTGGGTAATGACCATTTATCATGGTATATCCTATACCTTTATTTTCTCTGAATAGAACAAAGTAATCAATTTTAAAGAAATAGCTGCCTCTCCCCAACTCATGGTCTCCAATTATAGGTTTCCTGGGAAATGCCAGGATTGCTTATGGCCCATTGTTAATGATCTGAGGCCGCCTATTCTGCTAAATGTTAACTGTGGTATGGAAATGTGATGGTGTCTGCATTAGAGTTCACTAATCAAAATAATTATACCCACTCTGCACATTTCACATGCCTTCACTTAAATAGGATCAAGTATCATTTAATATGAACCCTTTATATACAGCCGGATTCTCAAGAGGCTCCCTCTCCTTCAAACTGGATGAGCTCAGAGTCTTTTGCAGAAAGGAAATGTATATAGGTGTGAAGGCTCCTATTCTGTAATGATGGTGTATATGTTACCACTACCAAATTCCTCGGCATCCTGTGATGCCAGAGTGACATAGAGACAGCAGAGGTCAGTATGCTTGCCTGATTTGGGGGAACTATACTGGAAAAAAATAATTAATCAGTTAACTCATCACCATACACCAACACCCACACTCTTAATTCAATCACTAGTATAGCCTTTATCCCAAAAGAGGAGAAGGGCATCATGAGAAAATATTGGAGGAACAAGTTTTATCCATAATTTAGAGGTATTTTTTGAGGCCTTTACTCAGTGATATTTTCTTCTCCTTTGTTCTACACCTTGTGATGCAGACTACATGCTAATGAACACTGGAAGCTCCCTTTACCCTAGTACTAAGGTTATAACTTTGGTCTATATTGTGTCTACCTCATCAACGGGTATCCATCATTCCACAAATTGGACAAATTTCAAATAACATAAGTACTACATAACAAATAGGGGAATAGAAAAGAATCTTTGCTCTTGCCTGCCAATTTCACCAGGCTCACAAAAGAAGGGTATAGATGCAGCGAAGAACAGAAAGAATGCCAGGTATCACTGGATGGTACTATTCAAGATTTTTCAAACTCAGGATATTCAAAATCTGAAAAACACTGTATAGGAGACATGAAAAGGGGAATGTGGGCAGAGATGGGCTTCCTCCACTGTAAAATTAGAAAAGCCTAATTAGGATCTGCTTTTTAAACATCAATGTGATAAAGGTAAGCCACTGTTTACAATAAATAGCATGTGGCTTAAGCAGCTCACCGCTTCAAAGAACATCTGAGAATTCCTATTACATGAGTATGTGTTAGTCCAGGTCCTCTGAGAAGCAGATACCAAATTGGGGTTAAATGTTCAAGGATTTCATGGGGTGGGGGAATACCTGTGTGATAGAAAATGGGACAGGAGCTGGAGAGGCTGCATCAGTCACCAGACTGCTGTGTTAGTCTGACCTCAGCCAAGGAGAAAGGGTGGGAGGGTTGGGGGAAAGCACCTCAGCAAGCTGTAGAGTCTAAGGAGGGGTCAGTAGGGCTCTTGGGGAGTCTTGGAGCCAAAGTCACTGTCTTCCAGGAATGTGCCTGCCTTATTGTCCTTGTCATGTTCAGTTATTGTGGAAGCAGCTACACGAGAAGTGAGGGATTTCTAAGCACAGAAGCTGAGGTCTTCCAAATATTCCTTCTGAAGTTTTGCCACAGAATAAGATTTTTCTGTGTCATTAAAATGGGTCAAAGCCAAAAAGCTTCTGAGAACTTCTCTTCCTTAATACAGTCAGCGTAGAAGCCGGCAAGAAATCTGCATAATCGCTAACAGTTTTTTCGATCTCCTTCTATTGCTGTCCTGTCTCTGAAACTGGATTCACCTGAAGACATTTTGAAAGTCACTTTATTTTAGTTTTCACTTTTTTTTTTTCACTTACTTACTCCTCAACAGTTTGCAATACTTTTTTTCTATGAAGACTCTTCACTTAAAAGTTCTCATCAACCATCTCATTACCAAATGCAATGTTTTGCTTTGTTTTGTTTTAAACATGGACACACTGTAGTGGATTTTTCCTTGAAGCATCTGAGTTTGGACACTCCCCTTGAAGTACTCCTCCCTCGACTTTTGGAATTCATCCTCTGGGTCTCTAATTACGCCTTCTAGGCCTTTTTTTATTAGATCTTTTCACTTGTCCCAACATTGAATTTATACTTTCACCAAGTTGTTGTCCTTAGACTGCTTATCTCTAAATACTTTTCCACTTAGAGTGCTAATTATTTCAGACATTTCCAACTCCTAAACATACCTGTCTAAATCAGAAATATTTTTGTACCTGAAAAATTATAAAATGAATATACTATTTAGGTAAGTTAATTGTATATGAAAAAAATTTGGAAAAGTACAAAATGTATCATATATCACATACCATATTATTATGTTATTGCCAATCTTTTAATATTTTAAATTATTCTCTGTGAACATAGTTCTATGTAAATGTTTACATATCTACATAGATATATCCTATTGGGTAAAAGCCTAAAAAAAGGATTGTTGGATCATATTTAATAAACACTTTTGCTAAAATGTTCTATTAAAAGGATTTCACTAGTACCTTCCAGAAATAATGTATAGAAGTGTTCATTTTTCAATATAATTGTGTAGTAAATATCCTTTTATATAAATTTTTGCATATATTCAGGCATATTTACATTTTGTAAATTCCCATAGCTGAATCAGTAAACTGGAATTTTGTTTCCACTACATAGAAAGTTCACATCATTAGGGAAATGCAAATCAAAACCACAATGAAATATGATCTCACACTTGTTAGAATGGCTATTATCTAAAAGACAAGAATTAACAAGTGTTGGCGATGATGTGGAAAAAAAGGGAACTCTAGTGCACTGTTAGTAGAAATGTAAATTGATATGGAAACTATGGAAAACAATATGGAGGTTTCTAAAAAATTTAAAGATAGGACTACCGTATGATCCAGCAATTCCACCTCTAAGCAATTCCACCTTCACTTATTTGAAGAAAATGAAATCACTAACTTAAAAAGATATCTGCATGTTCATGTTCACATTATTTTTAATAATCAAGACATGAAAACAATCTAAGTTAACATCAAGGGAATATATCTCACATGTGTATCACACACACACACACACACACACACACACACACACACACAATGGAATATTATTCAGCCATTAAAAAGGAAATCCTGTTATTTGTGACAACATGATGATCCTTGAGGATATTGTGCTACATGAAATAAGTCAGACTTAGAAAGAGAAATACTGTATGATCTCACTAACACATGGAATCTAAAAAAATTGAACTCATAGATACAGAAAACAGACTGGTTGCCAGAGGTACGGGATGGGGGTAGGGGGTATAGGTGAAGATGATCAAAAGGTATAAACTTCCAGTTATGAGATAAGTAAGCCCTGGGGTGTAATGTGCAGCATGATGACTATACTCAACAAGACTGTACTGTATACTTGAAAGTTGCTAAGAGAGTAGATCTTAGAAATTATCATCAAAAGAAAAAAAATGTGTAACTATATATGGTGATGGATGTTAACTTATTGTGATAATCATTTTGAAACAATATATAAACATTATATATGTATATATATATATATATATATATATATACATATATCAAATCATTATGTCATACACCTAAAACGAACGCAATATATATATTCCAATTATAACTCAATTAAAAAAAAGAAAATTCACAAGGTTTTAAGAGAACTGTTACTTCTCTTTTAAGAGAACAATTGACAGAGGATCCATTTCTACAAAGCAGAACTAGGCTCAAACAAAGAAACACTCCAAAACCAGAGGGGAATCTGGAATATTTGCTAAATGAGATTTCAGACTTTCTATAAACCAGGGACTACTGTGTGTTTCTCATACTTTTCCTTTTCATAAAGAAAAACTTACCTTGTTTCTTCATTGTATATTAGGTGTTTCAGGGGCATATCATTTGTCTTTTGGGTTATAGGTCCTCAGCCAAGAGGGGCCACTCCAGATCAATACAGATCACAAAATCACAGACTCTGAATTTCATGCTGTGACTGGATGTTCCTTTCACTAGTCATGGGAAGGGGAAAGCATATGTTATACTTGAGTGGGATGTGAATAATTATGTCCTCCATGACGATAGAGCATGCCAAATTGATTGTATTAATACGTCTGCTTCTTTTCTCCTCTCTGTATGCACGCATTTGCCAAGTAATTTTGTTGTTCCTCTAACCAAAGACATAGAGTCAATTTCCCCACCCTTTGAACATGGATTGGCTTTGAGCCTTGTTTTGACTGCTGGGATGTGGCAGAGTTACCATGTGATTGACCAAAAGAACTTCCCAGCCTAAATCACTGATTCAAAGACACAGCAGCTAAAGGATTGTTATTTTATGCCACTGAGGTTTTGTGATTAAATATTACATAGTATTATTGTGTCAACATATGCCCTGTTCTACCTTTTCTCCCCCCTTAGTACCTATCACCTTGTAACCTACACAATTGGTTATCACTGTATTTCATGTACTTAGTCTGAGCAAGGCATCTAATAAAAGCTCTATATTTTTGATGAATTTAATTTCTTTTAATTAACTGAATTGAAATAGAATATTTTCAGATAGATTGTTCTATTTTAGATGCTCATGCAAGCATTGAATAGTGGGTTTATTGCTCATCCTGATCTTCTCATAAGTCAAAGAATTCTGTAGAAGAGGTAACAGAAGAAACAGGCATTAGGCATTACATCATCAGGATTTAATTCATAAGGATCATCTCATGCAGTGATTATCTCCTTGGCATTAGACAGGTCTCTTTATTTTTAACAGATCTGGTTTCAAATGCCTCAACTTCGAAGGTCTCCCCTAGATAGTTCAGCTTGATGGAATTTCTCAAATCCTTCTGTGTCCACAATAACAGCCTCCAGCTCACGCTGCCAGACTCTCAGTTCCCTCCCCCTAAGATCTCTGTCTAATTTGCAACCTATAATTACCTTAATTATTTAATGAATGAGACATTTTTTATATTGATTCACTCTTAAATAATCTATAAGTAATTAAAATCAATACCAACATACATTTGTTTGGATGGTAACCTTTCCTTCTTTTCTCTATGACTCACATAAAACATCACCATTGCCTGTGCTTGTTTTGTTTTCAACAGCCTAGGAGACACTGTATATTACATAAAATAGCAGAAAAATAAGCAAGATAAGAGCAATGGCATCTATTTTCCACACTCCATTAATATCCTAGTCATAATTCACACATGTTATTAGGAATTGAACCCAAGTTAATTAACAAAAATATTCCTAAGTTACACTGCTGTCTGTTGCATCTGCAATTGATTGTTATCTACAAATAAACACACACAAAGCAAGGACAAATCACAATAAATTTAAGTAGACAGGTACAAGCAAATTGGACTATGAAAGGAGCATGTCTCTTTGCTTAAGTGTCTTCCACAAATCCCAGAGAGATGTGCTTGGATTTAATATAATTGGATTTGCTGTTTCCTTACAGTTTAATGCGTGAATAACTGCAATTACATATGACTCTACTATTCCAGCTAAACAAATTTATTTATTAAGCTATTAAATAGAATCTATACATCATAAGAATTGGAAATCATTTGGCAATGTTAGTTTTATATTTGGCTAAGTAATTCTTTTTTTTAAGTAATTATTTTCTGATCATTACTTTCAAACGGTACTGGTGAAGTGAGATTGGAAATGTTGACACAATTTAAACTTTGAAATGGATGACCCCGAAATGGTCCCTTGTCAGCTCTTTTTGGTTTTTGCTTTTTTTTTTTTTTTTTTTTTTTTTTTTTTTTGCTTTTTTATTATAGTTTTTCTAAGCTTCAGCAGTGCTATGGACTGTGTCCCTTCAAAATTCATAAGTTGGGGCACCTGGGTGGTTTAGTCAGTTAAGTGTCCCACTTCAGCTCAGGTCATGATCTCACAGTCCATGAGTTCGAGTCCCACATTGGGCTCTGTGCTGACAGCTCAGAGCCTGGAGCTGCTTCAGATTCTGTGTCCTCCTCTCTCTCTGCCCCTCCCCTGCTCACACACATTCTTTCTCTCTCCCTCAAAAATAAACATGAAAAAATTTTTAAATAATTCATATGTTGGAGTCCTAAACCCCAGTACCCCATAAAGTGACTGTACATAGAAAAAGGTTTCTTAAAGAGGTAACTGAGTTAAATTAAGTTATATGGGGAGCCCTAAACAAATATGACTGATGTCCTTGTAAGAAGAGATTAGGACATGGATACACACACACACACAAGACCGTGTAAACACCTAGCGAAAAGATAGCCATATACAAGCCAAAGAGAGAGGCCTCAGAAGAAAAATCAACCCTGCTGACACCTTCATCTCAGATTTCTCACTTTCAGAATTGTGAGAAAGTAGATGTCTGTAGTTTACGCCACCTAGTCTGTGGTACTTTGTTATGGCCATTCTAGGAAACCAACAGAAGTAACTTCAAAATTTGAATCTTAAATCTTAAACTTCCAGTGTTCAGGAAAGTAGATTTGGTTCATATTTAGATAATCGGTAGCACAAGCACATCATGCTTTTGTTTTGAGGAAAAACTACCTGAAAACATATCACTGACAAGGATTCATGGGATATGGCAGAAATTCTTGGTTCCTTATCTGTAATTATCCATTCTTACTTATTTACTTATGGAATTCCAATTGCTTTCAGGGCAGTAGTGTGACTCTACTGTAACTAGGGATGGACATGTGATCCAGTTCTGACAAATAAGATCAAAGAATATATTGAGTAGGTAGACTTTACAGGAGGTCTACTTTTTCCTAGCATAAAGAGAATAGGCTCAGCTGACAGACATATTTTGCTCTTTACTCTTCTCCCTTTCATGCTGCCTAGAATATGAACACAATACAGGGAGGCAGAGAAGCCATTTTGAAACCATCAAAAAATAAATACCAGATGAAAAAGATAATGGGGTAGGAATTTAAAGGATCTTGGACCTTCCCTGAGCAGCTGCACCAATTCTAAACTAATTGCGTCCAGATTTCTCATAATGTGAAAAAAAGAATCCCTATTTCGTTGTACTATTGTCTTTAGGTTTCTGTCTTATGTAGTCAAACATAATTCAATCTCGTAAAAATGGTCTGACTAGACAAGACACCACTATAATGGATCTTAAAGCACAAATTCTGACTAGCTATTTTGGTTATTAAGTCATTAAGCTACTGGTGTTTAGTACTGAACTGAATCTTTATAAAAAATGGTTGGCTTAATTCTGAGAAATGCTATACAACACAGCAACTATGGATGCAATTCTTTTTAATTCTTTCCTAATGTTGTTCACAGGGGGAATAAATGCAACAAATATACTCAATGAATAGCTAAAAATGAGTATAAAAGTGCATTGTAAGGACATGGCCTGGCAACAGCATCTTTATTAATGGAAAATCATGATAGCATATATTAGGGCATCAATGCCATTTTATTCAAAATTATGGTCAATACAATACAACCCAATTGAGATATCACATTTTATATTTTTGAATATTATATACATTTGTTAATGAAAAATTTAATTTCCAACAAAGTGCAATTAAGTTTCCATTCAGTTCTCATTCAGTATTGTTGAATATTGAATATGTGTGTGTATTTACGTAAGAAGGTAAACCATATGCGGCTCAATGTATGTATAACACTAATATTTAAAGGGAGGGAGAAAATGCATTGGAGGGAAAGAAACAGAACAATATACTTCTTTGGATGTAACAGATTTCATATATTTTACTTTAATCTATGTAAATATTTTAATAATTATAATACACAATTAAAACTTAAAGATGCAATTGATATATATGAAGCAAAATAAATCACATACACCCAACTTTGTACAAATTTAATAATACTAAAAAAAAAAAAGAAATATTTCAGGTGACTATGAAACCAAGGACCTTAACTGAATACCCCTACTGTGATATTTATGAAGGACAAAAATAAAGGAAAATTAAGATCTGAAATTGTTTTTACTAATTACCATGTTGATAATTATGTTGATATTATTATCCTGAGTCTGTTGTGTGTGTATTGTAGAATAAAACAAATGAATAATTACTTTAGTAATGTTTAAATAAAATGAGAAAAAGATAATATCAAAGAGGTTAACTAAAAGCCTTATAGTCTTGAATTTGATTAATTATTGAATTATTTGAATTAATTATTAAGTTAATTATGAGTATACACTTATAATTTCTATTTGTAAATATATAAATATATATAATATAAATACATATTTCTTATCTTTAAAAACCAAAAAAGTTCTGGAAACAAAAAGTAACACAACGGAAAGAACAACAACAAAATCCTAGTGTTCAAATTATAGTTTTTCAATACTATATCCCACAACAAGGAACAAAGACCTTCTGTACAGTTAGATCTTGCTGGCACCAGAAATTTGTAAGATGAACCTGCAGAATTTTGTCATAGACAGTAAGAAAGTTAACAGTCATAGTCAGTAAGAAAGTTAACAAGGAAAATTAGTGTTATGTCAAAAGGATAAAAGAGACAAGATGAAGAAGCTTCTACTAGACAAAGATTAAATAATTTAAGCACAAACAAAATCAATAACTGCAATATTGTGAAATACAGGAAATATGCTTAATTTTTTTTTATTTAAAAGAATTTTTTTAATGTATATTTTTTGAAGGAAGAAAAGAGTGTGAGCAGGGAAGGGGCACAGAGGGAAGGAGACACAGAATCCGAAGCAGGCTGCAGGCTCTGAGCTGTCAGCACAGGGCCGGATGCGAGGCTCGAACGCATGAACCGTGAGATCATGACCCGAGCTGAAGTCGGACGCTTAACCGACTGAGACACCAGGCACCCGTCAAATATGTTTAAATTAAAAAAAAAAAAATAGTCATCCTCTTTTGAAGACTTGAAGAAAACAAATTATTTTTTTAAAAAATTGGTAAATAAAGGAAATATGTCAAACATATCTTTCCTATATAACCTGTACTTTTCAATAGCCAAAGAGTTTCCAAGGGATGGATTCACCTTCAAGAATTACTTTATCTAATAAATTAAGAAAAATTACAGGAGAAAGTCACCGTTTTGTAACTGCTAATGAAATACTGGATCTGCACAACAAAAATTAAAAGAAATTATTAACATCAAGTGGCAGCCATGAGGTATACAGTAGTCCCCCCCCCCTTATCCACAGAGGATATGTTCCAATGGGTGCCTGAAACTGTGGATAGTATCAAACCCTACATATACTATGTTTTTTCCTACGCATACATACCAATGATAAAGCTTAATTTATAAACTAAGCACATAATAATAGATAATAATAACTAATAATAGAACAATTAGAACAATATACTATAGTAAAAGTTACGTAGATGTGGTCTCTCTCTCAAAATATCTTACTGTGCCATACCCTTCTTTTGGTAACGTGAGATGGTAAAATGCTCAAGTGATTAGATGAAGTGAGGTGAAAGATGTAGGCATCGTGATACAGTATTTGGGCTACAGTTGGTCTTCCAATGATATGTCAGAGGGAGAATCATCTGCCTCCAGACAGTGGCTGATCACAGGTAAATGAAACCACACAACGTGAAACCATGGCTAAAGGAAGGCTACTGTACTGCTCAGATCTGTCATCAGAAATGTACTTGACTTTCAGCTGCAGGGAAGAAGAATCGCTCAAAAGAGAGAAAGTAGGGAGAGGATGAATTTGCAGGTTAAAAGTGATATAAAAGCCAAATAAGTCAATATTAACAAGTGGATTTTATCTGGACACTGGTTCAAATAAAAATTATTAGACAAGGACAATTTCACTCTAATTAGAGACTTTATGATATTAAAGAATGATTGTTAAATGTTGTGGCAATGGTTTTGTGGTTATGCTTTGTAAAAGGACTCCTTATTTTATAGAGATACATACCAAAGTATTTACAGAAAAATTATAGTATTTCTTTAAAATAATTTGAGATTAAGATTAGGCATGGTTGCAAATGGGTAGGGTACAGATGAAACAAGATTGTCCATGAGGTTTTAGTTGTTCAATGTGTCTGATCATATTCTCTCTATTGGTTAAAAGACACAGGTTCAGATTACATTCTTCTCTCTATTGATTACAAGTCGCAAGTGCATTAAGAACGTGCAAAGATCACTGAGATAAACTCCAAGATCTAAAGTAGATCATGAATTGATGGAGAATAAATTCTGCCACATTCTTCTATAATCTGAGATAGATTATTTTTTTAAATGTTACAGCAAAAAGCTAAGGGAAAACGGAGGAGAAAATAATTGATTCCTTTTGGAGATCAGACCTGGTAATAACAAAGAAGGTGAAAATTAAGATAAGCCAGGAAGAATTTCAAACAGAAGTTACAGCATGAGTGAAGAAAGGACACAAAACATTCTGGAATGGAGATGAGTTCTGTGACTGGACATATAGTACATGGAGCTAGGTTTGAGTGAGCAGTGGTCGGAAATAGCTCTAAATAGGTTTGTAGAATCTCATTGTTGGAAGGTTTGAATGTCATATTGGGTCATTTTTACTTTGTTACCATCCCGTTATTTTAGGTAGTTATGAAGGCATCTTTGTCAGTGAAGGAAGAGGAAATATATTTTATTTGATTTAGAACTCTCTAATATTTAGCTATACGATATATAGGCCTCCATGCACTCTGTTCCAGGCCTGGGAATGTTAACGGCAGACCCAGTTGCATAATGAGTTCAACCAGTTGTGGCCCTCTGCTGGAAACAATTTTATGATCACCAAAATTGATGCTATAATGATCATTATGATTAACACATCTTTTCATGCATTGTGTATATTTCATTTAGGATAAACTTCTAAAAATGGGTAAGGTATATACATATTAAATATGACAGATAGGGCACATTTGATAGATACTATGAAATTGCTTTGCAAAGAAGTGTGCCATTCTCTTCCCAAACCAACATGTGTGAGATTGTTCATTTTTTCACACCATTGCCAATGCTGTGTATTTCTAGTTTATTTTTTCCAATCTTACATATGAGAAATACACTATTTCACAGTTTTAATTAGTGTCTTTTAAATTATGAGTGATACTGTGCATAATATCAAGTATATATAACTGATTTATATTTCTTTTTTTCTGTTGGACTCCCCTTTAAGACATTTGTCCTTCCCTTTATTTTGGATTTTTGGTTCTTTTATTGTTAACTTGTCTGAGCTCTCTCCATACAATATGACAATTTACCTCTTCCATCATATTTTTTGCAATAATCTTTTTCTAAGTACACCCTATTTTCATTTTATATTATTTTTTACTCCACAAAAAAGTTCACAAATGTTATGTAGTCATAATTATCAGTTATTTTAGAAATCCTGTGTTTTATTATTTATATCACGTTAAGAAAGTATCTATTTCTAAAGCAGACTTCTGTGAACCCAACTGCTGGCCTATTCCAGTGCCTGCTGGTACCAGAGCCTCAGATGACTTTTGTGGCCCTGGGAGCTTCCATGGCACCAGGTACCTGGTGGGCTTCCACAAACCCAGGCCTCTGTCAGTTAACACATTTTCTACTGATGAGTAGGTCACTTAAAATTGTTTTCTATTACACATAACATTACAGTTAACATGTATGAACACATGCCTTTGCTTCCCTGTCAGATTCTCACTCTAGGAAAAAACTTCCTTTAATGGAAGTGCAAGGTTATCAGAGAACTAGTTTATGTCTCCAGGGATATATAGGCAACTACGTATGCCTGATTTATACGTGGCCAGAACGTAAACTCAGATAATTTCTGATTTCACACCTTCCATAAGCAAACAGTACAGTCACAATCCCCTAAGATTTCTTGTCCATCTCTCTAACTTACCACAAAGCCTCCTGGCTCAATTAGAATGACATGTGGCTATATGTGACAGGGAGAAACAAAACAGTGGTGACACAAACAAGATAGTTTATTTCTCATTTTCTCACACAAAAAGCTATTCCCTGCCTGATATGATATTTCTAATCCATGAAGTTTCCAGAATCAGGTTTTTTCCACTCACCATTTCACCAGCCCTGGACATTGCCCTTGACCTCACAATCCCATATGATTGTTAGAGATCCAACCTTTGCCTCATGATCCAGGAAATCGGGCAGAGAATAGAATAGAATAAAGACGTGTCAATGAGCATGCCCCAACTCTTAAGAGATCTCTTAGAAGCCCACACAAAACATTTCTGCCTACATATCATTTGGCAGAAGGTGCACCTGGCTAATTTTATAGAAGACTGAGAAATATAGTCTTTATTCAGCTTGATGTAGACTAGCTAAAATTGGAGGTTGTATTCCTAAGAAAGAAAAGGAAGAAGAGAGTATTTGGTTAGACAGATATTAGTCTCTTCCATATTCCTAAATCAAAATCCTGAGCACATAAACTTTCATCAGTGTGAAATGGTCTAAGTCTAGGCTTTTTATTAGATTGAAACTAGGGGTTGCATGCCAAGGAGGAGCCACTGATATATAGGTGTCCAAAATTACTTTCCTATAATATCTTTCTTTGTTTATCATCAAATCTCCAGAGATAATTCTTCACACTCCAATTCAGGGGATAGTGACTTATTTGTGTAATGTCTTTGAATTACGTCTACCTAGAAGTAGAAAGGTAGAAAAATGATTATGAATCCTTGTTTCTTTCATCATTATATCTAATGCTTCAAATGCTGACAACCAACAGATGCCACTGTTTCTGGTTAACACAGATATACACAATATAAATTCTTTGAACCAAAAGGAAGAATACTACACATGGAGGTCTTAGAAGTGACAAAAGGAAGGGAGAGTGAAATCTGCTGGATCATTTGCATGGCTCAAGGATCCTCCTCCTTTAGTGCCCCAGCAGTAAATTTGTGGTAAGGGAGTCCAGTGACAGGAAAGCAAGAAATGAGAAACAGAAGTCAGGCCCTAATGAGCAGCACATGAGAAGGAGGTGTAATGGGGGCACAGAGTGAGAAAAGGCATTCAGCACAGTCAAGATAAAGACGGAACAAGTGTGGGATTAAGAGAAATAAACGAAACAAGTAGGGAGTCAAGGAAACTTGAAATGAAAAGTGAGTCTTGACCAAGATTTCCAGAGGGACAGGAAGAGGGCGATGAGGGGCCCTGAAGGTCAACCTGCACATATTTAGTCAGTTATAACAAGAGAAAATTGCTTCCTCATTACAAGGCTGGGAATGATGTTGATCATTTTTTCTTCCTCTTAGAGAACTGCGTGGAAGTTATAATTGGTATGAGGAAGCATGGGGTGCCCAGTTCAGACCCTTGCTCAAATGGGAAAACCCTAGAGGCATGTGCCAAGCTGGATGATAATGACAGCTGTGACCATCAAATCATGCAGCCAGCCTTTCAGAAGAGACAGGGTCGACCCCAGAGACCAGATGGGTTATGTGTAGGTCTCTAAAGAGAAGAGTGAGGAACTCTTTTCCTGAATTGGCTATAAAAATGACAAGTTTATTTAACAGGTATGGAGAAGGTGAAATTATATATATATATATATATATATATATATATATATATATATATGGAGGGAGAGAGATCTTTTTAAAATAATTCTTTTAGAGAAGATTAAGAAAATGATTCCTGGGGATTTGACATTGTATTTAACAGGAATTTCATTAGCTTTATATAAGTATCTTATTTTCTTAATTTCTGGTCTGTTTTTATTGTATGAACTAAGAATCAGAATTGGGCCTCCTTTCTTTCCTCAAATGTCTAAAAACTTTAGTAACACACATAGACAAGTGAAGATATTAAGCATAAAATCTCAGACCTTTGGTACTTGTGAGTTATCTGTTTGCTATTAAGAGTTTATGAATAGGCTACTATTAGAAAAATCTTTGCATCATAAAGCAATAACTTCATGATGAGAGAAACATCTTTTTGGCTTTAGCATAATTTATCTATATTGTTTAAGTCACAAATTAGTTCATATGAAGTAAGTAAACTCCAAACACATATGTATATAAGGTTCTGCTAGAAACCACCATAGTTTCTTACTGCATTCAGAGGTTTGAACCTAGATTAGCCATGTTACAGAAGCTGGCTTGATACCAATGGGTTGTCTTATCAGATCATGCTAACAGCTAAAACATCTGGAAAAGGGCCACAAAATATTTCACCTTTAAAAGGTGATAATATAATCCATATGTCTTTTAGTTATATAACACCGTTGCTCTAAAGATAAAACTTACCACTGAGTCCCTGGGACTATGGGTGCATGTCTACACTGTACATTTCTATATATCACTTTTCCTTTTAAGAGCATATGACTTGCCTTGAAGGCTCCAAATGCTTAACACTAATGCTATTGCACTTGGTAAATCTCTACTGAACTTAGCAAAATAATACTTCATATGTAGAGATCTTTAGAGTCCCTAAAAATTGGGGGATAAAAGAACTTCCGTTTATGTACCTTTCTACTAAACTTAAAATTATAGATGTTTGACCTCTCAATTAATGCTCATTCTAGACTGAGGTGAGAATGTCTCCTTGACTCTCCTTTGTACATTAAAGAATATTTTATTGCAAAAGAGAAAGAAGGAAGGAGAGAAAGAAAGAAAGAAAGAAAGAAAGAAAGAAAGAAAGAAAGAAAGAAACTAAGGAAGGAAGGAAGGAAGGAAGGAAGGAAGGAAGGAAGGAAGGAAGGAAGGAAGGAAGGAAAAGTAAAATGGAGTACTGGTTTGTTACAATCTAATTTGTTTGCTTATAAATCCTCACATGAATAACTGGAACTCTGAAGTGATTTGGTTTTCAACAGACTTGATTCTTTGGGAATACCAAATTTATTTCAGATAATTTGGTGCAGTACAGAAGCTTCTTTAATACCCTTCCTTGGTGAAGGTAAGGGCTTAATGAATACCATTGTACCTCCTCACAAACATTGACTGAAGGCCTACTTTGGATGGATACACTGTTATGCTATATATACTGTGTGTGGAGGCACAGGGCATGTTTCCTTTCTGCATGGGGCTTACTGTGTGCTGGGGGAGATGGCAATGTGCAAAAAGGGAGACAGCAATGACACCCAGCATCTTCAAGGGATCTATTAAGATATGCAAGAATTCACAGAAAACAGAGGCCACTGAGGGCCTATGATGGAACTAGGGTCCACAAAGATCTCAAAAAGAGTCAGGTATTCAGCCTGAGTCTCAAAGCAAGGTAGGACTTTGAGAGTTAATCAGAAAGGTCATTTCAAGATCCGGGCTAAGCAGGAGAATGGAATGTACCCACCATATTAAATGAAGGGTGAAGTGTCATTCTTGAGATAGGCCATAGGGCATGGTCCTTGCGATCTGAGAACATTAAAACACACACCCTACACACACACACACACACACACACACACACACACACACACACACACCCCTTCTCTAGGAGCTCCAAATAAAATATAAATAAAGAGATGCTGTCTGTGTCTTTGATTTGGGAAGCCTGGAGCTATTTCCTGAAGAAGCTTCAGTGGTGCCCACCATGGGATGTGAGGCAGTATATATTAAAGCAGGTAACAAAGTTGGCTAACAGGTGGCCAGACCTTAATGAAGAAAGCAGAAAGATTATGAGAATAAGGGAGAGACCACCAACCAGACATGAAGAAGGTTCCTTACCATAGATATGCAAGTGTGAGTAGGTTGCATAGTGAAATTAGCTTTCTTTGACATGTGGCAGTTCATATGGAAAATATTAAGTTTACACCCACTAAACTCCATAGAAAAAAGGCTTGGTTTTGGGTATGTTTGATTCTAACATTATAGCATATTATTTTCTATCAAAGCAAAGTTAATTGTCAGAAATATAGGAATCAAGCATCTGTTTAATTCAATAATTACCAGCTTTTATACAAGAAGCTGAAGGTATAGCTAAATTTAATTTCTAGTCATTTTTGATTAATCTGCTTTGCAGCACAGTTAGTGATGGATTTAGCGACCTCTAAATTAGAATATTTGCAGCCAGTTGAGATAAGAACTGTTTCTGCAGTATACTTTTCATGAAGAGTTTGATTTTACTTGGGAAATCATCTCCCCTCATGGACTCAGATTCCATTAACCATCATTAATGACAAATTAATTCTTGGGGAAAAAATAAAACTGAAGAACCAGATATATTCCCACATAAACTCTCTGACACTTCCTTTGTCCATCTGAGCCATCATCTTAGGAGCCAACACAGAGTCTGCCAAAGGCAATAAAATCACCTGTGTATGAGATTAGGATTGCATTCAACTGAGACAGAAGGTACTCGACTCAAAATGAAAGTGGAATTAGATTCAAAATTTTAAAATTTGGGGTTTTGGCTCATTGTGTACTCAATGGAAAGCCAAAAAGTTTGTCATAGAAACTGAGTACAAATGTAAATGTTCTTGTGTCTTAGAAGATCGTCTTCTTGGCAATGTATGCTTATTACAAAATTAAACTGGAAAGCTTGCAGATAATGGCAACAAATTCTTATTACTATATTAACACAAGACATTAATAACTAATATTTAAAATGTTAAAGTCCTTAACCCCCTTAAATATCTTTTAAAAATTCTGTAAGACAATTTAAACATGCTTTTAATAAGACTTGACTCTAAGACCTGAAACCATAAAATGCCTAGAAGAAAATTTAAGGGGTCAGCTCATAGATATCACTCCTGGCAATGATATTTTTAGATATGACTACAAAAATGGAAGCAACAAAAGCAAAAATAAACAAGTGCAACTACAAACTAAAAACTTCTGCACAGTAAAAAGAAATCATTGGGGTGCCTGGGTGGCTCAGTTGTTTAAGAATCTGACTCTTGGTTTTGGCTCAGGTCATGATCTCACAGTTCATGAGTTCAAACCCCAATGCAGGCTCTATAGCACAGAGACTGCTTGGGATTCTGTCTCTCTCCTCCCCTGCTCACAATCATTCTCTCTCTCAAAATAAATAAAGAAACTTGGGGGACAAAAAGGAAATCATCAACAAAATGAAACAATAACATACTCAATGGGAGAACATACTTGTAAATCACATATCTGATAAGGAGTTAATGTCCAAAATATACGAAGAATTTATACAATTCAATTACAAAAAGCAATCTGATTACAAAATAGGCAGAGGATCTGAATAGACTTTTTTCAAAGAAGACACACAGATGGCCAACAGATATATGAAAAGATGCTCAACATCACTAATCATCAGGGAAATGCAAATAAACCTCAATGAAATATCACCTCACACAGGTTAGAGTGACTACTATCAAAGAGACAAGAAATAATAAGTATTCATGAGGATATAGAGAAAAGGAAATACCAGTGCACTATAGCTGGAATGTAAATTGGTTCAGTCACTACAAAAAAAAATATAGAGGTCACAAAAAACATTAAAAATAGAACAATCATATGATCCAGAAATTATACACCTGGGTATTTATCTGAAAAAGACAAAAGATAATTTGGAAAGATATATGCACTGCATGTTTACTGCATTATTATTTACAATAACTAAGATATGGAAACAATCTAAGTGTCCATAAGTGACTAAAGGAGATGTGGTATATAGATACAATGGAATATTATTCAGCCATAAGAAAAGAATGAAATCTTGCCATTGTAACAACATGGACAGGCCTTGAGGGCATTATGCTAACTGAAATAAGTCAGGCAGAGAAAGACAAATACCATATGATCTCACTTATATGTGGAATTTAAAACAAAACAAGCAAACAGAACATGACACTCATGGATACAGAAAACAGATAAGTGGTTGTCAGCGGTGGGGGTTGGGGAAGGGCAACATGGGTAAAAGGGCTCAAAAGGTACAAACCTCCAATTATAAAATAAATTAATCATGGGGATGTAACGCACAGCATGGTTACTACAGTGAATAATACTGTACTGCATATATGAAGATTGCTAAGAAAGTAGATCTTAAAGTCTTCAGCATAAAATCTTTTTTGTAACTATGTGTTTAAATGTTAAATGGACTTACTGCAGTGGTCATCTTGCAATATACACAAATATTAAATCATTATGTTGAACACCTGCAACTAATGTAATGTTGAATACAAAAATATTTTTATTTAAATTTTTTTAACGTTTATTTATTTTTGAGACAGAGAGAGAGCATGAACGGGGGAGGGGCAGAGAGAGAGGGAGACAGAACCGGAAGCAGGCTCCAGGCTCTGAGCCATCAGCCCAGAGCGTGACGCGGGGCTCGAACTCACGGACCGCGAGATCATGACCTGGCTGAAGTCGGACGCTTAACCGACTGCGCCACCCAGGCGCCCCTACAAAAATATTTTTAACCCACTTCAAGATCTTTTAAAAATTCTATAGGACCACGTAAACATACAAAGCTTAGTTTCAACTGATTTTAATAACACCACATGATTTGAAAGATATGGATTCATCCGTGTGAAGAACAGAGATGCTAGGAGGCATGGGTTTGTCTCCATTGGCCCTTTACAAATTCCTATTACTGTCGTTTGCTACCCATTATACCTGCAAACTCTCAGCCCGTTTCTCTCTCATTTTCTTGCTCAAGTTACCTCTGAATTATCAATCTTATTTGTCCTTTTGTAAGCTATTCAAGTCCTGTCCTTTCTTTGGTATCTATTTCAATCTCTGCCTCCTCCATGAAAGTTTTCAGAACGCTCTGCCCTGCAAATAGTTACAACAGAGACTAATGCCTGCACAGCCTATTTGTGACCTGCCAACTCCTTTTCTAGAGCAAGGTAGGAACTGATCTTTCTGGCTTCTTCTGTACCATTAATTTTGTACTTATTTATCTTTCATATTCTATGCGTTATTTTAAACTTTTATTTACTGATTCATCTGAAGAAAAAAATAAATGTTGCACCATCTACATGTCCAGCTATTAAAGCTGATGGGAAATAATAATTATCATTTTTCCCTATTTTGAGTGCAATAGCCCAACCCAAAATTTTTAAAAAGTATAAATAATTAAGGGAATCCTATTTACATCAGTATACTCCAGTACCTGCCTCACAAGAGAAAATGAAAACACACTAGGTTTCTGTGTTGTTTTTATATGTGAAAATCGGCACATGGCTGGCCATTCTACCACAGGGGTTGGCAAACTATACACTCTGTGACCCAAATCCAGCCCATTACCTATTTTTTATATATATAATGTTTTATTGGAACATAGCCACACCTATTAATTTAGCTATTATCTATGGTTGAATTTTGTGCTACCAAGTGCAGAATGACATAGCTGTAACAGAGACTGCATGGCCTGCAAAACCTATTTGCAATGTGGACATTTATAAAAATTAATGATCCCTTTTCTAGAGCAAAGTAGGAACTACCATATATCTATTTGATATTTAAAAGCCTAGGTTTGGGGGCACCTGAGTGGCTCAGTCGGTTGGGTGTCTAACTTCGATTTGGGTCATGGTCTCATGGTCCATGTGTTCGAGTTTCACATCGGGCTCTGTGCTGATGGCTCAGAGCCTGGAGTCTGCTTCAGATTCTTGTCTCCCACTCTCTCTGACTCTCTCCCGCTCAGGCTCTGTCTGTCTCTGTCTGTCTGTCTGTCTCTCTCTCTCAAAAATAAACAAACATTAAAAAAATTTAAAAGCCTAGCTTTGGTGTCTAAATATCATTCACCAATATAAATAAATAGTGATCCCTAGAGAAGTGGTTGATTTAAGGATTGTAGCAGAGAAAATACAAAATGGGCCTGAAGCATCTTATGATGACAGTAACTATGGAAGTGCTCCAAAAAGGATGGGGCCCTGTCAAAAAGGGACAGGAGCCAACCTGAAAGCGCTCTCAGTGGTCAAAGCTGGAACAATTCGAGGCAGAAAATAAGTAATGATAATATTGGATTACAACCTATAGAGAAAAATGTTAGTCATGAATAAGTCTATACTAATATAAATAAATAAATCCCAAAGAAATGAGAGAAAAACAACATCACCATTAAAATGCCACAATAACATTGTTGCAGGAAAAATATCGCTGCTGAAATTAGTGAGTGAAAATTTGAGGAGAAACAGCATATTGGCAGAGTCCCAAAGTATCTCCCCTAAGGTATTTATTAATTTCAAATGAAAAAAAATAGTTAACAGTAGAGAAACCCAGCAGATACCACCTTAACCAAGTGTTCAAGGTTAACATCTCTAGTAAAAAGACATACGGACATCATTTACCCCATTGTTAAGATGCACTGAGAAGGTCATGCCACCTCTGTGATATTCTCGCTACAAACACAACCTTGGTCTAATCGTGAGAAAATATCAGACTAACCCAAAGTGACTTATATTCTACAAAATAAGTAACAAGTACTCTTCAAAAACGCCAAGGTCAGGAAAGACAAAGAAAGATGAATTGTCACAGGTTGGAGGATACTAAGGAGAGCCCACAAATAAATGCAGTGCAGGATACTGCATAGTATCCTGAAATAGAAAAGAGACAGTGGGAAATATGAATAGTCTTTTGTAAATTAATATTATCATTACAATGAAAGTTTTTAGCTTTTATCACTGTGCTATAGTTATAGAAAATATTAACATTAGTGGAAAATGGGTAAAGGTTATGCAGGAACTCTCTATACCATTTCTGCAATTTTTTGGTACATCTAACATTATTTCAAAATAACAGGCAAGAAAAAGAAAACGTGCTGGAATAAAGAAAAATCAGTTTTCTGACTAAGGAACCCAATGTGGTTTTTTATTGTTTTCCTCTTTTTCTTTTCTTTTTAGTGACAACATTCTCAAGTTATAATATTCAGGTTAATAGCATAGAATTTCCAGAAACTGAAAAGGAGAACTGCTGTGTCTATTGTATTGTTTCTAAGTGGAAGTAGTTTCTTTGACTTTCACATACTCACAGAGTTTTAGTCTAAGAAACCAAAAGAAACTGTAATTGAGTCAAAGAAGAGGAGGGCATAATGGGATCATGGTAGAATGAATGTCTCTTGTCCCCCGGGGTCCTCACAGCCAGATACTCCGTGCATGTCCTGACTGCATGAAGACCAGATATGGAGCAGCAGGAGGCAGGCTGGACTTTGGAGGCCACAAGGCTCTTTCCTCTTGCTTCTCCCTATAGAAGAGAAATTGTATCTCTCTTGTGCAGAGAAGGGTCTGATGTCTGGGTGTGGCTTATAGAAATCACTGTCATTATTTTTCAGGCTATCTTAATGTTGGAGTAAGGAATACCAAAAGTAAGAATGTATCTAATGCTGAAAAACTAATCAGAAAAGGGGAAAACCTTTCCTTTATTTCAAAGGATAAATTCTTCTATGAACTATGTAATTTTTTTCTAAATTTCTATTAAAATTAGGAAGAGCTTAGAAACAAAACATATTATAATATAGTAATTTCAATCATTTGGCCCACCACTCTGCTAGTTGCTACTGGAAGTTAAAAAAACAAACAAAAAACACATTATCTCCATCCTCAAAATGTTTTCAATCTTTGGAAGCAACAAATTAACTCACAAGAAATAAGAAGAATTAAGTATAAAACTATAACGATGAATGCAAATGGAATACATATTCAGAAAAATGAAGATACCTGCTAGAGGGAATGTTGTTCAGCATTGATATCATTGGAAAGACTAATCTGCTCCTTGAAAGAAGATAATAATATGACCAAAATGTTAGCTTTATTGTAAAGATTAAATAAGACACTGCAGAAAAGAAAATTAAGTCTTTTTCTTACAAGATATATTTTAAAAAATTTCCAGTACATAAAAAGACTAAACACAAAAAATACCATTTTAAATTATTGATATAAAATATAAGAAAATATTCTTCCTTAAAGAAGACACAAAGGCAAAGTTCTCAAAGTAATATATATGTATATATAGTACATATATAATATAATATATATTAGATATAGTAAAATATATTTATTACTAAAGGAGGAAAGACATTAATATATATAAATGAGGAAAGAGGATTACTATATATATAGTAATATATATGTATATATATATATATATATATGTATTACTAAATCAAGGATTTTAACTTCTTGATCTTAAGACTCCATAAACAGTTAAAAAATCAAACAGAATGGCCAATTAATAGAAGTGACAAAAAAATTAGAATCAAGAATATATAAATAATTCTGGACTCCTAAGAGCTTGAATGGAAATAAAATTACATTTTCATTATCACTAAACTCTAACTGAAATCTCAGCATTTTCTTCTACAATAAATGCAGGCTACAAACCAGAGTGGCATGAGTTATACCTGAGACCATCAAGATTAGAGTTTATGGATTTTTTATGCAGCATTATAGTTGTTGCAACCACCTAGAAATATTGTTTATACTCATCACTTTCTCCAGATAAGAGTAGTATAGATTATCTACTAGGTCTTGTTATTTAATGCATTAATAAAGAAAGACATGTGTTACTCCCATTACTGTTTGTTTTTTAATATTTTGCTGGTTATGCTTTAATATTATTGAATTCTCCTTAATTCTGTGTGTTTTATTAAGGAAAAATGTTTAATTCCCTCCAAAAAGGAGTCTGTTAGCTTCAACAGGCTACCAAAAGGGCCTATGGCACAACAGAGGTTAAGAATCACTGAAGTATGTTGATATGAATAGGAGGTTATAAACAACAGTGAGAGAAAACAGCTAGTGTCAAAATGATGTATGTACAATATGGTATGATTTGTATGGGTTTTTATGGAAATCACATGAAATAATACCATATATTTTTCCTGAAATCATATTCATGCATAAGAATCTATAAAAATAAATGTAAGGAGATACAATAAATTCATGATCGTCTTTGCCTCTAGGAATGGGGGAGGTGAAAAAGATGTTAGAAGGTGGATAAAAAAAGACTTCATATTTAGCTAGAGTATTTTATTTCTTTTATTTAAAAAATGAAAGAAAACAGATGTCATTTTTAACATCCATAAATTCAGGGTAATGGATACACTGGTGGTTGTGCTCCTAAATTTTTTTAAAGATCCCAAAATAAAGTTGTTGTTTTTTTTTTTAATTTTTAATTTTTTTTTCAACGTTTATTTATTTTTGGGACAGAGAGACAGAGCATGAACGGGGGAGGGGCAGAGAGAGAGGGAGACACAGAATCGGAAACTGGCTCCAGGCTCTGAGCCATCAGCCCAGAGCCCAACGCGGGGCTCGAACTCACGGACCGCGAGATCGTGACCTAGGTGAAGTCGGACACTTAACCGACTGCGCCACCCAGGCGCCCCCCAAAATAAAGTTTTAATATACTTTCAGAAATTAATTTTAAAAAGATACTTCTTTAAAGTGTTTTGCATAATTCTTAATATATAATAAACACTTCATAGCTTTCAGGCATTTCTCTTACTGCTATTAAAGATGAAAAAAAAGGTGTTTGGAAAACAAAAGTAGAAAGGATTGGCCTTCTAATGTGGGGAAATCTACATGAGTAAAGGCACACTTAAAAGGAGCATGTCAAGAGTTAATGAGATGTTGTCAACAGTCTTTTAGAGTAATCCTTCATGCTAGAAGTATTTCTATGAGCTATTTATCATTCCAGTTCATGCCTCAGAACATAAGGCTCTGAATTTCCAGTTACTGGTTATGTGGGCAAAACCAGACCTGGGAGACCTGGAAGTCCCGAGTAGACGTTGGTGGTCTGATGCTTATTGGGTAACTGGGCTTAGTGAGATCTGCAGGGTAAGGCAGTGATGGTATCAACGATGCAATGGGGAAGAAACTCGTCAAACAGGCTACCCTACCAAATAGGTGTCCCATGCTTGAAAGCACTCTGGCCAAGGATGGAGAATCCTCCTTCTTGCTAAGCAAGATGAAATAAAGGCCTTGTATGAACAGCACTTAGTCTGATGCAGAAGGCAGACACATTGCAGTGCTTATCAGTGAAATTCTGAAAATAGACTTTCCTTCCTTTCTTTCTTTTCTTTTCTTTCTTTCTTTCCCTCTTTCTTTCTTTCTTTCTTTCTTTCTTTCTTTCTTTCTTTCTTTCTTTCTTTTTCTTTCTTTTCCTTCCTTCCTTCCTTCCTTCCTTCCTTCCTTCCTTCCTTCCTTCCTTCCTTTTCTTTCTCTCTCTCTCTTTTTTTCAAAGAGACATGCCAAAGAAGACGGTTTTGTAATTCAATAATTAAATAAGAAATACTAAATACTATTATAATTTATCCTCTTCTTGGAGAGGCACAATATATACTAGAATATTAAAGACTTCGAGGAATCTTATTTCCTTTTTCAGCCCAGCATCTCCCAAACTGATTATTAACATCTCATGGAACTTATATTCTAAGGAGACAATTTTGGAAACACTTTTGTAGCATTTCAAAAAATCAAAACAACTTTAGCTATTTTTGTAGGGGAGGGAAATGTCCTAAACATCTAGTTTACACTTGAAGCATGACACTAAAAGATGATTACAAATATATTAGAGTGCATAAAGCTGGACGAATTTCCAAGGCAGCAGCTTATCTCAGAGGTCTGATCACTGTCAAAGTCTCTTTATGGTTTATGGTCCTGTCAAAAACCCTCAGTTTTCCCATATGTACATATATGGTACTCTTTCCTTCCCAGTTAATTGTGCCATAAATAATTTCTTCTTATCTGCATATCGATTACAAGGTAATGAATGCCACTTCATATTATGTGAAATACAAATCAAGCCCTAGACCCCATGAGATAATTTTCTTGGCCAAACTCCCAGGCCCTGTACTTGGGATGAACTTCAATTGTGTCTCTAGGGTTAGTGAGTGTTATGTTTCTAAGTGATGATCTGTTTATTTCATGCCACATTTGCAAGCTGTCTTTTCCTCGAATGTACCATTAAGCATTACACTGAGATTTTTTAAGGTGTTCAATCCACTTTATTTTTGTAAATGTTCTTTATTCAAATTTATCTCAATGCACAATTTGTTCATACCTCATCTCTCCAGAGAGCTTTGAGGTTACTCTTTCCCTACAGGGGGCTTGCAGAAAAAAAAATAGCAGCTAAAATTCATAGTTTACAAAGGCATATTTTCTTCTTCCCAATCTTTAACATGCTTGCTCCAATGAAAATAATGCCTCGCTTGCTGATGAACCAAAGGAGACTTCTCATTCATTGACTTTCCTCTTTTTATAAAGCCGCATACCTGTGCCAATTCTTTTTGGAAATGCTAGTGCAGTTTCCTCCTTCTTTAAATAAAACTTGGGGTGTCAATTTCACATTGGAAATTTATTTGATATCAGTGAGAGAAATATTTCCATCTGAAAGATATTATCTTTGAGATTGAGTCAGTTTCCATGCTGAGAAAAGGATCAAGGAGCTATAACAACTGTTGAAGAAGTGAAACTCAATGTGTAAAGTATTTTCAAATGTACAAACAGCATACAGTGAAGGTGAAAGACTGAAAAGAGCATTTTCCTTTGACGATTCTGAATAGCTGTATCTTTATTTCAGGGCTGAAGCGCTCTTGTGCATTTGCTTCAAAACTTTTCTCCCAATACCCCTGCTTAAGTAATCTCCTCCTGAACGATAAGAGAGTGGCAGTAAAATTATATTTTTAATATTAAACTTCACCCTAAAATTCAAACCACATGTGATGCAAGGGATTTAAATTGTTTTCTGAGATTTGGGGGTTTCCTTTTGGTTACCAAACTCTTTGACCTTTTTTGCCCTGAAATGCAAAATTATGCATTTGATGAAAATTCACATCCCAAACCCATTGAGGTGTATGTAAAAGGTAAACTTTGGAAATGGGCACAGAACATGTTTCCAAGCATTCTATCAATCGTATCACTTTGCCGTTCAGAAGATTGGTATCAGCAATGTTTTTAAATGAGAAGAAACCTTAATTGCGGGATCACCCTGCAAGACCGTATTTCACACCCACCTCTTGAGACAGCACGTGGCTTCTGACATGGGACCCAATACACCTGAGCTATGAATGATTACCTTCTGAAATAAGCCAAAGCAAGTTGAAATACCGCAAAAAAGTTAACCCAGAGGATACTCAAGACACACAATCACTGCAGGGAAAACACTTTCATATTTTGTTAAATTGAGGATCCATAAATGTGACAGACGTTTTTGTATTCCATGGTTGAATTCAACTGCATCCTTATGGTTTTTGGTGCTCACATTAAAACACATCACTGAAAACTTAGAACTATTTTAATCTTTTTTATTCCATTTAACCACACAGATTTCAGGCTCTAATTGTATTTTGCTCTCTTGACCTTGCCATGCAAATAGGGTTGGTATAGCTAGAAAACATACTTCTATGGAGAAGTACCAATATAAGTATTATTTCTCTCATTCAGTATTATTGGTTATTTTCTCTCATTCGGTGTTGAAATGAATTTTTCAAAATGCTCCTGGATTAATGAGTTTTTCTTATATGTATTTTATTTTTCTTGTGTGTCTTTCATGTTTTAATATTTTAATGTAAGTTCATTCAGTGACTCAGGGAATAGTTGTCTAGGTTGTCCTTTTATTCATGGCAAAATAATCTATTTGCATTTCAAATATTATACTTTTAACATCTGTAAAAACCCATAGCTTTCTTGCCAATCAGGATACGCATATGCTAGGAAATATTTATATATTTTAAATTATATATACATAAATTATATATATTTAATATTTTTATGTGTTTAAATATATGTATTTGACCTTGAAGGAGAAATCTGGTGGTATTTCCAATTTACTCTTGATTATTTTTTTAAACATTGAAGTGCAGGGTAAATCTGGGTATATTTGTCATTTATGAGTCACTAAAATTTCCAAAAATAATTCAAAATTATAGAAAATTCAAAAAGTGTTATGTCTTTTTCCAGCAACTATTCTTCTAAAATATATTTCTTTTTTAGAGTGGGAGAAAGCCAAAGCATAAGAAACTCTTAAAAACTGAGAACAAACTGAGGGTTGATGGGGGGTGGGAGGGAGGGGAGGGTGGGTGATGGGTATTGAGGAGGGCACCTTTTGGGATGAGCACTGGTTGGGTGTTGTATGGAAACCAATTTGACAATAAACTTCATATTGAAAAAAAAATAAAATGTGTTTTTTAAATAGTTCATCACCTGATCTGAGTTTTTCACTCTGTCTTTATTTGTGGTACTAAGAAAACAGTAGAGGAACCTATGGATATTACTAAGAGATAGTACCTCAGGCTGGGAAATTTCTTCCAGAATTTACCACAAGCCTTAGAGTGAACACAGGGGCACTTCATCAAGTGAAGTCGTTTTGTGCCTGGTGAGGCATCATATGGAATCAAGGTGCCCAGTGCTAGCTGTATCACTAGAAAGAGAAGATGCCATGGGGGCAGCAGACATGCCATTCTCTAGGACCAGTGGTTCCACCCAGCAGCTAATTGCTCCTCCCCTGATGTCCCCTGTGCCTGCTCCTGTCCTACCTATTTATTTTTTTTTACATTTTCAGTAAAAGACAATACGGTTGAAACAACAAAATCGGTTTCTTCTATCTGAGCTTGGGCAAGACACTTAACAACTCTAAACTTTGGATTTTTTAAATTTGGAAATGGAGAAATTAATACTACTTCCTTTTTAAAGTTGTGATAAAGAGTAAGTGAGTTAGTCCCTATGAGCATGGTACATGATACACAGTCAATGCTAATACAGTCTTATCTGTTATTAATTTCCAAAAACAACATGAACCTCTCTAAGTCTCTTGGTCTCTTATCAGTGAAGTGGGGATGATAATGTCAATTTTATATATTTTTCTGTAGATTGAATCAGTTAATACATAGTTAAACACTTGGCATAGAACCTGTTATGTAGTAAGCACTCCAGAAAGGTTACTTCCTGCCTGCCTTCTGGAACCAGGGTGAAACGCAAGCGAGAAAGGGTGTGACGGTTTGCTCTGTAGTCCAGCTGCCTATTTCAAAAACCCAATCCTGTCGTCTAGCTTTCGTTGCTAACAACTCCATCTTTAGAAAATTAGTACAAATAAGAAATTGACAGCCTTCTTTGTTTCTTTTCGGGCTAGGTATCTGGGTCCTCGTTGGCACTGTCACTCATTCCTGGGGCCTGTCCTCAGTGTCGGCCACGGTCACTCCTAAGCGATAGGAGTTTCCTGATGTAGAAAGCACATGTTCTTAAAATAGGAAGAAAAGAACAGAAGACTCAAAAAGTGGTTCAACCAAAGGTCAAAGTCATGTTTAAACTAGTTGTCCATACAACTTAAGCAGAGTATTGCTGAACGATAGGCTATCCCAGAAAAAGCGTATGGCCAAGTGGACCCTACGCTGGAAGGGGAATCTGCAGTACTGAGATGCAGTCCCGGCGTTCCACCAGCAGCCCTGACCAGGGCGAGCTGCTGAAGCTTATCTCAGGAGTCCTTTCCTAGACTCTGAAATAGGTACATAAAATGCACCTTGTAGGATTGTTCTGAGGATCAAATGTGAACTAGGTAGTAATTTAAGTAGAATAAAATGGTATATATACCATTATTATAAATTTGCTGGGAAAAGGGGGCAAAAAGAAGGTGTGTACGAAAGCAACAAGGCCTGGTGGGCACAGACAGCAAACGCTGAAGGAAATTAAAATACCCCAGGTATTGCTTTCTAGAGTACACTCTCTCTTGCATACTTCCCTCCTTTTATTTTAAGCAGAGGCATAGGCAAGCCTCCCCTGTCCCTGCAGATCTTATATTGCAATCCTACCTGGAATGTTTTCAGATTATCCCTAAACATTTAAATGTGAAAAATGAAGCCAACCTAATTTGAGAAAAGAAGAAGAAGAAAAAAAAAGAGAAAAGAAGAAGAAAAAGGGGCTGACATTTGTCTAACTTGAGAATTTTCAAAATGCAAACTGGATTGATACAGGATATTTCTAATAAGTTCTAATTATAAATACATTTGTGTGGCACAATTTAATTTATTGGGAAACTAATTTTATTCAATCTTTTTTTTTCTTTTTAATGTGAAAGCAAAACCTCCACGATGTTGCCATTATACCATAAATATAATTTTCCAAACTGGAAACCATGGCAACTGTTTTTAATAATAGAACATGATTGGCTGCATGTGAAAAAATAAAACCACATTCTAAATAATTAAATTGTTTCTCAATATAAAATAATAATATCTCAAACATTTTCATGTTTTTATGTGTACAATGTGATACACTGTCTCAGTCTGTAGGGAAGCCTATAATTACTAGGCCATCTTTTCATATACTACATTCTTTTTGTCACTAATCCATGAATTAAAATGATAATTCAAAGAAAATAACCTGTCTGGAAAAGAGAAACCTGAAAATTAAGTCCTGAGAATTAGGTCTTTTAGAATAGATTCTTTTTATGTTGGTCCATCCAATTGAATACATTTTCTATGATTTGGGAGGAAGAGTTTTATCATTTTAAAAAGGGGTCAGGCCAGGAACACCGATTTAAATCAGATGCCTGTCAATTTGGGTTCACATATCTGCATTCATATATTCCAGGACATTAAACAAAAAGGCAAAGGCTTTTCATTGGCACAATGTCTGTCCAAACAACAAAAATCTGCTGAAAAGGGAAAATTCTAATTCAAGCATCCAGCTGTTTTAGCTTCCTAGTGGACATTTGGCATCACTGCAACAAAACATCTGCATGGCTGAAGCCCTCACCTTTCCATCGCATTGTCTGGCAGGACCTTTTAAAAGCAGGCCATAGTGGAATCATCTGCCAAGTTCTAGGACAGGATTCAAGCCATATTGCCTATATGCTGTTCAGATGTCTTGTGGAATAAGGTTATGGGAAGACATAAATAGATAAATGCCTGGATTACAATAAACGAATGAATAATTCATACACGTGAAAGGTTCAGGCAGCGATATTCACACATATGGCCCTGCTAAGTGAAAAAGACATTCCTGTATCCAAATATAGTGTCAGTACCAGAACTAGTGAATAATATTTTATTTCTCCAAAGGTCAATATGATAATACTTAGTCTGCCAAATTCTAATAGCTATTGCCCAGTCATTAGTGGCAAAGTCGGAGACGGTAGTAATGATTTTGACCCTAGAAATTTCAATCTTGTTTTCAGTGAGTTAATCAGAGGAAGGCATACACCTCTCTTCAATGTCTCGAATATGACATATATGAGTTGCTGTTCAGAATATATTTCTCAAAATCATGTGTGCCATTAATAAATATTTATGGAGAGTATAAGAGTATATTCACGTATTTCTCAACATGTTGTGATCCATCTTGTAGTTTAGGCATAGATTCTGTTGTATAACAGAGCATTTAATTTTCCTAAGGGTACTGACCTGACCAGTAAAACCAATCTTCTTGTCAAGATTACTAGAAACTTTTTTTTATAATAAATGTTTACTTTTTTAAGGATTTCTCTTTGTGAATCCCAACTGTCACAGAGCTTTCTTCCATACTGTTTATTTATACTACAACCAGTCACGTAAGACTTATTTCCAAGTAACTGTATACTGAACTTCTTTTCTATGGCTTATTTAGCATCTATTACCAACTCAGCCACATAGAAAGGAGGAGAATGTACATTATAGAAATAGAGAAGCATTCTGAATATTACCATAAGCTATTCACAAAAGAAATAGAATTGGAATGTTATCAGATCTGTGTTTTGCTGACCAGTACCTGATTTGTGTGTGCATGTCTGGTGAGAGTAGATAAATGAAGGAATACTGATTTAACATTTCAACTACACTATTCATTCTGGCTTTGATTATACAAATATAGCAAAGAACACAGCTAATCCATCCTTTCTGTCACATATCCACTTTGAGCTTAGCCCAGGAAATCCCAAAGTTCATTCTGTAAAACTCAAGGACTTTAAAGATTTCAATACTACAGGGTAAGCATTCATTCAGAATGAATTTCAATTCATACCTTTCAAAATTATTTTATTGAAATGTTACATTTATAGTACTCTTGATAATTTCATTTTTTACCAATTCCTTAAGTTTCTTTAAAAGGTGATTATAGTCATATTTTTTTCAGAGGTCATTCTATATTCAACTGCAGAGTTGGAAAAAAAATCCTTTGAGATACATCTGAAGCAGTATCTTTAATTCATCTTAATATATGGATGAATGATAGTTATAGACAAGTGGTAAGTATTTTAAACATATTGATAAAACTCAATGAAACGAGAATAAAAATGTCAAATGAAAGTATATTACTCTGTTTTTAAAGAACAATAGAAAAATATTTTGTAATTATTTAAGTAAACTCAAATCCTTAATTATATAGTTAGAGAATTTGTTTCAAAAATCTATGTTTATCATTCATTAGCAATGTACATTTCTTTTGTAAACTACTTTTTTTGTAAAACATGAGAATGTAAATGGTAATTTCATTTCTTTTTGAATGCTTAAATATCAAGTAACCAAT
This sequence comes from Felis catus, assembly GCF_018350175.1. NCBI lineage: Eukaryota > Metazoa > Chordata > Mammalia > Carnivora > Felidae > Felis > Felis catus. Next base: position 75,949,562 of record NC_058370.1, read on the forward strand.
ATTTGTACTAATGTACATGTTCAAAATAACTTAAATATTACTGAAGTGTTGTCTCCTTTCAAAAGCAAGTACTAACTTGGAAAAATTCCTAAATTATGTTTTCCTTTTCCATCTACAATCAGTTTTCAATGAAAAATCATTCTTAGATTTCATACTTTAAAGTGGCAAAAAAGGGAAAACTTACAAAATACTTTGGGGGTTAAAATCTGTATCCCGATCAGTAAATTTTATGAACCAAAGTGAGTCCCTGTGGTATCATTTATTATAGCTAAAATGATTGGAACTGGGGGCCCATGACACTATTACCTGTTTCTGTAGATTTATTGAAAATTAGCAATTCCATTTATATCTATGAGATTTCAGGGATTACACTGTTATAGACTAGAAAATTGATAGATTTATGAGTCCAGTGAATCTAGTTGTACCGACTAATACAGCAACAGAGAAAATTTAGAGGTTTGTACTCCTAAAGGAGTTAACCTTTGGATAAAGAAACATTTCTCAAGTAGAATGTGAGAAATTATTGAATCCATAAATTGTCACTGCTGCAAAGTTAAAGAGAGAGGGGGGAGAAAGAACCAACAGTACAAGTTTAACTTTTGGATTTTTGTGTGAGAAAGAATGAGAAGCAAAAGTTACACAAAACAATTTGTACTACGACTTGATTTGCTAACAATTGCTCATGGGGTATTCTGAACTGAACTATAGAATCGCTCAGCTGCCTTCTTTTGGGCTGCCTTGAATCAAATTGTATCACATGACTTGTGGGAATTTCCACAACATCTCAAATCACAGTTTACACATCACATGTCCCTCCTGATCCTTAGCACTGTCCCAAGCACAAAGTGTATATACAATAAATATTTATTGTTTGTTGTTATTGTTGATAATCCAAATACATATTGACTGCTGGTGATTTATGCTAATACTAGAGATGCCAGTTCAGCTTTCAGACAATTATGTGGTGATGGTTTACCTCCCACACCTTAAAAAAGATTAATTTAGGGGCGCCTGGGTGGCTCAGTCAGTTAAGCATGTGACTTCGGTTCAGGTCATGATCTCCCTACTCCCGGGTTAGAGCCCTGCCTCAGGCTCTGTGCTGACAGCTCAGAGTCTCTTGATTCTGCTTCGAATTCTGTGTCTCCCTCTCTCTCTGTCCCTTCCCCGCTCATACTGTCTCTCTCTCTCTCCCTCCCTCTCTCAAAAATAAACATTAAAAATTTTTAAATGTTAATTTAATAATTATAATTGAGTTATTAAAAAAATTTTTTAGTGTTTATTTTTGAGAGAGAGACAGAGTGCGAGCAGGGAAGGGGCAGAGAGAGGGAGACACAGAATCTGAAGCAGGCTCTAGGATCTGAGCTGTCAGCACATAGCACCATGCAGGGCTGGAACTCACAAACTGTGAGATCATGACCTGAGCCGAAGCTGGATGCTTAACCAACTGAGCCACCCAGGCGCCCCTACAGCTCAGGTATTAATAATATTCCTCTAGTTATCAACCTGACAGCTGAAATACATGCAGAAAAATTTACACAAACCTTTTTAAACACTTATGACCATTGTCATGGAACAAGGGCATATAGAATTTAACATGTACAATTTAAACAAGACGCATCTGACTATATTCTTTTATCATACAACCTCCTTACTTCCTGCAAATATCCTGTGTAAGAAGTTATACTTGGGTATTCATACTTGGTTTATTTACCATTTATATCCCTTACAAAATTCTTTTTAGATTGATACTGAGAGTTGACAAATGACAGCATGTAGGAAAAAGTAGGAATGAACTCCCTAGTTCCATAAATGCCTTTTCAAAACAAGGTCCAGATAATTTCTTTTTTTTTTCATTAAAATTCACAACATGAAAGCCAATTTTTGTTTTCTTAACAACAGATGAAAATTGTTTTTTAAGGTCTTTACATGCCAGCATATCGCCTTTTCCCTGGTCTAATACTAAGTGACAGCCCCATATTGAGCAATTTTAAACCAGGTCTTCGATTTACGGCAGACATGTCGAAATCTGTGATAAATGAAATAGATATTTAATGACACCTAATGTGTAGTGATACAGCATAATATAGGTGGTTTGGCTTAGAAAAGACTTGCAAACATTATGCCACCAGAGCAAAGCAGCTGAAAGCTTAGCATAATTCCATAAGATATTCAGCTACAGAAAGATTTCATAACGAAAAGATCAAGAAAATAATACATTTACTTGAGAATGTGAAAATTACCTTGGAACTTACTTTGCTATTTGCATTCTATCTTGAAACATGCCAAGGTTTGAAGCTTAAGTTTTTCATTCTTTCTGTTTATTGGAAGTTCTTAGGTTTCAAGAGAATAAATACTTATTTCTGAGTAAACATACTTCTGAATTTAAAACAGAATACACAATTACTCTAAATAACCATTAGAATATTAATCTATCAATGGCCTAACACTGTGTGTGTAATCCTATGATAAAATATCCTTCATTTTATATAGTTAACAGTTTTATTATCTTTAATTGAAAGTGTGGAAGTATACATATTTGAAAGCTGTAAGAAATAAAATATAAAAATTACTAATGATTATATTGATCAGCAAAAGCCGCTATTACTATCTTGATGTGTTTCCTCACAGTCTTTGGTTTATGTATATAAAACTTATTTCCTTCCTTCAAATGGAATTTTAAAACATTTGGATGACTCTAATGTGGGTTTACAGCAACCTCTATACCCTTAATCCAAGAACAGTCTTGTTTTATATGGACATCATCCTTCTAGACAGAGTGAGTACAAATGAAACAGCAGAAAAGGAAAAGAGCATTTGCCCAGCAGGTTACATTAACCACAAATGTGCTTACTAGTGAGGGTACAAGTGGTCTCAGAAAGAAGGAGTAGACAGCTAGAGAATTAAATAGCAACAAATGTATCTATTTAGGATAAATCAATACATTAATAATTATTAGGGATCAATCTATTCATAATTCAGTGGATAAAAGTGTTTATATTAGAAAAGTTTGCAGGAACAGACTATTGAGAAGAAAGCCCTTCTTGTACCTAATTGGGGTAAAAAGGCTGAGGTCTGGCTGTTTTAACACTGCATGGTATTAAGGAAGGGTTTTCTTTCCTTTTGCTTTTTTTGTTTTGTTTTTTTTGTTTTTTTTTTTGTTTTGTTTTGGTTTTTTTTAGATGATTTGGGGGATAAATGAAAAGAAGAAGGAAAAGTGAAGGTGGAGCCAGGAGAAGGCAGAACATCATGTTACAATATGTAACCCTCCTTATAATTACTCCTCGCCAGCACTCCCTGCCCACTTAAGTCCTCAACACAGATTCAGAAAACACAAATATTTGCTCTGAATAAGTATTTTGTGGAGACCAATGAAGGCAATGCAATCTAAGTATAGATAGTTCAAGACAAAAGGGGAATGTAGTTGAAGACAGCACGGTAAAGTAAGGTGTAAAATTTCACAGCAAGCAAGCAGAAGGCCTCTGAACTCACTGAGTCATGGACACAAAGTTTAGGTCAAGTTCAACTGGACCTTTGAGGGATAAAATGGCCTTAGCTGAATACAGGTCATTCATTTATATTGATTCATACTTGATACTGTTTATAAGATATATCTCCGAAGCCAATAACATTTTTGAAAACATATTTTATTGGCTCTATAATATTATTACACTAAAGTATTCTACCTTTTATATCCTACTCTTTCTCTTTGTTCCCAGTTTTTTGAGATTTTAAACAAAACTGTCAATAGTACTTTTATATAAATTAGGCAAACAAGTCTAATTATCTCATTAGCATAGATGAATGCCCACTCTTGCATTGAAAAATTAAATGTTTACAAGTTATGATATACATCGCAAATCTCTTTGAGATAATGTATACGAATTTCCACTGTCATCAGCAGAGTATAAATGTATCTGTTTTATTATAACATTACCAGCACTATTATATTTGAATAGCATTTCACTCTTTTAACATTAAAAATATTGTCTATAGGGATACATTTAAAGTACTTTAGAACAGTCTGGCCCTCCCTTTTTAAGTTGGGAATTAGGGGTCATCAAAGCCAATCTAGAAAGCGGACAAAACTGATCATTTGAGCCAGGAAGTGGTCATTAAGGTTAAGACATATGTATTGCTTTTGTTTTATATAAATGAGAGTTTCATGTCTCCTTGAGAGAAAACAGAGACTCTGAAGAAGTCCCAAAGGAGACTGAGATGAGGAAAATATGGTTTACTAGTAAATGAGACACAGTATAATATCATGGAAGCCATGTGGCTACTACCTGGGCTAAGCTGAGAGGCTAACATAACAAATAGGTGAGCAGACTATTGATTCAGACTCAGATCAGACAGGCTAAAAAGGGAATGCATTCTTCTGGGGGCCATTTGCTTTAGAAATTATCCACCGAGGGAATCAAAGAGGCAAAGGAAAGTAAGTGGTTCTGAAGTCAAGCAGGCTGGAAAAATAAACGATAGGAAACAGGTAAGACGTGTTTTCCCTTTCTAGGGAGTGAGGGAGGACTAAGAAATGTCCCTCAGGAGCTACTGGAGAAGCCATAAAGCAGTATTGATCAGTGTGGTCCTAGTGCTTCCAACCAGCTCAGTACTGGGGCTTCTAGAAAACAGGCTTCTTGGGGAAGAGGAGAATGTGTGGGTAATCAGAACAGTGATAGATGGGAATACTTCTGGGCCATGGAACATCTTTCTACCTATGTAATTCACTCCTAAACTGCTTGTTCAATAGGAGATAGAAATCAGACAGGATGTGGACCTCTTTCCAGGATTTAATCACCTTGGACATAGCCAAGTCCACATGATATTAAAACCCAGGTGTCTGCCACAAGAAACTGCGTATGAGACTGTAACACAGAAATTATAAAATTCAATACATTCCTGAGAGTGCAGAGATCTATTTCCAAATTGTTCACAACTTAGAAGCTACCCCCGACTCTCGTGGTTGTAATGAACAGTACCCAGAGACGATGGAGAGACACTCATTTTGTGCACACTATTTGCAGGACACTACTTTAGATTATAGAAAAACAGAGACTAAGAGCAGCAGAAGAAAGAAGGGTGGAAAATACTAATTCTCAATAGGCTGAGGACATATATGATGTTGTCCCCCTTTTTTAGTGGTAGGCTGGTATAAATACTAGCACTTCATCCATGTCTTATTTCCTCCCAGGGACTTCAACAGAAGGCAGGAAAATTGGAAGCAGAGAGCTCCTAAGAATGAGAATATATTTGCTCAGATTACATCAATTTCTCCATGTTAGCTTTTTGTAAATGTTTGGGGATGTAGTAAGAACCTCCCATTTTGCACATAAGCATATGTTCCTCATTTTCAAAGCTCAGCATTGAGGATCTGGTGAAGAACATATAATCCTTATATCTAGCCTGGATATTTCATTGGGAGATGTGTATGGAGGTGCTGTTGGATCACATGTCCACCTGCATGTGCAAACAAGCTTGCTCTGAGGACGTTTTCCCTAAGTATTATCCATTTTGCATCATTTTTGCCAGTTTCTGGAACTAATTTTTTTTTAATTTTTTTAAAATTTTACTTATTTTTGAGACAGAGCACAAGCAGGGGAGGGGCAGAGAGATGGAGAGACACAGAATCCGAAGCAGGCTCCAGGCGCTGAGCTGTCAGCACAGAGCCCGATGCAGGGCTCGAACCCACGAACTGTGATATCATGACCTGAGCCGAAGTCCAACGCTTAACCTACTGAGCCACCCAGGCACCCTGGAACTAATTTTTAATGGCTCTTCTATCCTAAAATATGGAGAGATAAAGAAGATTTTTGTCCTAAGATTTTTGCACATTTCCCACACAGCTGAAGCTAAAAATGGATACTATCTGTTTTCCTTAGAGAGATTACATTATTTCTAAAGGGTTAACTTCATATTCCATAAATAAATTTGTCAGAGTATAAATGTTTCTAAACATACAAGGATGGAATTTCTCTCCCTCTTTATTTCTCTAATATTGCCCTCTGAGAGGAAACACATGGGCTCTACTCCCTGACTTGATCAAACACACTTTGATAGTATTAGAACAAACACATCGCTGAAGGACATTCTTCTAACCACAGATAAACACTTACATGGGTAACTCACAGCTATGCGGTCAGCCTTTTTTCCTTGTCAATGTTTTAGCATTGCTGAAACACTTACAGCAAAACTAATGGCATGAAAACATTATGAATTTTCTGGGTAAGAGAATAACCGGTGTCAGGACAAAGTCAAAAATATCTTCTTCTCCTTTATTTTGATTAACCACTGATTAGCTCTTGTCCTCATTCATATACCTCTGATTAGTTTTTAACAAATTAGGCTCAGTGAAGAGCTGGAAATATTTCAAGCTGTTCGTTCTTTAGAATTATAAGGTGGGTGGTATGCTGCAAAAAAACTTGGGGAAAATTGCTCTCCTCTATTCATTAATATCGTATTGGAATTGTCTCTCCCAATGGCTCATGACTACAAAGAATGACACATGACACAGTGTCTCTTCCTTGCTGACCATTGTTGGCTCATAGCTCCGGATATTATTCCTTAAGCCTATCACTTTTTGTAATTCTGCTTCTGAGAATCTTAATATGCTTGAAAGTTTTCCCCCAGAGGTTTCTTCCCACTGTTAAATGGTGGTGATATCCTACTGGTTAATCTGGAAGCAGTAAATATTTCCAGTAAGGCCATATTCTGAGAACCTATAGACATACTGAGTTTAGTGACATCACATTCTCTGTACCCAGTATCTTCCCAGTTTGGGAATTTGACTTTGATAATCATGGCTATGCACACCCACCTTATGGCTCTTATAATTATTATAATTTATTTGTCTTTCAATATGATAACTACTTTTTGAAATGTAGAAAAGGCATATTAATGAATATAACATTTATTCTGTTCTTCAGTAAGCATTGATTAAGCACCTTTTAGGAGTCTGGTAGGTTTGGGGGATATAATCCCTGCTTCCACAAACTTGACATTCTAACATCAAAGAGTGAAAATTTTTAAGACAAAAAAAGTTGGGTAAGGACTACAGAGTTAATAGGACAGAAGCAAGAAGCCTGGTGTGCGGTGAACAAGGGAGAAATGGAAGGAAAGCAGGTCAGAGACGTAGCCTAGATCTGGTGGTGTGCTGAAACCAGCTCAAATAAGGTTACATGAGCTTTATGTAAAAACTTCAGGAATTTTGTGAGCTTACTCTTGAATTCATGGGCATCTTAAAATCAGCCATGGTGGGATCATTTACATGGAAATCAGTAAAAACTAAACATCCAAGATTCCCTTCCCCCAGAGATCTGGTTATTAAATATTTGCCTACATACCACTGCCTAGAACACTGGGTTTTATAGGCATGGAAGTTTTGAGATTATAATTGAATAGAAAATTGTTGGACAGTTGTATGCATGGCAGTAAAAGATCTCTCTGGCTACCGCATTAAAAGCAGACTATGGTAGAGAAAGAGTGGAAGCATAAAAAGCCCTTGGAAAGTGTTTTGCAGTTGTTACTGAAAATTCTCCAGCTGAATGGAATCAGAATTTCTCAATCTTCCAATTATTCATAAATAAGACCTCTTGAGCAGATTATATGAACTCAAGCAGAGCTGCCTATAAATGGACCTTTGGTAGCAATGGCATGACTCCAAGAAATCTACGGCCAAGGATGGTTGAGAAACGCTCACACTTCTCTTTTCAAGGTATTGATACAATCCATTTGCTGATTATTAGTGGGACTTAGCCTGCTTCTAAATTTTGGGTCATAGAATAACCATTTTAAATATATTTACTCCTAATGAAATTTAAAGCACACCAATGCTATACTTTGTCCCAAAACTCCCAAAGGAAACACAAACTTTCATAAGAAGGAGATTTGAGGTGACGGGAAGGTGAAGGAGACTAGTTTCTGAAGTTACCTCCAAATCTCTCATGTTCCCTTTTTTAAATGTTTATTTATTTATTTTGAGAGAGAGGGGGGGAGTGAGAGAGAGAAAGAGAGAGAATGAGAAGGGGAGGGACAGAGAGATGGAGAGAGAAAGTCCCAAGAAGGCTCCACACTGTCAGCACACAGCCAGACACAGAGCTCAATCTTACGAACCATGAGATCGTGACCTGAGCCAAAATCAGAAGTCACCCAGGTGCCCCCAAGGTACTCCTGTACTTGCTCCTGAGCTGCTCCTTCAGGTAAAAAGAAATGGAAAAAGGGTAGAAGAAATAGAAAACTGTTTTCAAAAATTTCCAAAGCCTGTAGAGATTGGAGAAACCACTTCAAAGAACTAAATAAACTCTTCCTCTCAACACCACTATCTCAAATATCAATGGTACTTGATTAAAAGATTCTGTTTAATGTAGTAGTTAAGTATCGGATGCTGTTGATACCTCCTAAATACATCAAGCTTATCTGCGATGACTAGTAACTCAGAAAATGTAATGTACTGTTTGTTTTGTTTTTGTTTTTCATTTTTTAAATGTTTTTATTTTTGAGACAGAGAGAGAGAGAGAGAGAGAGCACGAGTGAGGGAGAGGGACAGGGGAAGAGAAAGAGAGAATCTTAAGCAGGTTCCACACTCAATGCAGAGCCTGACACAGGGCTTGATTCCATTACCCTGGGATCATGACCTGAGCCGAAATCAAGAGTTGGACACTCAACCGGCTAAGCCACCTCGGCACCCTTGTTTTTATTTTTTTGTTTTTTCCTATTAAACAGAAGAGTCAGTCAGATTGCTGGTATTTTCCTGGAAAAGGGATACCTCTTTTTTTTTTTTCTTTTTAGTTAAAGCTTTTGGCTGAAGTATATCACACATACAGCTCAATAACCATTCACCCATTGTAACCAGCTTTAAATTGAAGAAAAAGAATACTACTAGTATCTACTATTTTATGCTTTCTCTGTCACTATTCCTGCAATCACTGTCCTGCCTTATAGCACTCAACACATGTTACTGTATAGCAATATATCTTTCATTCTCACTGCTTTATAATGATCCACTGTAAAAACACGCCAAATGCGCTTAATCTATTATACTACTGATTGACATTTGGGTCACTTCCTGTATTTGTCTAGTGTTAATAATACTTCTGTGAACCTTTTTTAAAATGTCTTATAATGAACAGGAATGCATATTTCCTTGGGGCATATATACAGCAGTGGAATTCCTGTCTCAAAGTGTACACATGACAACTTTGGTATACACTGCCAAACAGATCTCGGGAGTGTAATATTTACACACAATAAGCAGTGTAAGAAAATTCCAGTTGCTCTACATTCTAACCAATATTTGGTATTCTCAGTCTTTTCATATGGATGCTATTTTGGTGTATCTCTAGTGGTATTTCTGTCATTTAAATTTTCACTCCCCTGATGCTCAATGAGAATAAGTCACTGTTTCTACATTTATTGGCTTTTAGAGATATAGTTCTTTATAAAGTGCCCGTTGAAGTCTTTTGATCATTTTTTTTTTTTTTTAAGTAGAGGCTTGAGATCAAGACCTGAGCTGAGATCAAGAGTCAGACGCTTAAGTGACTGAGCCACCCAGATGCTACTTAACCATTTTCCTATTAGGTGATTTTTTTTTTTTATTGATTTGTTCAAGTCAATTTGTCTAAATACCAGTCCTTTATCCTATTTGTATAATGTACATTTTCACTATATCAGTGATACTGTTTAATAAGCAGAAGGTCTTCATTTTTAATGTACTCCAAGGTTTTGTTTTTTTTTTTGGTTTTTTTTGTTTTTGTTTTTTTCACAGCTAGTATTTTTGCATCCCATTTCAGAAAACATTGTACCCTGGGGTCATGAAGATGCTCTACTAGGTTTTGTCATAGAAGTTGTATTGGTTTATCCTTCACATTTAGACTGGCAGTCCAATTAGAATAAATACGTGTTGATAGTTGGAAGTACAGGTCAAGTTAATTTTTTCTTACCTAATTGTCACATTTACCTGGCACCTTCTATTGAGAGGATCATTCTTTTCCCTACTCCTCAGCCATAGGCCATTTATCATAAATCAATTGGTATATTTGTGTGAGTCTGTTTCTGGCTGAAATACTGTGCTAATTGTTTCTCCTGGTTTCCAACATTTCTCCCTGTGATTCCTCTTCTCCAGTATGTTAACCTGAACCGCTCCTCACCATTTCCAAGTAGATGGTTGTCATATTTCATCAAACTTCTCCACCTCTTTTCAAGAGGAGCATTGTGTGCCACAAGCATGAGTGAGTCTGAAGATTAAATCCCTAAACTTATCATCAGGCACTTACTTTAAAAACAGAGCCCTTCACAGGGTGCCTGGGTGGCTCAGTTGGTTGAGCATTCAACTCTTGATTGCCATTCAGGTCACCATCCGTGGGTTGTGGGATCAAGCCCTGTGTTGGGGCAATGAGCTTGATTAATAGTCTTTCTCTCTCTCTCTCTGCCTCTCTTCTCTGCTTGCTCTCTCTATCAAATTAAAAATAAATAAATAAAAGATAACAAACATTAAAAAAAAAAAAACAAAAACAGCGCACAGGGCGCCTGGGTGGCTCAGTCTGTTAAGCTTCTGACTTTGGTTCAGGTCATGATCTCGTGGTTTGTGAGTTCAAGCCCCATGTTCAGCTCTGTGCTGACAGCTCAGAGACTAGAGCCTGTTTCAGATTCTTTGTCTCCCTTTCTCCCTACCCCTCCCCTGCTCATGTCCTGTCTCTCTCTCTCTCTCAAAAAATAAACAAACATTAAAAAAAAAAAAACAGAGCCCTTCACTTTTTGTGATGAGCACTGGGTGTTGTAAGTAATAAATCACTAAGTTCTATGCCTGAAACTAATATTACACTGTACATTAACTAACTAAAATTTAAATAAAAACTTGAAAACAAGACAAAACAAAAAAACAGAGCCACTGAGGAACTTACAGTAATACTTGAATGAGCAGAAAATTCACATTATGACAACTCAGGATACAATCAGAGTTCCCATGTTATGTTTAATTCCTTGTGTTGTATCACAACTAATGAATATTTGCAATTCATTAAAAATTAAATAACATTAGCTTAAAAATAAAATTAAGTGGGCTTAGGAGGACGCTGGGCTCACCGCGCGTCCTGCTGATCACTTAGATTCCACCTACACCTGCCTAAATAACCCAGAAAACCGCCAGAGGATTAGCAGAACGGAGTCGCCGGAGCCAAACGCAGACGAGAGGCCCACGGAAGAGGGTAGGAAGGGCTGCGAGGCGGTGCGCGCTCCACGGACTGGCGGGAGGGAGCCGGGGCGGAGGGGCGGCTCGCTGGCCAAGCAGAGCCCCCGAGTCTGGCTGGCAAAAGCGGAGGGGCCTGACAGACTGTGTTCCCACAACAAGCGCGACTTAGCGTCTGGGAGGTCATAAGTTAACAGCTCTGCTCGGAAAGCGGGAAGGCTGGAGGACAAAGGGAGGGAGAGCTGCTGAGCCCCCTGACGACAGAGCTCGGTTTGGTGGGGAACAAAGGCGCTCGCCAGCGCCATCTCCCCCGCCCATCCCCCAGCCAAAATCCCAAAGGGAACCAGTTCCTGCCAGGGAACTTGCTCGCTCCGCGCAAACACCCAACTCTGTGCTTCTGCGGAGCCAAACCTCCAGCAGCGGATCTGACTCCCTCCCGCTGCCACAGGGCCCCTCCTGAAGAGGATCACCTAAGGAGAAGCGATCTAAGCCTGCCCCTCCTGCCCCCGTGCACCTTGCCTACCCACCCCAGCTAATACGCCAGATCCCCAGCATCACAAGCCTGGCAGTGTGCAAGTAGCCCAGACGGGCCACACCACCCCACAGTGAATCCCGCCCCTAGGAGAGGGGAAGAGAAGGCACACACCAGTCTGACTGTGGCCCCAGCGGTGGGCTGGGGGCAGACATCAGGTCTGACTGCGGCCCCACCCACCAACTCCAGTTATACACCACAACACAGGGGAAGGGCCCTGCAGGTCCCCACCACGCCAGGGACTATCCAAAATGACCAAGCGGAAGAATTCCCCTCAGAAGAATCTCCAGGAAATAACAACAGCTAATGAGCTGATCAAAAAGGATTTAAATAATATAACAGAAAGTGAATTTAGAATAATAGTCATAAAATTAATCGCTGGGCTTGAAAACAGTATACAGGACAGCAGAGAATCTCTTGCTACAGAGATCAAGGGACTAAGGAACAGTCACGAGGAGCTGAAAAACGCTTTAAACGAAATGCATAACAAAATGGAAACCACCACAGCTCGGCTTGAAGAGGCAGAGGAGAGAATAGGTGAACTAGAGGATAAAGTTATGGAAAAAGAGGAAGCTGAGAAAAAGAGAGATAAAAAAATCCAGGAGTATGAGGGGAAAATTAGAGAACTAAGTGATACACTAAAAAGAAATAATATACGCATAATTGGTATCCCAGAGGAGGAAGAGAGAGGGAAAGGTGCTGAAGGGGTACTTGAAGAAATCATAGCTGAGAACTTCCCTGAACTGGGGAAGGAAAAAGGCATTGAAATCCAAGAGGCACAGAGAACTCCCTTCAGACGTAACTTGAATCGATCTTCTGCACGACATATCATAGTGAAACTGGCAAAATACAAGGATAAAGAGAAAATTCTGAAAGCAGCAAGGGGTAAACGTGCCCTCACATATAAAGGGAGACCTATAAGACTCGTGACTGATCTCTCTTTTGAAACTTGGCAGGCCAGAAAGAATTGGCACGAGATTTTCAGGGTGCTAGACAGAAAAAATATGCAGCCGAGAATCCTTTACCCAGCAAGTCTGTCATTTAGAATAGAAGGAGAGATAAAGGTTTTCCCAAACAAACAAAAACTGAAGGAATTTGTCACCACTAAACCAGCCCTACAAGAGATCCTAAGGGGGACCCTGTGAGACAAAGTCCCAGAGACATCACTATAAGCATAAAACATACAGACATCACAATGACTCTCAACCCGTATCTTTCTATAATAACACTGAATGTAAATGGATTAAATGCACCAACCAAAAGACATAGGGTATCAGAATGGATAAAAAAACAAGACCCATCTATTTGCTGTCTACAAGAGACTCATTTTAGACCTGAGGACACCTTTAGATTGAGAGTGAGGGGATGGAGAACTATTTATCATGCGACTGGAAGCCAAAAGAAAGCTGGAGTAGCCATACTTATATCAGACACACTAGACTTTAAATTAAAGGCTGTAACAAGAGATGAAGAAGGACATTATATAATAGTTACAGGGTCTATCCATCAGGAAGAGCTAACAATTATAAATGTCTATGCGCCGAATACCGGAGCCCCCAAATATATAAAACAATTACTCATAAACATAAGCAACCTTATTGATAAGAATGTGGTAATTGCAGGGGACTTTAACACCCCACTTACAGAAATGGACAGATCATCTAGACACACGGTCAATAAAGAAACAAGGGCCCTGAAAGATACATTGGATCAGATGGACTTGACATATATATTCAGAACGCTGCATCCCAAAGCAACAGAATATACTTTCTTCTCGAGTGCACATGGAACATTCTCCAAGATAGATCATATACTGGGTCACAAAACAGCCCTTCATAAGTTTACAAGAATTGAAATTATACCATGCATACTTTCAGACCACAATGCTATGAAGCTTGAAATCAACCACAGGAAAAAGTCTGGAAAACCTCCAAAGGCATGGAGGTTAAAGAACACCCTACTAACGAATGAGTGGGTCAACCAGGCAATTAGAGAAGAAATTAAAAAATATATGGAAACAAACGAAAATGAAAATACAACAATCCAAACGCTTTGGGACACAGCGAAGGCAGTCCTGAGAGGAAAATACATTGCAATCCAGGCCTATCTCAAGAAACAAGAAAAATCCCAAATACAAAATCTAACAGCACACCTAAAGGAACTAGAAGCAGAACAGCAAAGGCAGCCTAAACCCAGCAGAAGAAGAGAAATAATAAAGATCAGAGCAGAAATAAACAATATAGAATCTAAAAAAACTGTAGAGCAGATCAACGAAACCAAGAGTTGGTTTTTTGAAAAAATAAACAAAATTGACAAGCCTCTAGCCAGGCTTCTCAAAAAGAAAAGGGAAATGACCCAAATAGATAAAATCATGAATGAAAATGGAATTATTACAACCAATCCCTCAGAGATACAAACAATTATCAGGGAATACTATGAAAAATTATATGCCAACAAATTGGACAACCTGGAAGAAATGGACAAGTTCCTGAACACCCACACTCTTCCAAAACTCAATCAGGAGGAAATAGAAAGCTTGAACAGACCCATAACCAGCGAAGAAATTGAATCGGTTATCAAAAATCTCCCAACAAATAAGAGTCCAGGACCAGATGGCTTCCCAGGGGAGTTCTACCAGACGTTTAAAGCAGAGATAATACCTATCCTTCTCAAGCTATTCCAAGAAATAGAAAGGGAAGGAAAACTTCCAGACTCATTCTATGAAGCCAGTATTACTTTGATTCCTAAACCAGACAGAGACCCAGTAAAAAAAGAGAACTACAGGCCAATATCCCTGATGAATATGGATGCAAAAATTCTCAATAAGATACTAGGAAATCGAATTCAACGGCATATAAAAAGAATTCTTCACCATGATCAAGTGGGATTCATTCCTGGGATGCAGGGCTGGTTCAACATTCGCAAATCAATCAACGTGATACATCACATTAACAAAAAAAAAGAGAAGAACCATATGATCCTGTCAATCGATGCAGAAAAGGCCTTTGACAAAATCCAGCACCCTTTCTTAATAAAAACCCTTGAGAAAGTCGGGATAGAAGGAACATACTTAAAGATCATAAAAGCCATTTATGAAAAGCCCACAGCTAACATCATCCTCAACGGGGAAAAACTGAGAGCTTTTTCCCTGAGATCAGGAACACGACAAGGATGCCCACTCTCACCGCTGCTGTTTAACATAGTGCTGGAAGTTCTAGCATCAGCAATCAGACAACAAAAGGAAATCAAAGGCATCAAAATTGGCAAAGATGAAGTCAAGCTTTCGCTTTTTGCAGATGACATGATATTATACATGGAAAATCCGATAGACTCCACCAAAAGTCTACTAGAACTGATACAGGAATTCAGCAAAGTTGCAGGATACAAAATCAATGTACAGAAATCAGTTGCATTCTTATACACTAACAATGAAGCAACAGAAAGACAAATAAAGAAACTGATCCCATTCACAATTGCACCAAGAAGCATAAAATACCTAGGAATAAATCTAACCAAAGATGTAAAGGATCTGTATGCTGAAAACTATAGAAAGCTTATGAAGGAAATTGAAGAAGATTTAAAGAAATGGAAAGACATTCCCTGCTCATGGATTGGAAAAATAAATATTATCAAAATGTCAATACTACCCAAAGCTATCTACACATTCAATGCAATCCCAATCAAAATTGCACCAGCATTCTTCTCGAAACTAGAACAAGCAATCCTAAAATTCATATGGAACCACAAAAGGCCCCGAATAGCCAAAGGAATTTTGAAGAAGAAGACCAAAGCAGGAGGCATCACAATCCCAGACTTTAGCCTCTACTACAAAGCTGTCATCATCAAGACAGCATGGTATTGGCACAGAAACAGACACATAGACCAATGGAATAGAATAGAAACCCCAGAACTAGACCCACAAACGTATGGCCAACTCATCTTTGACAAAGCAGGAAAGAACATCCAATGGAAAAAAGACAGCCTCTTTAACAAATGGTGCTGGGAGAACTGGACAGCAACATGCAGAAGGTTGAAACTAGACCACTTTCTCACACCATTCACAAAAATAAACTCCAAATGGATAAAGGACCTAAATGTGAGACAGGAAACCATCAAAACCTTAGAGGAGAAAGCAGGAAAAGACCTCTCTGACCTCAGCCGTAGCAATCTCTTACTCGACACATCCCCAAAGGCGAGGGAATTAAAAGCAAAAGTGAATTACTGGGACCTTATGAAGATAAAAAGCTTCTGCACAGCAAAGGAAACAACCAACAAAACTAAAAGGCAACCAACGGAATGGGAAAAGATATTCGCAAATGACATATCGGACAAAGGGCTAGTATCCAAAATCTATAAAGAGCTCACCAAACTCCACACCCGAAAAACAAATAACCCAGTGAAGAAATGGGCAGAAAACATGAATAGACACTTCTCTAAAGAAGACATCCGGATGGCCAACAGGCACATGAAAAGATGTTCAGCGTCGCTCCTTATCAGGGAAATACAAATCAAAACCACACTCAGGTATCACCTCACACCAGTCAGAGTGGCCAAAATGAACAAATCAGGAGACTCTAGATGCTGGAGAGGATGTGGAGAAACGGGAACCCTCTTGCACTGTTGGTGGGAATGCAAATTGGTGCAGCCACTCTGGAAAGCAGTGTGGAGGTTCCTCAGAAAATTAAAAATAGACCTACCCTATGACCCAGCAATAGCACTGCTAGGAATTTATCCAAGGGATACAGGAGTACTGATGCATAGGGCCACTTGTACCCCAATGTTCATAGCAGCACTCTCAACAATAGCCAAATTATGGAAAGAGCCTAAATGTCCATCAACTGATGAATGGATAAAGAAATTGTGGTTTATATACACAATGGAATATTACGTGGCAATGAGAAAAAATGAAATATGGCCTTTTGTAGCAACGTGGATGGAACTGGAGAGTGTGATGCTAAGTGAAATAAGCCATACAGAGAAAGACAGATACCATATGGTTTCACTCTTATGTGGACCCTGAGAAATTAACAGGAACCCATGGGGGAGGGGAAGGAAAAAAAAAAAAAACAGGTTAGAGTGGGAGAGAGCCAAAGCATAAGAGACTCTTAAAAACTGAGAACAAACTGAGGGTTGATGGGGGGGGGGGAGGGAGGAGAGGGTGGGTGATGGGTATTGAGGAGGGCACCTTTTGGGATGAGCACTGGGTGTTGTATGGAAACTAATTTGTCAATAAATTTCATATAAAAAAAAAGTTAAAAAAAAAATAAAAAAAAAAAAGTGTGGACTTTAACCCGAGTTCTACAGAGAGAAAAGCCAAACAGAACCAAGTGCTATATATAATAGCCAGCATGTTAAGAGGACTGAGAAAAACAAAGAAAAGACACAATATACAATAGTAGCAATTTAAAAAGGAGATATATTTTAAGATTTAGAAACTCATAATGGAATTATTTGAAAAGTTTTCACCAATATTTCAAAATGTAATAGTTTTCTAAAAAAAAAAACTTGTTAAATTTGGCTCAACAGAAAATCGGAATAACACAGTAAGAACATCTAGTCTATTAAAGATATAAATAATTTCTATTTTTTAATTTTTTTAATGTTTATTTATTTTTGAGAGAGAGAGTGGGGAAGGGGAAGAGAAAGAGAGAGGGACACAGAATCTGAAGCAGGCTCCAGGCTGTGAGCTATCAGCACAGACCCGATGCGGAGCTTGAACTCACAGTGAGATCATGACCTGAGCCAAAGTCATACGCTTAACCGACTGAGCCACCCAGGCGCCCCAATAATTTCTATTTTATACAAACTTTTTCAGAGAAGAAAACAGGGAAAATTGCCTATCTCATTGTGTGAGACAAAATTAACCTTAATTTGTAAGGGGAGTATAAGTCTGACAAGAACAATAAAAGAAAAATAAAGAAAAGCTAAATCTGTGAGGTGATAGATATGTTAACTCAACTGTGGGAATCCCTCCACATTGTATATGTATCTAATCATTTTGTATACTTTAAATACATTACAATTTTATTTGTCAATTATACCCCAATAAAACTGAAAAAATATATAACTGATTTAAAAAAAAAATAAAATAAATAAATAAATAAATAAATAAATAAATAAATAAAATTAAGTGAATAAAACACCTAATTTAATTTTTTTCAGGAATGCCAAAATATAAAGACTAGTTTTAAAAGATGTTGAATAAAATCAAGAGTTTTACATGCACTTAATAAAGAGGTGCTGTTTCTGAAATATGTAAGTGAGTTTGAGGAATGAGGCTGACTTGAAGCATGATGGTAACATGAGAAAATATGAATTTGGAAGTATAAAATTGACCAAAGAATTACTTCGAAACTACTCAATGTTATTCAATCTGGAGCAAATTTAGTACTTTTCATAGAGACCAAATCATGGTTCCTGACTTCCAGAAGAGTACAGTATATACAGTTAAAAAAATATTTTCTGGGTTTCAAAAGTAAATGTAACACTCAAGATCCTAATAGGAAATAAATGGTGCATTTAAATTACAATAAATCAAGGACTCCTGGGTTGCTCAGTTGGTTAAACATCAGACTTCATTCAGCTCAGGTGGGTTTGAGCCCTGTGTCAGGCTCTGTACTAACAGCTCAGAGCCTGGAGCCTGCTTGGGATTCTGAGTCTCCCTCTCTCTCTGCCCTCCCCCGCTCGTGCTATGTCTGGTGCTATGTCTGTCTGTCTGTCTGTCTGTCTGTCTGTCTCTCTCTCTCTCTCTCTCTCTCTCTCCCTCCCTCCCTCCCCCCTCCTTCAAAAACAAATAAACATTAAATTTTAAAAAATTACAATAAATCAGGGATAGTTTATTTACAAAAGCCCTAATTTGGGTCCAGGGGAACCAGAAGTGATAGTGCGTGCAATGACCTGTGATTAGTAGCAGTAAAAGGACTGTAACTCCTAGACATGAAGAAACAAAGAAACCAGGACCAGATCCAGAAGAGAAGCATACAGAGTAAGCTGATCTTAGCTGGAGGGTGGCAATCAACCTAAGAACACTGTAAGAAGAGGGTTTTCCCTACAGAGAAATAAATACCCAGAATACTCTGAATACATGAATCCCCTTCTCCCTTTCCAGGCCCTTACTTACCAAACCCAACCAGATGTTACAGGGCATAGGAAGCCACTGTTTGGAGTCCATACGTATCAATCTCTGGATACCGAGCAAAGTAGGGTAGAGAGGGTGGAAAGTGGGAGATATCTAGAGCAAAAGGGATTTGAAATTTCTAACTTTGCTACCATTTATTTGTTGGCTCTTCTGCAGGTTTAATTATTATACACTAAAATGTAATTTCAAATCAATTAGACTTTAGAAATTTAGGCAGATTAGATTTAGACAGATGATGAGTATTTAACCTTACAGCAACTATAAACGTGTATTTTGTGCGTGTAAGATATCAGGAATGAGTTTGGGGGGAGAGGCAAGGGATATAGATCCATCAGAAATATTCCTCAGAAGGTCCTACTACAATCGTTATGGAAATAAAAAAACATAATTAGTTCACCTGGGAACATTTTTGAATCCTTTAAAAACCATTTGGCATTGCTATTCCCTATAAGGAAATCTAGATTAAAGGAATCAGTAATTAAAATAGAGAGCTTCAGATGTACTTAATAGAGATGTTCTTTACTGAAATACTAGGAATAATATTGGCTTGAAGCATTACAGTGATTTAAGAAATAAGAAGTAGGAGGCATGCAGCTGGCTAAGGTGGAGTATTTATAGACAGTTTTTGGATGTAAATCAAAACTCTACCAGGAAGGTTTAGAATATAGAATGGATACTTTATTAGGTAAGGTTCAATCTACAACTGTGAGTCAATTGAAAGTTAATAGCAGCTTTGTTAAAGGTCATAGATAAATGGCTACTGTAGTTTTAATGAATATTTTATTCATGTCACCTTTAAATTAGTTAAATTTGGAAAGAATAATGATGTAATGCCAAAGGCTCCTTCCTGGAACATTAAAAGCAGAATTTAATTTTAAGGCTTT
Source organism: Felis catus (assembly GCF_018350175.1). Taxonomy (NCBI): domain Eukaryota; kingdom Metazoa; phylum Chordata; class Mammalia; order Carnivora; family Felidae; genus Felis; species Felis catus. The sequence continues at coordinate 75,969,289 of NC_058370.1, forward strand.
AGTACCAGTTTTAGCTCTCTGATACAAGACTTTAAGGTATTTGGAGCCTTTCTTTTTTTCCTTTTTAACATCGATTGCATGTTAGAATTTGTTTCTTAAATATATATGCTTTACAATAGCAATGCAGCAGACACAGAAGAAAATTTACAATAATATAGAAATCTTTTTGAATGCGAATTCATCAAATATTACCGTAGGAAAATTAGGGAAGATCACTTAAGTCATTTCTTTGAGACTCAGTTTTGTCTGAGAAATGAGAATCACTCAAATTTTGGGGCACTAAAGTAAGGTAAGCCTTTCAATTAATAGCATTTACCATCGTCAATTTTGTAAGAATGGAGCCCCTTTTGAATGTTTCATAAACAACAGATCTACTAAAATAGAGAGACCCAGGGAATTTTTCTTGTCAACAGTGTGACATAGAGCATTACAAAACTGAACTCAGGAATTATGAAGGCAGTTTTAGCGAAGAAACTTTGTGACAGTTGCAGTCAGAGGGAGACTACAGGTAGGATTTCTAGATGAGTTTCACAGGCATGAAGGGGAAGGAGCCTGAATGGAACAATCTTGGACCTGTGGTGGTGAGCCTCAGAGTCATGATGAGAAAAAATGGTGAGGGATGAGAAATAGGAAAACAAGATGAGACAAGAGGAGCTAGGTCAATGGAACAAGAAGATGTTGGGGAATCCAATTCATTCAAGGGCATTAAGGACATCTGTCTTGGATCACTTTAAAAGGCCAGGTGAACACTCACACTGGCAGTGTCTGCTAGATCTTGAGGGTCCTTGAAGGCTTCTTCCTATGGAAACAAGGTGCCCTAAAGACTCATGAAAGTGTGGAATATTTTGAATGTTTTCCTTAGTAAGCAGTGACTAAAGCTTATGAGGCCTTCTAGAATCACATAATAATTTAAGTAATTGAAAACTCTCTTGTGAGTTGCCCACATATTATATACTGTACATCAACTTATATTGGTAAATTCTTTTTAAAAGTAACTTTTCCAAAAATATGAATTACTGCATAACTACTTAACCACTTGTAAAACAATACCACAGTTTGAAAGTCTACTAGAAATTGACTTAGTCTAAACACCATAACTCCTTCTGTTCATTTGTGTAAAGTTTTGGTAAAGTATGATTCAAAATTAATACATTGTACATAAAATTAATTTGTCTTCTATTCATAATTAATTGTGCTTGGAATTACCACATAAGTAGGTAACCAATGATTTCTTAATGGAGTCCATCTAAGGCAACTTACTGTCAAATCTCAAAATCCTTTTACCAAAGAGTATAATTAAAGCTTGCACAATTTTTCAGAAATTCATTCATTTATTCAAAAAGTATTTATTTAGCCTCCATCCTATGCCCTGCCTTGTTTTAGGAAGTGAGGTACGGTTATACATAAGACAAAGTGTCTGGCCTTATTAAAGTGCTTGCATTCTAGTGTTAGAAGATAGTTGACTAAAACAAACAACAATCTAAATAAATAATATACAATAGAAAGTCAGGTAGAAAATAATGGACACCAAAGTGAGAAGACAGAGAATAGAAAAATTTTAGACAATGTGGTCAGGGAAATCCTCTCTAAGGAAATACTTTTGAGCCAGAATCTTGAATAAAGAAAAGAAGCAAGCCCTACAGATCTCTGGGGAAAAAAGCATTCAGAGCAGAAGGCACAGCAAGTGCAAAGGGCCTGAGGTAGGAAGTTATCTGATGTGTTCAATGAAGAGCAGAGACTTTTTTAGCTAAAATGAAACAGGTAGGCAGAAGCCAAGTGATAGGGGCTTTATAGGCCTTACATGGTTTAGTTTAGGGGAGTCATGGGATTTGTCTTATGTTTGAAAAGAATTCTGTCTTTCTTCGGAAAAAGACAGTAAGGAAACAGGGAGATCATTAGGAGTAAGAGATCTGTTAACAAGCATCATAGCAGTCCAAGAGGAAAGTGATGGTGTTATAACTTAGGAAATAGCAGTAAAGGGAATGATGAGCACTTGGATTCTATGAATATTTTGAGGAATGGGATTTACTGATTCACTGGGTAATGGTCATGAGAGAGAAAATGGAATTAGAAATGACTCCAATATTTTTTTATTTACAAATGAGTAAATTTTTTGAGATGGGTATTGCTAGGAACAGGTAAAATCTGGGAAGGCAAATAAAGATTTTGGCTTTAGATATATTAAATCTAAGATACCTATAAGCCATCCAACACAAACATGTGAAGTAATGCTTATATATTCATATCCAGAGTTTGGGAGAGATAGCAAAGCAAATGATCCCTACTCTATAAATGACACCCATTTTCTATCTTTTAACTTCGTATTACAGAAAAATTTCTGAGGAGACTCATACAATGAAATCTGTGGGGCTCCTTAAGGCATGTTTCTCAAGAATAAGGCATAATGGCCATTATTACTTGCAAGGAACCAGGTCAGTATATTTCTGATTGTTTTGAAGATTGTGGCAGGCAGACCCAGATCTTTGGGAAATCTTGCATCTATAAAAAAGGAAAACCTAAAATGGGAAAAGCTATAAGTTGCTTTTCTAAGATAAATCGAGAACAGATAAAACTGTTTTCTCCAAAGACATGCATTTGCTTCTAAACATGATTTGTCTAATACAAAAGTCTACCTGTGGCTATTTAAATTTAAACTAATTTAAGTTTTTAAAAGATAGAGGTCAGTTCGTCATTTGTATTAGCCATATTTCAAAAGCTCAGCAGCCACATGTTGGTAGTGGCTACCATATTGGGCAGCACAGAAATATAACATTTCCATCATCACAAAAATGTATTACAAACTAATGGACTGTCATAGCTTTTGTCCTCAAATATCAATTTATAGGTCATGGAATCACTCAAATTATAAATGTAATTTAGTTTTCATTTGTCACCTCTATCTTGTTGTATTATGTATTAGTCCTGTCAGTTCTGTGTATCAAAGTCTTTTCTGAGAGAATATTCCGAAGCCAGACCTGAATTCTTTGCAAACAGAAGTTGATGCACTCAGTCCTGAAAGAGATCGTAGACTGGGGATTGTTAGTTTGTGTGGTAAGCAGTTTACCATTCACTAGTTTTGTTAATTGTCTTCCTTTCACCCCCATGAATTAGCTTAATTCAAGGTCTACAGTCACATGTGACTTGCTTTAGTCATTGAAATGTGAACAAATTTGTTGTAAGTCCCTTCCAAGAGAAAGACTTCAACTGCTGAACCATAATTTGTCATGTTGCTTCTCCTCTGCCGCACCAGTTGCAATGTTTCTGATGGTGAAAGGTCTGTCAGACTGGGTCCCTGAGGGAGGACAATGAACAACACCACATGGAACATGTAGAATGGAATTATAGGTGGATGTGTGGAATAAGTGACAAATAACTCTGCTATTTGTATTAGTCAGCTTTTGTTAGATAAAGCTGTAGGAACAAACAACCCCCAAATAATAGTGGCTTACAATAACAAATGCTTATCTCTGCGACACCTGGGTGGCTCAATCACTTAAGTGTCCAGCTTCCTCTCAGGTATGATCTCAGGCTTTGTGAGTTCGAGCATCTGTGTTGACAGCTCAGAGCCTGGAGCCTGCTTTGGATTCTGTGTGTGTCTCTCTCTCTCTCTCTGCACTCCCTCACACATACTCTGTCTCTCTGTCTTTGTCTCTCTCTCTCAAAACTAAATAAACATTTGAAAAATAAAAACAAACAAGCAAACAAAAAAACAAATGCTTATCTCTCTCTCTCTCATGTTCCATCATGGCCATGAGTCAGCCACACCTCTGAATTTCTATTATTAGGTGTATTCCCCATCCCAGGATGCAGACCTCGAAAGCCCCCTTGTCTTGAGCTAATGCTATGGAGAAAAGAACCAGACTAGAAGTAGAATCCCACAATGGCTACAAAGGTGTTTGTTTTGAATGTGGTATACATGACGCTCATTCACATGCAGTTGGCAAAGGCAAGACAAATGGCCTAATCTCATGTCAACAAGATTGGGGTGTACATTATCCCTTGAGGAGATGCTGCATGTCGCATGGGAACCAGCAGGCATGTATGATCTTGTGACAGCAAGGAAAGCAAGTAATCAGAAATGATAATATAATCTATACCACAATTATTTAAGCTATTGAGTTTGTTTCTTCAGCATAACATAGCTCATTCTTTCTAATGCAATTTATTAAATACCTCAGATAGGAGGTATCTATCAATTGAATAAAAATTATTTATCAATAACCTACTTATTGTCTTACACATACAGATGTTGAAGAAGTCTAAATGCCTGCCCTTAACAGGCTAACAGCAAGCACAGACACCCTTAAGTCAATCTGAATTCAACCTTATTTTCAAATAGATCAAGGAATTATCATGTTTCAAAGGGTCACTAGAATACTTAAGTAAACACTATTTGCCCTATAATAAAGTTCATAGAACTGTGAATAATGTTTGTTAGATAAATGAATGTAAATGAAATTAGTAAGCCCTATAATACTTATCACTAATATATTAGATCCCAATTTGATTAGAAATACATCATCTCATTATTAAGAATGCATAAAACCCATATATCTTCTCTATCTAATGAAGATGTAGGTTAATTACCAGTCTGTCAAAAGATAATGTGATACTCTAGAAAATATTATAGAAAAATGACTAGTACAGCTATGAACCATCCTGAGAAATCCTGTGACAGAAAGAAATTAACTCATGCCATTTGTACACTGTAGGCAGTAAGCAGAAGTTCAGAAATAATTACATGGAAAAATCAAGTACAATCTTCAGACTTGCCTAATTACATGGGATCCAATAGAATTAATCAAAACGACTTAATGATTCAATTCTCAATCCCCATTCTCAAATTTGGTCTGTGTAGTATCAGGAAGAGTTTGTTCATTTGAACATTTGTTCATTTAGCAAATAAGAACTGAACACTTCCTGTATGTCAGGCACTGAGAATAAATAAGAGATTAAGATATCCATTGCCCTGCCCTCTTTGGAGTGTCCATTTTAGACACCCAGAATACTGTTTCATTTTTATTTTTGAAGGCAACATATTTTGCACACTTTCAGGAAGAAAGTATAGTTCTAATTAAACCACACCAAAAAAAAAGGCATAAGAATTATTTTCAACCAAACAAAATGAGTTGAGTTCAGCATGTCTTTCAAGCATTTTGAATAGCACCGAGTTTGAGACTGAAGCGCATGCCTATTGGTTTTATGTTTTTCAAGTTCAGGGAGCCATCAGCTACTAAGAATTAGTGAGTTTTTCTAAATGTCCACAACAAAAATAGTAAGGCTTTACCATTACCTCAAAAACATGAGGTAGTTGAATAAAAAGTATAAATCGTACATCAAAGAGGCAAATATGTCTATAAGATCAGCAAAGTGAAACAGGGCAACTATATTCCCTCAAACATGTTAGACTGTCCAAAGGGTAGAGACAATCAGGGACTTGTTGATGGTTTTAATTGGTTTTAAATATGAATTGTTAAATATTATGGAGCAATCCACAGAATGGTACCAAGGCTTAGCCTATTTATGTTAACCAATCATACACAAATTCTAACCACTGATATATATTTATAACCCCATTTATCTAGCAGCCATTTATCTGGATTTATAGTTCATAGAAACCACTTGCTTTATAAGACTGTCTTGCCATCTCCATTACCACATTTTTGTGTAAAATACAACACACAGAAAAATATAGTAACTATTTTAGTAAACATGGCTAAGGACTTTGGTTTACATGATTGGAGAGTTCAGAGTTGGCTTAAAAAGGGACCACACACTGTACCTGCTCACAAGACAGACACAGTACTTCATTGAAAATAAATACCCTAACACACATTCCTGGGTGTTCAAAACTATCCCATTCATTAAGAGGTGGAAAAACAGTATTGTATAAGAGAACAAGTATAGGAATAAAATTCACAAGACCTGGATTTCTCTTTCTTTCAGCATCATTAGAAATACCTTCACTGAGTCCCACTTTCCAAATTTCTAAAATAGAGATAAATAAAGTAAAATGTGGATAATGAATCTTACTTTCATAGTGACTGTGAAAGACATACAAGTGGAGATATAGAAAGAGATAAAAATTCAGAGGGTGACCCATATAAATATAAAGTGGGATTTTCATTATCATAAAAATGGCTATATCTGGGTGCAAGGTTGTTAGGGATAGAATTTAACAGGCTCAGAAAGCATTAAAATGTGTACCTAGAAATACTGAGTTTTAACATTAAGCAATTATCTACTTGGTAGGAAGATCACTTTAAAATGATATTTTCATTTGGTAGGTCATAGATATTTAAAGGATATAGAGATCTCAAGTTGAAGAAAAAAAAACTTTAAGGAATTGCTTGGAGGAGCTTTATTCTCTCTGAATTAAGCTCTGAGTGAAACGTGATTCTGCTGGATGAACCTCACCTCAAAGACAGCAAAACTTCTGTGCAATGCAGCATAATTTTAGCCTACTTATTTCACAGATTACAGGAAACCATCTGGACATCCTTTTTCCTATAAATCCTTAAAAAATTGGGTCCTCATGAGAGTAGAGTCCTTTCTGGGTGAGCAAATCAGAAGAATGAGGAAGATGGTCCTGCTTCCGGTCCCTGTCAATCCCACATGTTTCAAGTGCTATGGAAACTTTGAGGTGCATTAAGGTCCAGATTTGGTATAATGGTTTGCTGTATACTTGGTTACAAGTATTTTAAAATCTGAGCAGATGAGCAGACTAATGTACTTCCGTAAATTCTGAGGTGATTAAGTTTTAGCTTTCAACAAATACATGTGAAGGCAGATTAAAGATTATATGACATACTCTTCGCTAAGCACTCAGTGTGCATATGTAGAATACTTAAGAAACAACATATGATATTTAAGAAGCATAGATATTGAGTTTAACAAAAGAAAACTTATGGAACTCAGTTAAATATGTATTAGCTTCATTTTTTTATGCCATGATATCAATTATGCAGCTTAAATCTTTTCAGTGTTAAAAACACTGTCCAAAGTTACTATAATTCATTTTCTCAGATGTGAAAGTCATATTAAATCCAAGTTATGGAGGGCTTAAATTAATCAGAATAAGGAAATTTATGTTTGTACACTCAGTTTTTAATTTCCTATGCCTTTACAACTACACCCCCAGCCCTCTCTACCACACAGGCATGCACAAACACATGCTTTGGTCTTACTTCTTATGCTGCCGAAAAAATATATACATGTATATCTCTCCAAGCTAAAACTAAATAGGTGAGGTCATGATGGAAAAAAGTGGGACATTTACACCATCCCAAAGTACATCCCCAAAAGTTATTCATTAAGTACAAAGGGGAAAAATAGTAACCTTACAGTAGAGAAATGTGTAATCAAATGATCAAAGTTAATATCACCAGTAATAGATTATATACCCATTTTATTTATTATATAAATATACATTATATTATATTTACTGTTTCAAAGTGTACAATTAAGTGATTTTTAGTATATTTTCTGAGTCATACAATAATCACCACTAATTTTAGACTGTTTTCATCACCTCATTAGCAGTCACTCCCCATTTTCCCCTAAACTCGGCCTCTAACAACCACAAACCTACCTTCTGTATGATGAATTTGTTTATTCTGGACATTTAATATAAACACAGAAATACATATGTGGTTCTTAGAAACAGGCTACTTTTAATTAGCATAATGTCTTCAAGATTCATCTATGTTGCAACACGTATCTCTTATTCATTTACTTTATTACTGAATAATATCCCATTGCATTGATAAGCTACATTTTGTTTATCCATTTTAGTTGACAGACATTTGCATTCATCTATGGAGGGAGTAAACTCTTATAATAATACTGCTAAGAATACTTATGTACAAGTTTTTGAGTTGATCCATGTTTTGTTTCTCTTGGGTAATTTCTTCAAAGCCATCCTAATGGATGTAAAGTTACTTAAAATAAGATCTGAAACTGTAAAATTCCTAGAATATAAAAATATAGGAAAAGCTTCCTTGACATTGGTCTTGGCAATGAGTTTTTGAGTATGACACCAAAATACAAGCAACAAAAGCAAAATTCTACAAGTGAGACTACATCAAATTAAAAAACTTTTGCATAGCAAAAGAAACAACAACAAAATGAAAAAGCAATCTATTCAATGAGAGAAAATATTTGCAAATCATATATCTGATAAGGAGTTGATATCCAAAACACATAAGGAACTCATACAACTTAACAGCAAAAAACATAAACATCTCAATTAAAAAATTGGGCAAAGAACCTGAATAGCCATTTTTCTAAAGAAGACATACAAATGGCTAATAGGTACATGAAAAGATCCTCAACATAACTGATCATCAGGGGAATGCATAGCAAAACTGTCAGCTATCACCTCATACTTATAATGGCTATCATCAAAAGGATAAGAAATAAGTGTTGACAAGAATGTGAAGGGAAAAAAAAAAACCCTTGTGTGTTGTTGATGAATGTAAATTAGTGTAGTCACTAATGAAAATAGTATGGAGGCTCCTCAAAAATTAAAAAACAGAGGGGTATGTGGGTGGCTCAGCCGCTTGAGTGTTCGAGGTCAGCTCAGGTCATGATCTCACCTCTCATGAATTTGAGCCCCACCTTGGCCTCTGTGCTGACAGCTCAGAGCCTGGAGCCTGCTTCAGATTCTATGTCTCCCTCTCTCTCTCTGCCCCTCTCCCACTCACACTCTATCTCTTTCTCTCAAAAATAAACATTAATTTTTTTATTTAAAAATAGAGCTATCATATGATTCAGCAATTTCATTTCTAGATACACATCTGAAGGAAATAAAAGCACTCTTTCAAAAAGATATCTGTACCACCCCCATGTTCACTGAAGCACTAATTACAATAGCTAAGACTTGGAAACAACCAAAGTGTCCATCGATGGGGAGTAGATGAAGATATGAAATAGATAGATAAATCATATCATCTGCAAATGATAGCTTTATCTTTTCCTTTCCGATCTAGAGGACTTTTTTTTTTCTTTCCTAATTGCCCTTGCTAGAACCTTCAGCACAATGCTGAATAGCAGTGGTGAAAGAAGACATCCTTATCTTGTTCTTTATCCTAGAGGAAAGCATTCAGTTTTTTCCCTTTAAGTATGATTTTAGTCGTGAGTTTTTGTACATACTTTTTATCAGGTTGAGGATGTCCTCTTCTATTCCCAGTTAGCTAAGTATTTTATCATGAGAGGGTATTGGCTTTGATCAAATGCATTTTTACATCTACTGACATGGCTGTGTGGTATTTATCCTTTATTCCAATAATATGATGTATTATAGTGATTGATTTTGATTGATGTTAACCAACTCATTTTTCTTGGACAAATCTTACTTGATCATGGTGTATAATCCTTTCTATATGTTGTTGGGTTTGGTTTCCTATTATTTTAAAGATTTATGGGGCTATATTCATCAGGGAATTGTTCTGTAGTTTTCTTTTCATCTGATGTCTTTCTATAGTTTTGGTATCAGATTAGTTCTGTCCCCATAGAATGAGTTGGGAAATGTTCTCTGCTATTTTTTGTAAGAATTTGTGAAGGATTGGTAACAAATATTTTCTTTTTTTTCCTTTTCTTTTCTTTTCTTTTTTAATGTTCGGTAGAAATCACTAATGAAGTCAACTGGGTCTGGGTTTTTCTTTGTGAGATTTTGAGTACTAATTTAATTTCTTTATCTTGTTTTAAGTGTATTCAGATTATTTCTTCTTGTCTTCATTGTTAATAGTTTGTATCTTTCTAAAAATTTTTCCATTTCTTTTGATACCTAATTTTTGACATACAATTATTCATAGTGTTTCATTATGATCTTTTTCTCTTAAGTTTAGTAATAGTACCCCTTCCGTCATTATTGATTTTAGTTTGAGTCTTCTTTATTCTTGTCAATCTAGTTAAATGCTTGTCAATTTGTTGCGCTTTTCCAAGAATCAACATTTTATAAAAATTCTCTGTGTTATTTTTTTATTCTCTATTTCATTTATTTATGCTTTAATTTTTATTGTTTCCTTCCTTCTCTTTGACTTGGGTCAAGTTTGATCTTCTTTTCTAGTTTCTCGGTGTAAACATTAGGTTATAAATTTGAAATCTTTCTTATTTTTTAATATAGGCATTTATTGCTATACAGAAAATTCCTATCAGCACTGCTTTAGCTGCTTTCCATAAGTCTCAGTTTGTTGTGCTCTCAGTTTCATTTGTCTGAAATTATTTTCTCATTTGGGGGGGTCCTTTTTGACCTGATGGTTATTTAGAAGTGTATTTAAATTCCATATATTTATGAATTTCCAAATTTTCCTTCTGTTGTTAACTTTTAATTTAATCTTACTGTCGTGGAGAACATAATTGGTATAACAAATTATTTTCACTTGTCCAAGCTTCTTTTAAGGTCTCACACATCCTACAGAATATTCCATGTGCACTCGAGAATGTGCCCCCTGCTATTGTTGGGTGGAGGATTTACAGGTATTTTTATGTCTAGTTGCTTAATAATATTCATGTCTTCTATTTTCTTGTTGATCATTTGCTTAGTTGTTCTATCCATTACTGAAAGTGGAGTATTGACCTCTTTAAATATTTATGTTACAATGTTTATTTCGTCCTTTTAGTCTGTCAGGTTTTTTTTTTTTGTCATTTTCCAGCTCTTTTGTGTATATATATTTGCAATTCTTAAGTCTTTCAATTCTGTTGTCATTCTTTACCATATTTTTTTTAGTCATTTTCTTACTGGTTGTTCTGGCAATGCAATTAACCTCTTAATTCATAATAATGTAGCTCAAATTAATATGAATAAGTTGTAATAGTATACAAAAACTTTGCTTCTATATATCCAACTCCTCTCTTTTATGCTATTATTGACACACAAATTACATCTTTATACATTGTATGCCCATAAACACATACTCATAATTATTATCTTATTAACTTGTCTTTTAAATTTTTTTTAACGTTTATTTATTTTTCAGACAGAGAGAGACAGAGCATGAACGGGGGAGGGGCAGAGAGAGAGGGAGACACAGAATCGGAGGCAGGCTCCAGGCTCTGAGCCATCAGCCCAGAGCCCGACACGGGGCTCGAACTCACGGACCATGAGATCGTGACCTGAGTTGAAGTCGGACGCCTAACCGACTGAGCCACCTAGGCACCCCTTGTCTTTTAAATCAGATGGGTTAAAAATGTTTAGAAACAAAATAAGGGTTATAGAGACTAAATTATCTTTTATACTTACCTATATAGTGTTCTTTATTTCTTCATATATATTTGATTTACTGTCTATTGTCCTTTCATCTTACTCTTTACTATATTCTAAGGGATTTCTTCTAGTGATGAAATCTCAGTTTTTGTTTATCTGTGAATATCTTACTATATCCTTCATTTTTATTTTTTTTATTTTTTTTTTAATTTTAACGTTTATTTATTTTTGAGACAGAGAGAGACAGAGCATGAACAGGGGAGGGGCAGAGAGAGAGGGAGACACAGAATCTGAAACAGGCTCCAGGCTCTGAGCGGTCAGCACAGAGCCCAACGCGGGGCTCCAACTCACAGACCGTGAGATCATGACCTGAGCCGAAGTCGGATGCTTAACCGACCGAGCCACCCAGGCACCCCTATATCCTTCATTTTAAAGGATAGCCTTGTTGGATGTAGGATGCTCATTGACAGTCTTTTTCATATAGTACTTGGAATATGTCCTTCCAGTGTCTTATGGTCTCTCTGATTTCTGATAAGAAGTTAACTGTTAATCTTAAAGAGAATCTCTTGCACAACATGAGCCATTTTTATCTTCCTGCTGGCAGATTTTCTCCTTGCCTTTCACTTTCAACAATGACTAGTATAATTATAGACTTCTTTGACTTTATCTTACTTGGAATAAAATTAAGCTTCTTGGACACATAGATCGTATTTTATTTAATGTGGAACATGTTCACCCATTTGTTCTTTTTCTTTCTTTCTTTTTTTAAATGTTTATTTATTTATTTTTGAGGGAGAGAGAGAGATCATAACCTGAGCTGAAATCATGAGTTGGATGCTTAACTGACCCAGGAGCCCCCCCCCATTCTTTATTCAAAATTTTTTTTCTACTCTTTTTTTCTCTCTTCTCCTTTTGGGACTCCCATTGTATGTATGTTGGTACATTTAATGTTGTTCCACAGGTCTGTGAAGTTCTGTTTATTTTATTTACTTTTTTTTCAAAATGTATAATCTCAATTAATTTGTCTTGAAGTTCACTGTCTCTTCTGCCAAGTGAAATCTGGTATTGAATCCCTCTAATAAAATTTAAATTTTATTTAATTTTTCAATATCAGTGATTCTATTTGATTCTTTTTCACGATTTTTTCCTTCGTGATATACTCTGTTTAGCAAGAACATCACCCTTGTACTTTAATTCTTTAGACATAGTTTCCTTTAATTTATTGAACATATGTATAGTAGCTGATTTAAAGTCTTTGTCCCATGGGGCACCTGGGTGGCTCAGTTAATTAAGCATCCAACTCTTGATTTTGGCTCAGGTCATGATCTTGCCATTACATGAGATCAAACGTTACATCAGGCTCTGCACTGACAGTAGGGAGCTTGGGATTCTCCCTCTGTCCTCTCTCTCTGTCCCTTCCCATTCTCTCTCTCTCTCTCTCTCTCTCTCTCTCTCTCTCTCTCTCTCTCAAAATAAGTAAACATTAAAAAAATAAAGCCTTTGACCCATGTGGGAGGCAAAATAATCCCTCTTCTCCAAATATGTCCAGTCTTTAATTACTTAAATCTGTGTATATGCTATGCTACATGATTTAAACAACTTTGCAAATGTGATATAGGTTAGGGACATTGACATTGGGAAATTATCCTGGATTATCTGGATGAACCCTATTTAACCACATGAGTCCTTAAAAGCAGAAAGCCTTTCCTGGCTGCTGTCAGAAGAGATGTAAATATGAAAGAAGATCCAGGGACATACAAAATTCTACAAACTCTATCCTCCATTGCTAGCTCTGAAGATGAAGAAATAATGCATGAGCTGAGTTATGCAGGTGACCTTTAAAAGCAGAAAAAGGTAACAAAATGGAATATCCCCTAGAGACTCCAGAAAGGAATTCAGTCCTGCTGAGTCCTTGATTTTAGCCTGCTGATCCATGTCAGACTTCTGACCTACAAAACTGTAAGATAATACATTTATATTGTTAAGACACTATGTTTTGGATAATTCGTTATGTTGCCAAGAGAAAAATACTGCATTTGGTAAATCTAACATCTGAGCTCTCTCAAGGATAGTTTCTATTGATTGATTTTTGTGTGTGTGTATAAGCCATACTTCCCTGTCTCTCTGTCTCATAAATTATTTTTGAAAATTGAATATTTTAAATAATATAGCATGACAACTTTGGAAATCAGATCCCCTGGCCAGGATTGGTTGCTACTATCGTTGTTTCTGTCTGTTTTTGTTGTTGCATTCTCTTTATTTAGTAACATTTCTGGATTAATTATGTAAATTCTATAGTCTCTGTTGTGTGTAGCCATCTAAGTCTCTGATTAGCTTAATGTTCAGTTAATGATTAGACAGATAGTTCCTTAAATGCCTTGAACCGATGTCATCTACCCTTTGTCAAAAGGCCTTTTGTGTGCATTGGGGCATAGCTTCAATGCTCCAACAAATTAGAACTCTGCTTTAACTTTCACTTGAAAAATTCCAAGGCTGACCAGAGGTGAGAGATTAAAAACCCCAAGGTTGACCAGATGTGAGAGATTCTTTCCTTAGCATGCACACAGTCCTGCACATGTGCACAGCTTAGGCATGCACACGGTTTAGGTTTCCAGGAACATATAGAAACTTTCTGAAGTCACATTTGGACTTCTCATTTTGTAGATCTTTTTTTAATTTTTTTTTATCCACCACTTATTTACCCCCACTGGTATCACCATCTGAGGCAACATCAATATTAAGCATTTGCTGCTGACTAGCAATGCTCCAATGACCTAGGGATTGTATACAATCTATTCTTCCCTTTCCAGTGGATGTCACACAGTGGGTTTTCTGTCACAAAGCAAGCCCACTGCTATTATTAAGATGCAGTCATTTGTTGAATAAATTTCTTTTTTTGAATATTTGAAAAACTTTAGCTGTTTTCAGAATTCTGAAAAAGCTGATTTTTAACAATTTTGCCAATGTCTTTATTGTCTTCAGTGAGGAGCAAATTTCAAAATTCTGCTCCTTTAATACCATTTTTCCAACTATTCTGCAGATCTAAAGTTATTTCAAAATAATACTTTAACATACACACACACTTAGCAACTTTCAAATATATAATACAGTATTATTAACTATAGTCATCATGCTGTACATTACATCCCCAGGACTTAGCACAAGGAAAAAAATTATGACTATGTGTGGGTGGATGTTAACTAGACTTAGTATGGTGATCATTTCATAATATATACAAATGTTGAATTATTATGTTGTACACCCAAAGCTAATACACTGATATTATGCCATATGTCTATTATATCTCAATTTTTAAAAACTTACATACCTTAAAAAAATAAAATAAACACATGCACATATTTGGTGAGGAAAATAACAAAATCTGATTTGTGAAAAAAATATGTTTATATCCACTGGGCTTATCCCCAAACATAATTTCAGAATTCTATAATACTATATATGTACATATATATATATGTGTGTGTATATATATATATATATATATATATATATATATATACACATACACTATAATACTATATTATAATGAGATTTCCCTTTATTTTTCATTTTGACTTCCACTTTATTTTTTATTTTGACCTTAGGTATATCTAAAAATACTTAAGTTACTGAAAAATAAAGTGAAAGTGAAACTTACATCATGTAAGTGACACTGATGTAATTCTACAAAATTATTTGCATCAACAACGTACAGAAAAGGAAAAACTTAATTCTGTTAGTTCTAATTCCAATTTGGATTCATAAGCCTCTTCTACAAGTTTTATAGGAAAAGGCAAAAACTATTTTTCTCCAACATATTGATTGAGTCTCTTTGATTTCCCCAAATGTCTAACCTCTAACATTTTATTGTTTTGAATACTTACTGTTTAAAAAAATGGTTATTTTTATCACTATAAGTGATTAAATTATACTCTCCTATTTATGGTTCAAGGATTACAAAAAAGAAATAATTATTTTAAAAGACAAAAATATTCTTATTCATTAGGGAAGTTGCTCAAACAAAAAGGAATTTAAGATGAATTCTCATATAGAAAGAATATGTTTCTTTTGCAGTATATCCTATTTTATTTCATCCTGTTTATCTTTGATCAAATGTTGTTATTGCATATTCCTTCTGGGAACCAAAAAACTTCAATGTTTTATATTTTGCACAGCCAAACCTGTCTGAAGAAAAATCTTGAGAAAGGAAAAGCCAGTCTCAAGAGCAGCTGCTCATATGACACCTAATTAAATTTTTACACACAGATTAAAAGGATATGCTAATACTTTGTGTGCTCTCAATGAGAATTTGTGAAGCAAGTTAGGTAATCAGAATTTATAAAGTATTGAGAGATACTCTTAAATTCTACCTGATGCTGCTCCAAGTGCTATGCCGCAGTATCTCACACACTGACGCTCAACCTGTGTGCACACTGGAACCACCTGGGCAGCTTTAAAAAACAATTGTAATGCCCAAGTACCCATTCATGACATTTTGACTTAATGGATACAGAGTGTGGCTTGGGCATCAGGATTTTTACAGCTCCCCAAGTGATTCTAGGATGCAGCAACAGTTTTGCAGAGCAGTAGTCCTTAAAATTTATTGTGCATGAGTCACCTGGGATCTTGTTGAAATGCCAGTTCAGATCTAGTGGGTCTGGATGAGGTCCTGAGACTCTGCATTTCTAATAAGGCCCTAGAAGATACCCAAGCTGCTGGTGCATGGACTATTTTGCATAGTATGATACTAACAAATTAAAAGCAAAACCAGGGGCTCCTGGGAGGCTCAGTTGGTTAAGCTTCTGACATTGGCTCAGATCATGATCTCCTGGTCCCTGAGTTCGAGCCCTGAGTCAGGCTCTGTGCTGATGGCTCAGAGCCTGGAGCCTGCTTCAGATTCTGTTTGCCCCTCTTCTCTCTTTGTCCCTCCCCTGCTCATGTGCTCGCTCGCTCTCTCTCTCTCTCTCTCTCTCTCCCTCTCAAAAATGAATAAACATTAAAAACAATTTAAAAAATAAATAAATAAGTGTAACACCAAAAATAAGTCCATAAACACTGGCCACTCACTCCTGAAAAAGTGTTTCAAAGTACATTTGAGGGGCGCCTGGGTGGCTCAGTCGGTTAAACGTCCTACTTCGACTCAGGTCACAATCTCACAGCTTGTGAGTTTGAGCTCCGCGTTGGGCTCTCTGCAGACAGCTCAGAGCCTGGAGCCTGCTTCGGATTCTGTGTCTCCCTCTCTCTCTGCACCCTCATCCCCCACAGGCGCTCTCTCTCTCTCTGTCTCTCTCTCAGAAATAAAATTTTTAAAAAAATCAAAGTACATTTGAGACTAGCCTCAGAACAAAAGTGAGAACACCAATTCCCACAACAGTACTCTCTTCTCTCTGCAAGATGACTCTTCTGCAACCCTCCTGACTTTCTGTTAAGTTTCAAGCTATTGCAAAACATGTCTGTTCTTCAGAGTTCAGGAAACCCTACCTTCCAAAATGAGACTGCCTTCACCAGCCATTTGAACTCCTCTTAAATTCTCTGCAGCTCATTATTGAATTTTCTTTAATTTTTGCCATTATAAATTTTATAAGGGCAATGGCTGTCTCATATTTCCTCTAGAAAAGGTTAAGGACATACAAGATTCAATAAATACTTGCTAATTAAAGAGTGTTAAGATATACATCACATATTATACAGATACGGGGAAGCACTTAGCCTAAGAAATCAGGTTGTAAGAAAAATGACTGGCTTACATATGCTGCTGTTTAACTTAGACAACATGTATGTGATTGCAATCCTATAATATACGTCTTCCTAAAATTGCAACACATGTTATGAGTCGCCTATTGAATTTTTCTTCAAGACTTCTCGGACACTTAATATCTATACAATATACATCCTGCAACAAACAGCATCATGCTTGAAAATAAGGGCATCAGAGAGTCTTTATGGGCCCTGAAATCCACCTCCATCTATTAACTGAGACATTAAATTCTCTTTTCTGAGCTTCAGGCCTTCAGTTTCTGCACTACAACCTTATTAAAATGTAAATACCCTGCAGGGGAAACATTTCTAAAATGTATTATTAGTAATCTTTCAATAAGTCTCAATGAAGAATTTGAGATTCAGTTTGGCAGAGTGTCAGAATCAGAAGACAGAGCACATGGTGCCATTCTGTATGTGGTAGTTCCAGAGAAACGAATGTTCCGACCCATTTCCAAAGTGCTTAGCGCCCGCTACATACAGAGGTCTGCAGGGTCATCATAATAAAATAAACATTTTCTCCAAAGACAAAGTTACATTCAAAGTGGAAGGTAAAATGACAGAAGGCAAAGGAACGAATTTATCAACACTGGACGGCTAGCAAATAAGATGTGTTGTAGAGGCAAGGTCACTGGTTACTTCCCTCTTCCAAGGTAGAATAAAGCAGCTTCTTTACTTCCAAAGCAGAAGTAACCGTATCCATGAGGATGATGTGACCACTGATCCCAGTGAAGCATTCCAGAGTCTTGTCACATTTATGAGTTGTTTAATAGTATTTGTCCATATGTGCTTCTCATATGCTGCTTCTCAGCAGCATCTCAAAAAGGTCACGGGACTATGGATTTACTTCAGTTTGTACAGAAGATAGTCCTAAATGGTAAGCAAATCAAGCTTTATTTTGAATGCCAGGCAATCTAAAACTACCCCGGATGAATCCTTTGGTTAACCAAGGAATGACTTTGAACTTTAATTGCTTTGGAATTCTAGGGCTCCAGATACACTCTTAAAATAGGTTCCATTTATGAAGATTTGTGTTTTCTCTCTCTTGTTCCTCCCTCTCTCCTTATTTTTATTGTCGATGCTATACCATCTTCACTTCAGAACATCCACTCGTTAGCCAAGTTTTTGCCAAGAAACAGAAAGAAAACATGGTTTTTTAGAAAGCTGAGATCTTGGATAGTGAGAGTTGATAAATCTCATTTCATTATGATGGAACACCTTTGATATCTTGACATTTTGTGCTCACATAATTCTTCAGAAATAGATCACTAATCCAGAATCCTCGTGTGGCATACTGGTACGTTGAGGAAGCAAATATTGCAAAGTTGCCAAAAGACCAATTCCAATCTAATTAGGACTTGCACTGCTTCAGTGAAGGCTACATAAACACTCTGTTAATATTCACAGCAGCAGCTTTGTCAATAACTCCCCCAGAATCTTCAAATTTATAAGGGAAATCAGCAAACTATTGATTCTCTGACACTGATAGATCTATCCAGATTCACTGCCTCCTTTCTCTAGCCTCTGCCCCAATAGAGGGCACAAATGCCAGTGCTCTAATCGGCTCCTAAACACTGAAGGATCATTATTAAAGTATGGCTGGCATCCCTGATCATTAATTATAATCTTGTGCACATATGCAGTGCGATTGCAGGAAATAATCAGCTTTGTCTGCCAAATTGGCAACATTTAGAAACTAATTTGTTATGACACAGCATCAAAGATATTTAAACAACAAACTCAAGGCTCTGCTGCTCTGCATACATTGTTAAATATCAGATAACGTCATTAAAAAATAGTGAACATAACCAGAGGGAGGGGGTATGTATCCTTGAACTTCCGTTCAGGTGGAATTCTCAAAGTTTTTATGTGGTCCCAGTCCTGCAGTTTTGTGTGTTGGGGGTGCTCCCCGGAGTGACTGCCATTCAGGGGGCTGCCTGAAAGAGCAGCTGTCAACTTAAAGTAATTAAGTGGACTTTGGAAGTGCGACTCAAAGTGTGCCTAGGGCAAGGATTAGGAAGCATTGCTTTTTGTTTGGGATACACCAGAATTCATTTCCCTACTTAAGGGTTCAGGGCCAAATCAAAGCAGCAGATTCTCACACCAGTGTCATTGTCTGAAGGAGAGGAAATGGTGTTAAGGTAAGTTATGTTCCTTCCTTTTCTGACATTGGCCCATTTACTCTAGAGTGAGAATACTCACTTTCTGAACATTGAACTTCACAAGTATATTTCTCCCTCCACCAACCTTTCACTCTGGACAGCATCACAAGTATTCTTTTTTTTTTTCTTTTTTTTTTAAGTTTTCTTATTTTTGAGAGAGAGGGAGTGAGACACAGTATGAGTGGAGGAGGGGCAGAGAGAGAGAGGGAGACACAGAATCCAAAGCAGGCTCCAGGCTCTGAGCTGTTAGCACAGAGCCCGTTGAGGGGCTCAAATCCATGGACCTTGAGATCATGACCTGAGCCGAGGTCGGATGGCTTAACCAACTGAGCCATCCAGGTGCCCCTGCATCACAACTGTTCTGAGCCCATGTTTTCACCATGGTCATTCAGGGAACTTTATATTCACTGTCTTTTCTCTGCCATTTCCTTTTATCCCATTCAGCTGAATCAAGCCTAAGTCATGTGCTTCATTCTTCTGCCAGGTTCCACTCTCCAACTTCCTAACATCTCCCGAATACACATACATGTAAATTTTTATTTCATTCCTTTTGCATATGAAAATATCGATAAAAGGATGTTGTTGTAACAGTTTCTAAGGATTCCAATTACTTCTACAAATACTATTGATTCATTTTTGTACCCTCTCCCAAAAAGCAGTTAAATATGAAATACTCCCAATAATATACCCTTTACAAAGCAAAAGTCCTGAGTGTTTGTGAGGCAAAATTTTACCCTCATTCCTCTCTCTACCTTTTTATTTACTCCATCAGGGCTGAAGGTGTAATTTGAGGAAGAATAAACAAGACTTATTTTGTTTTATTTTTTTAATCTTTATTTTTGAGAAAGAGCCAGAGTGCAAGCTGGGGAGGGGCAGAGAGAGAGGGAGCCACAGAATCTGAAGCAGGCTCCAGGTTCCAAGCTGTCAGCACAGAGCCCGATGCGGCACTCAAACCCACAATCCACGAGTTCATGACCTGAGTCGAAGTCGGACACTCAACCCACTGAGCCACCCAGGCGCCCCTAAACAAGACTTATATGACCAGAACCTCCCTTCTCCCTTTTGACACTGCCCTGCTTGCAGAAGAAGCTATTTATTCTCCACTGTTCTCCCAGGGCAGCTCTTTGCCCACCTCCACAAGCTGGGCCTGCCCGGGTCCAGTGCTGCTTGTCATGTGTTGGTAAGTCTCCCTAATTTTGAAGCTTCGTTCATTTGGCCCTCAAACTATGAGAAGTCCTCCAAATTAGCATTTGCCAATAATACAACTGACATTCTGATCTCTGTTGGCCATGCTTTTGTTTTATTTTTCACTTTTTCTGAATCCTGGCAAGGAAGTAGGATGCTATTTATTGGACCTCCACAAATGTTACACTTGCTACATCATCCATAAAAAATAAAAACAGAACAGTAGAATTTGGGAGACAAAATATGTAGTTGAGAAACTTCTGGTAAGGCTAGCACGTGGGGAGGCCTGAGGTTGTCTAGGGCTGCCTGCAGCCATGTGGTAAGTCTGCCTAATATGAAGCTATATCCTCCGACTTGCATTTTACTAGTAAAGAAGGTGACATTTTGCTCTCCATCTATTTTTTTTTCAGAACTTGGGTGTGAATAAGCTTTTGAAGAGTAGAAGTTAAAATAATAGGAAAGTAAGAAAGAAAAATCACTGAAATAGAGTGCAATCTAATCAAATAATTTTTGTTCTCTTCATTTTGAAAACTAAAGGTGCACAGAATTAGATGAAACATACTCTTCTTTTCATGATACTCACCATCTACACTTGTTCTATTAGTTATACTGTGCCTAACAACATACTAAACACCTTCTTCTTGCCAGTCTCTGGCTGAATCAAGTTCTTAGCCCACCCTAAGAACCACTAAGTCATGAATCTATTCTGCTCTTTATGTATATTCGCAACCTATATGATCTCATGCAATCCGTCGGCTTTAAATAGCAATTCAACATATATCCCCAACTCGATCTCTCCTTTAAAATCCATGCTCATATACCATATGCCTACTTAATACTTCTGTACAGCTAACGAATATTTTCAACTTCACATAACCATAACTGACTTCCAGATCTTCCTGCTCAGATCTGTTCCATAGGCCTTGTGAGGAGTCCTACATGAAGGACCAGTGGAGGAGAACCAAGCACCCCACCCCCATCTCTCAGCCTGAGCCAACTGTCAGACCTCTGAGAGAGAGTCCTTCCAAAACCAACCAGCCCCCTGCTGACTACCAACTCACCCCCTAAGTGTGAGTGAGCTCAGCAACCACGCTGGGGCAGAGTCAAGGTATCCCAGCTAAGGCCTTCCCAAATGGCCAACACACAGAACTATATGCAAGTTAGGTTAGTGGTTGTTGTTTTAAGCTACTAAGTTTTCAGATAGCTTTTGGAATAGCAATAAATACCTGATATACTTCCCTACAGTGATCACTTGGAAACATAAGACACATATGCCACTCATCTACTTAAAGGCTTTTGGTGACTTCTCACCATGGTTAGAATGAAATCCAAAGTCTGCACCATGGCTGTAGTTTCCAAGACCTACACCATGCAGTTCCTGGCTCTCACCCTACTTCTTACCACTCTCTATCACCCACCAGACTCCAGCCATCATAGCCTCTGTGTCGTCCAAAAGAAACAAGGGACATTCTCACTTCAGAGCTCATGCACAAGCTCCCCTCTCCCCCGGATTCTCTTTTGCTAAATATTAGCCTTGTTCACTTCTGCACCTCACCTATATTTTTGTTGAGTCACCTCTTCCTCAGAGAGGCCCTTCCTGACCCCTCTGTCTAGAAGGAAACCAACAACAACAAAAAAGCCCTAACCTTTTATCCTCTTAGCCTACTCTATTTTTCTTCATCATACATATCCTTATGTGATAGCTTATGAGATTGTATGTTTACATGTTGGTTATGTTTTATTATTTTCCTCCCCCAAGAGAATATGGACTCCATGAGAGAGGACACTTTTGTTTACTACTGTTTTCCCAACACTGAGAACAGTGCCTGGCTGTGTGAATGAGGGGTAGGGCTCGGCCAGAGCACAGAAAAAGTAAAAAGCAGCCATGCAACACAGGCTGAATTAACAGAAAGACTGCAACTCCAGTGCAGAAAACTTGCATATTGTTGGTGCTCTGCCCACCCTCCCTTCACATCTGTGCACCTATCCCCTGGCCTTTGTGTGCTTTGCTTCTATGGCTTCCACCTGAATATTTTTTCTGAGGACCTTTTTATGTTAGATGCTTTAAACACATAGGCCAAGAGCCAGAAATGCTGGGAGTTTATGTCCCTCCCAGGGTGGCTTATAGCCAATGACTGGCCAGGAAGATAAAGCCAGCCCATCTACTGTGCCTCAAGGTGGAACACACTTTGAGGTGTAATATATCCTTCAGAGCTTCTATGAGATCCAGTTGGTACGAAGATGACATTTGAAATCATGCCTTTGCTTGGATCTTTCCCCTTCCCTGTCCTGATTCCTATACTTCACTATCAATTGCTCCAGAGAACTTCTTGTTAGACAATCACCTGCACCTGATATCTCTGATATCTCTTCCTACCCTCTGCTTCTAAGAAGCCCAACCTAGGGAAAGGGTCTCCCCCTGCCTCCCATCAACAGTGGAAGGTCATTTGTGGCCCTGCATAGAAAACTGATAATGGCAAGTGTTTATTGGGTGCTAAGTGCTCAGCCCTATGCTAAGAGGTTCACATGTATGATCTCTTATAATCCTTACAACCCTTTATTATCCCTAGTGTGACAAGTATTTGTGTTTAATAAGTTTATTCACACAGCAATATACAGGATTATTAAATGGAGACAAAGGTATCAGTGAGAAGCCACTGCAATAGTGTTAGGCAAGAAATAATGAAGACCTGAATTTTGTGACCAGTGGTAGAAACGAGAAGGCAGCCACCACAATCTAAAGGAACAGAATTTGAGATTGACCCTGCCCTCACGGGGTCCCTCAAATTCTCCAAGCTTTAGTTTCTCAATTGTAAAGTAATAGGTTTGGAAAAAAAGTTTTCTCAAGAGTTTCTTCACTTCAGGAAATCTGGGAAGAAGACTGGGCATGAAGTCTTCGGAAGTGAACTGAAATTCCCTAGGACTCCTCACAGCATGGCACAGAGGAAGAATGTGGACTGTAGCCGGTCGCCCTGGATTCATGCTTAGACTCTTTCAAGCTATTTGACTCTAGGTAAGTTTCTTAAACTTGTTAAGTGTCAGAGTATACATCCACAAAATCGGAATAATATATTCCTTACAAGGTTGCTGTAAGGTTTTGAATTCAATAGAAAACACTCACAGGGTGCCTGGCAAACACTTTGGAGAGTCGATTTGTAACTTTACCTCATCTTCATTTCATTAAATCTAGTTTCCTCTAGCTCAAAAATGTTTAAAAATGCTCTCATTATATTTTGGTCTTTTGTTTAATTAGAAGTGTTAAAACAAATTTCTTTCTCATTTTTTTGTAAAATAAGACTTATAAATTATATTATGAGTTTGGGGCACTGGGTGGCTTAGTCAGTTAAGCGTCAGACTCTTGATTTCAGCTCAGGTCATGATCTCTCACAGTTCTTGAATTCGAGCCCCACATCGGGCTCTGGGCAGCACAGAGCCTGCTTGGGATTCTGTCTCTCTGTGCCCCACCTCCACTCACTGTCTCTCTCTCTCTCCAAATAAATAAAAATAAACTTCAAAAAATTATATTATGAATTAAATGGGATTTTATAGGCTGACCTGGGAGACAAACTATCCTTTTTAATACTGCATCTATATTGTTTAAATTAAAACATTAAATATTGTTAAATGCTAAATTGTTAAATGTTAAATGTTAAATATTGTTCAAACTTGTTTAAAATTCCAAATAATTGACTTCCAAACAAATTTTCAAGAAGACTGACTCCTGAGTTGTTGAGTCTTGCTATAAATTTACTGATAGGATCAAAGATTCATAAATATATTTTTCATGAAGGAAAATACTACATGAGACAATTTTCATGCAGTCATGATGAAATGTTTCTTACCTTACAAAAAAAAAAGGAAGAAATGGTGAAAGGGCAAGAAATGAAAGGAAGAGAATGAGAGAGTAAAGAGAATTTAAATAGGAGAATTATAATATTGAGTCTTCATTCTCTATTTTTTTTTTAATTTATTTTTATTTTTTATTTTTTTTTGAGACAGAGAGAGACAGAGCATGAACAGGGGAAGGGTCAGAGAGAGAGGGAGACACAGAATCCGAAACAGGGTCCAGGCTCTGAGCTGTCAGCACAGAGCCCAACGTGGGACTCGAACTCACGGACCGCGAGATCATGACCTGAGCCGAAGTCGGCCGCTTAACCGACTGAGCCACCCAGGCGCCCCTTCATTCTCTATTTTTTAATGTTTATTTATTTTTGAGAGACAGTGACAAACGGAGCATGAGTGGGGAAGGGACAGACAGAGAAGGAGACACAGAATCCAAAGCAGATTCTAGGCTCTGAGCTGTCTGCACAGAGCCTGACGCTGGGCTCATACTCACAAACTATGAGATCATGACCTCATCCGGAGTCAGACGCTTAACCAACTGGGCCACCCAGGTGCCCCCAGTCTTCATTCTAGAACATAGTATATCTATTTATTAAGTCTTTAATTTGTTCTCATCAGTGTTTTGAGCTTTCTGTTGCAAAGGACTTGCACATCTTTCGCTAGGTTTATTCATAAAGGTTTAATGTTTTTGTGATGTTATTGTAAATAGCATTTAAAAAATTCATTATCGGGGCGCCTGGGTGGCGCAGTCGGTTAAGCGTCCGACTTCAGCCAGGTCACGATCTCGCGGTCCGTGAGTTCGAGCCCCGCGTCGGGCTCTGGGCTGACGGCTCGGAGCCTGGAGCCTGTTTCCGATGCTGTGTCTCCCTCTCTCTCTGCCCCTCTCCCGTTCATGCTCTGTCTCTCTCTGTCCCAAAAATAAATAAATGTTGAAAAAAAAATTTTTTTTAAATAAAAAATTCATTATCTAATTTTTGCTAGTCTATGAAAATTATCATAGATTTTTGTATATTGGCTTTGATTCTAGCTAGCAAATTTAACTAAATTCACTTGTTAACTGCAATAGTTTATATATTCTTCTAATTTTATTTGTATACAATCATGTTGGCTGAAATTAGTGACAGTTTTATGTTTTTTTCTATAACTTTTATTTCTTTTTTGTCTTACTGCACTGGCTATGATGCTTAGCACAATGTTAAATATGAGTGATGGTGGACATCCTTGTTCTATTCCCAAACTTAAGGGGAAAGCATTCAGTATTTTACTATCAGGTATGATATTCACTGGAGCATTTTTTATTTAATAGCTTTTATAATATTGAAGAAACCTCCTAATATTTATAGATGGTTGAGATTTTAAAAAGTATAAATGGGTACTGGATTTTATCAAATGCACTTGGCTACATGTATTGAGATGATCATACTATTCTTTCTCCTTTATTCGGTTAATGTGGTGAATTATATTGATCAATTTTAGAACGTTAAATCAATTTAAGAATGATTTTGATTGTAGGAAATTGCTTTTAGACACTAATATTTGAACATAACTCTTGAGTAGAATGCACTTCCAGCATATCATGGAAAGTACTTATTTTTTTATAATGTTAATTTTTAAATATACGTAAAACTCATCCAAGTGGTAGATGTTTTAAGTTATCTCACGTAACTCAGTTTTGTCTAAAAATAAATACACAGAATTATGCATCGACTGTCCTTTTTACTTTGTCTTTTTTGACTAAAGAATGGTCAGGTGGAATAACCTGGAACAGCCATTAATAAGGAATGTATGTGGGACAGGCCACAGAAAGAACTTACTTCTTTGGTGGCAAAAGTGAGTTACCTATACAGTCCTCATATGCCTATCCTCAAGTTTTGTGCTTTGGGTCATTGGGTTTCTATTATTTAAAGCCAAACACAATTCTGAACTAGAAGAGATCACATTTACATAAAATAATCCAAACTGGGTATAGAAAAAAATAATGGAGAGAAAATACATTAAAAACTGGACAAGCCAGGGGTTGCAAAAATATAGTGGAAGATTTTTCCTCTGAACTCATTATAATCCGGAAGCAAAAGTCTTTGCCTGCTTCTTGGCCAGCCATCTCACATATGCACATCCTGACAGTGCTTCATCTCAGACCTTTCCTTCTGTGTCCTGAGAACCAGCCATGCAAGGTGTTACACTCATGAGGTGAACCTTTGACCATTCAGAAAGCCAGTTGACAAATAATTCTCCCTTTTGTCCCCTGATGGATTGTCTTAAGACACAGCATCTCTGGCTTCTTGAAAAAACATTGCTGTGGGATTAGGCCATGAGTTGCTCTTCTGAATGGTCAACTAAATAAATGCACCATCATTTGACTCTCTCTCCCTTCCTGTTTCCCTCCCATGGATGCTCTCCCCACTTCTACTCCCCAGGATTACACTCTCCAATAAAGTAGCAGCATACAAACCCTCTGCTTCAGCACTACTTTCTGGGAAACCCAAACTAAGGCAACACATTTCTGTATTCAGTGTTTGCAATCTTTCACAGACATCACCAAGTCAAGTGATTCTCAGGAAAATCTATTTTAGCCATTAACCTTCAAAGACATCCCCATACACAAGCTTTTATTTTAAATTTTAAACATTTCCCTTTTTTAAAAAAACTCAGTCCTGATCATAGTCTTTATTTTATTTCATTTTATTTTATTTTTATTTATTTTATTTTTTATTGTAGTTGACACACCAGGTTGCATCAGCTTCAGGTGCACAATATAGTGATTCAACAAATCTGTAGGTTATACTATGCTCACTACAAATGTAGCCACCATCTGTCACCATACAACATCATTTCGACACCATTGACTATAGTCCCTACGCTGTACCTTTCAACCCCATGACTTCTACATTCCATAAACAGAAGACTGTATCTCCCACTCCCCTTCACCCATTTTACCCATCCTGAGAATACAGTTTTTAAAACTATGCAGTTCTTTTGCATTCCTTTCAGGAACTAGTTGGGTCATGTTATCATTTGAAAAGCCAAGGTAAACCAGAAAAGCTTAGGTAGTGTCAAGCCTAGAGGTCTAAATGGTTACAAAATTTACCATCCTAATTTTTAAAGATTTTTAATGTTTATTTTTTTATTTATTATTTTTGAGAGAGAGAGAAAGACAAAAAGAGAGAGAGCACAAGCAGGGGGTGGGGATAATAGACAGAAAGGGAGACACAGAATCCCAAGCAGGCTGCAGGCTCTGAGCTTGTCAGCACAGAGCCTGACGCAGGGCTCAAAATCACAAACCATGAGATCATGACCTGAGCCAAAGTGGAACACTTAGCCAACTGAGCCACCCAGGCACCCCCCTTGCTAATTTGTAAGATTATGTATTTATCTGCCGTATCTTTATTTATCAATTGTGTGGAGATCTATGCAACAATTTAAAAATGTTTAATACCACACCCAATGAATTATATAATTTATCTTTCAAATAAAAAATAGTTTTGTTATCTTTAGAATTCTTCTAGTTGAAATCAGAATATAAATAATAAAAATCTTCATTGTAGAGTAATACATTTAAAAAAACCTTTTAAAATGCATATATGTTGGTATTTATTTCTAGGCCTGAAAAAGGTATGAAAAACGTGCTTAATAACATACTCTAAAAATTTTACCCCTTTATATTGATTTGGAAGAATGACCATCAGTTATGTGAGAGATTATCCGACGGGCAAAAACCAAAGTTGTAGATGATAACAAATCGTCTCACTGAATTTTAGGCTGAAACACATACAATAAGAAGCTTGATGTAAAGGGGTATTCTGCCTCAAAATACTTCTCAATCCTTTAATGAGCCTTTATGTCTGAGGTTCATTTAATAATATACTTATTTTTAGGTAAAACCATTATTACCTTATTAAGATGAGAAGCCAAGTAGGAAGAATAATGCTTTAAGCCATAACATTTATAAAGTATCACCATAAAATCAGCAAGTCTATCAAGTATTTATTAAATGTTTTCTATGTGCCAAGAATGAATATACAAAATAATTTATTTGCTTCTCACCACAGTCCTACAAAGCAGGTATAATTATTATCCCCATTTTATAGATGAAGAAAATAATACCCAAAACATTTTAGTAAACTGTCCAAAAGCCGCATAGTTAATAAATGAGAGAATTGAAATTTGAACTCAAGATATGCGACTTAGGCTAAAAACTAGTAAGATTTAAAAAATACTGAATTGCTGAGTGTGTTCTTTCCTTCCCGGTAGCAGCAACTGTGACATGCTTCAGCAGTTTCCTCAAATGCTAGGGATATCATCTGGTGTATGTAAATGACAGTTTAACAAGTAGAGAATCTGCATATCTTCCAGGAGATAAACTCAGTGCCTCAGTAATGGAAATTTTCTATTAGAGAGCTTTGAAAGCACCCGGAGGTTCTATAGACAAACACACCATCTTGCTTTTCAAAGTAGTCACACTAGATGGCCATAGATTAGTTCCAAATACTGTTATTCAACATGTTTTGGAAACCTCTTTAGTAACTGCCTTTAGGACTAGTTTCTAAGTTGCAAAATAAAATCACTATCCTTTTATTTTTTTGTCCTCTTAAGCCAAAAGAATGCCAAAAAGATTCAGCATCCATCTTATCTGTATGACTTCACCCCAAATCAAATTCTGCTCTGGAGAACAAAATTCTATCATCACTACAGATAATCAAAAGAATGCATGCCACGTCCTGGGTAGGATTCCCAGAATATTTAAAGGAAAATCAGTGCCTACCGAAGTGAAAGAAAAACTACTATTAGGGATGCATAGGACACCTGATGATATTTTAAGTACATATACATTTTTTTGCAGTCAAGTCTTGACTGCCTTAGTGTGAGGCAATTTTGAGATCTATTTAGTGTAGAGCTGAGGGAAAAAATGAGGGCATGAGGGAAGGAGCACAGGACAGGTGTTGAGGGAAGTATATTTAGCCTACCGTACAGGGAATATAACAAGTGGGGTCTGTGATAATTTTCTCTCCTTGCTTGTTTCAAAAGGTGATGCTCGGGCTGATATCTGCCGCACAGTGTGATTTATGCCACAGAAATATTTTCAGTCAACTGAGATATCTCATCTGGATGCAGTGTCCATTAGTAGTCTTTTCGCTCAAGGTAAAGACAGTGGGTCTAAATACATTTAGCAGCTCGCTAACAAGGACTGCTTTCTTTACAGGTTTTGATTCCTATATGTATTGGCCCCTTGCCTATTTTTTGTAAGTCGTGGACTAGCTGCAATGCATCATCCCAGGGTAAAGCAGGGCTGGGAAATAAGAGTAGAGATGCCAAGGCAAAATAGTTAAATTGTGTGATTGCTTCTCCATTCTTAACATAATAACTGTTTACTTGGGGAGATTATACTTCATCACAATGTCTACTTTAGTCAAAGCAGTTTATGCAACAATTTCCTACATTCCCCCATATTTCTTGGGATATATCATTCCATATTACTGAAATTGCATTCAGAAAAGCACAGTTTTGTGCAAACCATTTCACTAGTCAATTGCTATTACCAACCATTGAGGTAACAATAATGTTTATCTTTTCCCTATCTTGTACAATATTTTCTAACATTCTGTTTATATTTTAACATTTTCGAATATTTGAGCATCACTCTGTATTGTGGGTTTTTGTCATTGTTGCTGGGTTATTAGCGATAAACATTATTTCCTACCTACCCATCTTAAAGTCTGAAATGTAAAACTAACTCAGTCGTTTGACATTATTAAGTAGAAGATACCTCAATAGATTTGACACAGCTTAAAGTTTTTCTTTAAAAAATGCCTACGGGTCCTGCATGAGTAACAAATGTATTTTTCTTTGTTCTGTATAATAGAGCTAACATGTGAAATTAAAATGAGCACCTTCTCAAAATAAAAACTGAACACATATAAATCTGCTGTATACATTTCACTGTAGCTTTAGCCTTTGAGCTCTTAACATTTTCCTTTCCTATTTGACTGTACACAATAAACAGTGAGAAAAGTACAAGGCCATTAATTATCCCTAAACAAGGACATTCCCTAATGTTGTTATTTAAGTTGGTTCACCATTTCAAGAGAAAAGTTTGAACTTTGCTATAGAAATGGGCAATTATTTACATTTTTTTTTACTCCTGCTGGTTTTTTTCCTTCTTGAAGTCTGTTAACAGGGTTTTAGGGCATCCTCATATGCAGATCTGAGGTACTTGACAAGAAACAGAGACATGCACTGTATATTTTGTTGACTACAGAGAATTTTCTCTTCCTTGATTTGATTGATCTCAAAGGAAGACCTCTCTGTGAAATGAATGCATCAGCATGAATAGGCTACAGTTTTATTCCACATTTTTTGTACTATATTCAAAACACCAGGCTTAAAGGGGGAAAAGTGGCCCTTGAAAGTTACTATGTCACACAAACAGCTACAAAGTCAAATGTACATGTCCACAAAAAGAGTTTAATGTAAATATGAACACTCTATGATTTAGAATGTAGTATGGACAAAGTCAGATTGGCAATCAAGTTGCACTGTTGAGATCTACTAACTTTGCAACAAATCAGGACACAAACAATCTTAAACCGGTTTGCATTCATCTTTGGAACCTCTAAGCAGAGTAACTCTCTACAGCCTATCACACTGAAAGTGCTCTCTGTGTTGAAATATTAGGGCGTCATGTTCTCTATGGTATTTTGTATTTGTAAGGCAAAATGTGTTCCACTAACTATTCTTTTAACAATGAAGCTAAATTGATGATGCCCTGACTGGAATTTTACATGAAATCTATTAGTGGTGGAAAGTATTGATAACACAAATTTTAGTGAAGTAAGAAAACATTCCTCACCAGCACAAACAGCCAGATCAGCCGAGGTGTGTAGTGGAATTTGGAATTAGCAGCCAGTTCACATCAAAAGGATTTTTGAGGTCCAGCTGGAACTGGGATGCTTACTTAAGGGACGCCTATCATTTCCACACTGAACTCGGCACAGGGGAAATGGAGTGATACCATTGTGTCATTTCAAATGCTAAATAGGTTTAAGTCAGCTTGAAAAATGCCCATATTCTAAAACAAAGATTCTAGCTTTTGCATTCTACTGTAGGATTACTATGATCAATCACACTATTGTGACCAATCGTTTTTGGTCATAACATGGCCCCTTGTTTTCTGCCATTTTGTTGCCCCTGCCCCAATCTTCCAACCATTTCTTATGCACAAGTCTTGCACACTTAATGCATATCCATTCTATTTACGTTCTGTGCTTTTATTGACATAAATTTGCATCCATGGACAACATAAGAGTATAGTTTTGATAAATGGACAGTAAAATGATATTTTTACTCTACATATCCTTATGCACCTTACCTTCATTGCTTATTCTATGTTTGTGAGATGTATCTATATTGGCATACATCAGACTACCTGGGAATGAACTGACATGAATTATTGGCTCGCACAAGTAATTGTGTAGGCTTAGGTGCGTGTTTGTGTGTGTGTGTGTGTGTGTGTGTGTGTGTGTGTGTGTGTTTGTGTGTGTGTCTGCGTGCCCCAACTGCAAAGACAACCAATTAGAGTCAAAAACTCAACCAGACCAGTTTTTGGTATTGAGAGATGATAAGCAAAGGCTGATTAATTCACCCAGAAACAATCAGTCTATTTAGGTCAAACAGCTCGTTGATGGAATTTTGTCTCAATTGAATAGTTGTTAAGACCTTTATGAAGGGCTCATAGTGCTGTTCCATCTTTGTTGCCTAGTAAAAGGTCCGTTAGAATAATGACTTGATATTTAACTGGAAGTCATTAGTCTTCCTGGAATCCACTTGCCAAGCTCTTAGTATTTTTATTAATATTTATAACATTGATATTTCAAGGATAACATTTTAAATCAACAAAAGGACAGAGACCTTGACGCTGCATTGTGTCCTACTAAGCAACGCAGGTGTCAGTGATTCAAGTCTCAAATTAGCATAATGTCAATGTGTTGCCTGTCCTATCCAGTGCTCCTTTGCTTCTAGAAATCCCACTTTCTGTAAGTTTACATTTTCCGATGCTAAGGGTTTCCTTAAAGTGAAAACAACAAATCAGTTCTTTACATAAGAAGTAAGTACTTTACTTTTAAATATTAGCCTGAGAAAAAGATTCACACAGCTTTCTTTTTATGAGCATGGGTGGCATTTAAATGAATCATAATCAGATCTTTTACAAATGTAATGGATATAAGTAGTAAATAACTTTTAATTTAAACAAATAAAGTATCAACGAACAATTACAGTTAATTTCAAATTAATTATTTGGTGACTAATATCTAAGAGATTGATTTGTTTAGTTGCTTGGTCATAAGTGCCAGGAAGCCTTGCTTTTTCTGATGAAAAAGCTAAAAACTTTAAGGTATTGAGCCTTCAGGAGTAGTGGGAGCATAGAAAGTCATCTAGGGAGATTTTCAAGTCACACATATTTCCTTCAATTACTTTGGAAGATATATTCCCTTCATTTACTTTGGAAGATATATTCTTTCACATATGACAAGAGAATGAATTTTTTAATGTCTTCAATATATAATACACCAAACTCTAAATCTAGACACCACATTCTAAATAAGAAATTCTTATAATTATTTTATACATGAAGAAATAGAACTGGGAAGGAAGATAACTTGTCCCAGGTCACACAAGGAGGCTTTGAGCCAGGAACGAACTAAGGGCTTTATGATTCCAAAGCACATTGGTTTTCTTTTGTTAAGACTCGGCTCCCACATTTGAAGACATGGTTCTGTCTACAGTAAGCTAAACCTTAAAACACATTTGGACCTCAGAAATCAGCACTTGAGAGAAGGGAAAAAGTCAACCTTCAAATTGTGCTCTGAAGTTGACCAGGTGTCAAAATTACCTTGTTAAGGGTCACCTGGGGGGCTCAGTCGGTTACATGTCTGACTTCGGCTCAGGTCATGACTTTGTGGTCCATGAGTTCGAATCCCCTGTTGGGCTCTGTGCTGACAGTTCAGAGCCTGGAGACTTCTTCGGATTCTGTGTCTCCCTCTCTCTCTCTCTCTGCCCCTCCCCCACTCACGTTCTCTCTCTCTCTCTCTCTCTCTCTCTCTCTCTCTCTCTCTCTCTCTCAAAAATAGATAAACATAAAAACAAAATTTCAAAATTACCTTATTGAAAAAGGATGTAGGAAAATATTTTAATCTCATTGATGAGACTATGGAGCTCTTCAGGCAGTAGCAACACACATAAATAGGTAGTTTTAATGTTTTGGTACCTCCCTTTTTGCTCGTTTCAACTTAAATAAAATAGTATTGAGTAAAAACCTAGTTATTCTTTTCTTACTAGTGACTCAAACTTCTCCAAGTAACGATCTCACTTTGCCTTTAGATGTGGCAGAGACTATTCTAATTATCAAATGTTGTTATCAAGGAGGAAAGATTGAGCATAAGCATGTTACTATGAGTCTGTGTTAGCTGCAATTTGGAAACATGACAACACATTATAGGCAACATAGCAGTAAGTAGAACACTTCTTTAAAAAAGGAGTCTCTTACATAGACTGGGAAAAATCACATAAAACTAGATAACATTATGTGAGCATTGCAAAGGAAACTTTTTGATTTATGATATTATGTCACACACTTGGGGATACATTAGGATAAAAGGGGATATCAAAAATCTAATTTCTTTTTCTTTATTACAGGTACAACTACAAGACAATATCACCAGATGGGATCATCAGAACCCATTTACAACTGCTCTACTTTTTGAAAATAAGGCAATTGTCTCAGGTATGAATTCATTACAGGCCTACTGTAACTAATAGAAGCTGATGATGGCTTTTCTGAAAACCTATAGAATGTCAAATGGGAGTTGTTTCTACTTTACAAATGTGCTAGGCTCAAAATGCAAAGGAAAAGATGCACAAAGCAATGCTTATTATCTATTCACTCAGTTACGACTGTTTAAGGTACTCATGAAACCCATTGTTTGTCTATTTCTATACATATATGGTGTTATTCCATAAGTGACACCAAAGACACACTCTCTGTATATATTGAACATCAAAGTGGAAAAGTCAATTAAATGGCCATATGGTACTTTTTTGTTTAGGTTTTCAACATGAACGAAAACATTTCTCCAACTTTGAATTTATTGTGAGAGCTTTAGAGAAAGAATAATACCTGGTTGAATTTTGAGATTTCATTGAGAAAAGTAAAAATAAGCTCTGTGGTGTAAATTTTGTATTACATTTTATTGTTTTAAAAATAACAACCGGGATGTAGATGCTATGGTACACTCTGTGTGTGTGTGTGTGTGTGTGTGTGTGTGTGTGTGTGTGTGTATGTTATCTGTATATTAGAAAACGATTCTAATAATTTTTTTTTGTTTAAAAAGAAAATACTAAAGGTAGTAGTAGTATCATGGCTTTTGAATTTCTTCAGATCCCCATACCAAAATGACGAGAGGAACTAGATGGTGAAACTGAAACCCCCTTGATAATACGTATAACAAAACTAGATGAAAAGCTGCCCACAAAAACAAGCAGGTAGGGACAAACTACCACAGCACAAGGTGTTCCTGGGGTCACTGCCAGCAAAGAAGAAAGCAGAGAGAAGCAACAGATATTTAGTGGACCATAATACAAGAGAATCCCCAAATAGCCCCCAGGAATCCCCTGGACGTTTGGTGTTTGAACTTGAGAGCAGCAGCTGAACAGGGAGGTGTTTACCTGATCCAACAGGTGAGTTCAAGGGCCTGACGTTAAGGTAAGAAGGGGACAGAGCAGACCAACTCCTATGATCTGGGACCCACTGTGAGGAGAAACTGCTGAGCAATATGTAGACAATATAAACAAACAAAAGAGAAATTTCAGATGCACATGTGGGGGTTGGAGAAAAAACAGAGCCAGGAAATCTCTGTGAGTGAGCAGACATGTTGGTGACTATGAAACAAAATGACAAAAGAGGAAAGGTGTATTTACAAGCTATCTTGAACCACACCTCCTTCTAAAAGTCCAGTAAAGTTAATTTCACCAAAAACATGAACAACACAAAAAGAAAAATGTCAAATTCTGTTCAAAGTTATTATAAGATGAAAGAAAACAAAGACCAAAATAACATTCCTACAAAAATTGCAAGCATTCCAGAAAGACATGCCCACAAAACAGATCCAACTGCGTCCTACTATTTCAAAACAAGCTAAAAGGCTTTTTTAAATGATCAAAGATATGAAAGAATAGCATGAATCATAACTAGAAAGACTCAGGAATTAGGAGACAGAACTCAGGAAACAATTAGAAATAAAAGAAAAAAAATCAGAAACAAAGGATAAATGAGAAATAATAAATGAATAAACAAGAGGTTAATGCTTTAAGAGAACTGGAAGATAAAAGGAAGAACTTTTTTAAACTAAAAAAAAAGGAAAAAAAGGGGAAAAACTTAAGACAGGCAACGAAGATAGAGCATATAGTAAAATGGTTCCTGATGGAAAAAGCCATAACCGTATTTCCAGAAAACATGCTTAAAATCTATAGTTTTAAATCCCACTCAAAACTAGATATTGAGGGGTGCCTGGGTGGCTTAGTCAGTTAAGCGTCCAACTTTGGCTCAGGTCATGATCACGGGCCTGTGAGTTCGAGCCCTGCCTCGGGCTCTGTGCTGACCGCTCAGAGCCTGGAGCCTGCTTCAGATTCTGTGTCTCCCTCTTTATCTCTAGCCCTCCCCCTGCTCACGCTCTGTCTCTCTCAAAAATAAATAAACATTGGGGTGCTTGAGCGGCTCAGTTGGTTAAGCGTCAGACTTTGGCTCAGGTCATGATCTCACAGCTGGTGGGTTCGAGCCCGCATAGGGCTCTCTGCTGACAGCTCAGAGCCTGGAGCCTGCTTCGGATTCTGTATCTCTCTCTCTCTCTCTCTCTCTCTCTGCCCCTTCCCCACTCACACTCTGTCTCTCCATCTCTTAAAAATAAATAAACATAGGGGCGCCTGGGTGGCGCAGTCGGTTAAGCGTCCAACTTCAGCCAGGTCACGATCTCGCGGTCTGTGAGTTCGAGCCCCGCATCGGGCTCTGGGCTGATGGCTCAGAGCCTGGAGCCTGTTTCCGATTCTGTGTCTCCCTCTCTCTCTGCCCCTCCCCCCTTCATGCTCTGTCTCTCTCTGTCCCAAAAATAAATAAACGTTGAAAAAAAAAAAAATTTAAAAAAAAAAAAAAAAAATAAATAAATAAACATAAAAAATTTTTAAATAAATAAACATTTAAAAATTAAAAAAAAAACCTTAGATATTGAAAGAGCTTACATCTGAGATTATAAACTCAGAATGAACAATATTAGTAGAGATTTTAGCAAAATTACTGGACTAAAATAAAAAGGAAAAAATCTTAGTTTACACATATAGGCAAAAAGGAAGTGTCTTATAAAAGATGTAAAATTAAATTATTAGATTTATTGACTGTAACACTATACTCACGAGGAAAAAAAAAAAAGAACAAAAGCCAAAGATTTTTTACCCAGCAAAACTGACTTTCAAACACAAAGAACAAAGACAAACTGTTATCACATGCAGAAAGACAGGCAATATTGTTTCCATGAGTTCCTTCTGAAAAATAAAGAACAATCACCAGACATTAAAATAACCAGAGAAATTCTGACATAAGCACTGGTAGTAAGCAGTAAATATGGAAATATAAATGGTTAAAAGGAGATGATCTGTAATAACTGTATGCTCTGAAATTTTAAAAATAATATAACTGTATAAGATGGCACGTGGCAGGAGAATATGCAAGGGATTTTTAAAAATAATTTCCGTTACATATTAGTATCATTAGTACATGGTACTAATATCATGTATATATTAGTACATGGTAATATTATTACTGTTATTTTGATGCTGTTGTGTATATAGTATGGGATATACTAATTCTGTCATCCCTTATATACTACATTTTTTTAAATATTTTTTAATGTTTATTTATTTTTGAGAGCGAGAGAGAGAGAAGGGGAGAGGGGCATAAAGAGAGAGGGAGACACAGAATCTGAAGCAGGTTCCAGGCTCTGAGCTGTCAGCATAGAGCTTGACACGGGGCTTGAACTCATGAACTGCTAGATCATGACTTGAGTTGAAGTCAGATGCTTAACCAACTGAGCCACCTGCGAGTCCCAATCCCTTATTATCCTTGAGAATCAGGCTTTTGGGTGCCACAGAAAGGGAATATGTATGTATTATAGAAGAGGTTAAATAAAAAATCTATAGTGCTATATTTGAATTAGAAGTATCTGTATGAACCATGAGTCACTGACACACACACACACACGCACGCACATGTGCACACATATCCTAACTCTTCCCATTCAAAAGGCCTAGAAACACTGACCAAATAACTGAGACCAATAATACTCTCTAGTGGATACATATGGTTGTCTTGAAATACTATTTCCCACTAAATGAACCTAAAGCTTCTCGAAAGAATGGCAATTCCAAGTCTACGGCAGAACATAAATAATATAAAACTGGAGCATGTGTCATTTCAGTCAGCAAGGGGGCTAGCAAAATCTACTAGAGTTGCGTCAAAAGAACTCCGTAGTTGACTTGAAAAGGCTCCCACAGGCCAAAGCTGGGACAATTTGAGCTCCAGTCATGTCAATAACAACCACTGGGTGAAATCCACACAAATATGTTAAACCACAAGTTACTAAAGAATAAATATTTTAGGGGCAACTGGATGGCTCCGTCAGTTAAGCGTCCAACTTCAGCCCAGGTCATGATTTTATGGTTTGTGAGTTCGAGCCTCATGTCAGGCTCTATGCTGACAGCTTGGAGCCTGAAGTCTGCTTTGGACTATGTGTCCCTCTCTCTCTCTGCCCCTCCCCTGCTCATGCTCTGTCTCTGTCTCTCAAAATAAATAAATGTTTAAAAAAAGAATAAGTATTTTAAAAAAGAAAAAATATGGTTATATGTTACATTTGGAGATTAAGAATCTAATCACTTTTCTTAAAAATGGATTTTAAAAATCAAGCAATGATCCTACTTTTCGTATGGAAATGGAAGCACTGGGTAGCCAAATAGTATCTGAGAGAAAGTATCCCTTTTTAAAAGTATTCTGTCTGGCTGGGGCACCTGGGTGGCTCAGTCAGCTGAGCATCTGACTTCTGCTCAGGTCATGATCTCATGGTTCATGGCTTGGAGCCCTTCATCAGGCTCTGTCCTGACAGCTTGGAGCCTGGAGCCTGCTTTGGATTCTGTGTCTCCCTCTCTCTTTCTCTGCCCCTACCCCATTAGCACTCTATTTCTCTCTCTCTCTCTCTCTCTCTCTCTCTCTCTCTCTCTCTCTCTCTCTCTCTCTTTCTCTCTCTCTCTCTCTCTTAAAATAACTAAACATTAATTTTTTTAAGTTTTCTATCTAATAATGAAAAAAACAATTATGAGATTAGACTCACCATATTTTGCAACTGCCTAAATTAATAAAACTAGGTGTTGAACATCAACAGCTATTCAAATCACAGAAGGAGAAACACGTGGACATTTTGCCCTCTTAATGAAGACACCTAAAATCTTGCCAAAGGGATTGCATCTGATTCTGATAAATCTGCTGCATCCAACTACCCGCCCAATTTTAGGAAATACAGAAAATATAGGAACATGTAGAACTGCACCTATAATATTCAATAAGTAATATCTAGTCTTTTAAACTGTGCAGGGCAAAGGTTTATGTTCCTCAGAAAATACATGATGAAGAAAAGAATTGGGGCACTTGTGTGGCTCAGTCAGTTAAGCATTCAACTCCTAATTTTGACTCTGGTCAAAATCTCGTGGTTCATGAGTTTGAGCCCTGCGTCAAGGCTCTGCACTGACAGCAAGGAGACTTCTTGGAATTCTCTCTCCCTCTCTCTCTGCCCCTCCCACTTGCATGCATGCTCTCTCTCACTCTCTCTCTCTCTCAGAATAAACAAACAAACTTAAAAAAAAGACAATTACAGACAGGGAAATTTTAGATTAACAGAAAATTTTAAAATCATCAAATAAAAAACTGAATAAGATTATAGCTTTTAGGGACACGCATTGGGTTATAAAACTATAAATAAATTCAAAGAAGTGATTGCTAGAAGAGTCAGTAGAGTTATTACTTATGGGGGAAGAAGAAAGTAAAGATTAAAATAAGGCACATATAGAGACAGTGGCCAAAGCATAAGAGACTCTTAAAAAATGAGAACAAACTGAGGGCTGATGGGTGGTGGGAGGGAGGGGAGGGTGGGTGATGGGTATTGAAGAGGGCATCTTTTGGGATGAGTACTGGGTGTTGTATGGAAACCAATCTGACAATAAATTTCATATATTAAAAAAAAAATAAAGACCGTGGCCAAAAAAATTTTAGTTCTTGACCTGGGTGGTGGTTACAAGACTTTTACTTGAAATAAGTCATTAAGCTACACATTCGTTTGGTATAGTTCTCTGGATCTTTTACTATACAATAAAACTTTAAATTAAAAGAAAAATATATTTATATCCAATCAATATTTTACACCAACTTTAAAATAATTTGTCTCACTATAAAAATAACACACTTGTACAAAGTGTATAATTACTTAAGATATCTTTGTGAATTCTTAGTAATTTAAATAATTAGCCTATTATTTTATTATTTTATGACTATCATACCTACAAGCTAGACACAGATACAACTTTGAGCAGTATTGACAAAACTACATAACTGCCTCAAGAAATCTTTATCTACTGGAAGCTGATACCATGGGAGCTACAGTAATGTCTGAAGATTTCATTGTGATGGGCCTGCCATATTTTGATCCTCTGTACCAGAAACTAAGCTTCTACTTGCTCAGGCAGAGAGGAGGGCAGAAATGAATCATGCCAAAGAGGCCGATACTGTAGAAATCACTTCCAATCCTTCCGGTCACTTCACTGGGTAAAGTGTCACCATGAGCAGAAAGCCAATCCTCCATAATGATGATTTACAGTTGGAAAGTGGCTTGAGGACAGATTTACTATTGCCCTACTCACACCACTCTGTTTCTATCACCAAAAGACATTTTTCCTGTAAAAAGCAATGTTAGGAAAGGACATACACATCAGAGCATGTTAATAACCCCCTTCCTTTTCCCCTTCAAGTAAAGTGAGCAGTTTAGAAAGGGGAAAAATGCATAACCATGAGAGTAAATAAAATGTTGAAGACATCCAAACCGTGTACAGGAGGGAATAAACATTTCAGCAAATACTCAAGTCACTGGACATATTTATTATTTTGAAATTTCAAAGTATAACAGTAATTACAAGATTGACACATCTTTAGAGAGTATATACGAAAATGAATTTTTTTTCTTGTTCTCAAGTACAAATATTCTACAAATAAATACTGGTCACTTACTATGTGACAGGCCATGTGTTAAGTGCTACGCATAAATATTATCATTTAATCATAAAAAATTAAAAGACTAGAACACTAGAGCTTAGAAGAGTTGACTAAATTCAAGTTATATAGCTTATTTTCCTTAGCCATATACTACACTCATACAAAGAGATGTTAACAAGTTACATTTCAGCTGTGGCTCAAAGACAAAAAGTATTAGATCAAGTGAAAATTTTTCACAGGAGGTGTTCAACATCTAGTTCATATGTAGGTGTAGGAGTGATTCTCTTGACCATGTAATGCCTATGGGGGAGGACCCACATGGTTCTTCTTAGGGCTATGCAAGAAGACTGCCTGGAGAGAGAGACTAGTGAAGCTAGAGGTATGACTGGGTTCCTCACAGAAGTGGGAGGAATCAGCCATCAAGCCAGAATAGAGATGTATTTGACCCTTCCGGAGGAACCCAGGGAGAAATCCTCAGAAATAGGGGAATTTTCCAAAGAAGCCATGAAATGCTCAGAAGAGAGACAGAGAGATAGCAATAGACTGCTAGCCTCAGACACCTACAAGATCCAGAAATCAACAACATCAATTCACAACTACACCAGTATATTAGGATACTTCCTGACACCTTCCGTCTCCTTCTTTCCCAGTCACCAGCCCCCAGTGGTCAGGAAGTACTGCTTTGTGCAGGCTAGGGGAAGGAGCATAAAATCCTCAGATGGTGGAAAAGAGAAAACACCAACTCTCCTGCCCTGGCGGTAGACTTCCCACCTGCCACAGGGGGAGGAAAGGAGTCTAGAATTTAAATAAATTTGGGGTTCTGAATCTTACCTGCTTCTGATGGTATTGATCATGCTTATTACCGAACTGAGCCTATGTTTTGTGATTTCACTTGACTATAAGATGTTTATTATTTAAGAGTAAGGAGAAATGTTATGAGGTCTGCCAGGAACAGAGAAAGAAGTAGCCCCTGAGATGAATTTAAATGGAGAGAGGAAATTAATATAAAGTTGTTTTATGATTACATCCCCTGAGTTTTGCTTGTTCAACACAGAAGTTACTTTGACATGTGTGCTTCTGGCCGGTTATGAACTCCATGACTTGCCAGTAGAATTATTATTTTTGCCATCATATTATTGCCCCTATATGCCTCATATATAACCTCTCTTCTTATTCAGAGAAATTGCAGCTGACACTGATATCACTCACACACCAAAATGGGGTTTAAAGGAGGCTGACTTACAGTTCCTGTTTTCAGGGAGCTATTTTTACTGTGAAAGGCATAAGCCTTCTCTGAGTTACCTACAAAATGCCATTCTTTTTCAAAACTCAGCTGCAACTCTGCTTTTCTATTATTTGCATCACTTATGTGGAACTTACTGGATTTTATTATAATTTTGATCACATATACGTGTTCTGTCTTTATCATATATCTTTATCTGTCTTTATCATATATAAGTCTTTGCCACTTTAGATTGCATTCTCTTTGAGGACACGTGCTTAAACATATTCTTTTACAAATTAATCCATAGCAGTTGACAGAACTTTACAACTAAGTGTTCAAAAAATATGTAATGTCTGGAAACATTACTTATACGTTGGCAAACCATGTTTCATTTGGTGACCTCAAACACTTGTTTCCACTTCTGTATCAGCTTGATGCAGAACAAATCATTGTTTAGCTTTATGCTAAAGAAAGCTTTCAAATAAAGACCCACTTAGCTGTGTGCTTTGATTTAAAGCCTGTCATCAGTATATCAATAATCTTTCATATGAAACTTCGGGAATGTGAAAGAGAAGATGGCATAAAAGGGCAGGAGAACAAAACTGATTGCCACACGAGGAAATTACTGGTAATTTTTGTATACTGATCCTATTTGTATAATGCACATAGATTTACAATGAGATAAAAAAAATCATATTTGCACATTGATTTTAAATTTTGTTCAGTGTGCTTTGAGCTCCCTAGGTCAATTTCTAACAGTTGTACCCTTGCTAACGTTATGAGTGGTGGCTGTCAACATGAAGCTTGCCTCTGTTATCTCTGACATGGCTGACTGTCTGAGAAACAAAAAACTAGAAAATGACATTTATTCATTCCTTTTAATTCAATTATTTACTCCACAAATGAATTGAGCATACCCTAGGTTCCATGAAATGTGCCTTTAAAGTTCCAGAACTGCCTTCTCCACAGAACAGGAGCCACTATGAACACAACAATCACCAGATCATCGCCTTCACCCTCCTGAGAGACTAAGCAGCAGGTGATCTGATTTGAATGAGCCAGAGTGGACACCTCCACCTCCCCACACAACTCCTGCTAACGTGTGGTTTTCATTTCATATTTGGCTCATCTCCTGCCCTAAATTCAACAACTACTTCAATTGAAAGAAACAGGGTAGCAAAACTATCTGCAAATCCAACTGTACTCCTTGGTGACTTGTTTTGTTGTTGTTGTTGTTGTTGTTGTTGTTTTGTTTTGTTTTTAATAAACATCTGAATCTTACGCAGTGACACAAGTCTGACATTGATGTTGAGAATGGAAGAGTTTGGGGAAACATAATTGTAGATGAGAAGGTAGAGCCAGAGTACTGGGAATAATCATGTTCCGTTTATGACCACATTAGGTGATGACTATCCAAGAAGTCGAAATTTGCAATTATTTTATTTTGCCTTCACTTCATCACAGCTCACAGCTAAAACCAAAAAAAAAAAAAT
The DNA here is from genome assembly GCF_018350175.1 of Felis catus. Classification (NCBI taxonomy): domain Eukaryota; kingdom Metazoa; phylum Chordata; class Mammalia; order Carnivora; family Felidae; genus Felis; species Felis catus. Next base: position 76,012,511 of record NC_058370.1, read on the forward strand.
ACAAGAGACAAAAATTATCTCTCTAAACTTATGTACAGTAAACAGTATGTATCAGCCTCCATGTAAACAAATCAGTTCTTTAGGTGGATATGAGGAAACAATTACAGTGCTCCTTGAGTTTAATTGGGGTAGATAAAGTGTGAAGATTTAAATTCTGTCGAGTAAATATGAGCAAGAAGAAAAGAAAAACTTGAATGTCTGGGAGCTCAAAAAGGTAATGTAAAAGCAAGCCTTGTTCTAGGAAGGAGAGAATTTGGGAGCTGATTCTTGAAGGGAGCACTGAATGTGGATAAAAGAAGGAATGGTCGAGATGCCACTGAGGCAGTATAACACAAATTGTGGGAAACAGCAACAACCTATTGATCAGCTTGGTTGTAGCAGAGTCAGGGTTAAGAAATGAGGATGACAAACAGAATCAAATAGTTACATGGAACTAGCAAAGTCCTGGATTGATGCAAAACATAACAGCTCCTTGAGTAGGAAATACAGGTTACAGGTGGTAGGGTACACATCCCAGAAAAAAAATGTTTATTCTTACCTTTTGTAGTTTTTATTTAAATTCTAGCTAGTTAAATACAGTGTAATATTGGTTTCAGGAGTAGAAATTAGTGATTCATCTCTTACATATAACACCCAGTGCTCATCACAAGTGCCCTCCTTAATGCCTATCACCCATTTAGCCCATCCTCTGCCTACCTCCCCTCCAGCAACCCTCAGTTTGTTCTCTATAGTTATGGTTTGCCTCTCTCTCTTTTTTCTCCCTTCCTCATGTTCATCTGTTTTCTTTCTTGAATTCTGCATATGAGTGAAATCATATGGTATTTTTCCTTCTCTGACTTGTTTTGCTTAGCATAATACACTCTAGCTCCATCCATATTGTTGCAAGTAGCAGGATTTCATTCTTTTTGATGGCTGAGTAATATTCCATTATATATGTATACACACATATATATACATATACATATATATATACATAGAGCACCTCTTGTTTATCCATTCATCAGTCGATGGATGTTTGGGCTCTTTCCACAATTTGGCTATTGTTGCTACTGCCGCTCTAAACATTGGGGTGCATGTGCTCCTTCAAATCAGTATCCTTATGTCCTTTGGGTAAATACCTATTAGTACAATTGCTGGGTCATAGGATAGTTCTATTTTTCAACTTTCTTTTTTTTTTTTTTTTTAATTTTTTTTTCAACTTTTTATTTATTTTTGGGACAGAGAGAGAGAGCATGAATGGGGGAGGGGCAGAGAGAGAGGGAGACAGAGAATCGGAAACAGGCTCCAGGCTCCGAGCCATCAGCCCAGAGCCTGACGCGGGGCTCAAACTCCCGGACCGCGAGATCGTGACCTGGCTGAAGTCGGACGCTTAACCGACTGCGCCACCCAGGCGCCCCTATTTTTCAACTTTCTGAGGAACCTCCACACTGTTTTCCAGAGTAGCTACACCAGTTTGCATTCCCACCAACAGTATAAGAGGATTCCCCTTTCTCTACATCCTTGCCAACATCTGTTGTTTCCTGTGTTGTTAATTTTAGCCATTCTGACAGGTGTGAGACAATATCTCAGTGTGGTTTTGATTTGTATTTCCCTGACGATGAGTGATGTTGAGCATTTTTTCAAGTGTCTGTAGGCCATCTGTATGTATTCTTTTGAAAAATGTCTATTCATGTTTTCTGCCCATTTTTAATTGGATTATTTGTGTGTGTGTGTGTGTGTGTGTGTGTGTGTGTGTGTGTGTGTGTATTTGTGTGGGGTGTGGTGGGTATTTGTTTCTTTGGGTTTTTGTTTGGTGTTAATTAGTGTAAGTTCGTTATAGATTTTGGGTATTAGCCCTTTATCAGATATATCATTTGCAAATATCTTCTCCCATTCTGTTGGTTGCCTTATAATTTTGTTGATTGTTTCCTTCACTGTGTAGAAGATTTTTATCTTCATGACATCCCAATAGTTCATTTTTGTTTTTGTTTCCCTTGCCTCTGGAGACGAGTCTAATAAGAAGTTGTCAAGGACGATGTCGAAGAGGTTGCTGCCTGTGTTATCTAGGATTTTGATGGTTTCCTGTCTCATATTTAGGTCTTTCATCCGTATTGAATTTATTTCTGTGTATGGTGTAAGACAGTAATCCAGTTTCATTCTTCTGCTTGTTGCTGTAGAGTCTTTCCAACACCATTTGTTGAAAAGACTGCTTTTTTTTTCCATTGGATATTCTTTCTTGCTTTGTTGAAAAAAATAGTTTATTCTTGAATAAAGCTTCACCTACAAAAATAGCTATACAGTTGCCTATTTTCCAGGTGGGCTAGCTATTAATTTATAAGTACACTCCAATATTTTTTTTCAAAATTTCCCAATGGTGGATGTGAGGCAAGAGAGGTAAAGGTAAAGATACCATAAAATTTTAGAAGTAATCAGAGAGCTGGATTCCTTATAAAAGGAATTTTTATCTCACCCCATATTATCAACTCATTATTTTCTTGAAATAGCCACATTTTGCATAAAAGGGGAGTGCAAGAACTCATACAACAATTACAAACACAAGTTATTTTACCCCTAGTATCATTTTAGTAATGAACCTAGTTTCTCTTGCCCTTAAACCCACAGTCTAAAATATCACACAGCTTGTGGGTATAGTTCCTCATGTGACAAGTATTTATTCTCACTGTGAAGAAAATCAGAAAATAACCATTGATTTAACTGAACAGTAAAATTATATTAGCATCTACACATTCTTAGCTGAGCTTACAGGTCAGATGTTTTCAGCCAGTTGCTGACTTCTTAGAGGTCAGTACTTATGACTTATTACTGCCATTATAAAACAGAAAAATGCAAACCACAGACAATTAATTTCCATGTACTTGAGCTACATAACACCTTTCCCCGGTGATGTTTACCATCCTGATCTTTTCCTAAAAGTTAATGATGGATGTCCCATTAGGTTTATTTAATATAACTGCTTTAGCATTATAAAACATACTATTAAAAGAAAAAAATAGTACTAATAAAACAATGGTCAGTCATGAGTAAGCTTATGCTTATGCTATAAGAATATAAGATATAGGGGCACCTGGGAGGCTTAGTCAATTAAGCATCTGACTTCAGCTCAGGTCATGAACTCATGGTTCATGAGTTCGAGCCCCACATCAGGCTCTGCAGTATAGGGAACCTGCTTGGGATTCTCTTTCCCTTTCTCTCTCTCTGCTGCTTCCCCACTCACACTGTCTCTCAAAATAAATAAACTTAAAAAAAGAATATAAGATATAAATGAGACAAGATTGAGCTCTGTGGTAAGAAGGGTCTAAGTCGTATATAAAACACCTTGGTGATAGATGAATTCTTTCAGAATTTCAATATATTATTTAAAAACCCCACTCACTGAATACATATATTTGAATAGATCGTGCCATTTTTGTCTCAATATGGAATAAACATGATTTCAAAATAAATTCTAAAGAAAAACTACTTTTCTACAAATGATTTTTTTCAACAGTTGTAGTATTAAAGAAGTAGACATTCTGACATATAGAACAATCTGGACTAACTAACTTCTCTTTGCATTATGCTGGATATTCTTTAAAAGAAAAACAATTTTTTAATGTTTATTCATTCTTGAGAGACAGAGCATGAGTGGGGGAGGGGCAGAGAGAGAGAGAGGGAGACACAGAATCTGAAGCAGGCTCCAGGCTCTGAGCTGTCAGCACAGAGTCCGATGCGGGGCTTGAACCCACAAACTGCGAGATCATGACCTGAGCCAAAGTCAGATACTTAACCGACTGAGCCACCCAGGCTCATCAGATATTCTTTATTGTTTCTTTTTCTATATGAACTTTCGAATCACCTTGACAAATTTAAAAAATCTGTCCAAATTTTTATTGGGTCAGCAATAAACTGAAAAATTAACTAAAGCTGACACATTAATGGTGTTGAATCTTATCATCCAAAACCAAGCCTTTCCACTTGTTCCATCTTCCGTCTTAGGTTTTTGTTTGTTTTTATTTTCCCGGAAGAAGCAGCCCCTGAGATGGAAATAAGAGTATGGAAAGTTTATTATCTCTGGAACATCATCTGTGATGGAAAATGAAGGCAGGATTGTGCTGTCGGAGAAGCTGGACTGAGATGGTGTTGTAACAGATGCTTTAGCCAAACACTCAGGAAGCTTTGGAGTTGGGAAAGCTCTTAGAGCTCTCCCAAATTGAAACAAGGCCTCTGTAGGCCTCCGTGGACCAGTCAGGGCATACAAGCTTCCCCTAAAGAGGGCTATAAGTGGGTGGCTAAAGAAAATGCTAGGGGAAGGACTCAGCTGTGATTGGTCAGCATCCAGCGCTCCTGGCAGCTGGAAGAATGAGTGCCTTATTCATGCCAGAGGCATCTTGTAGCTGCATCATATCATCCACTACTGATCATGCTCAGGCTACTAAGATCCACTTGCTTCATACAGTAAGCATACCATTGTAGGAGTGCTGACAACACTGACCCCATCTTTGGCCATCCATCTTGTGCTCCCCTCTGACACACAGGTGGCACCACTTTAGATAACTAGTAACAATCCTCTGGCGCACATATGGTGCCACTTTAGATAACTAGCTTGTGAGCTCACCACCATGCCCCTTGATCCGTGAAAGCTGAGAATCAAGGTCCATATAGAGGCAGAGAGTCCAATCGGGGTGCAGGGCAGCAGTGAACTGCCTGGAGCTGTCTATCCAATTCCTCCATCAGTAAGTTACCCTGAATAAACAGAGTCTCTAACACTGTTAACAGAATTGCTTTGTGTTAACAGAGTTTCTTTGTGTTTTGTTATTAAAGTGCCTTCTCAGCCCGGAGGATACATTACTAACCATCCTCCATCTTCTAAAGCTGAACTGAGATGAACTTGCAACAGAGGCCTAAGCTGATTCTACCAGCTCAGGAGCTGAAAAGGCTCTTCAGAGCTATCCTAACTAAAGCAAGAGGATAAGTCAGTGACCTGCCATACCAACCAGTCATTTCATGTAGTCTTCTTACAATGTAATTGACCTTTTGGAAAGCAATATTGAATGTTGGATGACAATGAAGTTATAGCTAAAAATTGTCAACTAACTTAAAAACAGAAAATAGGGAACCTTAGAGATATTCTAGGCTGAGAAAGTTAGTCCCATGTGCCCTTTAAAAAATTTTTTTGAGGAAGAGCTCTAATATAGACAGGAGAAGATATGAGATTCCAAACCTAGACAGCATCAAAGGAAATTCATAGAGGACAGTTGGGCCACCGTCAGTGGCAACCTGTAGTTCTTATCCATGGTTTCTCCAAGGCCCCAGGTAACAAAGTCCTCTTACTCTTGGCCATCTAAAGAACCAATGCAAAACTTTAATAAAATATTTTCTACCTGTAAATGTTTATTACTCTTAATAAACATTTCGTTTAGAGGCACCTGGCTGGCACAGTCAGCAGATCATGTGTCTCTTGATCTCAAGGTCATGAGTTTAAGCCCCAGGTTGGGTGTAGAGATTACTTAAAAGAAGTAAAGAGACACCTAGATGGTTTAGTCAGTTAAGCATGTGACTCTTGAATTCAGCTCAGGTCATGATCCCAGGGTCCTGGGATTGAGCCCCGCATAAGGCTCCACATGGAGAATGAAACCTGCTTAAGAGTCTCTCTGTCTCTCTCTCTCTCTCTCTGTGCCCCTCTCCCCTGCTCATGCTTTCTCTCTCTCCCAATACATACATACATACATACATACATACATAAAAGTAAATAAACTTAAAATACACTTTATTTAAATGTAAAATTTTAAGCAAATAATATAACAGAAAATGATTCAAAAACATAAATCAGGTACACAAATGATCATAGCCAAATATTTACTAAATATAAAGTGTTAAAACTCAGCAATTATTATATAAATAAATTTAAAAATCAATGAGATGGGTGTCATTTGGTCCATCATTGTTTAAGATTAAAAGGACAGTGTTGTGCAGGTGATAAAATATGGGCCTTTTCAGGCATTGCTGCTAAGTGTGCAAATTGTTTTAATAATCCTAGAAGATGATTATTAATTTCAACAAGGTGCTAAGCCCTTGAGTCAGCAAGCAAGCCCAGGGATATTCATAGTAAGTCTGTTGGTAATAGTGAAAAATGAGAAATAGCCTAAAAAACAAAAAAGGGGTTGAATACATAAATTATTTTATGGAATTATAAAGCGAAACACTGTATTGCTGATAACAAAGGTGTTGTAGAAAAATAAGTAATGTCATGGCAATATTTTAGTACTCTATTCTTAAGAGAGAAAAGAGATTATCAGGTAATAAGTAGTTTGTGGGTTGGCAATGTAAAATTGTATGTTTTATGACGATTCTATTCTAGATGTAAGACTGAGAGGTTATGATATGCATGTGTGCGTGCAGGAAAAGATGACTGGCAAAAGAAGCTAGGAAGAATGAATGAGTGTATGGGGAAGAAAAGTTGAGGGCACAGGCAAAAACTGATTTAAGTTCTTGTAACAGGGAGTGTGCATACAAGAAAGAAGATGGAATTTTGCTTGTGAATATTTGCTGTTTTGTTTGTGTGTGTGTGTGCGTGTGTATACACACACACACACACATATATATCCCATATTACATATAATATGTAACAATATTCTGTATTAGATTATAATACATTAAATAATTACAAACGTTATGAAGAAAAATAAATCAGAAGAAGTGTTATGGTAATTAAGGGACTGATTTCATTGGAGTAGTCTAACTAATCCTGAGATATTTCAACCAAGATTTGAATGAAGAGATAGAGTGAGCCCTGCATATATCTGGAGAGCATGCCAGCTTGACAAGAGAATATATGTGAAGGCCATGTAGTTGTAGAAACCTTGACAGTTGGAGGAACTGCAAGGAGCCCCATAATAGGAGCACAAGGCACCAGAGGAAACAGATAAAGTCTGGGGCGGGGGGAGGGGGGCAGGCAGGGTTATGGCTGAGAGACCATCCTATTCCTAGTGAAAACAAGTGATATGATCTTACTTAGGTTTTAAAAAAAATCATTCTTACTGTTTTGTGGTGAACAGGAAGAAGGGAGATTGGCTACAGTCCAGAGGTGATGCTATATTACATTAAAGTGCTCAGGATTTACTTGCAGGTAGAATTTGTATTATGAAAGAAAGAAAAAAGTCAATTATGGCAACCCAGGATTTAGCCTGGACCACCTGAAGAAAATCCATGGCCTAGTCACAGACATTTTCACGTAGGGCACCATCAACAGTAGTGAATCCAAAATTCCCTAAAATGAACTTCTGAGGCCCAGATATCAAATCAGAACCTAAGTAAGAAGGAAAAATATGGTAGATGCATCATGGTGATATTTGCTGAAAGACTGGCTTATAAACAATTGCAAGAAACTTCCTTGAAGCTTTAAAAACTGGGTAGTTTTTGGAAGAGGGTGCTAAGTTCCTGTAGTTGGGTACATGGATGGATGGATGGATGGATGGATGGATGGATGGATAGATGAAAGAAAGAAAGACTGCATAGACAGAAGCAGAGAGAAACCACACGTGTGTGTGTGTGTGTGTGTGTGTGTGTGTGTGTGTGTGTGTATAAAAAGCAAAAGAGAGAGAATGGATATGTCCAAAATGTTAATGGTAGATGATTTTTATTTACATTTTCCTCAATGCACTGGTATTAATATCATTAAGTAAGATAAAATGAAAGATTATTTTAAAAAACAGAGGTGGAGAAAAGAGTGGCCCTGCTACATCTCATGTTTCCTAAGAGACTTAAATCACTATTTTACATTGTAATTTGACGTAATAATCCCTTGATCATTTAAGTGGACACCAAGGCCTAATAGCAAAATGAATGCAACCATCACTCAATGAAGCCATGACATTAGAAAAGCATTCCTGCATTATTTTAACTAGAACATAAAATCCTCTCTCAGTATTTTATCAGTTGTAAAACACTGTGTCCACTGCTTCTTGGACCAACAGTTATCTTTCCCCAAGTGCATAGCTTCTCTGGCCTATATGGGAGAATAGCCAGCACCCCAAGGAAAGCAGGGCCAATACTCATATTCTTACGGCACCTGTGAGTGGGCATGAGAGGCTCTGGCTATGGAATGTCTTAGCAATCATCCAAAGTCTAGGTGAGCAAAAACAAAAATAAAACCTAACCCAAGAAGATATTTCCTGCTGAGTCTAGTTCCTCCTACTATGTTATGGAATAGATGGGTAAGGTACTCTGAGAGTGAAGGAAGATAAACCTGCTTTTGATAAATCCAGCTCTCAAAAACAGAAATCCATGAGTGGAATCTGTGCTCCAAGCCTCCTTTCTCCAACAGAATCATTAGGCTGCCTGTATGGGGCAATGTATGGGAGCCAAGGATCCTTGTGAGTTCTACAGCTGGAGTATGGAAGCATTGCTTCCTGTCTGCTGTAGAATATTACATCATGCCCAGAAGCATGAGGATGTCTTTGTTGCTGTCTTCCCTACAGTACTTCTTGATCCTACTAGAAGAGCTGGAAAATGTTATTCCTATTCATATAAATTTATACTTCTGAAGCCCTACAATGTTATTTGTTTCAGTGATTTTCTTTCACCAGCAATGAAATCCATGGGTTGATTATAGGCTATGTCTGTGAAAAATTGAAAGGATTTCTTTTTATCCATTTTGCATTTGTATGCCTTTTCAGTCCCATAGGGAGTCCCCCTGGGTTCTATTCTGGGAGCAGGGTGAGTATCAGTTTTAGCTTTTCATTTGTAAGAAGAAAATCTCCACAGGTTGGAGGGCTCATTGGATACTTAAATTGATATCCTCATCGTGGTTATATTAAGCTATGCAAATCTTTCCATAATGCAACATGAAATGCATTTTAAAAGCACATGCCAATATATGTAGAGTCTTAGACTTTACTCATCTTAAGAAGCACATAATATTCTTAACATTTAGTCACATTTAGATGAAATTTGAACATTTTTGCATTGAGTATATAGTTGGTAATGTGTTATACTGTTACATGGTCTTTTTTTCGTTTACCTGCCTTATCTTTCTCTACCAACACAATGATCTGCAAAGCCAAAGATAATATAGATTTACTTAAATCACTATGGAAACTCAATAGTTGATGAGAAAGATAACCTTGCTAACAGGTTGGGTGTTTTATGAGTGAAATAAAGGTATTATACTTACAGAGAAAGTTGGTAAAATAATTAAAAGACTCAATATTTATTTCAAGCAAATGGAACGACTCTCATCTTTGCTCCCCAAGGGAGAAGACTATGTCTTAGTCTATTTTAGTGTCCTCAACACTTAGCATAATGTCTAGTTGCTTAAGAAACAATCATACAGATAGGCTGGCTGGATAGATAATGAAATAATGAGTCATTTAGGGATTGGCTGATGAATGAGTAATGACAAGCGCTTGTGAATCTAGCATAGAGTCATTTTCAGAGTAGCATATCAGTCTTGTCTTTCTTCTTTATCTAGGGAAGAGGGTAAAAAGCACATAAAAATATCTCAGTCCTGATTGGGAAACTCCTTCATCTTGTCAAGCCCCCAGGGATCGCAAGAGAATACTAAAATAAATATCTAATGTGAGTTCCAAATTAATAAATGAGACCTAGCCAGAAAAGTGATAGAGTCTGGCTTAAAAAAAAAAAAAGATAATAATTAGCTGGAGAATCCAAATAAAAGGCAGCTCTTAGCTATCAGTCAAAAGATGGGTAGGAAGAAAGGGATGTTCTCTGAAGAAACTTAAAAATAGGCCTACATATGAGTAAAAGCTTTATGGTTATATTTCTTCACTACTTGTAAGTTAGGGTTTTAAATAGCTGAATGCTGTTTAAGACCATGTGTGTTTACTTTTCCTTTCCTTGTAGGCAAACACAATAAAACAAAATGTTCCTTCTTTGTAAAATAAATTCTAACCTTGAGATTTTGTGATGTTTTACAGACAGCAGAGAGAGTTGATGGAGTTAAAATATACTATTCAGAGATTTTAGAGTCTCAGAATGATTGTTCCTTTGGGAATGGTACCTCCTAAATGAACCAGAATTTAATTGGAAACAGAAAATGCCATTGTTAAAATTACAACAGACTCCCTCCTCCAGGCACGTGTGCTCAAGTGTTATTCGCACGTACTTAGCAGGCTCTCTGGTGAGCTATGTGTGGCCATGTACCTGCCTTCTTTCCTCCCTTGGCATGTACTTGAGCTATAAATTTGTCACTGAAAATTTAGAAACCTGGGTATGATGCTCATAATAATAGCTTCTTTGTTTCCAGGCTTATTGAGTGAGTGAAAGTAGGTCTTCAAATAGTGAAACTACAGCAATATTAATTACTTCATTTGCAAACTTTATTTTTTTCATTTCAAGCAAAATCTACACGTATTGCAAGGGAAAATCCTGTAGACTTTGGTGATGAATGTGCAGATCAATCAGAGACAAGAATATTTAAATGGCAGCAAACCAATAGCCTTTGAGATTTTTTTCCATTGTTTCCTTTTTTTTTTTTTTTTTTTTTTTTTTTTTTTTTTTTTTTAGGAAGCAGTTAATAGAGAAAGGAGCTGAGAAAATACGAAGTCTAGATGTTAAACTTTGGGCTGAGACCATGAATCTCAGTTATTTAACACTGTTTCTCCTTGTTCCAGATATCTATTGCTGTGTAAAAAACCACCCCAAAAAGTTGTGGGGTAAAACTATAAGCATTTTATTATACTCACAATTTTGTGGGTCAGGAATTTGAGAAAGGCACAGTAGAATGGCTAATCTTTGCTGTACAATGTCTGGGAACTTAGCTAAAGTGATTTGAATGGGTGAAGATGACTGGAAAAGCTTAATAGGTCATATTTTTAGGGTCTTGGTTCCACCTGTTGGTTGGGTTCATTGATACTTTTTCACTTTGTGTCTATTGGCTTCTTTACTCACCTGTCTGACACCTAGGCTGGGCTACTGGAACAACTGGGATTACCCGTGTATCTTTCTGCATGTAGCCTGTCCATATGGCTAGCTTGATTTTCCCTACCATGTGGCAGTCTCAAGAAATGGGAGTTCTTACATAGAGTTTGGCCACTCCAAGAACAAACATTCTACAAGTGGGTTGCCATAGCCTTAGAAATTTTAGAAAATCACTCCAACCAGAATACTGGTCAAACCAATTCATTAAGAAAAGGCTAGATTCAACAAGATCCACATCTCAAAAGAAAACTAAGATATGCACCCACATTTAATCTGCCATACCCCTTCTCATAGTATAATCCCATATATTTTTGAAAATTTTACAAAAAGAATTAAAGATAGAGAAAAAAGGGCATGGTATCAACAAGCCTAAAGATATATTAGCTTCCAGTTTAAGGATATTTTTTACCCTAGTGATCCCTATGTTTTTTTAACATTTATTTATTTTTTGAGAGAGAGAGACAGACAGAGGGTGAGTGGGAAGGGAAGAGAGAGAGAGAGGGAGACACAGAATCTGCAGCAGGCTCCAGGCTCTGAGTCGTCACCACAGAGCCCAACATGGGGCTCAAACTCACAAACTGTGAGATCATGACCTGAGTCTAAGTCAGACGTTCAACGACTGAGCCACCCAGGCGCCCCTCTAGTGATCTCTATTAAGAGGAGAAAAAGATAATTACTGGTAAGTTTGGTTGTCGGTCAACATGTATACTTTATGTGACAGAAAAGTAAATACCATGAAATGCAAAACCAAAGTGTACAAATCTGGTATATTTAATCCACATTAAAATGTAAAGACTTTTCCTAAAGTAATTGTGACCTCCTAACTTTGTTTTCCCTCATTCAAAACACTTTGGCTTATCTAGTAAAAGGGTCTGTAATTTCTTCTATTAGGATGTATCTAAATGTGCTGTGATTAAAGGGGTTGTATCTCAAATGTGTCCTAATTCAACTGTATCTGTGAATTTTGCAATTTGGCTCCTATGAACTCTGACAATATGTAAAATTACATTTATGGAATTATACATGTTGCATGGAAATTACACTTATTGAGCTTTTAGTCTGTGCCAGGAAATATTTTAAGCACTTAATACCTATTAACTTATTTAAATTTCAAAATGGCCACAGGAAGCGAATAGTAGTATTATCTCCACTTAACAAATAAGGTATTTAAAGCCCTGCAAAGACCTTGCCCAAGATCACAAGGCCAGTAAGAAGTAGGACTGGCATTCAAATTCAGATAGCTAGCTTTACCCAAAGTTCTAAGAACTATAGTATCCAGTACTATGTAAGTTGTTTGGGTATTTCCAAAAGTAACAGAGCCAAAATTACTTTATGTAATTTTTCTGTTTGTGATGTGTTCTTCTGTATTTAAAATCTTGTTTTTAAAGAACAAATCCTTTACGTTGTCTCTGTAACCTAAAATCCTACCAATCACAGACAGAAAATATAAACTGGAAAAATAATATCATATAGGGTATATTTTGTACTGTTTTTAAGTAAGGGAGTATTAAACATGTATTGGGAGATATTTTGGTCCTCTGTAACTGGAGCCAATTTACTTGGATCTAATATTAAACTCCTGTTGAGTGCCAGTGGCCCACTAGGGCTCGATATAATTAGTTAGACTCAATTTCTCCAAGATGTGAAGAATAATGCTCATAATCAAGTATAGGATATAAATAGGCCACACTTCCTGTTGACATATGCACACAACAGAATGTGTGGGTCACTGTACAGGGCTAAAGTGAAAGTTGATTTTTATGATTTCCAGGACATCCCTGTACTCATACCAGTTACTATTAGTAGATCAAACATATAGAAGGGCAGCTATCAAATGGGTGGTTTTTGTAGAAAATTAAATAAAATTCAATTAGATAACAGAGGATTGGCCAGACTGGACAACTGTCAGTATCGGCTTGGGCTGTTGAGTAGGTACTAAAGTATATGTTATTTCTCCTTGTGAGAAGATACGAGAAAAGTAACAACAAAGAGTGAAAATCAGGAAAACTGCATCAGGATAGACATCCTACCAAAGACTGAATGAGAAACTAGAGATGGATAAGCACAGGGCACAGAAAGCAGTGAAAGTTAACAAGTCATTCTCAACTTGGGAGTTTTGAGAACAGCAGGAAGGTTCTCTACCATCATATATTGCCTATTGTCATTTGCCATATTGTAAAGTGAGCACGAAGTTTTCCTGAAGTCCAAAGGCTCTTGTAACTGATTGTGTTAGAGCTCCATCCTTCAGGGGGTCACACGGGGCAACTGAGGGATGCCAGCGGTGGTGACATCAAATTTCGGGAAACCTCAGATCAAGGTCATACTAATTTAGAAGAAACCTAATCTTAATTATTTTTAAATTAGAAATTTTGACTTTTGGGGAGTTATTTTGCTTGTACAGAAAACCAGATTCAAACCTCTACGACCTTTTCCTCCTGGGTCAAAGAACCTCCAGATGAAATAACTATCATCCCTTTTTGAGGTGGGCATTCTGTTTTTCCTAATTGTTTCTTGGTGCTTGAGTCTTCTGACTGTAATGCCTTTTCTGGGAGCTTCAGAACTCTCTCCCTCAAGTTTTATCCTACTCATAGTTGAAGAGTATACAGGGGCTTACACCTGCCTATTACAAATTCAGTTTATACTGGTATCTTAGAAGCTAGAGCCTCTTTGGGGAGCATAACTGGGTAGAATGCATATATTTCACTTTGTGCCTTTTATTTTCTGAGTTTAAAAAAAATCCCTTACTTTTAATACTGCTTCATATTAGCCTAAGATAACTTGAACCATTTTATTTGCCCTTTTATTGAAGCCAATGGGGCATTGCAAATTATCATTGTACTACTGAGTCAGTAATAGCCAGAGAGTTTTAAAAAGCATTATTAAAGGAACTAATCTGAATGCACATCAACTACTTTTCTCATTTGAATAATACAGGCATGTAATTTTTTAAACTGTATTAAAAATTCTCAGTTTAAATTACAGAACACAATTCCACTTGTGAGGCTCTAATGTGGGTTTTTGCAGCAAGGATTTGTTTGTTTTTTTGTTTATATAATACTTCCAAAATAAATTACAAAAGAAAACAATTAATAAACAAAGCCTGAACCAGACTTTAATTCTCTATGCCAATGGAATTGTCTTAAAAATTACTATATGTCAAAGACGATCATAATTTTCTATGTAGTCTAGCCAGAGAAGAGAAGGAAACCTACTCTTTCCTCCATTACTCCAACAATCCCCAAAGAGAGTAAGACAATAATAACTAACATTTATTTGCTCAATCTAGATGAGTGGCACTATGCCCTATGCTATAAATTATTTATTTAATCTTCCAAATAATCCTGAAATGAAGGTATTCCTATTTGCACTTTCCTCTGCTTTGTCTCACCAACTTGTCACCACTACATGTATCCCAGACTCTTGAGTACAACCTTATTGGCGAAGGTCAAGTTTGAACTCTACGGTGGTGACACCCGAGACTCAGGTTGACCATGAATGTTTTGGGGCTTTGTAGGGATCTGGCCAGAGCTGTGTTTCAAGAATATAAACCTGGAAGTCCATAGTCAGATCCATTTTAGAGAAGAACTTTTTGGATAGAAAACTCACCACAAGACAATTGGCAATAAATAGTTCAGTATTGACATAAAGAGGCTGCAGCTCTGAGAGAAAGAAGAAAGGAACAAGTACCAACAAATCGCTGTGCGTTGGCACCCAGAGGGGAACAGGTTTGAAAGGCAGGTTAGATGAACCGACCTGGTAATGGAAGGTGATGGTGCTACTGAAATAGTTTAAATGGACTACAGCAGAGATGATGGTGATGTTTCTTTTAGATATGTTGGCTCAAAGGGGCGCATGGGTGGCTCAGTCAGTTAAGCGTCTGACTTTGGCTCAGGTCATGATCTCCTGGTTTGTGAGTTTGAGCTCCACACCAGGCTCTGTGCTAATACCTGGGATTCTCTCTTTCTCCCTCTCACTCTGTCTCTCCCCCACTCTCTTTCTCTCTCAAAATAAAAGTAAATAAATGAATAAACTTTAAAATGGATAAATGAATAGATAGATTGATATACTGGCTCAACGTTCTGATAAAACGTACAGGTGGAAATGCCTGATTCTCCTTTTTGACTAGAGGAGTTAAACAAAAGCACAGTATGACTCTAAATGAAAATCAGGGAAGACAAAAAAGAAGAGGCAGGCGGGGAAGGGTCTCCTACTTTACTATGTACAAGGGAAGGTTCTCTACCTTTTCTGACCACCATAGAACGTGCTGTTCAAAAAGAAAAAAAAGTGATATGACTTTACCAACTCACCAAACAGGATGGCCCTTTTGAGAAATCACACAAATAATTAAAACTCTCTGGCAACCACAAAGGGGCACCCATAAACCTACTTTATTACTTCCAAGACCCTCAAAAAAAGAAAGAAAAAATAAAGGGCAAGAGGATGGAGGGAAGGAAAGAAGAAAAGAAGAAAGTAAATAATAGGAAAAAAATACAGACCTGTTTTGCTTTGGCTTTGCTGCTAAATAGGTGGTAAGATAGATTCATTACCTCTTTTAGAGATGACAGTGCTGATAAGAAAGCACATAAATTGCACACATTTTTTTTCTGAAATATGTAGAACTCTAATTTTTCGATATGCTGAAACTCGTTTTTTTAATGTCTTCTACTAGTTGACATCGAGTACTATCTCGAAATGGGAAAGGCTCCTTGATGACAATTCAAAATCTATTTTTAACCCTTCACTTTATAAGACACCTGGAAGGCGAAGTTCCTTGATTGTGGCCTCTGTTTGTGAGTCTCCCAAATGAAAGTGTAAACATGTACCTCTACTCAAAAGAGCACAGCTCCACCTCCAGCTTCCTTCCTCCCAGGATCCTCTTTTACTATTAGGAATGTTCTTGGTATCAGCTTTCTTAACACAGCAATACTGCTCTTTCCCATCTGAAATAACGATCTCCAATGCTTGTTTGCTTTGGTAGTACTTTCGTCTTAGAGTGAGATCATCAGCTTCTGGAACTGTTTTGAAACTCTCTCAAATATTACAAATTTGAGACTGGTGAACAGTCACAAATATTTACCAAGCATGTGTTGACCCCTTCACACACCCCTAAGCACAAGGTGATAAAGAAAGATCATTTAATCCAATTCCGCAATTCTTTGCTTGGTTTCCTAATGTAAATCAAAATGAATTATATGGCCACTGGAATGAGATCAAAGGAAGCAAAGGCCAGAGTAATTAGGCAGAAAACTTAGACCTCAAATGCAGGTGTTTCAGGCAAAACTGAGACACATCTTTTATTCCAAGAAGGCTGGATATGTTTTTTGTTTTCTAGTTTTATGGAAGTAATTTAAGAATACTCTTGACTTTCCTGTAAACCACCTGAATGACTATCTCATTGGTGGGCTCATTCAGGTACCTAGTTGTTTTCTTAACCAATGAAAATACAAGGGAAATACAGACTGGCAGGATGGAATTCAATTCTTTGTTTCTTTCTTTGGGCAAGTTCTTTCCCTGCTAAGAAGCATGGAATGATTGAAGGAGCATGAGTATTGCAACTGAACAAACAAACAAGCTGAGTAACAATCCCAGCTCTGCCCCACCAGCAGTCTGTCACAATTCATTTGTTCAGCAAACATGTTTAGTGCATGTTACTTTGAAGGTATTGTGCTAAGTACTGGATGTGGGAAGATGGAAACGCATCGCCTACCTTTAGGAAAGGCAGACATGTGCTTGGGTGCTATTGACTGTGTGGAGTGCTGTGGTTAAAAACATAGGAATTCAATAAAGCCCCAAACGACACTCCCTGAACAGGAAACATTTGAGCTGAGATTTGAAAAGTGAGTAGAGACCTTAAAGTCTTCACTTGTATCATCTGTAAAATAATAGGCATGGGTTTCTCCCACAACTGCTTCCTGGTGTAACACACAAGTAAAGAGTCCTGGCCCAAGGTCTGGCATCAAGTTAATTCTTCACTAACTCTCCTTTTTGCTAACCTGGCTGAGAAGCCTATGCTTATTTACTTGTTACTCATTTCCTTCAGCTTTGTTCCCATCTGAAATACACTTGAATAAATCCAACAGAAGAAACTAAGTTTCCCAGGTTTTGTTTTTTTGTTCTTTGGGTTTTTTTGCTTTGGTTTTTTCTAATTGATGTGTCTACCTCTTTTTTTTTCCCAGTCAGGCTGTAAGTTGCTACAGGACGACCCCCATGCCATATGCTTCCTTTGCATGCCCCTTACTGCTTAGCAAAATGTCTGCACACTGTAGGAGCCTAATTAGTGCTCGTGAAAGAAAGAGCAGGGGCGGGCATGTAGTTTGTTCTCAACAAATTATATTAAATTGGATCAACAAGTAGACTAGAAGTAAATACCAAACAGCCACAACACACATTTCAAAGCTAAAAACATTTCATGACTAGCAAATAGTAACAGTCAGCCTGAAAATTAATTCTCTGTTTATTGCCATTTTTGCTATGATTGGTATCTTTAAAAGTCAGGCTTATTAGCATGCAGGTTTACAATTATGCTGTGAGCTCTGAGCCTTGTAATGTCCTGTCATTTTACCTCTAGGGATTTATGTCTGATTCCAGCTCTGTTTGTGAGTGCCCATAGGAAAGAATGACAGAGCCATTCATGTTTCACCAGCAGATGATGGTGATGATATTATCATTCCCACAATCAGTTTGGTGATGGTAGTTTGAGCCTCATCATGTCTAACAGAGACAAAAATAAAGAAATTAATATTTGAAAACTCGGCGTATTGTGTTTAGCATCATTATTGCCGCTTTTATGGCAAGTGCTTTGACATTTAAGTGAGTTCCCATTTACAATATTGCCACCATAATCTCCTCATTTTGTAATTGCCTTTGGATACTTATAAGGTTTAATTTCTGATATTACTTCTCAATAAAAAAGGAACTCGTGTATCCGATTTATGGGAAATTATCCTAGGGATTTTAGATTGTTATTTTAATGTTGGAAGAACTCAGTGCAGCAATAGGTCCTATTGTCAGCTGCCGTAGCCTGCATGAGTTACATGAATTTCTTGGGCTATACGGTCATGGGGATAGTTGCGTTCTGGGGGTAGCAACTCCTGTCTTCAGTGGTGGAATAGATGCATAATAAAGTATTCTGAAATGAGCAGTTTATCTGGCTATTCCTAAGAGACCCTTTGACTCTGGGATGGATACAGGACATCTGCCCCAGCACACTTTTCTCTTCCGAAGGCCTGACAGATAATGCCACTGAAGTGTGGGATTTTCACTAGCCAGCGTGATGTCAGTCAACTAAGGGATACATTTGGGAGGGCAGCAAACCAAGGCACTGCCATCTGACGGCTTTGATTCCACGTGATTGATTGGTCAGGGGATCAACAAGGTAGGTATCAGACATGGTCTAAGCATTGAGCTGTAGGACTTGGTGTTTAGGAGGGGAGAAAATTTCTTCGGTTTGGCCCATGGATTGGAACCCAGCACAGAGATAGGGGTCCACCCCCACCCCTCTTTTCAAGAACATTCTTAAATTAACTTTATAACTCACATTATAATGTTTCTGAGTAGCCTTGCCAAGCCTAGATCTTTCTTCCATCCAAAACCATTCTGCTTCTTCTATACCAAATGCAAAACAGTATTTCCAAAGCTCTGTAATTCTATAGGGTTATCCTGAGGATAGCTTATTCATCTTTTGGATGTAACAATGAACACTTAGCTATTTCCCAGGCCTAATAGGAGTATTACCTTAACTTCCAAAAAGCCGAGTTAGTGGGTACTTATTTTTTTAGAGCACAAAATATGAAACTGAGGACACCAAAAGATAAGGGTTTGAAGGCAGAAATGCTTCTGCAGTAAGTCCTACAGAAATATTTTTTTTCCTTGTAGCCTGGTTTCTCTCTATACAATAATCTGTCTACTAAACCCTGGAAATAGGACTATTGTGGATCAAACAAGTTATGTAAATACATTTTTGCTCTAACTGTCGAGAAACTAAATTTAACAAACATTGGGAAGAGAAAGAGAGGAGGTGTGTGATATGATTAAGCAAAAGGATGTTCCTAAATAAATAAAAACCAGGCAATTATTTGCTTAAAACAGGATAATCGAAGCAGTTTGGGAGTCGGCACCATGATTTTCAATAAATCGAACTCCACATTTGTTTACATCACTTGAGCGTTTTATCCATGTTAGACACTAGAAGAAATCTAGCAAGACAATGGGAGAAGTAACCTAACGTTGCCAGTTAGCAGTTAGCTGACAACCTCGGGTTTTAAAAAATTCTTCCTGCTTCTCAGTTAATATTTAAGGATTATAACTATAATCTCTGGGTAATCTATTCAATAGTTTACATGTAGATAACAGTAATAATATTCTGCAACTACCCATTGAGATAAGGAATCTTCACATTTCAGTGAATAACCAAGGAAAAACCCTGCAGCTTTTAGCTGGCAGTTCAGAGGAAGTTTCTGTTGAGTTTCTGAGGCTGTCAGACTACTATCTCCTCTGCCTGGCCATTTCTATAGCAGCTTTGTTGTGTTTTATGATGATAGTCTCACCCCCTTGAGATCAGCCATAGGAAAGGTACAATAGAAGCATTATTTGTATTGTTTGGTTTTGTATGAGACACACATTGGGAAGCCACTACTTCATGGAATAGCATTTGCAGGAGGTCTCCAGGGGGCACCTCTTACCAATCTTGCTGGCTCAACCCAAGGCTGAATGACAATAAAGAATGGGAAAAATTAAAAGGAAAGGTGCTTTAATTGAACCTGTATTTGTGGAAATGTGATCTAGACCTAGAAAACACCTTTTTTAGTTCCTGGAATGAGAAAGAGGGCTTCTCCAGAGGCCCTCTGCAATGACAGCCAAATCATTACAAACTAAAACAAATGCCCCCCATTAGCTGGAGATGTACTTCAAAAATTCTTCTTTAAGAAAAATGATTATTCTTCCATTGACAAAATAAGGTAATGGAAAATATAATAAAAAATAAAATAGGGAAGATCTAAAACAGGAGTCAACAAACTTTCTCAGTAAAAGGCTTTAACATGGCCCATGGTCTCTGTTACAACTACAAACTACCATTATAGCATGAAAGGAGCCATAGAAAATATCATGAACAAATGGACACAGCTTTGTTCCAATAAAATTTTATTTATAAAAATAGGCTGGATTTGACCCAGAAAGCTATCATTTACTGGCCACTGATCTGAAATATTTTCCAATCCAGCTACTCTAAAGTTGAAGAAAGGTCTAAAGTAATGAAGTTAGCTAGGAAACAGGTCTAAAGTCCGGATATTTTGAGGTTGAGTCTCTTGCCCCACAGTAACATTGTTGCAATGCACTCACGCCAGACGTTACTTGCAAAACTTGGACGTTAACATGGGACACCTGAGAGGGCTGGCACCTCAGAGTCTTTATTCCTCCAGAACCACACAAGGCAAGTCATCTTCTCCCCAGCTTCTAACAAAACACCTTACAGCTGAGGTATGGTGGAAAAAATACTGGATTTGGAATGCAAAGGTTTGAATCTGCACCATCACGGTCTCATTCACCAGGTATGTGTACTCAGGCAAGTCAGGATGTTCATGGTTTTCATTTTCCTTATCTCTAGGAGTCAATATTTAACTCAGTAGGAATTTTGTCAGGATCAAATGAGAAAATTTGCCTAAAAATCCATTATTAATTACAAGGGACTAAACAAATATGAGCTATGTCAATATATAAATAAAATATATAAACAAATGGCTGTCTTCAGGTAAGACAATAGATTATGTGATGGGTTGTGATAAAGAAGCATATAAGTCCTATGTGTGCATAGTCCAGCTGATTTTATGGTATTTCAGGGCCTCAGATTATATCCTACTCTTGACAAGCACATTTGTAAATATATTATTAAAAATGTAATAAATTTTGTATATATCCAATCATGGGAGTTTCAAGACAAAATCCTATTAAGAAAAATTTAATGATATACTCTATAAGGTTAAAGAATAAACAGCCTTTTTTACATTTGAAAGAATGCCTATCACCGTGCCTCTCAATTTGGAACACAATACAAACGAGTCCTGAATTCACAAATGACTCATTGAACCAGAGAATGTTGGAAATTTCCCAGGATTGGGTTGATAAAAATTCCCTCACGCTTCTGACCCCTCATAGGTTCACAACCATTTGCTTCTCTAAAGTCACGTTCAAACCAGTGCAAGGCTCTCTTCCTTGAGGGGTTTCTAGGACATTTTGAAGTAATAAAAGAAAAAAACAGCATTGCTATATAATCTGGTTTGGGTGTCTATTTGTGCTGATCACAGTAACTTGCTTTAGGAAGCATTCTAGAGTCTATTGATTTGTTTGTTTGAATCCAACCATCTTTTTTAGAGTTACTCCACTTCTATCACTCATTTTAGTTCTATAACTCCAAAAAAGGCATAGAATTAATTATAATTAAAAGGAAAAATTTATTTTTTTATTTGAAGACATAGTTTTGGTGCCCATGGCTTCCAATAGTGTCTGTGAGCTCCAAAGAAATCTTTTGGACTAAACCTTAGGGATCATTGTGATCCTGAAAGCCAGTCAACTACCAGTCTAACACAGTTGAGATCAGTCTAGAAGTACCCTCTACATATGAATGTCTGTTAGGAAAAGGAGAGTGCTGATAGGGAAAAAGGAAGATGTGGAAGATACAAGCAGACAACATTCTACACTCACTCAAGCACAGCACGTTTGGTAAGAACACAAATTCATGAAACACGTATAACAAACTAGGAGTTAAGAGCCCTGGTCTAAAGCCAAACATAGGGCTAATGTTCTAGGTACATTTGTGCAAGTCCCTTCACTCTCTGAAGCGACTTCCATTACCTAACCTTTTTGGAGGGTTTGGACTGCATACCCAATCTGCTATCTTTAGTGTTTCATGGATTCATGATTCCAGGGATTTTAATAGGAATTTAATAGAATGAATTACGGAAGATTAACTGGGGAGATTATCCTCTGCATATCATAGTGTGATAAAAACTAATGCGTAGACTTCCTGACCTAAGTTCTGCCTCATAATGTAGTTTCTTCTTAACATAGACCGTTGGCTATATAATGACTCTACAACAGACATGTGAATGCTCAGAATGGATTCAATGATAGTTGTCTTTCCTAGGGCCTCATTCATTCCAGAGAAGAAATAATCCCTTCTTGATTCCTAGAACTATGTCCCCACTTCTCCCATCTCTAATGGAATACTCTTGGTAGAAGGTTGGATATGCTTTGATTGGCTGTGCAGTGGGAGTAGCACACACAAAAATATGAATAGTAGGATCTGAAAATCTCGGGCTTGAAAAAGTAGTCCATAAAAGATGTTATATTTTATATTTAGAAGCAGAATTTTATACCTTATGGATTACAGATTATCCAAGCATAATAACTCTTTCCATCAATGATGAAAGCGATAGACTTATACTGAAAGCGATAGACATATATAGATGAAAACTATATACTTATACTATTAATTACATAATCTAAATACTTGGAAACTAGAATAGAATCACCACCAAACAACTCTTAATGTACTAGGGCAGTAGTTCTCGACTTGGATAGCACAATAATATTATATTTTAATTTTAAAAATAACTAGGGTTCTCCCCTAACCACTAAATTAGGACCTTTGAACGTGAGAATTGTGTCCCACACTTAGAAACACCAAAATGCAAATGGTGCACATGGAGATTTGCTACCCCACTTCCCTGACCTTGTACTACTAAAAGATGCAAGAAAAACGTGTGTAGACACCTCACTTTTCCCACACAAGTCTTCCTTCCTTCATTAGCACATATTCCAATAAAGTAACTATTTTATTTCATATTTCAAGTTTTCATTGAATTATAAAGAGCATAGGTGGATAAGACCACTAGCAATTATCATTTTGGGGAGGATGATGTTGCCTGGAAAATGGCAGTCAGGGAAGCTCCAGGTGGCCTCTGAGACCCCTGGAGATTTTCTCATTTCTCACTAACTCGTGTTTTACCATCTGTAAAAAGGAGGCAAGGTTTGCCTCTGACCACCCCAGAAGAATGATCTGAGTGAAAATATAATTAAATACGTGAGATCCTAGGGGCCCTTTCCATAAGAAAAGCATGATGCAAAAATGAAGACATCATGATAGTCACTGTGGTTGTCACTACTACTGTTACTTCGCAGTTGTACTACAATATCCCTGTCACTCTGTTAACAATCTTCTTGGGACCAAAAGTGACAGGTGTAAAATGATTTTTTTTTAATGTCACACTTGCTTTGTCTTGTAAAGAAAAGTCTATGAGGACCTCAGAGGAGGCCAAAAATACAGTATTCTTCTAAGCCAAGTCCCTATACCCTCAGATCTAATGCACACACTCATTATTTCAGTGTCTCCACCCCTTCAATTACCATGCCTTTTCATTCAAATATAATGTAAAGCTTTGGCTGATTTGAATAGTGTTATAAAACACTGGAGGGACTCTCTTTAGAGCATTAAATTGTGTCAGCCTTTCTTGAATCCAGCCTTCCTGGATATCAGAACAATTTCTGCCTCGCTTCTAGAGGACAAGCTCCATTTCATATTTGTCTCTCACAGAGGCACGTAGTATGTGCGTGGTAGTAACCGCCGCTATGCGCCATTGAAGGATCCTGTGTTCGGAGTAAAGCCCTTTTTCCTTACATGCACGATGAGAGAAACCACACTAACTGAGGTCTGTAATCCTTTCACTTCAAACACTGTTGCGATTTTCTAATTATTTCCAAAAACCCCAATAGGATGTTTTTTCAAAAGCTGAGCTACGTGACTGTAAAATCCAATTTGAAGAACAAGCCAAATATCATTGGCTAAAAGAACAAAGAAATCTTTGAATAGTTTAATAGTGTGTATGGGAACATGAGAGCTTTCCTCTGACAAATTTTAAGACAGATGATAAATTATAATAATTAAGGTATTGTCACTCTGGCCCAAAATATATATTCGTAGAGTGGAATAGAATAGAAAGCACAAAAACTGATTTATGTTTATAAGAGTCAATGGGAAAATAAGTGATGAAGACAGGAATTACTATAGTGATTGCAATGTTTATCCATTTATAATTGCTATTCATAGTATATAGAATATATATTTTCCAAGTCAACAAAATTATTGTTTGTACATGCTATGGTTATCTTCTTTTATTTAAATATACTTATTATTAGTAGTATTAGTATTGCTTTCAATATTATTTTTTTAATGTTTATTTATATTTGACAGAGAGAGAGAGACAGAGCATGAGTAGGGGAGGGGCAGAGAAAGAGGGAGACACAATCTGAAGCAGGCTCCAGGCTCTGAGCTGTCAGCACAGAGCCTGACATGGGGCTCGAACCGACAGACCGCAAGATCATGACCTGAGCTGAAATCGGATGCTCAACCTACTGAGCTACCCAGGCGCCCCTTGCTTTTAATATTATTAGCATTGATTAGAACTTCCAGAATTCTAATGGACAATGGCAGTGATGGGAAGCATTCCTCTGACTTTCCAACTAAGTGGATATTTGTTGTTAATTCTAAACACTTTCCTTTTATTGTGTAAAAGAGATACCCTTTCTCTTGTTTAGTGAAGGTGTATTTTGATTCATGAATCTATGTTGCATTTATAAAAACTTTTCAGCATCTATCTGACGGTTTTCACATTTTTCCTTTTTTTTAAGTTTATTTATTTATTTTGAGATAGAGACAGCACGTGCGTGTGCATGAGTGGGAGAGAGGCAGAGAGAGAGAGGGAGAGAGAGAATTCCAAGTAGGCTCTGAGCTGTCAGCCCAGAGCCAAGCATGGGGCTCAATCCCATGAACCATGAGATCATGACCTGAGCCAAAATCAAGAGTATGACGCTTAACTGACTGAGCACCCTCACATTTTTTTCCTTATGATGTGATGAATCATGGTCATAGATCACATTCTTAAATTTCTACATTAAACTGTACTAGGTATAGTTTTTATTTAAAGTAATTAGAAGTTGAGAAGATGGTGTTTAACCTCTTTGTATCTATAGTCATAACTAAAATTGGCTTATGGTTTTCTTTTTGCACTAATTTTGTGTTAGTCCAAGTATTAAGTAGCCAATTTTTCACACCAGAACTATGGCTCTTATCTATCTGAATAAGCAATCACACAGGACAAACTATACTACCCAAAGCCACTTGAGTGGGAAAATAAGAGTTTAGCTGTTACACCTACTGAATATAATGAATAAGTGCATATTTTAGTTTTCTTTTTTACAGATTAAAACAATTTTGAGAACCATAGCTAAATCCATATGACATCAAACCAATTTGTTTATTTGGAAATTAAAATCTTAAGTCATTCATATTATCATATACATGCATAACACATATGAAAAAGAAAAATTAGGTGGATTTTCTTTTTCCTTAATTAAATTACTGACAGAATGTTTGGACTCCATGAAAAAAACTCAATCCAGAATACATTTTGGTAAAAACTGGCATTATACAAAGACAAAATTTCTGTGTAAAAGAATTGATCGCTGTGAAACAGTGGGAAATCCTAGGACATGGAGTTATAAGATCTGGGCCCAAGTTAAAAATTACAAACAAGTTGTA
This sequence comes from Felis catus, assembly GCF_018350175.1. Lineage (NCBI taxonomy): Eukaryota > Metazoa > Chordata > Mammalia > Carnivora > Felidae > Felis > Felis catus. The sequence continues at coordinate 76,038,021 of NC_058370.1, forward strand.
AAATACAAAATCAACATACAAAACTCAGATGCATTTCAATAAGTGTATAATGAATCATGAACAACCCAAAAAGAAAATTAAGGAAGCAATTTCATTTATGAAAGCATCTAAAAAAATAAAATACTTGAAAATAAATTTAACACAGGAGACAAAAGACTTGTATACTGATAGTACAAAATGATGCTGAATGAAATTAAAGAAGACACCAATAAATGCAAAGACACCCTGCATTCATGAATTGGAAGATAATGCTAAAATGTCAATACTATTCAAAGAAGTCTACAAATTCGATGCAATCTCAATCAAAATCCCTATGAAGTTTTTTGGAGAAATAGAAAAATACAAACCTAAAACACATATGGAATCTCAAGGAACCACAAATAGCCAAAACAATCTTAAAAATGAACAAAATTGGACGTCTTACTCTTCCAGATTTCAAAACTTATTACAAAGCTAAAGGCATCAAAACAGTGTGGTACTGGCATAAAGACAGACATATAGACCAATGGAGTACAACTTATCTTACACTATATACAAAGATTAACTTAAAATAGATCAAAGACCTAGATGTAAGAACTAAAACCATAAAACTCATAGAGGAGAAATAGGAAAAAAGCTTCACGACAATGGATTTGCCAATGATTTCTTGAATATAACAACAAAAGCACAGGCAACAACAACAAAAAATAGTAAATTGGACTTCATCAAAATTCAAAAAAAAATCTTTGTGCATTGAATGATACTGTCAATAGAGTAAAAGGGCAACCCATGGAATGTGAGACAGTATTTGCAAATCTTATATCTGATAAATTGACATCCAGAATATATAAAGAACTCCTACATCTCAGCAGCAACAACACAAACCCAACTAAGAAACAGTTAAAGGACTTAAATAGACATTCTCCAACAAAAGATATATAGATAACCAATAAGCATGTGAAAAGAAGCTCAACTTCCTAATCATTAGGAAAATGCGAATCAAAAGCACAATGAGATACCACTTCACGTTCATTAGGATGGCTACTATTTATAAAACAAAACAGGGGCGCTTGGCTTCCAACTTCAGCTCAGGTCATGATCTCATAGTTTGCGGGTTCGAGCCCCGTGTCAGGCTCTGTGCTGACAGCTCACAGCCTAGAGCCTGCTTTGGAATCTGTGTCTCCCTCTCTCTCTGCCCCTCCCCCACTCATGTTCTGTGTCTCTCTCTCTCTCAAAAATAAATAAACATTAAAATTTTTTTAATAAAATAAAACAGAAAATGATAAGTTGTTGGCAAGGATGTGGAAAAATCAGAGCCCTTGTGCTTCACTGATGGGAATGTAAATGATGCAGCCACTGTAAAAAATAGTATAATCGTTCCTTTAGAAATATATATATATATTCTATATATAATATATATATAGAATATATATTATATATAATATATTTAATTAATATAATTAATTATAATACTAATTAATATAATATATAATAATATATTATTTATTATATAATATATTATATATAATAATTAATATAATTAATTGTAATATAATTAATTATATATTAAATATTAATTAATATAATTAATTAATATATATATTATATAATTACCATATGATCCAGCAATCCCACTTCTGGGACTTACCCAAAATAATTGAAACAGGAACCGGAACAGATATTGTACACCATTATTCATAATAGCCAAAAGGTAGAAACATTCCAAATAACCATCAATGGATGAATGGATAAACAAATGTGACATACAATGAAATATTATTCATCCTTAAAAAATGAATGAAACTCTGACACATACACCAATATGAATGAACCTCAAAGATACTACGCAAAGTGAAATAACCCAGATACAAAAGGACAAATATTGTACACTTTCACTTATATGAAGTAGGTAGACTAGTGAAATTTATAGAGACAGAAAATAAAATGGTGTTTCCAGGGGCTGGAAGAAGGGGGAGATGGGTGTTATTGCTTAATAGATAATGAGTTTCCATTTCAGAAGATAAAAAAGTTCTGGAGATGGATGGTAGTGATGGTTGTTCAACAATTTGAATGTACTTAATGCACTAAACTTTGCACCGAAATATGGTTAAAATGGTAAATCTTATCTATATGTCACCACGCACGGAGAACCACCCTAAACTACTTGAGACCAGGGATTATGTCTTATTTCTCTACATATAAAATGTTGTCTACACATCACGTCTGCTGGTATCAGATGGAGCAGGTTTTGAAACCCAGATTTTTCATTTACTGTTTATTTGACTAGTAATTAGTAACTTCTCAAAACCTCTGTTTCCATATCTATAAATGGCAGTTATATTATCTACCTTGTGAGTTCACATAAAGCATAAATGAGCAACATATCAAGAAAACCAGCTATGATGCTGACAAGTGTTAGGTTATCAAATAACTGCTCACTATTATTCTTGTCCTTGAACTCAGCATGACTGACACAGTTCTTACCTCTGACACCACCTGTATGACTAAGTATGACTTTGGCCATGATTTTCTGTCTATATAGTGGGAACCATGTCGGCTACATCACAGAGTTGCCATGATGATTAAATAAGATGATGAGAAAATTCATGTAAATTATAGGATATATAAAAATAATATATTATAGGGGTGCCTGGGAGGCACAGTCAGTTAAGCGACTGACTTTGGCTCAGGTCATGATCTCACGGTTCATGAGTTTGAGCCCTGTGTCGGGCTCTGTGCTGACAGCTCAGAGCCCGGAGTGTGCTTTGGATTCTGAGTCTCCCTCTCTCTCTCTGCCCCTCCCTCTCTCTCTCTGCCCCTCCCCCACTCACATTCTGTCTCTCTCTCTCTCTCTCTCTCTCTCAAAAATAAATAAATACTAAAAAAAATATTTTAAAAATAAGATATAAAAATAAGATATTTCGCTGCAGGATGATGAAATACACTAGAAAGTAGTGCAAAAATGTTTTTCTTTAATACTTGCATTTGCCACAAGGAACAGTTTTCAACATTGATTTTAAATGTAACAACATATTTCAAAAGAAAATATGCAGGAACTTCTAAATCTGGAATTACAATATTCAAGTTTCCCAGACATATATGAAAAGACTGATCACTCCCACACAAAATAAACACATATTTCACGGTGGCACTTACACTTATGAAAAAGGACCCAAATACTTATCATTCTGAAATGATTGCTTACACCGTACCTCCCGACCAAGGAAAAGCTACCTCTGATTTCATCGTATACTCAGCCTCGATGAGATTTTCTTGAAAGAGCCAAAGCCTCCACAGTTGAGTGAAACCAGATGCTCAGTAATCAACTGAGGGCGTCTGGTTTTCAGAGGCAGCATTTTGGAGGTTTTCCTATTACCTAGAGGAAAGCACTGGCAAGAAGAGGCATTTTCTGTACATGCACCTTCTTCTCCAGGGCAGCAGAGGGCACTCCAGCTCCACGAGAGACAGCCCTCTCAGGCCCTCAGCTCGCCTTACCTTCCTGGCCTTGCTGACTGAAGACATGTGAAACCCAGCCCAGCAGAACCCCTCTGTTCTCACAACGAAATTCCACTGGAAACCTATTTCCATTCCCTGAGAATTATCAGCACACTAACAAGGAGTAAATGGAGACCTGGTGAAGGGAAATTTTGTGGCACACGATGCAGCTGGCTGCCTCAGACCTGACCAACTTCCTTTCACCCCTCTTACTTATATCCCAAAGGCAGTTGACAACATCTGTGGCAGAAACTCCGAAGGAGCAACAAATACTTCCTCCAGTCCGTAAGCCAAAGAAATTCCACTCAGGAATATTACGTTCCAGCCAAAGAGCATGGAACTGGCAGTCTGGCTGAGGATTCTCACCAGCTCTCAGTAAGTCTCCCAAGTAAAGGGAATAGGATGGGGAGGTCCTGGCACACTGTCGGGGAAAGGTTGGGGCAGCAGATACAAAAGCAGTGGCCCTACTAGCCTTGATCAAAATAAGCAGTCATCTTCCTTAAAATATGTACATGTGTAGAAACGTCTGCTACTAAGATTGTGCAAAGAAACTCCGCTGCCTCCTAAAGGGGTGCGCTGAAAGAATTGCAAAACGATTTTAAAAAAAACAATAAATTAAAGAGGAAAGCTTTCATAAAGTTGCAGCTTTTTCCCCCCTGACCCCATGATTCAGTTAGCTATTCAAATGACCCTAATTTAATTAAAAGAAAAACCCAGGTAAAGTGTTTTTTTGACAGGTTCTCTTCATTCCATTCATATTGCTTAGGCACCTAGATAATTCTCTATAAGGTCATCCGATGAGGATTTGCACTCCTCTCTGGTTTCTCTGTGGCCTGTCCCCATTTTCCTTATCCTATTTTTGTCATCCAATCTCCTTCAGTCAACATGATATACATTCTTTCCAGATCAGCCAAGCATCACAAAGAAATAAAACAACCATCCGGATTTGAATCTATGTTAACTAATATATCATTAAAGTCACCTTGCCTCCGTGGCTTTGCCAAAACTCTGGTGAAATTTACATTGAAGGACATTCATTATGATTCCCTTCTTCAGGTGATTTAACAAGTTTCAGGAAATGGGGGTATGTGGGATATAGGATAAATTGTTAGCTAATTCTAGGCATTGGCCTTCAGTGCCATACCAAGGGGTATGCCCTCCAAATGGGTCTTCAAATGATCAAGAACAGGTTCAAATCCAGACTGCTTTTTTTTGTTGTTGTTGTTACCTGTGTTACCTACAGTACTTAACTTCTTCAAGCCTCCATATTCTCAGATATAAAACTAAAAATAGGGACAATATAGGGTTGTTAAAATGACTTATAGTTTATATTCATATTTGAACAAGAACGCTGGATGCTCAGTAAACATGACATTCTCCCCTCGATTAAAGCAATGAATTAAATGCTATACTTACTACCAAGCACTTGCTTATTTCTGGCTTATGGGACGTTCAAATTCTTCAGTTCACTCTCTCCATTTCAGGACACACAATGTCAGCAAGCTTCGTGGAGGGAAAAAAAGGGGGGGGGGAGATATATTTAGATACAAATTATTGTCCTTTTATCCTGAAAACTTCAGAAGAGCCTTCTTTTATCTATTCAGAAATTTTTCTGGTGTCTCTGAAAATGAACAAACAGACCCAAGGAAGACTGACAAAGAACAACCTGACTTAACAAGATTTGTGTAGAAGACTTTGGTGCAATACTGTCAGCATTTCTAAATCACTCTGCACATCTAGGTTTCTTTCCAAATAGTATATTGATTACTTGCAGCCAAATTGTGGTCTTTCAAACAGCATGTTCCTTTATCATGGAACCAGCGGTTTCAGATTCCATAATTGAGAGCTACATAGTTTATAGGAATTGATATTCAGAATATGACTTTTTAGTTTGAAGCTGAATAATGATAGATGTCCGTGGAGCCTGGTTGCTTGCTGGGAAAAAATAGTGCATTTCAAGTTTCCATATTTTTGCCAGGGGAAACAGCACCTTATGCATTCTTTCAGGAGAGAAAAATATTTCCATCTATCACACCAGTTTAGAAGACCTAATTCTAGAAATGCCATTGTAATAGTTTCTTCTTTTCTGGGGATGGCTACTCAAAACTAAACTTATTTTCTTATAGAGAAAATAAGTTATAAATTCACCTTGTCTCATTCCAGCAAAATCATTTGTTGCATACTATATGTAGCACTGTCATTCTGTCTTTAATGCTCAATTTTGGATTAGGAAAAATAATAATGGAAAGAATGTATCACCTCGTTTTCCATGATGGGACATGATACATTCGTACCCTTTAAATACAATGGAAGTGAATGGAGACTTCTTGGCCATATTTACTATGTATTAAGTGGAGATCAAATAGTCTTTCTTCATTTTTATTTCACCCATATTATCTGGAAAATATCATTGACATACCTGCTCTCTTCCTCTCTTGAGAAAAAAAATTAAGTTTTATTCAAATATAAATCTAAAAGTCTTTATATTTTCATAAAATATTTTGGAATATATTTTTAAAAACAAACTCTCTAATTAGTTAATAATGGTACAAATATCTTACATCCTGCATGTTTTTCCCTTACATCCAATCACTAAAATTTAGTGATTTAAAAAAAAATTAATGTTTATGTATCATTTTTTAAAAGTGTTTATTTATTTTGAGTGAGACAAAGAGAGACAGAGAAAAAGAGAGAGAGGGAGAGAGTGGGGGAGGTGCAGAGAGAGAGGGAGATAGAGAATCATAAGCAGGCTCCATGCTGTCAGCACAGAGCCCCATGCAGGACTCCATTCCATGACCATGAGATCATGATCTGGGGCAAAATCCAGGGCTGACTGCTTAACTGAGCCACCCAAGCGCCCCTAAAATTTAGTGATTTTTAATCCAAATAGACTTTCTGATTGACATCTCATTAAATATGAGTTTGAAAGAGAAGACAGAAGTATTTTATGCAAAGATCTGGAATATCAGCTTCCTGAGCAAAATATAGTCAGATTGGTAAGACAAATTGCTTTCCTACTGCACCAGAATATAAAGGAAATGTCCTGTTCTCTCAGGTAGAAATGTATATGGAGAATGTGAACTACTTAATGACACAGGAAACAGTTCAATTTTCTGGTTCTACATGCACGTACTGCTCTAAAAAGCACTATTTCCATAATTTACTACAATATCATGTAATTACAATTTTGGATGTAGCTCTGTGAGACTCCTCAGTTTGAGACTACATCAGTCTACCCTGATCCCTCTCTTCCTTCAAGTTCTAGAATGGGGTATCTTGCACTTTGATACTTCAAATTTCATTCAAACAATTCCATATATATTTTGGCTTACACTTCACAAAGATTACATATTCTTTATATATACAGAATTGCAAAATTTTGCTTCTTGTAGACAGTCATAGTTTCTTAAAAAGTGACAGGCATAGAATAGGACCTCCAAAAACATTTTTTCATAATAAATTGTCTTTGGAAATATTATTGAACACAAACAAGACTTTTAGAAATCATAGTGATTTGTGATAATATTAATATAAAGAAACCATGAAAAGTTGTTTGCAAGCTACAGTCTTTTAATCACAGTTATTTTTTCGCCTTTCAGCCTCTCCCCTACTCACTCACACACACACACTCCTGAGCCAAGAAGCGGGGGGGGGGGGGGGGTCATTTTGCTTTCCTATCAAATCCTGAAACAGTAATGTTATAAATTCAGAAATCATTATTTTTCTTAAGTATAATTGATAATTTTCAATGGCAGTTCTGAAGAAGTCTATAAAACTATCTAGATGATAATCTTGAAACCAAGTTAACTGAAACATATACATTAGAAGCCAACATACCTAAGTTTTGAAATTAATAAAATTCCTTGGTAAAGTTTGCACGCTCCAGGATGTGATTTCAAGAGATTACCTCCAGAATAGTCTCATTAGTTTTATGGAAATATGTAAACTGTATTTAAAGTTTTATTTTGTTAACCTTGACAGATATGTTTTATTATATTAGAATAAAAGAAAAAATAAAATTAAATACAATTTAGGGGCGCCTGGGTGGCTCAGTGCATTGAGCGTCTGACTTCAGCTCAGGTCATGATCTCACAGTCTATGAGTTCGAGCCACGTGTCGGGCTCTGTGCTGACAGCTCGGAGCCTGGAGCCTGCTTCAGATTCTGTGTCTCCCTCTCTCTCTGCCCCTCCCCCGTTCATGCTCTGTCTCTCTTTCTCTCAAAAATAAACATTAAAACATTTTTTTTAATTTTTAAATTAGAATAAAGGAATATGGTATTAGTGAAAATGGAAAGTTTTTTTTTTCTTTTTTTGTAATTTTAGAATTATGCAAAGTATCTCAAAGAATTATAAGATCCGAAAGATATATGAAAATAAGATATTTTATCTAAAACCTAGTGGTCGATTGGTTAAGAGTTAATCTTTACCTTTCAAATTCAGTAAGTAAAAAAAAAAATTGTCTGATTTGCTTCTCATAGAAGCACCTGTGAATTTGAAATTACAACTGTTTTTGAAGAATACCATATGAGGATTAGGGAATCCTATTTTGGGAAGTGAGTGGCAAGTATTGTGCACCAAGGCGAAAAAAAAATCTACATGAAATTATTTTGGCTTTAAAAAGCAGGAGTGGGGGGTAAAACTGAAATATAGAGAGTAAAAGAGTTTTCGGCTCCAACATATACTTTATCCCCCCCCCACACACACACATATTCAGTCACTTTTTAAAAAATCTTTTACCTGAATTTATGTTAAAATTCACTTTTAAAGCAAGAATGATTCTGCACTAGATGGGATTCTTCCCGAAATAAGCATGAGTAGTGGCTATTTCACCCAGCTTCTCCTTTATCACTCTAGAGAAGGAAAGTCGACAGACTTTGTATCTGCCGTGTAATTAGCTTACAGAGGCAGGATCATAATGAAAGCAAAATTCACATTATTACAGCCTTGTGATTGCTTGCTTATTCTAACTAGAGTAAAAAGTGAATTCCACTATGTACATTCGAAGATTTATTGAATCCATTTTCTAATATTTTCCCTCCAGAAAAGCAGGAGTTTGATTAGCAAGCTGGAACACTAAAAATGGTTCCTGAGTGCAGAGTTCCCATCCTGTGTCAGGGGGATCAAAGAAAGGGGAAGAGCTCTAAAACAAACACAGTGTGTGCTGTTTGGCCACCATAAACTGTACAACGCGTTTCTACTGCCAAGTGACAATTCAATTGTATTTAGGAGAAGTTACCCATTGTTCTTAGAAATAATACTAATAATGATCCTGTCAATCAAAATTCCTGAAACTGAACTGAAAGCTCTTTGTTGGGTCTCGCCATCAAGGATGCGTTGCAGGTGAAGAATTATTGATAGCCAGATGCACAGACTACATCTTTAGATCCTATGGCCTGAGGTCATGAAGGTGAGGGAAGCAAAATAATGCCATTCTCATTGAGCAATAATGGACTTGCCAGAATTTGAAACAAAACTCTCCTTCCAGCTACTGCTTTCATGTCAGAGAAATAAAATACAAGTACAAAATTTAAAGCTTTGTGTGTCTAACCCTTTCTGACCCCTTTTACATTCAGTTATTAATAATAATAACTATGATAATAATGCTTATGCCCAGGGCTGGAATGAGGGTTAATTAGTTAATATTTATAAAGCTTTCTGAAAATGAAAAGTACTATTTAAACACTCGGTATATTCTTTTCTTTTCTCCTTTCACCCTTTACTTTCATTTCCTTCTTTTATCATAGATCAATTTCTTTTTTTCTCCTGCCTGGCTAATTTTTTTCACTGGCTGTATTTTCTCCTCTTTTTTCTGTTCTTGCCCTTGACTCCACATTGATCCCTATCACTCTCACACTTCAACCTTACCTTTGCTCTTCTCCCCTCCAGTGCTGTTAGGCACCTCATTCTCATTTCATTTTTTCTGTCTAGTTCCTTTATTCGCTCCACATTCTTTCATCTTTTGCCTGTATATTCATCTTTTTCATTTTCCTCATTTATAAAAAAAATCAGTAAAATATTAGAAGTGATATAGCTGTCAATTAAATTTCATATCCATATTATGGCCCTTTGAGACCAAGAAGTAGATAAATCCAATTGGTTGCCCCAAACCCTTCCTACTAGATAGCCCATTCTATGAAATCATAGACTGCAACCATCTGGAAGAGTTTCTCCCTTGTTTCCTGCAGAATCTCAACAAAATATTGCTTCTAATGAATCCCTCCATTCTGAGAGCTTTTAAAAAGTCATGATGATACTATGAGTTTTCAACAGGTTTATCAAAGGGCATATTGTATGTGAAACCAGGTTTTAGCTGGTTTCACATAGATATTTCTCACTGTAAGTGCAAATTCTAAAGACTTGGGCAACAATAAAGAAATTGGAATTTATCAATTTATCATCCCCTGTCTAAAAGTAAAAGTGTAGAAATAATGCAGCTAGCCCCTAAGGCCTACACAGACACACACACACACACACACATACACACACACACACACACACACACAAATTTAATTGTAGTTATAAAGATCAAGTAAATTTTAATTCTATATTTTAATATGTTTCAACAGATTCTATTGTTTGAGAGTTTTACTCAGATTTTAGAAATAAGATGGCAAACATGAAGACCTATTCGGTTTATAAGCTCATGACTCAACTAGTTGCTTCTTAATTATTCTCACTCATCAGAATCCTTTTATCTAGTTATATATATTGTCATCTGAATAATCTGACTAAATCATTCAAACATTGCTATATTCTTGCTCAAATGCCTTCAGGACTTTCCAATTGCTTATGAAGTTCAAAGCTTACCAGTTAGGACCTGCAAAATCATTCCTCAGCTTAAATTTTCAAGTCAAATAAAATATTTAGTAAACACATACTGTGTGCTATGGTAGGTGCTGTTGGGATACAACTTCCCAATTATAGCTGCCTGGAGACCATGGGAAGTACTTACGGAGATAAGAAGTATAAGCCATTGTATCTAAAACCAAAACATCCAGCAGAACTTCGTATGGCCCCTTTGTTTAGCTCTGCTCATCCAAACTTGTGTTGCCTACAACCAGTTGTTAACTGGTTTCACAACATCCTCTGTGCTTTCCAGTCTCTGTGCAATTTTGTAAACCCAATAGGACCCTGCCACTGCTCTCTGCCTACCAATTTTTAAAATATCTTTACCAGAAATTTTGAACTTATTTTCCTTCATCCTGTGATAATTATTGCCCTATACACTTATTTTGATGATTAATCCAGCATAATCTTGTTTTATTTACTCAACAGATATGCATTAAACTCCTGCCATGATCAGGAAACTATGTTAAGTTTTGTAGGAGTTGTGGGAATGGCAGTTGCTGCCATTAGGATATTTATCTTCTCGGGGATATAAATAAGGAAGAAGGTATATTAAGTAACAATGAAAGCTATCAGTTAAATATAGGCATACAGATGAAGAAGAAAACATTTCAGCAGGTAGTCAGTAGGTAGTATTAGAACTGGGCATGTTACTGATGGATAAAGAAGAATGGAAGGTCTTTTTAAGAAGATGTATCAATCATATTGCTATGTAACAAATTATCCCAGAATTTAATGGCTTAAAGCAACAAACTTGCATTTATGATCTCATTTTCTGTGGATTAGGAATCTGGGTGCCGTGTAGTTCACTGTCTCTGACTTAACGCATCTCGTGAAACTGCAACCAAGCTGTTGGCTGGAGCTGCAGTATCTCTGAGAGGTTGCACTTCCAAGATCACTCACCTGGTTATTGGCTAGCCTCATAGTCCCTTGCTATGTTGGCCTGTCCACAGAGATACCTTAGGACAAGGCAGCTGGCTTCCTCAGAGTGAGAGATCCAGAGACACAGAGAGACAAAGACAGAAAGCAAGTATACCCAAGGCAGAAAGTCAAGCTTTATAACCTGATTTCAAAACCGGCATCATATTACTTATGCCATGTTCTACCCATTATAATCAAGTCACTAAATCCAACCCCCACTGAAGGTGATGAGATTACACAAAGGTGTGAATACCAGGAAGTAGGGATGATTGGGGCCCTGTTAAAGAATGACTTCCACAGCAATGATGATAATACAGTGAAAGGGCAAGGGGCGAAATATTTAGGAAATGGTAAGCATTCCAGGCTAGACACGTCATAGGAATAGAGAGTTCTGATATTGCTGAAGAGTCTGATTTTATGGAGCTACTAAAGAAATGTTGAAAATATTTATAAGAACACTACGATCAGGGCGACATTAAAAAAATTCAACTCATTGTATTAAGCACAATTTTGAGGTAGCAGTCTCCAAATAAAGGTATATAGTTAAGAAATTTACATCACAACCAAAACATTACATCCACTTGAAACAAGAATTATTCTGAACTGTAAAGCTATATTATATAACTTTTTATGCACCATATATATCTTGTCTATCTGTGACTAAATCTTAAGACAATGATAGGCTATGCCTTTGTATCCTCATTGTGTCTAACCCAATGTACCTAGTTAGGGCTGCATAAATATTTGTTTTTAAAAAAGGCAGGGAAAAGATCATGAGAAAGTAGTATTCTGGAAGGGAAAAGAGTTTTCAAGAAAGATGCGGCTGGTTTTCTCAAAATAACACCAAATATTTGAGTTGTAACTGAAAAGAGAAGCCTAGATATAAAAAGTGAGATATCTTTCCAAAAGCATTACCAATGGGGAGATAATGTAGAACCCAACACAGTGAATAGATACAGAGCAGAGAAATGGAAGAACTCAGGGTAGACTTTGTTTGCAGGGAGTTTGGTGGTTCTGGGAAAAAAGAAAGTATTATAGTAGCTAGGAAAAACTGTGGTTGAAGTAAGTGAATACAGGCACATTTTTTGGCTGAAAGGAAGCAGTTAGTGGAAACGGGAAGAATTTAAAGACTTGTGAGAGAAGAAAGAGTTTATGGTGTAAGTCTCAGAACAGACAGAAAAGAATGAGGTTTAAAAAAAATGCACAGATGGTGGCATTAATCGTGGAAAGACACAGGAACAACTCTTCCTCCAAGAGACAGGAGGAAAATGTGTGTGATGTGTGAGAAAACATTTTTAATTCACACAGTTCCATACCAAAGTCTCTGCTATCAAAATGATCGAAATGATTTTAAAGACCATGTTATATTCTGGTTTGTGAGTCACAAATAGAGATCATCTAAGGGTACAATTAGGTATATGCAAAGTAATATAAACTGAATCCACAACAGTATCTTTACTCTAATATTTTTTGTTTCATTTCATATACTTCTGCCTGATGGGACCTATGGAAAATCTATTCTCATAAAATAAACAAAGTACTCATAGAGTGTTATGTTACTATTAGGTCAAATGACTTTAAAAGAATGTTATTTTTCCCCACATCATCAAGAATTCTATTTAATGACTATCTGAGCTCCTATGATATGAAATGCATCAAGTTAGAAAATGAAGAGGAGACAAAGACAAGAACAAGGAGTCCTTGACTTTAAAGAACTCACAATAGAGGAAGGAAGGTAGCAAGTACACAAATTCCTCTGACGCGGAATAGACGGCACGGAACTATCAGTAACAAATTGATAGGGATTCCAAGGAAGCAAAGATGGTCTTCAGATATGGTCATCAGGAAGTCCTCATGAAAGAGACTACAATTTACATGGAACTGGCATCTTTCTAAGACTTTTAAGAAGAACCATGAAGAGAAAGAATGCTCTAGTGTCAGGCAGCGACATGGATGAAGACACAGAGGTGGAAGATTACAGAAACTATTCAGAGAAAATCAAGTATCCCAATTAGGCTCAAAAGTAGTGGCATGAGGGGGAGAGTTGGAGAAAAGCCTGGAACATCTGGGGCTGAAATAAATGGGGTTTTCATCAATGAGTCAATAGATGCAAATCTATGTTTTAAGAAGCTCAATCTAGTGGTGATATGCTTTAGAGTCAACAGAAAAAGGTAAGGAGAATTCAATTAAGAGCCTGTTGTGGTAATCCAGACAAGTAATGGGAACAGAAATGGAAACAATGTCTGAATGGAAACCCTCAGTAGGATGTGTGAGGCCTCGGAAGGTGAAATGAAAAGGATAAAGCAAAATGACTGGATGTGAGGGTGATGAGGGAGAGCCAGGAGTGACTCCAATAGTTTTCAGTTTCGTTGCCTATGCTGCCAAGAATTCTTAGAGTTTGGAAAATGGACAGCCTCCAAGAATCGCAATTTAAGGATAGTGCAGAGCACTGTGGAAGTCAATGCATACTTCAGAAGATTTACCGTTCGGACTGAAGGTTAGATAATGGCCTGAGTGAGAGGCTACAGTCGCATCATACCACAGGCACTGTAATGAGCAGTATGCTAGTGTGAGGAAATAAAGTTACTACACAGTAGGTACTGGTGGCAAAATGTGGTCAACTCCTGTAATAAAAAAAGGATATCTTGCCAGAACATTCCACATTTTCCTTCCTTAGCAAAATATTCCTCTAGCATCAATTATTAGCTCTTCAGGATCAAGCACCTTTATGGAAAATCCTAAAACATCCCTAGCTTGTTCCTAATCAGGGAGACCTGAGAACAGCATAAAGCCATAAAGAAACTTGAATTATAATAAGCACAAGCCAGTCAGCCAATCAGTGTAAGATATATTATTTATGTCCCCAGTAAAGGATGCAGCAAATAGATGCTCTGTCCTATCATTCTGCACTTTGAAGTACACAGACTCATTAAAATGAGACCCTAAGTTCTTTTTTTTTTATTTTACTCTATTTTTTCTTTTCCTTAAATCAGCAATCCACCGTATAGGCTCTTACTGATATTAGAGACATACGTCTCTTAATCCAATGGTATATGAATTATAGCAGTAAATGGCTTTGAAAGTGCCTCGAAAACAAAATATGGAAATTCCCACCTCACTCTCCCAAGAGAATAGGATGAGCAGTCATTATGTTTGTGAATTCAGAGAATGCTACCCCGTTGTTCAGAGACAGCAGGTATATAATTGTTTGTCTCTTTCTCTCTCTGAAGTAGTTTTTTTTTAATGCGAAACCTCAGACATACTCAAGGACAGCTTGCCAGATTGGTCAAGAACACTACTATATCTACATATTCACTAAGTCATAAATCTTCTATACTTTGGCTATGCATATATGACACATGACCCTCATTTCTCCCCTGTGGTAGCTTACTCAGAGACAATAGAGGTCTATGAAAGCACAGTGCTTCCTTCACAGGAAATATTTCACACATACCTCTGCACCTACCAACACATCAAGTAATTGAGATAGCCTGGAAAAGAGTGTAACATTAATTCTCTTAAATAGACTAATTTTGCTCAAATAAGCAAGAAAGTTACCTCACATATTTGCTATCTACACACAATAATGCTATCTACATGTTTCTAGACTTTGGTTATGTTTTATAAGAGCTAATAAACAATTCTCTGAATTCCTCTGGTATTTGGTTCAATCTGTCTATCAGACATTAATTAGTTCTACAGCAATCTCTCCTGGCTGTCCTGTGGAAAGGCAGCACAAGGGAAAAATCAGTCAGGATAACAAAAGAAATACTTGCCTCCATTCTGACCAGAAAAATTTGTCATTAATAGAAGGTTCAGCATTCAGATCCAAAGCTCATTTCACTTTCTCATGGGAAAAGAGACAACTATACCATGAACATTAGCCAAATTATCAGTAAATTGAGAGATGTTTATTTGGCAATTTTACCACTGATACTTATAAAACAAATAGGTATAGGCCTTTTGAGTTTGCTTGAGTTCACTGGAGAAAAATGACACTTTTAATAAATATACCAGGCAATTCAGTGACAAGGGACTTCCAAGCTATGGGTGCCGTTCACATTTTCTAAGAATGTAATCAGAAAAACAAAAGAAAAACTACTGCAGTGTTATTACTTCTAATGTTTCCCCATTTCACTTAATTACGTCTACTCAAAAAGGAGCTCTCATTTCCCATGTTTCATATATGTTTTAGCATTTCTTTTTCTCAGTCTTTTGGTGTATATTGAACTAATCAAGGTTCTCGGTTGCAAGTAAGTGAAGCCAGATTTGGCTAATACAAACAGAAAATAAATTCTTGGGAGGATCAGTAGGGCCTTCTGTAATTGATGGACCAACTGGAGAATTAGCTGAGAAAATATATAGGAACCATAGGAGGTGGGTGGATAGGTAGCAGAGAACACCACCAATGACACAGCACAGGGGTGGTATAGACTTGACTTCACTCTACTCCAGCACCATCGTCAGTCCCCCAAAAAACTCAGCATCTTTATATCATCATCTAGATTCAAAATCTCAGGCTGGAACATCCAATCAATGGCACTTCAGATATGTGTCTACACCTTCACTCTGTGAGAATGGAGAGACATTGGACCTACAGTGTCTTTACTGGGAAGTATGATTGTGCCTGACAAGACTCACACAAAAGAATAAGTAATTCAGCCCATTAAAGACAGAACTTCTCGTGTTGGGCAAGCAGAAAACATGGCAATGCCCATTATGCATGCTACAAGAATTGCACTCTAAAAATCACATAATTATATTGCTATGTAGTAAGCATATTGAATTGTTTTTAATTTGGAAAATGGGACAAAGGGAAATGGATTGAATGTTCCTTTTAGAAACTTCATTATCACATAGGGTATACATTGGTCAATATGTTTCTGTCCTGTGAGGCCTAGAAAGAGAAAGCACTTCCCTCAATCTTTTTTTAACTCTCTCTTCAAAAAGCCTTGATATATTTATTAATGAACGCCATTTTAACACTAAAAATAATGCAATATAAAGCTACTGTTATGGAGAAGTTACTTTTTTATAGTTTATTTATTTTGAGAGAAAGAGAGCACAAGCAGGGTAGGGGCAGGGGCGGGGGGAAGAGAGACAGAATCCCAAGCAGGCTCTGCACTGATAGTGAACTCACGAACCATGAGATCAGGATCTGAGCCAAAACCAAAAGTTGGATGCTTAACTGACTGAGCCACCGAGGCACCCCCAGAGAAGTTACTTTTATGCTAAGCACTGTTCTAAGTGTTTTATGTATACTAGGTCATTTACCTGTATTGATTCATTTTATTTAGTGGTGTTTCTAAAGGTTTCTGAAATCATTTTTGAGAAAATAAGCTCAGGTAAGGTTACTAAAAACCATATGTCTCCTCAAATGCTGGAATATTCTGGAACTACCCAAATATCCCATGCTACAATTGGTTCTTAAAAAATTACCATCATTTTCTGGGGAACTGAAGAGGGAGTGATTCTTATTTCATAAGGCATGTTTGTTACCCTAATTCAGATATGACTGTAATACCACTAAGATAGCATAATAAAAATCTAATTTTTCTAGACAAAGTATCCTTAGTAAAATTACAAACTGGTAATTTTTTATGTTTATTTATTTATTTTGAGAGACAGAGAGAGAGAGAGAGAGAGAGAGAGAGAGAGAGAGAGAGAATGTGAGCATGAGTGAGGGAGGGGCAGAGAGAGAGAAGGAGAGAGAGAATTCCAAGCATGTTCTGTGCTGTCAGTGCAGGGACTATGAGATCATGACCTGAGCTGAGATCAAGAGCGGGACACAACCAACTGAGCCATTCAAGTGCCCCTACAAATGCTAATTTTTATAATTATCATTACTGAATTTATGCTGAAAAATATCCAGGTTGGAAATGTTTGAGGTAAGGTATTTCAACAGACTAAAATTATAGAGAATTTTTTTAAAAATCACCATCATTATGTCAAACATATTCTACCATGGAGATAATCCAAATCACATATAGTCACATAGCATGGGTCACTGGTTGCCTACAATATCCATGATCTCCTTCTCATTCACCAAGAGGACTCCAGGAATCTACCCAGCTAGAAGAAAACATTCCCCAGCCTCACGATGAATTAAAGGTAGCAATCATGGGGTGGTGCTCTAGGAAAATTCTTTATGAAGAGCTGTATTTGGCCTTCCCCTAGCCCTTTTTCGTCCTTTTGGTCCTGCCCCCCTCATCTTCCAAAGCCTAGCCGAGAATACAGGTGCAATTACTAGACCTCTAATAGTCAAATTTGGGGCTCTAAGGTGATACTGAGGATTGAAGCCATGAGGTAGGATGGCAGAGCAGAAAAGACAGATATGGAATCCTTGAAGACAGAATAGAAACACTGTGTCCACCCTAGACTGCAACCTCTGCCCTTCTTTTTTATAAATTCAATCATGCCCGAGTCATGGTAATTTGAATTTTTTGTTATGACGCTGAACACAATCCTCCTTCTTTGAGTTTGATATTTTAGATGGATATATCATGTGGAACACATATGAAAAGTTCTAGTAATGGTGCCTTTATATTTGTCTAGCAGCTTACCATTGAAAATGTTTTCCACATACATCATCTCTTTTTTTTTCCCCTAAAGGAATTACAGATAAATGAGGTTAAATCATTTCAAACTGATGAAACACACAGTGAAAGCACTAGATACACTAGAACTAAGATGATCTGACATCTTTCCTTATCTTTCTATTACTTTCTTTCCTTTAATTATAGCTGCACTTATACGGGTTAATTTACTTTTATTTTTATTCTTATATGTAGAAAAAGGACATTTTAACCTAGATGTTTAGTTTCTTATTATTGTTGGAAATTAGCTCATAAAAGGTTTTCTGAACTCCATAAGTTTCAATTCCAATTCAACGTTTCTAATTTAATGTAAAATATTCACTTTTTTTTTTTCTCTTTAGATTCCCTTCACCCATTTCTCCACCCTCATCCCCCACCTCTGTTCTCCTACTCCAATCTGTTCTCTGTGTCTAAGAGCTTAGTGGGTCTTTTGTTCTGTTTGGTTTTGGTTTTTGGTTTGTTTGGGGGTTTTTTGGTCCCACATATAAGATAAATCATACAGTGCTTTTCTTTCTCTTTCTGACTTATTTCTTTTAGCATAATGCCATGTTGGCACAAATAGCAAGATTTCACTTATTTTCATGGCTGAATAATATTCCATTGAATATATATATATATATATATATATATATATATATATATATATACACACACATATATATATACACATATGTATATATATATATACACACACACATATATCACAATCTTTTATCCATTCATCAATTGATATTTAAGTTGTTTCCATATCTTAGCTATTAAAACTCTAATAACCTGAGAAGTGGTAATATCAGGTGAAATTATCCTCATTTTATAGATGGTAAAACAATTTCATATGTTAAGTGACTTGCTCAGGACTATAGAGGTTAAGTAGAGTATCTTTAATGTGAACTCGGGTCTTTAAACTCCTATTCCATCTCTTTCTACTATGTACTACTTTATCTAAGAAAGTTTTGCTTTTCCAGATAATACACCATTTCTGAAAATATTCAGCCAGGTATTCAACCTAGAACATGTAAATGCATTTGCTTATTCTTCATATTAACAACTTCAATTCAGTGAGAAAGCATTCCATTCACAACTCAATAGCTATAGGCCAACAGAAACACAACAGTCTGAAGGTGATTTACTGGTGATTTTGGAAGACCCCAGGAACATTATTTTAGAAAAATCTCAGCTATCTGACTCAAAGACCCAGAATAAGTGAGCCAAAGATATACAATGTGGGTGGCAGGAATTATTAAATGAAGAGGAAAGTCTCATAGGTCTATGACTTGAGGATGTACAGTCAAATAATGATTTTTAAATTAGCTGAATATTAAATAATGGTGGGATTTCAGTATAAACGTTTTATATAACTAATCGCATAACCTAAGTCTACTGTTTTCTTCACATTAAAAAAAAAAACCTGTAACAAACACTCTGAAGCATAAACTGTAAGTTTTACAAGTGTCAGTTGATCATGTTTTCATCTGTCCATTAGTAGTAGGCAAATGTCACCACTATCTGTATTACATGAAAAAGGCAAAGAATGTGCCCCAGATTCCGGATTCCAACTAAAAAGACAAAAAATAGAACCAGTGACTGAATTAGCTCACCACTTTTTTTCTGCACAAGTAAAAATAGTTTTAGAAATGAGGAATCATACAAAACAGAGGGAAGTATACCCACCAAAAAATCTAATATAGTAGACCAATAAGAAGTTGGACTTTGGGACACCTGGGTGGCTCAGTCGGCTAAGTGTCTGACAATGGCTCAGGTCATGATCACAGTTGGTGAGTTCAAGCTCCACATCAGGCTCTCTGCTGTTAGCACAGAGCCTGCTTCAGATCCTCTGTCCCCCTCTCTTTCTGTCCCTCCCCCACCCTCTCTCTCTTTCTCTCTCTCTCTCTCAAAAATAAATAAACATTAAAAAAAAGTAGTTGGACCTTGATGTAAGGAAGACCTAAGATAGAGTCTTGACTTTGCTACCAGTTGGCTCTTTGGCCTTAAACAATCATGCACACTCTCTTTCCTCACCTATCAAATGATAAAGATAAGAGTGCCTCAAAAATCTGTTGTGAGGAGTCAAGGAGATCACATCGTTGCCGGGTGCCTGGGAAGTAGAATAAGTACTCAAAAATGGATCATCATTAATATTTTTTAGATAGATCATAATTAGAATTTTCTTTTCTGATATCCCAAAGTCTTCTCATATGTCTCTTAGGTCAAAAAGGGCATGGTTTACTTAAAAAATATCTCCAAATAGCATTGCCATTATCAACTTATTTGTGTATGTATGTGTATGAGTGCATGCACAAGTGTGCCCAAAACATCATGATCGAAAGCGATGAGAGATTTCTTTCTTCCTTCTTTCTTTTTCTTTTCTTTTCTTTTCTTTTCTTTTCTTTTCTTTTCTTTTCTTTTCTTTTTCTTTTTCTTTCTTTCTTTTGGGGGGGGGAGGTCGGGGGACTGTATCACTTTAGACCAAATGATAGGCCAAAATAGACTATTTTTTTCTTCAGTGTACATATGTAC
The DNA here is from genome assembly GCF_018350175.1 of Felis catus. NCBI lineage: Eukaryota > Metazoa > Chordata > Mammalia > Carnivora > Felidae > Felis > Felis catus. The sequence goes on from NC_058370.1 coordinate 76,058,374, forward strand.
AGAATGTACACAGTATTTGAGGCAAGATGAGGTAATACTAAGATGGGGTTTCTTTCCTGAAACTTATCCTGTTGAACAATCACCTCTTGAAGTACAGAAGGGGTGACTTAGTACAATAAGCTATCTTAAAGAATTCCAAAATTCTTCAAGTTCTGAATACTAAGGAGAAATCCTTCATTTAATATTTATCTTGATTTCAACAAGGCTAGAAAACATAAAATTTGGGTAAGACAAATACAATAAGTACTCTCCCATTCTTTGGTCCACCTCACCAGACAAATATTGAAAGTGGGTATGGACTGACGACAGAGAGTACATGAAGGTGAATAATGGCACATAAAATGCCTTTTGATTTTCACCAAGGTTGTGATGTTGCTTCTGGGAGTCCTCAATTATCTGATGGATACAATATATATCCTGTCAAACTTCAATCTCCTAGTGCACAAACTACTTCCTGGATCTCATCTGAATTTACCACCGGAAATTCCCACTCCTTAATACCTCCCGAAATGGTTCCTTTGCAATAAAGATGGATGCAGCTGCGTCCCAGAAGCACCTTTGCATAGAATGACTCTATTTTGCCTGTTAACATTTTAACCACGGGCTCTAAAGCACTAGTATTTAAATGAGAACTAAATCAAAAATTAAAAACTCATTAATTTACAATACTCTCTTGCTGAGTATCAGGCAGTTTAGACAAAACAGAAGTCTACCTATGAGGAAAAAGTTGACTACAAAAATTAATATTGCAAACAGGAATCCAGGAAAAATACATATTTAAGAAAATAATTGCTATCCACGCCTTCGGAAGGATAGGCTAATTACAAATATCTTTATATGTATATATGATCATTTTAAGAATTTTTAAATGATATGAATAGCCTAGGTTGATGTTAACACATATTCTCAAAAATACTAAAACTGCATGTCTTTTAAATATTATATAATGAAGACTGTCTTTTCCCCAAGCTAATCTGAATTAAGTTTTTTATGATTTTTAAAAAGAAAAAGGTAAAAAAATATGTTTTATGATAACTGATCAAATATTAGATTTTATATACCTGAAATATTTTTTGTATTCTATGAAAAATATGCATATAAATACATATATACACACACAACACACATATGCATATACATATTTAAGTATACATATACAGGTGCAGAGGCACACATATACGCATACATATGCTGCTTATTCCATTCATTGGATGAATTGAAAAATATATCACTGTAACAGAATCATTTGAGGAACTGAATGCAAATATCGAATAATATTTTACTGGCAAAATCAAGCAGACAAAAGCTTCATCTAGAATAAATATATAATGTGGCCAACAAAACTGTAGAAAAATGTTGGCAGGCATCTGTAAAATATGTGCAGATAAGGTAAGTCCACCCATCCTTTCAGAGAAATACAGAGACGGACCAAATGCACAATATGAAAACAAAGTCCTGGAATCCAGAACTCCATTTGAGGAGGAGGAAAGGTTCACAAATCCCAGAGACCCTTTTACATAAATTTTGATGTTTTCCTTTTGTGTACAGTATTGATGAGTGTGTCGTATGCTCATTGAGAAACCAGCCCTCGGTAATTGTCAGGGATCTTCATTCTTAGTGCAGACTCCACTGGAAATTAATTGCTTCGGTGCAATCTGAACCACATCATAAATGTCATGTAGAAGTTGCAGGGAGTGAGGAGGCAGTGACAGCTCAATCCTCACTGTTTCATTTAAAGGTGGGTAAAACACACTGCGACAGAAGTGCTCTTCATCAATAATTTAGTCCGCAGTGTAAAGCCAAGCCGTGCCAAAGATGCCAGGGGAGCCGCTGCCTCCCTGGTTTTAATGACACCAGCAGGGAGGGGTTGAGGGGCCAGCTCAAATCAACATTCACTGCACATCTGGGCATGTCGGCAGATGAAGATATCAAGGACTGAGCTGACAGGACAAAGGGTTGAAAAAAGAAGTGTAACCTAGAAAACCTTTACTTTGAATTCTTTGTATAAATTCAAGGGAGATGACAGTTCCTAAGGTCATCTTATATAATAAAACTTCAGTGATCTACATAGAAAATTTTAACCCTTTCCATCATGTAATCAAAGAAAATGAAAGTTTAGTTTCTAACGTTCATTTTACAACTCTAAAATATTCCTATTTGTTCCCCCCAAAAGACTTCTGCAATGAATGAAATGTTAACAGGGATTTTCTGATGGCATCTCATGAACCCCAATTATAGCTCCTCAAAAGCCCCACTATGGTTGGGGGGGGGGAGGTCAGTCCAACTCTTAACCTAGAAGAGTTTAATATCTTGGCTATTTCACAATGTTTGCCAGAAACTCAAAATTTAGTTAGGAAGCTCCCATTGTAATGTAAAAGAAATAATGTAAAATGGCACAATCACCCGTTCCGTATTGTACCTACTTTAAAAACAGATAAAGGAGGGAGGAATGTATGTTTCACTACCCAAAGAGTGCTGTTTCTGGGATTCTAATGCAAAAGTTTGGATGGGGCTTCAAAAATGGGAATTATTTGAATTATATGAGTAGCAATCTTGTCCTAATCCTTTGAGGACACCATGCATCCCCAGACTGTGGTCTTCTTAGAACTCCAGAGGCCAAATTCAATTATCTCATCCTATGTTTTGTATATTTGGAGGACATCACAGCCTCACTAGGCTGATTGGATTATCACACTAAGATTCAGTCTTCACTGAGGGAAATTTACTGAGTTTCCATTTTCATCCTAATGGTTTTTCACCACTAAAACGGAAGTTAGTAACAGGGTTAATGCTAATCAAAATTAAGAGTTTAAATTATTTCACTATAGAAATAAAGAATAAAAGACAATCAGTATGTGTAATTTATAAAGAAAAAACATGAGGCAAACACAAAATGAATTTCAAATTTAATACTCTGATAACATTTGGCCCCTTTTAGGTGATTAGTATTTAGGTGATTATTATCCAAAATATAGAATGTGTGAGAAAGCCACACTAGTTTCAAACTGTGAGTTCATGGGGAGGCATATGATAAGAACCTAATAAATCCAAATTTCAAAAATTTCTAAGCATGATCAGTCCATCTCAAAGCCATTGTAGGATAAAAAAAAAAGTGTGTAATACAATGTAAAACACATTTTGAAAATGCCTTTTATGAATTGGTGCTGATATTCATGACACATCATATTTAAACCATTACTGCAGATCTTGTCACAGTTTGTCTTGCTTTTCTAAATGTCTGGTATGTAGAGTAGGTTATGGTTCTTGCCATTAATCTGCTAATTTCCTCAATAAACTCAAAAAGAATGTCAACAATCCAAAACAGGGACAGGTAGGCAATCCTATAGGATGTAGATTTGACAGAATGACACACCCAACCCAACCCAACCCAATGCCCAAGACAGGTTTTTCTAGTGGAGGGAAATCCCATGTGACCTGTGAAGAGTCCCACCAGAAAGAAAAGTGTCTGCGATACCAAATCCACACCTAATATACACAAGAAAGAATCTGTAAAATAGCTTGGTCTGTAATTGTCGAAGTAGAAACTTTGTGTGAGCACATGCCAAATTTCCCATTTCATGGCTGATAAAATACACACAATTAATCAATAAAAATCACACTTACCAGCCAAAAACTTTGTCCCACCACTTCGGCTTTTCTCAATGTACTACTATAGTTAAGAAAGAATTGCTTAATTCCATTAAACACACACACACACACACACACACACACACACACACACACACACACACACACTCTCATTCATCAAGAAAATACATGAGGGATAAGACTATTGTATTAGAAAGAACTGAGATGGGGGCACCCGCCAGGCTCGGTCCATAGACCGTGGGACTCTTTATCTCAGGGTTGTGAGTTCGAGCCCCACGTTGGGTGCTGAGATAATTTTTTTAAAAGACAGAAAGTATTAAGTTGAACCATATGAAATTGCTGATGCTTGGCTCTTTTCTACTTACAAAAATGTACCTTCATATGCCTCACCCTAATAATTCTCCACTTTTTAGCAGCTGATCTAAATAAGAACTCTGATGATAATGTAAATATTTGTTAAAATCATCTGTTCAATAATGCTTTAACAAATTTTAAAGCCCTAATATGTACCAAGCACTTTCTTTGGTCTTAGATTAAAAAACAAAAAAAAAAAAACAAAAACAAAAAAAAAAACACTAGTAATAAAAATCCTTGCTTCTTCAGGAGAAATTGAGAGAAATTAGGAAATATGTGAGTTTAATGCTAAGACAATGGAAGTTCTGTTAAATAACAACTAAAAATGAGCAAACTGCACCTTTGAAATTATCTCAGTTTACAGAAAATAAAATTTGGGTGACAATAATTTTTCTATTTTTCTACTTTTAGTGTCCATAAAAGCAATATCATGAAGCCAACACATAGAAAACTACCACAACTTGCTGGTGGCAAGAAAGACCTAGGGAAAAGATATTTCATGTAGGCGATAGGAATGAAAAATAGAATGGCAGGTGTCACAAATATCAAATTAGTGTCCACTTTATGAACAGAAGCTGCTCAACTCTCTCTCCATATTCACATGTATGAGTCCCTTGAACTCCAGATGGAAATGGATGTTATAATTATCACCGGACTGTTGTAATCTTAAATGGGAATGGAAGATAATCATGCTGGAGTGTCAGATCCGAAGGATGGCTGCTTTTAAAAAGCCCATTAAACAATATTATCCAATTTAAATGGTAGCATTATCAGAAGGGCTTTGATAATGTAGCTACCAATTGTGCTCTCTTGATTTGTAACTTTCTTTGAGGGCGTGGGGGAACATGAGCTGTTTAAAGCACCTTTTAACAAAGCTCCTAATTTCTTTCTGACTTTGAATATTCTCTTTTCACTGCAGAGCTGAAGGAAACCTGTAGCTCTGATTAGAATGAACTTAGATTATACAGAAGGCCTGCCCTACAATTATACATGTGCCGACATTAAAACTCAGAGAAGCAGCAGCCCATGGTACAAGGACTAAGTGGAAGGTAAGAGAACATCCATTCGAAACTACAGAAAAAAGCAGAAAGAGTAGGGCCTTTTTGAGAGTCAGATAAAATATCTCAGAGGAGCAGATTTCTAATAGATATTCACCAGAGAAAAGTCACAACCATTCTGACATACTTAGTTATTTTAAGAAACCTTGGGATCTGTGTATGTCCATATATATTATACAAATGTTCACCCAAAATATGTGACTGCACATTACTGACGGTAGCAGGTATTTTTAAATTAAATCTTGTCATTAGAGCATGACGAACCATATCAGTACCTCTTCTCAAACACCAGTAAAGGCACTTGTTTTTTGTTTTGGGGGTTTTTGTTTTTGTTTTTGTTTCTTTGCCTCTACTTGCTAGTGTTGGTGGGATATGTGAGTGGTAGGACCCTAGGAAGAGGAACTCTTAGTTTAATAGGAGTAACTAATAGAAATCACTAATTTAAGTTAATAATTTTATGATTTAATATGGGTGTCTCAAAGGGACAAATAAGGATTTTTAAAAGGAGTCTTTTCCAATATGTAGATTTTTAAAGCCAGTTATTGGAACACTCTAATAACCATCTAGGCAATAATGGATGAAGCAAACAACCCCGTTCTAAGAAGTCAATTCTTTCTTCATTTAAACCCAACCTCCCTGTAGAATCACAAGACTCAAAATTAAATTTTTTAAATGGTTATTTGTCTTTGAGAGAGACATAGAGTGTGAGCAGGGGAGGGTCAGAGAGAGAGGGAGACACAGAATCTGAAGCAGACTCCAGGCTCTGAGCTGTCAGAACAGAACCCAATGCAGGGCTCTGACTCCCTGATCACAAGATCATGACCTGAGCCGAAGTCCGACGCTTAACCGACTGAGCCACTCAGGCGGCCCACAAGACTCAAAGTGGAGAAAAGACTTGCCCGCCAGACTTGTTAGTGATGAGAGGTAATGCTGTCTGGTCCTACTAACTGGCATCTATTCCACACACCAGTAGATTTAATTTGCCATAAAGTTAAACATCTCCTACAAGATGGAACCATTTGCCTGGACATTCATTCCTTGCCATCTTCCCCATAGTGTGAAATGGCAATAAATATTCAAGACCATAAGGAGGTGGGGACAGATTGGGAAAAGGGCTCCTTCTTAGGAAGGAAATGAAAAGATATAATTAAAACAGGGTAAATATCTGAAGTCTCAGCTACCTTGACCAGTCTGTGAGATCTGGGAGAAAATATGCTTTCAAGATCTTGCAAAAAGGTCAGAGGAGGGTATTTTGAGGGTAAGGGGGTGGAGGGTCCTTGAGAGGAGCCAGGGAAGAAACATTCTAAATAGGCTTTTTTTAAAATTCACTTGGGTTTGCACAATATGTTTCTTGAAAGAGTTTGAAGCCCAATATATAAAAAGCTGACTATTTATATATTTGATTCCTTAAAAGCAATTAGGAATACAAAGCAGATGGTCCAGCATTGTAGATTTCCCTTTTCATATTGCTTAAACACTAGAGATCAATAAGTCTAATATAAACAGATGATTTCCATAGCAGGGTTTATAATTAGCTGGCACTGAATGTGTCCAAACTCTAAAATAATTAGCAGAAGCATGTGGCACACCATTAAAACCTTGTGGCTTGTCTGCATTTACATTTATAATTATTAAAGTTAATTATGATGCTTGTGGTGTGGTTCCAAGCTCCTTTACAACTTAGATTAAATATTTTTTTTAATCCCATAACTTCCTTTCTAACCTTCCTCGAGCCTCTAGAAAACAGTGAAATCAGACCAAATTAGGAATGTATACCTGCCATTTTTTCGCTCCAAAGAATAAATTCTGACTTTATCATAAAAGATACGGTCTTCTTAAAGACTTGGCAGCTTTCTCAACTGATACCAATATTTCGATCTTGAATTTTAATTTGTTCATAATCATGGGGATAGGCAGAATAACAATGCTTACAAGTTGATAGAGTGAAAGCTGTCATTTTGAGAGCTAAATGAGGGGCAAGTCGGTGCCAATATAGTCTCCTCAATTTATTACATAGTAATAGAGAATTTAAAATAACATACTTACATGATGTTCTTGATTCAAGGTCTAAAGTTACTCTCAAAAAAAAAACCCAATAATGTTACCCTCAATTATTTTAGAGTACAGGAAACATTTCACAGAGTGGGAGCAAGCAGCCCATTTTTATTTTTAAAGCTCCTATCTCCTAAAAACAGCATTTAATAAAGGCTTCTCCTGTATTTGGAGCTCTGGGTACAACAAAAACTATGACACAGACACTGCTTTCTCAGCCAGACCTCATTCTCACCACCAGTCATGATGACCACAAGAGTAGATTTCTTTAAAATTTGCACCAACAAATATGATGACATTTCTGTGGGTCTTATACTCAGGTGTCACTTACTGTCACTGCAACAACTGGCCACAGTTCTTAATATAAATCTCATTAAATCTGAAGATTTCCAACCTCCAGCCAAGAATACCTTGCAAGCATTTTTACTCTGTACTATATGCAATACACCAGGTCAAACTTAAAGACATAGTCCCTAACATATTTCCAAGACAGTAAATCAGAAAACAAATATTAAATACCTTATATCCCATATTGGCTCACAGATACTTCTGCCATTATATTCAAGTTATCTATACTCAATAAATATAAAATGTGTACTTTCTTTATAAAAGAACCCATTGACTTACACAGTTTAAAGTGATTTGTCTAGTGTTTTTCATTTGCTAGAATTTAACATAAATTGCATACTCAGTTAGTATCCTACCAAAAAAAAAAACCCAGAAAAACAAACAAACAAAAAACTCTATCCTCTGCTATTTCACTCTTCAGATAATTTCTATTAGATTTTTACATGAATTTAAATATAGTATTTTTGTCCACTTACAAATTGTAAAACACATCTCTATAAAGTATCTAACTACCTGCCTCACTTCTTCCTCACAAGAGAGGGAAATTTTTTAATAGAAATGGTCACGTTTTTCATCATGAAGAAAAATCCTTTGTTTCATCACTTCTCATGATGCATCATTTAGAAGTAAAAAAAATTAAAATATACTTTATTCAAAGTATTTTAATATTAGAATGAAAGAAAATCATGTTAATTTCACTGCTAGTGAAATGTGTAGATAAAAAGACTATAATTTTAATGTAGCATATAAAAAGGTAAGGATGTAATATTAGCAGAGTGATTTTAAAATTACATATTATTTTAATAAAAGTGTTAAATAACTATGTCCAATGAAATTTTATGGTCATTACTGGCTAAGAGAGGAACAGAAGATGAAAAAAAGAATAGAATGAGATGGATCAAAGTGAGGAAAATCTCAAGACTGGAAGGAAAAAGAAAAGACACAGGAAAAGGAGTACATAGAAGAAGTCAAGAAGAAAATTAAGACTGTGGAATCTATATAATGGAAATAAATATCTGTCTACTGGAAAAGGTCATGAATATTCTCCCAGCCCAGTCTCATATCTCCAAGATCTACCCCCAGTTCTCCAAGATCCAATGTGAAACAATTTTCCCCCAGAGAAAACTTAATTCATACAATGCCCCTGGTTTCACTACAGTAGAAGAAATGTATTTAAGTACTACTGTCTTAATTATCATGTGCTATGTTATAGTCATATGTGTGTGTTTATATGTGTATATTTGACATATATATGATCTATGCTTCTTGAAATTTTTTCTGAGGATACTTGCATCAAACTGGTAGTCTTACATTATTTTTCCTGAAAAAGTTAATTCACATCACTATCTTTCTTTACTGAGATAACCCAGAGACGTTAACAAAAGCAAAGTTTTTAAAGTCTCGTCTTATTAAGAGAAGGAAAACTGTTTACATGAAATCTTGTGATAATAACACCACATTAATTTGCATTCTCTATAATAATCCAATGCCATCATTCATACAATTTAATTGCAAAAACATGAATTATGCCAGTCTTGATCTTATACTTTCTGGCTGCCTAATGTGTTTAGAGAAGTTTGTTAGATGTTGGAGTCACACAGATTAACCTCAAATGACTCACAGTCCAATTGCTGACATGAAGATGTCATGAGCAACAATCCAAGAGAAGGCCTACCTTGTGAAAAATGCATGGTACAAACCACACTTAATAGATATTCAGGAAAGAAAATCAGTCACCCAGGTAGTCTTCACTAAAATAATAAAACTTAAAGTACATTTTTTTGGAAGGATAAGACTTCAAAAAGCTCTAAGATATTAGGATAGGATATTCCAAGCCAAACAAAGAGGAGGTGTGTGTGTGGGGGGGGGGGGGGGTGTTATGGCACAGAATTTATTCAGTGAAGAAAGAAATAGGCCAATTTGGAGAAATAAGTAGATGTCACCTTGTATGAGGTTGCTAAGGAGTTCGTATTCCCACGTCAGATGATAGAAAACTTTGCAATTTTTGTGTGTATTTACAGGGCTTGCTTGGATTCTTTTTCCTCACTATGTGCATTATCTTAAAAAATCAGCACAAATTCCTATGCCATTTTGCCCACGTCAATATATTCTTGGCCTATAGAGAATAAAACTGAGGTCCTATCCCCCTGGCAGCTCAAGTATTTCCATTTATCAAATCTCCAATAAAAAAAAAAAAAACAAAAATACCTAGTCCTTTCTCAAAAAACCCACATTCTTCTCCCAGACTAGTTAAGTCTACTTCATGTCCATCACAGATTTTCTGGCCCACTCTTAGGTTTCCTCTGGCTCAGGCCAGACCAAGAGATGTCTGGAATGTGACAAGGTAGTATGAGCCTGCCAGCTCTATTCTGTTAGCAAATTTATTTTCTTCTCTTAGACGGATGATAAAAATGTCACGGTGTGATGCTTTAGCAGGCCCAGGAGCTCCCACCTACAGCTGTGGGGCTCGAATGGGACCTGAAGCCAAGAATGCCATAAGGAACACAGACAGTGCCTCTACCATCATGCTTCTCCGGCATTGCTCATTCTCCTGCTAAATGATGCAATGGGACCCCCTCAGGGATTCTGAGTCTGATCATGTTTTTCTTGCTATTTTTTTACTTCCATCTTCCCTTCACTAAAGCAGCCCAAACTACTGAATTTTTCATGAAACAGATAATATCGTTGTACACAAGATAATGGCATTCAAATACATCCATCTGCTTGTTAGCTCTGACTACATTGATTGCAATTTTACTGAAAGAATATTTACAAAAAATGGTTTTTTTCCCTCCTTTTGTGGTATTAAAAATGCACATTTTCATAAGGGAACTATAGAGGGACCCGTATACATACATAAGCTAAGAGGGGAAAATGAACTGAGAAATTAAGCAGCAGTCCCTGGGGCTCATCCAAGAACAACAGTTTACTTTTTCTCAAAGATGAATTTGAAATCCAGATGAGTTTTATGACTCAATGATTTTGTTTTTCCATCAGCTAAAGAACGGATGGTGGAAAACTGATTTTCACTGCTATGATAGGCAGGGCCCGGGCGGTTCCTCCAAAGGTTGGAAAATAGAGTCCTGTCACTCACCATAGCTGGATGGCAGTGGCCGGGTGGAGGAGGATGAGAGAACAATAATCTTCCTCTGGCTTCTTTCAATCTCCATGGAGGGACAGGAAAGATGAAGAGGGAATCAGAGTAGAAGAGAGAAAAAGAGGAGGCAAAGGAAGTGTGTCCTTCCAATCTGCCTTTGTGGCCTAGAATTTGGCCTCTGATCCTAAAATGGATAATCATCAATCTGATCCACAGAAGGAGAGTTCACTAAATTTTTTCACATCTCATCTCAAAGACAGTCTGTTTTATAAAATGTTATTCAATAATTCCTAAACGCCCTCTACCTCTGTCTTCTTATTTATAAATGATGCACTTATGTATTTACTTTGCTATTTTAATTGCCATTCTCCATCTTTAGAAGTCAAATGGAAAATTAATTCCGTGTGTTGGTATATTATGTCATAAGATGTTGTTTTTCCTGCACTTTTTCTTTGTCCTATTCAACCACAGTCATATCATATAAACTGGTTTGGATTCTTATTTGAATAATTGCTAAGACATTTTCTAACTGGCATGAGATTTTTAATTGAATGTTCAATTAATTCAATTACCCCTAGCTTCCCTAAATTCTAGACAATTATCCCTAGCATCTTTAAATTCTAGACAAAGATTTTTTTAATCCAGTATACAAATGAAACAGCAAGTTTATTTCAGTCCATACTGTCCTCAATCCTCTAAACCAAAAGGAATGACACCTTGCACTTAACCCAAACATTTTCCAACCAAAAAGCTCTTATCATTCTTTAATACTTACAAGATTTGTAGGTAGAAGCTTCCTTTAAACTTTCAAGAAATGTTTTAAACAGTCAGCAATTCTTCCATTAAGAAGTAATTTTAATGAAAAACCTTAAGAAGAACTGTTACAATAAACACAATGACACACATGCATAGGCATACATACTTGTCTTTTGAATGATATCCACATTGGACAAGGGTGGGTAGATATGGTAATAGACTTCATGAGTACATTTTATACAGTGTTATTTTCATGTACCATGGGGTAAACCCAGATTTTTCGGAGCCTAGGCTGGTTTCTTCTATGTGCCCTATACCATATCTAGAAACTTGCATGAACCTAACAAACAATTAAAAATGAGCGGGGGGCGCCTGGGTGGCTCGGTTGGTTGGGTGTCCGACTTTGGCTCAGGTCATGATCTATGGCTTGTGAGTTCAAGCCCCGCGTTGGGCTCTGTGCTGACAGCTCAGAGCCCGGAGCCTGCTTCAGATTCTGTGTCTCCCTTTCTGTCTCTGACCCTCCCCTGCTCATGCTCTGTCTCTCTCTGTCTCAAAAATAAATAAACATTTTTTAACAAATTTTTTTAATTAAGTAAAATGTACGGTCCTCCTTTATTATTTTTGGTATGTATTTTGGGTCATTGTTGAATCAGAATCTGCTGTGATCATGAATTCCTTTCCTTTTTAAAACATATTTTATCATTTGTGAGACAGTGAAGTAAACAAATTACGCCAATGCTTGATGTTCTTGAAAATGATAAACGGTTTTGTGTGTTCTTCTGTATTTTCAAAACAAGTTGAAATTCTATTTAGAAATTACTCATTGGTCTGAGGTACCTCTTCTTTTTTTTTTAAGCTTAATATAATATAATATAATGGAAACCATATGGTGCATGGGCAGGCAGCCCCTTGCCGTGGATACTACGTTGTTCTCACCACATTAATGTACACACTGAAGACCAACCAAGGGAGGTAAGTCTTTCTGATATTGTTTCAAAGTTTCCCATTAAATAAGTTTGGCTCTTGATGTTGGATCTAGTTGAAATAACTACCACCTTTCCGTGCCAATGCTTTAGCCATGATATGTCTTTGCATGATAAGTTATACTTATTTCTAACAACTAACTAAACTGTCACAATCTCTAAATCAGAGAACAAAGACACTGAAATAGCAATAAAATGACATTACTTACTTTAAATATCAATGAGAAGTAAGGTAATAAAGCTGCATAAGCACACCTTATCCAAACATTCTTCCAAAGGTTAAATCCCTACAAACCAAATAACCAGGAAAGAAGGTAGCTTGGATGACTGTCCATCTTGGTCTCATCATATGGGATGAGAGAAAAGGCCACATCTTTTGTACTTTCTTTTTCTTTCTTTCTTTCTTTCTTTCTTTCTTTCTTTCTTTCTTTCTTTCTTTCTTTCTTTCTTTCTTTCTTTTGAGATCGGGGGAGGGGCAGAGGGAGAGGGAAAGAGATCATCTTAAGCAAGCTCTATGCCTGACATGGAGCCCTGCATGGGTCATGACCTGAACTGAAATCAAGAGCTGGACACTTAACTGACTGAGCCTCCCAGGTGCCCCATTTTGTATTATCTTAATAAACTCTGAAGTCCATTGTAGAAAATCAATAAATATTAGCAAAAAAAATCTGATGCTAAGACACTGGATTCCCCTTGTACACTATAGTACATAAAGCATTCTCCAGTATTTTCACTTACACCAGTATAATGAGAACTGTGTATTAGAGTCTGGATTAGGGATATAAATTTTAGATCTCCAATACGGATGTATCATCTCCCACAACTGTTCTTATAATTCTTTCCTACCTGGGCAGGATAACCAATTCACTATATCCTCTAACTGCTCCTCTTAGGACAAATATCTAGGTCAGTCCACTTCCTGTCTCTATCCATGTAAATCTGTCTCAACTCAACGACTTTCCCTAATAAAGCATTCACTACTTTTATATAAGTGCAAAACCACTAGATCCAGATCCTTTTAGAACATGTGGGACAATTGTTTATATGTCCTGAAAGTTCCATAATACAAAAAAAAAAAAAAGATAATAATTACTTAGTGTCCTCTTCTAACACACCTGTTAGGAATATGGAGAGGAAGAATATATAGTTCCTACTCTCAGGGAACTTATAACTTAAAATAATAAACAAGAACAAGTAACTGTATAATATAAATTAAACAGACACTCCAATACAATATGCAACTATATACCAATGTTATAGAGTTCAGAGGAAGAAGTTATTTTGGGCAGGAATAGTTAGGGAAAGCTGTATTCTTTGAGTACAGCTAGGAACAATTCTAACTGATAGAAAGGTAAGAAAGAAAGAACCGGGGAACCACACAGACCAACTTCCTTTTGTTACAGATGACGACACCAAGAATCAGAGCAGTGATGTGACCTTCCAAGTTAACAACAGAGAGAAGTGATAGAAAGGCAATGAGAATTCAAATTATAACTACCAAGGTAGTATTTTTTTTCTCTACCAGATGAGACCACATTTTCTCCAATTCCATAAACCTACCTCATTCAAGAAGGGCAGACAATGGGCTCATAAAATCAATAAACTACAGTCTTTGGTGGGAGGTGACAAACTTTTTCTGTGTGGGGCCAGGTAGTAATATTTTAGGCTTTGTGGACCATGTGGTCTCTGTAACAGTTACTCAGTTCCGCCTTGTAGTATGAAAGAAGCCATAGACAATATGTATGTAAACAAATAGCTGAGTTCCAATAAAACTTTATTTTCCGAAAAACAAAAAAGGAGGCAAACTGGATTTGGTCCACAAGCTATAGCTGTCCAGGTGTCTATAACTATATGAAATTAAAAAAAAAAAAGACATATATTCAAGTTAAATCAAATCCAGTCACAGTTATATGGTTAGAAAATATGCATTTGAACCCAGGTATGTCAGTTCAGGGGCTCTTAACTACTCTTTTTTTTTTCTTAGAAACTAGGGCACTGTCTACCTGTCCTCTCAAGATTTTTCTGTTCACAATAGCTTTCAGAATTAGAGATAAGTTAATTACCATTCTGCCACAAAATGGAGACAATTTTTGGGTCATAACCCAGATTATTCAGTGGGTAATACCTGGGTAAGTATTAAATTGGTAAATCAGGAATTAAGCTGATAAAATAAAAATCTGCAGAAGAGTTAAATTCTGAACCTAATTTGTGTGCCTTATATAATACTTGTAGTGTTTGCTTATCTTTCATAACTCTCCAATTCAGATTAATTTTAAGAATTATTTCGGCCCTACAGACTCCGGAAACTTTGGAAACACATCTCCTTGGCAGTCAGAAACCCACTCAGAAGCTTTCATTTCCTTAAGGGAATGTACTGTTCTGCCTTCAATCGTCAGAAAGGTTGCTAGAAGCATCATATATTAATGACACTTTGCTGAATTTCAGAAATAGATTTACATTATATAAAACTTAAGAGTGTTGGAAAGGAAAAGGAGCAATATAATACCCTCCTGCAGAGCTTAACTCCATAACTTCTATCTCCCAACCTCTCTGGTAAGTCAAGATTCTTCTCTACTTGGGCACTGCCAGTCCCAGAAAGAGGTGCTTAGGGAGCCGAACCAATTCAAGCATTCTGCTACATGGCGAGGAGTTCTTACTTTGAGATTTGAAGCAAAAAAGATTATTTGAGGGTCATTCAGCTTAAATGAACCTGTGACCAAATTTGTTATGCAGTTAAAGTTCTGCAATTAATCACACATATATCTCCTACCACAAAGCAAATTACACAAACTTGAATTTCTTTATCCTACAACCCTTTCTACTGAAAACTTTGCAATATTTTGATAGACTAGGAGAGATTCAATGTATGGAAAAGTCCACTGTGTCTAGCTACTACTGGTCCATTATCATTTTCTTGGCCTCCTCATTTCCTTCATTAGTTCTAACGGTTGAACTAGTTAGAATCACTTAGAATAGAGGTTTATCAAAATTGTTGCCCAAGGGGCTAAGGGTACAGAGTTCCAAGGCCAAAACTCGAGTGGGTGAACTCCAGGTATCTAGCAAGCAAATTCTCTCCAAGTGCTTAGATAGCCCTGAGAGTAAAATCCAGGGAAGCTAAGGAAACTAGGGGATTCAGAACTGCAAGATACAAAACCCAGGAAGGAACAAAGCAAGGACACATGTCTCCAACTGCTTTGAAATGGCTGCTGGGGTGAGAGTATATCAAACAGTTGTGAAGGACATGTTCTATATACATTACACAGCAGTTCTCTTCAAAAGAAATTAAATAATTTTCTAAGGTCCTCTGCAATTTATGCCTTTTAGGAAATTAAATGGGGATGTATGTTTTTTCACCAGGTACTTTTTGAGATGGAATGCAGCCAGGCTACAAAAATTTTGTTATCTTCAACACTATTTTTTAAAAACAAAAATCAAGAGAAAAAATAATTTGGATGCTGGCTCTGTCTAAAATGTTCTAACAAATGGGGCTCCCGGGTGGCTCAGTCGGTTAACGGCCTGACTCTTGATCTCAGCTCAGGTCAGGGTCGTGAATTCAAGCCCCACATTGTGTTCCACACTGGGTGTGATGCCTACTTAGAAAAAAATTATAACATGTTCTAAAAAATTATAAATCAGGATATTGAAATTAAACTATATAGTGGAATTATATAAATCATGATAAATTATAGATACAATATATGAATCTAGTGCAGAATGTGTGGACGTGTTTGCTTTTGTTTTTGTTTTGCCAAGGCAAAGCTGGGTACCACTGTCAGTGCCCTGCTCTATAGTAAAAAGAATTCTACGCTTTTCAAGAGGGCGGTGAAACAGTGTGCACTCATCTGGAAAATTCTCAGGCCTACATAGAGGAATCCCTATTGCTATTCAAACCCTTAAGATAATCTAATCTAGAGAGATATTTTTCTTAATGAATGAAAATGGCTTCAAATGACCATAAACCTATGTTAAATTAGCACCCTGTTAACTTAATACAAATAGCATCTTAAGCCAACTGAAATTAAATGATCACTGAGAAAGATTATTATGAGACTTACCAGTCTTTATCTAACTAAAAAGAATTTTTATTTCAAGTGATATATAAATATCATTTCACTTATCTGATGATCAAACTTCAAACAATCTGACCTACCTAGAACACTACTTATAGTGGATTCTTTTTAAATTCCCTGAATGGCAAATTGCCATCAGAAAAAGAGGAAGATCCCTACACTCATGCTCTGCGGAGGTAACCTGAAGCGTCCCACATAGCTGGGTAGAAAATAAAGCAGGAGGGTAAATGCAAGAGCAGTAAGATACAGCAGGTGTCATGGGAAGGATGAGACCAGAGAACAATGCAAAGCACACAGAACCATACAAGCAAAGGACTTTGAAATTACTTGTGCAGCAAGAAAACATCCTTTGATTGAAACCAGAAGTATTTAAGTGCTAGCATAAGACGATGTATTTTAGAAAATAAGTTAAGGCAGTCGTTCTCAAATTCAGCATGTATCAGAATCACCTAAAGTGTTTGTTAACACAAGGGCTCTGGGACCCATCAGGAGTTTCTGACTTCGTGTTTCAGGGACGAATGAGGTCCAAGAATTTGCATTTCTAACAAGTTCTCATGTTGTGCGGATGCTGCTTTTCTGAGAACTGCCCTTTGAGAACCACTGATCTAGGATATGAGAGTTCCTTCTTTATGAAAAATCTGAAAAACAGAGCGGTAAACAAAGAGACTCACTCAAAAGGAGACACTGCAAGCCAAAGGTTGATTCCTAAATGGACTGACTCACACAGAGCCGCATCCTAAAGCACTTGCTTGTCAGTTACCATTCTCACTGTTATTTCAAACCTGATTTTTTTTTTTACAAGAATAGCTAAATTATTCTGGAACCTGTTTTCCTCAGCATGTAAGACATTCCTAAAATCATAAATTCACTCGTGCTTTATAATAATTGGTATTATTATCTAACTCAATCGAAAATGTAGAAGCAACCTATAACTCTGTGCCTAGTTTTATGAACTGGTTGATATGATTTCCTTAAAAGCCTTCCTTAAAAGTCAGGCCTTTTGTTTGTGGGTGGAGTGTTTGTTTGTTTGTTTGTTTTAGTTTGTTGGTTGGTTAATCTGCATTTAGGTTACTACATCGAAGCACATTTAAAATGTACAAAGGGATTTCCTTTCAAAGGAATCTTACAGAAAACCCTTTTTAATGTGAAGGATTATTACACACAAATGTATCTCTCTGATAAACTAGATTTTCATGCAACAGTTTGGTAAAAAGCAAACTTGTCAACACACTGCTCCAAAGATTTCAGTTTGAGAAATTACTTTCACCTTTTTCTTTCTCTCTTGAGGTAATTCTTCTACTTCAACTTAGCCTCATAAGTAAAATCTTCACATGTGTTACTTTTAATTTCTTTTCATCCTTGAGAAAATGAAGAGTATCAAGAGATTCTTCCTTCAGAGTGAAGGGCTTGTTTGAAACTCCAATGCTCCAAGCAATGCCCTAAGTAGGTCAAATTTCCAAGCTGTAATTTCAGCAGACAAATTTGTCTGATTCCCCAAGACAATAAGAGGATACTTACTGCAAGGGTGTTTCAGCTGTCGAATCCCAACCTGCAAAGTCTTTGTGGTCTAGCCCAACGCATCCCAACTGCCCATGACATGCTAACATTAGCTTGAGCATGAACACTCATTCCAAAATTCCAAACTATACTTGAGGTATCTGGCTGGTTCAGTCAGTAGAACATGCAAATCTTGATCTCGGGGTTGTGAGTTCAAGCCCCACGGGTGTACAGATTACTTAAAAATAAAATCTAACAAAAAACTTCCAACTATACTCACATATTTCTCCATTCTGAATGTCTTCGGTCCTCCAACTCATATTCTGTCCATCTATCTTCAAATCTAACTCTACAAAGTCTTCCCCAAACACTTCATCTCAACGGAGACAACGCTCTCTTCATTTTCTCCCTCCCTCCTAAATTTACTTTCTATATGCCTCATTACGGCACATTCTATCTTGTGAAAGAATTTATTTCATAGTCCGCTTTGTATGCTTAACAATAGAATCAGTTCTTAGATGTTAAGAAGTATACCTTATTTGGCACAACCGTAGTTACTCAACACATAGTTCTTCAATACTCTATGTACAGATTATTAATCCGTGCCTATGATAGTACTCATACTCCAGTCCAATTAAGCCGCAAATGTGCTCCCTGAAATGGTTCATCTCAGAAACTTAGATTTTCTTGAGACTGCTTCCCCTAGTGAGAAACATACGGGCCATTTCTTTGCCATGGCAGAAGGAGAACCAAGTACTAACATGGAGGAGCCCTGCTCTTGCAATGGTCTTGCCTTCTCTGTGAGATCAATTCCAAGTCTCCACTGAAAATATTTTGTGCTGCAAATAATTGAAAGTTTCTGTGGTGACACAGTGAAGGGCTCCAATATTATACAGTGGGCATTATGTCTCTTCATACACAGAGCAGTGGTAAGTATGATGTTTACTCTGATAAAACATCCCAACAGAGAAAAGCAATTCTCAAACACAGCATCACCTAGCACAATGGTTAAGAGTCTGGGCTTGAGAATCAAAGATGTGTGATTTGAAAAGTTTTTGCCTTTTACTGGTGGTCTGACTTTGGACTAGTTATAATCCATCCTTGGATGCCAAATGTGAAAATGGGATCAGAATGACCCCTGCACAGGCTGCTTTAAATAATCAATTTAGATGACATCTGTAAAGAACTTAACAACATCTGGTACAAAATAAGCATTTAATAAGTTGTGGTTGTAAGTGTTATTAATGAGATTTTAGTCAAGCGAACTATAGCTCACAAATACGGACCACTGAGGCACAAAGAAAGCACGGAAGCCAAGTAGCTAAATATAGGCATTGGTCTTGACACATTTGGCTGTTAATCACAAGCCACTAAGTGGCCCCGTCCTAGAGGCAACCAGAAATCCTGTTGGCTTTTGAAAAACAAAATAACCCTATGAGGGAGACGGAGAGATTCTCCCACAGAGTAGACTGCTGAGCAAATATGGCATCAATGAATGGCTTAAAGTATATCTCCTACAGGACTCATAGCCACAGCTTTCATTTTCTTCTATTTTTCCTTTTAATTCTTTTCCTCGCCTGATTTGCTCTTTCCCCTTCTATCAGTAGCCCTAATCAATGCAGCAGGTCAGGTTGAAAGAATGGACAGCCTCAGAGCCACATACATTTAAACCACTTTAATGCAAATATTGATCGTAGGAGCATAGACACAGGGTGGGCTGCATTTTTTTTCTAATGGATGTGCTTTTTTTCCTGGAGCTGTGCTACCCATGATAAAACAGATCACCATAGATCAGCATTCCACCATCTTTCTACGCACAGAAATGCATAAGCATATCCAGTAGCTGGGCTGGCTGGCTACATGCAATGCTAAGCTTGTGAGCCTCCAAAGTGGGTGTTTCGATAATCTGCTGGGCTGTATTTTCTTAACCATTTACACTTCCCTTCTCACACTTGCTAGATCAGCATTTTTGGTGTACACAGAAGTAGATTGTCAGAGTGGGTGTGGTACCTTGTGTCACAAGAACAGTTGTGCAACAATGTCCGCTATAGTAAGGCGCTTAATTCCAGGGTACACAAGATTATCAAAACATCGTATTAGATGGCCACTGTCCAAGGCAGATTTAGCAACAGAGTTCAAGTCTGCGCTGAAATCCAAACCGAGAGATCAAGGGCAGGAAAGAATTCTAAGGGCCACTTTGAAATTTGATACTAAAAAGATCTGATATTCTATCTGTAGGCATTTTTAGGTTGGACTGGAGGGGGGGAAAAAGGGAATGAAAGAAAGAAAAAGAAAACCTGCTTGTACAAAGAAAGCCTGCTTGGCTTATTGCCAAGAGAGGAGGCGTCACAAACTGGGTAGTTTGAAAGCAACACAAACCAAGCTAAAACCAAAGAAAGGAAGGGGGGGGGGGGGAAACAACTCAACTCAAAAGCCCCAAAGGAACACCAGTTGCTTCAAAGCATTACTAGTTGCTTTCAGATGTTTTTAATTCTATTTTTCGATGGGTCTGTAGTTGCTGTTGTTGTGACCTGTTACAACTCCAAAGGAAAATAAAAAGCAGCACCATTCCACCACATTTACCCAGATGGCTGTGGGGATGGAAGCATAAGACCATCACAACCCTCGCCACCCCAAGAAGAAGCTTGTCTGCTTCTTCTCCAGAGCTCAGCGGCCACCGCATCTTTATGCAAAAGGGTAAATGTCATCATAAAGAGGAACGAGCAAGATGTGAACACCAGGTGGACAGAATGTTCACTGTGGGCTTATCAGCCCTAAGAGCCGCAGATAACTGGAGGTGAAGGGGAAACCAAACCGAGTGGTATGCAAAGTGGGAGGGAAGCAAGGCGGAATGAAGCCTTTGACCTTGGAAGAGCTGAGTACTACAGGAGGAGGGGGAGGGCGAGGGAGAATGGAATGAGGAATTCCTTGCTGTAATATATTCGGGTAAAAATGGGGCTGTCATCTTGAGCTACAAGTTAGAAAGTTATTACTTTTAATATGCCACTACCTTAGGCCTATACTGTTATGTAAAAGAAAAATAACCTTGTGTGACAGTTTAACATTGATCGATGTGCCTGCCAAATGCAAAGAGATAAATAAGCAGGTGATGAATAAACAGCACTTCAAGTAAAGACATTACGCTGCATGCATAAAACGGCGCCAGGCACCTAGGAGCTGTGGGTGGCCGAAGGTTGGCCATTTCATGCCCACTCAGTAAAGCAGACTTAATCGCTTCCAATATTTTCTGTTAAAAAGCAAGCTTAATGAGCCAATTTCACAAGCCCAGAGAAACTGATTATTATCTCTGAGTTCCAACAGAGTTGGTTGTTTTCCAAGAGCCAGTTTTTTTTTTCTTTGACTGGATAAAAACCTTTTTTAAAAAAGGAGAGAGAGAGAGAGAGAGAGAGAGAGAGAGAATGAGAGAGAGCGCGCGAGCGAGGGAGAGCGAGGGAGGAAGAGAGGGAGCGACAGAGGCGGCAAGAGGGCAGGGAACGCGGGCTGGCGGGGGCGACGCGGCCACTAGATGGCAGTGTTACCCCGCAGTCAGCGGCGGGGCCGAGGCTTGCGACCGACTGGACAGGGCGATTGGCTCAAAGATGGGACGGTAAATACAGCTGAAAGCAGCTTCCTGAAGAGTTCACACCCTACCCTCCGCCCTCCTCGGACCCTTTGTCCACAATTATTCCATCCTCCAGCCCGTACAAGGCGAAGAGACAAAAGGGGCAGTCCCCGAATGGCCTCCCTCCTGCTAACAGCCCAGGGCTCTGATTATTCTTCTGTGCAGCCGCGTTTCACAAAGTACCCGCGTCTTTTCTACCCCGTTAGACCGAGTTCTTCCTGGTGTTTTTTTTACCCTTAGGGGTTTGCAATCTCTGTCGCCCTCACAGGGCTAAGCACGTGGCTACCGTAGGGGCTGAAAGCCTCTGGAGGAGGTAGCAATGTAGCTTTTCACCATTTACTTTTTCCCTGCCTCTTTCTCTTGCACTCTATTTTGCACATTTAGTAAAAAAACGAAAAAAAAAAAAAAAGAATCAAAGGTATAAAGTTCTTAGTGAAAAGATTCGGAGTAGCGAGTTTCCCCTTAGGAAGCCAGTCGTCCTTCAGAGGGCGTGAGTATGTGTCTTCCTTCAGCTACACAACAACAAGGTGAAAACCACAGAAGCACAGGGTAATTTTCACCAACTGCAGTTATTCAATCGCCACTAGCGGAGAAGACCCAGCAACTAGACCTCAGCATATAATTAACTCAGATATTAAAAACAAAACAAAAAATTTAAATGAACTGCTGTTAGGTTCTAAATTGAGATGCACGTTAATTATTTATGAATATTCATAGGAAACTTGAACAATTTCCAAACTTGGCCTTTAGTTTCTCATCAGTTAACCAAATAACTGATGTGTGAGGGGTTTTTTTTGTTTTGTTTTCTTTTTCTGTAGGGTAAATTCTTCTACATGTGCAACAAAGCTATCAAATTTATTAAGATTTTTGAGATTCATTTTGTCTTCTGATGAATCAAAAGGGAGTGGAGAAAAAGAGGTTTAAATCTGGGGAGTGGGCAAGGACCCTCGGTGAGGGAGGGGAGGCAGGAGCTAGAAAAAATATAGAGAAAAAATAATTTTCATTTCTTATCTTTTGCTGCTAGTCAACCTGTAAGGGAAGAATGAAATGACACTTGGTGAAGATTGGCCAATCATGGGAAAGAAAATTGGGATATTTGAGGAACTTTCAGAAGAAGCAGATTAAAATTTAACTTCTATATGTGAATGGTGGAGTAGAGGCAGGAGGGGCAGGAAGTGTTTGGGGGTGGGAAGTGGGCACAGAAATGAAACTAATAAGACTAAAAAGGTGCCCAACACCCAAGAACTTATTATAGGTAATCGTAATCGTGGCCACTATTCTCATTCAATTACTCTGAACAAAAAGCCCCTAGCTATCCCTGAGTTTCACTTCAACATTCTAAATATTTATTTATTTATTTATTATTGAGAGAGAGAGACAGAGACAGAGAACACAAATGGGGGAGGGGCAGAGAGAGAGAGAGAGAGAGAGAGAGAGAAAGGGAGACACAGAATCTGAAACAGCTGTCAGCACAGAACCCAACACGGGGCTCAAACTCAAGAACCGTGAGATCATGACTTGAGCTGAAGTTGGACACTTAACCGACTGAGCCACCCAGGCGCCCCTTCACTTCAACATTCTAGCTCCTGCCTCCCCTCCCTCACCAAGGGTCCTTGCCCACTCCCCAGATTTAAACCTCTTCCATCCCACTGCCACAGGACCAGCTCTCTATTTCTGAAGAAGCTAGCTCACCAACCAGAGGAACCCATCTCTGCTGAAACATTATCCAACAGCCACACTGGATTTTTCCATTGACTCCAGAACTTTGAGCCTGAAGTATAAGCAGCTATCATTAGGGCTGCTCAAAAGAAAAGTCAAAACCATGAACATCCCTGATGCCTTGGTTAAGTCTTCCATTATAAACAAAATGTAGCAAAACAAAATACAAGAATGAAAAGGTATGTGTGATAACCAACATCAGCAATCTGTCCTTTCGGTGACTTGATCAGCCGACAAAACTCCTCTCCTGTTCTATGCCTGGCACTGTGCTGGGTGCTGGAGAGAGACAGCCAAGGTTCATGTATTGCTTTCAAGGAGCTCACTGGCTGGTGGTTCCAGCACAGTGAGAGAACAGAGAAGCTGGTGGTGCCCACAGGTGCCTCCCTCTCCAGAACTGGCAGGTCCTGAAGGCTACTGTAATTGGGAGTGGGCTCAGGGGATAATTAGTTTCCCAGGGCTGTCCTCACAAGTTACCACAAACTGGTTAGCTTGAAAGGACAGAAATTCATTCTCTCACAGTTCTGGAGTCTTGCAGTCTGAATTTAAGGTGTTGCCAGGGCTGGTTCCTTCTATTGGCCAGGATGAAGAAAACATCCATGCGTTTTTCCTAGCTTCTGGTGTGACAACAATCTTTGGCATTCCCTAGCTTGTAGATGGAATGCTCCCATCTCTGCTCATGTCTTCACGAGGACTTCTCCCTGGTGTTCCTTCTCCTTTTCTTATAAGGACATCAGTCATATTGGACTTAGCCTTCCTCTTAGCTAATTACATCTGCAAAGACCTTATTTCTTAATAAGGTAACATTCTGAGGTGCCTGATGAACGTAAATTTGGTTGGGGGGAGTATACTATTCAACCCAATACAGAGGGCATTTTAGGTAAGGGTGCCAGAGAATACAAAGCATCCTAAGAATTGCAAGTTGTTCCTTGCAGCTTCAGAGTGAGATGCAAAAGAAGTACGGGAAAAGTTGGATTGGAAAGGGAGGATGAAACAGATCAAAAAGGATCTTACCTGAGACTTTAAGGAGTTTGGATATTGCACCGAAGGTGGTAAAAAAAAAAAGGTGGGTTTGGGGGTGCTTGGGTAGGTCAGTCAGTTGAACGTCTGACTTCCGCTCAGGTCATAATCTAACGGTGTGTGAGCTGGAGCCCCACATCGGGCTGGCTGCTGGCAGCATGCATCTGGCTTTTGGATCCTCTGTCCCTCTGTCTCTGCCCCTACCCTGCTTGTACTCTCTCTTCTCCAAAAATAATAAACATTTTTAATTGGATTTTAAGCAAGTAAATGTTAACAACACATTTTGCTAGGAATATAGGTATTTGGAAAGTAGTGCAATTGAAAGCAGGAACATCAGTTAGGGTGGTGTTGCAGTAATTCGAGATGAGACTCTGACAACACTGTCTATGGGGATGAAAGGAGAAAACATATTTGAATTTTAATTAATAAATTATAATTTTCAGAATTTTAAGTGGGTAGTATTAACAAAATATATATTGTTGAAGAGTAAAGATGTGGGAAGCTGACAAGGGCCCCAGACTTGACCAAGAATTCTGGCCTAAGCAATGAGGCTCATCATCAAATCACTATGCAAGGTCAGAAATAGATTTTCAAGAAGAAACAGACTTGAAGACTCGAACACATTGAAAACTGGTTCGGTTTTGTGTATGTTTGTGTGTGTGTGTGTGTGTGTGTGTGTGTGTGTGTGTGTGTGTGTGTGTTGGTATATACATAAGAGAGATGGGATTTCTACTGTGTCATATTCATGGAAAACACCAATATTTAATTCATACCTAAGGTGAGACTTTCACCCCTTTCCAAGATCTCTAAATAATGAAGATACAGCCACAGACAGCAACTTGACCCACTAAAGAGATGTGAAGAGGAAGAAAAATGGCAGTATTTCCACTCCAGACAGAACACTTCATTAAAAACAACCCTCAATAAATATTGAAACAAAGGTACTTTTCTCTCATTTATCACCAACCCACTCACCTTTTACTCATTGATATGTTCAATGACCAGTGTGTTTGCGGTACTTATAAGTACTCATGCTCTTTCTTAAGTGGTCAGAGAGATGATCACAGAACAAGATCTTCAACTGCAATAAATAGAACACTACACATTTAACACACACCAGCAAAATGTACTGTAATATTTAGTCAAACAAGACCAAAATTCAGTTCAACTCAGAAAAAAAACTGAAGCACCAAGCTAATTATAGCCTCTGATATTTATTCTTCCCAGCGTATGAAATGTATATGCTGATAATTAATGTGATGCATGAGGAGAGTTTGTACCAAAAACAAAGAAAAAAAAGAAAGAAAGAAAGAAACCAAAGGAAAGCTAATACAGTGCACATAATTCTTACCAATTCTGAAGCAACAGAAGCTCCTACCTTGTTTCATGAAGGTTCAGGACATTTTAAAACATACTCAAATGAGTGTAAATTGATTCTCTGCTTTTGGTGTAAATCCAAAAAGAAGTTATTTCTGAGATCTAAGATTGATGCTAAGATAGAAACAAAAACATGAAGGTCATAGAACTGCCAAAGGGCAGATGCGGAAAAGGACGGGCAGCTGCAGCTGTAATTATCCATTAATCTTACATATTCTATACATGAGTACAGAAAAACTCAATTGCTGCTGTATTTAGAAAACTACAATAATGGATGTAATTAGAAAGAGAAAAGGAAAGTAACTTAAGAGTGCCCGCAAAACACATAATTTTCAGAAAATGCAAAAACATACAATAGATTTCCTACTTGAATCTCTTAAATGGAGACTTCTACTTGAAATCTTGAATTATAAGAGATGTAAATTTCTCCATAATATTAAGAACAATTACCCATGATTTTTTTAATCTAGAAAAGTGAGCAGATGCCATTTTCACATTATTTTTATAGAATTATTAGAATAGAGATAAGTAAATTGATTGGTCAAGAGATTACCCTTATATTAGGATAAAGACTATAATTAAATAGAAATCTCTGTAAGGGGTCAAAATAATCAAGATTATATCTTCGTTAATGTATTTTGGAAGCAAAACTAACAGCACTGCCAGTATGCTATTACGCTCTCCTACAAAAATACCATAATTCTTTATTTCTGAAGCACACTGGTATAAAGTGTCAAGATTTCCATATTTAATGTATTCCAAAAGTCCAAATTAAAATATATTAATATTTTATAAGATTGTGTGTGTGTGTGTGTGTGTGTGTGCACGCGCATGTGTATACACTCCCAGGGTATACTTTTTTTATTCCAAGTAGCTTGCTTTTATATCTGTATTTTCAATCTTTTTCAAATCACTAATACACATTAGTCCATAATAAGTGTGCAAAGGCCCAATGCCACAGTAACTAATCTAGGTTGAACTTGACACTGTATCTACAACCATATAAAAAAAAGTCTTAAGTCTATAGTATTTGAAAATATTAAAAGATTTTTTTTTCTGAGTCTTTTTACCAAATTGATAGCCTGGCACATAATAGGTGCTCAACAAAGGCTGTGGAGGGAAGAAATGTACATGCCAACAAGGACAAGTTACCTTCCTCATTAAAATATTCACCTGTTACATGTTTCATTCTTCCCTTCTGGACTCTCCCCTTGACAGCTAACTAACCTTTCTGATTGTTAGTGGATTCCACTCTGTATACTTTATGACATGTACTTTAATAGGTATTCCTTGAACTAAAAAAACAATGAGAAAAAAAATTCCCAAACCCTACCTGATAAAAGTGACTTAATCTCTGATGTTAATACTGGTTAAGAGCCAGGTGATCCTTAGCCATTCAGAAGTCATTGTGTATGCTGTACCTTGCTAAAAGATGCACCCATCAGGAAAATCCAGAGGAAAGGGATGTCATCACATTATTTATCAGGCAACACTATGGATTTAGATATTTCTCACCATTTCATTTTTTTCTTAAGTACAATAGATTTTAAGTTTCAAACTTTATTTTAATCCCATGGATGAGAATATTCTAGAAACTGGAGAAGAAGTATCAAAAGAATAGATTGTGTGATTTTTAGCTTTCATACTATGGTAATACTAAAACACCATTTTGACCCCGAGGAAATACACAGCCTAATGAAAGGGTCAGATTTCCACACAGCGCCAAGAGGCCTCGTGGAAGTCAGAATGACCTTGGCTTGACCCCCAGCTCTGGCAGTTACGTGCTGCTGAACTCACATCTCTATTTCCTCACCTATAAAACAGACATGGAAGTAAACCTCAACAGTTTATAATGAGAATTGCAAAGGTAATATATATAGTTTAATCCAGGTGTTCTATATATGCTAGATTCCTTCTCTTTGACCCTTCTTTATTACAAAAAATTCTATACTTCACTGATTTCTTAAACAAGATATACATCATGAAATTAATTTTCCTTGACTCCTCCCAGCCAAGCAGTTATAATACACTGTTTTATAACCTATAACCATAAAAGAAGGCTTTGTTTACATTTAAAAAAAAGTTTTACTCTTACAGAATACACAAAATTTTTGTTTTCATCACTTACGGAGAAAAGTTTTCTAAACTATATTTGTTCTTTTCCTTATTTTAATGATATTATGAACTTAATAACTGAATAGATGCATATTTATTTGAAAAAAATACACAAAAAAGCACAAAGAAGAAAATTAAAATCACCATAATCCTCTCACTCAGAGATAATTACTGCTAATTTGGGGGCCTTTATTTTCATTCTATGTATTTGAATGGGATAATTGCCTGTGTGCTGCTTTGTAACCTTTTTACACTTATTAATATTTTATGAACATTTTGAATGCCTGAATAGTCTTAAATTGTCTACATAATATATAATATAAAGATCATTTTAGTGGCTGCATATTATTTTATCTCATGGATATACCATAAATTATTTACTCAAAGCCATATTGTTAAACATTTAGGATTGCTGTTGATTTTAAGTAAGACTGATACAATGAACCACCACATACTCATGACCCAGCTTCAAGGATTATCCACTTGCGGTCAGTCTTAATTCCATCTATACTCTCTCCTATCCCCCATCTTACCTTTAAAGGATAAGAACTTTTTAAAAACATAATCACAATACCAGTGTCACACCTCAAAAAATTTATAATAACTTTTTGTGTCATCAAGTATCTAAGCAGGGCTTTCTCTCTCTGTCTCTCTCTCTCCCTCCTTTTTTCCCACCCTTTCTCCTCCCTTCCTCTCCAAACTGATCCGCATTCATATAAGATCCCTACACTATAAATAGCCAATAAGCCTCTTTAATCAGGAGAGATTCCTCTCCATTTCTCTTTTTATTCCCTTGCAATTTATTTGTTGGAGAAAATAAGAAAAAGAAAAAAACAGTTCAATGGATCCTTGGTATTTCTCATGTCCTGAACTTTGCTGACTGTACCATCATTTATATCATTTAGTGCGTTCCTCTGTTGACTGTATTTTCCAGAAGTAGGTACTTAGATCTAGAATTTTGCTCAGATTCCAGTTCCATGTTTTGCAGTATTTCATAGGTAGTATGGTCTGCTGCCCTCGGGTGGTACATCATGTTGGATTGTCAGTCTTTTTCTGATGTTAGCAGATCCATTACTGATCCATTAATCAGTATTATGAAATAGTGATATTCCAATTATAATAGTTTTCCTATTTGACTAACAGGCAATAGCTAAAATCTTATAATTTTTGTTAACGTCTATGTGCATATGTTTATATTTAAGAAAAGTTCCTAAAAATAAGGTATCTGAATTAAAGTAAATTTACATTTCAAATTTACATTCCCCTACATATCGCCTAACTGCCCTCCAGGAAAGTTATACTAACTTGCATCTCAATGTGAGGTTATCACTGTCTTAAACATTTATGCTAATGTGGTCACCAAGAATGAGAAATTCAATGCAGTTTAGTTTGCAATATTTTGCTTACCAACAGGATAGAGCACGTTTTCCTTAAATTTAAATTTGTGTTTCTTCTTTTGTAAATTGTCAGCTTTTGTTATTTGATTTTTTTTTGTATCTATCTTTTTTTTTCTCTTATCCCCCCTGGCTTCTTTGATATACTTTTGTTAAGTATTATAGAAACGTGATCTCTGACAAGGAGTAGCACCATTATAATATATAAAGACACCATGTACCTGTAACATCCAAGTGTTCTCCTCGCTGCGTGTGACCAGCCTAACATTTTATGCAAGATCGTCATCTGCAAAATAACCTGAGAATGACTGACATACTATTTTAGGAATGGTATTTTAGTGCATTACAATGAGGGGATGAGGGAACTGGCCTGGCCTGCCATTGTTCTCAGCAAATGATTTTCATTTCAAGTTTGTTTTCCTCTTATAATTTAAGAGGAAAGTCATTTTCCAGTAGCATTATGCTTAAAGAACATAAAACATGATACTAAATAGAGGAGGCTCTACAAAAATCCCTGTACCCCATATAGAAATTATAGGTTCATTCATCTCCTGACTTTGCAAGTATTCTGCACCCTCCTCCAAAGAATGAAAAGCAGTATTTTTATTATTATGTATTTAAAAGGTGGTAAGGAGCCCATCACGTTGAATCACTATAAATATAAAGGTTAACTATTGCCATTTAGGGTCCTATACCTACACATGCCACCTGTCTTAGAACAGCCTCTCGTGCTGGAATCAGTGATGCACATTCAGTCCAATTTTTTAAGTACATTCCTCTGAAAAGCAGAATTACAAATAATTGAAAGTCTAGGACTGACACATTAGAATTTATGTCATCTAAGCCCAAATCTAAAATGAGAAACAATAATACTATTTAGGATGGGAGGTAGAGTATTAAGCCTACTTGGTGGGGAAAATACTTAGAACTGAAGAGGAAGCCAAAAGATAAGTTAGGTCTTTGCCACATCAGCATTGATTTGTGCGTTCAGACCATGCAAATGAAAGAATCAGTGCTCACGTCAATTAGTTCCAAGTGGTAGCCTGGTTTTCCAACTTCAAGCATACATAATAGGGATTATATAGCATCTTATGAAAAATGGAAAAGGAAGGAAAGAAGGAAGGGAAGGACAGAGGCAAAAGGGAAGAAAGAGGGAAAACAACTTGCTAAAAAAATATTTTTTCATTTCAGAGAAAACCAACTTTTAATTATTATTAACTGACCACAATGCTCCCTTTCACTAAACTCAGCCCCATAATTATCTTTTCAGTTAACCTCCAGACAAGTCCATCTTGGAATTTTAAGATAATCTCCTTTTAGTGTTTAAATAAACCGAAATATCCCACATTAATTTCCTTAACAGATTACAGATGAGCACAACTGAAAGTGTAATCAGGGGTGCCTGGGTGGCTCAGTCAGTTAAGCGTCCAACTTCGGCCAGGTCACGATCTCCTGGTTCATGAGTTCAAGCCCTGTGTCGGGCTCTGTGCTGACAGCTCAGAGCCTGGAGCCTGCTTTGGATTCTGTGTCTCCCTCTCTCTCTGCCCCTCCCCCCTCTCTCTTTCTCTCTCTCTTTCTCAAAAACTAAATAAACCTCAAAAAAATTTTTTTTAAGGTAATCAAAATTCTAAACTATTTCAAGGAAGAAAGTAAAAAAAATTTCACCTCCTTAGAAATGAAAAATCTTCCTCAAGGATGGCTATTTTGAATCATGTGTATCAAAACTGACAAGGAAGGCTAACTGTGTGGTCTGGGCATTGTTTGAGCTTGCTGAATTCTGCAAGAGAGGGAGTAGGCCTCCCTCATAGACCTACTTTAAAGATTAAATAAAGGAATGCATATAGATACTTCATACAGTGACTGACAGAGATGTGCTCAGTGAACATTAGTTACTGCTGTCATCGTGATGATGATCACCACCATTATATCATCAAAGTGTCTGGAAAGTTTTACATCAAAATACGTGACCTATAGAAAATATTCCGCTCCTCTGGTGAGGGTGCCTTATTATACAGTACATCTGTAGTTTTCATAGTAGCCATCTAGTGAAATCAGTAGTTCTCAATGGTGCGAGGACGTTGTGACTTTGTCCCCCCAGGAAATATTTGTCAGTGTCTGGAGACATTTTTATTTGTCAAAAGGCAATAGTTGCCTGTTGGGGAGCTGTTGTTACTGGTGTCTAGTGGGTAGAGGCCAGGGATGCGGATAGCCATCCTACGGTGCACAGGACAACCCCAGAAATGGGCAACCATGGAGCCCAGATGTTAACAGTGCTGAGGGTGACAGCCATGCAGGGTCGTCCATATATTCTGAACAAACACATCTGAAAAGAAATATTCAGGCTTGTCCTGAAACAAAAGTTCTGAATTCTCCCATGTATCTTCTTCATTTATATTTAACTACAATAGGATTCTGAAACAATTCACACAAACCCACTTGATGAAATAGGACGGACAAGACCCACTGCCTCCAAAAGCTTACTTTTGTAATCAGTTAGGTTGCCCACTTAAAGAGCCATGAATTTATCATGCTTTTCTTGCATGCTCTGGTAGCTTGTTTATACCTTTCTGGTATAATTCTTAAGAGGCACTAGCAATTCCTTACATTTGATGTTGTAATGTCTAGAATGTATATTTTTATCTTAATGATTTCAGTAGGAGAAAAAGGACACTGTGAATACATGTTAGCCATATGGAAAAGACAATGAGGTTTAGTAATTAAAACTGAAAAGGTAAAGAACTATGCAGTAATTAGAACACTGATTAATCAGCTGATAATTTTATCTTGATTAATGCTGCTGGTTTCTCTTCTTATTGACCTGGGAAAGGTAGGTTTAGACCAATTAAATATAAATTATTCTCCTTTTTTTACATTCTGGGCAGCTTCCAGTATTCTAAGTCATACTACATTTAAGAAGTACTATTGAAATGCTTTTACTAAATTGGGCAGTTCAACAAAAGATAGAATTGGGTTTATGTTTCAAATATGCTCATGCTTTTATCTAAGGCTAAATTACACAGAACTGTTTTATTTCAATATTATCCAAGGAATATTAAAATTCAGGTAAATTGCTATTTAAAAAAACCCTCTGATAACATTTAAACAGTTAAAAAAAACAACTAGATTTTACTAAGTATCATTCATTTTACTAAGTATAATACGAGAAATCAGAAGAACTAAAGTTGAATATAACTAGTTATTGCATATAGGGCCTCACTTCTTTTTGTAAAGCTTATTTATTTATTTTGAGAGACACAGAGCATGAGCGGGGGAGGGGAGCAGAGAGAGAATCCCAAGCAGGTTCCACACCAGCAGTGCAGAGCCCGACACGGGGCTCAAACCTACAAAACTGTGAGATCATGACCTGAGGTGAAACCAAGAGTTGGACACTCAACCGACTGAGTCGCCCTGGGCCTCACTTCTTGGAATCCTGTGGCTATGCTAATTAACAGGGCACCTCATTCCAATATTAAGGAGAACAATCACTAATTCTTAGCCTATCAGTTTTCTTTTTTATTATTATTTTTTCAGCTTCATTGAGGTATAATTGATATACAGCCTTGTGTAAATTTTAGGTATACAACAGGATGATCTTATACATGTGTATATTGCAAAATGGTTACCAAAATAAGGCTAGTTAACACATATTTACGTGTGTGTGTGTGTGTGTGTGTGTGTGTGTGTGTGTGTGGCAAGAACTTTTAAGATCTATTCTCTAGCAAACTTCAAGTTTACAATATAATGTTGTTAATTATAGTCACCATGCTGCATATTAGATCCCCAGGACTTATTTATTTTATAACTAGAAGTTTGTATACTTTGACCATCTTCCTCCATTCACCCACCGTCACTCCCCACCAGCAACCACAAATCTACTTTCTGTTTCTGTGAGTTCAGTTTTTAAGTTGCTACATATAAGGAAGATCAGACAGTATTTGTCTTTCTCCGGCTTATTTCACTTAGCATAATGCCTTCAGGGTCCATTCATGTTGTTGCAAATGGCAGAATTTCCTTTTCTTCCCCCTATGGTTGAATAATATTCCATTGTGTATATATACCACATTTTCTTTATCCATTCATCTGTTGAAAGACATTTAGTTTGTTTCCATGTCTTCGCTACTGTAAATAATACTGCAATGAACATGGTGGTGCTGTAGTAATATAGTGATTTCATTTTCTTTGGATATACACATATAGGTGGGATTGCTGGATTATATATATAGTTCTATTTTTAATTTCTTGAGGAACCTCCATACTGTTTTCCATAGTGGCTGCATCAATTTACATTCTCACCAAAAGTACACAATGGTTCCCTTTCTCCACATCCTCACCAGCACTTGTTATCTCTTTATTTTTTATTTATTTTAATTTTTTTAAGTTTATTATTTTTGAGAGAGAGAGAGAGAGCACAAGCAGGGGAGGGGCAGAGAGAAAAGAGAGAGAATCCTATGCAGGCTCCATGCTGTCAGTGTGGAGGCCAATGCGGGGCTCAAATCCACAAACTGTAAGATCATGACCTGAGCCTAAGTCAAGAGTCAGATGCTTAACCAACTGAGCCACCAGGTGCCCCAGCACTTGCTCTCTCTTATCTTTCTGATAGGAACCATTCTAACAGGTGTGAGGTGATATCTCATTGTCATTTTGATTTGCGTTTCCCTGATGATTAGTGATGTTGAGCACCTTTTCATGAACCTGTTGGTCATTAATATATCTTCTTTGTAAAAATATCTACTCAGGCCCTTTGACCATTTTCAAATAGGATTTTTTGTTTTTGCTTTTGTTTCTGAGGTGTAAGAGTTCCTTACATGTTTTGGATGTTAACCTCTATTGGTATATGGTTTGCAAATATTTTTGCCCATTCTGTAGGTGGCCTTTTCATTTTGTTGATCATTTCTTTTGCTGTGCAGAAGCTTTTTAGTTTGATGTAGTCCCACTAGGTTTTTAGTAGCATCAACTCCTCCAGCAATTTTTTTCTTCTGCTTGTTCATTTTTATCTTTGTTGCTTGTGCTTTTGGTGCCATATCCAAAAAAATGCATTGCCAAGACCCAATGTCAAGGAATGTTTCCTCTATGTTTCCTTCTAGGAGTTTCACAGTTTGCTAATCAGTTTTCTAGAAGATATCCCCCAATACAAATAAAGGCAGCAACTTTTAAAAAGCTTAAAGCTTCCTGAATTCCAAAGGAAGTATATCAGTAGACCTTTTTTTTTTAAATTTGAAAATATCTATAAAAAATAGCCAGAATGACTAAATGAAAATGATTTAGAAAGAGTAAAAATCTTTCTTTTGTAGAGTTAAAATGATTTCACTCAAGTGACAGAGAAATTTTGATGAAGCCCAGCATATAATATTCTCTACCTCTTTAAAATATTTGAAATATTCATGATCAAACAACAAAGCTAAACTAAACACTCTCCAATTTGAAATTGTGTATTTTTCTATTTCTAAAAAGTTCAGGTTATATGGTGGCTAACTCAATGTCCAAGTTATTGGAATAATTCTAAAGTTGTTGACTAAGGAGATAATAATATTCATCTAAAAATATTAATTGAACTTCCTTACCAGAATCTATCATTATCAGCACCAATCCTCACAACTTATTATGTACTTAATGTATACTATGCTTTAAAAAAGATGATTTCGCTTAATATTAAGCATAGGATTCTCTATTCGTCTATTCAAGTTGCTATGTTTTATACTAATAATGTTTTATTCATTCACTCATTTGATAATACCTCCTACATATAAGATACAGAAATGAATGAAGTAGCCCTTATGGACTTTTACAAGCTAATTACCTGGAATAAAAACTAAAATTAATAGTATAGTGGAAAACCAGGAGCATTACACCTGTTAGTTCTCTATAGAAGCTAGGGATCTGATGTCTGACTGGAAATACATAAACAGGATTTCAACTCAGTTATTGAAATTTTGTATTAACTATAACAATAGTTAATACATGCAACACATGTATAGCACTTAGTAATTCACCAAATACTTATTTTGTCCCACACAAAATTCCTGTGAGTTACATCAAATTGTTGTTCTTATGTTACAGGGGAGAAAAACTGACTCAAAGAAATTGGGTTACTTGCTTAAGCATACTGAATAAGCAGTAGTAAAGCTAAGACTGCAAATGTAAGCTGTGGTGGAAAACCAAACAAATAAAATACTAACCAAACTATAAGCACACACACACACACACACACACACACACACACACACACACACACAAACACACAAGATTATACAATAAAGAACCAGGTAAACAAAGCCCATTTTTTCTACAAATATTTACTTCTGTCTACTAGGTGGGCCACATGGAATATGTAGGCCTTTATGTGGGCCTTGATGATTGAGTAAACTTTCAAAAAAATATAGGAAGGGGACTTATGGAGGCAAAACAATGTTACAACACTGCAAACCAAGACAAGATATGAAGCCATGAAAGTATCTGGTATGTTTAGGGAATTATGACTCTGGAGGACAACTGAAGCATAGGTCAGTGAGGAGGATGTGTTAAATGAAAGTTGGGACCGTATACTGAAGGATCTATTGGCACTATGCAATAAATATGTACTTAATTGACTATACCATTAAAAGTTTTAAAGAGGAAAAGGAAATGTATAATATGAATAATGTTGTAGGAAATTAACACTACCAGCAGGAGGAAGAAAAGATTAGCAAGGTAAAAGTTCAACAATTTGCTAATTCCCTTTCAACCTCATGGTGTGTGTGTGTGTGTGTGTGTGTGTGTGTGTATGTATGTATGTATGTATGTATGTATGTATGTAGAGTAGATAATTCAATATGGGTGCAGGAGAGAGTGGCTAAAAGACAAATGTAGGAAGAGGAGAACAGAAAGGTAGAATAGGTCAAGATGCTCCAGGACTTTGACTGCTAATAATTTAACCATATTTTTTGTAGGCAGAGTTTCTGGCACTTATGATCAAATATTATGTTTTTGCTCATTTATTTCCCTCAGTCCCTAGCATTGGATCATTGGATTGTACATGTGGAAAACAAATGATAAATGTTTTTATTAATTAATTGTTAACTTATTAATTTAGTTGCATAAGATTAAATCTAATAAAAAGCAACAGAAATAGGGATTTCTTTGGAAACATAATGTATCCATGTCTAGAAAAAAACAAAACAAAAAACAACATTCGTGTTCTACCAAATCAGACAATAAAAAAATAGATTTTAAAGGAAAAAGGATGGTGAAGCACCTATAACTATAACCCATGAAGCCTGTAACAAGAACACAACCATAGCAAGAAAAGAATCCTAATTTTTAAAATACTTGTGTAGTTTCAAAGACATATTAAGTACTTAATATAAATGCATACTATGATGAATATGGGACTTTATGTTTAAATAATGATGGGTTTAAAAAAAGTACCATGGTAGAAAGGAGTTTAAGGAAAGGTTGCTGAAATATGTAAAAAAAGAACAGAACGACCACAAGGGAATTACTCAATTAGCTCATCCAAGACAGACCACATGGTCAAACCGAGCCAGGGAAAGAGCTTGCAGCCGGTGAGCACCGTAGCCAGTACTCTTCCTCCACGTCTGACACTCTCCACTGTGTTAATGTGTTGAGTCTAAATGTTGTTACTTGGCACAAAATATTAATTGCACATAAGCCCACGTAATTTCCATTCTAAATAGATATCATTCCATGTTTACAAATTGTATAAGAGCTAATTAATGTTACAGAAGTACATATATAGAAGAGACTATAACTGGAATTATTAAATCCTCTAAAATCAACTAAGCAGTCCTTTTTCTCCTTTTTTTAAAATTAAGCATACACTGAAACATATGTATAACATGTGAATAACATATAAATGAAAAATAACTATAAAACAAGCAGCCATACAATCACCACCCAGCTTCAAAGTAACATTATTGACATTTTTGAAGCCACCTCCTGATCACATCAATGTCAGTGACACACACTCAGAGGTAACCACCATCCTGAATTTAGTCTGTATCATTCCCTTACCTTATGTATATTTTATCCTAAGTATTATGTTATTTGATTCTGCATGTTATGTTTTGTTTTATTAATGAAATCACATTGGACATAATCTACGCCTTGGTTTGCTCATTCAGTATTATGCTTTTTAGATTTAATTGTGATGATGCATGTAGTTGTAGCACAATCATTTTCAGTGCTGGATAATATTGCATTTCATGAATATATCAAAATTCATTTATCCATTCTACTGGCAATGAATATCTGGGGTATTTCCCTTGTTTTTTGCAATTATAAACAAGGTATCTATCCGTTATCTTTTACCTATCTCTGGTTATGCATGTACAATATTTCTGTCGGGCACATAGTGGTTGATTGTATGGAATTTGCATGTTCTGCTTTCTTATATAATACAGATGGATTCCTGAAGTGATTTTAACTACTTTCATTCCCAAATACATTGTATGGAAGTTCCCACTGCTCCACATCTCTACCAACATGAGACACTGTGACTTTTTTAACTTCTACCAATCTGGCAACTGGAAATGTCATTGTCCTTTCATTTGTGTTTTCATGATTGCTAATGAAGTCACACAACTTCTTTTGTTTGCTTGCTAGCCATGTATCCTTTAATGTGAAGTACATAGTCAGGTTATTCATCCATCTTCTCTTTGGCATTATTTGGCTTTTGCACATAAATTTGTAGAATATACTTGTATATTTCAGATTCAAATCCTTTACCAATGCATATATATATGATAGTACATTCTTCCCATTTTGTGGCCTATTTTCACTTTAATTATGTCTATTCATAAACAGCTATTTACAATTTTTGTGAAGTCAAATTTGCCTTTGTAATTTGCTAATTCTGTATTATCATTAAGAAATCTTTCCTGAGACTCCTGGGTGGTTCAGTTGGTTAAGTGACCAACTCTTGATATCAGCTCAGGCAGTGACCTTGCAATCATGAGATTGAGTCCCACATCCGGTTAGGTTCCATGCACAGCATGGAGCCTGCTTGGGATTCTCTCTCTACCTCTCTCTCTACCCCTCTCCTACTTGTGCTCTCTTCTCTCTCAAAAGAAAAAAAAATGTTCCTAAGCCAAGAGCATAAATATATTCTCTTATATTATCTTCCAAAAAATTAGAAATTGCCTTTCATATTTAAGGTTTGTAATGCATGGAACTGGTTTTTTTTATATAGTGTGACATAGGGAATGATGTAAGGAAAGGGTTTCATTTTTTACCAAGTTGACAAGGAATTGTCTTGAAGCAACTCCTGTAGTCAATACTTTCCACCCCTGATCTGCATTGCCAGTGCTGCCTTAAAGGAATTGGAAGTCTCTTTCTGGCATCTCTCTTCTGTTCTACTGTTCTATTAGCTAAGTCATAAAACTACCATATATCTCAATTACTGTAACTTTATAATAAAAATTAGTATCTGGTAGGGCTCATCCCTGAATCCTTTTCTTTCTCTGTGGGAATATGTTGGCTCTTCTTAACCACTGCTCTTCATACACAATTAAAATCACATTATACAGGTCCGTATCAAAAAAACAGGAGGAGGAGGAGGAGGAGGAAGAGGAAGAGGGAGAGGAGGAGGAAGAGAAGCAGAAGGAGAAGGAGAAAGAGAAGGAGAAGGAGAAGAAGGAAGGAGAAGAATGAGGAGGAAGAGAAGGAGAAGAAGCGGAAAAGGAAGGAGAAGAAGAATGAGGAAGAGTAGAAGACAAGGAAGAAGAGGAAGAGGAAGAGGGAAAAGCTTTCAATATGTCACCATCAAATATGATGTTATTATTTTTTTTTGGCAGAGACTGTCTGGTTAAGAAATTTCCTTTATACATTACTCAATTCATTCTAAGTTTTTGCAACTAATTTATAGTGAAATTGGTCTACAATTGTCCTTTTTTATACTGTCTTTGTATCAAAAATTAAGTTGGGGAATAGACTCCTTTTTTTTCTCCGATCTGAATCTTGTAAGATTGGAATCTTCAGTTGCTTAAAACTTTGGTAAGAAATCCCAGTACAATTATGTGGTAATGATGATTTTTGAGAAGATTAACTACTGATAAAATTTCTAATGGATATAGAGTGTTCATATGTTCTATTTCTTTTTTAGCCTGTTTTGGTAATTTATGTTAGGTATTTGCCTTTCGTGTGGTCTTGAGTTTGGCTCCATAGAGGTGTTCATAATGTCCATTTATTATCTTTTTAAATCTTGATGAGTTTTAATTCTGTAATCATTCTTAATATTATTTGTTGCCCTCTTTCAGTTTTTTCATAGGGCCTTTGATTCCATTGGTGTTTTCAAAGAACGAACTTTAGTGTTGTTGATTTTCCCCTATTTCTTCTTTTAGTATTTTATTAATTAGACCTCTTATGTATGTTTTTTTTTTCCTTTCTCTTAGTATCTCTGGACTTATTTTAAGCTCTTTTTCTAATTTTTTTATTAGACATTGATATTGGATCAAACTTGGAAACTTTTCTGTATATCTTCCAGTTATTGAGTATGGTATTCTCTATATATTTCTTCCATAAAAGTTGTTCATTGTGTTGTTCAATTCCGTCTGAAATGTAAACTCCTAAAGAGATGTTTTCAAATTTCCTATTATATTGGTGTACATCACCAAATATTTTCTTGTAGTTCTATCAATTTTTGCTTTGTATATTTTGAAGCTATAGTTTTGGACACACAAAGTTTAGAATGTTTGTATCTTTCTAATTAAGTGAAACTTTCAATGTTTTGACCCATTTTATATCCATGTCTTTTCTTTTTGCCTTAAATTGCTTTATCTTGTATGACCATGTCTAGACCAGCTTCCTTTAGTTAATGTTTGCCTAGTGCATCTTTTCCTCTCTTATAACTTAAGTTTTTATGTGTTTACTTAAGGCAGAGATCTATGGGTTTTTTTTTAATTCATTATTTTTCTTCCTAATGAGTTTAATCCATTTTGTCTTTTAGCTACAAAGTTTGTTCACCTATATTGTGTAAACTATATATTTACTTTTTTTACTTGGTACTTTCTATTTATCCTTTTCTGTTGTTGTTTGTTTTTAATCATTGACTTTTATATTGAGGTTTGGTATTGGTTGATATTTATCTCATTACAATTCTCCATATAATTTAGATCTACACATTTGACTTTTAATGGTTACCTTATTAATTTTAATAAGCATACTTAACTTAAAAAGTGAAGATAATCAATCTTCTTTAATGCCTCCCAAACTTTACAACAACCTTGGAACACTTTAACTCCCATCACCTCCTCCAGACAAATACTATTTTGGTGGTAGTATTTCGAGTAATTATATCTTTAAATTAGACTTATATAGTCAATGTTTAGATTTGTCTACAAACTCTCTCTCTCAATCCCTCTCTCTCCCTCCCCCCCCCCCTTTCACTGTGTCTTGGTATCTTAGATTTTCCAAGTGGGATTCGACTTCCTTTCTAAAGGAACTAGTTTAGAATTCCCTTTGGAAAGGGACTCTAGGTGATAAACTCTCTCACTCGTATTTCTCAGGCATTTTCCTCATGTTGCCTTGTTTTTGAAGGAAAGGTTTTTGGAAAATTGCAGGTGGATCATTATTTTCTGTATGGTGTTTAAAAACATGATCCCATACTCTTTGTCACCTTTCATTACTAATTATGATGTCTGCTTAGTCTAATCATCTTTGTTTTGTGTGTAAACTGTTTTCACTCACTGAGGGGCTTTTGCATATATTTTCTGGGCTTTGGTGTTCTGCAGGTTCTCAGTTTGAGATTTCTAGGTATGGATTTATTTGTATTTATCCTTTTAGACTTCTGTATCTGAAAATTAAGCATTCTCCATCAGTGCTGGAAATTCCTTCCCATTATTTCTCTAAGCAATGACTCTTCTACATTCCATTTTTCCCTTCTAGGAATCCAGGGAGATACATGTGGTTCTTCCTCCTCATAACACATCTCTCAGCCTACCTTCCTCCATATTTTTTATTCTTTCATTTATCTTTCTGTGCTATTTTCTGAATGACTTCCTCAGATATTCCAGTTCTCTAAAACTCCTTTTAACTCTATATACTTTGCTATTCAGCCCATCTTTTGAAATTTTTTCAAATGGTGAATAATATATTAACATCAGGTTTTTTTAAATATACTTGATCTTTTTTATAGTTTTATTCATATTTTCCTACCCCAATTGTTTTAAATGACTGTTTGTTTCTTTGTTTGTTTTGAGAGAGAAAGAGTGCATGTGCAAGCAGGGGAGGGGCAGACAGAGAGGAAGAGAGAAAATCCCAAGAACGCTCCATGCTGTCAGTGCAGACTCCAACACAGCCCTCAGTCTTACAAACCATGAGATCATGACTTGAGCCGGAATCAAGAGTCGGATGCTCAACCGACTGAGCCACCCAGGCACCCCTCCTACCTAACTTTTAAACATATTAAACATATTTGTACTGAATATTTGTATAATGTTTTTATTTTATATTTGCATAAATTCATTATCAGAACTCTTTTCAGGTTTAATGTAGCTACGCCTTGTCTCTGCTGGCTGTCATGGTGATCTATTTCCTTGTGTGTAGTGCAAGTTTTAATTTTTGATTATTCACTCTCCTCCTTTGTAACTTGATCTTTGAGAATTCTTTGAGGCCAGAATTGAAAGTAATTTCCTTCAAAGAGTACTTCTGTCTATCTCCATAAACTCCAACGGGGTCCTGCTTTAATATAAATTCTTTGCATGAGGTGTTTCTATTTGCTTGCTTTGTTTTCATTTTTTCCACAAAGGATATATTCATCCAGATTCAAGCAAGGCTGGTTTGTGCTATGAAGTCTCAGAGATGTTCCTCCAACCCTCTCGTCCTACTATTAAAGCTCGTATAGAAAATGCTTCCTCTTTATGGGAGTTTATTTCTAGTTCACTCCTAAACTGAAAGAGCAGCACTCAAGGTTACCAAAGTCACGCAATGGGCTCCCAAAAGATATCCTGCCTTATGCAGGCAGCAGATTTATTTTGACTCCTACGCACCTGGCAAGGAATATCAACACCAAAGATCAAAATCATTAGTTATGCAAAGGCCTCCCAGGAAAAAGTCACTTTTAGTACTGGCTTACTCATCTGGATTTCCACCATTACAATATTTTTTAATATTGAGGAAACCAAAATTTCTTGGTAGCTCTGCAATGTAAATTAAGTTTTATTTTACCTTTAAATTTAAGTGTTTTCACTGCAAGTGTGGTACAGGGTATCTATCTATTCTGCAGATTATCAGAAGGATGGTCAAGATCCTCTTTTCTTTCCATTGGCTTAAATGATAAAGACCTCAAACATTTATCAGATGAATAATAGTTAATGGGTGAAGAAGTGGATGGCTCAATAATCATCTCCTCTATGCCATCCCTCTCTATACCGGATTGGCAAACTTTTTCCATAAAGAGCAAGAAAGCAAATATTTTACAGTTTGCAACTCCAAAGATCTCTATCTCAATTATTCAACTCTGCTTTTTTAGTGTAAGAGCAGCCACAGAAAATACCTAAATGAATGAGCATGGCTGTGTTCCAAAAAAGGAGAAGTAAAAGAAAAGAAAAAAAAAGAAAAAAAGAAATCAATTTATCTGTGCATTGTCTAAATAAGTAATGAACTTATTTAGAAGAGCTCCCACTGGCACAGGAAAAACTCCATTTATCTAAGCACGGGAGAAACATCTTGAGAAATAAAATAAGTATAATGAGCATTTCTCTGAAGTAGACAGACATGGTGAATTTCCACATTGTACACCAACCTCCTAGGAAACCAAAAGAACTGAGAAGACACATCCATCTTCCCCAGCTGCCCTCTGAGAGCGTGCATTCCAAGAAACTATACAGTAATCTCTCATCTGTAGTAAAGTTTGCACTGGGACCTGTCTGTCATCAGATATATTGTATATTTTTTTTTCAAAGGAAAGAACATACACTGTAGTATTCGAGAAATAGTGTGAATTATATTACCTGGGATGGGCTATAATGTATGCCCTTGAACTGGGCAATACTTAAGTGGTTTTCAGATGGCAAAATTGAGATTAAAAGGGTTGCTCACTTGAAAATGACCCTTTTTGGTGCTCCACAAAATAGAACCTTATAAATTTAGCACAAAATGTCTTTCTCAGAGGTGAGGCATCCTGTGGAGCCATTCTTTAGCAGTTTGATCATTAACCTAGCTTGGCGCTTTTAAAAATGTTCGTTATAAACTGTAAAACATAAGAAAAGATTCAAAGTCTACAAAATACTGTTTTCCTTTAATATCAAAGATCAAAAATAATACCAACAACTCATTTTCATGGACAGCCAAAAAAAATCCAAATATGACAAAAATATTGAGAAGGATTATACTACCTTTGCAGCTAATATTCTAAGAGAATAAAGCATTGGTTAAGGACATCTGTTCTTTTAGACATGTTGGTCAACTTTTCTCTGGACTCCGTATGATATTTGCTAGTTTGAGAAAAGAGAAATATGAACTACTATTCTAATGCAGTCATAGCCAAACATGTTTCAAAATTGTTCATCATTCTATATCAAATACATAGCTGAGTCTGAGACCCTAAACTGGGCAAAAATGGAGTCAAGAATTTTTTGGCAAAATCTGGGCTAGCAGCTAAACACTGCCCTGAATGATGTGTCTCTGCCTCTCTCCAAATAGCACTCTCAGCAATGCCTATGACAGATGGAACACAGAGACGTGAGGCACCAGGCTTCTCTCTCTAGATGTATAGAACTCACCCAGTTTTTATATATGTCATTAACTTTCAGTTCTTGAAGGATTCTATACCTCATAACACTTAAGACCTCATCTCCTCACCAAATATTTGAAAAAAGGTAATTTTAAAAAAGGATGTAACTGTACATACAGTGATACAATTACATTATTATGCAATATTATGATGATATGATTTAATGATAGGCTTTTCCTCTTTATATTTTCTATTTCCATATTTTCTACATGGAACATGATTTATTGTTTTAATCAGGAAAAAAACACACATGTGCCCAAACGATGAATACAAGTCAGTCTTGAAGGTCTAAAT
Source organism: Felis catus (assembly GCF_018350175.1). Classification (NCBI taxonomy): domain Eukaryota; kingdom Metazoa; phylum Chordata; class Mammalia; order Carnivora; family Felidae; genus Felis; species Felis catus. Next base: position 76,102,464 of record NC_058370.1, read on the forward strand.
TTTGTCTGCAGTCTACCCACTGCAGCTTTGGCATGTGCTCTTGCTTTCATGGACCTTGGCCATCTGTTGGGTGATCCATCCCCACCCATAGCCTCCAGCTCTGGCTCCTGTCATCCTTCTGCTTGCCCCTTGCTTTTCAGCACAAATCCTTGATCTGACTTACCAGGTTCTTTTGGATGTGTTGTGTTACCAACCCCACGTGAAGGGTTCCAGAAAAGCTCAGAGCCAACCTTATACTCACTTCCTCCTTTGAAGGGAAGCCAAGAAAAGGTGTGCTTACAAATGCATAGTGCTATTTCTTGCTAACTCCCATCGGAGGAAGCAGATCAGTGGCAAAAAAGAAAAAAACATTGTTTAGTTCCAGAGAGTAGGTAGTGGCTCAGAATGTTTCCTTATTAATGCTGGTTATTTCTAACACTGGATGGCTAAGAATTTATATCCATGTATGGCTCAAGAAATACTTATATGCATTGTATATGAACTATATCTCAATGAAGTTGAAAGGAAAAAAGACCTTATTACTCAAACCAGCCCCATTATGTCTGTCCCACCTGTTTCTCCAGAAAACAGCTGCCATCATCTAATTGAAACCTACAAGTTATCATGATCCTTTAATATCAAGATAATGGACTTCACTTGATCCTCAAAGTGTTCAACTACGCACTGTATTGAAATTTTACTATTTCATGCATTTGCCTACTACTCTATTTATACAGAACCAGAAGAATCAATCCAGATTTCTCAACCTTTGCTACTCAAGAGGAGACCGTGAACCAGCACAGTGATGTCACCTGGAGACTTGACAGAAATGCAGAATCTCAGGCCTTAAACAAAATCTACTGAATCTAATCTGCATTTTTAAAAGGATCCAGGCAATAAAAATGCACTGTTTTCAGTGCTAGAACATTGATACTCATACTCTTTTAAAAGCAAACACACATGAGGCTGGCTAGTAATTCACAAATGTCCAGTAAAATGGAGGGGAAGAATTATATAGTTTAGAAAAAAAACAATCCAAGCATACTGATTGTGCTTCCTCACTAACCTATTGATTATTATAACTTTACATTGTAAATTCCCCAATAATAGGAGTAAACTTCTATGATATTGAGATTTATAAGAAATGTATATTTTTGGTCCTTGTCCCCATTTCCAGCAGAGGCTCCTAAAACTCTTGGCATTTCCTAAGTGCTGAGTGCCATAAAGGTGTTATTTGTCATGTTAACAAGGCAACTTTAGGAAAACCCCTACATTACCTAAGGATGGGTGGGGATGGTCACCAGAGGAACCAACCTTGTCATAGAGGGTTGGAACTTTTAGTCTTGTCCCTGCTGACCTCTTGGGAGGGGAGAGAAGCTGGAAGTTAAATCATTTGCCAATGGCCAATGAGTTAATCGATCATTCTTATGTAATAAGGCCTCCATAAAAACCCAATGGACAGAATTCATAGAGCTTCAGGGTTGATGTGCAAATGGTGGTGCTGGGAAAAAGGGACACTTGGAGGCATGGAAAGGGTATAGAAGCTCTGTGCCCTTGCCTACACATCTCTTCTATGGGGCTGTTTCTGAGTTACATCCTTTTATGATAAATCAGCAATAATATAGTTAGTAAATGGGTTTCCTGAGTTCTGTGAACTGCTCTAGGAAATTTATTATTATTATTATTATTATTATTATTACTATTTAGTAATATTTAAGATCTTTATTAACAGGCACTTGCCCTTTGTTGACTTTTTTGAAAAAAATCAAGTTGCAAACTTTTATTAGAAATTAAAAATGAGGGGTGCCTGGTGGCTCAGCTGGTTAAGCATCAGACTCTTGATTTCGCTCAGGTCACGATTTCATGGTTTGTGAGTTTCAGCCCCGCATCTAGGCTCTGCTCTAACAATGTGAGCCTGCTTGGGATTCTCTCTTTCTCTCCCCTTCTCTCTGCTTCTCTACCTTCATTCATTCTCTCTCTCTCTCTCTCTCTCTCTCTCTCTCAAGATAAATAAATAAGCATTAAAAAAATCAGTGCAGCATCTTAAAAAAAAAGAAATGAAAAATGAGGTTCTGAAAAAAATCTCAGCTTGACCACATATGAAACAATTTAAAAATCTTTAGAGGTGTATTGAGAAAAAACAGGCTTTCTATTTAAAAACAAAAAAAAAAAAATTTGTCATTACCAAAAAGACAGATGTCCTTAGGTAAAAATAATAAAAACGCCATGCTGCATACATAATGCAGATAGTTCTATTAATGTAGCCAATGGGCAAAAAGCAAGCCATGGTCTTCAGCTCCATCTTTTGTTCATTTGTTGTTGGAATTTCATATTCAATTCCTGTTTGATGACTAAACCGGATGGTGGTAAGCCCACATTTACTCAGCTGGGCCCTGCTCAGCCTCCAGAGGGGACGAATTTTCATCTGCTGGATCAGCTACTTTTGTCTCTACCATCTTGTTATTTAGGGTTTTCTGGGTGTCCATGTTGGGAACTGAGTTTGGAGGTGCCTGTGTTGAGGTGGCTGCTGACCTTGGGTCTCATGCCCTTGATTTTCCTTATTTTCTTCATTGCTGTCCTCTTTAGCTGTCCTTGGTGTGGAGGACCCCTGCAGGATAGTGGTCTGTAGCCTGATACATATTCTGTATCATTGGTCTACCTTGTTCCCCTGCACTCTGTTTGTCAGCTCTCTCCATCACCCTTCCCTCCACAGGAGAGTTGGGATACTGTGGTGGGTTGAAGTGCACAGGGTCTCTGTATGGCAGTAAACTGGGAACCCTTGCCTGCAGCAGGGCAACGCTGTTGGGCCTAGCCTTCGGGAGCATTCTCCTGTCCCATGTTCTTCTCCCCACTCTCCCTATTCTGCTAAATTCTCCTGGGAATTTTATGGAGGACCCCTGCCACATGGAGAGCATCTTAAAGGTTATGGTCTATTGAGTATTTCCTGCCTTGCTCTGGAGCTCCTCCAGGTCCTGTCACATTTGCTGTATCCGCACCCTTTTCTCCCTCAACAACATCAAACTCTATAGTCTCTCCGTCTCCTATGCTGATGGTGAGGTTTTGGGGTGATGATGGGGTTCATGGGGTTTGGAGCGGATGGCCAAGAAAGAATTTCTGAAGACGTCTCTGGTGCAAAAGGGTGATTTTATTAAAGTACAGGGACAGGACCGTGGGCAGGAAGAGCTTAACTGAGATTGTGAAGAGTGGCTCATTATATACTACAGGGCCAGAGGAGGTAAAGTCAAAAGGGAAGTTTGCAAAGATATTTTCATATGCTAAAGATTCACAGATTACTGGAGGCCTAGCTATTTTCAAACTAAGGCTGTTTTTCTCTCCAACAAAGCATTAACATTAAGACAGTAGGGAGTTCCTGGAGAACTCTGCCTGCCTCAAGTATTTGTCAATGGGCTACAGGTTATAAGGAAATTTAATTTTATCTGCCATTTTCTTCTGCCTTTGTTCCCCACATCACTATGGAGGGGAGGGTGATGTAGGCACTCCAGGAAACTGAGTCTATAGGTTTTTGGAGATTAGGCTATTGATAAGATTGCCTTTTTCTTATAATTTACTACTCTATCAGTTTAACCATTTGTTTTCTGTCCTTTCCTTTGTCTTTGGGCAGCCAGGAGTGCCTGAGGAATGTCACACATTTCCCACCTCAGGGTGGGGGCAGGGGTGGTAATGCTGGCTTGTGCTTGGCCCCCAGCTTGCCTTATGGTCCCTCATCACTGAGAAGGTACTTCCTGGGGTTATTCTTCTTTGCGGAAGTCTGGTATACAAACATATATCTTCTTCGGTGTCATTTCTGTTCATGAAACTATATCCGTTTCTTACATTGAACCATTTAACTATTCCCAAGATCTTCCTTGCAATGCCTTTTTTATCTCAGTTGGCAGGCACCACCCAAAATGAGGCTCCCTGGACTCCACCCCCCACACCACTCTGAGCAAGAGGTGCTGGGCTTGGGGTCTGCAGCTCCTGAGGGCAGGGCAGCAGGCGCTGCTGGGTGTCCTCCTCCCTGCTCATGGTCACGGTGAAGGTAACTGGGGCTTGCTGTGGCATCTGCGGCTCCTACTGGGTTGTGTAACTCTGCCGGTGGTGGTGGTGGGGCTGCTCAGAGCCATTTGGGATCTTCTCTCTGCTCCTGCAACAGCCTGGGCTTGTGACTGGAGACTAGAGCCTGAAGTGGTGGTTTGGAGCAGGGGTGGCGTTGGGGAGGACGGTACTGCACAGAACTGAGCCCTCAACCTGTGGAATATGGTGCTATCTATGGGTAATTAATGTCAGAATTCAGTTGAATTCTCAGATACCCTGCTGGTTTCTAAAGACTGCTTGGTGTTGTGCTGGATGCCCTCACACATACCTTGGAATTGGGTCCAGGAACCCAAATAAGACCTTTTAATCCGTAGCAGTAATAATATGCTCTCAATTTACTTATTCAGTACCGATCACTTAGCTCCCCTTCCTTCAGCTCCTGAGATTTTTCTCACCTGACCAATATAGATCTGCTCCTCTAAAATCAAAGCAGAATCTTCAGGATAAATTAAACCTTCCAAATTTAAATGTTCAGAAACAAAATTACCTCCCAAAACAAAAACCCAGGGGAGTTGTTACTTATTCAAACCCAGAATAATTGTATACACAAAAAAATCTATGCACAGAAACATTAGCATTAAAAATAATTATATCTAACTTCCGTAAGATCTTAGTATAATTCAACCCTTCCAATAAGCCCAATTTTTAGTACTAAGAGAAGTCACTGGGAAGTCATATTTATAATATAATCTTTCCACAGAATTCATTTTAATTAAAAATCAAGTGGTCCCAAGTTTTCCGTTAAGGCTTTATGATAAAATATTCCATTCATCATGCTTTCCATAATGAAAGATTCAACTATAAACTTGCAGAAAAATGGAATAGATGAATCAAAATATTCTTTCATTTTAGTTAAGTTAATATGATCTGATATCTGCTAGGAGTTCATAATCACATCACTGAAAGTGGAAATTATACAGAAAAAAATTGACAGATTTGATTGAACTTTTTAAAAAACTTCTGTATATTAAAAAACACCTACATAACTCAAGGCATATTTACCCTAAATATCAACATAACTTTTATGTTTTTTTAAGTTTCTATTTATTTTTAATTTTTTAATTTGACTGCAAATGTAAAACAAATCAATACTGGGGTACCTGGGTGGCTCAGTTGGCCAAGCAAATGACTCTTGGTTTCAGCTGTGGTCATGATCTTGTGGTTTATTGGTTGAGCCCCACACCAGGCTCTGTGCTAACAGTGCAGAACTTGCTTGGGATTCTCCCTCTCTCCCTGTCTCTCTGCCCCTCCTTTGCTCACGTTTTCTCTCCCTCTCTCTCAAAATAAATAAATAAACTTAAAACATTGTTTAAAAAATCAATACTGAGATTACTGTCAATAGAAAATGGGTAAAAATGACATGATTAGAAATTTCACAAAAGAAGAAAATGGCCATAAACACATAAAAAGTTTATCACTTTAGTAAACAAAAATGCAAAGTGAAAGAATAATAAGATATTGCCAATCTATTTAACTTACATAAAATGTTAACTATATTAATGCTTCCAAGAGTTTGAGAAATAATTGCTCTGATGCACTGCTGGTGGAAAGGTAAAAGTTCAAATCTTTCTGAGGAACAGCTTGGGAACATGCAACAAAAGCCTGAAATATTTGCATATTGCAAATCCAACCTTTCAAATTTACCCTTAGGAAATAATCTGATGTGTGCAATGATGTTCAGCAATCTCTTCTGAAAAACCATTAACAACGTAAATACCCAGTAGGAGAACTTGGTCAAGTAAGTCATGGTATATCCACACACTGTAATATTAACAAAGATTGAATATGTTGCAGAAGAAAATATAATAACATGGTGAGATATTAAAAATATAATAAATGGAAAAAAGCTAAAAGCAATGTGTCCTGTATGATCCCTTTTAGAAAAATATGTTTATCAAGTACATGTCACATTTATGTATGAGTGGATAGGGCTAAATTGATGGAAAGTTAGATACAGGGTAGTAGATATATGGATAGATAAATCAATAAATCAGCTAATGGGTAGATATCGATATGCTAGATCACAAAGACTAGAAGAATATTCACCAAAATATTTTGGTTAATTCTGAGTGGTGTATTAATGGGTGCATAATTTTGATTTCCAGTTAAGCTAACTTTTTTTAACTATGTTAAAATTTCTTCTGACTCATCTAAAACTTGTTCTTGGTTCATTTTCCAATTTGAATTTTATTTATTAACTTAAGAGTCTATAGTGGAAAAATCAATATTCCCTTCTTCCCTTCTAGGTTCTTCAGTTTGTCTAATAACTAAATTGATGTAAGACATATTAACAGGAGAAAAACAAACAAAATTACATATGTACAGAATCCCTATAAATATAAGACTCTAGAAGCTGCCAGCTAATTGAGGTATATATAACATCCTGGACTAAGGAAAGGGGTAGGGATCTGGGGACACAGAGGGGAGAAAGAACTTTTATAGAAAGATAAGAGGGGAAGTTTGGAAAGCAGAAGTTGCCCTATTGTAGATAAGCTTCTTAGGTAGAAAGGGATCTCTGGTACTAGCTTTCTTCCTGGTACAGGCATCCTTCCAATGTAAGTTTAAGTAGTTGAATAAGGAGGTAAAGAGCTTTTCCTGCACCTGCTGAGTTTTGATTGATTGCCTTTCACTCAAAATAACTGTCATGCCAAAGTGGCATATTTTGGGGTGACAAAATCTGCTCCCCTTCAAGTTCTATGTCCATAAAGGTGAAAAGCACCTGAAATAGTTGCTGCTAATAGTATTTTTAGGTTATTTATTTATTTTTTTACCAGGTATTGGTTTTTGTGATTCAAAAATTATTAATTTTTCATGTAGTCAAATCTATGGATTTTCCCTTGTGATTTTTTAAATTATTTATATGCTTAAAACTCCTCATTACTAAATTAGCCAGTCAACTCTATTTTTTATAATTTCCAGAGATCTCATATTTTTATTTTACATTTATCTCTTTAACTCATATGGAATTTATACTGACATATGATACGAGGTGAGGCTGGATCTAATTTATTTTATCCCCATATGTGTTAAGCAATTGTCCCTGGGTCACCTCTTAACTATCCAACCTTCCTCCATTCATTTATAATACCAACACAATAAAGTTTTACATATTTGAATCTGTCCTGATATTCCTTCTTTTCCATTGTTTTGTCAAAATGACACTGTCATGAGTATTCTAGCTTTATAATTTATAAGACAATTGTATTGGCTATTTGCCCCTGCTCATTAAGAGATAAATATTAGACTTACTATGGCAAATTAAAAAAAGAAAACTCACTGTGGTTTTATTAAGTAATAGCAGTTCTATGAATTATTATGGGAAGAACAGGCAACATTTAATATATTTCATCTTCAGTTGATAAAATTGTCTCTTAGGTCTCAGCAAACTTTTACCATTTTCATTATCCAGTTCCCACATGTTTTTTCTTGCTAATGATATATCAAGATATTTTGTATTTTCATTGTATCTTAAATGGGACATTTCGATATATACATTTTTCTAACTTCTTAGCATGAAAGCAGTTCACTCAAAAAAATTATTCTAAAAAGTTACTTTAAAATCAATTCTGACACACATAATTTGGAAGAAATAAGCTATAAACTTTTCACAAGGACAATGATGAAGTAATCCAGAGTAGAACATGGCAAATAAATAATCAAAAGTATAGTATGACAAATATCTGTAATCAGCAAAAGAAGTAAATACAGATTCTCCCACAGATTTCCTTTCCTTAAAATAAGAGATAATTTCAAAATAAAATTCAAAATTCATCTCATCAAAAATCATCAGACAACACCCATATTAAAATTCCTACTGAAAGATTTAGATTTAAATTTAGATGCCATAGTGTTCCAAATCACATTTAAAAAGCACTGTGTATTAAAATAGTTAATTAATTTTCTGGATCAGACACTATTAAGAATAATTCTCCTGGCCAGGCAATGGGGTTGGAGTTAGAGAGAAGGCAGGAATGCCCCCCCTCTGTGTAGCATGAATGACAGCAATAGCTCCTAAGGGGAGAGCTTAATTCCCTTGGATTCAACCCTACTATACAACAGATGTGGGGGTTCCTGTGATGCAAATTGCCAGGGAGGATTTAGGCTGGACTAAGAAGATATCCATTATGGAAGAGTAAGATACAAGAATTCTTTAGGGATTTGGGCATAAGCAAATACTCAGAATTACCCCTAGTTGCTGGGATTTAGACACCAGAAAAATCCACACAGTACATGTTCCTTAGAAAACACAGTCTGACTTTCCAGAAAAAAAATAATAAATCCAGCATAAAGATTTGTGCACTTGGTGATTTATTAGATATACTGGATGATGACCTAAGAACAGGTACTAGGGATTTTCTCAATCAGCCCGAAATCAAAATGCAAAGGATCTGAAGGAATAAATAAATACCAGGTTTGAAGAAGTGTTTAAGTCAGTTTTTAAGCCAGCTAGTTCACCTACAAAACCCAGATGTTTTTAGAGTATGGGATATTGATTAAAACTAAGAAATGACCACTGAATTTTCATACTAAACCACTTTTAAAAGAAAATCTTTGTAAAGTGTGTTCCTTTATTTTCAGTACAGTGAATCCTGTAAAATTGTAACTTGAATTGCTTCTGATATTGTTTTATCATCAATTTTTTTTTCCAAATATCAAAAAAAAAAATCCCAGTCGCTTATGTTTTCACAGTATTTCTAAGGAAAAATGTAACAGTCTGGGTTAAAATTATTAACTGAACATAGATAGGGAAAAATGAAATTGATTTGTAAAACCGTTAGTAAAAAGTAACCAAAAATACCCACAATTCTCTAGCTTTGTTATTCAATCTATTACCTGCAAACATCCTCAATGTCTTTAGTTACTAAAATACCAGATTTAAAATCAACAAAGATGAGAAAATGTGACATGGAAAAATACCTCCCATCAATAGGAAGCCCTTCAGTGAACTAAGAATGAATTTCCCAAGATGTTGGATTAATTAATGATTCCAGCAGCAACTGAACTTGTAGTATCACTTTGTAGTATCATATTGCTTAAGTATGATCTGAAAAAACTGGGAAGTTTGTATAGAAATCCTATTTGCCTTCAAACACAGAACTCAGCAAAATAACATGAGAGAATGAATATATTTTAACCAAGGTTTAAAGATCATCTTACAAACATTTTCTGAAATAAGGGTTGACTCCTGACATATGGTTCTTTGAGAAAAGGGAAGTCACAGCTATGCAACTCATTAGCATTCAATTTTGATTGCTATATAAACTTTTTAGTGAAAGAAATCTTACTTAGCCAAGTAATAATCCTGAACTAGTAACTGAGCTTTAGTGAGAAAAATCAGAGTTCCAACACATATTGAAATGAAACACCGTTAGATGGAAAAGAATAGGGTGATAGAGATGATGATGATTCTCATTTACACTGGATTTTTAAAGAAAGATTTTTAACAAAGTGACCATGTGTCTTTTTAACATCCAGGGAACAAAGCTGGAGATCTGAGAACAGTTAGTGCTATAAAAAAAAAGGTTAAAAAATCACCAATTCTGACAAATGTTAGTAGGTACTGGATTAAATAAAAGTGGCTTCTTTAACGGGCAATGGTACACTGTTCTCTAAGCTGTCTAATGAGGCACAGAATAAAAACAGAGCCATTTTAGGAAATGGCAGGGCTGAGTTGTATAGGAATCTTTCAGTTGTTGAAGATGTGTGGAAATTTATTGAGAAATTTAAGTTATTGAAAAATCAGGTTCTAGTATTTTTGAACTATGCAATCCTATTTATAATTTCTGTGCTAGTAAATAGACACCAAAAATACCCAGGGTCTTAAGTCAGACATAACCTTCTTCAAATATTGTATTCCTCGTTCTCAAAAAATAAAGACAAAAATCAACTATTTAGCATGCTTGCTCAAGACTCTGGTCTGCTTATATGTGTATTTGGATTTTAGATCCTTTACCTTATTAAGTACTAAAAAAAAAGTAAGAAATAAAATATATTTATAGCCTTCAAAAGAACAAGTGTATAAAGCATATAACACGTGAAAAAAATAAAAGCATAATGCAATCAAGTGGATATTGTAATACTAATAAAGTTGGTAAAACAGAAGTAAATTATTGCAATTGAAAAAAATATTGACAAGAAATATATACTCGACTCATTATAATGGCTAAAATTAAAAAGACTAACAACACCAAGTGTTGGTGATGATGATGTATAATTGGAACTCTTGTGCATCGCTGGTGGAAATGCAAAATAGTTCATCCACTCTGGAAAAAATTTTAATATTATTTTTATAAAATTCAACATATGTGTACCACATGACTCAGCAATCCCACCCCTAGATATTTACCCAAATTAAATTAAAACTTAGGCTCACACATACAAAAAGTATGTAAATGTTTCTAGCATCTTTATTCATAATCACCCAAATTGGAAAGAACAGAAAAGATCATCAAATGGTAAATGGATAAACAAATTGTGGAGTATCGAGACAGCAGAATACTACTCAGCAATAACACAGAAAAATCTACTAATGATGCAACAACATGAATGAAATTTAAAAGCATTACACTTAGTGAAAGAAGCTAGACACAAAAGAACACTCTGTGATTTCATTGATACCAAATTCTTAAAAAGGCAAAACTATAGCAAAAAGAAGAAGATCAGAGGTTGCTGGGGATCAGGGGGTGAGTGTAAGAAATTGACTTCAAACGGGTAGCAGAGACATTTTTGCAATGATGAAAATGTTCAATATGGTGATCGTAACGCTAGTCACACAGTATATACATTTGTCAAAACTCATTGAAATATGCATTAAAACAGGTAAGTTTCACTGTATGTAAATAATACCTCAATAAAGCTGATTTTAAAAAGGAATGCAAAAGAAAAATAGAAATTTTATGTGTAAATTTCTAATCTGCATTTGCCTTAAAAAGAGGATAACTGATGAAACATTTAAAGGAAAACCAACGTGAGGTCGTAACAAATCTCATAACCATTAATAAATCAAATCAATAAGCCCATATGATATTATGGATGAATAGCTAAACACTAACCTGGCTCTATAACAGAGACACTGTTACTAAGAGTTCCAAAGAATGGGTCATAGTGCTGTGTGGTAGAAAATGCTATTTCACCTTGGATCCAGCTCAGGATTGAATACTCTTACTATTTCTCTACCACAGGTGCCAAATTATAAACTTCATCATGGTAGGATGGAAAAAAAACATTGATGGAGGCAGAGAAAACAGACACAGGAGAAAACACTCAAGTTAAAGACAGAAAAAGAGAAATAACTACAGAGCCATGGAAGATAAATCATTATTTGGATTAATGGCCTTTATTTTGTGGAATTTATTGAAAGAAGCACATATGTGTGGAAATCTATTAAAAAGAAAAGTTATCTGCAACTTATTTTAATTAAACAAAATGAAAAGAGTGAACATGAAAAAGTATGTGGAAAAAATCACAATAAAAACTGTTAAATAAGAAGTAACTTCTTAGCACAAACCAGCAAGGAACAAGAGTGATGTGGAACATGTAGCCTGACTGATTAAACTGATTAAAGATATAACAGCTTTATAACATTTATTCTTTTTCTTTGGCTATGCTTACACAAATGTATAATCAAATGCATGCAGTCCTCATTTAAGCATGTGTGTTCAACTATTCTCAAGCAATTCTTTTGTCACCAAATGTAAATTACTAGACTGTATAGACCAAATTATGGTGAAGAGTAGGAAAATCTTTTCAAAAAGTCTAAACTTTAAAAAGCAATAATATGGATCAAATGAGTCACAGAAGTTGAGGAATATGAAAAAATCTGATCTGGTCAGGAAGATTTTAGAATAAAAAAATAAAAAATAAATACACATACACGGGTATATGCACCTGTCAACTCCTGTATGTGTATCATGTCCTCTCTCCTTGAGTTATCAACATTTGTAACAAAGTTCCAAAACAGTATGAGTCAAATGTGCAGAGCCACTACTTCTGTATCTGTCCCATGTCACTTAGTTTTTAATATCTTATAATTTATAAAATGACTTGTTAAATAGATTATTAGTACATTAGACTGAGAGTCTGTAAGAACTTAGCTCTCGCTGAATGACATCAATGTTGTTCTTATGAAGTTCAAAATACCAATTTGGTAAAATATCAACACTATAAAAGATGATTAGCTACTAGAATGGAAAAGACGCATGGATTCAAAGGAATACAATTGCAGGAGCTGATAATGAAAAGTTGAACTAGAAAATGCATCTATACAAAAGAAAACACTTAGCTAATTTCTACTCCTACCAAATAGGAAATGTTGAACCAATGAAGGGAAATCCTTAAACACAATTATTTGCAAGAAAATAAAGTCTAAGATCATCCGTTCTATGAAGACATGGGAAATGCTTTCATCATTCCAAAGGTGTGCAAGACACAACACCTTACTCTTAGTTAAACAGGTAAAGTACACAATTAAATTATTTATTAGAATAAAGCCAGTTCCATCCAGATTAAGAGACAATAACTCAATTTTAATGATACGGGTTTAATACATAGATTTTTCTGTGAACTGAAGGAACTGTAGACCTTTGCTAACATGAACAAAATACTGAACCAAACACCTCAGTCCTGGGTAGATATACAATCCAAATATGACCGAAAAGTAGATGTAGACTTTAGAGAATTTAAGTTCTACCCAATGAAGAAAATTAATGACGATCACGTAAAGAAACAGGTTCAAGCGCGGTCAAACAGCTAATGTCAAGAAACCATTACTTAATTTTCAAAAGAATGATCATCAGCAGAACAGAACATTGTACTTCCAAAGGGGGGAAAAAAAACTGATGGCAGGCCCATCAAAGGCACTTTCTATCCCAAACGATGCATCCGGGAAGAACTGCGGACAACATTAGAACAGGTCATTTCATCAACCCCCCCAGGCTGGGAATTAGGTGGAAAATTATCTGTATCCAAACCAAAGCGTTTCTCATCTAGTCCATTTTGGATCTGATGACTCATGGCTCCTTCCAATTTTTTCTCCATCTCTGTCACTTCTACATCTAGGGTTCCTCCAAGCAAACCCCAATGTACACACCGCAGGATAAGCATCTGTTTTCTTTCCTTTACCAAGAGCAGCAATACTCATTCCCTTCTCTCTCACATTTTCAAAGTAGATGCTCTCCATATAATGCACCATTCATTTTTACAGTATTGTCCAAAGGATTGACGGTATTGTTTCATAATAACATCCACCTTTCTCCCTGGTTCTTACAGAAATTAGAGGGGGAAATAATAGGAAGAAACTACAAAATGCTTAGCTCCTGGAACACTGCGAATTTAATTCGTACACCTCTGCATCCCCAACTTCTTCTACTCACATACATTTGTTCTACCTCCACACTCATCAATCTTGCAAATGCAACAGCGGGCACACTCGGCCTTCTTCTAAAAGCAACAAGGAGACTGCCCTGTTTCAAAATTATTCTGTACTGTTCTGTGGCCACAGTAGCACTTTTCACAGTTGGGATTATTCTCCACATTGTTGTATCCAGTCAAAGCCACTCAAGAATTCCTATGGTCCCAGCAGCACTAAAAATACATAACAGCCTCCTTACAATAATGGCTGTGAATCACAGCATTCCTCGGCTGACATAAGTAGTTAAAATCGTGGGGGGAAAAAAAAAAGTTAAATAAAACTTTTTAAAAAGTTCAAGTAAAAAAAAAAATGAAAAGGGGGTTGAAAAGGACTCCCCTACCGTCTAACAATATTAAAGTCTGTCTCAAATTTACAAACGTCCTCAGCAACATCAAATACCGCAGCTTCAAACACACGCGCCAGCTTCAAGCCCGACAGCTTCAAATGCCGCAGCTTCAAACACGCGCGGCAGCTTCAAACGCGCCAGCTTCAAACAGCCTTGGGGCAGCCATCTTGCACACGCTCCAAGGAGCACAACCTCAGGGCCCTGAGGCGGCCGCCCCATCCCAGAGGCCACACAGAGGCTTTGTTGGGGGAAAAATGGGAAGAAGAAAAAAAAGAGGAAGAAGAGGAAATATAATTTGCAGACGTTAAATTAGCCCATAGAGGGAGCTCACAGAGCCCCATAATTTCACAGTAATTGGAATCTCCTGTAATTTAAAATGTAGCCCCATCATTTGTCAGAGAGAGCCTCCAGGGGTCAAAGAGTGCATGTCTTACTTCATACCGATCTCTGCATGCCTATAAAATGCAATTCCATTTAGACCCCCCTTGACCGTGTGTTTTGTTATCGCAACAAAAAGATGATGATTCTTGGATGCATGTTCTCCAAAACCAGCCCAGGAATTAAAGTGACTCGTCTATGTGTGCTGTTAGGGTGAATCCAACTGAATAAAGACCATAATAAGAATAAAGTTCCAACAATTAGAATTGTCATGGCAATAACCTAAATGTCCCCCATTCACGGTGCTCAGTTTAGAAAGCTACGTGCTCTCTTTCAACCTTGACTAGAGATACTCTTGTGGCTATCCATTTCTCTCGCTGTCTAGAATCCTTAAACCAGCCATGCTGCAATGTGCCTTCAGACAAAAGGATAAAACCGAAAACGAAAGGATAGAATGGCAGTGAGCCTTTTCAATAAAACATGAGAGAAACAAAATTCCAAAATTCTGTGGAAAGAAATATTGAGGAGAAAGTACACTCAAAAATAAAGCATCTAAATGTGCAGCTGAGAGTGGAAATATATTACCTGCTCTTGTGAAACAAATTTTGAAAGGAGTCAAGTTTACATTATGTAACCCTTATTTAGAAACTTCACATTGATGTAAAACTGAACAGGTTTCTGGAAACATTTAACCTTTGAAGTGAAGTTATTTCTATCAGAGTAAACACAAACCAAGAATGTAAAGAAAGCTCAAAATGTAGAACTTAATCAAGAATGTAACATATGTGGATTTTATCCTATTTGGGATAATCTATTAGCTGTTAAGAAAAACACACCTACTTCATTTAAATTAGAAGGCTTGTATGTTATTACTGCTTGTCCGTAATGTATTTGTAGGTTTGGGGTATTACGATTACATTTCCTGCACCCTGTTGTTTAAAAGTATATCATTTATGAAATTTGAGGATTTAAGTGACGCCTTAATATTACCGATATTATATCAATAACTGTAAAAGGCAAATTATATATAGGCAAGGAATCATTTGCCTGAAGATGTGTGGTGGAGCTCAATTTCAAATTCTAATAATCACATCTAGCCAAGATTCCACGTTAAGAATAGAAAGTATCTGAATTTTTTCTGAATTTGCCCAAATACTCTGAAATCTTTTCACTGCTTTATGTATTTCCCATCATAGAAATGCCTCACTTTTCTCATATGTCTGATTTCCATCTCTCATTTCAGACTCCACCAGAAAAACTAAAAAACCTTGTAGGTGTGATTCTTCAATAGCAAAGCCATATTAACTCAGGTTTTCCTCAGAGCAACATAAACTTGGGAATGCTCACCCTGGTTTGGCTAGCTTTTGGGCTGCCAGGAATTCCACAATGAACACGATGGGTAGGGGGAAACTCAAAGGATAATGCTTAAGGTTTAGGATCTTGAAAAGTAATGGCAAATACTTCCCATGGAACTACAAAGCCTTGTCAACTACACTTCTGTTAAGTTCATGAAGGCTGGTAGATAACTTTGTCACCTATAAGAATCTATGTTCAAGTAATTAAGGCTATGCATTATAGAAAGTAATAATTGATGAATTATCTTAAAGTTACCAATGATCATGAGCAGAAGCAAAGGAAGTAATGCTTGCTTGTTGTTACAAAAGATAGCTGGACAGTTTCTGTCACTTGGAAATGAGAAAGCAATCAAGGGTCTTCTTCCAATGAGAAAAAAAAAAAACAAGGAAGAAAAAGTGTATGTAACCTCTTCATGTCTAACTTCTCATGTTAGAAAAGTCACACTCCACTATAAGCCCGAATATCACCGGACACATATTCTAAAACTAAACATGTCGTGTGGGAAACAGGATAAATGAGCATATTATAGTAGTTCTCCTTCTTACTCACCTGTAACACTGATAAGGGATACAATTACATTGTAAAGATGAAAAAAAGCAGCACCGAGGTTTCACTCTGAACTCTGAGCAAGCTTGACATCTAATGGTAGAAGGCACACATCCAGTACATAGCTGCTGACTTTTTATCCCAATAGAACAAATAAAACATTTCTGCTGTTTCTATAAATCAGCATAGAAAGTTAAAAATAAAACTATTATTACCTGGAATGCTTGTAGCCTTACATGATTTTCTACATTTTTCTCTTAACTGAATGTTAATGAGGAATTGTTTTTGATGGCTTAATTTCCTTGTGTAAAATCTTTTTCAAACAATGACTGTCCCTATTACCTACAGAATTTCTCAACACAAGTTAATTGAGACCCCTACAGTCTCCTAGGATCATATATATGATTATTATTACACAAAAGTACCTTATGTACAGATTAACAGAATACTAGGCTCAGTGAATCTGATCCATAAAACTTATTTTTTTTCATGAATCTTTGTGGTTCTTGTTATTTTTTTAACCTAAAGTTCAAAAACATTCATGTTATTTGAGAGTTCCAGCTTTTCAAGTGTATATGCAAAACACATACTCGCAGAAAGACCAAGAACTTTGTGATACAGGCTCCTACAAGCCATCTGGTCTAATGTCTAATCAGCTTTTTGATCATCCAATTTCTAGAACAGAGAAACTAAAGGTCAAAATTTTTACTATGAAACAGAAAATAAATCCAAAAATAGACTTAGTTATCTGTAAATCTGACCTAAGAAGAGCACATCTTTCTCTAAAGTAAAAATTCAATGAATGATGATGTATGGAAGTTGATATAAAGCCATGGTGAGCTACTGTGAAATGTTTGACAGCATTCTACAGCAAAATTTGTCCTCCCTGAAATACATTTAACTGGAATAGCAGACAGATTTTCTACGTTGTTTATATTTGCAGACTTATTTGTAGGCAAATAATAGTGGGAGAATATGCTCAAAGTTTTGTGGGATAAACTATTAAAACCCATTTATTTGGAGAGGTTTCCTTACTCTACCACAGGAGAATCCTGAGAGAAGTTTGTGTAGAATTCATTAATTGGATTATAACAGAAAGTTCTGTTTTACATAATTTCTAAGGTAAAGAACCCTGAGTATACTTGTGGCAAAAGTAAGAGGCAACTATACACTTCAGACCAAAAGTAGGGGCAAACATGTTTAATAACAAATGGAATGCTTTAAATGGTAGGTGGTACCATGTATGAATTAATAGACCATTTTTTTTCTTCAAAATATTATGAATCCTAACCTTTTAAATCTAACATGGCCAAATAATTGATCATCCAAAAGTATACCTTTTGAGTGCATTCAGAGGCTCTAATAATAATTACTATAGGCCAGGGCAGACCAGGCTGTATGGCCGCCCAACTTATACCAGGACAATTTGAAATAGTTGCTCTCTAAGAGGAGGAGAGGCCAACACTGGACATATCTGAGAAATTAGTTATTTGGAGGCCACTCTGCAAAAGAAGACCTGGAGCCAATTTAATAAGCATAAATTAGAACAGATTCTGAAGGTAATAGTTTGCGGATCTGAGCTTCTTCAGATCTATAGGAGCTGCTAGGCTCCTTGTGTATCTAAACATCTTTCAACATCTATCCTCTCCACTGTAACAAAGTACAAAAGATAAATGAAAAGTCAAATATCAGGCATAGTATGTGATTTTATAACTTTTTACCGATAAAGCAAGAAAAGACTATATACTTCTTTTGTGTCTGACTTATCAATGAGACATTTTATACACACATATATTTTTTTTAGAATTTATATTTTATTTATACTAATTTCTATGTTATATATTTAACATATGTGTATTTATCACTTTTTAAGTTTTTATTTTAATTCCAGTTAGTTAATGTACAGTGTTATATTAGTCATACATACATGCATATATATATGTAATATATATACATATATATATGTATATATGTATATATATTTAAAGCCAAGTGATGGGAATGTATTTTAAGTTACTCATGAGTTGAAACATGTTTTTTTTTTGGCTTAACCATTTCAGAACATCTGTGAAATGCAAGTACAAAATGGAAATGGCTTAACAAACTATGCAGTAAGATAGCTACAATTTTGTTTTCCCTTTGTCAAGGGAAAATAAAATAAATTTTCCATCAGTCACAATGAGAGCTAGAGGGACTGATTATTCAAAATACAGTAGCACCTACATTTCTCCAAATATTCCCCAAGACATAGCATTTGTGCTGAGTATTCAATAATTTCCTCAAGCTGTACACCTGAAAAATATATGTCTCAAGTCTGGTGTTCATAATCTGGTAGACAACCACATGTGTTCACAGCCCATATCTTTGAAACAATTATTCTCTTGGGTATGCAAATGTACTGGGCTTGCAACATGTTTATTCAAAAGAGTAGAAAGAATGTTTCTTATGTGAGCATCTGCAGGTTTCCACTGGAAATCTGCATACAACAATACACTTCCCCATGAATTCATTTTTTGAAATGACAGTTATATATCTTTTTAAGGCTTTACCAAGAATTAACACAACTCAACTTGATAACAATTTTTCATCAAGAAAAGCACATGTAAGAAACAAAATTAAAGTATGTATGTTAGGGCCTATTACCTGGTTTATTGCTTGGATTTTTGCATGCCCTAATACCACAAAAATCCAAACATCTTGGTACTCCTAACCCACCAGCCTTTTCACTATACCCTAGCTATATGCTATCCCACTTCTGATCCTAGTTTTGGCCTCACAATCATTTCAGTGTTTTTCTGTTTTCATTACCAACCTTCTCACCTATCCCTGAGCATTGATAAATTTAAAACTGTTAAAAATACTTTTATTTTTTTTTATTTTTCATTTTAGATAGAGAAAGAGCATGAGCAGGGGAGAGGTGCAGAGAGAGAGAGAGAGAAAGGGAATCCCAACAGAGAATCCCAGGAATCCCATGCTGAGTGTGGAGCCTGATGCTGGGCTCGATCCCACAACCCTTGGATCATAACCTGAACTGAAATCAAGAGTCGGACACTCAACTGACTGAGCCAACCAGGTGCCCCCTAAACTGTTAAAAATACTTAAAAATTGTTTTTTAAGTTTGTTTTGAGAGACAGAGCGGACAAGGGACAGAGGGAGAGGGAGAGAGAGAATTTCAGGCAGGCTCCATGCTCTCAGTGTGGAGCCCAATGCAGGGCTCAAGCTCATGAGCTGTGAGATCATGACCTGAGCTGAAACCAAGAGTTGGACACTTAACCAACTAAGCCACCCTGGTGCCCCCAAAATACTTTCTACAAATTTTCAAAAAAGCCATTATGATAGTAAAATATACTAATGTACATTTATTGGAAATGGACATGTAAAGTATACAACAAAGAAGTAATTGCATGTAATATTCAAAAATGCAATATTAAATATTATAAACATATAAGCACTGAAGTTTGTTTGAATTGGTGTAATGGATATACAAATAATTAAAATGATATACACAAAGAGCATCATACCCAACAAAGAATAAAACAACCATCTGTTTCAAATATCTAGGAGACATTTATATATATTGTCTGTGTATTATTACCATGCCAAAAGAGTTTTAGCACATTTCCAAATGTACTTATCATAAGGCTATATTTTCTTTTCCCAATACATTTAAACAAAAATATATGGAGCTTCTATTTCCAACAATAACTTCTTTTGTTTTGATCAAAACTCCAATGACAAAAATTAAAATACTAGATAAATATTTTAAAATTCCTTTAAAATCATTTAAGAGTTAACAAAGGGGTAACAAACTAAAGATACAAACCTAAGGGTGGGGAAGAAGGAATCATAGGGATATAAGTCATACACATGAGCATCAAGCTGCTCTTCCCTTGAAGGTAAATGCCAAATTTGCAAAACCAGGGTGTGGGAAGAATGGGGAGAAAGTCAAGGCCAAGAAACTACCCATAGAAGGAGTCTGAGAAGAGACTCTTCCCAATATTGATTTGGGACACAATGGTTTTGCACCTATGTAAAAGTGATTCACAAGCAATGCTTTGTAGGTATGAAAGGAAAACCTGAAAGTAAAGAAAGAAAAGGTGAAAGATGTGGGAAAAGATGTAGTGCCTGGTCAGCCTTCCAGTAGATTTGATGGCTAGAGATTCCTAAGAACTGCAAATTTTATGCTGGATTAAGAATGCCTTTCATTCACACCACATGCACTAGTTAGATGCAAATGTAAATCTTCCCTGGGTGGAATATGCCTTCGTTCTGGCCTTAAAAAGTGTCCTTTTTCAAAGACAACTGTAGTACACAGGAAAAAAATAACAAAACACAGAGGGAAATAGGGCTCCACATGATCTAGATTATCAGCCAGAAATGTAATTACTTCCCAAAACCAAACTCAGTCTTTCTCAATGAAACAGAAAATCACTGGGACTCCATAATATCATTCACAATGTCAAAAATACAATTAATAAATCACTAAATGTGTAAAGAAGCAAAAGAAAATGGCTAATAATAAAAAAAATTAGTTATAAGAAGCTTATCTGGAGATGATACAGATATTTAAGTTCACAGACAAGAACTTTAAAATAATTGTGAATAGAGGTGCCTGGGTGGCTCAGTCGGTTGAGCATCCGACTTTGGCTCAGCATGATCTCACAGTTCGTGAGTTCAAGCCCCACATTGGGCTCTATGTTGACAGCTCGGAGCCTGGAGCCTGCTTTGGATTCTGTGTCTCCCTCTCTCTCTGCTCCTCCCCTGCTCACAGCCTGTCTCTCTCTCAAGAATAAATAAAGAAAAAAAATTTTAAATAATTGTGACTAATATGATAAATATAATTGAGAAAAAGATGGACAAAAATAGATGAAAATATAACATGTTTTAACAGAGAATAACAATTTGCAAAAAAACTAAAACTGCATCCTGGAACTTCAAAATACAACATCAGAAATTAAGAACTCACTGAATGAGTTTAACAGCAGACTATGCACAGCATAAGACAAGATAAGTAAACTAGAAGGCAGATCAGAAGAAAACATCTCAACTGAATACAGAAAGAAAAAAAGAAACCCTAACAGGAATGCAAGAGGGACCTGGGACTCTGTAAGAATGTACAGGCTTTGCTGTCCCAGGTGAACAGGAGAGAATGGGAAGGGCAAAATTTGAAGAAATAATGGTTAAAAATTAGAATTTCTTGATATGATGAAAGACATCAACCCACATATTCAAGAAGCTCAGTGAACAACAGTAGGATAAGTAAAAGGAAAACTATACCTAGGAATATCATAGTCAAGATGCTGAAAGCCAAAAATAAAGAGAATCTCAAAAGCAGTTAGAGTGTGAAGTGAGGGGGGAGTATTGTTATATATCGGATGACAATAAAAATAAGAGTCTATTTCTCCACATTGACCATAAAAAACAGAGGACAGTGAAATGGCATTGTTATAATTTTAGAAAAGTAAAATGCCAACCTAAAATTCTATACTCACAAATATTTATTTAATTTTTTTAAAAAAATTTTTTTGAGAGACAGAGAGGGAGAGAGAGAGAGCAAGCACAGGGGAGAGGCAGAAAGAGGGAAACACAGAATCTGAAACAGGTTCTAGGCTCCAAGCTGTCAGCATGGAGCCCAACCCATGAACCACGAGATCATGACCTAAACCAAAGTCATATGCTTAACCAACTGAGCCACCCAGGTGCCCCAGCAAAAATATATTTTAAAAGCAAAAAGGAAATAAAGACATGCCCAGAGAAATGTACTGTCAGTGCACTTATACTACAAGAAAAACAAAAGAAATTTCTTTAGGCTAAAAGAAAATTATCCCATAGGGAGAACAGATACAGAAGATTTGAAAAACATGATTAATAAAGTTGTTCTAATATACATACATAGAAAATTATCTCAAACAACTGCAGAATATGTAATTTTCTTTCTTTCTTTCTTTCTTTCTTTCTTTCTTTCTTTCTTTCTTTCTTTCTTTCTTTAATGTTTTATTTATCTTTAAAAGAGAGAGAGACACAGAGCATGAGCAGGAGGGGCAGAAATAAAGGGAACAGATACAGAATCTGAAGCAGACTCCAGGTTCTGAGCTGTCAGCACAGAGCCCGATGAGGGGCTCGAACCCATAACACGTGAGATCATGACCTGAGCCAAAGATATTCAACTGACTGAGCCACCCAGGTGCCCCTAGAAGATGTAATTTTTTTTAAGTACATAAGGAATTGTTAACAACATTGAAAATATTCTGGACCATAACACTAAGTTTCAACACACTTCCAAAAATTGAAATTCTCAAGTATATAATCTTTCATGACCCTGGAATTAAGTGAAAATCCAGTGTATAAATGTTCAGAAATTAAGCAACATAATTCTAAATAACCAAAGGTCTTACAGACCTGTGTCTATAAAACCTATAAAGCCATATCTACTAAAATTTAACTAGGAAGAAAAAGAACATTTTAGAAGTCATGTGATCTTTAGACACATTAAGTCAGTAATTAAATACTTATCCACCAAAATAACTCTATGTCCAGATGTTTTTGCCTCAGAGTTTAATTAACTATTTAGAAAGAGTAACACTAATACTACACAAATTATTTCAAGGAAAGGGAAAAATGTCTCAGATTCTCACAGTGGATTAAAAACACATATAGCATATATACATAAAATATATACATATAAAATATATATATAAGTTATATATCATATATATATTATATATATGACACGAGATAATTTTTAGAAAATGAAAAAGTTAAAGGTAACCATATAGCTGTGATTTAAGATGTAATAAGATATGCCTTTGAATACTAATTAAAATAAAGTCAGTATATCTATAATAATACCAAGGTAGATTTTTAGACATTAAACATTTATAGAGGTATGGTACATTTTACAATGAAAAAAAGTCAATTTACCAAGAATTTTTAACAATTTTAAATGTGTATCCAGCAAATAATATGGCTTCCAAACATATAAATCACAAATTGGTAGGTCTCAAATAAGAAACCAAAATCTGCAGTCATTGTAGGAGACTTTTCTTACACTTTTTTCAGTAGCTAATAGAAATATCAGGAAAAGAATCAGTAGGAATATATAATATTGGAACAACATGATGATTTTCCAAACTAAATGGACATTTATTTTAAAAAGTACCAAAAGTACTAAATGATATGATGACCCATTCAGCTGATCTGAAAAGCTGTTTTATCAAGGTTTAAAGCTATACTTTAACCTCAGGGGAATTAAGCTAAAATCAATAACAAAAAGATAACTCAAAATCATCCCAAATGTTTGGAAACTAAGCAAAACTCTGCTAAATAATGGCCAAAAACATAATCAAAATTTAAATATATTTTAGTGAGCCATAAAAAAATTAAATTTTGTGGTAGGAAACTCAAAGCTATACTAGATGGACATTAAACCTTTACATGCATGCACATATTAAAAAATTTAAAAAGCTTCAAAATCAGTTACCTAATTATTTCAAAAGAACATCAAATAAAATCAGAAGAATATAAAAATAAGAGCTGAAATTATAACATGTACAACAAATATGCAACAGGATAAAAAGTCAGTAAGGGTGTAGTGGGCTCAGTAATGGCACCAAAAGAAAAAATATCCAGGTCCTAATCTCCGCCAGTTTTGGATGTTTACCTTACATGGCAAAAGGGAGTTTGTAGATGTTACTAAATTAAGAATTTGTGGAACAGAAGATTATTATAGATTTATACAAGTAGGCCTTAATTACTATCACAAATGTTTTATAAGAAGGAGGCAGAGAAATGATTAACTATAGAGACAGAAGGCAATATGACTAGTGAAGTAAGATGCTATGCCTTGGGCTATAAAGACAGAGGAAAGGCCACAAACTAAGGCAACAAATTCTAAAACTCTAGAAGCTAGAAAAGGAAAGGTAATGGATTATCTCCTACAACCTCTAGAGGGAGTGCAATTCTGCTGACACCATGATTTCAGCCGAGTGAAACTGATTTTAGATTTCAGGCCCCCAAAACTGTAAGAGAATTCAGTTGTGTTGTTTTAAGCCACCAAGCTGGTGGTAATTTGTAACATAACAATTGGAAATCAATACAAAAGCCAAAATTTGGCTTTTTTGAAAAAAAAATACATATAATTGTTAAATCTCAAGACATTTAAAAAAATACTGATAATAAATAAAAAAGAACATTAGATATAATGTTAGATATAATTTTAAAAATTAGATATAACCTAATATCATAGATACTATAGATATTAATATATGATATCATCACCAAAATTTGCCAATAAATTTGAGATTCTAGGTGAAATGGAAAATTGCTTGAAAAGAACTTGAAGATGAACATGAGAAAGAGCAAATTTTTGTATTACTAAATCTATTAAAGAAATTAAATAAATTTTTAAAATCCTTTCTACAGGGGCCTCTGGGTAGCTCAGTCAGTTAAGCGTCCGATTTCAGCTCAGGTCATGATCTCAGGGTTCATGAGTTCAAGCCCCACATCGGGCTCTGTGTTGACATCCCAGAGCCTGGAGCCTGCTTCGGATTCTGTGTCTCCCTCTCCCTCTGCCCCTCCCCTGCTTGTGCTCTGTCTCTCCATCTCTCAAAAATAAATAAACTTTAAAAAAATTATAAAATCCTTTCTACAGATAAATCTCCAACTCATATAGCTTCACTGCTGAAGTCTTTCAAAATTTAAGAAATAGCATGAATCTTATACCAAGCATTCCAGAAAAAGAAAACAGTTTTTGAAACCAGCTTAATCTTGATGCCAAAACCTGATGAAGCTATTTCAAGAAAGGTGAAATAAAAGCCCAGCCATCATGAATACTGAAACAATAATCCTAAAGAAAATATTAGTGAATGAAATCTAGGAATATATTAAAAAGAATTACAAATTGTTTCCACCCCACACCCAGGAAGGCATGGTTAGTTAACTTGTAAAATCCACCAATGGAATTCACCTTATTAACAACATGATGATGTAAAATCATATTCATATCTGAAAGGATACAGAAATCATTAGCTAAAATTAAAAAAATAAACACTATTAAAATTAATACATAAATTATGTGAGGTCCTAGTCAGTACAATGAGGGATATAAAAAAATTTGTAATTTGAAGGAAAAAATCATAAAACTATCATTATTCATTAACAACATGATTATATTTACAAAAAATCAGAGCTAGTTAATTTAATTTATTTAATAATAATCCATTATTTGTACACTTTAATGATGGTTAATATTGATACTATTAACAATATTGATATCAAATATTACCCATATTCATAATTATACTGGCTATTAATTATTAAATTAATAATTCCACAGGAGTATTGAATATAGGATCAATAGAAGAACTCAGTTTTTTCTATGTATCAGTAATTAAAATTAGAAAATAAAAATTTTTATGTAATATACATTACAGTTCATCTAAGTTCATTGAAATCTTTTTACAAACACTAATGTGTAGGCCTAAAAAATATTTGGGATATAACCTTTTAGTAGAAATGTAAAGGGCTAGAAATGATTAGACAATCTAGAGCAATAATTATGAAAGTCTTACACTCCACATGAGCAAGACTGATTATAAAACTTCAGTAATGAAAACTGTCGCATTACTCCAAGGACAGACACACAGGCTACCAGAATAAAATAGAGAGACAAAAATAAATTCATAAATATACCCACATATACACAGTCAACTGATTTATAAAAAAGGTTATACAGACTATATAGAAGTGTACAGTCAAAAATGATGATCTTTTCAATTATTGGTATTGAGTCAAATGTGAAAATCTTGATTCATATGCCTATTGTGAAAGATAAAATGATAAAGCCTCTGTAACAACATAAGATAGTATGTTGCTGATATTTTCTACACAGGACACAAAAGGTCCAACTTTTAAAGGCAACTCATAAAGGAAAAGAGAAATAAATTGGAGTATGTTAAAAATAACAACTTCTTTGCATCTAAGGACACCATGGGGAGAGTCAAAATGCAAGCCACACAATAGAAGAATATATATAAAATATACATATCTAAAAATTGAACTGAATTCAGAATATATGAGTAATTGATATATTCACTAAAAAAAAAAAAAAGAAAAGAAAGAAAGAAAGAAAATGGGCAAGTAGCTTGAACAGGCATTTCTCAAATGAAAACATCAAGATGACCAATAAACATATGAAAACAACTTCATTTTTTATCTGAAAGAAGTAAATTAATACCACAATGAGATACCACTACACACTCTTAAGAATGGCTAAAATTAGGAAACACTGATAATTCAGTGATGGTGACTACTGAAGCCACAGGTACCCTCACACTCTAATGATGGCACAGACCATTGGCACAACTATGGAAAACTGGTAGTGTCGATTTAAGCTGGTTATGCAGACTAAATCACCCAAAAGATCCACTTCTAAATATATCTAAAATGTGTATGTATGTGTACCAAGAGGCGTGTATTAGAGAGTTCACTGTGTCACTGTTGGTTAAACCTGGAGACAGACAAATATCCCTCAAGGGTATATATAGATATATAAATATACAAAAGAATAACAAACAGCTTTCATAATTAACAAAATTTTGCTATATACAACCACATTGATGAGTTTCATGAACATAATGTTGAGCAAAAGTAGCCAGACATAAAGAAATACTTAATAGATAAGCCATTTATATAAAATTCAAGTATAGGCATAATCAGAATAGTTAAAATAATATAATAATAATCTACAGGGTCATGGTAATAATCTATAATGTTAAATGTTGGAGTGTGGTTACATTCGAGGGTGGGGTGCAATGACAAGATGGAGCATGTAGGCAATGACAAGATGGGGCATCCAGGGCTGCTGATAGCATTCTACTTCTTGACCATGCAGTGATCACATGGGTTTTCCTTTTGTAAGAATTCACTGAGTTGTAAGAATTCATTGAGCCATTAATGATTTGTATGCATATGTTCTACTTCAAAAAAAATGTTTAAGCAAAAGAAAAAAATAATATTTCTTCATGAACTCTGATTTTGAAAATATGAATTCTTATGATGTGCATTACTTTGAATTTACTATTTTATTTATTCATTCAATACATATTTATACAGCATCTGAAAAATCACATTGTTAGAATTTTCTCCTTGTTACTAAATATTCTTTGAAACTTATTTTTAATGACTGCATAATACATCAAAATAAGTATGATTTTATAGTATATTTACTCTTTTTTTTAAACTACTGAGCATTTGCATGGTTTACAATTTTACACTATTATAAATAGCACTGAAATGAATATCTTTGTACTTTAATTTCTGACGATCCATAAAAATATACATTTGCTGGGCCTAAGAGGTATGAATATTTTTTCCATATTGTTGTACACAAAATGTGTACTGATTTGTAGTCCCATAGACTCTCTGTAGTTTTTCCATAGAGGTTGCAAAACAGTGATGTTCATGGTATGGAATGCATTTTCTAAATATCTTACTATAAGAATCTCAGAAAAAGGGTAACTGTTATTCCTATTGTGTGAAATTAAAATTAGCCCAGATTCCCAAGTCTCATCTTTGGGCTACAAAAACAGTTTAATTTACATAGTTTGCATCCAGGGACAGTCATGGTACAAGTAATAAGTGATCCATTCTGTAAAAAGAACATGGATTGTAAGGAAATTGAGACCCATTTTAAATCCCAGCCTTGCCCCTTGCTATCCATTTGAGTTGGTAATTAATTTCAGCTATCAAAGTGATAATATACATATAAAGAGCCTAGCATAGTGTCTGGCACAGCTGATATCCAATATGTGATTTTTTCCCCTTCTCAATCATGATATGTTTTCAATTATCCCTAGCAATGGGTCAAGTGGCATAGATAATTCTAAAACTTTATATCACACCAGACTTTTTACTACTGATGATAAAATATAAAGAAACTGATTTATTTCAGTTTCTCCACCTATTCCTGCCCTTCTAGCCAAAGTAAGGAAACTAGATAACACAGGTTGCCGAATCAATCCAAAAATTAAGAGCTGGTCTTCAGTCTTATTTTATGCCTAAAAACCTTAATCATTATGAAATTAAAATCCCCTTTGCAAGTTGTGTTTTCATTTGGCCTTTAATAAGTAACTTTCAAATGTCTTGCTTTTTTTTTAAGCCTTTAAAAATCATATCAGAGGTTAGGAAAGGGTTCCACTTAACAATATATATTTTCTTCCATATGAGTACTATCATTAAGTCAATTACCACTGATCATCTTTTAATGATATTTCAAAACCACTTGAATATTTTTAAAAAGGTCACACAAAGCTACATAACTTATAAAACCAAACAGCACAAATGGGACTTTTGCATTTGTTCAGACATGTACCAGGTTTTAGTTCCTACAGGCTCACAGACGGTTTTCTCCTTAGCAGTTTGCCAAATGTATTTTAGAATGTCCAAAATTTAAAATGTTGATGTATGTGAACCAACTACATAATGAAAGAATCCATGCACCATTAAAATGATAATATAAATCACTCTTTATTTCCTCAAATATGCTAAGTGCAAATAACTAGATCACATGGAAAGGAGCAGAAAGGTAAAGAGGTAATATTTTGAGTGAAAAAGATAGACTTCCCCCATCAACACTGACTTGTTTTTTTCTTTTGTTTTGTTTTTTTTTTAGATGATTCTTCTTTTTCTTTTTGTTGCAAATATCAAATTATGACCATGGAATATGTATAACAAGCTACAATGCAATTCCTTGATTATTCAGAGCCTAATCATACAGTTTGTGTTTTACCCCAGCCATTTGCTTCTACTTTTCCTGCCTGCTGCCTGCCTTTTGCCATTTCACTGCTTGTTAGTCTTTGGCCAGAGTATTTCAGAAAAAGGCATTTAAAAAAAGAGAGAGAGGTTGGGGGAGGCAGGCCAAACCATTTGAACTTCTTCCAGTTTTGTCTAAAGTTCCTAGAGGAAGAGTGGAGGGTTCAGGTCCCAGAGGATTCTTAGATTATATTTGACTCTCCATCTAGCTTCCCAACTCTGCACCTACCCTACTATTAATACTGTAGACATTCATTTCTTCATTTCGTGGACATCTTGTTCTTCAGAAGGGAAGACAGCTACCTGTTCTAAGAAGAAAAGGTCTAACATATTTTGATTTTGTATATACAAAGGCAGAATATTTGTATTTTGTATTTTGTTTGTGTCTAAATAGGGTGTCTGGTCACCAATTCCAACCTGAGTGTTTGTGTGGGGGCTCCCCCATTCCAATAAGCAATTCTTGGGTGCTCTGCTGTTGTCTGAGAATTCAACTCAATTCTGACACTATGTACCTAGAGATAGTGTCAGATTTCACAGGTTAGGAGCTCAGTCCTACAAAACTGCCCCTCCACACATACTTGAACAACCAGTGTGGAGCCCAGGCTGTTTCCTGTGTTCCCTGTGTTTCTCACATACCAAACACAACCCCCTCCTTGGGTTCAATTGCTCACAGAACTCAGGAAACTCATTTACTAACTAGATTACCAATTTACTATTAAAGGCTACAACTCAGGAGTAGCCAGATGGAAGAGATGCATAGGGCAAGGTATGTGGGAAGGAGTGCAGAGAATCCAGACCCTCTCCAGGTATACCATTCTCCCCAAATCTCCACCAGAGAACTCTACTAGGTTCACCAACCCAGAAGTTCTCCAAACTGTATCCTTTTGGTTTTATATGGAGGCTTCATTACATATGAATGATTAACTCATGGGCCATTGGTGATTGATTCAACTACAGCCCCTCTCTCCTCTCAGAGGTCTCCTCCCAGGGGTGGGGGGGGAAATGGAACTGAAAGTTCCAATCTTCTAATCACATGGTTGGTTCCTCTGATGCCCAGCCCTCATCCTTAGGTGATCTAGGGGCTTTCCAAATATATATATATATATAATTTCCAAATATATATTTCTTATTATAAATCACAATATCACATTTCCCTAGCAGAAAAATGGCTACTATTAGTTCTGTCAGTCACTAAAATGCATTTCTTGACTATATCAGTATTCACCTCCCTCATAAGGAAAAATAACTATTAATAACCCCACTATCTGCTTCTCAAGAGTCATTCACAATGGTTATTAAAAGAAATAAATGATCTCATTTTTAAAATAAATTAAATTTAAAATAAATTAAAGACTGCATATATATGATGAGTAAATGTGTGAGCAAACAAGAGTTGTTCCTATGAAAAAGTACAGTGAAAAAATAACCAAATTTAGAACTCATTTGGCTTGGGTTCAAATTTTAGTCCTGATACTGGTTGTGACTTTGGACAAGTTTTTTAAGTTTCTTACTCTTAATTTCCTTGTCTGTAAAGAAGAAAATATAGTTTTTTACAGAGAATGGATCAGCCAATCTAGAACTCTCTAGAACTCCCTGATGTGTACATTAAGGTTGATTAAATAGGTAAGTATATAGACAAGAAGAACCAGATTTGTCACTGTCTCTCTGACAGTGAAGTTACAAATATGGAAGAAAGAACACTAGTCTGAACACTGTCATGTTGGGTTGGAATTTGAAGTATCAGTATGAACTAATGTTTAATAATACACATACAGATAAATACCAGAAGTAAAAATAAAAATATATGCATGTATATGCATGTGTTATTGTACATACATCTAATTTCTACCTCTCTACAGAGAAGCACCAGAAGCAATGGCACCCAGTAGCAATGAGCATACCTCATACTCAGGTTTTAGTTTCTAAACACTATGTTTCAACAAAAGAAAAATATGACTTCATGGTGAAATGGTTATTCTTGATCTGAGATAGAGAAAATTTAAAATGAGTCTAGATCATCTTGAGCCACAAAGTAAAGAATTCATCAAAAAGATGGGAACATGTTGAAAGCATAGAAACACCAGCATAAAAGACACTACATAGCCAAAGCTGGGACAATTTGAGTTACAAAATATTGATAGTATTGGATTAAGATCAACAGAATAAAATAAGAATCCATGAGTTCATACTGACATAAATAGGTGGAAACAGAAACAAATGTGGAAGAAGGGACAGCTCTTTCTTACAAAATAATTGTAATTTATAAGCATAGAGAGAATGCAGGAAATCGAAAAATCACAATTAGGAAATCAAAATAATTGTTGCAAGCAAGATCCAATACATGCTAAAATAGAGGGTTAAACGGGTATTTGAGGAGGTACAAGATATTTGCATAACCTCAAAGAACACCCTCCAATATGTGTATTAGTTACACAGGGAAAAATAATAAATTCATACTGGAAAACCTAGAAGACAATATCTTTAAGGTCACTGTAATAAGAAATACAACCTCACCTATCTTCTGGTATGATACAGTGAGAAAGGGATATCACCTCTTCAATATCACTGCTAAAAATGCATAACCTTAATATAATTATGAGGAAACACCAATCACAAATTGAGGGGTATTCCACAAAGTACCTAACCATTAACTCTTCAAAATTGTCAAAGTCACAAAGACAAGGAAAGGCTGAGGAACTGTCACATATTAGAAAAGAGTAAGACATTACAACTGACTGCATTGATTCTAAACTGGATCCTGGGACAAAGACAAAAGAATTGTAAAAACAACAACAACATCAACAGCAACAAAACAACTAATGATATCTGAATAGTCTGTAGTTTAGTCAATACTATTATACCAATGTTAATTTGTTAGTCTTTACCATTGTACTATGGTTATGTGAGACATTAATTTAGGGAAAGTTGAGGGAAGGGTAAGCAGGAATTCTACACTATTTTTGCAACTTTCCTGTAATTCTAAAGTTAATTTCAAAATAAAAACATTAAAAATTATTTTCAGTAATCAGAAAGTGAATTAACTCTTTCTGCATCATCCCATCAGTCAAGAATGGCCGATTGAAGAATTATTTTGGTATATGATATAGACTAGGTAGAAATGAAGTCTAAAGGATAATGTTGTCTGGTTCCAGTCCTACCTGACATTAAAGGTCTTTGGCAGTCATTTGGGTATTTCTTGCAAATGTGAAGATTTCTCTGATATCTACAAATCAATGTCCTAATGTTATTTGGGTGTTGGGATAGTATTAATTTATTTTAGTCACTCTTTTGGATAGGAAGGAGAGGAATGAATTAAAGATCTGAATCAAACCCAATAAATATGTTCATTTACCTGGATTTACAATGAAGAAAATTTCAACCATTCAAGAATAAAAATTCATTAATCCAAGTGGATGGATTCTCAGCAATGAGTTTTTAAAAATAAAAATTAATGCCACCAATGTCCCTGAGTATGATAAGACTGTCTGCATATTTTTTTTAAATCAATACATTCTCACATACAGTCATTTCAGAGCTTATCTCATTGCCAAGATATGGGGAACAATATAGTTGCTATATTTTGTCGACTCAGTTCTTTCCCATACTTGATCTTTTAAGTATGATTTTCTAAAGTTCAGTAAAGATAACAGTTGTGGGCTCTGTAAAATAGAACACTGGAGGAGACATACAAAAGACATGTGACCTCAATAGCTCCATCTATTATTTCGAAGTGTGTATTTTTCACAAAAGTTTTAAGGGCAAGACGTTTTTCCTTATTTTTTAACCAAGTTTTATACTTGCATTGTAAATGCATTTCCCCCTTGACTTAAACTCCACAAGAAATTTAATTTGATGGTCCTTGTAAAATTTATCACTTTATTATGATTTTACCAATTTCAGCCTTACCGCTAGGTAGAAATCAAGGAATAATATCTCTATCATTACCAACTAGAGGGATTTGGGGATGGACATAATTAAGAGTTCAAGATATCTATCATCTATTCTCATATAGATTTTTGAAAAAAAATGATTCATTGAGTTTATCAGGATATACAAAACAAGGTATATATTCTGAATTTTACAAACATTTTATAAATTTTTCTATTTTGAATGAACCGTTCCACATAGACACTAGACACTTACAAGTGGACAATCTCCCTTGCCTCCTTTCATTATGGAAATAAATAGAGCCATTCATCGCCCTTTTGCTGCCATGATCTGAGTCTGAAATAAATCAGAATTCATCTGAAGCAATGAATCTCTGATACTCTAATAAGCTGTTACTGTAGCAATGGTCAAAATGCATTCAGATCCCTTATATAAAGAAGTCCACATGAGACAGAAAAAGTATAGAAAGCAGGAATTGTAAGAAATGCCTAGAATTTCTCAGCAAGGTATGTTTTACAGTCATCACAACAGGTAAAACACCCTTTATCAAATATTTATTATGCCATATTAAGCTAGAAGTGCCATGTGTAAAGCACAAGGCTCTTAAGATGTCAGTAATGAGCTACATAGCATCAAAAAGAAAGAACTTATTTAAATCCACATTTATCAAAAATATAAAATTTTCTAAAGCTTAAGTCTATCCTACAGAACACAACTGTAGCATTCACTGAGTTCAACAACAAAGATCATGAAAATATAAGATTAAACAATAATATCTTAAATGCAATAGCACAATTATCATTTGAGTGAATACTACATACGAGTAATGTATCCAGTGCTTACTCTGTCAGGTTCTTTACATTCCCTAATCTTCACAACCACTCAGACCAGTTAGGTATTATCTCTACTTTGCAAATGAAAAAAATAAAATGCAGAATTTCAACAATTTGTCCAAAGCCATGCAACTAGTGATAGGTTTCCTAATCGTTACCCTTCTTCTTTCACAAGATCAACCTTCCAAAAGCTCCAACTATTCTTGAGAACTCATGGAAAAGCATCATATGTCTCTGCCAAAGCACTTCTAATACTGATGAACTGCAATATTTCCAGTTGCAAATATTGACTCTAGCATCCACATCCTAAAAGTAAATTACTTCAGATGGGAATTTCTAGAAGATGCTCCTTTCACTCTTTTCCATCTGTCAAGTACCTTTTCCAATCCTCTGAATTTTCCCAGGCTTCCCCAGGTTTGGAGTACAAATTATGCTGCATTTACAGAAATGCTTCAATATTCATGGCTTATTGCACTTTCTGGTTCCCTCAAAGACTAACCTACCCCTTTCTTGGTGTTCTCAGAGTCAGTGCTCAGAGATAAATTCATGCTCCACTCCCACCCATGCTGTATTACTGTGCCCTACATCAGAATGCTGTTCTGCTAGGCACAGTCATCCTCTACCCATAGGTAGTGGTCAGTCAAGGTTGCCATGATGCCAGAAACATATTTTAGTGTGAAAAGGAATTAGAGGATTGGAGGGAAATTATTTCTTCCACTCTGTGTCATACTTTGCAACCTCATCTCTGAATTAGCAGGTTTATTCCTAGGATCACAAAACTTGCCCCCTGAACACTAAGCCTTTATATTCAGGTTCTTAACTCTTCTTTCAAACCTTACATCAGTGCAAAGACTTAAGACGAGCCATTCTTTCCCATTGTCAGCTATCTGTATATTCACCATATCCTCACAGTTCTGAGGATTCCCCCCTCTTTTTTGTAACTTTTAATTTTAATTCCAGTTAGTTGACATACAGTGTAATATTAGTTTCAGATGTAAAATATAGTGATTCATCACTTCCATACATTACCCTGTGCTCATCACGACAAGTACCCTCCTCAACCCCCATCACCTATTTCATCTATTCCTCCACCGCCCTCCCCTCTGATAACCCTCAATCTGTTCTCTGCAATTAAAAAACTGTTTCTTGATTTCTCTGTCTGTCTCTCTCTCTGTCTCTGTGTCTCTCTCTCATTTTTTTCCCTTTGCTTATTTCTTTTATTTCTTAAATTCCACATATGAGCAAAATCATATGGTATTTGTCTTTCTCTGACATTTCTAAAGCTGCTTTTTAAAAAAAATTTTTAATGTGTATTTGTTTATTTTTTTGAGAGAGAGAGAGAGAGAACAGGGGAGGGGTAGACAGAGAGGGAGACACAGAATCCAAAGCAGGCTCCAGGCTCTGAGCTGTCAGCACAGAGCCCTACATGGGGCTCAAAACCATGAACCGCAAGATCATGACCTGAGCCAAAGTTGGATGCTTAACTGACAAAGCCACCCAGGCGCCCCTCTGACTTATTGCACTTAGCTTTACACTCTCTAGCTCCACCCATGTCATTGCAAATGGCAAAATTTCATTCTTTTTTTATGGCAGAATTATATATATATATATATATATTATGATATATCATATATCATATATATCACATATCATATATATCATATAGATCATGTCATATATATATGATGTATCATATATATATGATATATATCATATATCATATATATCATATATCATATATATATGATATATATCATATATCATATATATCATATATCATATATATATGATATATATATCATATGTCATATATATGATATATATATGATATATATATCATATATATCATATATTACATATATGTGATATATATATCATATATATCATATATTACATATATATATGATATATATATCATATATTACATATAGATCACCTCTTATTTTTCCATTCATCTATCAGTGGACACTTCAGCTGCTTCCATATCTTGGCTATCATAAATAATGCTATTATAAATATCAGGGTACATGTATCCCTTCAAATTAGTGTTCTTGTATTCTTTGCATAAATACCCACTAATGTGATTGTTGGATCATAACAAGTTCTATTTTTAACTTTTTGAGGAATCTTCACACTGTTATCCACAGTAGCTGCACCAGTTTGCCTTCCTACCAACAGTGCACAGGTGTTCCTTTTTCTCCACAACCTCACCAACACCTTTTGCTTCTTGTGTTATTGATTTTCACCATTCTGATATGTGTAAGGTGATAATTCATTGTAGTTTTGAGTTGTAGTTCCTGATGATAAGTGACGATGAGCAACTTTCTATGCTTGTTGACCATCTGGATGTCTTCTTTAGAAAAATGTCTGTTTATGTCCTCTGCCAATTTTTAACTTGGATTATTTGGGTTTTGTTTTTTTTTTTTGGTGTTGATTTGTATAAGTTCTTTACATATTCTGGTTAGTAACCCATTATTGGATATGTCATTTGCAAATATTTTCTCCAATTCCATAGACTGCCTTTAGTTTTATTGATTTTTTCCTTTGCTATGCAGAAGGTTTTCATTTTGATGAGGTCCCAATAGTTTATTTTTCTTTTATTTCTCTTTTCTCAGGAGACATATCTAGAAAGTAGCTGCTAGAGCCAATGTCAAAGAAGTTACTTCCTGTGTTCTCTTCTAGGATTTTTATGGTTTCAGGTCTCATATTTAGGTCTTCAATCCATTTTGAAGTTATTTTGGTGTATGGTGTAAGGAAATGGTATAGTCATTCTTTTGCATGTAGCTGTCCAGTTTTCCAACACTATTTGTTGAAGAGACTGTCTTTTTACCACTGCATATTCTTTCCTGCTTTGTGGAAGATTAATTGTCCATACAATCCTGGGTTTGTTTCTGGATTTTCTATTCTGCTCTATTGATCTATGTGCCTATTTTTGTGCCAGTACCATACTGTTTTGATTACTACAGCTTTGTAATATAACTTGAAGCGCAGAATTGTGACGCCTACAGCTTTGTTTTTCCTTTTCAAGAGTACTTTGGCTATTCAGGGTCTTTTGTGGTTCCACACAAATTTTAGGATTGTTTGTTCTAGTTCTGTGAAAAATACTGCCAATATTTTGATAAGGATTGCATTGAACATGTAGATTGCTTTTGGTAATATAGATACATTAACAATTTCGATTGTTAAATGGAAACTCCATTTCTGTGTGTTATCTTCATTTCTTTCACCAGTCTTTTATAGTTTTCAGAGTACACGTCTTCCACCTCTTGGGTAAGGTTTATTCCTGAGTATCTTATTGTTTTTGATGCAATTGGAAATGTGATTGATTCCTTAATTTTTCTTTCTACTGCTTCATTAATGGTATATAGAAATGCAACAGATTTCTGTACATTGATTTTGTATCCTGTGACTTTACTGAATTCATTTATCAATTCTAGCAGTTTTTTTGGTAGTCTTTCAGGTTTTCTATATAGAGTATCATGTCATCTGCAAATAGTGAAAGTTTTACTTCTTCCATTTGGATGCCTTTTATTTCTTTTGGTTGTCTAATTGCTGTGGCTAGGACTTCCAGTACAATATTATATAACAGTGGTAAGAGTGGACATCCCTATCTTGCTCCTGAGCTTAGGTGAAAAGCTCTCAGTTTTTCCCCATTAAAGGTGATGTTAGCTGTGGGATTTTCAGGTATGGCCTTTATTATATCAGGGTATGTTTCCTCTAAACGTACTTTGTTAAGGGTTTTTTTTTTTCCATGAGTGGATGTTGTACTTTGTCAAATGCTTTTCTGTGTCCATTTCTGTATCTATGAAATGATCATATGGTTCTTTACCTTTCTTTTATTGATGTGATGCATCATGTTGATTGATTTGCAAATATTGAAACACAGTTGCAACCAAGGAATAAATCCTACTTGATAGTAGGAAATTTTTTTTCAAATGTTTTGTTGAATTCAATTTGCTAGTATTTTGTAGAGAATTTTTACACCTATGTTCACCAGGGATATTGGTATATAGTTCTATTTTTTAGTGGTATCTTTATCTGGTTTTGATATCAAGGTAATGCCAATCTTATAGAATGAATTTGGAAGTTTTCCTTCCTTTTCTATTTTTTGGAATAGTTCGAGAATAGGTATTAACTCTTCTTTTTTTTTAATTTTTTTTTAACGTTTTATTTATTTTTGAGACAGGGAGAGGCAGAGCATGAACGGGGGTGGGTCAGAGAGAGAGGGAGACACAGAATCCGAAACAGGCTCCAGGCTCTGAGCAGGCAGCACAGAGCCCAACGCGGGGCTCGAACTCATGAACAGGGAGATCGTGACCTGAGCCGAAGTTGGACATTTATCCGACTGAGCCACCCAGGTGCCCCCTGCCCATTTCTTAACTGGATTATTTGCTTTTTGGGTGTTGAGTTTGATAATTCAACTTTATTTATAGACTTTGGGTATTAGCCCTTTAACCAATATGTCACTTGCAAATATCTTTTCCCATTTCATAGGTTGCCTTTCAGTTTTGTTGACTATTTCCTTTACCGTGCAGAAACTTTTTATCTTGATTATGTCTCAATAGTTCATTTTTGCTTTTGTTTCCCTTGACTCTGGAGACATGTTTATTTTCTTTTAATTTTTTTTGTTTATTTATTTTTGAGAGAGCGAGCGAGCATGTGGGGGGGGAGGGGCAGAGAGAGAGAGGGAGACACAATCCGAAGTAGGCTCCAGGCTCTGAGCTGTCAGCACAGAGCCCTACGTGGGGATTGAACTCGTGACCACAAGATCATGACCTGAGCTGAAGTCGGACGCTTAACTGACTGAGTCACCCAGGCACCCCTGGAGACATGTTTAGAAAAAAGTTGTTACAATTACATGTACTTTTTAAATTTATTATTTGATTTCCTGGTTGATCCATTCACTGTTTAGTGGCATGTTATTTAACCTGCATGTATTTGTGGTCTTTCTAGAATATTTCTTTTGGTTGACTTCTAGTTTTATAGTGTTGTGGTCGAAAAGATGCATGGTAGGATTTCAATGTTCTTGAATTTGTTGATGTTTGCTTTGTGGGCTTATATGTGATATGGAGAATTTTCCATATGCGCATGAAAAGGATGTGTAATCTGCTGTTTTAAGATGGGATGTTCTGGGGGCGCCTGGGTGGCGCAGTCGGTTAAGCGTCCGACTTCAGCCAGGTCACGATCTCGCGGTCCGTGAGTTCGAGCCCCGCGTCGGGCTCTGGGCTGATGGCTCAGAGCCTGGAGCCTGTTTCCGTTTCTGTGTCTCCCTCTCTCTCTGCCCCTCGCCTGTTCATGCTCTGTCTCTCTCTGTCCCAAAAATAAATAAACGTTGAAAAAAAGTTAAAAAAAAAAAAAGATGGGATGTTCTGGGGGTGCCTGGGTGGCTCAGTCGGTTAGGTGTCCAACTTCAGCTCAGGTCATGATCTTGCAGTTCGTGAGTTTGAGCACTGCATCAGGCTCTGTGCTGACAGCTCAGACCTGGAGCCTCCTTTGGATTCTGTATCTTCCTCTCTCTCTGCTCCTCCCCGCACACATGCTCAGTCTCCCTGTCTCTCAAAAATGAACAAACATTAAAAAAATTTTAAGATGGGATGTTCTGAAAATATATGCTAAATCTTTTCAAAGCCATTATTTCCTTGTTGATTTTCTGTTTAGATAATCTGTCCATTGATGTTTTGGGGGTATTAAAGTCCCCTGCTATTATTATATTATTATAGACTAGTTCCTTTATGTTTGTTATAAACTGTTTAATATATTTGGGCTCCACTGTATTGGGTGCATAAATATTTACTATTGTTAGATGTTCTTGTTGGAGTGTCCTCTTTATTATTATATAGTGTCCTTCTTTGTCTCTTGTTACAGTCTTTGTTTCAAAGCCTATTTTGCCCAATATATGTATTGCCACTCTGGCTTTCTTTGATATCCATTTACATGACAAATGTTTCTCCATACTCTCTCTTTTATCTGCAGGTGACTCTAGGTCTAAAATGAGTCTATTAAAAGCAATGTATAGATGGATCATGTTTTTAATCCATTCTGTCACCATATATCTTTTGATTGTAATCTTTAGTCCATTTATATACAAAGTAATTATTGATAGATACATATTTATTGCCATTTTATTACTTCTATTGTAGTTGTGTCTAAAGATTTTCTTTGATTCTTTTTTGTCTTTCTCTCTTTCATGTTTTGCTGATTTTCTTTAGTGATATATTTGAATTTCTTTCTCTTTATAGTTTTCAAATTTATTAGTGTTTTTTAATATATGGTTACCATTAGGTTTGTATATTACTTCTACATATAGCAGTCTATATTGAGTTGATGTGTTTTTTAAGTTTGAACCCATTTTTTTCTCCTCTACTCCATAAATTTTAGGTATATGCTATTATGTATCATTTTTTGTGTGAGTTCCTTGACAGACTTTTTTAACATAAATGTTCATTTTTACTGTTTTTGTGTTTCCTACTTCTAAACTGTTACTTTTGATCTCTCCTTTATACCCTAAGAGTCCCCTTTCTTACAGGGCTGGTTTAGTGGTCATGAATTCCCTTAGTTCTTGTTTGTCTGAAAAACTCTTTACTTCTTCTTCTATTCTTGTATAATAGCCTTGCTGGATACAGTATTCTTGGCTGCAGATTTCTCCCATTCACCACTTTAAATTTGTCATGCCACTCTGTTTGGCTTGCAAAGTTTCTGCTGAAAAATCCCCTGCTAGTCTCATGGGTTTTCCCTTATAAGTTACTGACATCTTTTGTCTTGCTGCTTTAAAATTTTTGTTTTTCATCACTATATTTTGCCAATTTAATTACAGTATGTCTTGGTGTGGGTCTGCTTTTGTTGAACTTGATGGGCATTCTCTGTGCCTCCTGGATCTGGATATTTGTTTCCTTTCCCAGATTAGTGAAGTTTTCAGCTATTATTTCATCATATAAATTTTCTGCCCCTTTCCTCTCTCTTCTTGTAGGACTCGTATAATATGAATGTTATTAAATTTGATGGAGTCACTGAGTTCCCTAAATCTATTTTCATTTTGCATAATTCTTTTTCTCTTCCCATTCAGCTTGATTATTTTCCATTACTCTGTCTTTTAAATCATTAATTTGTTACTCTGTTTCTTCCACCCTGCTGTTCTTTCCATCAGGCATGTTTTTCATTTAGTTATTTGAGCCCTAAATTCATTTCTGCTATGTTATTCCTTATCTCTGTGTTAAGGGTCTCCTTCATGTCTTCCACTCTTTTCTCAAGTCCAGCAAATATCCTTATGATCATTGCTTTAAATTATCTATCAGGTATGCTACTTTTTTTCTGTTTCAGTTAGATCTTGGCCTTTCACTTAGGCCTTGGCTTTGTCCTGTTCTTTGATTTGGGATAAATTTCCCTGTCTCATCATTTTGTCTGCCTCTCTGTGTCTGTTTCTCTGTGTTAATAAAGTCAGCTGTGTCTTCTGCTCTTGAAAGTAGTGATTTTATGAAGATGGGGCCCCGGAGTGCCCTGCATTCAGTGTCCACTGTTCACTAGAATCTGGCACTTCAGGAGAGTTTCCCACATGTGTTGCTTAAAATCTGCTGTTGTGTCTGAGTCACTTTTCCTTTCACTGCAGTCATGTGCACTGACTCTCTACCTATTGTGGGCTGTGCTTGCTCTCTGTGGTGTTAGTAGGATCCAGGAAGGCCAGCTAAGGCCTGCTAGGGAACTTGGGAGAGTGTTAGCAAAATGTGAGCTGGGCCCCTAGTCCTATGCCAGGTCCCCCAAGCACTGAGGTGGCTAAAAGCTGCATGCCAGGGCAGCCGGGGGTGTGAGTCTGGTCATGGTCCATGATGGTGCCTGGGCACAGCTGGGCAGGGCCAGTGGTAGCACCTGGGGGTGCATGGCTGGGCAAGGCACAACAGATGGACACAGCATGCAGTAGCAGCTATACCTGGCTGATTCTACCTATCTTTTGAGCTTAACACACATGCATAAACACACACACAATCTTACATATAAACCCATTCTAATAAATTCCT
The DNA here is from genome assembly GCF_018350175.1 of Felis catus. Taxonomy (NCBI): domain Eukaryota; kingdom Metazoa; phylum Chordata; class Mammalia; order Carnivora; family Felidae; genus Felis; species Felis catus. The sequence goes on from NC_058370.1 coordinate 76,144,113, forward strand.
AGAATGATTACCAGGACACCAATTCCATAATTATACAAACTCTAAATTGAACTTTGAGAACATCATGAATACCCTGTTATCTTTCTCAAACCAGAAGACAGTCCCCATTTATCTTTCAAAACCTCTGTGAACTCTTTCCTGATATCTCCTAAGCACAGTGTTGGTCCTGTGTTCTCTGACACTGTTCATATTCTCTACATCATATTTTATTTTGATTACATTTCTAAGTGTCTATTCCCTTTTATAGATTCTGTGCTCTGTGAAGTACCATTTCTTATTCAGCCTGCACAGCACTAGCATCCATAGCACAGTTCCTGGCTTAATAAAGTGAATAAATAATTCATTATACAAGCCACACTGTTCTTGATATTCCATTTTAAAATACTGAGCTTTGGTCGTATAGCAGTTAAAAGAAAGATTGCGGTTTTGGTGCTGACCTACTAATCGACACCTAATGGTGAGCTCTATCTTAGCATAACTTAAATGAGTTTAAACCTGTTTAGAAACACTTAATGAATGTCTGCATGACAGAGAATATTAATATAAGATTCAGAAACAAAAACATTAACTTTAGGGCTAAGATGATTTATGGTGTAACAAAGACTAAAACTACATGCTATGGAAATAGAAAGGAGTGACAATTTTAGATTCAAGCAGATTTCTCAGAAGAGGTAAATCTTGAGCTATGTTTCTGAAGTGGGGAAGAAGGATATTACAAGGGAGGAAAAACTGGAGCAAAAGCCCAAAGATTGATGAGTATGTGGAGTAGCCAAGAAAGAACAAAAAGACCAAAATAGCTGCTATTTAGAGTATGTGGTTAGGCTGTGAAAGGAGAAGGTGGCCTAGAAAGTGACAATGGAAATATGGGAAAGGACAATTGTGGAAAGCACTGAGTAAATCATTTCCATCATTAATATACTGAGAAGGCAAAAAGTTTTTGAGGAGAATGACCCAGAATTTCAGCAAGGTAACACAGCAGTATACAGAAGTATATTAGCATCTACAGGTATTGGATGTACTTTTAATACACACAACTACCACTACCTTGTTCTTTTATTCCAGGTCTCTGGGAACAACTCTCAGGCAGCCTTCTTATCCTCTGTTGGTGTATACTAACAATAAATGCAGTATTAGTGGCCCTTCCTTTGAGGCACACTCATCATTGATTCCTGCCCCCCAAAGCAGCTAATATCAGAAAGGAGTCTCTGAGTATCTCCTTTTCTTTAAGACCCTTTTGGAAACGTTGGTTACTTATTCATGATTGGGTCAACTATTTTATCCTACTCTGGGAGACAATTTAACAAATCACATAGCTAGGTGTTACTTAATTCTAAATCATATCTTGAGATGTTAATTCCTCATCTCCTAAAAAGGAGATATAATCAACATTCTTCATAAAAAGTTCTGGGTCAAAGTTTGGTACCTGATCTTTCCTTATCTCCAAGAAGAGATGACCATAAAGAGAATTATAAGAAAGCTTTATATAGGGACTAATCTCAGAATCTAGGTCAACATTAATAAAGTTGGGGGCTAAGTCACAGGAATGAAAACGAAAGAAAATATAGGGAAACTCTAGATGTGTCAATTAGAACTAGAGAGATTGGGCAAAACTAATATGAATTATGACACTGAGTTATATCTGAAATGTCTGGATGACACAGCCTAAAGTACAGTGAGACAAGTGCTGATCACTGAGCCTAAATACATTTCTATCTCAGAGGGTCCAGCAGAGAATGAAGGGACTTCTGGATAATAATAAAAAAAAAGATAAGTAAGAAAGGAGTGACAGACCAGGAGAGGAGTTTTACAAAGGAGGTAGTACCCACAATTAGGATGCTGTGTGACTCATAGTCAGCTCATGGTCATACCACAACAACCGTAATTGCTGCTTGTGGTCAACCACTACTGGTCCATTTTCTAAACTCATCCTTAACAGTCAACTCTAAAATCATCAGCATGTCCTTATTAGGTATTCATCTCTAACATCATGGTTATTATCATGTTGGATGTCCCTGTAAATATTAAATACCAAGTTAATATTGTTAGTCTCTTTCTTAATGACCTACTTGGTAAAAATAATGAAGGGAAATAGGAAGTGTCCCTTATAAACGGTCTATCTCAAATATGTAAATGTTCTTAGTAGTCTTCAGTGGAAAAGAGGGGAAAAGTTATTTAGCTGGGCATTGAACACTTAGTTTATCGATACCTCTAATCACAAGTCACCCATTGCTTCCCCTCCTCCTCTCAGTCCCTTATGCCTCAAGTTTTCCCAGGTATCACTGAAATCTTAAGACAAATGAAAAAAGAATTCTTATATTAACAGGAGGATAGAGCAAACTTAGCTGTGTGGTGTGACTGTTCAGTTTGGGCTAGCAAGGTCACTGAGAAAGACTAGGTCTTGCTTGGGTTGGCACCAGCTGAGCAGGCAAGCAACATAAACTATGGGTGAGAACAGATCAGTGTTGTGCAATGTCCCAGAGGACAGGAAGCCGGATGGCTCTGCCACGCCAGATGACCAGCCATGGACATAACTCTAAATAGGGAACAGTGTTTGTCAGCCTTCCCCAGAGATACTGAAATCAATGTTCCATGGACAAGCCCATTGAACTGTCATTAGAGCAGATGGAAACTAGAGTTCCCATACTCCCCAGACTTCAGTTAAAGTTATTCTTTGAGTTAGTTAGACCTGAAGCTCTGAATTGTCCACATCTCTAGCCCAAGCCTATTTGACTTCCGGGGGGGGGGGGGGGGGAGGGGGAGGTAATCTCAATAGTAAATTAAATTGAAAAGATTTGATGAATTTAAATCAAATTTCTGTGATCTCCTGCTCTATACCAATAAATACCCCTCAAAATATCCATCTCTTTTAGCACACCCAGTGTCTTTACATTATTTTTTTCTGGATGTGATTAGCCCATTTAATCCTAATAATTCACTTAACCTAGGATGCAGGCACTTTGGAATATCCTTTTCTGAATAGTAATTCTAAAGAAATAACATCTCTCCTTTGTCTGAAGGAAACTGTGTCTCATGTGATAAAATTCTGATGAGACATTGATAACTGTGAAATACAGACTCTTCTTGATCTTCTCCTATGACCTTCTGGACACAGCTGTCTCCATAGCTAGAGATCACAGGAGACCCACTATGGCTGAGGACTCCACTATTATGCTAAATATTTTAGATTCCTGGTCTTCTCTAAGATATTGCTAAGAAGTTATCTCATAATTTATTTTTGTTAATCTATAATAATCAATATCAATAAAATATTCTCTGGGTGTTTGTTGAAATTTTTAGTTTTGTAAGTATACTTTTCAGACCTCAGGAGAGCAAAGTAAGGGGGAAGTATACTTTTGGGGGATGTAAGTAGATAAATAGCTTCTGACTGAGGAATGACTCTAGAAATTTCAAAAATGGAGCCTCATATAGGAATGTTCCTTTGGAAAAATGATACCTGGAATTTCACACACAGCACTTTGATGGTCTGGCTTGACCCAAGAAAATAATTTGGGGTTTCTAGAGGAGTTCTGTCAGATTTTACATGGATTGTTAAACCTTGCTAAAAATGCACTCTTCTAAACTGTTCTAAAATAATTCCCAACATTTCCCTTAATCTTTTCGCACCTATACTTTCAACCCTATCCCAGTATTCTAAGTGGTTCAAACTGCTAGCATGCTGAAATAATTTATATATACTTTAAAAGAAATAAGACATGATATATTATGTTGTCTCATAAGAAATGACCAATTTATGGGTCAAAAGTTGAATACTGGAAATTTCATATGATTCAATTGAAAATATTAATTCATATATATCTCTATATACATATAGATAGATAAATCATATATATATCTACATATAGATAAGATACAAATATATATAGTCTTGTATGTAACAAAGCCAATTATTTGGTAATGACATTATACTACAGTTATAGAAGATGTTACCATTAGGAAAGACTGGGAGAAGAGTATATTGGACCTCCCTGTAAATTTTTTTTAATTTCTCAGAAATCTATAGTGATTTCAAAATTTAAAAATTAATACATTATAAATACTTTCTACATTTCATAGATATATTTTAAGTAAAATTTAAAGCAAGTTTTCTTTAGAAGAATTCTTATCCTTGTTGTTCCAAAGCACACAAATGTATTCCCACACAGATATTTTACATTAAAATCCATGTATATTGTTGTGTATTTACGCATGTGCAAAGAGAAATCTAGAAATGTTCTTATAGTTGCAACTCATTTGCATGGAACTAATCAAGTGTTACTTTGAAAGACCTATACTTTGAAACATAAGGCGACATTTGGACTCCAAATAAACATGTGAATTTATATTCCACAAAAAAAAAAGAAAAAAGAAAAAAAAAAGGTGGGGGTGGGGGGAACTGGCTGCATCTGGTCAAGGATTAGCCAATTAAAAAAATAAAAAACTTTAAAACTCAATTGGAATTCTAAATTCTCCAATAATCAAAGTGTCCTCTGTTCTGCAGATGCCTAGAATAGAATTTTACATTTTCAAAAAAATACTTTCTTCAGTATTCATACTATCCTGAAGTATTAAGTAATTATCAGCCCAAAAGAAATTATTCTACTGTGGGAATCAAGTCTTGCAAAATATTATGGTGAACTTATTATAAAGAATAAGCAAGAAAACAATACTGATGGCTGTTTTCATGATGTGTTCATTCATACAATGAATGATACATGCAACCTCATTGAAATCAGGCTATTTTCAAAGAAGCACAAATTTGTAATCAAATTATGATTTTAAAAAGCTCCTACAACTTAAGATTTAATTTTCAGCTACCATAACTCCCAATGACACATCTGTCTTTCCTAGTGGGTATTACCAATGGTTTTCTTGTGTGGTCCAGTAGTTATTTGAATGTGTGAAGAGAGTAATTAAAAAATGTTGGAGATTTCTAGTTTTTATTGTCATGTGTCTGATTATTCACAGAAGTTGAAGAATGTCTGGAATAGAAAAGTCATTTGTGATTCCTTATGTGAATATAAATAAGCAGTAAAATTTACCAGTATATAACCAATATATTCTTTGTTCAAAAATTTAAACAATGCAGTGAAGAAGAAGGGAGCCAGCAAGCAAACAAGCAACAGGAAGGAAGGAAGGAAGGAAGGAAGGAAGGAAGGAAGGAAGGAAGGAAGGAAAGAAGGAAGGAAGGAAGGAAGGAAGGAAGGAAGGAAGGAAGAAAAAATAGAAGGAAAGAAGGAAAGAAAGAAGGAAGGAAGGAAGGAAGGGAGGGAGGGAGGGAGGGAGGGAAGGAGGGAGGGAGGGAGAAAGGATGGAGAGGATCCATCTGCAATTTCAATGATCAAAGATAACTAGTTCTAAAGTTCTGGTGACTTTTCTTTCAGACATCCGCTTTTATATTTAACCAAATATATATAATCTTATACCAATCTGATTTATTATATATGCAATTTTAGCATATATATTATGCTTTCCCTATATTCTTTTTTAAACTATCTTCCTCTCTTCCTTACAACATCCAAATAAATAATGTTGACAGACTGCTATGCATATTTTTCATTCAGTTAACATTTACTTTTTAATAGACTTTATTTTTAGACCAATTTCAGATTTACAGAAGTATAAGAAGATAACACAGAATGTCCACATGCCCTACATGCAGTTTCCCCTATTAACATCTTAATTAGTATGAAATACTGCTAATGCCCAATATGTGTACATTATTGTTAACTAAAGTCCATAGGTTATTTAGATTTCCTTGGCTTTTACCTAATGCCCTTTTTCTGTTCCAGGTTCCCATCTAGGGTACTGCATTACATTTTGTTGCGTATCTTTTTGGCTCATCTTGGTTGATCTCTAATTTACAATATAAACAAAGACTAATTCCAATGGGAATTAGAAATTCCTGATAAAAAAAGTTAATAGAAAATATTTTATTAATATATTAATATTTTATCTTGACAGAAAAGTCTAAACAAAAAAGATAATTTTTTTCAAAAAAAACTTCTAAGGGGCGCCTGGGTAGCTCAGTTGGTTAAGTGCCCAGCTTCTGCTCAGGTCATGATCTTGCAGTCCATGAGTTTAAGCCCTGCGTCGGGCTCTGTGCTGACAGCTCAGAGCCTGGAGCCTGCTTTGGATTCTGTGTCTCCCTCTCTCTCTGCCCCTCTCCTGCTTGCACTCTGTCTCTCTCTCTCTCAAAAATAAATAAACATTAAAAAAAAACCAAAATTTTAAAAACTTCTAAAATAAAGCATAGAATGTCTTACTATCTTGGCATGGACAAAATATCTCAAATAGGACAAAAGCACTAATCATTAAGGAAAAGATCAATTTAATCAAACATCATTAAATTAAGAACTTTTTATCAAAAGACACCAAATATTAAAAGACCAAAAAGAAGGGTGTCTGGGTGGCTCAGTCTGTTAAACGTCCAACTCTTAATTTCAGCTGAGGTCATGATCACATACTCATGACATCAAGTCCCAGGCAGGGCTCATTGCTGGACATGGAACCTGCTTGGGATTCTCTATCTCTCCCTCTTCCTCTGCCTCTCCCCAGCTCTTTCTCTAAATAAATAAATAAATAAATAAATAAATAAATAAATAAATAAATAAATAACAGAAAAAGATATTTGTAATACATGTATTTGACAAAGTATCCCTATCCAGAATATATAAAATCTTCTACAAATAAGACAATTACGGAAAACAGAGAAATGGGCAAAAGACCTAAAGAGGTAATGCACAAAAGAAATTATCCAAATGGCCGAGAAAATGAAATGGTATTCAAAATGATCCCATCAGAGAAATGCCAAGCAAACCTATAATGCTATACAATTACACACCCATGAAAATGGCTAACATCACAAAGATTCTCAGTATCAAGTATTGGCAAGAATGTTAAACAATGGGAACTCTCAAATACTGCTGATGGTTACCTGATATATTCAACTTATAAAAAGCTTTGGATTGTGCATTTAAGATTTGTGTTATCTAGCATATATACATTGTAAGTTATACTAATATACTAAGCCTATACAAAGGCTTATGGCAATTACTTATTAACTCCAGTGAGTGTGATTTTATAATATTAATATTTCCCATCCCAAAGTATCATATATATTTCCTTTTATTCTGAAGTTGTTTCGTGATTAAGATTCTTTTTGTTCCCCACAAAAGTCCTATATTTAATTATGACATTAATTTAAGTAGGATACTTGCCTCAATGGAAGACTATTCACTTCACTACAAGATGTGTTATGGGGATCTTTCATGCAACTTTAATTTATCAAATTGGCCTTCTCCTCACTTATTCAATTTTACACAAACAGCACTATAAATAACATATAAATTCCTCACTTGAGATAATAAACAAATTTTAAGATGCCCTAAAAACTGATAAAGTTCTTAATTCAGAAAACTTCAATACAACTCTGATATAATTATATGAATTTCAAAATAGATTTAAAGCAATTAGGTTGCTCATAAACTTGATAAACAGTATTATAAATTATCAGAAATGACTATGAGGGAGCTAATTAATTTTATACAGTGTAGAATCTCAAAAATATAAAGAAAATCACCTGAGTAAACTCCATCTTGTTAAAACAGAAATGCTTAAATGATAGAGAGTGTTATTTGTGTCTAGCACCGATAAACACTGAGAAGGTAAAGAAGAAAAGAGAACTAACAAAGCTGAAGTTGACCATATTGTTCTGGAGGTAGAACTGAGAAAAGAGATAATAAGTACATCTTACATAAGTGGTGTATATACACACACGCACTCACAACACACACACACACACACACACACACACACACACACACACACCATTTAAACAAGAACTTAAGTTCCCAAAATACATTACATTAATATAAAAATTACTAGAATACTCTAGACAGACAAATATGGAAGTCATCATAAAATAGTTTTTAAATTCAGGAATATCCATCTAATTTTATGAAACAAGCAATGGAAAAAGTGGCCTATATTTCAAAGCAAATAGCTTCACACAAAAATTTAAAAGAATCTATATATTCTATGAAGCATTATAACTGAGACTGATTCAAGAGATAGGTAACTGGGAGCTCTTCAAGGGCGGGGATCATGGGTCATTCATCCCTAGTGCACAGAGTAGCATATGGCAAACACTAGATACCTGATTAGTGTTCACTGAAGGAGTAAAGGTGAGATCATAAGAAAGCAACTGAAAAAGCCACACAGGACACGGGAAGCTGTCTTCTCTTGGGTAAGTTTAACTACTTTCATCATTAAGCTGGAGTACTTCCATTACTAAGGCTGCCTCTCTACACCTGCTTTTAAGAACTGGAAATCAAGCCAAAACATCCAATGCTGGCAAACTTATCACTCGTTAGGTTCAGAGTAAGTTTTTATGCATTTGTGAAATATTGATCTTTCCTTCAAATAACAATATAGAGTGAAATGTATACCCTTCCTCATGGGCAAATAGTTGCCTATTAAAAGTTTATGTGGAGTTTGACCAGGTTTTTTTTTTAATTTTAGTAATGTATAATATCACAGTTAAAGGCCTGAAGCCCCCTTTGACATTTATGGTATCGAGCCCCCTTTCTTTACAGCTCATAAGATGTTCCAGTGAGAAGCTTAACTGCATGGAATAAAATAGGAGAAAATATCCAGCAGAAGTTAGTTCTCATGAAAATGCCTGAAATACCATTGAGTGATTTACTGCACTAATCCCATAAACTTATTTGGGATTAGCTTTTTGGAAGGTGAACAGGGCAGATTCATATCCTAGTTGAAAGCTTCAAGCTAGGCTTTAGTTTGGACATACTCTGCTCTTTCATTCCTTTTCAGTGCAAGAGCAGCTTGAACTTGGCTCAGTGAGAATCTAGAAGAGTTGCCTTGACTCCATGTCTCCTCCACTTGCTCTTGTCCTTAAACAGATGCCACCCTCCAGGAGACCCTGACAGCTCTGGAGATGAAGTGGGGCCATGACAGTGGCCTAAACATTGGAAATATAATCTGCCAGGATAATTAATGTGCTTCTTTAAAGGATAATTTTTTTCTTCTTTGATATATACTATTATTCTAGGAACTTCCAAATTTGAAAAATATGATTCTTCCAAACTTTTCATAGTACTACAAAATGGTGAACTTATAAATTTTATGTGTGGAAAATGCAGAGACAGAGAAGAGAGTTTCTGTAGTATCGTGGTATACAGGTTGCAAGTTTTTGTACATATATATTCAAGAACACCAACTTGTACCTTTTGCCCTTACCTTTTCATTTTCTTGAATCTGAAAAGTTCTTGGTTTTTACTAACTCTCTATGGAAATGCAAAAATAGCACTTGAATATCAAATTTAACACACTTGCCAGCAAACTTCTAGGTACCATAGCAGAATGTCATAGAAGTATGACATAGAAGAAGCATGGTGTGTTAGGTCAAAAACAAGGGAAGCAAGAAGCCGGGATAACTTGTTTTCTATATAAACTTGAAAATAAGGTCTAATATTTCTCTCCGTTATATGAACCTAAAATCATGTTAATGCCAATCCCAGTAAAAAGCTGGTCTTAAGTACACTTATCCAGAGACAAAGAAATAACTTTCAAAATTGGACTCTTCCATTCTCATTCTGTCTAACCCTAATGATTGTTCCCTGAGAATAATTAGAAAGAACTCTATCTTACTGTTTAACAGTACATATTTGTCTATAAAAGATTAATTTTTATTCTGTACACAAAAGAAATTCTAGCATAAAAACAATCTCAATAAGCATCACAAATAGAACACTTCTCAATATAAAATAAATGAAATAAATTCAGGACTGGGGTAATATCTACTCACAGTTCAGAGCACAGCTGAATCTGTGGGACATTCCATTTATACTGTAGCTTTACAATTAATGAATATTTGAGGAAATAAGATCCTTTGCATGAAGTTTGAGGTAACCATATTCAGATACAAGAAATCAATTCTCCATTTTATTTCAAAATGACGATTCCTATCACACTTAAAGTACATTTCTAAGTGTTACCTGATAGGCTGGCAATGTCTTCTCTTATGTAATGCTGAATGAAGTAAGAATATTGATGTGCAAAATGATTTTGGTGCTTGTAAACAATTCTATAGGGGAAACTATCAAATCATATTTCCATACTATCCTATTAGTTTATGTAATGCATTCAACCCTTTATTTCAGCTATAAGTCCTTCACTCCTCATTTTTCAAATTCTACTAAGAAGGTCAAAGCTTACTACCCACTTGAAGAAACATTTTTAAGCTATTATTTGCCTTTTATCCTCAATATCTGGATATTCTGAATTAAAGTATGAAAGAAAACTTATCAGTATACAGTAAAACCTTGGTTTGAGAGCATAATGCATTCCAGAAACATGCTTGCAATCCAAAGCACTTGTATATCAAAGCGAATCTCCCCATAAGAAATAATGGAAACTCAGATGATTTGTTCGACAACCCAAAAATATTCCTATGAAAATGATTACAATACTGTAATATAACACAAAATAATAAAGCAAATACAAAATATAGAGAAAAATAGACAAATTAACCTGAATTTACCTTTGAAAACCTTTGTGGCTGGTGTGAGGGAGACAAGAGAGAGGAGGGCTATGATGTAGGACTACTTTCACTATCACTAACAGAATTACTACTATCTATTAGCTAAATGAAATCTTTTTCTTTTCGTGCAACTTTAACAACAAACCTATACAAAGACACTTGCTTTTGCCTCCTTTTGAGGATTTTGCAGAAATATGACATTGCATTGACAATCACCCACAATCCCTCAGCAAGAGAGAGAGAGAAGAACCATTGGCTCAGTTGTGATCATGTGACATTTGGCATCACATACTACTCATACTGCAAGACATCATTCGTTTATCAGGTTAAAATTTATTAGAAATGGTTGCTCATCTTGCAGAACACTCACAGAATAAGTTACTCACAATCCAAGGTTTTACTGTATACACTTAAGCTATTGTCTCAGTAACCTCAGGAATCAAATAAAACACCACTCTACACTTTAGCATTCATACTTCGTGCATTTGTGTCATGCAAAATAATTTTAACAGAGAATTTTGTGGTAAGTGAAAAGGAACTAGAAGTAGAGATGGGCAAGTGGTCAAGGACAGAAACATGGAGAGGAAACCTATGGCTTTTACCTTAGAAACACATAGGCACAGGGCAGGTTTGCATGGGATTTTTTTTTCATGGCAGTGATGAATTAGTATATCAGATACTCAGGTAGATCTCTACATCTTAAATTGAAAGGAAACTTCATTCTGGAGTCCCTTCTCCTACTAAAACAAGTAACTTTTTGATATTTATAGTATTTATATTTCTTGGGTTAAAAATATTTAACCCAAGTTAAATTGATGTTTGATTCTCATTTTATTTATTGCAAAGTATTTTTAGGCTTTAAATAATAATCAAAAATAAAAATAAATGTTCACATAAATTTAGTAAGAGTGTTTCATTGTATGTAACTTCTGTGAATATGATAAATCTATCCAAAGTTGGTATGAAGACTATTCACTTAACTGTAATATTTGATTACCTAGAACAGGGGTCAGGAAACTATGGCTCATGGGCCAAATCTAGCCTCTGGCCTGTTTTGTATGGCCTATGGGCTAACAATAGTTTTTAAATTCTTAAAAAGGAAGAAAGAAAAGGTGGAAAAGGAGAAAGATGAGCAGAAGGAGGTAGAGAAGGAAGAGGAGAAAAATGGGGAGGCAGAGACTGTATACAGCACACAAAGCTTAAAAATTCACAGAATAATGTCCCTTACAGAAAATGTTTTCTGACCCAAACCTAGATTATTGCCTTCACCCAACAATCCAGAAGAAAAACAAACATTAACAACTTTGAACATAATATCTCCATTTAATGTTGTGTTTACACAATACAAATGTAATCTATGTTCTCAAGACTTGCCCATACTGTTGTCTCCATTCCTGCTCTCTCATGTAAATTTGGCAATCTGTCAGTGATTACATCTGGCACTCCTACTAATTCTCCACTATTCACCCAGTTGGGTCAGATGGGGTTGCAAAGTGTGGTAAAGGCAGGCATGCTTGGACCCAGTCACTCTGCCTTTTTGCCCAATGGCCTCACAGGAATATCTGGTTTTAGTGACTTAAGTATGAGGCTTAATGCTATCTGCTACCAAGAACATCTGCATTCACCCCCAGCCCTTCCAAACCCTCTGTTTAGTGGTATATTAAGCCTCTGAACCTGTCATTGAACTACTTCCATTCTTTGTAACCCTATTAAAACCAGACAAATGCACTTTCAGCCACAAGTTGTTGAGGTAGCAGTGTCATCCAATAGCTGGACAGGTTAATACCTAAGATCTAATCACTGTGGCCAGTGAGAGAACATTCCAGCGTTTAGTTCTTTTACCAAAAAGTGGCACTGTGAATTCTAGGGATCCTAAGTACATTACTCACACTTCTTAAATTGCAAGCTTATTTTCCCTTTTCCTTTGCTAAAGGACATCTTAAAGTAATTATATCTTTCACTCTGGGGTCCAAGATTCAAATCCACTTCCTTTCACCATTGACCATGTATTACCAATGACAGTTAACAGTCAGTCCAGATTCAAGAGAACACAGAGATATTTGGGACTCAAAGTTGACTCATATTATCAGGGTTGATCTGACTTTAAGTCTGTTTCAGAGGCATGAAACCAGAGTTTTCCTAAAGCTTAGGATACTGGGATAGTGGCCCCAAGTGAAAGTTTAAACACACTAACCTGGAGACATTTACAGATCTGTTGTTGCTAGTGATTACTAGGACTTGCAGGCTCGGCCAGTAATTCACTTGTGGTATCAAAAATGCCATGTTTTAAGACTTTTTAGATATCCGTCCATACTTAGCAAAGCAAAGGTATCTTCTCCGAAACCTTTTAAGTTGATCTTCATTCATCCGAGAATTGAGCATAATGTTAAGAGTCATGAAGATATCTATCTATCTACACATATATATATATATATACACATATATATACGTATATATGTGTAGATAGACACATATATATGTATATATATGTATAGACAGATAGATATAGATATATATACCTGATCCTTTAAACATAGTATTTTATATAACTACTATTTTAGCAAATTTTCTCACATTGAATTTGCTGACAAGTGATATATTCAGTAATTTGTTATGTATTTTCTACATACAAGGCACTTTTATAGATATGCAGGGATTCTAAATATTAATAAGACATTGCACTGTTTTATACATTTACAACGTAACAGGCAAAATTATATATGTATACAATATATACAATATATACAATAGAAACAACAAAACTAGTAGCTTAAAGATAATAGAGTGCTGTAATGGGTCTGAAAATAAGTCAGATTCTGAATAAGTGAAGAATAGGAAATGTGAAACAGAAATGTGTTATCCACGCTAAGACCTAGAAGGCTGGTAACATATAATAATAGGATGGAGCAGAAACAAATCTTAGACCAAGAGAATAGCAAGAAAAAAGGGAGGAAAGTCGAAATAGCAAAGAGCATCTTTGGGAGGGTATACTTGATTATAACATAGGAAATGTTATATAGAGAAAAGAGAGACCAAATCTAATATAAAAACCTGGATGATTCCCTAAGGAGTTTACAAATTACTTAGTGGCCAATAGGAAATCACTAGTTTTCTTATAAGATAAACGTATTATTTATTTAAAATATTTATTGGATTCTTACTTTATGTCAAGACAGACAGAGCCTATGAAGTGAGGATCTTATAGTGTAATAGAGGGACAGAAAAAAACAAATACAATGGAAGGTGACATGATTTGTTATAAAGATTGGCAGGAGTTTTCTTTAGTAAAATTAATGTGAAAACAACTAAAGAATTATGGAGAGAGATAAAAGGCCAAGAGGTTCTAGTAATGAGAAGCAGTGGGTACCAGTAATTCTAGATTTGAAGTCTAGCATAACCACTTACTAGCTTTGTAACCTTGAACAACTCTTGACCTTTCTTAAGTTGAGTTGCCACAACTCCGAGTTAATGTTGCCTATCTCCTAGGAACCTGTAAACATTAAATAAGATAATGTATGAAAAGCACTTGACATCAAATAGGTAATCAATAGTGGTAGCAATTATTATAGCATTCTAGGTAAAAAGTAATTAAAGCTGCAGTGGAGAGTTGGCAATGGGAATGTGAAGGAAAAAGTAGAAGTAAGGTGGACTACAAAAGCACACTGTATAGCAGTGGATTTCAAACTATGGTGTACCTATTTTAAAGAGAATATGTTTCTTTATCTCATTCAAAGTGATTCTGATTTGGGGATGGGGTGGGGGAAGATAGACAATCCAAGTGATTCTTGGCATATAGTCAGATTTTGAGAAACACTATCCTACAGGACTTGGTCACTAGCTGGATGTAGGGGATAAAGAGAGAATTCAAAGATGCTCACAGTAGGTACCAATCCAAGGATGGTGAACCCTCATGCTAATGGATGGAGTTCAAAGAGGTTAGGTGAACATAGGTATATATGAATGCTGAGAAGAAAATCCATAGCCTTCATCAGATATTCAAAAATACTTCTATTCTGAAATGTTCAGCTTCATGACTTACATATTGTGGGTAAAAGAAATAAAAGATTAGCAATAGAAATGGAAAAGCCAGAACAATTCATACAATCTGGGATACATGCTGCTAGCAACTGATCATGTGACCAGTAATAGAATATAGAGTATAGAGTTTGTTCTGGAAGGTAAATTTAGGAGGCAATCTGTGGAAAGAGGAAGAGGAACACCATAGGAATGGGGGAAATCTTTAAAAGGAAAAACGAGAGGAGAAAACAGAAGGTGGCCAGACCTAAGAGTTTGGATAATGGCTCCGTAGAGTAGATAAAGAGTGAGTGGCCCCTAAAGGAGCCCTGAGTTCAGTTAGGAAAGCCAGGTAACTGAAAGTTTCAAAAAGCAGGAAAAGATCAATAGTGTTCAATACCACAGAGATCAGACATTGAGAGCCAAAAGAAACGTTAGTTGTTGACTCGGTCATCAGCAACGTCAGAACAGATTGGGGTTAGGTTGCAAATGGTTAATGAAGGACTGAGTATTAATTAAAATACTTGTTCTAAGTTCATAAATTACATTTTCTCTGAAGAAAACAGGAGTTCAATGAAAGGCCTCTTTGAATTTTCACCCCACTGAAATTCTATTTAAATCGCGTACTCTGGCAGCAAAAGAACCACAGTTTGGGGTAAGGTAAGACCACTCAGGTGCAGTCTTAGGCTTAATGCTTAGAGTTTCCATTTCCAAAGGAGAACTGTCCCCAGTAGCCATAGAGACTGATTCAAAAGCCAATTACTTCCGCGTGCCTCTATCCCCTACTTGGTCTGATTTGTGGTGAAGGCTAAGCACAGAGGGAAAACGTCAAATAAAATGTTCACTGTCTCCATAAAATACCATCACAGTACAAGAGGATAATCCTGCTTCTTTGAACTAGCTAAAAACTGACCTTCCCTCACTCAAACTGCCTGTAAGAGTCCCAGGACAGGTTGTTCTGACATTCTTTTAATATCATCTCATCATCACAGCCAAAACTAATCACAAGAATATTACCCGTTGACAGGTGCATTTATTCTGTCAATTAAATCAGATGGTTAAATCGAAATGTGCCCCAAATCTCTCTTGTTTGCATTATCCATATTGGCGTTTCTTGGCCGTGGTTCATTGCTGGCTGGAAGTCGTCCAGCCCCCACAGAGTCACTTTGCAATATTGTGCCAGCAAGTTTCCATGCTCTGCAGCAGCCACTCCAGCGAGGCCAGAACAGCACTACAGGACTGACCTGGAATGTTATATTGCTTCACTAAGATTTATTAAAAAATGGAAGGAGAGAGACTTAGATCAATGTTTTTGGAATGGAAGAGGATATATCACCTCATGGCTAAGCACAGGTGACACGTGGGCAATGAAGCGAAGATGCTAAAGACAGGCAGTGAAGAAGGTTCAAGGAAGGATAAAACCAGCTGTATGCCTGCAGCTTTCTGCCCCTTTTCTACAACTCCCCTCCATTAAAGTCTCCAAAGAAAAGCAGAGCCTTGAAGACTGACTCCTTCTGTTTTGAAGACCACTGCCCCAAGAAGATATGCAAATATACCCACACCCAGCAGTAGAGCCTAAATTCTGCGACAGAGCCATGCCTATATTCCTACAACAGAGAGGGAGTTTACCCATTTTGGCCACAACAGCTAATCACAGTGAGGCACATTAAGGGCAGGTCTAGGATTCTAGTCCCTGATGTACAGTTGAAGTGCCAGAATATTTTGGCTCCCAACTCAAAATCCCTCGCTTTTTCAGCCAGTGTCTTCACCTAAGCATAGCTATAAACATGCCTCCTTTTTTGTAAGATGCATTTGAAAAGCAAATAGTTCTGCTTTGGAGAGTATGAATAGAAAACACAAAAACGAAATGGGGAGGTAATGAGTGCAAAAAAAAAATCTAGAGCATGAACAACAGTTGACATATTAGATTATAATGGTAGCGCCACTGGAGAATGTCACGTCCTCTAAAGATATGTTTGGACATAACTGCAAATTTCAGTCTGTGTATTATCTACCCAAAAGGTCCTAATGGCTTCTTGGAAACATTTCAGATTGTCAAATAAACATACATGTAGACTACTGTTTTTAAAGCTCAGTATTGCATTATCTTACCTAAATACCAGTAAGTTCTCAATATCTGTAAACTGTATTTAGCTTTTGTGTCAGTTTGCATTATCTACCCGAAGAACTTAAAACAGTCAGTGATCTTTCTTTCTTTCTTTCTTTCTTTCTTTCTTTCTTTCTTTCTTTCCTTTGTTGCTTGCTTGCTTGCTTTCTTGCTTTCTTGCTTTCTTTTTTTGGTCAAGCTTTTCACCTTAAAGCATGGCATGAGATTTTAGCTACTCAATCCTCATTGACTCTAATGGTTCAGTCCCCATATACACTTAAAGAGTTTAGACCTATGATTTATCTTTGAGAACAGTTACAATCAATCAGGTAAATATTCTGGCCATTTCTCAGTCAGGTATTCAATCCACCTGAGAGAAGCTGTTTTAGCCTATTTTGTAAATCTTTATTTGAGCACTTCTAAAAATATGCATATTCTATACCCAAGAGAATTATTTGATCTCCAGCTTAGCTAATTAGCATTTAGGACATGGATTGCACATAATAAAAAACATATATTAAGACTATTGGGGAGGGTCACCTGGGTGACTCAGTTGGTTAAGCATGTCTGACTCTTGATTTAGGCTCAGGTCATGATCTCGAGGTTCATGAGTTGAGCCCCATGTTGTGCTGCTGCATGCTGACAGCATGGGGACTGCTTGGGATTCTCTTTCTCCCTCTCTCTCTGCCCCTCCTCTACTGCCTTTCTCTCTCTCTTAAAATAAATGAATAAACTTAAAATATATTTTGTAATTGCCATGGAAAAAAATAGCTACCAAATATGCACACAAACCAGTGTGGAGGACTTATCAACTAGGAGTTCTGGAACATCATGGCCAGTTCAGTAAGACTGAGTTGGTCCCTGCTGAGAAGGTGAAATAGGCGGATTCCAATAGGATCAGATGCAGAGCAAGGCTTATTCTACATTTTAAGTAATTATTTCTCAAAGACCCGTCAATAATTAAATAGGCTCTATTTCCTAAAGCCTAGTATTTGATTTCTTATGTGAAAGGGATAGGAAAATGTCTCTCCTATGTTCCAAAGTCAAGCTAATATAATAGGTACAACCAAAGAGCTGAGGGTCAGATGTGGGTGCCATATCAAAAAGGTGCAATATATTATAGGTTTTCTGTGTTCCAGGTATTGTTTGAAGTGCTTTGCATATATTATTTAATTTTTTCAAAAGTGTATGAAGTGTGATTTATCATACCCATTTAACAGTTAAGGAAACTGAGACTCAAAGAGTCTCGGTAACTTAACCACAGCATGTAAGTAAACTAGCCAAGATTCAAGTTCAAGTCCTTCTGATCCCAAAGTCTGAACACTGAACCTTTATATTCTGCTGTTATCCGTGACCATGCTTGGTGTATCCAGATAGGAAGCAGATTATTGATTTTATCATAAATAGCTCAAAATTTTGTATCTTGTTAAGATGCAGAAAGATATAATCCTCTTGCTTAAGGAAATGACTCTTAATAATTCAAGAACTCAAACTCGATCGATTGATCAATAGATAGATCTATGCCACTAACTTACTTTTTTAAAGTACTCACAAATAAGACTTCCCTTATATTCCTTATAGTCCCCTTCCCTTATATTCACCCTAATGGTGGTACTATGAACCTATCAGTATGGTCTCAATGTCAACCAAAACCATTAAATGCTCCTCCAATCCTACACATCTAAATCTTCTCTATGGTTTAGAATGTATTTCAATTCCTACCTCTTCTATTAGTTTCCCTTATAGAGACTTTCCATAATGCCTTCTTTAGGTAAATGATCCTCATAACCTCTGCTTTTTCTAACCAGTCATGGCCATCTCTGTATACATCATATTTTGACATACGCTGGGTGTACTTGAAGGTCTGGAACTGTCTTTTAATTGTTTGCATGTCTCCACAAAATACAAATCTCTCCATTATGTTCATTAACTGAGAGAACAGACTTCATTTTATATTTTTTGCTCTAATTCAGTATCCTAAAGGGGGGTGGGGGTGGGAAATGTCTGTTTAAGTCCTTAAAAGTTTACCAAATATGTTCCTAGCATGTTGGGAATACAGTAATGACACAAAATAGTTGTTGAACTCAAATAAAATCCTATCACTTTTGGTGACTTCAATTTTTAAGATCCAACTTCTTGAAGAAATCTCTTCCATCCTTTCTAACTATTGACCAACAGGGAAGAAAATTTGTTAAAACCAACAACTTCACATTTGAGTGGCTAATTTATGTAGGTGTTTACACTACCATAGCCCTTTAAGACCCCTACATCTCTAGAGGTTAAGCTGCCCTGAAGAAGCTGTAGAAATGCAAGACACGTGATGGGCTTCTCTGCTCTGACTGTGGTTTGTCCAATATTAGTTTTGAATGTGGTTGACAATAGACATCAGAAGCTGGTTTAAGTGAGTGTATGTCAAACCCTAACAAGTGACTCTTACTTTGTTGAGAGGATTATCAGCCTCAGTAAGAATCGGATGAAGGTATGGACTGGAAAAATGCAATTACAACCACCAAAATTCCACAAATTTGGCCCATGCTTAAATCAGCTTAACATAAACCAAATCAACACAGACTTGACTTTTATTCCTAAAGTCAACTAGGCATCACATCAATGTCAAGGAACATGAAGTAAGAGAGAAGAAGCCCCTGGAAAATGGCCAGATTTTTAAGACTCCGTGCCATATGAGTCTTTTTCCTTGGGTTGAGCCTTGTTACCATTAATTAGTGACTTCACTTGGGACTAAAGGGGTATCAACCATCTGACTTCCATTTGTCAAGAGATTTCTGATAAAAAGCAAAAAAAAATGAACGCATGGTAAATTCTGGACTACCTATGTTCCCCAAGGGTTTGGCATATGACTAAGCAAATACACTAGCCCAATGGTTCCACCTTTCTAAATGAATGGGCCTGGCTCCAGAAAACACAAATCTTATAAGGTTGCCTGGACTGCCAGCTGCCTCAATTTTAGCACAACGATTTAATGTATTTTAAATAAATGTAACATAAGGAAAAAATGCTTTGTACAAATTGGTCATCTGTTGTTTTTCTGGCTGGCACCATGATTTATGTAATATATCAGTAGAACGACATCTCTCTATCTGTCTCTTGGATAACAAAGTACATATGCAAGTTTCTTTATAGTGCTTTAACCCCCTGATGACTAGAAAGGTCCTACTGATGATTTATTTCTTATACAGCATCTAAGTAAGTTAAAGAAGCTGTCAAATAATTCAAGTATTTTATGTTTTATCTGTTCTACTCTTACCCTGGATGCCACCATCGTATTCCTCACACTCAGAGCTGTGCATTGTTTTTTTCATTGTGTACAAAAGTCAGCACTCAAGATTTGGGTGACATCCATCTCTACTCAAACTAGCATTAACTAAATTGTCATAATATCCCAAATTAGTCTTTATTGATTTATGCTAATCATAAGGGCCACATGTGTATATTTACTTTCTATTCCTTCTTTTCTCCTCACGGAAAAAAATTGAAATAATATATTCCTCCAGTTTAGCAAAGCATAATGCAATTCTTGTTTTTGGTAGAATACCAATACCAGGGATGACATCAGCACAAATCACTAGAGCATGAAATAGAACAATTTTTTAACCTATTTTGGATCACACAAATATATTGTGAAAGTCTTATGAAAATTTGGAGGCCTCTCCCCAGAGCAATGTATATTAGCTCTTACATAAAATTTTGCATAAAATTTCAAGAGGTTCACAAGCCAGAAGAACATAACAATATGATTTTGTATGTCTTTCAAAGATAAAGCATTGTTTTAGCTCTCTAATTAATCCCACAGGAATAACATGGTGGATTTGTGTTGTAGCTTGCTTGTAACAATTGTTTCTGGGCTAGTTAGCTTTTTTTTGGAGCTAATGAGGAAGGGGGTCATAGGTTCAATTCATTTAGGGGTCAGTTGGTTGTCATACAAAGAAAAGGCCTTTGCCATATTGCTGGCCCACCATCTTGCAAATTTATGCATTTTTCTCACCAATGAGAGAGTGGATGGCTAAGAACAAATCATCATTTCTTCTGGAAGGAAAACTCACAAGTGCTTTTCCTTGCTTTGAGGATATCAATAATTATATAATTATTGGAAGTGGCAATGTATTATAGAAAGAGGATGAGGGTCAAGAGATCAGAGCCAAAGTCTGCCATAAACTAGCAAACTGTAGGACTTTCAGCAAGTTATTTGGCTTCTCTGGGTCTGTCTTCTCATTAAATAAGAGGATCATACTACATAATAAGAAATATTTCAACTCAAAAACTCTAATATTAAGGATAATTGTATATGAAGGAGAAAGAATTGCATATTGTAGCAAAAACAAAAGTACATACAAATGGGGAGCCCCTGACGGTATTCAAATGATTCCATAGTAATAACAAAGTTCCCTGACTGAAGCATTCTTATCACTGTCATTGATTATGGGAAAGCTTAATTCACAAAAATGTGACATACTGATTTACGTTTATAGTCAATCTACATATATATATATATATATATATATATATATATATATATATATAGTGCTTTAACCCCCGATGACTACACACACACACACACACACACACACACACACACACTATTAAAGTCCATGTTCTTAGCTCCTAAGGAAGAAAATACACATGCACCAGTAAGTTAACAAAAGAGAAGAATATAATTTTTAAATATGTAAAACTTTGTTGGTTCAGCAGAAAGGGACAGGGAGAGATCCTGAAAGGAACCCATCTTTCCCTAAGTCGGAAAAATCAGACAGTTTCTCTGTATAGGCTGATGAAACAAAGCACAGATTAAAGCATGTAATTACCAAACTTACACTACTTATGATAAAAACACCACCTATCTTTAAAACCTCTCTGTATTTCTTCTTTTTTTTAGATGTAACATACCACACACACACACACACACACACACACACACACACACACTGGATAGACACTGTTAAGTCACGTTTCATGGTTTGGTTTGGTTTTGTTTTTCTTTTTTCCAACACCAAAAAATGCCTCTCTTTTCATTTGTTTTATAGTCTGCTAATTTGGCTACAGAGCTAATGCCCATTTAAGGGAATATGGTGTGGGACGACTGTGCAGCAATATTAAGTGAGGAAGCCATATGTTTCTTAGCCCCAGCATACTGTCTGTGACTGCCCTCACCCTTGTGGGTTAGCTTTTTCATCAGATAGGCCTGAAGCGGGTGGGATGCCTTTTTTACAGGTGTTTGGTGGAGATCACACACAAAATAAAGATTTCTAAGGGGAGTGAGGTGTGCAAAACATCCAGAAATAGCAACTTGTTTTCACTTAAGATGCGATCCACAGAGGACTGTTCAGACTCTTAATTTATAGTATTATCTTTATATATCATAAGTGACTGCCTGCCCCTAGGTAGCTGACACAGTGCCCGGCATATTCAGAGCTGTCTAGTTTCGATCATGTTATAGTCTGTCTAGAAAAGTATTAGAAACAAACTTCTTACGCCACTAGATTCAGTGGCCAAAACTGAAAATACATTTCATCAGAGAAGCGTTTCATGTTAAATTCCAAGGGTACACTTTCTAATGAGGAGATTAAAAGGTAGTGTCATTAAATATGTCCACACTACCAAACCCCTTTTTACAAACTGTCATCAGAGTCTCTTCTAATTTGCTATTTGGGGGTGCCACTGAAGAGAGAGAGGCAGAAACATACAATAAAGTCAAAAAGGCCCTCAACTAAGCAGAAGGTTAAACACAGGCACTGACAGTTCCCATCATCTGAAATTATATTATCGTGGTTTCCTTGAGCTCAAGAGAATTCTCTTCTACTGACTCATTTGCTGCCCAAATTAAAGTGTAGGTGCACACAGCCTCAAAGAGGAAATCAAACAAGAGAGAGGGTATAAAAACAATACAACTGGAGAAGCATGAGGTTTATATTTTTATGCTAATGTGCTGGTAAGAAAAGGGCTCCATTTGGGGAGCAATAAAGAAAGGGGTGGGGGGAGGCTGTGAGCAGATCTCGGTAAAAAACACAGAGGCTTTCTATGCAGATGGGGGATTTAAAAGAAGTAAAATGATAACCACATAGTCAAGAGACTAGAAAAGAGACCTTGATGTTTGATAGTTGTAATAACCTGCAGAGTGCTCTAATGGCTCGGGGATCAGGTGCAGAGCTCCAGCAATAACGAGAGCTGAATAATTATCTCGGCCGTATCTGTATCACCAAAGTCCCAGCGTATGAGCTATATAAGGAGGCTTCTGCTGCCTCTCCAAGATTTCCTGAAATGTTAAATCACTGATTTGGGAGCACTTCCAGCATTAGTACTGCCCAGTTAGAAAGAAATAAAGCCCAGAATTCTCCTGTGGCAGTTCTAATGTCTTTGTTAATTATGAATTATGGGTAAACATGCAGACTCACAGAGGTCACGGCTGTCAGCAACAATAGTTTTCAAGAAGGATTTTTACGAGGGTCTTTTTCACTCCACCATAATGTCCATTTTATATACATAAACAGAGCCAGGCATACAAAAAATGGTGTTTGCTTTTGAGGGGAGCTGTATTTTTTTTTCTCTCTTTTCCTCACCTCCCCCTCCCCTTGTGTGGAGGCATGTAGCCACAGCCAAAGCAAAGCGGTTCCTAACTAGAGTTCTCCTCTGTGACTGACAACAGCTGCACCATTCCAAGGACTAGACAGAAAGTGTCGCTGGGGCTGAGGCTGGGTTAATGATCAGACACTGAAAACCACCTCTTTCTTGTTAATAGAGTAAGCGGCCAGTTGGGTAACCCATCAGCAGTGGTCACCTTTCACATACAATGGAGAAACAAAAGCTGCATACAGTATGCTTGATTAACCTCACTTAAATGGCAATGCTAATCTCAAATCTATCCCAAGAGTGTATATAAACAGGATTAAAATTATATTATGTGTGGATCCAGCCCAACAAAAGCAACTGGCACAAAATCATTTTAATTAGGTGGTAGCGGCTGTAACTCATTCAACTTTGGCATTAATTCTTTTCGTCCCATCAAAGAACTTCTGGGCCTTACTGTAAGACAGTGTGAATGCAGGCTAAAGGAGGTGCTCGGTGGACATGAATCACTCTCATGCCTCAGCTTCACCCATTATGCGTTGACATATCGAAGGTAGGTTAGACAGTACCACCAGATCAAACTCTGATTAGAATATTCAGAAAATCTGTGACGATCTTTGTACGCAACTTTGTCTAGGCAGACAACATATATGGAAAAATGGGTTGGCAAATTTTGCCATGCTGACCTTCAAATGTCAAATAATGGTAGTATTAGTACTCACTTTGGGGACTGTTTTCTTCACACATAGCAAACTTAGGAACTATGTTAACCTCTGGATGTGGGAAAAACAGATTTCATGGCCAGGCCCTCTTCATTTCTCTTTCCACCCTTTCCACTCCTGGTCCATTTATTTAATTTTTTTTTCAATGTTTATTTATTTTTGGGACAGAGAGAGACAGAGCATGAACGGGGGAAGGGCAGAGAGAGAGGGAGACACAGAATCGGAAACAGGCTCCAGGCTCTGAGCCATCAGCCCAGAGCCTGACGTGGGGCTCGAACTCATGGACCGCAAGATCATGACCTGGCTGAAGTCGGATGCTTAACCGACTGCACCACCCAGGCGCCCCCTCTCCTGGTCCATTTAAATGACATTTTCTTGTCATGGGGCCTATGAGGCCTCTCCAGGTTCTATCTCAGAACAGATGTCACAGGGCAACCTCCCACAACCCTTTCTTGAGGAAGGTCCTTTGTTTACTTGAACTGACTTTTAAGATGAAGGCCAAGCAAGGTTAATCACACTTCAGATCATATAAGAGAAAATACATTGTAAAGAAACATTCTCTTCAGTTTCACAGGGAACACAGAAATAACATGAAATCAAAATGCCCAGAGAGCATCAGGTAACTCCAATTTCTAGATGGTTCTGTCCAGCCCAAGTGCTTAGCGACAATGCAGTCTCGCTGTACACATCTGAGTTACCTGCAAGCCCTCACACTTTAATAACCATCATCCGAGGGGCGCCTGGCTGGCTCAGTGGGTTAAGTATCCAACTCTTGATTTTGGTTTAGGTCATGATCTCATGGTTCATGAGACTGAGCCCCATAATGGACTCTGCGCTGACAGCACAGAGCCTGCTTGAGATTCTCTCTCCCTTTCTTTCTGCCCCTCACCCCACTCATATGCACTCATATGCACATGTTCTCTCTCTCTCTCTCTCTCTCTCTCTCTCTCTCAAATAAAACATTTTTTAAAAACATCATCCTATTTTTAAACCTGTTTCCTAGAAGAAATAGTACCTTAGAGTGGGTTGATCTTTCTCAACCTATTCAGAAGGGAACACAAAGAAGAGTCCCACAGATGGTGTCCCCAGTCCCAACCTCCTCCCCCACAAACATTCCCAAGGCCTAGATGAGCCTCACCTTTCTCTCTCTGCCCTGCTACAGAAAGGGCAGCTAGAGGCATGGTGCATCTTTCTTAGTAAGAACTCAAAAGGGGGGCGCCTGGGTGGCTCAGTCGGTTGAGCGTCCGACTATGACTCAGGTCATGAACTCGTGGATCGTGAGTTCAAGCCCCACGTCGGGCTCTGTGCTGACAGCTCGGAGCCTGGAGCCTGCTTCGGACTCTGTGTCTCCCTCTCTCTCTGCCCCTAACCCACTCGCATTCTGTCTCTGTCTCTCTCAAAAATAAATAAACATTAAAAAAATTTTATAAAAAGAAATCATAAGAAATTTAGGAAACTAATATGAATTAAATATATACCTTGGAACAGGCGCTGCCTTCCCAGTCATCCCATGCACCTCTAGCACATGACTCCTCACCCCTGGGGAGTTCTGACACAGCACCTATACCCAGGGCCTCACCCCCAAGGATACCGATGCAACTTGTTATGCAGTCAACACATATTATTATTATTGTTATTGTTATTATGGTTATTAGTAGTATTATTAACATGACTATGTAGATAAAATGAACTTACCAACCAGAGTGAAAAAAGGGAGTCTGTTATTGGCTTTAACTGAAAACTTCTAAAATATACGGAGAGAGATGTATTCGTCTAACTTTGACGATAATAACTTGTAGAAAATCTGACTATAAATATCTTCAAGATCTGGGGGTGCTTAGGAAAGACACCAGGTTATTCTGAATGATAGAACAAAATATAGAAGTGAGGAAAAAGAGAAAAGTGAATTCAACGTTCAAACCAAGTGAAAGTTGAGGCAAAGTCTGAGTGACATGGGAAAAATGTGGCACGGCTTCCTTGAGAAACTGCATAGATGGTAAAGAAGGTAGTAATGAGAGAAAAATCCAGAATAGCAGAAAAAACAAGCTACTTTGCTAGCTGATTTTTGAATAGGGAAAAAGAAATTGTTTTATTGAGTCAATAACCCAATTCCCATTTCATAATTCCTTAATTCTGTTTGGATTAAGACACCAAACCATGTCTCCTAGGAGCAGAATAATTTTTACAGTGTGTTAAAAAGAAATCTTGCTGTATTTAAAAAAAAAATTAAGTTTTAAACAAAGTCAGCTTATGCACCAGATTACCAGGACTCTGAGAAGCTCAGAAGTCAGGAGGAAAGAGGAGGGGTGATCTGGAGCTTGGCCATGGCTATCGTGAGGGAGGCGATTGGATCCACTCAAATGCTCCTTAAATCAAGCTTCTATTTTCTCTCTACTCTCATTTTCACTTTTGCCTTTTAATGTTGCCTGAATCTATTCCAAGTGTCCTTTGCCATGGCAACACCTGCAGGTGAAGGCCTTGCTCCTCACTGCCAGCCTCACCAGTGATGAAGAGGCAACTAATCACCGCACAAGGACAGGAGTGCAATCTCCAAGACACCCATGAACAATTTGAGTATGAGGGTGTCCCTGAAGCACCCTCTTCTCACAGGTGTTTAACCTGTTTAGCCATATACCAGGAAAAGGGAAAGTAAACGAAGACCCTTTATTTCGTTGGTGTTTTCATTTCATCATCTCCCCCAAAGCGCTGCATTATCTAAATTTGTATTAAGAGTCTCAAGGTGTCAGTTACTTCAGTGGCATGTCATAGGGTCCCAAAAGTGGAGAAGGAGCTCTCTCTCTCTCTCTGCTTGCCCTCCCTCTCCTACACCTCCAAGACCACGAGGACTTAAGGCCAGCTATAATGCTAACCCTTACATGCCAAGTGACAATGGCCAGGGCCAAGGTGTACGACATCTCAGCCTTCTGGGCCTCTGTCAATCATTCCCCAATTCTGAAAACACTCTTATTCAGAGATGTTTTCAGTCCAATCACCTGTGCTTCTTATTCATGCCATCAGTAAACATAGAATGTTATCCACTTCTGTTTGACGTTACAGCCTTTCAAAATAGGCTCTTAAAGCACTTCATGAACCTTGTCTGGATGCCAAGTACGGCCTTTCTTCCCCTTATTCCAAGGGACAAACAGGCACACAAGAGCCAAGAATCTGACCCAGTGTCTGCCTCAAATGACTCAACACCAAGGCTAGAAAGAGCTCTGAAGAGCTGATGTTCCAACCACCCACTTACCCAGCCTGTCTTTGTTCGTTATTATTTCTACAAAGCTTTATATACCTTGGCAGGTCAAGGAGACGACATGTGGCAAAGTAGTATCGTTACTTGTTGAGACTTATTGCAAAGTGTTCAGTGTGATTTAAACTCTATGCAAACTTGCTATTTCTTTTTATTTACAAAGTTGACATATTATTCTCTAAAATTTGCAATAGATGGGGCTGACATGTGATTGGGCAAGACAATAGCAGGACTTGAGCTTCGTGTAAGGCCTGCAAATCTAAACTCACAGTATAAAACCTCCATGTCTAATTGTTCTGCTCTCAAGAAGTCTCCTCTATAAGCATAGCTGTTAGTGGTATTACATTCATTCCTCCATCAAATGCCAAATCAAAACTTTCAGCAGAAGTTTTGCTTTGGAAACCTCTGGGGTTAAAGGTCAGGAAGTTAGGAGCAAGCAACCAGCAGTCATCAGTCTCATGAATCATCTAGATGGTCCAAAGAATGTCTCCCATGGCCACCTACTCCTCTCCACTCTATTCTCAGTGCCCATGAAACTTGTTTTGTCAAACCTCCTCCCAGCTTTCTTAAGTAGCACATCCTCTTTGAGAGGGTGATTATAGTACCTCCTTCATAAGGTTGTTGTAAGTATCTAATGGATTGATACATTGCTTACAAAAGTTACTGGCACACGGTGATCTTTCCATAATTGCTTATTATGTAAGAAAAGGAGGAATTCAGGAGGAAGAGATAAGACAAAGAATCTTAGATAAAGATTAAATTACACACTTAAGGACACACCAACTAGTGGTATAACCAAGACAGTCATGAAAGTCTCCAAACCTCTCATTCATAGTATGACCATTGCCATATTATGCAAGTGCCCAAATGAAATACAAAAACATCTACATATGAGCTAAAGACATAAACATATACCATGTTAAAGACCACTTAAAATTTGAATTTGAAGACTTGGTTTCGTCAGTTGGATCAAGGCTGCAGCTGCAATAGCTCTCATCTTTCTGTCTCTCCTTGCTCTGCCTCACCTTTCATATCTGGAAATATGGCCTCTGGTGTGGCCATCTCTGATGATGGCATCATCAAAGTGTTTGATGACACGAAAGCACGTAAATCATCAACCCCAGAGGAGGTGAAGAAGTGCAAGGTGCTGATGTTCTTCTGCCTGAATGAGGACAAGAATATCATCCTGAAGAAGGGCAAGGAGATTCTGGTAGGTGATCTGGGCCAAACTGTAGAAGACGAACCCTATGTCACCTTTGTGCAGATGCTCCAGATAAGTACTGCCACTATGCCCACTATGATGTAACCCAGGAGACCAAGGAGAACAAGAAGGAGGACCTGCTGTTTATCTTCTGGACACCTGAGTCTGAACCCCTTAAAAGCACAGTGATCTATGCCAGCTCTAAGGACACCATCAAGAAGCTTACAGGGGTCAAGCATGAATTACAACCAAACTGCTACAACGAGGTCAAGGACCACTGTACCCTGGCAGAGTAGCTGAAGGGAAGGGGGGCAGTGCCATCATCTCCCTGGAGGGCACACCTTTGTGAGACCCCTCTGGCCTCCTGCCTAGAGCATCTGGCAGCCCCAGACCTACCTTCGGGGGACTGTAAGCCTTCCTCTTCCTGCCAGACTGGAGGGGTTGGTGGAATCCCAGCAGGGGGAGAGCAGTCCCTTCACCCCAGTTGCCAAACAGCCCCCACCTCTTGCCTCCTTCCCTGACAGTTCTGGGCTTCCCAAAGTGCTTTTGATCTTCTGATTCCTCTTGGGTTAAAGTAGACCAGTTGCCCCCAGGCACCTCAGTTTTTTTTTGGGGGGGGTATACATTTTTTAATGATATCCCAACTCTCCACTTGTTCCTCCCCTTTCCCATGCTGCCAACTTCTACCTGCAATAGTGGCTCTGTGCTTGTCTGTTTCGTTCTGTATATAAATGGAATGTTGTGGAGATGACTCCTTCCTTGGGCTGCCTGGTTCCCCTCCCTTTTTCCCCCTGGCTGCTGCCACTCATGGAAGCAGGACCAGTAAGGGCCCTTCAATTTAAACACACGCATACACACACACACACAACAATAAAAAGGCTTGCTAACAGGAAAATAAAGTTTTAGTTTCTCAATTTATATACTTATGCTATCTATCTATATTTGATGTTTATTTATTTTTGAGAAACAGAGCATGAGTGGGGAAGGAGCGGAAAGAAAGAGGGAGACACAGAATCAGAAGCAGGCTCCAGGCTCTGAGCTGTCAGCACAGAGCTCGAACACAGGGCTTGGACTCATGAACCATAAGATCATGACCTGAGCTGAAGTTGGACACTTAACCAACTGAGCCACTCAGGTGCCCCTTATGCTATGTATATTAAGTTCAAAAAAAAATAAAAATAATGAGCTTAAATAAATATATACATATACACACATAGAGAAGTTATGGTATTTCCCCAGAGCCAGGGGATCATCTTGTACTCCCCACTGAGGAGATGCCTGGTGTTTTTCACCTACAATTGTAGTTTAGTTCTCTTATATTCCTTAAATAATCTCTTATATTCTCTTATATTCCTTTTAGGTTGTGACCTAGTGAAGGACAAGAACAAAGATTTGAGTAAGACTTGTAAAACTTCAGATTTAAGTGTCACTGCCTGACATTATGTGAGTAATTAATAAATACACAATGGATATTCCTCAATAGGAATGTGCCATTAGGGTGGAATGAAATAAAGTGCAGTAGCACCAGCTTTCATGGAAATCTGAGCTGATTCCAAAAGCCCCAGTTGAAATAGAAACTCATGCTTCCCTATTTCCCAGAGTTCCAACTACAGGGTCTTATACATAAAAGATGCCTATGTGAAAACGTGTTGATCTCTACATCTTAGGGGAATGTTCACATGGCAATTCTTTTTCTGCAAACTTGACTGGTAGGATTTTAGATTAAGAGATAAAGATGACCAAAGTAGAAGCAGGGAATTATTTGAATGTTGCTTTACATAAGCAGAGCCCTCTGCCCAGAGCTATCCGTGCTTACATTAAAAATCGTAAGCTAGGGGTGCCTGGGTGGCTCAGTCTGTTAAGCATCCAACTCTTGGTCTTGGCTCAGGGCATGATCTCGTGGTTCATGAGTTTGAGCCTCGCATCAGGCTCTGTGCTGACAGTGCGGAGCCTGCTTGGGATTCAATCTCTCCCTCTCTCTCTGCCCCTCCTATGCTCTCTCTCACTCAAAAATAAACACACTTTAAAAAAAAAAATAAGCTAAGAAGACATCAGTCTTCATCAGAAGACCCACAGTCTTCATCCGAAAAACCACAGCTAATTCCATGAAACACAACTACTTACTGTTAATATTTATCCTCTTGGAAAGAATTTAGATTCACCATTCTAGCTACGCTAACAGTGACAGATGAAAGATACAATACACAAAAGTATTTCCTTAGTAAACAGACAAGGACTAAAACGTCTTTAACCCTAAACCACAATTTCTTTACATTTCTACAAACTAGACTTCCACCCAGCTATCTAGTATTGAAAGTTAAATATTCAATTTTTAATGTTTATTTATTTTTGAGAGAGACAGAGAGAGAGAGAGAGAGCATGAGCAGGGGAGGGGCAGAGAGAGAGGGAGACACAGAATCCGAAGCAGGCTCCAGGCTCCCGAGCTGTCAGCACAGAGCCCGACGTGGGGCTCGAACTCACGAACTGTGGGATCATGACCTGAGCCGAAGCCAGACACCTAACCGACTAAGCCACTCAGGCGCCCCCGAAAGTTAAATATTCAAAACTGGAGCTTTAGTTCAGTAATCACTTAAATTTTCATTGCAATGCCTCTTCATGGATGTAAAATGGATGGATTTCACTTTAAAAAATACTTCTTTTTTTTCTTGTAGTTTTTTTTTTAACTGTAATTATTTTTGTGTCAGAAATGTAATTGTACTCCGTATTGAAAGCTAACCCAGTGGGGAAATAATTTTGCACAATTACAGAAAGTTTTAATAAAAGACTGATAAGTAAAGTTTTGAATTTTTAATGCATTCTGCAGGCGGTTGAGTGCCTTTTGCCATCTCTGTCACTTATCATTAAAGCCGTGTGAAAGGGAGGCCCACCTGTTATACTTGACTTGATTGGCAAAAGTGTACCCTGACAAATAAAAGTGAAACAGACAAAAGTCAGAGTGAAAAAAAAAATTAAAAACAGTCACAGTTTCATAGCTAATTTAACATTAATGCCTCCCCTTTACCCAGAAAAATTTCTTTGTATTTAATATTCTGTTCTTACCTACTCATTAGCCCACCATTGTGAGTGTTGAATTCCTGTATAGCACACAGCAATAATTCATTTCTATAAAAGCACATCCCATTTCCAGGGCATGCTTTTTGGCTTAATTTGAAAAAATTACCCTCGTTTGACAGAGAAAACACTTTTAAACACGCATAACCTACACATTTATGTGCAAGTGAAATCCGAAGAGTGTAATCTATCTAAGCTTTCTGTGATGAAGGCATCATGAGAGCTATCCTGTGAGCTGCACTGAATTTGCTCCGAGGCTACAATTTGAAGTCTTCCTACTGGTAGATCATTCTAATGTTTGTTTGTTTACCCTAGACTCTGCCAAGCCCTAAACAACCCACCAAAATCTCCTTTGGTTTCTTCGGGTCAGTGTCCAGTGAGCCTGGGTTCTATTGTACTGTCCACAGCCTGAGAGGTCAGAGGGCTGTGGATCCAGTCTTGCCGTTCCACTTCACATTGGCACGGACAGTCTCGTGGCAAACATCAAACTGTCACTTGGTTTCATGTGTCTGCTGTCTAATAAGTTTATTTTGGATCAGACTGATTCGCCAGCATATGCTCAAGATAAAATGTTCAAATGATGCAAAGTGGGATTTTCAAATTATGATCCTGAGCACTTTTTTTTTCCTTATCCACTTACATGTAATCTAAAAATAAATACCCAGGCTCCACCAGGATGTGACAACTTCAGCAAACAAAATTGAAAATAGCTGCCTTACAATAGTCTCTCCCTCCAAATGAAACAGGGGAAAATATACCTTTAGAGAAAAATACAGCGCCTGTTAAGGAACAGACGAGCTACTCACAGCAGGTTTGTGAAGAGAGGCACAAGGACATAAACAGCTCAGGATGGGTATCAAGCAAGGAAAAAAACCAGCCAGCAATCACTGCGCTGAATCCCGGAAGGGGCGCGGGGAAGTGGTCACAGGTGATTGTCATGTGTGATAATTATTATTACTGTACACCTGCTCCTCCGCACTAATTAACTTTGGATATGCAAATCAATCCTATTGCATCATGCCCCTGCTCTCCTCCCCTACAGATAAGAAGATGTTCAGCTGCTGGATTTAATTAGGATAATGAACGCCAGGCCCACGGTGGCTTGGCAGGGGAGGTGGGGGGGAAGCTGTGACTGACCTTTTCTCCCAAAACGTTGACATTTTCTAAGGCTTCTGAACACTCGAAGTCACCTCCATGGCTGGGACATTGATAGGAGCGGATTGATGAGGTGTCATTAGAGGAGAGACGCCATGGCCCCAGTGTTTGCTGGGAGAATACAGCAGGTGTTCTGACAAGGACACACACCATCACTGCTATTTGGCAAACAATTCTCTTGATTCACTAAAGTCAAGCATGCCAGCATTTCTTTATAAAAGAAAACAAGGCTGTTTTTCATAACCACCCAAAGGAGAGGTCATCACTAAATTGCATTTCTGAATTACTTTTCATTTCGCATCAATATATTAAAAAGGTTTCTATTATTCCTCTCCCCTCACATCCTCCTTCCCTCTGCACCCTTCCTATCCCCCTCTACCCCGCCCTGCCTAGATTTCCCGTGGCATGTAAGCTGAAAACACTACGTGAGGGTAAGTTAAAAAGGGTTAAGTTTGTTCATATTAATCCCTACAATTCCATTCCTATAATATAAGGTAAGGCAAGGGCTTCTGTGATTAAATGGAAAGAGGGCAGAGCAGCGTTTTCTTGTTTGGATATCTGGTCTGCTTGTTTATCAAAAAATTGTTTTCAATTATGTATATATATATATAAAAAGCCTTATTTGAATTTCAAATTCAAAGACATGCATACAAAATAATACCGAGGAACATAGACTGTAATACGATTCTGTTTTTCTCTCTCTCTGATCATTTACTCGGCTTTAACTTTTTAGCCATCTGTGTGTAGAGCCTTTCCTGTATTTTCCGTTCTGACAATGGAGTTTTATGTAGTAATAAAATAATACCATATTAGATCTCTCTTTTTTTCCTACTCTCTTCTTACTGTGTTAAATTATAATAGAAGAATAACTTTAGGAAACCAGCCAATTTCACAAAGAGGTGAAATAAAAGCCCCTTGGTGTAGCTGAAAAATCAAACTGATCAGAGCCCAAGAAGGCAATGCTAGTCCCACTTCTAAAGTAAAGCAGAAAGTTTCAAAAAAAAAATTAACCAGGATTTAGAGAAGAAATAATAGTGGATCGTTCTATTTCTATAATCTTGATAGGTTGCACATGGCATGAGTTTTCATCTAAGAAATCAGAATTTTGTGATATGTTACTTTTTTTTTTTTACATTCAAGAGATGATCTCTTTCTCTGAAAAATCCCATTAATCATAGGGTATCATAAATACTGCAATATATCCAAGTGACACCACGTTGGTAGGCTAGAGATATTTAAGTTGATCCTTTATCCAGTATTTAAAGAAAAAAATTAGGTAGTCAAACCAGGATACTCTAAGATAATGTAGAACCTAGTCATCTAATATAAAAGAAAATAACAAGTGCAAGGAAAACTGTCTTTTTTTCCCCATGAAGCATTATAAAGTGTTGGAATCAAGTAATCAATGTTTGTCTCTCACACCAAGATAGTTATTTGAATGCTATAGGTTACAGCTGG
The DNA here is from genome assembly GCF_018350175.1 of Felis catus. NCBI lineage: Eukaryota > Metazoa > Chordata > Mammalia > Carnivora > Felidae > Felis > Felis catus. The sequence continues at coordinate 76,178,232 of NC_058370.1, forward strand.
TTGCAACAGTCCTCTCTTCTGATCATATCCTTTCATACATAATGAGGTTTCGGCACATACTAACAGTTAACATTTGGCAAGGTACAGCTTTTGGAGATTCTACACGTGGACTATCAGCATGGAGCCAAACGTGTCATATAAAATGAGGGTGAGCTTTATACGTTTGCTTGTGTGTGAGTGTTTTCTTCCTTTTCCAGATCGGTCCCTTTGCCATTTGCTTATTAATCGCTATTCTAGACTATCTGCAATTACTAGTATCAGTCCTCCTCCGTCTTGCACCTTCTTTTTCTCTCACATGTTTCTCTTGAGCTTTTAACCTTCAGTCACAAGGCCCCCACAGCTGTATCGAGAACCATTTTGGGTAGCCCTGTCTCCTTTCTTCCGTATCCATTTCTCTGTGAAAGCCTGTGCCACTGATTTCATTAAGAATATTCGCAAGTATGTTGGCATTTTTATTACAACCTTTATTTGTTTGTCAATCTCAGTACTAGAGAGTAAGAGCTGAAGAACCAAGAACCTAGACTCAGCATTTGGGGGGAAGCAGTTTCTGACCATGGAGATAACAGTAGGGTATTTAAGACTCCTTCCTTCCCTGGCTACAGACAACTCCAGCCCCAGACTCCTTAGACACAGGACATCAGCTGGTTCACCTAACCAGGTGCTTGGTGCAAAAGGCAGAACAGTTAACACCATCCCAGCCTCACTGCATGAAATTAAGGTAGAAATTCACATGGAGAGAAAAGATCTAATTAAATCAGAATTTAAGGAATTGGGACTCAAAAGTTTTACCAGTCACAACATTAATTTGGAAGATACATTTAAACTCCTCATTCCTCAGTCAGTTTCATCTTGCTGGCTGTGTGTCCTTGGGCAAGTTCTTTACTGGAGGTTCATCATTTCATTTATAAAATGAGGATAATAGTAGTACCCCTGCAGATTTGTAGTGAAGATTAAATGGGATAATAAGTTATATTGGTTTGCAATGCTCAGCTCTTAGTACATGTGAAAAACATTGCCAGTGTGTCCAATAACATACTGGCAGTGTGCAGAGTAGCATATATAATAGTATATATATATGTACATATATACTATATGTACATATATGTATATATATATACATATATACTATATGTACATATATATACTATTATATATAAAATTATTATAATTATTATATATATGTATAATGGTTAAACTAATACAGTGGTATTTCTCAGAACTGCTTATATAATGTATATATCTCATCAGAGAATTATAAACATTTTTCAGTTATTTGCAAAATTAGTGATTTTTCTGCAACCTCTATTTGAACATAGCACATATATTTCTGTTGGAATAGGAAAAATAAATGCCTACTTAAACATAAGTATCTATTTTTCTTATCAAAGAGATTATAGTAGCTAGAAAGCTGGATACAAAATAGAAAAACGGAATACTAGGACCTTATGATCTTTGCACATGTACTTTGTCTGAATTTCAGACCATATTCTTAAATTCTTCAATTGAGAACATATCTACAGAGCTCCATGAGTAGAAATCTATGGGTATTCTAGACATTTTTCATATGTAACTTAAGCTCAGTAATACAACCTATTGTTTGCTTTGATTTGTATTTTCACTATCTGACCAAATAAAGCAGAAACAGATGGCTTTCCCGACTTACATTATTTTAAGCTACAAATATGTTGCCCACTTTTGAGCCTATGTAGTTAATCTGAAATCTGCCACACAATAAAATTAAACCTTCGCTATTTTAAGGTGGAGGCAGCATGGATTGAACACAGAGGCGAAGCCCCAGGCTCTCAACGTGGTTTAGCTCTGAACATACTACGTGGCCTCTTACGAATCACTTCACCTTGCCTTTGAATCTCCAATTTCTCATCCATAAGGTACGTTAGACTGTATGGGTCTGTAGTGTGCATACTAATCACCTGGGGATTTTGATCAAAGGAAGAGTCTTAACATCAGGCCTGGGGGAGGGCCAGCAACTCTACATTTCTACCAAACTTCCAGGTGACGCCAACACTCCTGATCCACAGACTACACTCTGAGTAGAAAAGAACTGGATAAATCCTTGGACAAACGCTGCATAATTTGGGGTTTCTATGACAGTATTCATGAAAAAGCATGTCGTGATGGCCCCAAACAGGGACCCAGCACAACCACACACATGGGTAGAGTACTTTATGGGCAGTGGTGTGTTCCCAGCCTTTTAGTCACCAGAGCATTTCTGAGAGGAACCGACACTCAGAAGAGTTGAATCACTGTCTCGAGTCCTATTGCCAGAGTGTGGAAAACCCAGGATGGAGCACAGAGCCTTGTCTCCAACCAGCTGTGTTCACACACCACCGTGTCTTCCGTGGTCGCTTTTGTGTCCAAAAGGCCCCAAAATGCGTGAAGCCAAAGAAAACCTGACAACCGAATATAGCCACGTATTTATGTATTTCTTTAAAGTCACCTAAATATTGATAAAATCTAGTGGTTACCTGTTAGAGCCGATTGAAGATGTCTATTTTCTTTCACAACTTTCCATTTTTTTCTCTGCTGCATCCTATTCATCAAGTACAGAAAAGTCTCTCAGGCCAGCATGTACATTTCCAGTTTCAATTGCTACCGTACACGAGTTCTAGATCTTAAAGGCCAAAAAGCATCTATTTGACTAAAGAGCTATAAGGCAGCCATAAAAATTATGGATCACAGAAATAAGCAATTAGTGTTATCTTCAATTGCTTTATTGGCAGTATTCACTCGTTAGAATAGAGGCAGCCGTAAAACAGATTGCAACATACTGTATAACAGCATATGGGATTTTACATTATAATGCTATTCTCTGCCAAGAAGTCATATTTTCATTTGAATGCATGGAACAGATTATCACAGGGTTTCCCGCATTAGAAGTGGATGACCCTCACTTTTTTTTTTTTTTTTGGAGTTGTTAAAAGGCAATTCCTGAGGTTATGACTAAATCAGAATAAGCACGATAGTGAACAGGCCTGTTACATGCCTGCATTCTGGGCCACTGGAAACTGGGCATGGATGGCATGGAACTATAGCAGATAATAAAGTCAATCTCTAACGTGGTGGATCGAGGGAGAAGTTGAAGGTTTGCCAGTCTTCCAAACCAGCTGGCGCCAATTCTGGAGGAAGCTGCTCACGCGCCCATCTCATCACAGCTGAAGTGCCACAAAAGACACCACGAGCACAGGGGATGGAAATAAAACAATAGGAATAATAATACGAAATAGAACAGGATCTTTAGTTAACATTGGGAGAAGTTTTCCAGACATCAACTCTGCTGTTTTACAAAATGTGTGTGAACATGTTTAGATATGGCAGATAATATATGCATAGACCTTCCAATCCATACACCCTGGAGCATGTTTCAACAGGCCAAGCTCTCAGGAATCATCCACAGGTCTAGAGCTTAAGAGTTTCCCCATCCCTTCGCGTGTTACATAAGTTCCAATATGGCACACCTGGAAATACAGCCAAATGCCCACTCTCCTGTTTCAAGTTGGAAAAGGAGTAGGGAAAAGTACATCGAACAGATTCTCTTTCCAAGATCAGCCTGGGATATAGCAAATGAAAGGCTTTGAAAGGCAGGATTGCTGAAAAGGAAGCTTGTGTGGTTTCAAATTAGAAGTCATATTGTTGCACTCACAGTTGATCAAATAAATATTAATCACCAAATGTATTTATGTCACTTCTCACGCAATTGCAATATATTTCAAATGTGTTTTTAAATGGTGGATAAAACACACTGGGAGGGCAAAAAAAATAAAAATAAAATAAAAATCTCCCTTTACAGAACCTCAGATACTAGGCAGCTAGAGGCATGTGTAGTAATTTACCAGAACAAAGGAATATGTTTCAATTAGTTTCTGTGTGTTTTCTGCTATTTATTCAAATATAGTAAAATCCAAACAATGTGATAGTCTTTAGAATCTATGTACAATGATATCATGTTAAAAGTAAACTTTAATCTTAGGTAATGTTTCAATGAATTAGTATATTTGCTTAAGTCATTTTTCTGTAAAAATTATTTAAAAAGTTTAATTGTAAAATAATTCTTATAATCTTTGAAAAAGATTATCCTACATGAGTACAAACACAGTCAAATGCAACCAAATGTACAAAACAAAGTATAAAAGAGCTGTCCCTTCCTGTATCCCTTGTTTACCTGAAGTAACGTGTTCAGTCCTCAATTTCCACATTTGTATGTTTAAGGACTTTTCCATTTCTTCATAGAAGGAATTAGTGAAAAGAATAATTAGACTAAAAATGCAAGCATTTTGCAACCCAATCCTGCCCATACTATGTCCTAGACCCTGTGGCTTGTGTATATTGATATGCTGTTTAATTCTGCTTTACCCGTCATGGATTTATTTGTGAAGTTGCATCACGGCCCTAATACCTACAGCCTCCTTCCAAATTGAGCTTGAAAAAATTGTAAGGTGTTTCTCAAGTGGTTAGAGTAATTTCTAGCGAATGAGTACCTTGTCTTATTTTTAGAGCAAGAAAAGTTGGTAGATTTCCAGGAGCCAAACAAGGAGGGCCCTTTACAAACTCAAAATGAAAACAGGAACCAACACAGTGGCTAGTGTATGCTTTTAGAAAATGCACGCTGACAGACCGAGGGTGTTTCACCAATGTATAACATACAGTGAAACATCTGCCTTTTGGTTCAATACTACTTTCCTTGATAGCCCACCAATTTTCTTAATTTGGCAGCTCCGGCCTTGTGATTGAGGCGACCTTATCGTATAGAAATGTTGACAAGCAAGCTGTTCCTCGGGTCTGTAAGGTAGCAAACTTAAGGGATTACATATTTTTTAAAGGACAATGAGTATGTGAGTGACTAGTCTGTGTATGTGTGTCTCACCGAAGAGGGTCTTGCTGAGTCCGACAACAGTGACACCAAAAGTTAATGGAGAAAATGGTTTTTAACATATTTTTCTTGTTAGGCAGTAACGTTACTTAATTCAGCATCATTCAGAACAAACCAACAATGAATAATATCTTGCTATATAATGACTAGTTTTTCCCTTCCTTGCATTAAAGTAAAGCATTTAAGAAAAAAAAAAAAACTACAAGCATCTCAAATAGCCTCTGCTTTGCTGCAAAAATAGACTGTGATGAGAGTAACTCTTCCAATCAATTATGCAGCATGGTTTTAAGTGAGGAAAAATTTCAACATACGTATCACTTCAAAATATATACAGCATATATCTATATGTACAAACTGCGTAAATTTTGAAGGGCTACGAAGCATATATTTTGCTACACCAAAGCTCTGACTGTTAAATTGATTGCAAGAAAACTATAATTTCTTTTGCTGAAAAACTTGAGCAATATGAATCTTACTGGGATTATTTAAACTCAGTGGTGTGTGTATACATCTATATGTGTGTGGGTATAAACAACAGGATTTCTACAAATTCTCTTCAGTAGGCTCAGAAGCAACTCCTCTAACTAAAATATTGCTCTGAAATTGTCTCCTTTAAAAGTGACGATAGTAAATGAACATACTTCAAATTCCGCAGTCTATACATATGGACTCTGAACCTGTTCTGCATAGGGAGTCAATGTCATTCACTCCCTTTATATATGTGCAGGAGTCATTAATGATCTCCCTTTAAGGGCACCCCTTTAAAAGAATGATATGCCACATTAGCCAAAGCAATGTGACTTAGACTTTTACATATATATATATATATATATATATATATATATATATATGTACATGTATTTTTTTTTCATTTTGGCTGAATTCAAGAATGAGTCTGTAGGCTAAAAGAATTGATCTGTCACAGAGCAACAGATTGCAGTCAGAGACTGCCAACAAATCATAAGCAACAGTAGGTAATGACTAATTGTAACAGGAACAGGGGAACAGAGGGTGGGGATTGTTTCAGAAAAGGTAAATGGAAAAATGATCCTTCCCAAAAGAAATCAAACATTTTTGTTTTGATATTTGTTGTTGTTAAATCAAATAATAAGCACATCACCTTTGCTCCTCTCAATAGTTCCTAGTGATGCTGATCAATTTGACAATTTCTAACAGATCTGTGAATTTTCCATCACAGGTTGCCTTTTCTGTTCTTTTATTCCTGTTAATACTATTCTATGACACACTTTTGAGGTTTCTCAATGAATTACTATTTTAGCACACTATAGGAGCTATACAATCAAAGACTTTCAGAAAACCTTAACTATGACTTCCACTTTGTGGTGATGAATATACAACATGATCTTAAAAAAAAAAGAAAGGAAAAGGATTTATGAAGATTTACAAGGTCCAAGAAATAGAATGGCAAGAACAATCATATCCATCTTTTTTATTGATTAGAATGTTGCAATTTTTAATTATCTATTCAATCTTACTTCCTCAGATTTTCACAAAATACTTTTTTCTAATTATCAACATCCACAAACATAAATTTGTTTACGACAGAAACTTAACCTTCTAAAACTTTATGAAATTACTTGGAGCTTGAGCTGCTTCAAGAAATTAAACTCTGCACTGGGGTTCAAAAGCTTTGGGGACATTCTAGAAGTTTTGATTCACTGCAGTGACAATTAACAAGAGTTTCTGTGTGGTTGAAACACAAGAATTTTGTGGCTCCCTCTGACTGTAGTGATTACAAAGCATATTGGGCATATTGGGTCAAGTGTATTATATTTTAAAAGGTCATCTATTCTGTTTAACATTAAAATTTTAATTTCAAGCAACACAGTGCAGCAAGATTGACCATATACTTATTCCAAATGTAAAAATAATGATTTTCTTAATTGATGATATGAACTAGTTACCCCAATCTTTAGATGATACAACCTATTTTGTCTCAGTGATATTTTAATTCCTAAATCCTCTGTTTTCTATAACATGTTGAGCATCAGAATTCTTGTCTCTATTTAATACCTACATCAAATATTCTCTGCCTCCTCATTATTCAAAGCAGAAATAAAGGAAGCTTAGGACTTCCCTTCTTTCTTAAGTCAACATTAATAGATATCCCCAAACTAGTTTCTCAACAAACTCAACTCTTCCTCTGCTGAAGAAAGAAGAGAAGCTCCTGAATGTCAAATTAGCCATTAAAGTAGAGACACAGAAGACAGAAAGTAATGTTTGCAGAAATAAATATCAGAACCAAATTGGATGGGAGGAGGATGAAAAATAATGGTGAACAATGAACTATAGATCACTGAAGCAGCGAATGTGAGAAAAGGGAAGAAGCTTAGGGCAAATGATGGCACAAGGACAGCAGGCACCTTGTAAGAGGAACAAGGAAAAATAATACTAACAGGAAACATTAAAAACTCTGACAAAGAGAAGCAAACTCCTAACAGAAACCCATGAAACACTAACAGAGAATCAGAATTATTCTCTAAATTTTAAATAAGTTTTCCATCTATTCTGTCTCTATTGTGTTCTAATTCCTTAACACTAATCCAAGTGGATAGGGGTCATAGGCTTGCAAGTTCCCATTTATACATATAATTGGTCTGCACCTAAACCATTCTTTTCTTCCCAAATATCAGGATATTTTGGACAAAATAAAAACCCATAATCAACATCTTGATAACTGAAAGTGTGCTAAAGCCATTCATGTTTATCATAAAACTGTTTGAGCTTCACAATGGGTAAGCTACAGATGACTTCATGTTCCAGATTTCAACACAAGTGCATCAATCTCCCATTATCACGTATACCCTCTGCTTCCAAACACAGAGCAAGAGCCCACCCACTTGACAGTGGTCATCCACTCCGGCCAGCACTTACATTTCAGGTGGTGAGAGAGACACCGTGGTTAGGGACTGCCAGTACAAAAAGGAAAATGCCAGAGTAACAGAGAGTAGGCAGTTCACCAGATACAACAGAAACACCACCGGTACCTTTCAAGAATTAAGGAAACACCACCTGAGGAGGACTCATTCAATCAATCATTCATTCAGTAAATGAATCATTTGTTTATTCGTTCATTCAGTAAATATTCATCAAACATCTACCCACCATGTTCCTGGTACTATACAATCCTACAGCCTTGAGTCTTAACATTGTAATATCACACAGGTATTGATGAAAATAACCCAGTTCACAACAGTACCGATTATAAAACTTGAATTACCACTTTTTCCCACATTCTGATTATGCCTGGCCTTTCATGTGGGTTGTGTTCATAACTATTTGATATACTTGAGTAATTTCAGATAGATCCCCTGCTCATACAGAAGGACTTCGTTAATGGTCAAGTTACAACATAAGCTTTCATGAAACACTGTTCTCTTAAAAATATTCCCTGGAAATATTTCACCTTAATATGAATGAAACAACCCCTCTACCGGAGGAAAGAAAGGCTAGCATGAAAACATTGGAATACTGGGATACATAGAGTAAGGCACTGAGAAGGGCAGAGGGACGCACAGCAAACCAGGCATGGCACCCCCATTTCATGAGGGAGTCCAGGGCTATCTTCACTTCGGCTCCAGGATGCGTAAATTAAAATAATTCAGTTCAGAGTGAGTTGGTTATACATATTATTTGTCTTGCCCAAGTTGCAAAGTGAGATTTGCCATAATTTCATTCTGTAATTTGACATCTAACCCTTTCAATTCATGATTTTATAGATTTCAACCAAAACGAATAATCTTTCCTTTTGTTTTTTGTTTCCAGACACCTCTAACTGTATTACCAAAATACAGGGCCAGATTATGCACTATCTAGATTTACTATTATTTTTTAGGTACTTTAACCAGAAATACATATGATATTATATACAGATTAGAGTTCATTTGTACATATATATATCACATATTTGCACTATATATTAAGATCGCTATTCGTATATACACCCACAACCTGTTTTCCTCCTAAAATTAACTTAAAGCGATTGTAAGAGTTTGGTCAACATCATTATTCTATGTGTTAAAATAAACATGTAACTGATGTACTTTCTATCCATAATAACTCAACTCTGAGCACAATTTGTGGCAGATTTTGGGTAATAAGCTTAAAAATAACAAATACTTAGCAAACACCTGACTACAGTAATTATTTGATGTAAATTAAGAATTAGCACTTTAGCCAGGGTTTTTTTCCCCTGAAAATAAGCTTGTTTGTAACTGTTAGAAGTTGATCAAATAATTGTTTTTTAAAAAATGACCATTTCTTTGCAAGGCCCATGTAAAATCAAAACAAAACAAATCTCACATTTATCACTTGAAGCCAAAATTTGTGAACTTTCCTTTGAGTTGTGTAGATTTAGAAAGGATCACACCATAACTGAGCATTTTCTGAGAAAAATTATCTAACCAGCCCCCAACTGTTCCCTTTTGTCATCTCGGAATCAGAGCTGGTGATCTCTAATAACAGGAAAAAGTGGGTGATGGCCCCCGGAGTTGCTTTTGAGAGTAATTCCTGCAGTATTCTTAGGTGTGCCCTCGTTTTTCCAGAGGGGACAGTGGCTCCCGAACCAGATTTTGTATGCGTGTGGTTCCTTCCAGTTTATACCACAGCATGTTTGACTTCTCTACGGGGCTGTCCTTAGCCACCGCGACCTCGGTTCCTGCAGGTGACAGTATGGCTTTCTGCTGATTTATTAAAAATCTCCCATGTTATGGCTCCCGTGTACTCTCTAGAGTGTGATCATGTGACCAGTATAATCACAATCTGTCTCCCTGCTAACATTTCTCTACTTTGGTTATTTGTTTGATAAAGTGAGGAGCTTCCCTTTTGTTGCCCTTCATCAGAGCTTAATGTCTTTACTTTGGGATCAATATACTTTATGAATAATTTTATTTCCTTCTATTTTTATGGTCTTTTCTCCTCATTATCATACTGAGTTTATTAGCTGGTGCTGTCAGTATCTCTACCCTGTCATATGTTCCTGAGGTACAGTAAATATCACTTGTGTTGTAATTAATATGCACGCCCTGTGCAGTAATTAAAGTACAGACCCCTTCAACCAGCTGAGCTTCCTACACTAATTCCACCTTATCTTCATAATGAACTTATTGTAATCTGAAACTACTACTGAATATTGTTCAGTAAGGCTAGAAGAATGAAATCTAACGAGATGCAATAATATTTGTGAACATGTTAATATAAAAAATGAATTTAATTAGTCTAAATCTAATTAAATTTCCCATACAATTAAAAGCCTCCCCTTCCTTCCATTTTTTAAAATCTAACAAATGCCACATTATTGCCCTTTCAGTTCTTTCTACAAAGCAGCAGACTGGACAAATGCCTTTTTTTCCCCTACAAGATATACACAGCAAAGCCAATAGGAACCAGAAACTGGAGAGTGACCTAGTAGGGAAACAGCTGAGTTCCTTTGAGGAACTACTATCTGAAACACAAGAACTGCAAGATTTGGACAAATCAAAAATCTGACCTTTCTTTTAAAAAAAAAGAAAACTCAGGAAGAAGTTATCAAATTTATCAAACAATCTGTGAATCAAAAAATATGTTTTAAAAATGTCTAATACCTTATGTACATTGCAAATTACACCAAGGCACCGTTCCTGTCCCCAGGGGGCTTATATTTTAATGGGAGAAAACATATTTCAATTCTTCAGATATTTATTGGGCACTTTCTGGAAATAATACAAACAATGGATGTCACAGAATTTCTAAGCAGGATACAAAAGGAAAAGTCTAGCACTAAACTCACACCTTGATAGACAGGGGAGAGAACATTTGGGGCAGGACACTAGCTGTTGCTGTACATATTCAGTTTTGCTAGAGAAAAAAGTCTGTGTAAGTTAGGAAAAAATAGACACAAAAGACTAAATCAAGATACATAATTGGCACAAAGGAGGAACATGGTGAGGAACCGCATGCACATTTAATATTACATTTACATTGTCAGGAAACATTTCAACGAGGAAAGCGGGTGCTAAGAGTGTAGAGCCATACTAGGCAGACGCTGGCAAACAAGCCCTCAAACTGGGTGAAAGGTCAGGCATGACCACAACAGTGCCAACAAATGGGATTCGTTCAAGTTGGAAAGATGCTACCAATAAGGCAGAGCCCTGCTTTTTTAATTATTCACAGTAATGCCTCAGATCTTGGAAGGAAAGAAATCATTTCCAAGATTGTATATTACACTAAATTAGCATGGAGCACAGAACTGAATACCGGTACAACACACACACATAGAAATACATCATCTGGAGAATTAAGAAGTGGTTTTGTGGTCAAAACACCTGTCAGTGAGGGCGTCACATTTACTCCTACCATTGTTTCCTTTAAAACTATCCCTGCTGATGGGAGATTTATAAGACACGTTACCTAATGGATCACTTGCAAGGAAGTAACCAAGTTATGTCATCCTTACAGAAGTGGAATCTAAACTCCACTACCACCTGGCACCTGTTCTGGCATTCTCAGGGCTCCCCAAGAAAATCAACATCTACTCTTCCGCTGGACTGGATACGAACTTAATTGGGAAAGAATAAAGAAGCATTTAGAGCAGCATCCATGCAATAGTCACTGTAAAATTATCAGCGGACTTGCTTTTTGATATGAGATGTCCTTTGGCAACATTGCCTAACCCCATGCCCCAACTACCACTGCTAACACCACACAAGATTCTGCCAATGCCCTGCTCCCTATTTGGTCCTGAGCCTCTAGTTTGAATTTGCATTTTTTTCCCTTAATGCATTAAGTATACAGAAGTTTGAAAACCTAGAATCATGTCAGGCCATTCCCTAATGTAATAAAATCAAGAAAATTTAAATTGCATGTAAATTACACCAGTCAGAAGGCAAGGAGTTCTAAGTAGAAACCTTATAGTTTAGGAAGTTGTCCTAAAAAGCAAACTTCTGAGAACTCTTTGCAACAAAGAGCTTCAGTGATGAAAACAAATAATATGTTGAGATGTATTGCTAAAGCTATGCATTGCAAATCAAAGGAACTAAAATAAAGTCAGGCATTCTCTAGAAGAGTGCTCACTATATTTTAAGGAAGATTTAAATGTACTTCAAAAGGGCAGCATGGAGAAAATGGAATGATACTGATACCAAAAATAAATTACAAAGAAAATCTGGGCTGTTTTGCTGTTAAAAAATAAAAGTTAAAACATGTTGACATCTACCTGATCGCAAATATGTTAACGGTGATCCTGACTATCAGAGGAAACCTATGCCTATACAGAAGGAAATCTGATAGGAATGAACGGAGATCCTAGAAGATACACTTAAAATTCCTAATTGAGAAAGTTTGGGTTATACCACCGAAAATCACTGAATCCAGAATGTCAACCCATTTTTAGAGAAGTCAAGACATGTGTGTACTAGTGGGTGTACATGTGTCTGTGTCTGTATTGGGATATATGAGAAAACAAAAATTGGAGCTCAGAAAATTAAGTAATGTATAATTTCCTTCAGTATGCTCTTCCGACATATTAACTGGAAATATAATCATTTATCTTAATTTACATTTGTTGATCTCTAAGCTTTGTGTTCAGTTCACTGTAGGACTTTAACCTAAAGCTGAAGAATAGTCTCAAAGGGCAGGAAAAGTTCTAAAAATAAGCAAGTGTTGTTCATAAGTCTGTCTGCATCATTTCTGAAAATTGTTCATGTGAAGGATGGGCTTGGCTTTGGAGCAAATATTTTGTGACTCATGATTTATTTTGCCTACTCAGCATAGTTTGGGAGCAATGCTAATGTTTATGAATTATCACACTAACTTGGAAATTATAGTGTAGTATTTGTAATTCATTGGGAACTTTCTTAGAAAGCAGATGTACTTATGTTTGCTCATTGGTGAGTTTAGTGACAGTCTAGGAACCAAAGTAGACGACAAATGTCAACTCTATGCAGAATTTTTGCACCTGTGATGTATGTGTGTGTGTGTGAGTGTGTGTGCGCGCGCGAACGCACGCGTGTGTGTGGGGGGGGTCAATTTCAAACTTCCATTTGGTGATACACTCTCGATTCTGTAACAGCTTGCAGGCAAGCTGTGTTCATAAGGGAAATGTCATTAAGAAAGGTTTCATCATGAGCCTCCTGGTATCTTCTCTAGCTCTTCTCGTCAGTTTGTGTATATACTAGACCATCAACCCCTTAACATTACACAGTTGAGACAAAAAATAAAACATGATCACTTAATGATAAATGAGGTGGGAAACAGAACATTCTAGGATGCTTACCTGAAAAACTTCCTTAAAGGGAACCATTGATGATGAAGAGAAAGTTTAAAAACTGGGAATGCTAAGCTATTCTCATTCTGTGTTTGTACTGTGTGCGTGTGTGTGTGTATTTTTGCATTTAATATATCACATATATTCTTTACTAATTTAATACTGCTGACATTGGTATAAAACACAAATAGCAACATTTCTCCCTCCATTCTTTCCAAATTTACTGAGGAGACTTTGCTAATGTACTTAAAACCTTTTAATGTACTAAATGTTGGAATTGTCATAATTTTCTTCTGTAGTTATCACTTCCCTTCAGTCATAAAAGCCCTAACTGTATTGTAAGATGTAAAAGCAAAACCAAAAACTCCAATTTGCCCTCCTTTTTTCTCCCCCTGGCTTAACTGAATGGGATTTGAAAATTAAATCTCACTGGTTTCCAAAACTCTACTCTCAAATTAACACAGAAGTGATTGAAGGCATTTTAAGGTACACCTGGTCAACCATTATTTTAATGAGAAAATGACGTAGAAATTGGTAGATATAAAGTATTGTTGGTTATGAACTAAGCCATATCTCATAGTACAAATAGTTCAGGTAGATTCCATCTTGAATACTCTGATTACTCCACCTTTCTTGTACCTGGCTTCTCTTTCAAATAAAGACTAACGGCCAACTGTGGCAACTTAATCATGTATTGAGAAATGGTATAGTTCAAATCTAGAAAAATTATCCTCCTGTAAGCACTCAGCATTAAGACAGAGATTACCCGTTGGCTATTACCTGCTTGGCCCATGTTGCCAACGTCCCCGCCAAACTGTGGGCCCGCATCCTGAGCTCTGGTGGGCTGCCACGCCCGCAGCCGGCCTCCAGCGCCGTTCAGCTGGCCCATCACCAGGGCTCAGAACCTGGCCCAGGAGCCATCACGGTGAGGTCTGCTGCCCACCTGCAGTGAGGACGGCAATGTGTTGTTCTGGGATGTCTCCAGCCGTGGTGCTGTGGCTGCTCTACAAGCTAAGCACAACTGGCCTCTTCCAGGCAGATCGCAAGCATGCCAACAGTGTGGCCCGTTGGCCCAGCATACACACCAACAGGCTTCACAAGACGACGGGCCACCATTCTGCAAGATGGGCTTCTTAGACATCCACAGTCACTATCCCAGGCTGGGCGCGGAAAAAGTGGCACCTTACAAGTACACAGCCCAGATGGTGGCAGTGGGCACTGCAGGCTAGGTACTGATGCTGGAACTAACGATGTGCCGTTGGAACAGGTGGTCAGCATGGCCAGCATGGACCTCCTCTGAGACCGCCAGGGCTTCACATGGAAGGGCTACGAGGGGCTGAGCTCTCACCCTCCCGTTTCTGGTCCCATGTGCTGGTTCAGTGCCTGCCTCCAGCTGCCGTCACGACCGTCATGCTCCACCTGGGAGCCATGTAGCCTTTGGCACCAGTCATGGCTATGGTCTCTTCAACCTCCAGTGCAAGAGCCCTGTGCTGGCCACGCGCACCCTTCACCCCAAAAAAGCTCCAGGCCATGAAGGGGCTGTGCTCCCAAGCGAAATAGCGCCAGTCTTTCCTGCGCTTCCATGAATCCAAAAGAGCTGCGTCTCAGGCTAGAAACGGCAGCTACTGCTAATAGCAAGTTGCAGGAGGCCCACACGCAGAACAGGCCTGCCCCCAGGACTTGGTGATGACGCCGCTGCAGTCCCCATCAAGCCCTGCAGGCTGACCACTCCCTCTCCGGCACCATGCGCTGCTTCTACTTCACTTACACGTTCCTTGGATGTGCAGCCCACCACCGACCTCCGCGTGGCACAGATTTCCGGCTCCATGTTTACCTGCGCAATGCGGGTGCGCGCTGCAAGGACGGCCGGAGAGGTGGGAGGAGGAGGGAAGGAGGTGCAACTAACGCACACGCTAGTGGTGGCTTCGTTGTGCCTGACATGCGCGATCGATCGCGCACAGCCTGCGCCCTGAGTGGCCTAGCGGGATTCCGCGCAGGCACCTGACTTGAAGGGGGATCACGCCCCACACACTGCACGTGCGGAGCAGTTCAGGGTGTTCACAATGCCGACGGTGAGTGCCACGATCAAGTTCAAACTGATGACAAGGCTGTCTTCTGCACAAAATGGCACCGGCTTTGTTTGCCAGTGTGGCCTATAAGGACTGTGCTAAGACCTGCCTGGCCTGCCTCACCAACCTAAGTGACATCTAGTTCTTCTCTATGCATGGCCTGTGACCCCAGAACCACTATTCCTGCATCCGGAAGGGGAACATAAGTGTCATCTCCTCCTGTGTGTTCACATGCAAGAGTCAGGGCTTTTATCTGATGTTCCCAGTTGGAATTTGAAAGCTTCTTCTTAAGTGCTCAGAACATCCCAGAGCTGCTCAGCTCTCTGGACATTAGCAAGCGGCCCAATGCCACCCATGCCAGCTACAGGTTCCCAGACTCACCCAAGCTGTGCCAGGCTAAAGGGACCCTGAGCATCATGCTGGCCCCATGAAGCTGTGATGGGAGTCCTGGTACTGTCTGCAGGGAGGGAGCTGACACCCCAGAAACACCAGAGGCCATACTCTTGTGCATGTCCATGAACTCCGCCACCACACTGTGCCTACGCCACACTGGACACAACAGGAGATGAAAGACATGAAAAATTTCCTGGGCTCCTCAGAGGAATCTGAAAAGAATCTGAGGAACCTAGTGTTAAGACAAGGCTCAAGCCTGAACCACCTTGATCGAATGAGGAAGATCAGAACCACCGGCCCACCATGAGACTGCTGGAAGCTGGGATCCAGCATCCCTGGCTCCTGCCTAGCCCTTCACATGGACCTACACCTGCTAGTCTGTGGGCTCCCGTGGGACCTGCCCACCCTGACTTCAGGGTGTGGACTCAGGACTGCCCAAAGCCTCTGGGGCAGATTCAGACTGACCCCTTTTACAGGCAGTGAGTACCCTGGAGGCCCGGTGCCACGGGGAGAGGAAAGCTGGGGCTGGCAGCCCATGCCACCTCCTACTCTACACATGCTTCTTCCCACCTCCCTTTGCAAAGAATATTTCTCTAATGCCTGTGCTAGGCAGGACAGTCATTTCTAAAACTATTTTGATGCTTGCTCCTGAGCCAGCTCCCTCCCACACACAGCCTGTGCATGAATGCACCCTTGTGTGTACATATATGTGACTGGGAGTGCCGCAGGGCATGCAGGTCCAGAACCCCGTAGGGGGTGGGGGCAGCGCACCAAGATGGGTTTCCCTGTAGATTGTACCTTGTTTTTTTTTTCCTCTTATTTTGTTAAAATTAGAGTTTTAATGTTAAAAATACAGCTTTTTTGATATTGAAAATGAAAGCATAGGGGCGCCTGGGTGGTTGAATTGGTAAAGCATCGGCTTCAGCTCAGGTCATGACCTCGTGGTTTGTGAGTTTGAGCCCTGTGTCAGGCTCTGTGCTGACAGCTCAGAGCCTGGAGCCTGCTCTGGAGTCTGCTTCTCCCTCTCTCTGCCCCTCCCCCACTCATGCTGTTTGTTTCTCTGTCTCTCTCTCTCTCAAAAATAAATATTAAAAAAATTGGGTTAGAAAAATGAAAGCATGTAATGACTCTTAAAGGGGAAAAGAAAGCAAGAGAGTACCAGTAGAATGAACCAGAACAAATGCATATTTTAATTATGATTTTCTACTTTCTGTGATTCTCTGTACCCAGCATTGTTACCCAGAATGTTGTTGCAGCCATGGGAAAGGAATCAGATACTTATTTTTAGCTAAAACATTATGGAGTTTGTGCCTGAATTTCATAAGTGATAAGGTTACCCATGTGCCTTTGAGAAAATGCTGAGAAACTTTTCTGGGCCTCAGACAGAAAATATAAGTCATGAACTTCTTTAATGGCTGTGCCTTCCAAAGAGAACAAAGGGAAAGAGTTATTGAGGTAACTAAAACAAAGCAAGAAATACTGCAGAAAAAGAGAAAAATATTTTTCCCCAGGTCTGAATCTAGCAGCTCAGAACACATGAAGGAGATGAATGAACTGAAAAGGTATTTGCAGCTGAAGAGATAGATGCTGAGCTATTATTTCTCGTGATGCTATGAGATATTTATAACAACAAAAAAAACCTCTCGAAAATAAAATGAGCACCCAATTTCTCAGCAACAAACAACCTTCAGATTCCACTAGCAATATTATACCTTAAACACTAGTTCATGTTTAAATATTTTAATAATGACTTGAATAAAAATTTGTGTTTTCTGTATCAGCTGTGTCTACATTCAGATGCTATTTTCAGAATATTTCCCTTAATAGGCTTTAGGCTTCTTTTCCCATATTTATCATAATAAGGATAAACTTGGGGCAAAATATTTTCTTTTCAGACTGCTTCCTTATCCTAGAACTCTAACAAAATCCTAATATATAAAAACTTTTAAGTTTTAAGTGTGCTACTTAATTTTTAAAATAAAAATATTAAAAGTATTTTTTAAGTAGTCAAATTTTTTTTGTAATCCAAAGAGCATCATGGAGTCTACTTTGAAAACGTACTCTCCTATCTTCCTAATTTAAAAAATAATACTATGCATATAGTGCTTGACATCTCCCTTTGTGAGGTGTAAGTTCCAGAAATCAGAGGACATTACTGAAACATCTGTTAGTTCACATTTTCCACTAAATGGCTTTCATGGTCACATGATCAAAAGAAATTACCACCATGCTTTCAGTCACTAGAGGTATTACTGTTTATACTACCAGCTCTCAGTGCTTCTACTCTCTGTTGGGATAGGTACATACAAGTGAAAGAGGTGAATTATGCCACTCTGATGCACCAAGTGGTATTGTATTGGCCTGAAATATTTCTTGTATGTCACAAAGCTCTTGGAATCAAGAGATTCTTTGCATGTGAACTAAAACAAAACCCTTTTAGTTGTAACCCTCATGCAACACTTTGCTAATCAAATCTGAGATGTATTCTTTTTAAATAAGACTTTGTCTTCTATGCCATATCAAAGCAACTTGTTGACAAGTGAAAAGTAAATTATACATGTGGTAAGTTTTATCTTGGTTTGCTTTCAGGGATTGCTTGTGTGTGTGTGTGTGTGTGTGTGTGTGTGTGCATGTGTGTGTGTGTGTGTGTTTGTTTTTCTTTGTTTCAGTTTGTTTGCTTTGTTGTTGTTGTTCTATGATGCCAAACAGTTGATTTCATAGATTAATTTTTGGTCGTGATAGTGACTTAATTAGACAGGTTGTTTCATTTGCCGATGTTTTGCACATAATCTTATAGACATAGCCTAAATGAGGGCTTTACACATTAAAGGATATAAATTCAGAAGAAACACTATATAAAACTGAGTAGAAATTGGATTCATAAATAATCTATACTGACTTCTGATTCCAAACACACTTCTAAATTTTTTTTCTTATTTTATGACATGTTCCTTACAAAAACAAAGGCAGAAAGGAAGGTTACATAAGAACATTACATTACATATCTTAAAATCTTACATTGAATTCACTACAAGGCTTTTATTTTTCATAGGTAGCCACAATACCTCCCTCCTGCATGCTTATCTTAAATGTAACTTTGACACTACTCCCAACAAGAGATGAGATGTGTGTACCCTCTCTTAAAAATGGACTGGCTTTGGACTGTTTTGGCTAACAGACTGTGGCGGATATGGCTAGGTTGCTAAAGGCTGTGAAGCTTCTGCTTTGTTAACTAAAATACTTGTTCTTAAAAGCTTGTTCAAAGCCCAGCTGCACAGAGGCTACTATGCTGTGAAGGAGCACAAACCCACCAAAAGGAGACTGTGTGGAGGTCGTGAGAACACAAGAGAGAGAGATGTCTAGGAGCCCCCAGCTGCTGGAAACTCACTTTTCTAGCTCTGGTCACTGTATGACTGCAAACCCCAAGAGGGACCCTGGGCCACAACTACCCAGCCAAACCCCTTCTACATTCCCACCCGTAGAACCCATGAGAAATAAAACAACAGTTGTTTTAAACCATAAAGTTTAGAGATATTAATATATTTATAGATCATTTATTAAACAGATGTCTATTGAATGTCTACTCTGTGCTGGGCAATATCCCGAGTACTGAATCCTGCAAAGATTTTTGTGCCCCTAGAAGTTTAATTAGTCCCCTCATCCTCTGTGTTTCCATGGCTTTTTAGACAAGTAACATAGCACTTGACTTCTTTTGTCCATATTATGTAAGTCGTGTACATGGTTGGTCATAAACCTGTCAGTTCAAGATCTGGGTCTCAGCAAATTTTGGTTCCCTCTGTTGTGTTCTGTAGTGCACACAAATGGTCAGTGATTGATCTACGACACCTATCTGGATAAGAAAATTCAATGCAAGGAAATGACATCATTTTCCTCCATGGTATAAATTAAAAGCTAATAAAGATTTTAAGCCCTGACTTCTTTAAAATAGCTGAAATTTTCAACTAGAGCAAAAAGAAGTACGTTTTACAACATTTGAATATTAAGCTACTTATTGAAGCAGTCCAAAAAAAAAAAAAGAAAGCATTTTTCAAATATTCTTAGTCATTAGTAAATAAGCCTTATGTTATTAAAATAGAAATCCGTTAAACTAGTTTTGTTTCATTTGTCAAATAGTCTATTTACACTGCTCTAGATAATTTTGTTCACATTGTAGCTTAAAAACGGGCTTTGGATATGATGAAAAGCACATAGTGTCCCAGACCTCCTAGCTACGATCTTCCTTCCCACCACTAGTCTATGCTGTTGCACTAAGTACGGGATGCTCATTCAGTGTCCATAGGCATGTTGAAAGGATCACTTTTGTCTAAGATTTTTAGCTCAAATGGAAAAAAGTCAAATGACTGATTGTTTCCTCAAATTAGAAGCAAACAATTTAAAAACAATTCTGTTCACAAAAATAGTTTTTTTTAATTCATAAATTTAAGTGTTTAAACTTCTTCAATTTAGAAAAGAAAATTCAGGAAAAAAAATCTCTTTTGGGGAGAGGGGGATCTCCCTTTCTAATTTTGAATACAGAAGCAATCCAATCCTCATAGTTATACATTCTTAAAACTTTCAGTTTTTGCTACTTTCTCCTGGTCCTCTACCCTAGTTTGATCTATGTTTAATGATCAAATGAGTTTCCAAATCCCATGAATTCTACTTCAGCACTGCTTTCCCTACCTAACCCATTTTCTCCCCTTTCTGTTAGTATACTTTAGAACCTTAATGTCCCATTTTCTCCCCTTTCTGTTAGTATACTTTAGAACCTTAATGTCTGGAAGTGGAATAACGGTGCAGGCAAACATTTATCAGGACTTAACTCTTTGAAGCCCTGTGCTAAGGGCTTCATATATGCTACCCTGTTTAAATCTCACATTAACGTGATGAAATGGAATCTAAACTTATTCCTATTTTACTGATGAGTAAACTATGGAGGACTTGAGAACTAAGTAATCCGTCCAAGGTCACAGTCCACAGTGGTGGAACCAGCATGCAAATTAGAGAGTTCAACCCAGAGCCCAGGGTTCTAATCTACTTCTCTAACTCACAGCTGGAAGGGACTTTAAAAATATAGCCCACTCCCCATCTGATGCTTCATTTTCCTTTGGCATTCATTCCTGCAAAGTTGTCTGCAGCCTATGTTGGGACTTCTCCAGTAACCATCCTAATAGTTTCCTATCTTTCAATTCCAACTCAACTTCTGCTCTGTACCAGATTAATTGTTACCAAAAGCTTTTTGTCGTAATCTCCCCTCTCAACCTCTAAAGCTAGCAATTCATACTCTTCAATTCACAACTTGCATCCAGAATCCTTCTTCTACGGTTGTCCTCCTAAGGATAATATGCTATTTCCTCCATTCTAGAATATGCTCCTCACTCTCAACATACTCATATTCTTCTCATCTTTCAAGAATCTCTTAAAATTGACACAACTTTTGTCACACATTGTTTTACATGTCTGACAAAATTCAGAAATCAGCAGCTCTGACTTTGCTTATCCTCTTGACTAATCTATCAGCTATTTGATAATAGTCACAATTTTGTCTTAATGTTCCTCTAATGTCTTAACGCTGTTGCACTAAGTACGGTGTTTTAATGTAAACTATCAAGAAACATTTGATGGATGCATACATTCATGCATGCATACATGGTTAGATGGATTAAAGCATTAAAAACAAAGCAAGTTCCATTGTTTCTACATAGATACAGTAATGCTTCAAAAACGTTTGAATTCAAATGACTGGCTCTTAGTAAACCCTTGAGAAGCCTTCACAGTACCATATTGTTGCTAATTCAACCAAGTGTTATCAAACTGTACTTAACAAGCTTTTAATTAATTGAACCAAATATTTGACCTGATTTAAGAATAGTTCTTCAGTGTTTTTGATAAAAACCATACTTGATTAAGTTTGTTGGTTAAACTCATTTGATTTGCTGTAAAACAAACATCCTATGAACATTAAAACCATCATCTGTTCAACATTTTATTATTTACAAATATAGAATACACAGCTATTATTATAAACTGAAATTCCAAGGCTAAACTGAAGGTCATCAAAGGTCATTCATACACAAAGACCAAGAGGAAGAAAAGTGAGCATGACTCTTGTACTATAATTTGTGGTGATATGCATTTGTAAAGAAAAACAGGCAATAGAAATGGTTAGCATGCGTATATGTGTGTCTTTCTTTCCTCAAAAGAGAAACACATGACCCAAAATAGTACGGGATTTAAAAAAAAAGAAAAAGACTACTAGTTAATTCATGAATAAAAAAAAAAAAAAGATTAAGATTCCAAACTGAAATATTTGAGAAATAATTAGCCTTTGGTAAAATTCATTGTCAAGTGGAAATTCATTTTTAATCATGAAATATATTTTTCCTGTGCTATTTTAGCTTTGTTTTAATTTGCTATTTAGCAGTGCCCTGAAATATTAATAATTTGTTTAATAAATTCCTTCTAACTCTTAATAGATTTTTAATGAAGAAATTTATCTTAGAGATCTGTGTGAGAATTGATATAACATACTTGCTGAAAGTGTTAAATTATTGACCTTCTGAATAGTTTCATTTGAACGTCTATCTTTTGCTTGCCATCATCTGTGTTCAGATCTTCTTAGAAGCTTTGTGAAATTTTTAAAACACGAAAAGTTATTGATCCTATAAGCCATAAAAGCAAATATTCTAGAAATGAAAAGAAAAATGTTTTATCCACAGAGTCAATTCACAAAATTAAAACTTTTTTTTCCAGATTATAGTGTCAAATCCCTTATAATTACCCTGATGAGTAAAATAAGCCCATAGTGCTTAAAACCTTGGGTTGAGGTAAAAGAAAACAGTCCCAGGGGGATTCCATCATTGGTCTATTCCTAGCAGCAATTCCTACAGGGTTGCCTAAATGCCAGGGCTGTTACAACTCCAAATAAATCCCTTTCTCCATGCTGATTTTCAGCACACAGGAAGGTCAGTTCTGGAGTTTGACAGAGTCAAGGTGCATTCTATCAGAATTGCTGGGATGCTGACTCCCTTGTTTTCTTCTCTCCTGGATTATGACAATAAAACACAATGCTCAGCTTTGAAACTACGTATATTTGTAGAGAAAGGAAATTTATGGCACTTTCATACCCCAATCCACTCATGCCCCAGGGAGAAATTTATACAGGGATTATCCGTGTAGATTTTGGAGACAAAATGGTTACTGAAAAGCCTGTGGGCTTTGCAGTCAATCAGATCTGGATTTGATCTCTGGATCCTCTGTTTACTAATTATTTAACTTTTTATTATTGGCTTAACTTCTCTAAATCTGTGTCTTTATAGTCTTACCAACCATATAGGATTCAGAGGGCAGATTAAATGAGATAAAGCATTCATGACTTTAAGTGTTTGTTACTGAACCCCACACATAATAAATACCAGCAGCTTCAGTGGTGATGGTGGCTGTGGTGGTTAAATCCTCTGTCAGTTCCAAAGCCAATCCTCTTACATGGGCAAGAATGGAGGCTATGAATTAGACTCATGGGAAAATTCCCCAGTGGATGTCATCCTCTTATACCTCAAGAGCTTATTCAGCATTGAGATTAAAACTCAGATTTGGTTGTAAATCTGCCATGGCCCAGGAGCAGGAGGGGTGCAGACTAGCATTATTTCTCTGCCCCGACTGCCCAGTGAAAGCCAGCGAGAAATGGACAGTATAGGGGAATGACTGTCAGATTGGATCAGACAGACCTAGGTTTCTTTTTGTTTGTTTTGCACTTATTTTGTTTTGTAACATTTCCCAACAGAGAAACCATGGGAAATCGAGTTGAATTGCCTACATTTCAGTTTCTTCATCAGCAAAATATGAAAATAATGACCTATCCTTAATTCACAATGCTTACTTCATACTAAATATTATGCCATGGTAATATTAGTAACACAGCTTGGATTAAGATTCTCAGAGAACCTCTTGATCCTCTAAGATGTGCTTTTTGTGGTCCTGTATTTCAGAGTTCCCTAAGCAAAGTTCCCAAGTTTCTTTGAGCAGTTGTTCTTAGAGATGCTCTGAGAAAAAGAATAATAAAGGGCTCCATAGTCAAAATACATTTGGGGTATTTTAGGAACACTAAACCTTATATCCCTTTCTGGAAGAGTCTCTCTTAATACTGGCATGTTAAAAGCCTTGAGAAATTATTCGACAAAGAAACCTACACAACTCGATGATCACTTGTGAGTGTTTTCCAAATTATTAAATATATAATAAAACCCCGCAATATTAACTATATAGCCTCCTCCCCTTTCTTTTTCATAATATCCTTTGGGATGGGTGTTTAGCAGAACACACATTGGGAAACATCTATTTCCCTGTTGTCCTCAGATTAGCTAGAATTTTCTACTACATACAAAAGACGTGAATTGCCAGATGATATAGACATCACAGATGGAGCTGATACATTCTGATGGCTGCAGAAACCAGCTCTGACCAAGCCATGTTCATTGTCAGGGGTCCCTTGGCCACACAAAGTGAATTCACTTTGTAACTCCTAAGTGGACTTGGACTTTTGTTCTCATCTTTTAAAGTTGCCCTGTCATACTGAAAGAAGTAAATACTCGGAATAGGGAAAGTGACACAAGCAAGACCCAGAGAAACTTGATGGAGGCATTAGCATAACTAATATGCATCACTGAGCATGGATATTTTGCACTGATAATCACATACACTTATGGATATGATTCGGGATTCTATGAACATTTAATTACAGGCAAACTAGAACAAAATCTGAAAAACAAATCAGATCAAAATCTGATTACGGCAGGGAGGGTCAAGGGATGTTACTGTTAAACTTCTTAGCACCTAGCCAAGCAGCAAGCCTTGTCAATTGACCTATTACATATAATATACAGTACTACTCACTGGATGTACAGTGATTCCTAAGACATATACATGCTCTCCAAAAACAGTGTCTGCACATAATAGACCCTTGCCAAATAATTGCTGAATATATGAACAGGGAGTTTTACTAGGTCCTACAAAAGGCCTAGATTTATATTACAAGATGAAGATAAGATTATACCAGTATCACTTATGAATGTCTGGTATTAATTGACTTAAATGCACATCAAATAGTTTTGATAAAATCTTCAATAAGTCACTTTCTAATTTTCTAACTGTATACATAACTAAGGATGGCCTAGCAAAGGAGCTAGTTGAAGTTTTCCATGGGAAAAACACAGAAAATTGGTGTAGGTCTATAGGGAAAGCAAGCATGTAACTTACCTAAAGAAGTCAGACAACTGGGACCCTACTTAGAGTGAAAAGACATGTTCAACACAGAACCCAAAGTGTCTTAGGGAAATATATCTGCAAAAGAAGTCTCAATTACTGCCTGGAGTTCAGGTTAGAATTCATCAAAGGGATAGCAGGGACAGTTTACACAAGGAAGAATTTCTTCAACAAGAAAGATTGAAGTTTGAGGAGAGAGTGAAGTAATGAATCTGTTCAGGAAGGCGTGCAGGTGTAGTAGAGAACATCCCTTAAGTTCAGAGGCAAAGCCCCATCTAGAACCACAGAAGAACTCAGAGAATTGCGTAGGGCACATTTGATGTACGCCAAGTAATTTTGTATGAAGTGTTCCTTATTGTTCGGTTGGATATTTGTAACTTGACTGAAGACCAGTGACTTTTGTTACCGTGGTATTTCATGGCAGCCAAGTAGCTTCTGGCATCTTGAAAAAATTCATGGGAAATAATTCAGGCACAGAAATTGCTTTGAATGAGGCTTGAAGGGGAAGCATTTACTGCCTATGGGACATTCTAAGATCATCATAAAGTGGCCAGAACACAAGGGATTTGGGTAGGGAGACCTGGAACTCAATCTTGGTCCTACCATTTATTTCCAATTACATGCTGTTAGGTAAGTCATTGAGCCTACTGAGTTTTAAAAACTCAACTGGTTGAAAATAGACTTTTTGTAGAGATTGTGTGAAGGTTAAATGATTTGTCTACAAGAGTGCTTAACTCATTGCCCCCCCATGTAATATGCATTAAAACAGTTTTTCAAATATTGCTTTGTTCAAAGGCTATCAGCAAATAATAGTATTTGCAAATAGTATATTTGCAATAGTATCAGCAAATAGTATTTGATAGAACTAGGCCAACATATCTATATCTTTGTTTTCCATTTTCAGTGAAAATTTATTCCTCTAAATTACAAGGAAATAAAGTTAAACAAATAAAGTTAAAGTTAAACAAAGAGCAGTTTGGTGGACTAAATAGATATCTCCTTGACTTTAAATGTTGCTGTCTCCTTTGATCATATTGTATTGCACCCAAGTATTTCTGAAAATTTAGATGCACTGTAACTTTACTGTGCCATCCAATGTTTTTGTCTATTCTGTATGTATTTATTCTGATGTTAGAATATTAGGATAAGGTATTTTCACTAGTTGTGCTTACTTTTTAAATTTTGTGATACTTCAGAGAGATACATAGAATGTTAACCCCAAACTGAATTTTTTTCACGCCAAACTGTAAAAGTATAAAGGACACTTTTATGTGATCTGGTCTCTAATAAGACCAAGGAATGCAAATCTTTATTTTCTCTTCTTACACATTTGTCTTAAAATATCATTTCTACATCATATTTCAGTTTAAATGAAAGTACTTTTTAATGGTGCCCAATAATATTTATATGTGAGTATGTAATAAAGCATTAGTTGAATAAGTCATGTTAAAATATAACCACAAAACCAGTTACTAGGTTTCCTATATAAAGGCCAACAAAAATAGTTGATATCAATTTACTTTCTCATTCTTAAGTCAGACACAAAATTCCTTAATTAAATATTTAGATTAATTTAATACATTAAAGAGAAAAAGTTCCAACTTTTGTAAATTAAAAAATCCATTTCATTGAGTATAAGTGTTTTGAAAGTTCAAGAATCCTTGCTTCAGAAAATGAACATCCTCTGTCCATTAGCTGCATTAAATAAATATGTACAATTAAATACATGTGTACTAGTTAAATACATATGTACTAAACATAAGGCTCTAAGGTCAGCCCAGATCCCAACATTCACTATTTGAGGTACATAACCTCTATTTGGCTTAGATTCCTCATCTGAAAAAATGGAAATAATCATATTAAATTGTGGCATAAATTGTATAAAGTGCTTTAGCCCAAGACATAGCACAATAGCAAGGCTTCAGTTAATTTTAGTTCTATTTGTAGTGGTAATAATAGAACTCTATCCCCATTATTTTTTCTAGTCTACACAATTTAAAAGTAATTTAAATTATATCAGGACCTAGGCCTGGCCTAAAATATCACATGATACCTAATTGTAGGTCACCTCTGCTTTGAGTCTTTTATAAATGTATTTGTCATACTTGGTTACAGGCCTTATGTATATACCTTGTCTTCTTAGGTAAAACTGCCTCTTTATCCAAATATCTGAAAATATGCTAAATGACTCAGATAAAACTTCTCCTTTCAGATCATTTTAATTACAATAGCAACAACAGATGTATATATGTTCATTAAGAAAAGTGTAATTTGTAGAGGTGTCCCTCTGAAAATTAGGCTGGAAAATTGTAGATTATATTGAGACACAAAAAGAAACACTGCTCTCTAAGTCAGATGCTCCATTATTAAAAAATGTCATCCCTTATGAATTTCATAAATAGTAAACCCAGGAACAGAGTAACCATTTTAAAAAGTCTGGAGGGGATTCCATAACAACATTTAAATGCATTACTACTCGAACAATTTGATTGGATTATAAAATATTTAAAACTGCAGCTGTAGTTGTGGTGTTTACTGTTGATTATTTTGATTTTAAGATCTTCACACAAAAAAGGTACAAGTTTACAGAAGTTTTTGTTGCACTGACAAATAGCTACACTAAAAATGAACTGTGCATAATATATATTTAGATAAAAAGGACAAAAGTGGAGACAGCAAAATAAAAAATTGTGGTTCCTTAGAAGTTCTAATTCCAAATAGGAATAGTCAGTTCAAAACTGAAAAGACCAAATATATGTTCCAGTGGAAAATGATATTAAAAACCAAGCAAAATACATTAATCTGAGTTCCAGTTATCATAAAGCTTTGCTGTAACTCACTATACTTGATTCTACATAAACCTAAGAACACTTTGCAAACATAAAGCATTTATAACCTAACAACATAAAATAATAATTCTATGATTTTGTTTCTGAAGATCAGGCTCAGGATTACCTAAAGAGGTTTGACTTCACGGTGGCAGTCTCATCAAGCATATATTATCATCACATATTTAGAGAAACCTGGTGAATGGACTAAAAGAATAAAGAAAAGAGACAAGAAATGTATTTATGGATATGCATGTGTGTGTTGATAGATACGTGTACATGTATACATTCACTAGGATGGCAAAACAATATAGAAAAAAGAATATGCCTGAAAAGGTTTCCACTGTGCCCAACTCTACTTCCTCTCCAAGACAGAAATGGCACAATGATGACCAAAACTCCTGATGATGAACAAAAGTAAATTCCACTTTCTGACTGAGGCTTTACCATGCAGTCATCTGTGGTACGCTCTATTTGTCATAGAAAGTTAAAACTGATGACTCCTAAAGCTAACAAGACTTCCCATTAAATGGGGAAATACCTCCACTGCAAAGTGTCAATTATAAGACCACCCTCCAAAAGCCACAGTCTTGTGGCTACCTGATTTTAACTCCAGGTTAGTCTATAAGTTTTGAATATTCCATGTATCAATTCACCCTCCTTAACCCAATGTTGATAACAAAGGTACTACATCAAAAAAACTTTTGCATATATGGTATTATTTAATGGTCAAAATAAAAAAAAAAACTCTCTCTTTGTGGTCACTATTCCTATTTGACAAATAAGGAGGAAATTAAGGCGCTCAGCCAATTAAATATCCTGCCCAACATGGCTCAGCTCATGTGGGTAGATTAGAGCCATTTGTCAAGGTGGGGAGTAACTCTCTGGCTCTGAAGTTGAACAGATGTCAATTCAAATCCTAGCTCTGTCATTTGGGGAAGTCACTTGAGTTCTCTGAGTCTCTATTTCCTCATTTGTAAAATAAAGATCAGAGTCGTGCCTACTTCATAAAGGCTGCTGTAAAGTCAAATGAACTAACATATGTAAATATTATTATAGAAGGCTAAATAAATGAGGAGGTGAAACAAACATAGGCAATGATGTAGAATATAGAATCTCCAGAGCACATTCAACTAGTTGGTAGATCTAAGCCCTAATTAGGTATATAACTGCTATCGACTAAATTTAAGTTGAACATCAGTTATGCCTTAGCGTTGATTAATAATCCAGCTACCTAGATAGACTAGAGAAAGAAAATACCGATGACATGGGAGAATTGCTTGAAATACAAGAAACAATGTGTAGAAGAGAGAAAGGCAGAAATGTTAGTATGGATCCCACTCCCTCTTTCTTTTGACCAGCCTCCACTCTCTTGCCTCCATTTCTTCCTCTCCTACTTTTATGATAGGTACTTGCGGTATAAGCGAAAATCACTCAGGCTGTGATTTCAGATAACCAAAGTTGAAGACCAGTTATTCATAGAGTAACCCTAATTAATATCACTGAGCCTTATTTATTCATCTGCAAAACAAAAATAATAATACCTGCCTATTTGCCTCAGCAGGCATGTGAAAGCAATTTATTATATAGGTGTATGCACATGTGCATTTTGTTATTTAACACTGGGCGTTTGAGATGCAAACTGTGGACTTCTGGCTGGTTTCCTCCTTTGGACCAATTACTAAAGTTTTCAAAATCCATGAATGTTTAATTTTAGATAACGGTATCTAGAGAGTTCAAAGCTATTCCAGGCTAGTATACTGAGTTTCTTATCTTCAGTATTTTCACATTATCTTTTTGACAAATGGAATTTTGATATAGCTTTATTTTAATGACTGGGGAAAGGAATTTTTTAATGTTTGGGGGGTACACATGCACCCTTTATATTTTACATGTAATCCTGAAATATAGAGTCCTTGCATATGATAAACAGTTTCCCTATAAATAGAGATGGACTCATGAGTCACACATGAAAAGCCACTTGCAGCTGCCCTCTATATTCATGATCTAGAAGATGTAAGTAGACAAATATAATTTGGTAAGGTTGGTAATTTCAGAGGTGAATGTAAACTTTGAGCTCTATTAACTGAAGTTGAAAATGAGACCACCAGATTTCAACTACCCAGCAGTAATTAATTCCAGCATGTGAAGCTTAATTAAGGAAAAACAAAATATATTGCAAATTGTCGAAAAGGAAAGCCACCAACTGATGACACAGGACTATTTAAATATATTAAAGAAATGGTGCAGTATGTTAAGCATGTAATTCCGCCAAAATTCTCCCAGCTTTATTTTGTCTTCCTTTCCATATCCTTGGCTCTCAAAAATTCATTCTCAGTTCTTTGGCAAAAGAGACTGGAAGAGACCAGAAGGAGGAGAGGGGGAGTGGACAGCTCATGCTAATGCCACTCTTGATTTCATATTTTTGTTAAAAAATCCTACTTTGTGCATATAAAATATAGTTCATTTCTTATCCTGAGAGTTACCCTGGCATATGGCTCAATTGGAAACATCAAGGTTTTTAGTTCTTTTTTAAATGGCTTGCCTCTTTTCCAGACTTTTCTTCAGATGTATTGTCAATGCCACTTTTAGAGTCTATCACCCGTGTATTAGTAAAATCCAATTCACTTGCTGGCCGAGAAGGTCCTGACCATGATGGTAGGTGAGTAGTGAATGGAACAACTCTGGAAGTGACTGTGGAGGCGACCACCGCTTTTTCAGGTATGACCCATCTCATGTACTTGGACTTTTTTGTAATGTAAAAGATATGTTCTCTCGACGCAGAGAGAAAACTCTTCCCTACTTTTTCCTCTTTTGTTGAGTTAAACAATCCAAAACATCTCTTGAACTCTATATCATGCGCAGAGGCCTATGTGCCCAACTGAAGTCATATGGGTCCAATCCAAAACTGACTCTTCTTGATAAAATGCAGTGCCAAGTAGCTTATCTGCAAGAACGTTCCTGTTTATCTGAGGCCTTTCAAAATCACTGTTGGGCTGAAGTGGTAATGACATAATTAAAATAGCCAAGTCCCTAACGTTGAATGAGGACTATAAAAAATAATAGCTTGTTATACCACTCATCCTGGATGAAGTTCGAAAGTATAAAAATACTTATCCAATTCCATTCATCATGACTGGTCTGCATTAGTCTGCAAAACAAACTGACTAGACCCAATTAAATACACTGGAATTATTGGATAAGGCAGATCCCGCCCCAGGAGGGAAAGGAAGTTAGCCTAAAAGTGTGTCTCCAATAAGGAAGTACTGAGTATGAAATAAAAGGTAAAAGTTAAGAGAAAACTGGAAGGAGGTGAGTAGTTAGTTCTTTAAATAATTTTCTCTTAACTGGGTATAAAAAGATAAGAAACATTATTCTTTGTTTGCAATGCTAAAGAAGGTTTCAAGGAGACTTTATAAAAGTGACTTTCGACTTCTGGCTGGCTATAATTTCTGAGGCCTGAGGCAATTGTCAGTCACTTTTTCAAACTGGAGAATACAGTATTAGTTTTAAGAGTGTATCCCTACTTCAGCTCAATATGTATATTCTAAATCTAAATATCATTTGTAAACAATATATATAGAACTTTAAGTGATAAAAAAATTACAAGTTACAATAAAAATTCATTTACAGTCAGAAACATACAAATGTCTGCCTACAGACATTTTGAAGGACTATGCAAGGTTATATTTTTCCTTAGCAAACTCTTCATCTATTTTCCATTTTTCTTACCTGGCAGGCAGCTAGGGGCTACAAAGTCAAATAATGAAGTTGTCTTTCATTTGGATATAGTTTATTAATGGCAAAACACTAATCCATTAATCAACTTAAAACAAGCCAGTAAACTAAAAAAAAAAAAAAAAAAAATCGGTATCTCCTTTAGTAACAGAGATCACATGCCTCTTAAAAAGGATCCATTATCTCCATGGGTTTCTCAGCTGAAGTTAAAAATCTAAAAATGATTTTCATTCATTTCTCATTAATATGCAAAAATATTCAAATTAGATAGTAATTAACCATCTACTCAGTAGAAAACCTTTTCATGTTAATTTATGATAAACTCAGTTGCTGCTTTGATTGAGATTGATTTTTGGTGTTGAGAATCTATCATGAATACAAAAAAGCACCTGAAAAAATATTTTTAAACACCTTACTTATGTTGCTCAGCTAATTACATGGTAGCTGTGTTCACAGACTATTCCAAAGAGAGGCTTATGGAACCAAAACCAGCGTGAAGAAGCTGTACATACACGCTCCTGTGTGCTTATTGTGACTCTCAGCCTAGAGTACAGTGTCTTTGGGTGCCTCAGTTTAGCCGATTCATATGGCTTCTGGGTTCATCATTTAATTCAACCAACAGACAACACTCTGGAGGAGAGTGCCTGGATAATACAAAAATTTCTATACGTAAAGAAGTATAGAGATCTTTACATATTTGCAAGATCAATTGATTTCACAGGATACTTTGCTCAGTGTACTCAGTCTGATTTGTCAACAGACCGGTTCGTTTTGCTTTCTGTAGATGAGACACTGACCTCAGTAGTAGAGATGAAAGGGTGATTATCATGTGCATGTCAGGCCAGTGGAAGTCATTTTCATTCTCAACAACAAAAGCTGGAGTTGAGTACCAGTGACCATAGGGTATGCATCTGAATCTAAACCCTGAAGACAGCTATTCAAAACGTTGCTCCCTGGGAGTAACAAAACCATGGGGACACAGTGACCTTCTGTTAGCACTTTTAAAGAGTACACAAAGGAAAACACCTACTACTTTCAGTACCTATTTGGTTGCAGGGATCAACTATGGGTGAGAATTCCTGTGGCAACAGATAAAAAGAAAAATCTAACTCCGGCTGGGTATAGATGGCTGCCTCAATCATCCATTTAACAGCATGTTATTGTGGGATCACAATAGTACACATTACATTTTGGCAAGCATTTTACCTTAGGTTTATATTTGTATGCAATAAGATTTCAGATATTATTTCACTTGCTCCTTTGCCAGGTATGCTGGACAGATAATATACTCATTTTCTAGGTAAAGAACGTGGGGCCTGAGCAGTTTGTCTGTCAACAAGTTAATCATTCAGTTAGATGAGGAGGGACCAGGACTGGTGTTCTTTCCACAGTTTTCCCCAGCTACCTAGTGTTTTTTGTTTGTTTGTTTGTTTGTTTGTTTGTTTGTTTTAAGTGTCTCCCAAATCTCCCACGAACATCACCAAGGGGCTTCATCAAGATGCCGATCTCCAGGCCCCCTCTCAGTTGGTCTATGTCAGCCTCTGGAGAAGGAGTCTAGGTATTTCCATTTTTAAACTCGCTGCCCAGGTAATTCTTATGCACACGCAGAGAATTTTAAATGCACTGCCTATACCTCTGCCGCACTAAACAGTTGAGGTCCCACCCCTGCAAAGTATACGTTATACAATCAGGGAATGGGGCGAATGGGGAGTGTGATACCCTTCTGTGGATCCTCCTGGGGATTTTCTGACATGGTGAAATATAGGGTAATTAGCAAACTATCCTGAAAACATTGTTCTGAATTTTTCCAGCAATGTCTGAGAAGGATAATTATAGAATAATGAGCATAAGCCTAAACAAAAAGGAGAAAAAATTTGCCTTCAAAAAAGTAGCACCTTAAGAATTTTTGAAAGGTGCCTCGACAAAACGGAGTGGTGACGTGATTGAAATTTGAAGCATACTGCTGGTTCCCATAGGGTCCAGTAAACTCCCACTATAGATAATATGCATGCACATTCTTTCTGATAGGATCTGAAAGCAAAAGAATTAGCCGTAAGCTCAGAGTTGCCATGATTTATGTTTTTTAATAGCCCCTCCTTTCCATTTCCTGGTCAGCGTTCTGGATGATTGTTCCATTTAGCGCATATTCTCTAGTTTGTTTCTTTTGCTTCAAGTCTATTTTACATTTTCCTGTACTGAACTGCGTTTGCCATCTGCTGATCCAATTACTTATACAATCCAAATCCTTTTGAGTCTGATTGTTTTGTTCCTCATTATTTGCTCAGCCTCCAGTTTTAGTATCCTCTGTAAACTCTAAAATCTTGTTTTCAATACCTCATCTGAATTACTTATATACAATACAACCCAATTAGCTCAAACTTTAGGTTTTCCTAAGGCTACTTGTGTCTGAGGGGATTTAGATTAGTTGAGTGGATTTGGATCCTAAGAAAGCCCTGACAATTCACTCATCTAAGGACAGCTGATCCATCAGGAATTGAGCCATCCTCTTTAAATGGGAAGGAATTGAAAAGCAGGAGAGATACATATTATAAAATGATACTATGTGTAATAACAATATTATCATTGTGGCCATCATCATCTTTATTATTGTTACCAATCACTATTATCTTATCAAATGTTTATTAAGTTCCCATTGTGAGACCATCTCTATGTAAAATAGTGTATCTACCCAAAGACTAGATTGAGGCTATACCAACAGGACAAAGTAAAAGCTTTAACTGCCTACTTTATGCCTCATTTACATCTGTTTCAGTAAATTATGTTTTTTCAACCAAATCTGTCATTTTTATTCAATACCTCAACATAATTTCTCCTGAACTTTATAGGCTGATTTTTCAAGCATGTTATCTAGCAAATAATGGTAAATTTAGGAACAGTGTAGGGCTCAAACCTTGTTCACATGTTTCATTTTCCTTACAAAAATCCTCTGAAGCCACACGATTAATAAGCAGTCGAGAAGTCCATGTTTCAGTAGTGCGTGCAAAGCTAAATAATTCAACTTTCACTCATTGCTCTTTGAAATGCCCTTTCTCCTCCTCCTGTGAAAGCCCATCATCTTTTAATATCTAGTTCAAAGGTCACTTCCTTTATAGAACATTCCCTGCCCCCCTCCCTGAGGCAAAAGTATGCACTCCTTTATTTCTATTCCCATTGTACTTATTAATTTCTATTGTAGCACATGATACATTTTATATTGTTCCTTCCTTAGATCCCCAAAGGGATCATTAAATATAGATTGGATGAATGAATGATTGAATGAATGAATATTAAGCACTCAATTAAAAGTTTATAAAAATTGAAATGTTAGTTACCCAGCTCTGCCTTCAAACATGGAGACTTAGGTCTTACTGAAACTAGCGCTAACGGGATTTCGGCTTTCTGCCATTCTGTTCTTTAGATGCCACAGCCTCCTCTCCCTCCACTCTGATCACAGTTCTAGCTGAAGCGTCTGCCCCATCCAGGTAGGATCCTGGTTTCCAATTCTTCTCCTTCCAGGCAGTGCCCCCTGCTGTGATAAACCCTGCCCACCCACCCCCATCTTTAGGCACACCATGCTTTCATTTCAATGCAGCTCAGGTAGAGGTGGCTTCTGAGTTAGCATCAGGAGAAGTAGCCTAGACCAATTCAGAAGCGGCAAAACTGAACACGCTCTGCTGAATCTTTTAATAGAAAGAACAGAAAGCCTCGAATGCTTCATTGCTTTCAAAATTCTGCACGCTCCAATTTTGGTATTTGGAAAGTCAAGGGGTAAATAGGGCTAGGGGCCCTGAATCCCACTCAAAGATGCACACAGCGGCATGTAGGATGGAGGTTTCTTCTTCAGGAGCAATAGCAGAGATATATAAGAGATCCATACTTTCTTTACCCTTCCCAGCCCTGAGGGGTGACTAACTTTGGTAGTTTGTTTGCTTCCTACTAATCCCACTTGGCATTTATCAGACCCTATCTTCTTTACTGTTTATCTTTCTTTCCTGCACACCTACCAACTCAACTAGACTTTAAACCCCTAAATGTTATTCTTTTTCTTTTCCCAGCCACTAACACACACTGCCTTCTCCATAATAGATGTTCAGTAAATGTTTATTTTAAAAGTATGTTCATTTTATTTCAACAAATATTTACTGAGATGCTAAACTACATACTTTGGGGAGGAGCCTGAGCAAGACATGGTCTTTGAACTCCTTAAGTTAAAGTTACCTAATGATGAAAAACTAAACACATAGAAACCATTAAACAAGGTGATAAGAGACTTAAAAGGAAGAAATCCAGGGTAATTTTGTAGTTGAAACCGCTCTTTTCCAGACTACAAGTTGCATATAATGCATCAGGTTGATGATGATCACAGTAAAAGCTTATTCTTACTTTCTCTAAAAACTAACTTATACTATTAACTTCTGTGGTTTCTACTATTTTTCTTTTGGATTACCCCTATCTCTATGAGAGTCCTTAGCTCTAATAAAAAGAAATTACCACATGCCTATATACCCCTGCTACCAAAAATGCTGAATCAAAGCAGGCAAGATGAAAGGTGCATGCATACCAACCTGAAAATCATGTATTTGTAGGTGGTGGGGTTTTGTTTGTTTGTTTGTTTGTTTGTTGGGTTTTTTTAAGGCTAGCATTTTATCTTCCTTTCAAATTTCCTTATGACCTTGACAAAAGAACCAGCTTTCTTCTTCTTTTGAAGATGGCTCTCTGCTTAGGCTAATTTTCCTCACTAATAATGATTGTTTATTCAAAGATACAGTGACTCAGAACCTTCAGAGCCTGGAGGCCAACAGGCAGTACAAGCCCAGGGAGCATAGTAGAGAGAGGGCCAAAACTGCACTTGAAGTAGAATTTGGAAGAGGAGACAAGTGTAGAGAAAGGAATAGTAGAAGAGAAAGCAAACTAGGTCCTAACCGGGAGTGTGTAGATTTGGAGCCAATTTTCTGTTTCATTGGCTTGTAATCAGTATTTTCAGGAAGAACTTTGCACAACTTTATCCAAGTCCCCATTTTGTCCCTTTTATTCTCGATGGTTCATTTTCCATGAATGACTTCCAGATTTCAGCACTTTCATTATATTTTCCAAAGTAGGTGTAATTTTTATATGCAAACATGTATTGATCCATCTCAGAATCAATTCTTGTTTTGTAGAAGGCTTCACTTCTGTTTTTCCTTCGGTGCTATTATTATTCCTCTATCATCTCCAGTTGTCTTTTTGTGTAGTAAAACAGACTCATTACTATCTATACCAGATATATATTTTGTAAAAAATATATACATAGGATGTTCATGTGTTCCAAATAAAAAATAGGCACATAGATCCAAAGAGAAAATTTCTTTGGTTTGTAAAATTTTTTGCATAAGGTGTCATATAGGGCTGTAAAAATTAAATAACATTTCTTTATAAATGCAAAGAGTTGCCTTTATTAAAAAAATAAAAATATATATTATGTACATGTATATATACATATATATGTATATGTGTATATATATATATATACATATAAATGTGTATATATGTATATGTGTATATATATGCATATATACATATGTGTATAGGTGTATATATATGTATATATACATATGTGTATGTGTGTATATATGTATATATACATATATGTATATGTGTATATATACGTATATATACATATGTGTATATGTGTATATATACGTATATATGCACATATACGTATATGTGCATATATACGTATATATACACATATACGTATATGTGCATATATACGTATATATACACATATACGTATATGTGTATATATACGTATATATACACATATACGTATATGTGTATATATACGTATATATGTATGTATATGTATACGTATATATGTATATATTTTTTGTATGTACATGAAGTAAATATGTATTTCAGAAAAAAATGTGTATCAGTTACAATAATAGTGCATTTTATTTTGTCCTTCATCGACTATTGAACTTGATGGCATATTTTTATGTTCACATTTGCTTGACATTGGGTAAATTAGAAATACTTAATTCTTCTTAAATGTCCATGAACATTTCTGGGAAAATGTCAGAATAATTGATTTGGATTATCAAGAAAAATCTTATTCTTTCGTTGGCCATTGGTAACTTTTTTGACCTGTGAAGTTGTTCATCAGTAAAGATGCCCATTGCCTCCTTTGTAGTTGATAATGAGATGTTTAGCTTATACCTTTTCTTTATATTTGAACTACTAATTGTTCTCAATATATCTTGAGTATCTTACAGTGTATTTGAATATCTTACTTTCAGAAACACATTCAATTTAGATCACTGTCCATACTGAAAAATATTCCCAAACAAAATGGAAAAAATATTGTCCAAAACTTTCCACAGAGTCTTTTTCTTTACCTTCCTTTCGATATTATTTTACATGCATTTATTAATGTTAGTTCCTTTGAAAGAACATGACTGAGTATACTTGCTAGCTACTAAAGAAACAAGACCAAATTTCTGTTCTCATGAAGTTTCACAGGAGACAATGAAACAGAATAAAGCTAACTCAACTATTTCACACAGAAATTAAATTTGTCCCCTGGACCTCATCTGTGACCTGCTCTTAAAAATAAAAATTACCAGCAAGAAAGTCATTGATAACATTTCATACAATTTATTGCATAGATCTTAGAGAGAAACATAACAATGCCATCTGGATCTAAATGCCTTCTGAGATGAAGCACTGATTCTGATTCCCTCTACAGTGACTATTAAAGTGGAAATTAGGGACCCTGGTGGCTCAGTTGGTTGAGCATCTGACTTCAGCTCAGTTCATCATCTCACATTTCATGAGTTCAAGCCCTGTATCAGGCTCGCTGCTGTCAGCCTGGAGGCATCTTTGGATTCTCTGACCTAACCCCCACTCTGCCCCTCCCCCACTCACACTCACTCTCTCCAAAAGGAACCAACATTAGAGAAAGAAAGAAAGAAAGAAAGAAAGAAAGAAAGAAAGAAAGAAAGAAAGAAAGAAAGAAAGGAAGGAAGGAAATTCAGGTTTAATACAAAACTTCTCCCTTCAGTCAACTAGAGAGAAACTTCAACTCATGCCATTATAAGAAATCTGGTCACAGATTTCTAAAGTGCCACAAAACTATAACCCTGTCTTTCACAACAAATGTGTCCTCCAAACAGAAATCAGGTAAATGTATTAAAAGGAACTGTCAGTGGCCTCACATAGGGTCTGCTCCCCAACTTTTTATCAGAAAATTTGCCTTTATTGACAGTAAAACCATTCAAATGATTTTTCTTGAATGTTTGTTCTCAGAGTGCTCCCAAATTTTAATGCCGAAAAACATATTAAGAGTGGCATACAAGTTTTGTACTGTTGTTGACATTGCTTTTTTATATATCATATGATATTGGGAGCAGGATGGCTGAACTGCACGTATGTTGTATTTTAATTTGACCTGCCATGAGCGCTTGGGATAGACATAATAAAAAACACTCTTGCTTTAGAAACATACGTGTATCATATTAGGAAAGGAAAGGGGATACTGAACCAGGTCTTTTTTATACATTATAAAGGTATTTCTCAAACCACCTTTCTGACATATTTGTCTCTATCGATTAGATGCCATTAGACTGACATTGTCTGACCTGTCTACATCTATCAATTGCTAAGCTGTTGATGCCTGATTCCCAGGATACTTTAGCACCTAGCCCTAAATATGAATATTATTCATAAGCTTTTTTACTAAACAGATCAATAATTATGTGCATATTAAATATGCATTATTGCTGTTGTTAACAGTGCCCTTTAGCTGGCCACAGATTATGCTTTTCTGTTGAGGCTGCCACAGATGATAAACATTTCATTAGCAACACTTAGAATGTACATGCGAGATACCATATCCCCCAGAGAGTATATGTGAATTATAAGGAACCTGTTTAGTGTTAGGGTAAGTACATATTCCCTACAGTTTTCATTGTATTTCCATTCTGGGTGCCACAAACCCTACCATTAAATATGTTTTGCCCACTTAAAAACTGCTTTGTGGGGATGGCATGTCTTAATTGTTCCCAAGACAATGCCTAATGCAGTGCTGTGATGGGCCTTCCGTTAAACTAATAGGCAGGCAAGTTGCCGCCTGGCTTCAGCAGATTTTAAAGCGCTAATGAAACACACTGTACTAAACAAAAAAATCTTGTTATCAGAGGAAGAAAAATAAGATTCCAGAGAGCCTTTCTGTGTTTTAGCTTTTACAAATAAAAACAGGCAACAAACGCATTTTACTGACGGACGGCAAAGCTTCTATTGTCTTTATACATAATATGTTTTAGGCCTACGAACAGAGAAAGATTGGTGCCAAGTTTTCCAAAGCAACTAATTTGTGCATAAAAATTATGCAGAGGAAGACAAAATCAGCTAGTTGCCCTTACAAATCAGGCAGTTGTGCCTGTAAAACAGGTAATGGCATATTTTGCACCAGCAATTACCTTTCTTGCACCTGTGAGTGCCTATTTTGCATATGTAAGTAGGTCCCCGTTTATTGCATTTAAAGCTGCCACCTCAGCTTCTTTAGGTAAACTTTATGTTTTTACTAAATGTCACTCTGAAACAAAAAGAGGGGGGCATTTCTATAGTGGGTTTATGTGTAGATGTGCACGTGTGTGCCTGTGTGTATGCTTTTTAAATAACTGTAAAATTGATGCTAACTTCATTTGATTTTAACTACTGTACCTTGCAGGGCCGTGTTCAGTGATATAAAATATTTCATTTTGGTTTTATGACATAAATGTCTAAATGTCCTGCTGCTGAGATGTATCAATCAAATCAAAGGTTCAAATTTAATACTATCCAGGTGCCAGGATGAGAGGGAAAACGATACTTCAGTTCACAGTCAACCGATACAGAATGTCTTCACAGTCAATAACAGGCTCCTGCATGTACCTCTTGTAAAGCCATTACTTCAGGGTTCATAAAGTGAGATGCAGCATTTCTGACAATTCTGCAGGGGTTTTCCCCTTATCTATATATAAAAAAACTGTTACTTGCATGAAGAAGGGAAAATATCAAATTCACTTTTCATAGGATCATTTTAGATAGGCATTATAAGCAATTAAAATCCACAGGGTTTCAAGGACAGTTCACAGCTTTTTGATAAACTGAAGCAAACCCCGAATCCATTTTTATAATCCCACCGCATATAGTAGTGAGTCATTCTGAAGCTATCAAACTGAATGCCTGAGTACTTCTTACTGGCCTATTATTTATCATTAAATATCCAAGAGGGTGCACAAGACATGATCAACTCAGCAGACCACACCACTAGACACAGGTCCAGGAAGCAAAATTTCAAGCAAGAGTATCCAATTGTATTTCATTACTTGCCAGCTTTATGGCAAATAGCATACTGTATTTGTCGATCTTCATCTAGGCAATTGTATGGGGAAAGTTTATGATCATGAGGATAGATTTCAGACCTACGAGTGAGGAGGTCTGTTTCAAAAGCAGGGAAGGGAAAGTCTTGCTTCTGTCTTGAGGCTCTCTAGAAGTTGTGACATGATTGCCTAATGACCACAGAACTTCCGGCCCTTTTATAAGACAAGATTTGCCACAGATATATTGTAATATGTTAGGTTATAGTGAGAAAAAAGAATATACTACTGTGATTTAGAAGCTGGCTACCAGAAGGAGGAATGATAAGCCTGAGACCACCAGATAACAAAAGGGAAGTAAGAAAAGGAGGGTTCTTTCCTCTCTCCAGACTATCTTTTGGCCAAGAGAAAAGGATTTGAAATAGTTTACCCTAGAAATTAAAGAAATAATAATTTTCTACATGTACAAAGCCATTCTTTTAAACTAGGTGTCATCAATTTCTTTTTATAAAGAGACATAGTAAACATTGTAGGTTTTGGGGGCCATATGGTGTCATTGTTAACAACTCAGCTCTTCCATTGTAGCAAAAACCAGCCATAGACAATACAGAATGAAAAGGGGGGGGGTGGCTGTGTTCAATAAAATTTTATTTATAAAAACAGGCAGTGGGCCAGATTTAGTTTGTAGGCTGTAGTTTGCCTACACCTGCTCTAAATGAAAAACGAAAACAAACAAAAAATATTATGGGTTCGAACAAAACCAATGTCTATAAAGGCAACAGGAAATGTTTGCCAATATCAATATTCACATCTTCCTTCTTAAGGAACACCCATCTTGTGGGGGTCTTTATAGCTACAGTCAAGTGTGGGGTCCCTAACTCAGGTTTCCTTTTTTTTTCCTTTTCAACATTATATCCTTTATTCCAATTGTTAACACCAGATAAACAGTTGTTAATTTTGTGTGTATGTGTTTGGGTGGATGGGGGTAGTCATATAATAGGCACAACACTTTAGCTACTTGTACACAAAGAGTACAGAACAACATACAAAAAAACCGTGAATGTTCTTAGAAAAAAAATTCTATTTTTAATTTGAGAGAGAGAGAGAGAGAGAGAGAGAGAGAGAGAGAGAGAGCGCGAGAGCTCACACACACAAGTGGGGTAGGGGTAGAGGAAAAGAGAGGGAGAATCCCAAGCAGGCTCCATACTCAGTGCAGAGCCTGATGCAGGGCTCGATCCTACAACCCTCGATCATGACCTGAACTGAAATCGAGAGTCGGGAGCTCAACTGACTGAGCCACCCAGGCACTCCTCTTAGAAATATTTTTGTAGAAAAGTATTTGAAAAGAAGAAAAACATTAATTCATTTAATTCATTAATTTGTGTGTTAGATAAACAGGTAAAAGAGCAAAAAAAATCACCTCTTCTTTATTCCTTTTCTTCAAATATGAAGAAGGAGAAGGAAGAGAAGGGAAGGAGGAGAAGAGGTAACAACACCTAACATGTACCAAGCATTGTGCTACGTGTTTTTTGTGCACTAATTCTAGCAGATTTATTTCTAGCAAAACTGTGAATTTGGCTCTAGTACTAAAAGCCAGTTTATGTACGAGGAAACTGAAGCTGATCAAGGATTCAGTAACTTGTTCAGGGCTACCCAGCTAGTAAATGACAGAACAGGAATGTTCTGGAATGCTCGATCAGTATTTACATGGAAAAGTATTTCTGAAGTCGCCAATTCATATATCAAATTTAAAAACCAGCAAATATCAAATGAAGCAATAGAAGACCCATAATTTCTTATTTGAAAAAGATCTCATATTGACTATAATTTCTCTTGGATACTATTTATATCCTAAGTTATAATCATACCCAGAAAAATACACATTACTTCTCAGAATTCCTTCTGTAAGATGTCCCATGGGTAGGTAGCTTCACTGGATGACCCTTTTCAGACTCCCCTGACATGACAGTGACCTTTTACCTAGACTGGAGCCTATGAACTGTTACCATATGTCTCAATATAAGGTCTGATACCTAACTTCCACTTTTCTGTGTTAACGTGTGTGTGTGTGTGTGTGTGTGTGTGTGTGTGTGTGTGTGTGTAAACTACCCTAACCCAACTCTACCCTACCACTTGGTCCTGTTCACCATACCTGTAAAGTATGCTCAGTATGATATTTTAGATTCTATTAATGCTATTCACCCTACTTGAAATACCTTTCCTCCATCCCAGTCCTCTTTGTGGATTCAAATCAATGAGTAGAAATAATAAATGGCTCTTTAAGCTTCTGCTCAAAATTGGCACCATCATTGCTACTCATATTTCATTGTCGAAAACTAGCCATATCGACAGGGGTACTGCATACTGCTCTGGAAGGAAACACTGTAAGCCCCATAGCAATAGGCAGGAAGGTCCAATATTTTCATATAGAAGGAGAGAATGAATATTTGAGAGTGATAAAATCAAAACCTAATAGAACAAAGAAATTGTGGCTAGGAAATGTGCCAGGGTGACATGGACAATCTGGTGAGTCTTACTGTCACTGCCACAACCTACACTTGTCA
Source organism: Felis catus (assembly GCF_018350175.1). NCBI lineage: Eukaryota > Metazoa > Chordata > Mammalia > Carnivora > Felidae > Felis > Felis catus. The sequence goes on from NC_058370.1 coordinate 76,221,577, forward strand.
CTCAAATCCATTTTATTTCTTCTTCCTACACATAGAATACACTTGATCGCTCTCCAGGGGAGACATTCTGAAGTCCCATGAAGTCATTGCGTCCAACTCAAAGGCCAGGAGTGCCAGGATTCTCCATCCGGTTCAGATGTGGTTTCTCTTGTTCTGGACACCCACACTAAAAGGAAAAAGAAAAGTCAAAAACCTCTCCACACCACCCTACTACCACACACAAGAACAGGAACAGAAACAAGATAGACACTTTAAAAATGGAAGGATGATATGGTATTTTGCTAGGGCTGTCATAACAAAATACCACAGACTGGGGGGCTTTAACAACGTACATTAATTTTCTCACAGTTATGGAAGCTACAAGTTCCAAATCAAAGTGCTAACAGTGTGGCTTCTGTCCTTGACTTGCAGATAGCCACCTTCTTGCTGTGTCTTCATGTGGCCTTAACACTGTGCACATACATCCGTGGTATCGGTGGGTTCAAATTTCCTCTTCTTAAAAGGACACCAGTCAGCTAGGAATAGAGCCCACCTTAACTGCCCCATTTTAAAGCAATCACCTCTTCAGGGGCACCTGGGTGGCTCAGTAGATTAAGCATGCTACGTGGCCTCAGGTCATGATCTCACGGTTGGTCAGTTTGAGCCCCGCATGGGACTCTGTGCTGACAGCTCAGCACCTGGAGCCTGCTTCTGATTCTGTGTCTCCCTCTCTCTCTGCCCCTCCCCTGCCTATGCTCTGTCTCTCTGTGTCTCTCAAAAATGAATAAATGTTTAAAAAGTTTTTTTAAATAATCACCTCTTAAAGTTTCCACCTTTGAATACAGTCACATTTCACATACTGGGAGTTAACATTTCAAGTGTGAACTTGATGGGAGACAGGATTCAGCCCATAATAAATGGGAAACACACAGCACTTGTAAACTATAGGCCTTTTACTCTGGGGTGCGGAGGTTCCTTGATAAGAACCTGATTCTACTGTGGAAGAAAATTCTTTGTCCATTGTTCTCTATGGCTCCTGAAGCCATCTGCAAAATATTCTTCCTTTTTCATTGTCCTGCTGGGTACATCTTTAATAGCCATAGGAGAAGAGGCCCTCCTTGGTAACCATACAGATCTGCAGCCCACCTCTTTCTTTGGGAAGATATGGGACCAAAGGTGGTTTGGAAATTTCAAATAGTCAAAGACAGTCAAGATTTTTATTGGCAGCACATTTTCCTTAAAAACATACCAGGCTTATAATCTCTTTGTTCCAATAATATGTGCATCCAAAGTTATTTTCAAGGTATTGTTCTCAGATCTACTTTATTTCCTAACTTTGTAATCCCTATAACTGCCGTTCTCTCTCCTACTGCCCACATCTCTCTCTGTCTCTTTCTGTACTAGGCAGGATTCTAAAATGGCCCCCAAGATTACCAGCCCCTGAAGTACATGTCCTGGATAGGTACTCTCCTTGAGTGTGAGTGAGGCATCTAAAAATGATAGATGTCATTTCTGAAATAAAGTTATGTTATATGATAAAGGTGGAAGAATTTTTATAGATGTAATTGTGGTTCCTAATCTTGTGCCTTTGAGTTAATCAAAAGGGACATTACCCTGGGTGGGCCTGGCCTAATCAGTTGAACCTTTAAAAGAGGGTCTATAGATCAGGCAAATGAATCAGCAGAAGCTGTCTCTCTTCTCCTGGCCCTGAACAAGAAAATTGCTATGAGTTCTACAGATGCAACGAAATGAATTCTACCAACACTATGTGAACTAGAAGACATCAGATGGGACCCCGACATCAGATGGGACCACAACCCCAGCTGATACCTCGATTGCATCTTTGTGAGAAAAAGGATCCAATTAACCCATGCCCAGACTCCTGAGCCACAGAAGCTATGAGACAACTAAATGGATATTTTTGTTTTCTTAACAGCTTTATTGAGATATAATTTATATACCATGAAGCTATGAACGTAGCTCTAACCCACTACATTTGTGTAAGTTGTTACATAGCAATGGAAAAAGAATGCATTCTCTTTCAAGAAAATGACAGTTCTTTTAAGGCTTTTATAACTAAATGGGAAGACTCAAAGTTATTTTGAGTTTTGGCCCTCGTCATTTTCCTGAGGTGGTAACTTTTATTAGACATTTGAGCCTCAAAGCCTTTATTAATACTATTTCTTACCGAGTAAGTTCTAGAAGCAGTAGGCTTTTCCAACCCTAAAAGGCCACATCTCTGAACCACGTATTTCCTTTCATTCCTGCTACAAACCAGACAACGCTTTCCTAAGCAAATCTCATTATTATAATACCTCACCACACAGAGTCAACAGATACTAAGATACACTACCGATGTTTTCTTTTCCAATACCGTGACATGGAGCTCCTGGCTCGGTGTTCATTTACATGGTCTGCTTCCCAAATTACTGCCAACAGTTTTCTGTAATGATTTGTCACTGTAGAACAAGGATCGCCTTTTCCCCCCTACCCCCCAATATCTATTTCCTTATTGCCTTCTCTCAAGTATTGTACTTGAGAGGTAGTTAGCATATTCTGGATTTGGATGATGGCCATCCCCCACTTCTGCTATGAATTTCTGAATAGGTCCTGATGGGCTAGACTAACTCCAAAAATTTCAGAGGCTTAATACAAAAAAAGTTTGGTGAGGTTTTTGCCCAATTAAAATCCAGTAGGGCTGAGCAATCCTCTTCCGTCTTGTAGCTCCCCGTCGAGAATTTACGGACATTAGGATCACATAGCAGAGGTGGGGAGAAGTGCGGGAGGCACATTGGCTCTTAACTGCCTGGACCCGAAAGTGACACATTTCACTTCTACTCACAATCCATCAGATAGACCTAGTCACATGGCTCCATTCCAAATTAAACACAACAGGGAAGTAAGAGAGCAATCGGAATATTTGGTGATCCTAGTCTCTGCCATAGGAGAGTTGAAACATGTCATGTATACTTTTCTAGTTTATCAGTTTCACTGTTGATTCCATATAAGTATTAGGGAGGGAAAGCAGGGGTTTCAGAAAAAAGAATCAAGAAGCAAGCAGAGCAGAACCAGGGTATAAGCAGAAAAGAAGGAGGAAATTCTAAATGAAGAAGGGAAAAAGGAGAAAAGTAATGAATCAGCTTATTCATATTTTGTTAAAGCCCTTCTGGGGCGAATGCGTTTCTTTCAGGAACGGAACATCTTCTTGTCTCCAAAGAGTCCCTGCAGTTACCTGCTTTTCTTCCACGTGCTGAAGAATTATTGAAAAATTCAAATCGTGCTTCACTTAAGCACAGTGGTGCAAGGTTAATTAGATGTACCAGTATAAAGTTTTATAGATTCACCTAAGTGTACCTGCTATACTTGTGAAGGATGATATCGCATGCCACAGCTGCACAGTAGCATTTATAAGATAATATAAATAACTGCTACAGAGATTTTTTTTTTTATACAAGCGTAGTTATCATAAGTATCACATTGAACTTCCAGCAAATCACAAAGCTTTATATTGAACATTTCTCTTTGGATAATACCAACTGGAGCTCCCATTTTAAGAGAGTGGCTCACTTCAGGAAACCCCCAGGCTCAGTTTAAATCAAAACAATGACAAAAAATCTGGAGGAACAAGTGAGAAAATTTCATTAAACATCCTAATATTATTGTCTTTAAACAATGAAATGTAAATGTTTAAAGATTTATAAATTGCAGCTCTTTTGCTGACTTTTTTGGTTCTCCATTGCATTACACAAAGCGTAGACGCTATAACCACACAGACTACAAGCATTTTATTAAATTGAATGAGGGCACGCTTCAGTAGAAAAGATCATTAGACTAGAATTCAGGATCACAGCGTTTTAACCGCAGAACCGTCTATCTGGTTGCATAAACTCCTGCAGGTCACTTCACTTTCTCTGGTCCTGATTTTTCTCATCTTTAAGATGAAAGTGTCAGCGCCTTTCAAGCTTTCCCCGAAGGTTCTAGAAGCGTCTTTGTGGTAGGCTGAATATTGGTCTTCCAAACATGCCCATGTCCTACTTCCTGGAAACTATGCGCATGTCACGTGACATAACAAAAGGACTTTACATATGTAGTTAAGGTTAGGAACCGGAATGTAAAGGGAGGAGCCTGCATTATCCAGGTGGGCCAAATCAGTCGCCTGAGCCCTCAAAAGCTCTTTTAGCTAGAGCCGCAGAGACAAGTGGGATGTCACAGAAAAAGAAGCCAGCAAGATTCCAACTCAGAGAAGAGCTTGGCCAGCCTTGACTGGAGTGAGGTCAGGGCTTCGTGGAAAACCATGGCAAAGAATGCAGAACGGCTTGTGGAAGTAAAACAAGCCCTTGCCTGACATTTGACGAGGGAAGAAGGACCCCAGTTCCACACATGAAGAGAGGGTTATTCCAGCAAGGACTTGAAGGAGTCTGAAAGCAGATTCTTCTCAGAACCTTCTGATAAAAGCCCAGTTGCCCAACACCTTGGTTTCCGTCTTACGAAGCTCAGAGCTTCTGACCTACAGAATGGTGCGATAATCTGTAAGGGTCGTTGTGGTAAGTCACCGTATTTGTGGCTATTTGCTATGATGACGACAGAAAGCTAACACAGTATCCAAAAGCAATCACTGCACACAGGAATGTTTTTGAAATCTCATGCACTATCCAAAATAAACCATGTGAATGTTGCATAAAGCATAATATAAAACAGTGTGGTTTAGCCCCACAATAATGTTTCAAATTCCCTCTGATTAAAACAAAACATATTTGTTGTATATCATATCATCACTTAAATTTTCAAACTTAAAGTTTCAAAAATTCTGTACCTTAGAGTAACCCAGGCACCTCACTGTACTAGATAGGGCGACAAATTCCAGTTTGAGAAATAAACAATCAGGTGGCCTTCAAAGTCTCTCATGGTGCTATTATTTTAGTGTAATTGTATGAAACTAATATTAAAATAGGTATAAGTTGAAGGACACGTATAAATACGATATGGTTTATTTACAACAGAGAGCAGGACATGGGACACTATAATTTCAGGATAAGTGGCCAAATAACAAAGGAATTTACATTTATGGCCCACTTGCAAGCAATGTTTAGCTCTGCCGAGTATCTTAGCTACATGGAAGCTGTATTTCTCCAGATTATCTGATCTGAATTATACCCAGACCCAGCCAAGTCAAACTGGGAATATTATTTAATGCAAGATACAATGGCAATAATGTAACCAAGGTACACATTATGCTCCTGGACTACAAATTGTAGCAGATTTTGTTTTAATGCGTTATTAAATAAAAACCCAGGAATATGTAGGCTTCGTGGCACCAAAACTATTGTGTGGTTGCAACCATAGCTATAACTGTCCATCTGCGGTATGGGAGAAAGAAGGTTAGTATAAAATGGAAAAAGGCAGGTAAAGTAGAGCAGGTATAAATAATGATTTGACCTGGAAATACAAGTTATCATAGTAAATGATTTGGAGCAGTTCTTAATATGTTTAGATCAATTTAAGAGGGACAAATATCCGGGTAAGTAGGATTTGATATTAACAAAGAAGTGTCACTTCTTTACAAGTGAGTATGGGAGGCAGGAGATTATGCACGTGTCTTTATTAGCAAGAGGGGTATTATTTACTCATATCAGAACTCCGACACATACATGTCTTTTTAAAAATGGAAACATACTAGACACATAACATTACATTAGCTTCAGGTGTACACACAGTGAATCAACAAATCTATACAATGATCACTATAAGTGTAGCTATCATCTGTCACCATATGATGTTATTATAATACCATTGACTGTATTCCCTATTCTGTACCTTTCATCCCGGTGACTTTTCATTCCATAACTGCAAGCCTTTACCTCCTACCCCCTTAACCCATTTTGGCCATACCCTCATCTTTTCCCCTCTGGCAACCATTAATTTATTCTTTGTATTTATAAGTCTGTTTCAGCTTTTTGTTTTGTTTGTTTATCTTGTTTTTTAGATTCCACACATTAGTGAAATCATAAGGTATTTGTCTTTCTCTGTTTGACTTATTTCACTTAGCATAATACCCTCTACATCCATTCGTGTTGTAGCAAATGGCACAATCTCACCCTTTCTATGCCTAAATAATACTTAGTTGTGTTTATTATATATTCATTCATCCATTGATGGACACTTGAGTTGCTTCCATATATTGATTATTATGAATACTGCTGAAATAAACATAGGGGTGCATATATCTTTCTGAATTATTGCTTTTGTTTTCTTTGGGTAAATACCCAGCAGTGGAATTACTGGATTGCATGGTATTTCTATTTTTAATTTTTTGAGGGAACTCCTAATTGTTTTCTACAATGTCTGTACCAATTTATATTCCCATTAACAGTGCATGAAGGTTCCCTTTCCTCCATGTCCTTGCCAACACTTGTTATTTCTTGTCTTTTTTATTCTAGCCATTCTGACAGGTGTAAGATGATATGTCATTGCAGTTTTGATTTGCATTTCCCTGATGATTCGTGATGGTGAGCATCTTTTCATGTGTCTGTTAGTGATCTGTACGTCTTCTTTGGAAAAATGTTTATGTGGGTTGTCTGCCCATGTTTAATCAGATTGGGGTTTTTTGGTGTTGGGTTGTGTAAGTTCTTTGTGCATTTTCGATATTAACCTCTTATTGGATATATCATTTGCAAATATCTTCTCCCATTCAGTAGGTTGCTTTTTTTGTTTTGTTGATGGTTCCTTTGGCTGTGTAAAAGCTTTTTATTTTGATGTAGTTCCAACAGTTTATTTTTGCTTTTGTTTCCCTTGCCTGAGGAGACATATCTAGAAAAATGTTGTGAAGGCTAATGTCAAAGGGATTACTGCATATGTTTTCTTCTAGAAGTTTTATGGTTTCAGGTCTCACATTTGGGTCTCTCATCCATTTTGAGTTTATTTTTGTATATGTTGTAAGAAAGTGGTCTAGTTTCCTTTTATTTTGCATATAGCTGTTTTCTCAGGCCTTTTACTGAAGAGACTGTCTTTTCCCTGTTGTATATTGTTGGCTCCTTTGACATAGATTAATTGACCATGTCAGTGTGGGTTTATTTCTGGGCTCTCTATTCTGTTCCATTGATCTATGTATCCGCTTTTGTGCCAGTGCCATATTGTTTTGATTCTTATAGCTTTGTAGGATCTCTTTAAATCTAGGATTGTGATACCTCCAGTTTTGTTCTTCTTTCTCAAGACTGATTTGGCTATTTGGGGTCTTCTGTGGTGCCATACAAATTTTAGGATTGTTTATTCTAGTCATGCAAAAAATACTCTTTCTACTTTGGTAGGGATTGCATTGATCTGAAAATTGTGGGTAGTATGGACATTTTAACAATATTAATTCTTAACCCATGAGGATGGTATGTCTTTCTTTTTGTTTACAATACATACATATTTTAAAATCAAGATATAGGTATAAAATATTATTGATTAAAATATGCATCACTACACACATTAGTGATAACTGGATAACTCCCACCAAAACACAGATTATAATAAAGCTATATTTTATAATTAATTTAAATATTGTTTTAAGCGTATTTATTTATTTTGAGAGAGTGAGAGAGAGCACACCTGGAGGAGGGGCAGAGAGGAGGAGAGATAGAATCCCAAGCAGGCTCTGTGCCATCAGCACATGGACTGATGTGGGGCTCAAACTCGCAAACTATTTGATCACGAGATGAGCCGAGATTAAGACGCTTAACTGACTGTGCCACCCAGGCTCCCCTAAGTAAGTAATTAAAAAGAAAAAAAAGAACAGCTATTAGAAGCCATGAACAACTCAAGACAACTATCTAACTATCCTCTCCTATTTGCAAAAAATTCCAACTTTTTATGAGTATGCACATACGATAATGTGCAATAATTTGCAACATTACACAAATTATGCAGCAAAAAGATTTCTTAATGTAATTTTGATTCAAGCTTTCAATAAACACTATTATTGTACAAATTTTAGTAACTTTTTAGTTTACTGAATAGCAGATAAGAGTTAGCATATTTTTTAAGAAATCTTTGAAATTGCATTGTATTTTCATTTACCCACATGAACCAGAGAAAGGAATTGTATGTATTGATTTGGTTTCTTTCCCATTAAAAGAATCCTGATTATTAGCCAATTGGTATTTCTTAGGCCACGTTTTGAGAATCAGAATATTCAAGAAAACATCAAATAATTATAATTATAGTAGATTTGATAAAAACCAAGGAATTCAAATCATATTCTAAAATATAATATTAATACTTTCTGTTTAACCAAATTTATGAAACTTTTGGATTCTGTATAACTTTCTGTAGCAATTTTCTACAATAACAATACCAATGGCAAGATTCACATGTATCTAATAGAACTAGAGATGCCTGAGAGATTCAGTCCCTTCTAATTTAGTATAGTCTGGCTATCCTGATCTGTTAGTAGAAGAAAATTTGCAATTAATATTCTTTGGTCTTCATGATGAAGATCTCATGTGCAGCACTAGATATGCCAAAAAAAAAGCTTCTTTTGGTCCTATTTAATCTTACCTCACTGATGAAAACCAATATGCACAATAATAAAAGGAAAAGTTACCATAGTAAAGAATTTCAGGTCTTTAAAGTAAAATTTTCAAAAATTTAGCATGTATCAGTACTTTCTAAAACTAGCTATTGCATCAAAGCTAGAAAACTGGAATTATTAAATAAATAAAAAGAGATGGCCATAATATGTAAATATCATCCAAATCAATCAGATTTTCTGTGGAACCAAGTAGAAGTGGGTCTAGAAATCTCAAAAACATAACTGTATGGAATAATTCCCTTCTGAAACACATTAATGGTTATGCAATAAGCTGTCAAAGGGCACCAAGGAATATAAAATTGCTGGGGTGCCTGGGTGGCTCAGTCAGTTAAGTGGCCAACGTCTGCTCAGGTCATGATCTCGCAGTTCATGGGTTCAAGCTCCACGTTGGCTCTGTGCTGACAGCTCAGAGCCTGGAGCCTGCTTCAGATTCTGTGTCTCCCTCTCTCTCTGCCCTTCCCCTACTTGTGCTCTGCCTCTCTCTCAAAAATAAATAAACATTAAATTTTTTTAAAATAAAATTGCCAGTATATATGTGTTGTATACTAATAATTTAATACTATAATATTATGTTAATAATATGTATAAATCAATAACATAGATACCCTAAGACACATTTCACGGACTCAACCACACAAACTTATGGGTAATGTTCAACCCCGATATTTACAACTGGTAGACCACTAGGAGGGAAAAATGCTTTCATTTATTAATTACTTATCTCCTGGGTTACAAAGCCACTCAGAGAGTATTGAGAGAACAATTTTGATATTCTTCCTACATATACTATATTATTTAGTAACTTTTAGTTCAGTGCAGATCATGCCAAAGCAGGCAACAAATATACCTCAAGATGCAAATGTGTTCCTGTTCCATAATTCACACTTTTTTTTTGTACATTGCATTGGTGATGTGATACAACTTTTCCCTGGCATTGGCAGTCAAGTCAGCCCATTCTGTATATTCAAACAATGTGGTCCCCAAATTACGTCATTCTCCTGATATTCTCATATTATTTACTTTTTCCTTCCTTTTCTCTTCACAGGTTTCACCACATTTGGCATATTTTCTTGTTCTATTAAACTAGATCTTCAACATCAGTGAGCCTCTTGTTACTCCTTCCTGAAGAATATATTCCCAGAGACTCATCACAAACTCATAATCCCAGTGTCTAAGGTTATACTCAAAGGAACTCATAGATTGAGAACTAGATTGAAAACAATATCACTTATGTAAATATATTCCATATGCAAAGCTCTATACTCAAAAAAAATTATTAACTCACCAAGCTGAGTTTATCTAACTTGATCCTATTAGCACTTAGACAATCCCACAATCACTTACTCTGATGCCAAAATATATGTAAGTGAAGATCTGGTATTAAGAAAAATCTCCTTTTCACTATCTAGTACTTTTAAATAACATTTTCTTTCTGTACTCATTAACTGGTGCCATATTTGTTTAGCCAACCATATCAGTGTATACTATGCATAGAACCCTTTTTTTAATTCTTAAAGTTATTTTAGAGTTCGGTTATTATATACTGTATAGTACACTTATCTTTAGTATAAAGTTTGGTGACTTTTTATACTTGTATACATAACCTGTGTAACCATCACTTTATCAAGATATAGAATATTTCCGGCATCTCAGAAGGCTTTCTTGTATCCATGCCCGTTGATACTCCCACAATTCTAACTAGTATCTCTATGGTTTATCTCACCGGTTCTTGAATTCCACATGGATATCCTCATGCATTCTTCTCTGCAGAACCTTTAACACATTCTGGTGCAATAATAAGAAGACCAATGCAATTAGACTTCCCCTTTGCTTTCCTCCCCAGTGCTTCACCATGGCCTCCAGGAAACCACTCAGTTGTATCCAGCTTTGGATACATGTTCACCCAGTACTTGATAATACGGCAGTTAATGTAAAGAAGCTTTACCTGTTTCTCACTTTGGGGAAGCCTCTAATTATACCTTTCCAGGAAATAAATTATTTTAGCTTATTGGACTTTACTAGCAGGATTTTAAAGAAATGACACATTGATCAGAACAGGAAACATGTTTAAAGGGAAGGAAAATTTGGATATCATGTTTCTGTGTACTGGAAATAATGAAGCGTACATCAATTTTCTTGGTGAGGTGAGGGTCGGAGATAAATAGGAGAAAGACCAGTTAAGCCCAAATGAATCACCATTAGTGGGAAAAGAGGGCAGGTAGATCCTAAAGAAGAGATATGCAATGAGTATGGTATTTTGAAAGGTATGAGAAGCAAGAAATTACAATGTCATTAAAATTAAGTGAAAAAGGAGTAATGAGTAGAAAGGGAGGCTGACGAAATAAAGTGCAGTAGAAAAAGCGAGTAGAACAAGGCCGCCTAGGGGGCTGTGAATTTGTCCTGAAGGAATTGACCGGCAGCTTATTGGGGACAGTTGAGGTAGAGAGTCATCATGGCAGCAAAACTGCAATGCACTACGAAGGCGTTAGTGGGGAGGAAATACAAATATTTGTTTAAACAATACAGTAACAAGTTATGCTTTATTAGGGAGGAACAGGGATTAAATGATAGTTGAAAAAAATATGGTGAACAGTTTCCTATGGAAACAGCAAGGCTGTGCTGAAGCTTACAAAGCTGGAGAGAAAGCATTATACAGGAAGGGAGAAGTTGGTGGCACCAGTAAGGGAGGGGGAAGCTTTAGCTCCTCCCTCAGAAGGGAAGAAAGGAGAATGCAAGTGAAAGTTTTCAACATTTTCAGTAATGGCAATACAGATGCGAGGAAAAAGAAAGGAGATGGCCATAATGAAAAAGGAAATCACATTTTGATATATTTTGTTACCGCTCCCAAATTAAGGTTTCCCAAAGTTGTTACTTTCAGGGTTAACAAATATTCAACAAATATCTCACAGATATTTCACAAACACCATGCATCAGACGTTTCCCTACATACATGTCCTGAACATGCATATCCTTGCCTGGAAGAACCATTGTTTAGAAGGCAAAAGTACACAGAGGAAAACAAAGTAAAAATAACATTTATGTGAGTATTCTCATCTATATGATTTCATTTGAATCTCAAAATAACTTTAGGAGATAGAGAAGATAACTTCAGATGAAGAAACTGAAAATGAAAGAAATAGAATAAGTGTCAAAACTGCATAGTTAATTGAGACCCAGACCCCAGACTTCTGGGTGTTAGCTGGGGCCATCTCCCTGAAACCTAAAAGTCTGTAGTAGATTTGTCTGTGGATGTGCTTTCTTCACTTGTTCTCTGGCAGCTTGGGCCTTGACTTAGAAGTCAATGGTACATTCACCAATTCCATTTTCTGAACATGTAGTTGGATGATACATGACTATTGCATTACCCAAGGAAAAGGGGATTTGTGGCCATAACACCTTTATGCAAATTCCACCCAAGCAGCTCAGAGTTTTGAAACTTTACATACAAAAAGGTATGGGAAAGGGGTGAGCAGAATATCTTGTAAAAAATCTATTAAGTGGATAATCCAGATATTATGAATGTTGCATTTTGTTTTTGTTTTTGTTTTACCATATCTATTGCCAGCTTTGACCTACTTATAAAAGAGAAAAGGGAGTTCAGTTCATCTCTTATCTGATTTGCTGAAATTGATCCTGCCTTCTTTTGTCTTGGTTGTACATACCACTTTTTTCTCTATTTAGGCTCATTTTGAGAGTTTGTCACATTTCTCTATGATGGATTTGCCTCTTCTTGCCTTATTGTCTCATATCTATATATGGACTCTAACTATTGATAGGGCATTTTCCTTTTCATGCATTCGTCCAGGAATGAACTGGACAGTTCTATCAATGAAAAAAAAACCAGAAATTATTTTGGATCTATACCATGAAATATGGCAATTGTATTACATTATGAAAGAAATATTAGAGCAATAGTTGTATACTAAAAAGATACTTTCTTGCATCATATGGAAGTTATTGTAGTTCCTGCAGTTCATCTTTCCCACATATTTATTTTTATTCTCACACTCTTTCTGTGATGTAGAAAGGTTGAATGTGATCTTCATTTATAGATAAAGAAAGCAAGATAGGAGGAGTGATTTGTTGATAGCCATACTAACAGAGGAAGAAATTTCCACCAAGAGTCCCAGACCAAGTAGAAGGAGGAAAAAAAAAGAAGCAGAGGAAAAAAAAGTTCTTCTGACTACAAATTCTATTATTTTTTACATCACAAAAAAATACAGTGGATTGATATCGCAGCCACGATCCAAATTTGTTTAAGTAAAGTGTTCTTCAAAGAGACTGGATGGAATTACCCAGTATAAATGTATATATCCAGTATATACCAGTATATATGATATGAGATTATCATCCTTCTTATGATAATAAATTTCCATCCAAGAAACAAAACAGATGAACATATGGAAAAGGGGGTAAAAGAGAAGAAAGGTCAACAAACTACAAGAGATTCTTAATGATAGAGACCAAACTGAGGGTTGATGGATGAAGGTGGGTAGGAAATGGGCTAGTTGGGTGATAGGTTTTAAGGCGAAAATTTGTTGTGATGAGCAGTGGGTGTTTATGTAAGTGATAAATCACTAAATTCTACTTCTGAAATCAATATTGCCCTCTGTGTTAACTAACTAAAATATTTTAAAAAGACAAAATTATTTTTTTTTATAAAGGAAGATAATACTACATAAGATAACTTCAGGTCTTTCCATGGCAGGACCTTTCCACTGTAATATCTTTCATACCTTTCCCCAGTCCACACTCCATGCTATTCCATCACTTCAACATTTGTTTCAATGTTTAGAACACAGTGGCTCCTCAGCAAAATTCAACTGCTTGACTGCATTTATTTTCCTGCTATTTTCTGTTTACTACCTACTAACTTGAGAGCTTCAGGTCATGGACCTGCATTCCCCTGGCCAGACTGTTAGTGGGATTTTTAACACTAGAGAGGAAATCATTATGCAATACATATTTTTGCCCAATCTTCTAGAAACCTTGAGCCATTGAAGAAAGTAACTAATATGACCTTCTTAGTGATTCCACTCCCTTTGGCATGAATTTTATTAGTGAAAAGATTCTTTAACATGGAAGGAGAGGTAAATATCACTTCATTCAATCCTTTCAGTTTAAAGATGAGGGAATGAAGGTCAAGATAGGTTAAATAATCTGTTCAAAGGCATTAAATTTTGTAAATGGTATTTCTTTAATGAGTTTATGCCATTTTTAAAAAATTGAGATATAATTGAAATATAATATTGTGTAAGTTTAAGATGTACAATGTGCTGATGTGATACCTTTATATATTGTGATATGATTACCACTGTACTCTAGCTAACATCTCCATTACATTTTATAATTATCAGTTCTTTTTTTGTGGTGAGAACATTTATTTAGTCTCTAAGCAACTTTGAAGTGTACAATTCAATACTGTTAAATATAATCACAAGACAGTACATTAGATCTCAAGAACTTATTCATCTTCTCACAGCAAGTTTGAAACCTCAGTTCCCCTAACCCCTAGTCCCTGCCAACCACCATTCTACTCTTGGTCTCTACAAGTTTAATTGTTTTAGACTCCGCATGTAAGTGATAACCATGCAATATTTGCCTTTCTCCGTCTGACTTATCTCACTTATCGTAATACCCTCAAGTTGTATCTCTTGTCTTCCCACTAGTGCTATTGAGTTGAGAGTGTTACAGTATGACGATGATAACTAGATTGTAGGTTCAATTTCCTCATCATAGTCTGCATATCCCCAGGCCCACCTGTACATCTTAAAATCACAAGCTTGACGGAAGTTGGCTTGTGACTCTCAGTGTACAAGTAAAGATAGGTTTATCATCACCAGTGGATGAGAAAAGGCAAGGTACTGCTTGCTGAAAGTGCCATTAAAATTCTGCACAAAGGGCATCATATTTAAAGGTTGAATCTCACGTAGAAAAATTGTGCATTGCCTATGTTTGTAACTTACATAGATTATTGGAAATATTAAATGAACCTTATCCTTTCTCCCAACTAAGTAAAAGCATAAGGATGGTAAACTATAAAAAAGGTGTTTTAGAATATATTTACCAAGACTGGATCATGAGTTGAAGGATATGGTCTATCAGGATTGGTGAAGAACATCTCATGGCCTAGAATGATATAAAAAAAGTCTATAATTGAAGTGAAAAGCAATTGCCTCAACATTGTGGCATGCGCAGAGTAAACTTCACTTATATTATTCAAACAAGATTGTACTTCATAACCATCTTATGGTCTTAAGTACCTTGCAACACGATCTCTGACACCATGTATGATAATGAGGTATAAGAGGCCTGTATATCCGGGTAATTTCAGAATGTGAAGATATTATGAATGTGAACCTCTGGGTTATATCAAAATATCTGCAAACTAATAAATTTATCTCTAGCAATTCTCAAGATTCATTGAAATGACAGAAAAATATAAAAATAAGAGTGAATCAATAATCATACTAGGAAACTAGGAAAAATGCTATCATCAGATTCGATGAACTTCTGGAAATTATAATGCAGATGAAATCTAACTGATGGTAAAACCAAACAATGCTGAAGAACCAGAGATAAACGCAGAATAAAAAGTTAATTTTCCCACAGAACCCAAGATTCCAAAGCATAAGAGTATCTCCTGTATTAAAAAGAAAAAAGGTTACAATCAGAAAGACGCAATTAGAATTATTCTTGAACATTAGAAATGTGAATATCACAACTTGTAAACAAAACAATAAAGGGGCTGACTTTTTTCCACTAAGAAAATGTTAGCAATCTGGAATATCAATCTGGATATTCCCAAAATGTAGGACAAAAAGACTAAAATAAATTTATGGAAGAAAAGTAAGGGAAAATACTAACCAAAAATAATTTATTTTCAGAATCAGAAACATGAAAAGGTAGAGTAAAAAATATAGTCAAGGAAATGATAGAAGCATATTTCCCTGAACTTCAAAAAGATGATTTATCAATTAGAAAAGAGGCTTTGAATGTTTTAGAGGAATAAAGATGGAACCATTTAAAAATCTATCAACACCAGTAGTAAAGAGAAAATATCATGAATTTCAAAGGAAAAAAGAGAAGTTACCTGCAAGGAATAAAAAAAGACTTTTATGTGCCTTCTCAGTTATGTACGGAAAATAATAGAGCACTGCTTAAAAATCCTGAGAGGACAGTTGTCAAACACAAATTTCTGTATTCAAAAAAAACTATTATTCAAATATAAGGTCAAAAAAGCATTTTAAGGAATAATAAATCTCAGACACCCTCTGTAATTCTCAAGAATGTCCTTCAGCTAAGTGAAAATTAAATTCTAGAAAGTAGAAATCTAAGATATAAAACACATAATGAGCAAAGATATTGAAACTTGTAGTAAACTGACTATTGATAATATGGTGGCAGATATGATTTATTAGACAAAGATGCATAGAACAGATGAGGTATAATAGTAAGAAAAGCCACTGAAAGAAAATTCAGTCTGATTTCAACAAAATGCTTTGATGATGGAAAATATGAGAGGAAAATATTGAATTACAACACAGATCCTATGTGGCTAAAAGAAAAGACTACTAATGCTGGTCATTTTCTGAACTTTAATGGAAAATTCTGCTTAAACATTAAAATTTTTATTGCAATCAGTTGTGTCAGTTGAGAAAGAGCCTAGACAGTGCTGTGGTAATAAAACCCAATGTCAGTGGCTTAAGCATGATAATAGTCACTCAAGAACCCAGGCTGACCAAGCCTGCATCATCCCTGAAGCCATCACCTCAAGATGAGATACTGAGGGTTCACTCTGCAGAGAAAGAGAACATGGAGGGAGAAAGGAGAGAGGGAAAGCGTGGGAAACCAAGTACTGGCTCTAAATGCTACAGTACGTAAGTCACATAGCTCTGCTCACCCTCAAAAAGGTGAGGAGGTGTACTCCTACCTGTATTGGTAACCACTAATAATGTCTACCATAATCGACTAGAAATTAAGGATGGAACCTCCCAAACTCTATACAAAATATAATGCAAAAATGTCATGAATCTAGTAAAAATCTGGAAAGAGAAAGAGAAAGAACAACAACACAGAAAATATGTAGTCTGTTGTTAGAAATAATGCCCAATATATCAATGATCATACGAATGTGAATGCCCCCAAATGAAGAGAAAAATACTGATTGGTTACTGAATAATTAAAGAAAAGTCAGTCACATTTTCTTCCTGAGAGGTCCAGGTAAAACGACACCAAAAGTTGAAAATGAACTGATGAGAAAAATAATAGAAGTATGCTAAAATAGAAAGAGGAAGAGGAGGAGGAAAAGGAAGAGAGAGCAGGCATGGTAATATTTGACACCAGACAATTTGAAATGCATGGCAGAACAAACTAAAGGGAGCAGAGAGGATTCACACTGATTAGAGGTAGGAATCTAGCAAGACTCTATAAGGAGTTAGAATTTTTAATACACCATAAAGCAAATAATCAAACCATATGAAGCAAACCAAGTAGAATTTGGCATGATTAAAACCAAACAGAACTCAAGGACACACATATAGTAATAATATAGAGGATTTGGGTGACAGAATGCCTGATGCATATGTCTGAGTGGATGCATATAATGTTTCATGTTAATACTCAGGAAAATGTATAGACTTCACTATTCTCCTTCTAGGAAGGGCAAAATAATTAAAAAGGGAAAAAAGCCATACTATTAGAGAAATTTCAGTAACTTCCCATGTCCAAAGAAATGGAAGCTAGGAATAATGTTAAAGGTGGCACTATGCTTTTTATGATGTGTCTTAACCTCCATTCTGTCAATCAAATAGATTGACATGAGATTGACATGAGATTGACATCCCAACTCCATGTATTTGCATATTCTCATTGTAATTTTTAAAGTATTGAATATTTGGGGACAACTCTTGTTTAATCTATATAAGGGTTTTTAAAACATTATTAATGTATTACTCTTATTTGGGAGATACCAATTAACAAGTCCACTAGCTTTTATATGTAGATGTATTTTCATTTTTTTACTAGTCAATTAGTTTTACTATATTCAGAAGACACAGAATTCCAGATAATTATCACCATCACATTATTTTCTAAATTACAACTTTTGTTTTAAAATCTAAGTTCACTGCTCAAGGTATGTCAAAAATGAACTGACAAGGCCAAAAATAAAAATGCCTACAGGACAAGACAGGTGAGTGACGCAGGTCAGCTCTAAGACAGTACAGTGGTAAGGACTCTGGAAAACTGAATGCGGGCATCTAGTCTTAGAGGGAAGGGCGACCATTTCTCAGCTCCAGCCAATTGTCACCATGTAAAAATCAGGCCCATGTGGCCACATTTTCTAATATACCAAGAGAAGCTGGAAGTCAGAATTTCTATGTAAAATTAATGTGGTAAAAAAATTGATACAATTTTTCAAATGCTACACAAGGAAAAAAGTGCACAGGGTCTAGATTGAGCCTATAGGCTGCCAGTTTGAAACCTGGCAGTTCTGGGTATATAGATAGACATGTTTATCTCCAGGCAATCACAGGCATGAGCTGACAATTAGTACAGAGAATTCAGGATAGAAGGGTCACTGGAATAAACTTTTAAGTAGTTAACCTGCTTGACTGTTACTTTATTCCCTCTCATTCTCCACGACTGACAGAGTAGTATTTTGAAAACTCAAATTTCACTAAGTCACTCCTATCTATAAGCTTGCAATGGTTTCCTACTACCGTAGGAGCAAAGACCAACACTGTTAGCAAAACCCATGGTTTTTATGGTCCACACTCTGCCTACTGACCTGGCCTCATCTCTGACCTTGCTATCTCTAGTTTAGTGTGTTCAACCTCACTGGCTCCTTCTGGTTTACCAGATATTTTCTCCCTCCCACATAATATTATACTTAGAAGCATCTTCTAATTGCCACCCTATCCCTCTAACACTCACCCCCCCCCCCAGTTAACACCCATTTATCATTTAGCTCATAGCTCAAACATCATTCCTCAGAAAACTCTTCCTTGATGCTCCCATACTGATACCCCATTATTTGCTTTCACACATCTGTGAGAGCACTTATTATACTTTGAATTTAATAATCTCTCCCATTAGCCTGTAAGCACTGGGACACAAGGAATGTGTCTATTTTGTTCGCCATGACCAACCCAGCACCTAGCACAGTGTCTAGTAAATAGAGGGCCTGTACAAAATGATTACTAAATGAAAGAGCAATTGAGCTGTAATGAGAAACTATGGTTTTTATTAGCTTTTATAGATCAAGCATGATTTTGGCCTCTATATCTGCAATGAAACACTTAAAGACAAAAGAGAATATTAAGGGAAAAAAGTAAAAATGGTATTTGGATACAAGGACAGATATCCTTTTGGTGAGTTTCTTACCTTTGGGAAGATTTTATTAGATGTTATAAATAAGGGTTACAAACAGGGAAATTTTTCTCGGGAGATGAATTTGAATTAATGTAGAAATAAACTTAAGATGAAGAGTGTCGTGTTTTCACAGTTAATAATAAATATATCATTCAACATATAACAATAGATTTTAAAAAGAAATGAACATCCTGCAGCATTAATGGCATTATTTGTTAAGAACAGTATTCATTTATTTTGCACTAAGCCTCCTTCCAGGATGCCCTAATGGACCATGAAGCAGTAAACATTTAGACTTGAATAAGCACTCT
Organism: Felis catus; assembly: GCF_018350175.1. Lineage (NCBI taxonomy): Eukaryota > Metazoa > Chordata > Mammalia > Carnivora > Felidae > Felis > Felis catus. Next base: position 76,240,813 of record NC_058370.1, read on the forward strand.
CCCCTCTATCTGACTCTTTAATTCCTTTATCCTTTTCTGTGCTTGAGTCTGACACTTTATTCACTTTCTCATTTGAACACCTCCATCCATCAAGTTTGGGGAACCCATTCTTTCTCTTCCTTGAGGACTTTATATGAAGAATCACACTTAGTTCTACTTACAGGCACGCTCAGAGGGTAAAAACATGGACTCTTTATGCTCTGGTTGGAGAAGAAAGCAGGCACTTGATGGATATCAGCAGCAATTTTCCAATGAGAATAATATTCTTGATACTTTAGAAATGAAGCTTTCAGAAGCTGATTCTCTAAGTTTCACCAACTTGCTACTCCTTTATAAAAACAGAGTTTTAAGATCTTTGCTATTGTGTTATGTATTATGAACACTGATATTTCAAACATTAAAATGCCGCTTGCGATCTTGTTTGTACTTTGCTATCTTCAGCATGTAGCTCTATGGCCTCTTATGATTTAGAAAAATCATATCATTGTGTACTTTATTCTGTTAAATAGATTGAAAGCCTTCAAGTTGAAACCTTAGGAAGTTATTCTCCTTCCTAATAGGAGACTTAATAGAAGGAGGCGAGAAGTATGGGAAAACTGTCAGCTCTATTGATGGTCTTTGATTCATACCTGTAGGTTCCAGGTTAAGTTTTGATGATAGCCCCTTATAACTGGAGTATAACTAAAATCATATCCTATTCAGAAGGCCTATATAGATATTGAGAAAGAGTTTACTAAACTCTTGCTATCTCTTTCAAAGAATGATTGTGAAGAAAAATTGTCTTTAGAGTTTTCACTGGTACTTTGAAAGTTCTTTTTATCTTGTAAAAGATATTCTGAAGAATCAATAAGTAATGTGTAGGTACCACATATTAACAAAAAAAATAATCATCACATTTCAGTATTATACCATGGACACCAACTTTAGATTGCTTTTTCAGTGAAAGTGAAAGATAAGCATGACCCACCCAGTGCTTTCTCGGGGTACAACTTGTAACATGTGAACATCACCTAGACAGCATGAAAGGCTGTGATTAGGAATCATGCAACAAAATAGAGGACTCTAGAGGAATTGAATCTATGGTTTTGATCTCATCTCCACATTTATTCTTGACCCAACCTGTTGATCACCATTGGAATGGACCATCTGCTTGCCTCTTACCAGTTGAAATAGTGAATTTAGCCCTGAATCGTGCAAGGTCTTTTTTTCCAGTTACCAAATTATTTATGCTGAGACTCTCCAGTACTGGAAACTGCTATCAGCTCCTTTCCAACAACCAAATGGAGTGGTCTCAACACCACTTGACATTAATAAAGGAGAGAGGGAAGCATCTGAAGCAGTAGAATGCCATCAGTGCCAAATTTTCAATGAATTTTGCAAGCAGACCAACAAAAGATTGAGCTCTTGTATCTCCCACTCCATGCAATTATGCTACAGATGGAGAAGTTGAGGCAACATGAATCTACTCTCATTGACATCGCCCGCATCAGTGGGACAAACATCAGGAAGTTCTCAGGCACACAGACACTGACGTCCACCCAAGTTTCTGCCTCACCCCTCCACGTAAGCTGGCTTCCAGTTGTACATACCTCAGGTCCATATTAGGCCCTTACTTTTCTTTGTGCAATTATCCCTTTACTGCAAATTACTAAAACCAGATTTTACTAAGAGGAGCTAAGGTAAAACCCGACTGACTTTTTTTTTTTTAATTTTTAGTTTTACTGTCTTTACTAACCCTAGTTTATGTCCAGAAACTGACTTCACTTCAGATCACTTATTTCTAAACTGTGATGAGATCTTTTTAACTTTACGTTACTACATTTCAGAAATAGGAATCAAATATTTATATTATCTTATTCTAAGCTGGGACCAAAGGCTTCTGTGATGAATACCTGGCAACATTTTTATACATTAAACTTCTGGTCCCCGTTAATTTTATAGCTACCACACAGTCATAGATACTTTTATTTTATTTTATTTTATTTTATTTTATTTTATTTTATTTTATTTTACTTTACTTTACTTTACTTTACTTTACTTTACTTTATTTTATTTTATTTTATTTTATTTTATTTTATTTTATTGAAAGAAGATTTGAAATCAGATTTTTAAATTTTGTCTCCATTATTGAAAATGCCGATTGCCATTTCTCCTTATTCTGACGCCTATCTGGTCTTAGAGTGCATTAAGTTCTATTTGCAGCTGGGGCGCCTGGGTGGCTCAGTCAGTTAAGCATCGGACTTCAGCTCAGGTCGTGATCTCGCGGTTTGTGGGTTCGAGTCCCACATCGAACTCCACGTTGACAGTGCAGAGCTTGCTTGGGATTCTCTCTCTCTGCCTCTCTCTGTCCCTCTCCGACTCGTGCTTCTCTGTCTCTCAAAATAAATAAATTAAAAAAAATTAAATTCTACTTGCATTTCATTCTACTGGTACATTATGCTTTGAGGACTAATTATCGATCCCTGCATGATTAAGATCATATTTAAAGACAAAAGTAAAGAAGAAATGTATTTAATGATGGACAGACCACATCCTGCAGCTAGATCATAAATTAATATGACTGGTCACAATGGAAAATGGGCACAGGAGTATAAATATCTCAGTAATACTAATACCTATTACTGGGAAGCCAGTCTTGAGCTCAGGGCATACAGATGATAGATCAGTTGCACCACCTTTGTATTCAAAGTACAGCACACTTCATTAGTTGACAATCTACAACATTAGCTGTAGCTTCAGAATCAATCATGCTAATGTTGATATATAGCTGGATATGTATCGCAAATTTCTGCCTAGGAATCTCTTATTCTTACATGCTGTCTGCAGAGCCAAGTTTCGGAACTAGTTGCCATCCATCCACCCTTTTTTAAATTTTTTTAAAGGAGCAATTCATTATGATAAAATTTATTGTACCATTTAGGGGAAAAGTTTCTGAAACACAGAAAGTAGAACAAACTTGGGTTTCCTACCTTTGAGTTCATACAATTAGTCCAGAAACTGGATCTCAAATGGCAGAAGACAATTTTCATGGTTTAAAAGAGAAGACTGTAAATACAGTTTATCATGTTCTTATAATTCTTTCAGAAACATGTGAGGAAACGTGAGGACCACTGTGAATCGAACAATAATCATAAAATTAGGAACAAAAGAATCAGACAGAACAAAGCCTTTTTTTTTCTTTTTTCTCCTTTCTTTTTTAGGATTCTAAATCACATACAAAACATTTGTTCTGCTCCAGCTCTTTGTGAACTAATTGGCTCTCCTGGAGGGATAGGTAATTGTACCTGACTACACAAGCTGTCCCGAAGCTCCCTTGGAAAGCTCCAGTAAGCTTCTAGTGTTAGCAGCCATCAAGGATTTCACAGGTCAGGCATCGGATCGATACAGCTAAAAGCAGCAGGGACTGTAATGTCGACAGCAGGTTTCAGAAAGCGCTGCAAGTGCCAGTTTGTTCCTCTTCATGCAGAAGCTCAAGACAGCTTAATTAACCCTTGGAAAATACAATTTATCCAGAGGCTCGGCAGGTCCCTACCAGGCCTTATTGGTGAACTGATAGGAGAGATACTATAGCTGGCAGCGCTGAATTCCCATTTCCCCCTTTAATGCTGTTTCAGTTAGGATGCAAAGAAAACATGATTTTTGGTGGATGTGTTCATCCCGTCCTGAAGAGCATGTGATAGGAGGCAGCTTTAGAGGGGGGTTCGTTAGAACTCACATGTGACTTCAGCAGGAGCAAGGCCGAGCCTGGGCATTGATCATCCGAGTCCTGGGGTGAGGAATTGGGGTGTGTGTGTGCGCGTGTGAATTGGATATGTGTGTGTGTATGTGAGTTAGGACGGTGCGTGTATGTGTGCATATGTGTGTGAGTGTAGTGGCGGGGACGGGGGGGAGAAAAAAAGCAAAGGCATTTTTTCACTTTTTCCCTGATGTAAATGCTTCTGTATCCTCATTTAAAAATATCCATCCCCTTGTTAGTTGTCTATTTTTCATGTCTGTAATATCACACAACCAAGAAAAGCACAGATCTGAATTTTTTTACATCCCCCAAATACTTCTTTTGGGAAGACAAAACACCTGCTAGGGGTAGAAATCAGGAAGAAGTTGTTTTGCCATGTTCTGCCCAAACTCTCATCTCTACTGTTGCCCATCGTGCTAGGGGCCTTGTCTCCTACTATTTCCATCTTAAGGCAAGCTGCTGAAGAGATGTAAATGCAGCTAGCCAGACACAGAAAATATTTAAAGTTAGTGGGGCTTGAGGAATTGTGGCCACATGAATGGTCTGGTGCGCTCACGCAAACTGATTGTATCTACTTGTATTTGCATTCACATTCACATTAGCCACGTTTTTAATTTGTATCATTTCAGTTAATTCATATAAAAGTATTTTCCTAGGTTCGTATCTATGGTCATTAGTGAGAGTTCACGGCATTCTGGTTCCAGAACAGTGAACTCTCGCATGGATGCCGACTGGATAGATACCGTCTCCTTTCTGCTGGCTCATTTCCATTTATGATCAGAAGCAACGTAGATTGAAGTGGAAGAAATAAAATTAAATACAGATTAAATGTGCATAGACTGATGGTATATTTTAGACCAGGCCACGATCTCTTTAAAAGAATTTACAACAAATGTAATACACACAGAATAAAAATAATCACATCAGTTGACACGTGAAGGTCCTGTCCTCCTCACTCATCACCAGCCTTTCTCTGGAGAGGTGCAACATGTAACCATTTCTGTTACTGGCTCTACTTTTGGATATTGGCATGCATTTATTCAATAAATGCATACTAAGCTGTCCCTATGTTGCAGGTAGCATTTTAGATGAAAAAGCCAGACAAAACAAAACAAAATCACAACAAAAAATCCCAAAAACTATGTCAAAGAATTTACTCACTAATATAAGTAGATTAAAGACAACCAAACAAAAACATATATATAATAGCTTGGGGAGTATCTATAAAGAAACACCGAGCAGGGTAAAAATATAGAGTTGAGTTTCTATCATTATTCCTCCTAGCATAGCCAGGGAAAGTTGCTCTAAAAAGGTGACATTTGAGTGAAATTGGAAAGAAAACAGTAGTTTTCCATGTAGATATATGGAGAAAGAGCAAAAGCAGCATGTACAAAGGCCCTGGGGTCGGAGCATGCCTGTCCCAAACAACAGATAAGCAAGGAGGGCTTTGTAGTCACAGCAAATTTTGTGGGGAGGAATAAGACATGATATTAAGTTATAGCCATAGTCGCGGGGCAGATCATGTAAGGCCTTATAGGTCTTTCCAAAGGTCACATAGTGAGTAAGTATTGAGTAAGGGTTTGTACACAAGAGTAACTGCTCGTTCCTAACCACCATACTGTACTGATCCCTTTAAACTAGAGTTTTTATTTTCACACATGATTTATGGTCATCTTTGTTCTCTCCCTTCAGTATCATTCTCTGCCCCACTTACTCTGATTAATCAAGAATTGACTTCAATTCCAAATTACCAGACTTATTAACTGATCAGCAAGGATGGCTTTATCTCTGCCTGAAAACAAACACCAGTGCTCTCGAGTTGCATGTAGAGAGGGGTGACAGAGGCTTTATCGTGAATTACATGTATGAGACTTCCAAAAGGCTGAGTACATACCCAATTTTTGACTAGTGACACAGGAAGGACCACAGAGATTAACCAGTCAACTCTCTTCATTTTATAGGCAAAAAAAAAAAAAAAGGAAGGTCAGGAGTTGTTAACAGTTTCCTGTTCAAAATCAGAGAAGTCAATTGCCAGGGAGATGGTCAGGAATGGAGGAACTACAGTATTCTTTCTACCTCAGTGTCCAGCATGGCCCCCTCTCACTTATTCTCTTCCTGACCAGCTCTGCCCCGTTCCCCTCCTCCAACCTCCATTTCTGGGATCCTGTTAGGCACATTATGAGTTTTTACAAATTCTGAAGGCTGGATGTAAGAAAAAGGAGCAATGAAACCCCTAAACCTTATCTTCATTCTACTGTCATTCTTGTCTTCTGCAACTATTTCACTGGAGCAGGTAGCAAACAAAAGGATAATTTGCACGTGAGAATTCCACTTGACTTTTAAGCCTTGTGCTGTGAAGTTCAACAAAATGGCTGGAAAGCCAACGGGAGGGAAGGTGAGGCAGTGTGGGGTTGGAGGCACAGCACTAATCAGGTGACCTGTTTGCCAAATGATTTTGAGCAAGTCACTTACCCATGCTAAGCCTCAGATTCCTCGTGTGCAAATTGAGAGTTTGAACAGATAATTTCAAAGTCTCTGTCAGCATTAGAGGTTTTAGATTCATGTCATCAAAGGACCAGCACCTAGCTGTCAAAACTTGTCCCCAAAAGCCACATACCATTCCTTTACTGTCGAGATTTCTATGCATTTCATACAGCCACCATTCAAATTATGGCATGCAGTCCCAATTAGCACTTTATTAAAGCTCAGCTCATGTGTCTGTAGTCCATTTTTCAAGATGACTTAAAAGAAATCAGAATTTGTGTGCTATTCATTCTCTCTCAAAAGCGTATTTTCAAGATGCATTTAGGCGATAGTGCTTTCTCAAAGCATAATTGTATCCTAATGTAAAAACTGCAAATATATTTCTTTTTCCATGTTTGGCAAATCCTTAAATGACCTCACATTTTAGCATCATTATATAATACAGCAAGGAAGATGCATCTTATTTGAACTTACACACATAAATAGGATTTTAAAAAATTCTTGACACATTACCGTATGCTGCATGCTTTTTATGGATTATGAAAGAACAGAAGACTAATATACTAGCTAAAGTTTGAGAATTTCTCAACATTATCTGAATTTCTATGGTATCTATTCCATTTCATCACACATTCAAATGTCAGTCCCGTTAACAGCGTCCTCAAAGTATTTATATGTTGACTGCATTTGAACAAGATTTTTTTATATTTTCATTTTACAACCAATCAATGCTAATATGTCTGAATCACAAAGATGAGAGAATGTCAGATTTATTGACAGATGTTGCATATTCACATTATAGTTATTGCAATGTTTTTACGATCAAACTGGAAATAACAGAATTAGCAAATACATCTGTTTGTTTAATGACATTCCCAATATAGCTTTTGTACCCTGAGAACTTTTTAAAATATCATGATACCATTTAAAATAGCCACCCCTGTCTTTCTTCAGGTTTTACCTGCCTTCATTTTTCTTCAGAATCTTATTACTACCTAAAATTAAGCTGTAAATATATGTTTATCCTCGTTAACTATCACAGAATGGGAATTCCGTGAATGTGGAAAGCTTGACTGTCTACTCACTGTATCTCCAGTACCTACAAAAGTGCTGAGCACATAGTAGGTGCAAAGTACATACTTATTTAATAAAAAATGAATTTTGAACTATTTATATGTGCTTGTAAACACATAAACTAAATACTAATTGATACATAATGCATATCCCCGATTATTGGCATATAATATATTTTCAACAGCAAGATATCTCTAAAGCTGATAATTATACTAATATAATAACTACACAAGGATGAGATCTGATGTTTGCAAAGTCATATTAAAGAGATTGGAGACCTCCACAGCTAAGAGGGAGACCTGAAGATACTCATTTTCTCAGCCTCATTCCAAAAATACTTTAATGGGGAAATAAATAGCTAAATCTTTTAATAATAACACAGCCAAAGAAAATGATATATGAAGAGAACAGGAGTGGAAGGCACTAGAAGTATAGAAAAATAGGATATTTCAAAGTTGGCAGTGTACCAGTCAACAATGCATGGAACCAGAACATTTGGGGGCACTAAGAAGTAATATGAGTAAGATGTTTCTTCCAAGCTCCCTCACTACCGTCCTCCTTTGCTCTGATTCTAACCTTATAGAGCAGTCCTTTGATTTAGAACTGGCTTCTCGATGAAGGGGCAGGGGTCTTCCTTGCTCAGCAAATACTAGCATTACTCTCTCCAGAAAGAATATCTCTGATAATAAATTAATGTCTCTGGTTTAGACATGACCTTAATGGTGTAATTCACCCAGACTAACCCACTCTCAGTATATGACAACATCCATTTCACGAGATTCTAAGGCTGAGATCCCGACTTTGGATTGAGGTGATCCAACATAGTGTCAAAACTGTGACAGCTGGGGGCGCCTGGGTGGCGCAGTCGGTTAAGCGTCCGACTTCAGCCAGGTCACGATCTCGCGGTCCGTGAGTTCGAGCCCCGCGTCGGGCTCTGGGCTGATGGCTCAGAGCCTGGAGCCTGTTTCTGATTCTGTGTCTCCCTCTCTCTCTGACCCTCCCCCGTTCATGCTCTGTCTCTCTCTGTCCCAAAAATAAATAAACGTTGAAAAAAAAAATTAAAAAAAAAAAACTGTGACAGCTGGACTTCAGCTGGCCATACCCCTACTAACAATTATGAACAGATTCATTAATTTCATTAATGTAAATTACATTTTAATATATGCACTGTAGTTACACAATACTTTATATCCCTACCAAGGCCTTTGATTTTTCATTCCTTTTTACCTACTTCCAAGTTATTTTGAGTTAAGGCAATGGACATACATTCAGCATCTTCAAAAACTCCATCAGAGAGCAACTCCAGCCTCACAGAGGAGAGCAAGGAATAAACCTGTTACCACTCCATAGATACCAAAAATATACAACAAAACTTACTGCATCACAAGATGCTTTATTACTCAGCAAACAAAAAGTGTATCATCATGGTACCATGGGTTCCCTTTATCCGTCAAGAGTTGTGGGCATTAATGACGGACCAGATGGGTTGGGTTGCAGCCAAGGACTATAAGGCCAACAGCTCAACACATTTTATAGCAAGCAGCAAATAAGCTAGTGGTGACAGTGGTCACCTTGACCAACTTAGTTTCCCTACATACCCCTCTATATCATTTGTTCAATATTGTGACACAGAGATAAGGAGTAGTAAGTATACAGGTAACAAATTGTATGGAAAGCGGTTGCAACTTCTAATGACTGCCTTCTGATTTGGTTCACTTGGCGTAAGTCCAGTTCTAAAATTAAAATGTTCTCATCTAAACAATATCATTACCTATGGGTTTTTCATGGTGACAAATTCCACAGAATTCTGGAAGTTACTTTCTCGATTATCTAATCAAATAACTATAGAAAGGAAATATACAAAAGTTTGTCAGAGAAAATAAAGAAAAGTAATCAAGGTTGAATAGTTCTTGAGACAAAAAGAGATAAAATAATAACACAAGAACAATAGTTATCAATTCTGTGGAATTTTTTTATTGAAGTATAGTTGACACAAAACGTTTTATTAGTTTCAGGTGTGCAGCACAGTGATTCGATGAGTCTATACATTATGCTCTGCTCACCATGTGTAGCGACCATCTGTCACCGTACAATTTATGGAATCATTTTGAATTATTTTAAGACAAAGTTACTAGTTTATGAGGATTTCCTATTATAAACTTTAAAAAAAATTTGACATTTATTTATTTTTGAGGGACAGAGCATGAGCAGGGGAGGGGCAGAGAGAGAAGGAGACACAGAATCCGAAGCAGGCTCCAGGCTCTGAACTGTCAGCACAGAGCCAAACGTGGGGCTCGAACGCACGAACTGTGAGATCATGACCTGGGCCAAAGTTGGACGCTCAACCGACTGAGCCACCCAGGTGCCCCTAATGTAAACTTTATATTAAACAAATAGAAATACTTATTCTAGTTAGGAACAGGATTGAGGTTTAGGGTATTCAGAATAAATGTTCCCTAACTCATTATTTATAATATATACAAAATGGAAAACTCGCTTAGATATCATAATTAAACATTTGAAATTTTTTAATATAACTGAGGAATACCAGGATAGCAAATGTGAAAAATAGAACATATTCCAAGTTGGAATAACTCAGTTTTTACTTCTTTGTTTATTAATATATTTTTAAAAATGTAAACCAATCTCAAATAGTTACCAATTGAAAGTGCATATATTTGGACATCATATACATACCCCCCTTATTAAGAGAAAATTATCAATTTTAAATACAGGAAATGATTAAGTGAAAGTACCAGAAAACTCACCTTCTGAATTTACTTTAAGATGTCAATATCAACATAGTTTTAAATAATTAGAGGATTTATTTTACAAGGAAAATCACATCTTTTGGATATTAAGAAGTTACTCCTTTCGTACACATAGCAGCATTCTGAGATGGTAGCATTATCTTTCCCATAACTAATTGTGTTTTTCATTTATTATGAGTATGATATATCAAGAATCTGAGGAGTGCCTGGCTGGCTCAGTCGGTGGAGCCCGCAACTCTTAATCTTGGGGGCATGAGTTTGAGCCCTATGTAGGGTGTTAGAATTTGCTTAAAAAAAAAAGAATCAGAAGGGTTACCCAATTTAAGCAATCTTTCTGCAGACCTGCATGGTGCCCAACTACCGGTTTTATGCAGAGTAAGGAGGAGGAATCCTTCTTCAAAGCAGCAAATAGATCAGTATAACTGCTAGGTATTCGTTCCCTGGAAGGAAGTGGTCTAGGAAGTTGCAGGTAACTGAACATTGGTTCCAGAAAGATGTTTCCATTTCTCCCAGAAAAAATATTCCCTAGGACTGGAAAGGCTTTAGTAATGGAGCATGCTCCGTAGTTTGGTCTTTTATTTATCATAAAAGGCAATGGATTACATCATTTTCCCAAGAATTGGTTCCTCTTCAAAAATAGTATGTTGAGCTGTGAGGACAGTAAAGAAATCCTATCTCACTTCAGGAAAACTGAAAGTCGAAATAGAAAGTTGAGGGCAAAACTAAGATAAGGAATGAGATGCCCAGCAACTTTATCTCCTTCTCCCTTTCAAAAAATAAAAGCTGACTGAATACAAATCTTGTCTCTCCACAATAACATTTTGTACTGATGGCTTCATGAATTCGAGTTTGTTTTCTTTTCTTTTGTTTTCCCCAGCTACTACCTTAGAGGGCCTCTTAGCATTTCTTTAGCAAACAGCCTTTAGTAAACATGTTGAAAAATAAGAGGAAACTAAGGATTTGATCAATAATGGATTAAAAGGGGATAGGAAAAATTCCCCCATTCTGAATGTTCCCTAAGAAGACATTTCTTCATTCAAGAGTGAGCCCAAAACAACAAATACAGGGCTTAAGATGCAACACACAAGAAGAGAAGGAACGTTTCCAGTATGTAAGAGAACATTATCTCTACACAGTGGAGCCTACCATGATGGGATAAATTATAGGTTAAATAGAGATTAAATAATAAATGCATATTGAGAAGGAAGAAAATTATAGGAAGAAATTACCCCCAAATAAAACTGCAATAGCCAAGTCTCAGAGGCACTAAAGGAGCCCATGTAAACCTGCAGAAAATTTGAATCACCAGTGTACAGATAGGAAAAGTACTCCTAGTATGCTGAAGGAAGAGAGAATACAATGTCAATCATGTGAGAAAAAATTTAAAGAAAAGAACAAATATACAAATTATAAATAAATAGGAGGAACAAGAGGAAATCCAAATTTAGTGAATTAATTAAGGTGCAGGAGAAGAAAGCATTTCTCATTTAAAACATTTTGAATCTAGAAATTGAGGAGGTTTACCATGACTCAGGAAAAATTAATGAAAGAGTTACTTGCCTAGACGTGTTTTCGACAAAATGTTTGATTCTTAGGTATGAAGCTAGACTCGTTAAAGAGGAAGACAGCGAAACTGGTCTCAGAAGAAAATAAAATTTGTGGTGCTTTGAGAAGAAACAGTTATGATTCAAGAATTTTATACCTAATCAAGTTGTTGTTATCATGGGAACGTCATTTTAAGATAAGCAGTGTTTCAGAAAATATACCCCACTTTGCACTTTTCACACACACACACACACACACACACACAGATTGAAGATTTGCTCCAGGTTACCAGGAGATTAAAAACTGAATAATGAGGAGGAGTGGCAGATCTGACTGTGAGAGAGCACTGAGTGTTTTGAAACAAAAGTGAGAAACAAAGTGTTTTGAGAGTCACAAATTGGAAAATGCTTGCCTAAATAATTGTGATAAGTGTACCTAAAATAGACAAAAAGGACAAAATTTACAGGGTTGCCCTTTATGAAGGAAAAGAGGGGTCAAGACGACAAAATCAAGATGATGAAAAACAAAGTAGAGAGAGAAACACACACAGTCTTATCTTCTATTTGATGAAGTCAATGTTACTTTGTTTTTTATTTACAAATAAATAAATATATGTTTAAGAAGTGTTGTGAAAGTCAAACACTTGAAAATTTAAGTGCATTTTCCGAATTACAGATCAAGTAGGAAATAAATTGGGAGTTATTATTGCATACACATTATTGACTTAAAAAATAAGACCAGTTTAAGAAATAATGAAACTGAATGTTATTTATATATTCAAATTTTTGGGATAGAGCTAGGGCTACATCAAAAGCAAACTTGCCACGGGAATCTACCCCCAAAACGAAGAGCACACTGTACATGTTGCATATTAGCCAATTTGACAATAAATTATATTTAAAAAATTATTAAAAATTATTAAAATTTGACAATAAATTATACAAAAATTATAAAAAATTATTTAAAAATATATTTAAAAAATTATATTATATCTCTTACTAAAGAGAAAAACATTAAATTAAACTTATATGTCAAGAAATTAGAAAGAACACTTCTAGGAGTCCTAAGGAAATCAAGACAAAGGAAATAATAAATATTAAGTAAAAGATACATGAAATGTGAAACAGGAAAACTGAGGAAGTTACCAAAACAAAAGCACTTTAAAAGAATCTTACTGACCCATAGGTCTGAATATGTTACAATTTCGGTTTATTCCTTACCTATTTTCTTTATACTCTGTAGTCAAAGTCCAGAATCTCAGGTTTATTTGAGTGTGGGATAGAAGATGGAACAATTCCAAATGGAAAAGGGCATATGCAATGCATATATACACTTATATACATCTACACAAAATGTATCTATATGCATACATATGTGTATATGTATATATTTTCATACCAAAGTATGTTTCTTTATGAAAATGTGGGTATTTCTTTACAATGAGAAATTTTGAAATGAATTTTTTGCTAAAATTTAAAATATTGCATAGTAGCAAAAGAAGTACCAATATAAAATAAAAATAAACAGTGAAAACTATGTATAGATACTAAAGAATTTCTTATGAAAAAGAACCCTGGCTCAAATGATTTATGAAATAATGTTTTAATCTTCAAGGAACAGCATTTTCTTTTAATACATATTTTTCTTAGAGCATAGAGAAAATATGAAGCAGATGTAAATTTAATATTAAAAGCAGTTAAAATGATAAAAAAGGGAAAATTGAAGAGAATCTCACATATAAACATATATGCAAAAATATTTAAAATATTAGCACATACAATTTCAAACCTTTAGTTTTCAAATTATTGTAAAATTTAAGTTTAATATTTTATTATATAATAAATGTTTTGTAAATTTTATTATAAAATATAATAAGTATATTTAAACCCATTACTAAATTTTAGCAAATAACAATTATAAGCAATCTGGTCCCCTATAATCCCACTGTGCTATCTCTTTACAACCCCTGTTGAATTTCTTTAAAACCAATCCCAAACATTGGTTCATTGCATCTCTAAATGTTTCAAAAATCTCTTTTAATTAATAGAGTTTTTCTTCCTCTTTTTTTGCTTTTTCAGAAGTTTATTTTTTAAAGAATCCATAGAGCTTTCCACATTCTGTACCTTGCTGATAGCATTCCTGTGGTATCATTTACATGCTCCTTTATTCCATGTATTTTTGTAGACTGGTGGTAAGGTATAGAGTATTTGTGTTGGGGTCCCCAAGACCACCCTCAGGTTCAATGATTCACTACACAAACTCGCAGAACTCAGCATGGGGTGAAGTGTAGGGGAAACCAGATACAAGCTTGAAAGAACCATCTCTGAGTGGATTGAGATATGACCAGCTTAACAAGTGACAACACACATAAGAAGCTCATTAGAAACTCAGTGTTCAAGGTTTTTATAGGAAGCTGGTCATGGGGGTACCTGCTACCTGGTTACCTTGTATTTTTCCTGCCTGAACTGTGGATTCACCCATTTCTACAAAGAGGCTTGGTTTATTTATTGGGAATTGGTAATGAGGGACCACACTTTGGACATTGTGGGTGCTCATTACTATCGGGTTACTTATTGTTTCTAGGCTTTTCAGTAGACAAATCTAGAAAATATGTTTGCTCTTGGTTCGTTTTAAGATAAATACATATGACATCATGTTGATATTTCTAATTCAAGTGTCAACTTTCAGAGTTTTTAACTTCCTTAATATCTACATCTCTTCTCACTTATACAAAAAACTTTAGTTCCTAATGACACTGATGTACTTGCTTTATCCTACTATACACATAATAATTACAGAACAACAAAGCAAGAGTAGCTTACCAAAAACAGTTTATTTTGTGTGTGTGTGTGTGTGTGTGTGTGTGTGTGTGTGTGTGTTATTTTGGTCTTCGGGATATCAATCGCTAAGAAAAGTCAGTCAATTTACTATATTTTCAAGTCTCTTACATTAATTATTTTCTAGGTAGTTATGCCATGAATTCAATACAGTTAGATTTATTTGTTTCATTTAAATTTTGTTTTTGGCTGCTTGTATTTTTTATTTAGATTTCATTTTTTACATTTATGTAAAATACATCCATTAGTACAAAGTGAAATCTTATGGAACAAGGTATATAAATTTTTTACCTTCAAGGTCTATATTGTTTCTTTTATCTGACCTATAGACAATCATACAGTTTTCTCCAGTTTATTTTTCTTTTTCATTTAAAAACTCATACTAGGAATTATTCCATATGTGTATATAAAAATATTCCTCATTTGTTTTTGTAGCTACATATTTCCATTGCATGAATGTACAATAGTTCATATTCAGTCAGACACCAATTGATGAGCATTTGGGTTCTTTCCAGTTTTTGCTACTATTAATAATGCCCTAGTAAATAGCCTTATGCATGTCTTTTCATGTTTCTCCAGAATATCTTTGGGATATATTACTAGAAATGAGCTTTCTGGGGCAAAGGCTAAATGCTTATATAGTTTTGTTAGATATTGCCAAATTTTTTCCATGGGGGTTGTACCATTTTGTATTACCATAAACAATATATGAGTGCCTATTTCCTCACAGCCTTGCCAACAGTTGTCAAGTTTCTGAATTTTTGCCAACCTGATAGGGGAGAAATAATAATTCAGTGTAATTTTAATAGGCATTTTTCTTAATATGAATAAATTTGAACATCTTTTCATATCTTTAAGGGCCAAGCAAATTTTACTACAAAATATATTAAAAAGTATGATCTCCTATTAACAAGTAAATGTATTCCAAATAAACAAGAGTGTTGATTAACTAAAAACAAAGTAATATAATATAAAATACAAGTATGTTAAATTTAAATGTATTTACTCAAAATAGGCTGAAAAGCACTTGCCCATATGTCATCCAATACCCATTCCTCGGAGGTTTTATAGCTTTTAAAATTTGAATTTCTTTTTTTTAATGTTTATTTCTTTATTTTTGAGAGAGAGCACGTGCGCAAGGAGGGGAGGGGCAGAGACAGAGCGGGAGACAGAGAATCCCAAGCCGACTCGCTCTGTCAGCGTAGAGCCCGACAATGTGGGGGTTGAACCCACAAACTGTGAGATCATGATCTAAGCCAAAAGCAAGAGTCAGATGTTTAGCTGACTGAGCTACTTAGATGACCCTAAAATTTGAATTTCTATATAATGAATTCTGCTTACATATTTACCTCCCTTACCTCCTCATCTCTTAATAAATTAAAAGGAAAAAATTCAAAATAATAATTGTCTAGCAGCACTGTAAAACTATAACGTGGGCCATCAAAGAAGTAGTAAACGTTTGGATTTCCCGGAAGATATGATACAGATCTGATTAAAATTGCCAAGGAACATATTGGTTTTAATGCTGAAATTTAAAGATAAAGAAAGAAAGGATAACTCTCTGAGAGGTTCCATTTCTTGACAGATACATATATTCCCTAAAGTCACAGAGCAATCTTTATGTTCAGAGTAGCTGAGGCCAATAGCTAGCAGAAAAAACAGAAATTCATTATGAAAACTGTTCTTCCTTAAGGAACAACCCATTTTAGTTTAGGAGGGGAGGTGCTTATATAAGGAAGGAACATTCAAGTACCTGAAACTGTATGATGAGAAGGAGACAGACAAGCAAAGATGCCAAGAACAAGGTAAATGGGTGGGAGGTGAGGAGGTGGAAGCATTCCAGAAAATTAGAGTATCATGTGCATGGTCTCTGGGGAATGAAGTAACTAAGTGTAGTCTCTAGAGTAAAAGAAGATTTGGTAAGGTAACAGCAAAAGTTTATATTTTATTCTAAGTATGGCAAAAAATGCATATAAGGATTCTATAATTATTTAAAAGTATTCTTTCTGCTGTGAAGAAAATAGGATCCGAGGAGGAACAGAGCTTTAGTCATAAAGAAATATTTTATAATACCTTTCTCTCAGAAATGATCAGATCAAGTAGATATACAAGTTATAATTAATCATAAAATTCTGCCTTCATTTATTAATATATTATAAATCTATAACCAACTAATATAGAATTCACATTCTTTTCAAATGTCCATGGGATATTTTTTATAAATTGTCTATATGCTAAGACCTATAGCAAAATTGCATTAAATTGAAGAAAGTAGGTGGGCCATATTTTATTATGTTTCAAAGAACAAGGAATTAAATATGAAATATCAATCTAATCCCTTGGAAATAGAAAAGAGTTTCTTGTAAGAAGTCAGCTAAAAGTACAGGCTCTTTGCAACTCAATGAGAATTTGAGCATGTGATATGAAATCCTCTGGGTTAAAGGCAGAGGCATATAAGACAAAATTCATAGCTGTATATCCATTATTATTAAATAAGAAACACTGAAATTTTTTAAGGAACCAGCTCCCTACTAAACTAAAAAACAAAGAGCTAAATTAATTAACAAGGAGGTAGAAGACTTAATAAAGGCAGAAAATAATTAATTGAAATCTACATAGAAAGTATAATACTCAACCCTTACCCGATGGGCAATGGCATCAAAATACATAAAGCAAAAACTATTCTACTCACACTAAGAAACTAAAGATATATATATATATATATATTATATATTATATACAGACATATATATAATATATATATTATATATCTTTAGTTTCTTAGTGTGAGTAGAATAGTTTTTGCTTTATGTATTCTTCTGCTGTAAGTGTATATATATATATATATATATATATATATATATATATAAATTCTTCTGCTGTAAGTGTATATATATATATATATATATATATACACTTACAGCAGAAGAATTGAACATCTATCAGATTTAAGAATCAGGTAGACCAAGAAAACAATAAAGACAACTTAAATAATACAACTTATAAAATTTGTGTAACTGAGATATACAAAATGTCATAAATTATAGAGAATAGATGTTATTTATATATTATATTCTACAGGTTATTGCAAAAGTATGTCATCATATTTTGGGCCTAAAAAAGTCTAAAATTTAAAAAGTAGAACTTGGGCAAGCAATATTCTCTAATCACAAGAAAAACACACTGCTACCAGGAAATTAATAACAAAGTTACATATTTTAAACCAAGGCATTCTAGATAAGATCAATGGCTGAGCTGAAACTTTGACTCATCCCCCCAAAAATAATCATGCTTCAAACATATAAAAGCACTACACAAAATTAGACTGACAGTAAACTTTTTAGGAGCAAAAATAAGCACAGAAAGATAATGAAGTACTGCCTTTTTGTGATGTGATTTGTTTTTTAAAAAGTCAACCTAGATTTTAATATACTCTGTATATTATTTTTCTATTGCTGCCATAACAAGTTGCCACAAATTTTGTGGCTTAAACCACTATAAATTTATTATCTTACAGTTCTCGGCCCTTTCTCCATCTCTAGACCCAGCAATACCGTATCTCTGCCCTTCTTTCACATTCACTTCTTCCTCTGACCTCAGCCAGGAAAGGTTCTCTGCTTGTAAGGACTCGTTTGATTAGACTGAGCCCACCTGGATAATCCAGGGTAATTTTCCCCTCTCAGGGTCGTTAGCCTAAATCATCTCTGCAACATCCATTTTTCCATGTAATTTATACTCACGAGTCTCAGGGATTGGGACATAGACATCTTTGGGAAGCCATTGTTCTGACTACCACATGCCCTGCCAAACTATCACATGAGCAGAAAGGAAATAAAATAAAAGGCATAGAAGGAAACTACTCATAGTGTAGGATTCTAGCTGGACAGTATTTGTCCCCCATTAACACTGTGCTTTGGTATTTATTGCTGCTACTGAAAAGTATACTACCAATAAGAGGGAAGTAGAACCTGTGAAGGAGAGTATATGCAATGCTCTAGAAACACATGTTGATCGATAAAAAAAAGTCTTCACTGAAATAATTATTATAATAACAAACATCACAATGGAAATTTGGAAGGTTGAACATTGTCACACCAACCGTATCAATATTAAAGAAGAGAAAGTGACATTTATAGAAAAAGTTAGTGTTCCAGTGTTCTAGAATATGTGAAGTCCTGTCTTTCTGAGCCACACAGTGGTTGAGGTAACAATCATTAGCCCCTTCTCTGATCATGACTTTACACAAAATCAGCCAAATAAAGTCATCAATTTTGATATAACTCGCTGCATTGATGGAGTTGGATTAGTTAGGAAATGGGGAGATGAGGTATGTGAAAGGATAACTTGAAGAATATTAAAGGTTTTCAGAATTTACTTGGGCAATACTCTGTTCAAATGGGGCAGTGCCAAACTGGAAGCGGTTTTAGGAGGCTTCTACAGACAGGAATCAGGGGAAAGACGTCTAAAGAAGGTGCAGAAGCAAAGAAAGGAAATTATTGTATTGGCTATAGCTTAAAGCCTAACTGGCTATTTGTAACTGGTTGTCCTTAACATTTAAATTCCTACCCTTGAGATAGTCATAGGCTTAGGGTTTGATTTGGTTAGTATAGCACAGGGGCATTAGAGCCATCCCAACTAACAGCCTTCTTATTTAATTAATTTAACAGGAAATATCAGAAAAGGTCACTGGGGTTGTCGCGAGATTGGTGTTTGGATGATATTGTAAGGCAAACTTTTTCTTTAAAGGGCCAGATAGGGGCACCCGGATGGCTCAACTGGTTAAGTGTCCGACTCTTGATTTCAGCTCAGGTCATGATCTTATTGTCATCAAATGGAGTCCCATGATGGGCTCTGCACTGAGCATGGACCTACTTAAGACGCTTTTTCTCTCTCCCTCTGCCCTTCCCCACCTTGCTTGTGCATGCACTGTCTCTCAAAAATGATAGCAGGAGAGAGAGAGAGAGAGAGAGAAGGGGATAATAAATGGCCATATAGTAAATATCGTCCATACTGTTCATACTGCCTCTGTCACACCTACTCATTCTTAGCACCAAAGCAGCCATAGACAAAGTGTCAATGTATTCTCTAAATGTATTTTTTAGACCCTAATGTTAAATGTGCAAATGAATAATTGTTACATTTGAATGGTTAAAACAGTAGGGTGGACTCTTTATGCTAAATAAATAAATCAAGACATAAATTAATAAATACATAAATGCAAGAAAAACTTGATATTACAACCTAACAAAACAATTAAACATATTTGCAGTACAACCTCATGTATCACTAGAAATGCAAAAACCAAAAAGCCTTCCTAAATAAAATGCTAACAAAGTATTTTAAGTGTATTAAGAGAAAAATACTCAGTGACCAAGTAGGTCATTTCTAGAATGCAAGAGTGGGAAATATGTCAATGTAATTTATCTCTGGTAAGAGAATAAAAACCATGTAATTGTCTTAAGTGCTAAAAGGCATTATATTAACAGTTAACTCTGCTGAGCATTTTTAAAAGTTTGATAAAATGAATCCTTCTTACCAAACTAGAAAAGGAAGGATCCTTGTTTAACATAATAAAGACTATCTACCCCAATATACTTCATGAGTAACACATTGAATTAAATCTCTTGAATGTCAGGGAAAAAAACAAATGGCTAAGGATTATGTTTAATGTTGTCCTTGAAGTTACAGTCAATCCAATTAGATAAGGACAGTAATGAGACATACATTTTGAAAAGGAGATATTTTTTTAGTTAACATTACTCTTTACCAAAAAATGCCAAGAAAAATAACAAAAAATATTAATATTATTTAAAGAGATCATTATAAAATAAGCACTTAAAATTCAATAGCTTTCCTACCTATCAGCAAAAGAAAACTGGAGGCTGTCATTAAAAGATTCTATTTTAGGGGGCACTGGGTGGCACAGTCCATTAATCATCCAACTTTGGCTCAGATCATGATTGCCCTGTTTGTGAGTTCAAGTCCCATGTCAGGCTCTGTGCTGACACCTCAGAGCCTGGCGCTGGCTTCAGATTCTGTGTCTCCCTCTTTCTCTGCCCCTCCCCTGTTCCCACTCTGTCTCTCTCAAAATTAAGTAAACATTAAAAAAAATTAAATATTCTATTTTATTTAAAAAAAATTTTTTTTAGTGTTTATTTTTGAGACAGAGAGAGACAGAGCATGAGTGGGGGAGGGTCAGAGAGAGAGGAAGACACAGAATCCGAAACAAGCTCCAGGCTCTGAGCTGTCAGCACAGAGCCCGACGCGGGGCTCGAACCCACCAACCGTGAGATCATGACCTAAGCCGAAGTCGGAAGCTCAACCGACTGAGCCACTCAGGAGCCCCAAATATTCTATTTTAAATGTAGCAAAATGATGTAACACTAAGGAGCAAACATTTTTTTTTTAATACACAGGACTTCTATAAAGAAAACTAAACATTTTTATTAAAATTTTTAACAAAATGAATCAAACAGTTAACTTATGAAAGTCATCCTTAAGTCATTATGCATGTTTGTTTTCTTATGCTCTAATTTTTCTGGATATTTAAAGCTTATCATAAAAAAAGAACTCTCTTGCTGGAGTTTGATGAACAGCCAGCTAGTTATACAAACAAAGATTGGATGAAACTGGTATCTGATAGAGGAAATCACTTAATAATATTCTATACCTATCCAATAAAATAGTATAAAGAAAATCAAATCCACACCATGAAATAACATTTAATAATACAGAAATAATATGGAAAAATGAAGTAATATCTTTTTACTTATACGATCAGAAAAAACAATACATTTTCATTAGAAAATGTCCTGACGGAAAAAGGAAGATTTAGTCAGGAAGTGGCACTAGAACAATTGCTTGACTATTCTTAAAAAGTTAATTTCAAAATTTTACTTCACACATCATTTTAAACAGTAAGCAACACGTAGAAAATGAGTCCTTGTTAAAAGTAAAGGAGAAAATGCACAAAAGTTGAGTCAGCTATTTTACAAATACATGAAAATGATCAACTTGTTATTAAATGAAAATTTGAATAATAAAGGCATGTTATATTAAATTATCAAATATTTTCTCAATCACTAATATACTATGTCAGCAATTGTGTAATGAAATCGATAAAATCAATCACTTGAGATAGCCATGTAAATTAGAATTTTTCAATTAAAAAGCTATTTAGATGTACCAATAGAGTTTTAAGAATATTCAAAGCTTTGAGTCAATAAATCTACTTTTGAGATATATCTAAGGCTATATTCCTAAATGCAAAAAACACATAAAGAACATATGTTTAGTTCAAAGTTATTCACAGGACACTAGAAGCAACCTAAATGTTAACTAACATCACAATACCAGAAAAATCATCATGACTTGAAATGTAAACCAATTAAAAAAAAAAAAAGCACTTGAAAACATAGATCAAAACACAGTGTTGCCTCTTATCTAAATTCCATTTATAATTTTTTTCAATTTTAATAAAGAAGCATGTATTGACAAGGATTTATGCTGAAATGATAGCATATATACATAGCAAATAAGGAAGGGGAAACAGTGAATAGAGATGGTAAAAATGGGCACATTAGTAAGAATTTAAGTTCAATAGTTATAATGGATTAAAAAAAATCAGTGTTTTTTTGTTTTGTTTTGTTTTCTTTTGTTTTTATGATATAAACACAGATTTATCAAGGGAGCTTTTACAGATATATATATGTAACACTACGGTACAGGTTTCAGGGATACAAAAAAACTGTAAAATATGATTCCTGCTCCAAAGAAAACACACTGTTATTGCTGAAGATGTGACTGCAACACTCAAAATAATTAGATAACAGATGATAAAATCTTATATTTTGTAGTACAGGCAATAAATGCAATTATAGAACAACAAATATATGTTAAATAGTCAAGTTATTTATTTTTAAAGGTAATTTTGAAAATTAAACTGGGAATTCTTTTTCTCAAATGTTTCCAGAATCAGTGGTTTAAATAAAATAGAATATCTATGAGGACTAGTCCTATGACAACTTATGACTCCATGGTGTTAGAGACCCAAGCAGTTGTATCCGGTTGTCCTGCCATTTTTTGGGTGTTGCCCTCATTCACATGTTCTTGGGTTCCCATCTAAATCCCGGAAGAATTGGTAGAAAGACCAATTTAGTTGATGTTCGAACAATGGACCCCAAATGGTCATATTTAAGAGTTAAATTTTTATTGCATTAATATTTGGTCTTCCACAATTCAATTATGCTACCCAGAAGTTTTGAAGTTAATAGAATTTTTACCATTGTAGCCAGGATTTCTTGTTTTTATGATATGTTCCAAATGTCTAGAAAAGGAGAGGGAATAATATTACAAACACGTATAAACTCAATACCTATAAACATATTTTGACACATTTTCTGCAGATATTTTTAAAAGAAAATGTTATAGACACAGTTGGAATCCCTTAATATATTTCAATTCCATTCCTCCGCCTCCTTAGAATCAACTATTATCCTTATGTTGTTGGGGTTTCTTTCCAAACATGTTTCAATACTTTCCTCCATATCTAGTATATCATATAGCCACGAACTTCCAAAAGGTTTTAAGATTTGGCTAATCAAACTCCACTAAATATGCTTTTAGAGGTTTTGTTTAAGTTATATTTGAATTTATTGCTTGATTGAAGAAGAATTAACATTTTTTTCCATTTGTAATCTGATTTTCATTCATGAATATAATCTATTGATACATTTATTGGTCTCCTGCTATGTACTTTAAGATAATTTGGTATTCTTTTATAATATTCACTGTAATAATTATTGATTGCTTATTACATTTAATGTTAGATCACTTTTGGGGTTTCCTCTTAATATGAAACAGCTTTTTCTTAACAACATCTTCCAGTTGGCTTGTTATGGGTTTATGGTATAGTTTTAATGTTTTCATATTGGTTTTATAAGCAGTTAGTTGGCTGAGCTTTCTTACTAGTTTAACTGGTTTGCCTGAGATTGTCTTAGATTTTGTGTTTTACTAGAAATTATACCAGTTATTACTTTTTCTTCTATTTCACTATCCACAACCTCCAGTAGAACAGTGAATGAAAGTAGTGAAAATAGGCACATTAGTAAGAATTAAAGTTCAACAGCTATCCCAGGGACTTAAAGAAAAATCAGTGGTTTAAATAGAATAGGATACCTACAAGGACTGGTATAATGACTCCATGGTGTCAGAGACCACACTGGTTTTATCGAGTTGTTCTGCCATTTTTAGGATATTGCTCGCATCCACACGTTCCAGGATGATCATAGCTACACGTCTAGTTCAGTAGGCATAACAGCCTAAGAGTCAAAAAATGAGATGTGCTCCTTCCCTTTAAAGATGCATCTTAAAAGTTACACACATCATTTCCCAAAACGTGTTCCAAAATGAACACAGTTATATCCATTTGCCAGAGAGGCTGGGCCATACAGGCAGCCATGGGCCCACTCTAAAAACCAATAGTTATATTACTGCAGAAAGAGAGAACAGACATTGAAGGATTCCTTGTTAGGGGTTTCAAAGAGACTGCTTCTAGCACTGTACCCATTTGAAGAAGTTACCTCCTATAACTAGAACTAGTTATTTTAGCCTTTTTATCGTGAATGAATGTTTCTACTACACCTATTGAGATGACCACATTTTTTACAACTTGCTACTGTGGGATATTTCATTAATAAATATAATGCTAAATATTTCTTGCATTCCTATAGTAAGCCATACTTAGCCAAAGTAAGTTATTTAAAGTTATTACTGGATTTGATTTCCATGCACTTTGTTTACAATTTACCTTCTATTTTCTTAAGTGTATTAATCATTAATCATATTTTGTGTATTGCCCTTGGCTGGTTTTTGTGTCAGCTTATACTAATATCAAAATTAGGTTGGGTAGCTTTGGTGCTTTTAATTTGTTCTCTGAAACTCTGAGATATGTATTATGATTCCTTGATAATTTAGTAAAATTCATAGAACAATTTCATCTTGGTTCCCTTTTGAGCTAGGTGGTAAGAAGGGAGAACGTTTTTACCAATTTAATGTCTTGTTTTCTGTTATGTGTTAAAGAATATTGGAATCTATATCTTCTCCAAAAATATTCTCCATTTATTCTAGGTTTTAAAATTTTAAATTTTTAAATTTAAAATACTAGTTTTTCTAGTATTTCCTTATGCTTTTTCTGTTTTCAATTCTACAAAAACTGTGCTGACGTTGCTTTTCCATTCTATGCAATTTATTTGCACCTTCTCTCTTTTTTGTTCAATTCTATCGATATGTATTTGTTGTTCCCAAAAAATCCATTTTTTGCCTTTATTAGTAATTTATGTTGTTTCTTTGTTTTCTATGTGATTAATTCCTGGTTGTTTCTAATTTTTCCATTTTTTTTACTCTTTATTTGGGAAGAGGAAAATTTAATTCTTGTGTAGCTTCTTAAAAAATAACCCAATTAACTCAGTCTTTCAATTTTCTTTATTTTCTAAGATATCTAACATATCTGTATATGTTAGATAATATCTAATATCTAATAATATCTAAAATATCTATTTAAGGTGATAAATTACCCTCCCGGTACATCACACAAGTTTTTGTTTTGTTTCGAAATGGTTTTTTAATGTTTATTCATTTTTGAGAGAGAGGGAGAGAGAGAGAGAGAGAAAATGGGAGCAAGACAGAGAGAGAAAATGGGGGAGGGCAGAGAGAGAGAGACACAGAATCTGATGAAGGCTCCGCACTCTGAGCTGTCAGCACAGAGCCCAATGCGGGGTTCAAACTCAGGCCGTGAGATCATGACCTGAGCTGAAGTCAGACACTCAACCGACTGAGCCACCCCGGTGCCCCTCTAATTACATTATATTAAGATCAGGTCATATGATTTATATGATATCACATTTTTGGAAGTTGCAGAGACTTTTTAGTAGCTTAATATATTGCCAATTTTTGTACTTTTTAATGTGCATTTAAGTAGAATGTACATTTTTTAGGGGGCAGGGCCTATATTATGTCTACAAGGTTGAATTTTAATTTTTTATTCTTTTATATTTTTAATTTTTTTACATTTATTTTTTTTTTAAATATTTATTTTTTTAAAAATTTTTAATGTTTATTTATTTTTGAGACAGAGAGAGACAGAGCATGAATGGGGGACGGTCAGAGAGAGGGGGAGACATAGAATCTGAAGCAGGCTCCAGGCTCTGAGCTGTCAGCACAGAGCCCGACGCGGGGCTCGAACCCACAGACCGTGAGATCATGACCTGAGCCGAAGTCGGATGCTTAACCGACTGACCCACCCAGGCGCCCCTATTTATTTTTGATAGAGAGAGAGCACAAGTGGGGGAGGGGCAGAGAGAGAAGGAGACACAGAATCCGAAGCAGGCTCTAGACTCTGAGCTGCCAGCACAGAGCCCACGTGGGGCTCGAATTCATAAACCGCGAGATCATGACCTGAGCCGAAGTTGGACGCTTAACCAACTTAGCCACCCAGGCGCCCATGAAAGGTTGAGTTTTTAGTAATACTTTCAAATTCTTCCATATCAAATTATTTTTTATATTTATGTTATCTAACAGTTTTGTAGATAGAAATATCAAAAACTTCCACTATACAGTGGAGAAACCTGGTAGATACTACCTAACCACTAGTTTAACTTTTCAAAGGTGACATCACTTGTGATGAAACATATCACATCAATGTCTCTCCCGATATGATGCACTGAGAAGAACACAACATCACTCCTGTGGTATTCTTGACAAAAAATGTATGACCTTTGAGGTGCTCAGTTGGTTAAGTGCCCGATTTCAACTCAGGTAGTGATCTCATGGTTCATGAGTTCAAGCCCCACATCAGGCTCTCCAGTGGCAGCGCAGAGCCTGCCTCAGATCCTGTATCTGTCTGTCTGTCTGTCTCTGCCTCTCTCTCTGTCTCTACCCCTCCCCCACTCACACTCACACTTTCTCTCAAAAATAAATAAACATTAAAAATATATATATATGACCTCATGGGAAAACATCAAACAAACCCAAACTGAGGAGTATTCTACATATAAATGATCACTATTCTTCAACAGGCCTTTGCTTTATGTATCTTCAGATAATATTATCAACCAAGTAAAGGATATTGACCTATATCTTTCAGATGGATAATCACTGCATAGGTTTCTTTATTTCTTTTCTATTCTGATCTATGGTAGTCGAGATCCCATCAGGAAAGAAAACCACACTATACAGAGAATCTGTTGCATAAAGGGTAGAGAGCTGAAAATTTTGAGGTAGCTTAGAGCTAATTACTGTGAGAAGCAGTTACTATCTCTAGAACTCAGGGAAGGAATGGATTTTATAGAACCAATAAGCTCAGAGCAGCTGCCCCATGGAAGTGATACATAGACTGCTAATAAAACAAATATGACAAGACTGGGTGAAATGAAAAAAGATAGAAGCAGAAGCGAAGTGACATTGAGGAAGCAACAATGACAGAAGAAAGAATGGAACATCCCTTATCCCCTTCACTCTCTCTGGTGCCACCTATTGGCAGAGCTTAATGGAAACCAGTTGGAACAGCATCTAGGAAATACAGTTTGCAGAATCCCAGTACCAGTGACACAGAGAGTGTCACACGTTAAGAGCAGATTTGGTAGTGAGAGACATTAGGAAAATAACTGGCATACCATTAGTGCTTTCTTTCAAATCTTTTCTTCCAATATTAAAATTAGAACATAAGCTTTCTTCTAAGACTTGCTAATAACTTTATCGTTGTTTAAGAATTTTTTATGTCATCCGCTTTGCTTTTATAGTTTGTACCATTTCTCTTTTAGTAGTGAAGTTTATTTTATTAATGTTTAATGTTATTGCTGATGTATGTTCAGTACTTTTTAAACTTATTTTTCTTATTTGCCATAACTTTTAATAAACCTAAATTTATTTTGTCTTTCTACCTCCTATTACATTCATCAAATACTATTTTTTCCTTTAATTTTCCTCCACTGGTCTGGAAAGTTTACCTTCTACTTCTACTCTTTAGTTGTCACCTTCCCCTCTTTTAAAATGTATACTTATTCTAACCAAGCCTGCTTATAAGTTTCTTTGCTTATTATTTTCTCATACATGACATGTTTTTGTTCTGGAGTTAATTTCCTTCTCGTAAATGTTCTTTCTTCAAGAAAATATATGTATTACATGTATTAATAATATATGGAAATGTCTTTATTTCATACTTTATGTTTTTCAGAGTTGCAGGTTCTAAATGAAAGTTGTTTTATTTTTCTTGGTACTTTGATGTATTGACATTTTGTATCAATTTGTCTAGGTATATATTTTGTTTTTATTTTTTCTTCTTAGGACTCATTGGGCTTCAAAACAGAAGATTCATTTTTTTACTCTCTAGGAAATTATTGAATATTAGCTATTCAAAAATTCAAATTTTCTCCATCCTCTTTTCCTTTTCTGGAATGATTACTAGACATATATTCAAGCTTACCATTTTGTCCTCTGTGTGCCAACTTCTATTTCATATCCCCCATGTTTGGTTTTTATTTGTTATGCTGTGAGTGGTTTTTGTCATATGTCATATTTTCTAATTCACTAAGTTTCTTTTCAGGTGCATTTAATTTGCTGTTTAACCTTTGAATTTCAATTACTAGATTTTTATTTTCTGGAATTTCTGTTTCGCTGATTAAGATTATCCATTTGGAATCAAGGGACACCACCACAAACATAAAAAGATAATAAGGGAATATTATGACCCACTCTTCCCATAAATTTGACAATATACTTCAGAAGGATAAATTATTTTAAAGACATAAATTGCCAAAGCTCACTCAAGAAGAAATAGACAAGCTGAAATCTACCATGTCTGTTAAAGACTTTAAATTTGCTGTTACAAATGTTCTAACCAAGAAAACTCCAGGCTCAGATGCTCCTCTGGCAACTTCTACAAAATAACTAATGAATAAATAATATCAATTTTTTGTATAAATTTTTTTTTGTATAAAACCCTTCCATATTATGGGGGAGGAGAAAAACACTTGCTGACTTACTTTATGAGGCCAGCAAAGTCATACAAATGGATGATGGGAAAATTGTAAACCAATGTTCCTTGTGAACAGAGACTCAGATATCCTTAACAAAATACTACCAAATTAAATCTATCAATGCACAGAAAGGACAGTACACCATGACCTAACTAACAAGACTCATCCCATGAGTTCAAGATTGGTTAAACATTTGTAAATGAATCAATGTAATTCAGCATATTAGCAGACTAAAACATGAAAAACAGATATTAATATCTCGATAGATGTGGGAAAAAATTATCAAATTCAACATTCAGACGTGATTGATTAAACCAACAAGCAAGCAAAGTGCTTTCACCAAGCTCAGAATTGAAGGGATTTTTCCTTGCTTCCTTAATCTGATAGAAAACATCTCCAAAGAATCTATAGCTAATATAAGTACTGATAAAACAGTGAATGATTTTCCCCTAAGATCAGAAATACAGTGAGGATGGTTCACCTTCAACTTTCCTATTCGAAATCATACTGAAGGTCCTAGCTGACATTACAAATCGCTGGTAGGATGCAGAACAACTAGAATCCCTCATATTTTACTGGTAGAAATGCAAATTATTAACAACCTCTTTCAAGGTGTTTGGAAGTTTCTTATAAAGTGCACTAAGACGACTTCTAACTCCTAGGTATTTATTTGAGTGAAATGGCAATTTATGTTCACACCAAAATGTATATGTAAATATTTATAGCATCTTTCTTCATCGTTGCTAAAAACTGGAGAATGGACAAAAATACTGTGGCAACTCCATACAATAATATTCAGTAATAAAAAGAAGAAATGAACCCCTCATACGTGTAATAATATGGTTGAATCTCAGATACATGATGCTAAGTGAAAGAAGCTACATTTAAAAGGCTATATATACTATATAACTTCATTTACATGACATTCTGGAAAAGCCAAAACTACTGGGGCGGAAAACAGAATAGCTGTTATTATGGCCTGGGGTTGGAAGAAGGGGTTGGCTACAAAAAGGGAGCATGGGGGGGCGCCTGGGTGGCGCAGTCGGTTAAGCGACCGACTTCAGCCAGGTCACGATCTCGCGGTCCGGGAGTTCGAGCCCCGCGTCGGGCTCTGGGCTGATGGCTCAGAGCCTGGAGCCTGTTTCCGATTCTGTGTCTCCCTCTCTCTCTGCCCCTCCCCCGTTCATGCTCTGTCTCTCTCTGTCCCAAAAATAAATAAATGTAAAAAAAAAAAGGGGCATGGGAAAATATTTGGGGCTTATTTTATAAATAACCCCAAATGTGCATGTGTGTATTTATATATACATATATAAATAAAATCAAAATATAAAATATAGTATAGCGATAGTGGTAGTGATTACACAACTGTGTATATATATTACATATATGCTATATATAAAATCAAGATATTTTATAGATATATTTTAAATTTGATTTTAGTGATGTTGGTTACACAACTGTATATATTTGCCAAAACTTGCAGAACTAGGCACCACAAAGGGTGATTTTACTGTACATAAATTATAATTTCATTAAAAAAATTTTTGAATACTCTTCTAAAGTACAATCCTATTCAAGCTTTATGTTTTCCTCTTCTTTATGTTATCTATTCTACCTTCTTGGGCATACTTACATTAAAATCTCTTCATATAGTTTATGATTTCTACTTCATGAGACATTTTATCTTCAGCAGTGGCTCAGTGTTTTGTGTAATGATGTTACCTTTGGGTCTACCACCTAATGTAGTCAGTGCACATTTGGACTCCACAGTTTTTCAAAGCACAGTTTGGGGTTATGTATGCTAGCTCTTGACTTTTTCCTCCCAGGGCACCAGATACTGCCAGTTTCTTATTGCTTCCAAGTTAGCAGACTTTTTTTTTTTACTATTTCAGTGTCCTGAGCACAGCAACCCCTTCATAGCTCAGTTCCAGTACCCCAATTGCATGGTTCCATTTCTTCATCCCCTGTCCACGCAGATATTAAACCCAGGCATCAGTGTCTGGAGATGGCCTCTGGGCTTGGCTCCAGAAAGTAATTGGTGGCATTTCATATCACCTAAGGCTGCCATCTTGACTGAAAGTTTCACAGCATTATTTCCTAACATACCATTCTAATATTATTTGGTTTTGCTCACACACAAAATATGAGTTGGAACATTGAGTTAATTATTTGGGTGTTCTAAAAAGGAAATTTTCATATTGATTTTAGATAATTTGTATTTTAATTACCTGTTATATGGCATCAATTTTCAACTAAGTGCTTCATGTTTTATCAAAAATGTTGTTGTTGTTGTTTTTATAGTGCCTGTATGTTTTTTTTTGACACATCAGCAATCCATTCAGGCAGATGCACGCTGACACCAGTAAGTGTCACTGATTTAATCAGCAAACAACTAAGGCTTCTTTGTAACACAGCCTTGGAGTTCAAGAAAACCTGAAAGTAGAGATGTGTAAAGTATCCACATAATAAATGCATTCTTCATTTTTTCAGAGGATTCAGATTTGTAAATAAAATTTCCAGTTTTAACTAGACAGTAGTTTAAAAACAATGTTTACCTCCTGTTTGTTTTCCTGCTTTAAGAAAAATATATTTCCGAATTAATTTATAAAGCTGCCAAAGGATAGATAAGTTAATAAAACTGTATAATAGATCACTAGATTTAGAACATCTAACTGGAAAAGCTGGAAATGAGAAGTTTAAAGTTCAAGGAGGTCTGAAATCTAACAAGCTTAATCAAAGGAAAAGATGTGAAATGTTCACAAAAAGGAGTCTGCAAAGCCACACACACAGAAAGACTCTGCCAGTGTGGGAAAAGAATGGCAACTTTTTCCTATTAAGAAAAAATAAAAATAGGTCACATTGTTGACCTTGGCCATCCTCTGGCATAGTCATGTCACAGCCATAACACAGAGCATAACATAAATGGCCAAGGGGCTCTCAACATGTGAGAACAATTTCTGAAAAGGGGGTAGGAAATCAATTCATACTAATTTTAACTCCCTCTTGTTTCTGCAAAGGCTCATCTTGATTTCTTGGTGAACTTTAACACTCTTAGTCTCCTTGACACAGTTCAGTTTTCATTCAGTTCCCTTTGGACTACAAAAGAGATCACTGGACCATAGACAGTGCAACAGATAAACATGACCTATCTTGTACTAAAACCGAGTATGTCATACTGAGCTGAAAGAAAAGAATTATATAGGGTAAATATGGTGCAGATGATACGATCATATTATAGGCAAAAATACAGTAAAATTTGCCTCTAAAAATTGCGTAGCAACTTTTTTATACTCATCATCAAAAACATCACCAAGTCTAAAAGTAAACATCACTCCAATATTACTGTCTAGTGTTGCACAATAGTTCACAAATCAACCAGTCACTCAATCAATGAAAAAGCACTCATTAAATATAAATAAGTATCCAAATTTTACTGGATGCTATCGTGAAGAGAAGTGGAAGAATACATTTCACTAATATTTTCATATTTAAAAAATATTTTGATTGCTGTTAGCATGGGAAAACACAATATATTTCATTTTCTCATTATAATAGACACACACACACACACACACACACACACACACACAGGTTAAACAAACAGGAGGTAGAGAACCCAAACCCTTTGTTAAATCCGTGAAGAGGGAAGAGTTAGGAAGAGGAATGTTCAGAACGCCTCTGTCCATAGTGATGGATGGAAAAAAATACATCCTTGAATATCTCCAAATATACCTCTAAAACTGAATGGCATGGATCATTTCAATAAAAGACTTTGATCTACCTCCTATTCTCTGACTCTAACATGAAGATATAGAGTCCATTATTACCAAAATATCAGCGAACATGCTTCAACTGTTAGAGGCATACCTTCTGAGTTCAACCATCAGTACCCCTGTTTACAGGTCCATTTAGGCACTAAAGTTTTTAATATTTGTTATGGTTCTATATCTTGATAGTAGTGGTAGTTATATGACTGTATGCATTTGCCAAACACATAGAACTAAACTTTTCAAAAAGAGTGAATTTTACTGTAAATTATATGTTAACCAAAAAAGGTAAAATATATACAATATAAGAAATGATGGGAGGTGGAGACAGTGTTGTGTAGAACATGGATATAGATATCTAAGGAAGACATTGCAAATAAGTATTGAAACAGACAAATGCTGACAAGCTAATAGTCTATGGGAAGCAGGCTTAATTCATCCTGTAGCATTTACTAAAGTAGAGTAGTCCAAACAATGTTCCTCGACATATTTACAAAGCATGCATGTTTCTTGAAAGTAAGTTGAACAGATACTGGTTTTAAAAAGAATGACTAACAAGCTTCTTTGCTATAGGATTTTTCTCCAGGTGCTTTATAGTACATTTCCAACAAGGGAAAGCAGCACATTGTATTTCCCAAAATCATTTGACTGCTCAACATTTTTCTCCTAAGACCTGTAAAATGGCAAACAAATGGCAACCAGAGACTAATTTGACCCTCCAGAATAGTTAGACACCCTGAAATTAAAATCAGAAGAAAATCCACACTAAATAATGATCTCCTGTGCAACAGAGACTGGGCTGGAGACTATAGATCTTGACTTTCAAATCACGGACAAATATATGTGCAAATTTTTTCACAGCTAAAATATATAGTTAAGAGTACTAAAGATACAGACCTGTATAGTTGTGAACCACGTGTCTAGATGTCCCTGAATTCAAAAACAGATTAAAAAAATACACACACACATGTGTACATATACATGTACATATATGTATATGTATATATGTGTGTGTTTATTTATTTATTTATTATAAATACGTACTATATAAACACACAAAAAATACTGAGTCACAAGAGAAAAGCGCAATCCCCTAAAAGCTGGGAAATAACAGCATAACTGAAATCTCTTCCTACACAAAACATAAGATTACTGTGTGAAGCATTTATTTGGTATACTAAAAATTCTAAATAGATGAGTTCTATAAAGTAGAAGCAGGGAGTCATGAGAGGGCAATATTCTGAGGTGAAGTTGGACAAGCAAATGAAGCTGGCAAATTCTTTACAAAACAGACAAAGAATCAAACAACTCATAAAAGCAACAACAGAATAAAAATTAGTGTTTGCATCAGGAGAGAACAAAGTTGACCTTAGAGAAAGCCAAACCAGTAACATGAGGACAAACTCAAATGGCTCGTGCCGCGTTAGAAGAAACAGACAACGAGAATACAATCCAAAACCTATTGGCAGAGCTTCCAAAACTCGTCACAATCTGGCCCCTGCCTAAATCTTCTGACTCATTTTACCACGATCTCAACCCTTCCACTTAACACATCCCACACTTCAGCCTTAAATAATTACTTACAACTCCCTGAATATGATTCTACGTTTCCATTACCCTAATTTGAGAGCATCAACTGTGGAGTGAAAATGCCAACTTGAATTTCAATTCTCCCAGTTACTAGCCTTATGATTTTTGGAAAACTTATTTAGTTTTTCTGTGCCTCAGGTACTTCATCTGCTATTAGAGTTTTTCCTCCTCTTTTTCAAAGAGCTAAATTCCATTATTTCTTCACATCTCAACCCAAGGTTTGCTGTCATTCCCTAGTCTCCTAATCGACGACGTTAGACATCTCAAAAGCATCTGAGTTTTTAAAATGAAAGCCATGTCTTTATTATTTTATCTTCTAGAATCAAAAAGAGTGGTGTGTAAAAAACTCTAGTAAGTATCTATTGAAAGTGCAAATATATGAATAAATGAGGAGATTAATAAAAACAGCTGCATAATGCTAAATTTCAGTCAGAAAGTGAAGGTGTTAGTCTAGCTTAAGATGGTAAGAATCACTAGCTAAACAGAGTTTTGGGAAGAGAAGATATTGGGCACCTTGTGACAGAATGTTTTCAGCCAGAAGCTAATGTCTTGGTAATTCCCTGATTTGGGTAGAAATTGCACTAGAAATCCTCTCTATTCCATTCCAACAGTTAAATTTTGGGAGCCTCTGCTTTTTAACAGATATAGTTGTATGAAGAAAGTGAAATTTGATATTAACATTAAAGAATGGGTTGAATTTGAATGGTAAGAAAGGTCATTCCAGATTAGGGAACAACATGTACCATGACATGAATATTTCAGTTGTCTTACAGTGAAAGGAAAATAACTCAGTAAAACTAAATACAAGAATCAATGAAAATTCCATACATTTTAACAGAATTCACTATTATTTTCTTATGATTGTGCTACATTTTGACTACCTGGAGAGGAATCATAGTGTAATGGTTGAGTTCACATTTTCTGCAGCCAGTCTGCCTGCATCCTAATCTCAATTCTGCCACTGATTAATACACTTGGACAAAGTTTTGAAACTCTCAGTGCCTTGATTTCCTGATCTATAAAATGGATACAATGAAAGTATTGACCTTATAAAGTAGTTCTAATGGTTAAATAATTTAATTCATGCAAATCACTTAGAATAGTGACTAGCACATTTAAGGGCTCAATAAATATTATTTAATTTGAGGCCACATGCTATTTCCCATGAAGGTTAGTTGTATGTCTTTCAACATTTAGCATAACTGAACACAGTCCTTTCTAACCCAGAATTACATTGACTCACTGCCACTTTAAGACAGGTTGTAGGGGTGCCTGGGTGGCGCAGTCGGTTAAGCGTCCGACTTCAGCCAGGTCACGATCTCGCGGTCCGTGAGTTCGAGCCCCGCGTCTGGCTCTGGGCTGATGGCTCAGAGCCTGGAGCCTGTTTCCGATTCTGTGTCTCCCTCTCTCTCTGCCCCTCCCCCGTTCATGCTCTGTCTCTCTCTGTCCCAAAAAAAAATAAATAAACATTGAAAAAAAATTAAAAAAAAAAAAAAAGACAGGTTGTAGCAGTAACAACACAATCTTATTTAGGGTAGCATGGTACTTAACATCATAAAAATCAAAAGAAGACTATTCCCTCTGAGAATACCTGTTTGTTCTCATTGATGCGTTCAAAAGTCCTAAGTACAGTTGCCTTAAATTTGATTGTGTTAAGCAATGAGTTTTTCTTATAAGCAATGTATCTCTGGAAAAAGTGAAAAGAAGGAAGAAAGGAAAGAAGGAAGGAAGGAAGAAAGGAAGGAAGGTAGAGAGGAAGGAAAGAAAAAGAAAGAAAAGGAAAGGAAAGGAAAGGAAAGGAAAGGAAAGGAAGAAAAGGGAAGGAAAGGAAAAAAAGAAAAGAAAAGAGAAAAGAAAAGGAGGGAAGGGAGGAAAGAAGGCAAAGAGGAAGGGAGGAAGGAATTACAAGAAAAGCAAAAAGAAAAGGAAAGGGGAGTTTAGACCATGTCCCTCTCTACCCCACTTGAAAAAATGTATCAGAAACTGTTTAAACACCCTAAAAACTTCTTTCTAAATCATACTGCACATGATCCATTGATTTTGTTTGTTGCCTCGGACAGGATTCATTCAAAGAAGTAACTGAAATATTAATCTGATCTGTGATTTGGAAAATGTTTCTCAATAAAAATATTCAAAAGCCTGACAGCTTCTCAGCTCTCAGATGAATTAAGATTTAACTCTGACATGAATTGAACCTCTCTCTGGGGATGCTTCTCTTTATGGGGCTGAGATCACAGAGTTCATCCCTCTGGCACTCGTAGCTCTTTGATCTTTGCTAGGGAGGCCTGCCACCAGAGCGCAATGCGCAGCAACGTGAAGGCATGTCTCCCATATGAGGGTATGTCTTCCCTAATGAAAAGCTAGCCTGGAGGTGGGGGGGGTGGTTGGAGGGTAAATTTCAAAGAGGGGAAAGGTCAGCTCTTGGTCAAAGTATGAAGAGCTTATGGAAGAAAGAAAACTTCGAAAATAAAGCATTAACATAAATTACTGAACACAGGCTTTCAGGTTCTATAGAAAGAGATGAAGCAATGCAACCATGATAAAAGTTCCCTTTTAAAAAGATGTACCCGTCTTTGTCCCCTTCTTATTACTTCAGAAAATTATCAGAAATGTCGGTAGATGATTCCGTTTGAGTTTCTTAAGGAAAACTTTGCAGGCAATGAAATTTGAAAGAGATCCCACCTCTTTAAATCAGAAAGGTGATAAGGTCATGGTAAGCTTTCTGGGAAGAAAATAAAATCTGTAACCTTCCCAGGAGAATAGCCTTTACTAATTGAGGGGGAAACGGTTAAGTTGACATAACATGATGACATAAACTGCATTAGTTCAAAGAGATAGAGGCATGAGTCAGTGTCAATAATCTAGTAAATCTATGAATCTGAATAAACTAGATAATTATTTTCCCATTATTTTCACAAAGTGAAGGTTTAGGGGGAGCCTGAGACACCTGCTGTTTATATGGTTTGGAGGAATAAAAATAACCGACCAGTCTCTGTTTTCCACTGCTGTCCCACTGGGATGAGTGATAGAAGGATGAAAATCCTCAGAAAGATACAGAAACAAAAACTCAGATAAGAAGAGAGAATATGGCGAACACTCAAGAGCTTTGCAGGCAAGAAGTCAAGAGCAGTAGTTTTGGTCTCAGGACTACTTTGCTTCCTTAAAAATTATTGAAAACCCCAAAGACCATTTTATCTGTGAATTACATATGTCAATACTTGCTATTTTAGAAATTAAACCTGAAAATATTTATGTACTCATTTATTAGTTCATTTAAACAGAATAACAATAAGCTGATTCTATGTTAGCATAAGTAACACATATTTTAACCTTAATTTCTATATTTTTCCAAACAAAAAATTATTGAGAAGAATGACTTTTGCAATTCTACACTTTTGCAAATCTCTTTTAATATCTGGCTTAATAAAGACAGCTGAATTCTCTCTGCTTCTGTATTCCATCTGTTGTGATATCTTAATTTTGATTAAAAATATCAAGAAAATCTGGTCTCACACAGAAATGTACTAGGCAAAGGAAGAAGCATTTTAATAGCCTTTTCAGATAAGTGTGAGTACTCTTCTCTGATGCTACACTAATATCTGACAAGTGATAATTTCTCAAAGGTTAGCTGCAAAGTAGAATCTGAGACCATATCAACAGATGTTCTATACTTGATTACATTAAAATCCATTGGTCATTATGAAACTTTGAATGAATCATTAATCCATGTATGATTTGCAACATCATGCAATTGTCTTTTGGAAAATAATTGTTTGCTGAGTTATATAGATCTTTCATTACAAAATACATTTTTAGTAAATCACATTCATCAACATCACCACCAATCTCAGGAAAAAATACTTTATTAGGAAGCTGTCAAGCTCACAGAAGTGGCTAGGAGTCTTCCAAAAACTTAATTATTGCTTGAAATCTTAAATTTTATTATTGGCAACAAATATTGTAAGTGGTTTCCATGAAGTGATAGTTTCACTCCATTCATTATCAAGAAAATATTGCCAAATACCCACATCTACATAATTATAGGTTTTCTGTCAGTCATTTTTTTCTAATAAAAATAGTATTTCATGAAAAAAAGTAGTTCAGCTCACTTCTCAAATAATCACACTAGTGCTTTCACTCAAGACAGTTACTGTATTTCCGTATGCAGCAAAAGTACTTTATGCATACTTCCTGTCATGTCACACAATATTAAAAAGACATGCACTCAAGGGTCAAGATTTAATACAGTAATACGTTTTGCTTCTTCATTAAGAACATTCTATGTGAAATTGGCTTTTTTAAAAACTGTGAGTCCAGTTTGCTACTACTGCCTGGATTCAAGCAAGGATGCAAAAGTTTTATCCAACGCCTTCACTTTTGCACAGCAGGGCAAATGCCAAAGCAAAGAAACAAACAAAGTAATGTCTGAGTGTTACTATGAAATATTTTTTTTTACCTCACAAACCACCTGAGAGGGTCTTGTGGACCCCCAGAGGACGACATATAATACTTTGAAAACTGATGAAATAGAGAAAAGTTGGCTAAAGACCACGGAATGAGCAAGTACTGTGAGGCTGTGTTAAGGAGCAGAGGGGAAGGCTCCTGACTCTGCTTTTATGCTGATCCATCAAGGAGGGAATCTTTGGGACTATTAATGTTGGTCATACCCAGAAGAAGGCAAACATATGAAGTCAACCCCTTTTAAACCTATGTCTTGAGTACAAAGAGGGGGAAGTGACTAAAACTAATTGTATATAACTATATTCACAAGGAAGAATTTCAGGCCAAATTGGAACAAGAAATCTCTGGACTCTTGGTCGGAAAAAGAATGTCTTCCAAAAAAGAGTGAGATTCCAAGAAATAGGATGAGGAAAAGCTAGTGATATGATAAAGATGGCTCACATGCTCCTTATCTCAAGAAGAGAAAGATGACCCCAGACTTAAAAGAAAAACAAAAATTATACAAGAAAGTCTGATCCATATCAGAAGCAAACAGAGTGTGTTATGATTTTGAGTAATCAATGGAAGGAAAGAAGGGAGAATCTATTTAATTTGATGTTAGGAAATTTCTCTTTTGAGTTGCTCGGAAATTTTTACATTGGTTTTGTGGAGAAGAAAATATTTACATAACTATAGTAATATAAATATATATAATATATATATATAAATATAAACTATAGTAATATAAATACTATTTACTGTATTTTTAATGTATATGTAACTATATACATTTGTCTTTCGGTTAATTATATATATAATTACACATAGATGTATATGTTATTTATATTTTAGCTTGGTTGTAACACACTATGTAAATACCATCGGTACTGGGGATGAAAAACAGAAGAGATGTAGAAGGGACATATATCCTCAGTAATGGGGAGTCAAGAGATGCAATTAAAAGTATAGGGAAACTTTAAGTATTTAAGTCAGGTATTATTCAACATTACAAAGTTCAAGTTAAGAGACTTAGAAAATCTTACAACGATCACAAGTTGGGACATGTAGGAGAGATAGGTATTGCAAATGAAATATATTTTCTTTGATAGTGCTGACTCAAGAAATAATGTTTAAATGTGATAAATCAAGAAATTAGTATGTAAATTTTATTATTTAGACAGCCCTAATATTAAAAATATCTGAAAAAAGTATCTGGTAACTATTATGGCACAAACACTTAATGATCAGACCAAGAGTCTATATATTCAAGATAGAGGCTGACTGGGACACACTGGCTACATTATCATCAGTTTTTAAAAAAGAATTAAGGAAGTAACAGCCAGAAGAAATAAAGATAGAAGTAAGCCAAAAGGTGGGCAAAGCTGAAGTAGGAAACTGTTGCTTTTTATTAAAAACTTTGCTGTGCTATTTTTATTTTTATTATATTACTTTGATTAAAAATAATATTAATATATAAAAAGAATATTTTATTTTTATCAGTAATTAGGACCATTTAAAAATTGTGCTGCCATTCTCTTTAAAGTCTATAAGCAATTAATGTTCAACAGAAATAAGTTTAATAAAATGCAACTGTAAACATTTCCTTGGTTTAGTAGCAGATTTGAAAAAAATTCTAATGTGTTCTTATATCATACTCTCAAGGATGTATAAAGGAATTACTTCAAGTTTTAATTTAGGAGATAATTCATCTTTTTACTTCTTTCTCATGAGAACAGAGAAGCAGTGGAAAATATCATTATCTCTAGGGCACATTTTTTTTAAGTTATCAATGCTTTTAAATAGTAGGAGATTCTCCTTACCAAAATTAAAGATGATGTTGGGAATTTTATTTTACTTTAATGAATGGGCCCCAATGAACCATAACTTATATCTATATGGCACAATTAACTCTCCTTTCTATTCTTTAGATCACCACAGAGAACAGGGGGCCTACGATAATTACTAGAAGATGTATTTCGAGGACATTGCTTTACTTGAATTTATGAGTAGTACAATTAGTCACAGATATTGTTGGCTGCAAGAAATAAGTCCATGAATAATAGTCTCCCAAATAACATAGATGCCTGTACAAAGAATTATTTGAATGTTGGACTAATTCATTCTGAAGGTCTATGAAGTCAGTAAAGGAAATTATGTAAGAAAAAAGTTATCAAAATGTAATTACTTGCAATTTTCATACACTTCAAAACTAGAATTTTGTAGAATTGTGTGTACATTTATAAATATGAGAAAATGGCTATATTATTGGACAGTTGTTACATTACAAGGTATAGAGGTGTAGTTGATGGAAAGTCAGGGTAAATGAACACTTGAGTTCATTTGAAGGAGGCCCAACACAGAACGGTTTTGCAGGTAGTATCCATTTTACCAACACTTCCATCTTAAATCGAATTCCTCATTCTGTAATATAACGATATCTTTGTGCAGTATTTTGGACCTCCAGAGTCAAATAACTTAGTATTTCAGGCTATATGGCTTTATTATTTTGTATGTTTCAAACATTCAAGTTGTAATTCCTTCTTTACTCATACTTTTTTATTCAATTTTGATAGGTCCTTGAGAATATAAATAAACTGTAATATTTAAACATAGTTTGGTAATATACATATTAGAAAAATAGCAGAATTGCCACATGTATGTGTATAACATAACCCTGTTGGAAATGAAAAGGAAATCTTAAAGTATTGGATTATTCAAATGCAGTAGCTTTGCGTTTGAGCACACATGTCTACAACAGCCTAATCACAACAAAGATAAGAAGTTAATAACTCAAATCTTTGATTATCTTTAATCAAATAGGTAGAATTTTGAGGCTATGAAAGTCACATATATATAAACATATAAGGAATATAAATATATAAAATGTCAGAAAGAATATTGCTAGAGACCTGCATGTTATTTAAAGCGCTGATTAAATCTTGTGTCATATGTTAAAATCATGAATTCTAGCAAACATCTATAGGAAGATACCAAAATCTGTCTTCAGAGCTCATATACATTTATTAGTTGCAGTAACAAGGTCACATATATCATATATACTAAAACATTTCTTTTTGTCCTGGAGTATAAAGTATTCAAAGCAAAGTTCTTAAGGGTCTTACAACACATCAAATGAACATGTATTAAAAACTGTTTAAAACCACATTATTTCTACCTAAGAAAGCAAATTTAATGCACTAGCTTTTCCCCCATTCGTTCAATTATTTCTCCACCATTCATCTTATAAATATTTATTGAGCTCCCTGCTCTTACACTACTGAAGAGAAAGCAGAGACATAAAATATACGGCCATAATACTCTGTGATAAGTGCTCTGGGTTATTTACCAAGTTAGTCCACTCACAGGAACAAATAAGTTAATTACAAAAAGTCTTTCAATAATGTTACTTCTGAAGTAACGGGGTTTAAAAATAAAAAGTTGCCTACATTAGGCTTCATTATACTACAAAAGAACTAGCAAGTGGAAAACTCTAGAATTATTATATTTACATTAAGGAAAATTAGGCAAGATGCCTATCTTCTTAACTTTATATTCATTTAATGGACACCCATTCTTCATCTTTTCTCTTCAGTTATAGAAATTCTTGAAAGGCATTAGACAGGTTCATTTTAATAAGAGAGAGAACAATCAGACAGAAAATGACTAAATTATCCTCAGTTTAGGATTTCACTATTTTTTTTTTATTTTTTGCCTCAGGCTTTGGGGACATTAAGGCCATGTTATAAATCCTGGCCACTGCTTTTTCTAAAGAGCAAAAATGAGAGTTTATTAGCATCTCAGTGGTTGCCTCAATAATGACAAAACAGTTGCTCATTATTGCTCATTAGTTTCATATTAGATTCATTTGCAATAGCAATACATCTTCTATTCATACTCGATTGCAAAACAACTGATATGATTTGACACCTGCTGTACGATGGAATTCATTAGATAGTAATAATACAAATAGAAATTCAGAAGCTGGACTTGTATTTGCCTCTATGATGACTCTGTACAGGAAAAGGCCTCTGAAATCACCTAGACTAGAATAAGACAAATAAATATGCACAACAGATGATCAAGGTTTCAAATACCAAATTCTCTGTTTTCCTATCTACATCAATGTTCTATATGCACAATGTTATATTTTAATGAGTGGCACAATTTCCAAAATAATGAAGCACTTCTCACTATGCAGATGAGTGAAATATAAATTGAAAGAACCATACTGAACAAATAAGAAGCCTAACATAACTTTTTAAACCATAAGATAAACTACATTATTTTTTCATACATTTTATATATATATAATATTTTCATATATGTATGTCTTAGTCCACGGGGAAGAATCAGGTTTCAAAGTGTACCTAATCATTATTTCTGATATTCAATTATGTTTGTTTACTTGAACTCCTTGTGGCTGATGCCACATATCACTGCATATAATAAAAGAAGAGACTTTCAGCTATTATTCTTTGGTTTAGATTCATGTCACCTAAATCATCTAAATGCAACACACAAATTCAAAATGAAATGACTGCTCCTGCTTATCAGAAATGTTTTAGAAGGGAAATCTAATGTGCTTTGCTTCAGGTAAGAGAGTCAATTGTTAACCTTCTGTCATATAGCCATAGAAAATAAAGAAAAACTATGTTAACCAATTCGTAAAAATATGAGCATGAGAGACCTTTTTTTTGTTCCATCCCACAACCATTTTTTAAGGTATCCTCAATATTCCAGGGATTATAAGGTCATGATAGTCACACTTTTCGCAACTAGAATTTAACAACGCTTTACTGTTTCCATTAGACCATAAGCTCCAGAGAATCACAATAATGATTAAATTCCTACCACATTGCATAGGCCTAGAACATGGTGGGTACTCATTAAATATTTTTTGAATGAATGAATGAATGAATGAATGAGTGTTGTGAGAAATATAACAGAGGGCAACAATATCTGCCCCTTGATTGGTTATAATTCTGCTGAAGAAATAAGTCTCAAGAGTTTTTTTGCTTTGTTTTGTTTTGGTTTGGTTTGGTTTGGTTTTAATAAAATGAGTAGTTTATAATGTATGAGAATGGGTAGTGGAGACCACACTTTGGGAATTCAGAAATCAATATAGGTTGAAATTGCAAGGGAATTTTTTTGTTAGACGGTTATATCTTCTTCCAAGCTGTGAAAGACAAGCTGAATTTGGATCAGTGGAAGCTGGAAAGCAAACATACTAGGCCAGGGAAAAGAATTGCCCTAGATTTAGAGGTAGAAATGAGCATAGGAAATATTGATAGTGCTTACCATATATTTTTTATAGTACACTTAAAGTTTGTAAATAGACATTTTTGCATATGCAGTGCCTCTTTTCAGACGTAAGAATTTTGCTGTTTCAATTGTGGAAGCATACTTCATTTTGTATCCTGAAACAAAGCTACTAGAATCACAAAATAGATGGCTTTCAAACACACCTGTAGGAAGAAAGCCAAGTCAGAGTCATGATGCTTTCTGCCCAGCAAGTAAACTCATTCCATTTAAATACAACAGCATTTAGGGGCGCCTGGGTGGCTCAGTTGGTTAAGCGGCTGACTTCGGCTCAGGTCATGATCTCAGAGTCCGTGAGTTCGAGCCCCGCGTCAGGCTCTGTGCTGACAGCTCAGAGCCTGGAGCCTGTTTCAGATTCTGTGTCTCCCTCTCTCTCTGACCCTTCCCCATTCATGCTCTGTCTCTCCCTGTCTCAAAAATAAATAAAACGTTAAAAATAATTTAAATACAACAGCATTTAAATATTAAGTAGAGTATAGAAAATACTCATGGTATTAGTATGTACAATATTATTTAGGTAAATGAACTCAAATTCCAACTAGTATATTATCTGAGAATATATTTAAGCAATGTTGGAATTTTCCATAACAAATATGTATAAAACAAATTTTATGATAATCAAAGCCTTAAGAAAATATTACTCCTATGATATAATTGTTTTATAATAAAAAGCAGATTTTCCTGCCCTTCTCCATAAAAAAAACAAACCAAACAAAAGCTACCCATAAATTCAATTTCATCATGACAAAGTACAGACTGTGTATAAATATAAGTTATGTCACCTGAATTTCTAATACTATTTATACCTTGCATCTTTATAGTAACTAATTTGAAACCATATTTCAACATTTTTACTTATCTTTAAGTAAAAATACTTCATACCACCTGGCTAAATCTTTTTTTTAATTCATAAATATCTTACAATACTTTCTATTATTCTTTATAATATCAGCTAATGTCTAATACAGAGTTTACAGATTTTGCAAATAAAAATACAGGGTGCGAGATGAATGTGAATTTCAGATAAACAACAAATAATGTTTAACAAAAGTATAATTTAGTGTAAATATAACAATCATATTATAGTATAAATATGTCCCAAATATTGACTTGTGGCCTATGATTCAACTATAATTCTAATCCAAGCTGAATCAAGGCAGTTTGGATTTATACCTTTTTATTTGCGCAAAGTTATATTACATAATAAATTGTTTACTTTAACTGGTTAGATCATGTTACTGATCCTTTTTGGTAGATTGGATTCTTAGGGCTATTTATCTTTGCCCTATTTAGACCAGATATATAACATTCCTAATTCTAGACAACCATCTTTCAT
This sequence comes from Felis catus, assembly GCF_018350175.1. Classification (NCBI taxonomy): domain Eukaryota; kingdom Metazoa; phylum Chordata; class Mammalia; order Carnivora; family Felidae; genus Felis; species Felis catus. The sequence continues at coordinate 76,285,745 of NC_058370.1, forward strand.
ACGTGTGAAAGGCATTCTCTCTTCATATTACTTTAAAGATTAATAACTTTTGATCCTTATTCAGAAGTCTATGTTTAATAGTCAAAGAAACATCTCTGCTCTTTTCTTCCTGTTAATTTTCAACCTCTTTCTTTCTCTTTGTCTCTCTCTTTCCCTTTCTCTTTTTTTCTTACACACACACACACACACACACACACACACACACACACGCTCTCACAATTCCTGATCCACCATGTACCGAGGCGATTATTATAAATTTGTTGCAGTTCAAACCACACTAATTCTTGAAGCCATAAAAATATTAAGTTACTGTGTATTATCTGAAGATGTGATATAATTTTTATGACTTGTATGATTTTTAAAAATTATTATTTAATGTTTCAATGGAAAAATTAGTGAATCTGTTTTGCTCAAGTTTTTTAAGTAAATCCTTTACCAAAAGTTTTTTATTAGAGTGATAATTGACTGTTCTCCAAATTGCAATTGTAATGATTTCGTCCAGTGAAACAAATCGATGCATTATTTTGAAATAGTGAGTGACATTTGAAATGAAGATTTTTGAGCCTGAGTTTCGCAAATAGCCAAAAAATATATTGTTGGACAGTCATGTGTCATTTGTTTTGGATTTTATTACCAAATAGAAATCTTTTATTCCTTTAAAATGCTTCAGTAATAGTTGATTTTCTTTAATTTTGTCTTCTGCCAAGGTAAAGCAATATTTGAAGCAAATAATATAGATGTTTCTAGCTCTTTTATAGATGTAGTTGTATTAGGTTTAATTTTAATAGAATATATAAATGAAATTTTTTCTACCTAAACATTTATCTGGTTCTTTCATTGAATCAAGCAAATAAAATAAACATGTTGCTTTGTGAAATATCAGAAATTCCTAAGTTGATCAGGGATTGTTGAGCCATATACTAGTTCTTTGAGTCTAGTGGAAGACTATTTTATAACTGTATTAAATAAGAGCCTATAAAATTCTCAGCAATTACAGTTAATTTTGAGATTTAAAGACTAGTTAAGTAGCTAGTATTCTAATTCCAGAAACCAATTAGTTGTCCATTTAGTCTAATTTCACAATTGAAAGGCAAAGAAATGCATAAACATTCAGGCATTAACACTCATGCAGTGAAGAAGAGGCTTGCAATTTTACAGGTCATCTAGAAAATATTCATCAAGGATTATCTCATACATTACATTCTATTTGATATGACTTTATAATTAGCCAGGTCAGTCTGTAGGGATTCAGATGTAAAACTATTTTCCAGGAAACCATGCTTACACAGGGATTAAGTTAAAAAAAGAAATAACATCTAAGAAGATAATAACTTACTTAGAAATTATCAAAATGGATAACTTTATTTTAAAACTATGGATTTTTGTCACAAAAATAATATAAGCTCATAGAAGAAAATTTGGAAAATACAGAAAGTGTACAGATTAAAATGAAAATAATTTCTTACTCCAACAGTATCTAGAAAGCTTGTGCTTTTTGATATATTTGTTTCTAGTCTTCTAAATCTTCATAGTTTTACAAAATTGGGATTATATTGGATGTAGTTTTTTACAATAGAATAATTAAATGTAAAAACTCAGTTGATGAAGTAAAGATGAAGTTAGAACTAAGTAAAGAAAGGTTAAGATGCAAAATGAATCTGGTGAAATGATACAAAAATATAGTAAGAAGAAAAATATAAAACACATAAAATAAAAGACATGGAAGAATAACTGAAAAGGTCAGTAATAACATTAAAAAAGATAAGGGGTCAACATTTTTGTAGAGGTGTTGGAAACACCAAAACTTAGATTATGAATCCCAATCAATCTTAGGTAAAATAAAAATTCTTAGTAACAACTATATAGGTCATAATAAACCAAAGAACAATGTGTAGAAAGAAAGATTTCAAAATTATCTGGCAGTGGGTGGTCTTTAAAAAATTGATTGTGGAGTTCCACTTCCAATAACTAGAAATGTGGAAATTTTGACCAGTCTTTTTCTGAGAACAATTAGAAAAGTTGGACAACATGAGTTCAAGTCCCGCGTCAGGCTCTGTGCTGACAGCTCAGAGCCTGGAGCCTGTTTCAGATTCTGTCTCCCCTCTCTGACCCTCCCCCATTCATGCTCTGTCTCTCTCTGTCTCAAAAATAAATAAACGTTAAAAAAATTTTTTTTCTTTAAAAAAAAAAGAGAAAAGTTGGACAAAAAGAAAAATCTTGTTGCAAATCATTAAAGGGCAACAATCAATGAAAAATTATGGGACAAAAATACAGAATGAAAAAGAAACTCAGAGTGTTGACCCAGGCATTTGGAACTGCCTTATACTAAGAGGTTTTTTCTAGAAAAACTGATACAACTGAGAAACTGAGCAGAGCTTTCATCAAACTTGTTAGGACATAGGAAAAAATAGGTATGTATATCTACCAAAATATGGGAGTAGAGGGGAAACGGGGCATGGAAACTTTACTGAGCTACAAACAAAGGGTAAGTGAATCAGATAGACCATCTCTTATAGAGACTAATGCTCAGTTTTGAATAATATTGATTTTTGTTTGATTTCAGGTAATCCAGGATTGTTGTTTCTGCTAGCTTCCTAACAGAAGCAATTATGAAACATCTGGGGAAACGATAATATTGTCCTAGGTCTCAAGTTATCTTAATATCCATCACTCAACGATAAAAAACAGATATATGAAGAAACAAAATAAACAGATTTAAACCAAGAGAAACGATGAGAGTAAACTAGTTGTACTAGGAATCAGCATAATAGAGCTTTCAAAATAGAAAAAATAAAACAAAGAATAGTGAAAGTGATAATGGTAGAGATTACAACTCTAAAATAAATCCCCACTGATATTGAGAATGCAATGCATAGCAAGAAAACAAGGGTAAACACTGATAAAGGGATAATTTGTGAACTGGAATCCAGGTAAGAAAAAAAATAACAAGAATTAAGCAGAGAAAGACAAATGATCAAAATTATACTCTATATAGGCCTCCAGCTTATTCCATTCTGACCTCACATTTTTATTATTGCCATTTTCCTTGAGACAGTTTTTACTGTAGAATAGAATGGGGGTGGGAAACTTGGTGTGGGGGGAGTAGTCAGCTTGTCCAGCCAACCCCACTCTTGGATCCTGCCATTCCAAATCAATGATGTCATCTTCTCAGGAGAACTTTACATACTACCAGAACTTTACATACTACATCCTGAATCCTCCATTAATTTTTGCCAAAATTCACTGAATTTTTCATCTATTCATCATTTTTGGTTAGGTATTTGGTATTATTTTATAGTTTCTATGCAAAAAATATAGCAATTTCTTTTCTTTGTTCTCTTTATTGATTTTAGTAGATTTTTGAGAACAGAGTGGAGCAGAAAGACTTAGCCTACCATTCTTAAATGGAAGGCATTCTAAATTTTTCAAATTTATAGAAAATTACATGATAAATATAGTTATTTTTACAAGTGTGTGAGTTTATATTATTATTTCCTTAGAGAAATGGAACATCTGGGACACAGGGTATGACATTGTCAAACTGTCTTTCAGAAATTTGTACCAATTTTGATGTCCACAATCACATGTGAGTGTGCCTATCTTCCTACCTTTTACCAGTTATATTATCATTCTTTTTAATCCTTACATATCAGATAAAGGAAAATTGTATACCATTGTTTTTAATTTTTAATCTCTTTATTAAAATTTTTATTTATTATTTTGAGAGAAAGAGAGTGAAAGGAGGTAGTGAAAGAGGGACAGAGAGTGGGAGAGAGAGAATCCAAACCAGGCTCTGCACTGTCAGTACAGAGCCTGATGTGGGACTCGATCCCACAAACGGTGAGATCATGACTTGGGCTAAAATCAAGAGTCAGATGCTCAACCAACTGAACCACTCAGGCACCCTCAGTTGTTTTAATTTTTAATATTTGATTCTAGTGGTAAATATTATTTAATTATTATATTACTAATTTGTAATTTGGGGGGTGAAGTTCTGATTGTGTGTTTCTCCCTCTTCTCATCTTTGGTCAGTTTCCATGGAAAACAGTCACTGTGATAGAAATTGTTTCGCAGGAAGTTCTTTTAGGGTGAATGTCAGTGTTCTCCAGAGAAGCAGAACCTGCATGAAATATAAAAAAATATATTTATATATGATATATACCTTTAAAATTTTTTTTAATGTTTATTTATTTTTGAGAGAGAAAGTCAGAGTGTGAGTGGCAGAGGGACAGAGAGAGAGGGAGACACAGAATCCAAAGCACGCTCCAGGCTCTGAGCCATCAGCACAGAGCCCAGTGCAGGGCTCGAACTCATGAACCATGAGATAATGACTCGGGCCAAAGTCGGATGCTCAACCAACTGAGCCACCCAGTTGCTCTTATATATGATATATATCTTTTATATGTTTATTATATATCATACATATTATTATTATATTATAAGGGATTAGCCTATATGATGATGGAGGCTGAGAAATTTCATGATCCGCCGTCTGCAAGCTACAGACCCCAGGAAAACTGGTAGTATCATTGTGAGACCAGAAGGGCTGATAGTATGTCCATGTCAAGGGTGGAAGACTAACAGTCTTCCCAAATAGTCAAGCAGAATTAGTAAAATTCTCCCTTCCTCCACTTTTTTGTTCTCTTCAGGCTCTTAATAGGACACACTGGGGAGGTCAATCTACTTTACTCAGTCCACTGATTCAAAAGCTAATCATATCTGGAAACACCCTCACAGATTCAAAAATAATGTTTAACCTGGGCACCTTGTGTCCCAGCCAAGTTGATACATAAAACTAACCAACTTGGAAGCAACACCAGTAAGGTGTTGTGAGGGTTACTTGGAAGCAACACCAGTAAGGGGAGTGAAGGAAGTAGGTATGGGCCAAGAAATGGAATTGCCCATGGAAGTTGCCCTCATTGAGACAAAAGGGCCAGACCTTTGTATTCCCACATAAACTAGCTATTTGATGAGGGCTGTCCCAAGTAGGGAGCATGATCTTGGGGGAACACAGCATCCTTTGAGAAATTCCTGGAGAGGGCCTCAACTGTGAGCCACCTTCAACCAAAGTTGAGAAACTGATGAAGTCCCTCTGTCCTCATAGAAAGATACAGACAATGGACCACAGCATCCACTACACCCAGTTCCCAAATTTTCCTTTGGTGAAACTGATCTCCTGGAATTTTAGACATGAGGTTTGTATGAAATTGACCTCAGATGACCTCTAGTTCCCAGGATGGATTGTAATTGGCCTAAACCTGTCAACAGAATCCCAACCTACTTCTTTGCTACCATATTTAGTTCAAGGATGGGCACATCAGTAAATACAATTACCTGACCATGATAGTTTATTTGAGGCTCCCAAAGTCACCACGGATGTTTGAATCAGAGCAAAGACCAAAACTGAGTTTCAATCAATCTCTCTCTTTCTCTCTCTCTCTCCATATAAATAAGGAAACATGTATCCCCTCTGTGCTGCTGGCAGCTGTTGTGTGGGGTTTTTTTCTTCCTGTTGTTTTTGACTGGGGAAACTAGGCATTGGATGCAGACACTAGGATACACAGGCTTTAGTTAGTTAGCAGTAGGGGATCTGGGGTCAGGATGAAGCTGACACCTCAGAAAGACGCAAAGATGTGGAAAAAAGCAGGGTCTGTGGCACCATTGGACTACCGGATGAAAGCAATCCTGAAGACTCTCTCTGTGAAGACTATTTCTGCACATATGTGAGCTAAAAAGTTCTTACACTGTTGAAGTCAGTTTGAACTGTTTGGGGGTTTTTTGGTCACTTGTAAAGTAAAGGGTACTGAGACATCTGCCATGCAGACATCTATTCCTGTGTGTTGGTAGTATTTCTATTAAAGCGTGACCATTTCTTTCTGCATAAATAATTTTTTCAGCCTGTTCATCTAAACGTCTATAGAGTCAAATATTTCATATTTTTCCTTTGTAGTGTTCTCTGCAGTGGTGTTGTCCACGCTTCTTATATAATACTCTATCAGTAAAAGTATTTGAACTTAAACAGCTTACCACGCAGGTTGAACTGTCAAAGTAGACTCTGGCTAATCATGGCTATTACCCAAGATATAACAAAACTTTACATAGATTCAAAGGACACAGGAACTGGCACAGAGGTAGCATTTCTTTCTAGAAAAGCACAAATCCTTTAGACACAGTTTTCAAAAACATCCCTTTCTCCTGCATAGATAACAAACACATTCTGATTGAGGAGGTGAAACATCTTTCTTAAAGAAGCCATCTCAGGAACGCCTGGGTGGCTCAGTCGGTTAGGTGTCCGACTTCGGCTCAGGTCATGATCTCGCGGTCTGTGAGTTGGAGCCCCACGTCGGGCTCTGTGCTGACAGCTCGGAGTCTGGAGCCTGCTTCAGATTCTGTGTCTCCCTCTCTCTCTGGCCTTCCCCTGTTCATGCTCTATCTCTCTCTGTCTCAAAAATAAAATAAATGTTAAAAAAAATTAAAAAGAAGCCATTTCAGTTTTGTGGTTCCCCAGCTTTATACTCAGAAGGAAAATGTTTATGTTACTATATCCCATTCTCCAGCAGCCAAAGTACATACAGGTTGATTTATAATAAGCACTCTAGACAGACCAGGTATAGTATTTTTTTCAGACAGGCATTTTCCAGTATCTTTCCCCTAATAAACATCATCAATGGGTTTTATAATGAAGGCTGGCCAAATTGATCAATGTCTCTGAGTAGGTAAGGAGTCAGCTTGTGTTTTTTTTTTTAATGTTTATTTATTTTTGAGAGAGAGAGAGAGAGAGAGAGAGAGAGAGCAAGTGGGGCAGGGGCAGAGAGCGAGAGGGAGACACAGAATCTGAAACAGGCCCCAGGCTCTAAGTTGTCAGCACAGAGCCTGACACAGGGCTTGAACTCTAACAGGCGAGATCATGACCTGAGCCAAAGTCAGAAGCTTAACTGACTGAACCACCCAGGCGCCCCTAATATTTTCTGATATAATGCCTCTAAGATCTAAGTTTTGGATATATAATGTTAATGACTATTATAACTGAAAAGATACGCAGATCCAGTGGGATAGGTGCTGAATTAATTGTGCTTACTAAATTAGGATATTCACTTTAAAATTCTCATTAACTAATTATGCACAGGTTCTTTTTATTAAATTTTTACCTTCCTCCTTGTCGATCAGTCCTTGCAAAATAATCAAAATGTAGTGTAATTTTACATTTTTAACAAGTGGTTTGGTTTCAATATTCACTGAAACCCCTCGTATGGAAGATTTGTAATTAGGTTAGAAAATTTTGTATCCAAGTTTTTAAAGTATGTAGATATGTGAGATTTATCAACACATATACATCAATATCAGACACACACACACACACACATTCCACATTATGATGCAAATATTTCCATATATTTATTTTCAAAATCCTTTCTGCTTATCATGAATTTCTGTTGAAAGCTGTTACTTTCTCACTTTTTGATAAAAAATCACTTCCATGAAGAAACTGATTATGGTGTTTATTTTTTCTAGAATATATATCAATGAACCGTTTCTCTTTATAAAAATCTGGAATGCTTGTCTTTTTAATAGAGAAAACCTATAGCCCATATTCAAGTTTAACAATTCTCTTAAGTACTTTGTCATGAGGTAACCAGGACAAGTGTTTTTGTTTGTTTGTTTGTTTGTTTGTTTGTTTTTATAGTCACTTCTCATCTCCTGTACTGAAAGAAGTATGATTCTATGATTTAGGAAAATACCATCAGTGGATCTGTTTAACAAGACACATAATACATTGTGTAGGCACATCCACACATCGTTATACGCGTAAATAAATAAATACATACATACGTACATACCTGAGAGGACCACTGTCAGTCTCTCCATTTGTACCATGGAGCTTTCTCTATTTTTTTCTCTATGTACCACTGGCTTTGAATGTCATCTGTGACCATGTGATATATTAACAAAGGACAGCCACCAGTGCAACCTGTTTACTAATAAAATTAGTAAAGGGTCATTTCCTTCTTATTTTTAGTTTAAAACTAATATAATTAGTAGATCTACTATGTCTTCTTACAGTTCAATTGATCATTTCATTTTCACCCATATTGTTCACACCTTCCATTATATGCCCATTTTATTTAATTCCTACTTTGATTTTCTGCAGTGTCAATTTGTATCATTGCTGCTTTTTAATGTCATCAGACATTTTAGACTATTCCATTTTCATCTTGTTCATACAGCCCATATTTTATTGAAATTGTAAAGACTTTATCGTGGATACTTCGTAGACTTCCTTGTTTCCTGAAGTAAACAGTATTTAGATATGCTTTGCTCATTGCCTGTAGATTGATGTTTTATTTATGTGAGAGAATACTTTTGTTGATTCCTCATGTTGATATTTTTTCAGCTTACTCATCCTTTAATGGGGAGCAATCAATATACCCAGGCCTACAAGTTGTAAACGGACAGTGTGAATGTGTATTCCAAATTTTCTCCTTAATGTTTCTACCTGATGTCCACTGGGATGCTGCCAAAATTCTTCTGTCCTACCTTAAGCTGGTTAACAATAGATGTGTGCAGAGCACCCCTGAATTTGTGGCTTCTAGAAAACCAGTACAACTGGTTAGTTGCTTTAGTTAGTATAAAATAGTCCCTATTGATCCTTGATTAGTTCACATACTGTGTCTTTCAAATACTCAATGGATAAAGGCAGTTAGTCTATTGGTCAATTTTGCTTGCCCCAGAGGAAGAATGATTGCCACTCATTTTGGCTGTAACACAGGTCTCTGTTTCTACCATAGGAATAGGGAGGAGGGGTGTGCAGGGGCTTTCTGCCATCTATCTGCCTGTCCATGCAGTAGTTTCCAAGGCCCAGGCATGAGCACCATGGTTTCCTGATCTGATCCTTCTGCATAGTTAATACTTCCAGACTAGCAATTCCACACATCTTTCCCACTCATAGCAATCCTTACCTTCTAAAATGTTATGTTAATTGTGTATTGTCTGCCCCTACCCTCACCCCATCGACCTCAGCTACTCTACAAAGGCAGGCAATTTTCTCTGAATGTTTACCTAAAACAATGCCTGCCCCAGAATATGCCCTCAAATATTTTTAATACATTAATAACCTTAATTTTTAGTGCAATTGTGATGTAACTCTATAAGTCTTCCTGTGTTTTCAGAGGCATTTCAATGGATAACTCCATCAGGCAAAGCTAGCTGGCCACCATGACTTGGAGGTCAAGAGTCAAGTGTACTGTTTTAGGAGTTAATCATGTGGACTTTATCCAATACATATCAATTTTAAGAAATATATAGATACCTAAAAGCCTGGGGCAGTTTTTTGTTTGTTTGTTTGTTTGTTTGTTTTTGGTAAAGTCAGAGAAGACAATTGAAGTCACTAAATTTGCATTAAGAGCAGCAACTTTTCCTGAGACAATAGCTGCCCTAGGGCAAGGGCAAAACTTCAGCCATGTTTGTTTGACAGGGATGAAAAACCTGATTGGCCACAGACGCTGCTCTACATATATAATCCAAAGAAATTGGTTTTAGTCAGTAATATTAATGGCATTCCTTCTTTGGGTTTCTTCCAATTCTTTTCAGTTGTAAAGTTATGCCTCTATGATGGTTCTAAGTGCCAGTCAAAAAGCTTCTTTCCAAAGCTGCTGGCTGAGAAGATACTTGAACCAGAATTGCTATTAATAAGTTTTCTAAACAGTGATTTAGCGTCACTCCTCTAATAAATCATATTAAATCATGGAAGAAATACACAGTTGTGCCTGGTGTACTTTCCTCTTGATGAATTTGCTTCTTCCTAACAATAGCACTTGAATTGCTAAGATGGTAAGAGATGTATTCCTGGAATTTCTCCTCCTGATGTTCCATTTTTTGGGTCTTGTTATACACAAGGAGAGCAAAACCAGTTCAGTAAAATGCGTTGTAGTAGTTGAAACCCAGGGGTTCTCATTTTTATGCCACAGGTTCACATTCAGAGTATCATTTGCTGTTACATACGTGCTATTATCTGAGCTAAATATCACTTACTATATGAAGAACAATATCTGGGTCTGTCATTTTCCAACAACAGTTCTGACTCTCTAATGTGGCCTACGAATGGGTGTCCTACAATTCGATCCTATTCTGACACTAGCTACCCAATGTTAGCATCAGACTTCATAAGTTTAAGAGCTCAGTCCTACAAGACTGTCCTCACTTCAGGGGCCCCTGGCTGGCTCGGTCAGTCAAGCCTCCAACTTGGCTCAGGTCATGATCTCGGGGTTCGTGGGTTGAGCCCCATGTCGGGCTTTGTGCTGACAGCTCAAACCCTGGAGACTACTTTGGATTCTGTGTCTCCCTCTCTCTCTCCCCCTCCTCCTCTGGTGCTCTGTCTTTGTCTCCCTCTCAAAAATAAACATTAAAAAAAAAAAAAAAAAGACTGCCCTCACTGAATTCCTGGGTCCACAGCTAACTGCCCTACTGTATCCAGCTTGGCTAAAAATCAGGGGTTCCCACAATCTACTCCCTTCAGGTTCGATAATCACTAGAATGACTCATGGAACTTAGGCAATCACTGCACTTAGTATTACGTTTATTACAAAGGATACAACTCAGGCACAGCCAAATGGATGAGGTGCAAAAGGCAAGGTAAGAGGAGGAAGGGGCAGAGCTATCAAGTCTTCTCCAAGAGCGCCATCCTCCCAGTACATCAATGCATTCACCCACCCCAGACTCCTGGAATCTTGCTGTTCATGAGTGTTTTATGGTTTTGTTACAGCAAATACTCACCCACAAAGAGACAAGCCACATGCACTCGGGGAATCAGGAAAAGACTGTTTATTGTGCACCGGTGCTGGCCCAGCAGAGTCACCTCCAAATGCTGAGCCCCAAACCTTGGCATTGGCCTCCTTTTATGGTTGGGATGGTAAGGGGTTGAGAGACAAAAGAAAAAGGGGAGGGGGCACTTATCGGTGGTGCTATACAGGCAGTTGCTGGACGCAGGAGGCAAACAAGATTACAGAAGCCAAAAGCATGCCAGGGGAGTATCCAGCCTCGGACATCTGGCTGGCCCCTTTTATATTGTTTTTACTAGCTTTTCTTGCCATTTCCCCCTCTTGATTCTCAAGCTGCTGTAGCAGACTTAGAGAAAATCAGTTTGTGGGAGCCAGGGAACACTTTGTTGCCATGGAAGGAGGGGCAAAAACCGTTCTGGCTTCTTCCTGCTGGACAGGGACATGGAAGGGAGGGATGAGGCAGCTAGGATTCTTCGTCATCCAAAGGAGAGTAGCAACAGTTACAATAGTCCAACTGGAGCGTCATCTGGAGTTTTATAGCTTCTAGATGAGAGGAAACAAACCTGGCTAGCCTATTAAGAATACAAGGACCGGGGCGCCTGGGTGGTGCAGTCGGTTAAGCATCCGACTTCAGCCAGGTCACGATCTCGCGGTCCGTGAGTTCGAGCCCCGCGTCGGGCTCTGGGCTGATGGCTCAGAGCCTGGAGCCTGTTTCCGATTCTGTGTCTCCCTCTCTCTCTGCCCCTCCCCCGTTCATGCTCTGTCTCTCTCTGTCCCAAAAATAAATAAAAAACGTTGAAAAAAAATTTAAAAAAAGAATACAAGGACCAAACCAGAGGACTATGAAAAGCCTTAGGAGAGGACCAGCTAAAAGGAGGAACCAAGATGCCCAATTCCATATGTTGCTCCATGAATCTGCTAGTTCCTGTCTTTGTTTGTTGATTCACTCCCTTAACTGTTGGACCATATCTCGGACTATCCCTGATTGGTTGACATAGAAGCAACATTTTTCATTTAGGAAGAGACATAGTCCTCTCCTTTCAGCAGTTAGCAGGTCCAACCCTCTTCTGTTTTATAAGACTACCGCTACTAGGGAGTGTCCTTGGTCTTGTAAAACCATCAGCGATTTGGTAACCTGTTCTATGTCATTTGTTAGGTCTTGGATAATTCATGATAATAAGTGGTTGAGGAGACTATTCCTCCTATTCCAGTGCCCACCCCTGCCATTATTTCTAAGGCAATCAGCCAGGGATATAACTTGAATGGCTCTTTTTGATGGAGTATATGCTGCCAAGAATACTATAAGAGACTGATTGTTGGGTACAATGTTTAGCTGAGGAATGAGGATGGCCAGGGTGCAGATGCCTGTCTAATTGGCTGGTAGACCATAGTTTACCAGATAACTGAGTTTCTAACTGTCAAGAGTCTGGTTGCATTTGCCAATGGTCAGATTGCCAACTGGCTCCATTCCCATTTTGTTTGTCAGACACTAGGGAGCTGTTTGGGACAAGTTGACTCCAGTTAGTACAGGTCTCACCATGTGGGCATTGGGGTCTTTAGTTAACAGGGTCACATTTGCAGTTGCCTGTGTTATTGGAGTAGCTGTGTAGCTGGGGAGTCCTGTGGACAAGCAGAGCCAGCAGGCTCTGTCCAGGCTGGGAATGGCATCATTGAGGAGGAGATGTGTTGTGTTTAACATTTGGTCTAGATGGGGATCTAAGATGAGTGGTCTATCTGATTTATATTTAGTCGGAGGTTGAAGGTGACCCAACAGGCATGGGGAACCTCAGGGCAGGTTGGATCAGGCAGCCCCCAATAGTGTTTTATTTTTATTTTTCCTATCCAATAAGTTTTCCCATTTCTGGTACAGAGGGTGATCCTCCTGGTATCATAACATCTGTTCGGCATGTGGGGGTACATGGTGGCACAAGGACATGGTGGTAGTGTCATTTTACCTCTACGGGCCGGAGGAGCAGGAATTGGCACAGGGGGAGGAGCTGGAACAAGAGTCGGGAAGGGCACAGGGGGAGGAATGGCCTCTTTAGGAGACCGAGTGAGGTAGCAGGCAGTGCAACCCCGTGCACCTGTAACATGAGTTTGTCCCTCATGAAGACAGTAGATGGGGTCCAACGGTTGGGAGCATAGAGTGGCTCTTTGTGCCTTGGGGGACAAAGGGGAGAGTGACAAGTCACACATTTGCATGGCAGGAGTGAGAAAACTCCTCTTGAACAGGTTAGGGACAGGAATATGTGTAGCAGGAAAGGAGATAGGGCAATCCCATCCTAGGGTAGGAGACGGCTATAAAGGCAGAGAACAACATGCAGAGAAGGACATCAATCATAACTCAGATCATATACATCTAAAGAGAATAAGACATCCTGACACCAGTAAGTAGAAGAAGGCTAACAAGAGTTTGTGAATGAGGTGCCAGTCTGTGGGAGTAACTTGGGTCAGCGCTACAGCAAAGAGTATAGCAACAAGTATGGAAAGAGAAATAAGTAGGGGATGACAATGAAATCTGAGAGAGAACAATTTTTTATAATTCATTTAACTTCCTTGGTGATTTTCCTCAAGCTTCCGGTTACAGAGAGTTCTCAGGTGTTGGCTTCAGGCTGCTTATTGTCTGCTACCTTCTTAAGGGTGGTCTGGAGAGGATTATTCCCTTAGCGGTTACTTTCCATTTTAAATGGTTGTCAGGTGACAGGTGGGCTGCCTTTACTCGAGAATGGTGGACCCAGGCGGTTAGTCCTGCAACCTTGAGAGCTGTGGGCGTGGTTAGCACAACTAAATAAGGACCCTTCCAGGTAGGTGTAAGCGGTTCCTTTTTCCAATCTTTTATCCAAACCTGGTCCCCAGGTTTGTGGGGGTGCACAGTTACTCCTAGGGAAACAGGTATCCTGTCTGTCACCCATCTAAGTATCTCAAATACAGTTTTCCCTAGACCTTGTAGTTGTTTTTGTATTTCTAAATTACCTAGCTCTGTCAGGTCCCCCTTGAATTTGACTAGTGGAGGGGGCCTTCTGTACAGGATCTCAAATGGGGAGAATCCTATTTTTGCCTGGGGGGTACAGCATATTTGGAGAAGAGCTAGGGGTAGTATATCTGGCCAGGACAAGTTAGTTTCCTAACATAGTTTGCCATGGCTGATTTAAGGGTCCTGTTCAAACACCACTTTCCCTGAACTCTGGGGCCAGTAGACTGCATGTAAGTTCCATTGGATACCTAGGGCTTTGGCTACTTATTGCACCACCTCAGCCACAAAAGGTGGGCAGTTGTCCGAGCCTATGATTAACAGCATTTCATGTCTGGGAATGGTATCCCTTAGCAAATCCTTGGTTACTTCTCCTGCCTTTTCGGTGCATGTGGGATAGGCTTCAATCCAGCCTGAAAACATGCAGATGAATACCAAAAGATATTTGTATCTTTTACTGGGTCTTATTTTGGTAAAATCGACCTCTAAATCATCAAAGGGTGGCTAACCACAGCGTTGGATTTCCATGGGCCCAGTGGGGCCTTGTTTGGCATTATTTTGAGCACAGAGGAGGCAGCGTTGAGAGACGGAGGCACAGAGGGAGGGGAGTTGAGCAATTACATAGTAATGGCTTAATAAGATATCAAGGGCAGTTGTCCCTAGGTGGGTGAACTCCTGCTGTTGGAGGACCACCTGGTGGGCTAGCTGCTCAGATGTGTAGACTTTTTCCGTCTGTAAGTACTCACCATTCTTCTTTTGTCTGGCCTCCTTTTTCCTGATGTGCCCATTTTGTTTCTTGGATTGTGTACTTTGGGGAAGTTGGCAGTTCCGGGACCAGCATGATTTTTGAGGGTGTTGTTTGTTTTCCCACTGCTTGTTTAGCTGCGACGGTAGCTCATCGGTTACCTTCTGACACTAAGTCCTTTCCTCTTTGGTGTCCCTTGCAGTGGACGACTGCTACCTCCCTCAGTTCCCAGACTGCTGTTAATAGTTTTAGGATTTCTTCCCGATTTTTTATTTCTTTTCCTCCTGTGGTCAAAAGTCCTCTCTCCTTGTATAGAAAGAGTCCCATGTACATGTAGAGTGGCAAAGGCATAGCCAGAATCAGTGTATATGTTGGCCCGTTTGTCTTTACTGAGTTCTAGTGCTCTTATTAGGGCCCACAGTTCTGCTCTTTGGGCTGGCCATCCTTGTGGAAGGGATTTTGCTTCTATGACCTCAAAATCAGAGACTGCTGCATAACCAGCGTATCTTTTGCCTTTGTTCAAGAAGCTGCTGCCTTGGGTGTACAGGACGAGGTCAGGATTTTGTAAGGGCCTGTCTGATAGGTTGGGTTGGCTAGAAAAGACTTCATCAAGTACCTCTAGACAGTCATGCTCTGGGGGTCCCACCGCTGTGAGCAAGAAGGTGGCAGGGTTTAGAGTTTTTACAGCTTCCAATCTCTTCATGGGTTCTCACATAGCAGTCCCTGATATTGTATCATCTGAGCATGCATTAGCCAGTGTTGCCCTCTGGCATCCATCAAGGTAATAACAGAATGGGGAACCTTAATATTTAGATTTTGCCCCAATGTGAGTTTGTCTGATTCCTTGATTAAAAGTGTGGTAGTTGCTGGGGCACCTGAGTGGCTCAGTCGGTCAAGCGTCTGACTTTGGCTCAGGTCATGATCTCGGGGTTTGTGAGTTTGAGCCCCATGTCGGGTTCTGTGCTGACAGCTCAGAGCCTGGAGCCCACTTCAGATTCTGTGTCTCCCTCTGTCTACCTCTCGGCCGCTTGCACTCTGTCTCTTGCATTGTCTCGAAAATAAAAACAAACATTAAAAAAAAAAGTGTCGTAGTGCTAGGGCCCTCAGACAGGGTGACCATCCTGCAGCAACTGAATCAGTCTGCTTTGAAAGCTATGCCACTGGTCTTTGCCAAGCTCCAAATTCCTGGGTGAGAACACCCAGGGTCACCCCATTCTTCTCAAGTATGAACAGGTTGACATCTTGTGATACATCCAGGAGTCCCAAGGCTGGTGCCTCCGTGAATTTTGTTTTCATAATTTCAAATGCCGTTTCTTGATTAGGACCCCAGGAAAGGGGTGTTCTCTCTTCACCCAGGAAAGGGGTGACTTGTATTGAGGTCTGGCCAACTCTGAGAACCCTGGGATCCATATTTGAGAGAATTCTGCTGCTCCCAGAACTCTTGGACCTGCCAGCGGGTAGTGGAAACCAGAATGGCACAGACTGCCTGTTTCCTTTTGGCTCCCAGCATCATTTGCCTTGGGTAAGTTTGAAGCCCAAATATTTAACTTCCTGTTGGCAAATCTGTGCCTTGTTCTTTGACACCTGGTATCCTGCCTCTGCTAGTAGCCTGAGTAGGGCCCTGGTTCCCTCCCAAAACTGGGTCCACGTGGGAATGGCTAGCAGAAGCTCATCCATATATTGAAGGAGGATACATCCTAGGTCCCATCTCGGAAACCTGGATAAATCAGATGCCAGCGCGCCCCACTAAATAAGGTTGGTGAATTGTTTTAATCCTTGCGGGAGTCTAGTCCAAGTGAATTGTTCCTCTGTGGAAGGTTTGTCCCATTCAAAAGCAAATAGGGGTTGGCTATTAGGCACTAGCTGGAGATAGAAGAAGGTGTCTTTTAAATACTAGGGATGTGAACCATTCTGCTTCCGAAGGTATGAGCCCTAGTAGAGTGTATAGGTTAGGGAATGCTGAATGCAGTGTGATGACTGGGGAGTATTCCTTGGGGACTGGCATCATTTTAGAAGTCCCCATTTGAGTAGACAGTCCAAGTGTGTCTGGATCCCTAGGTGTGCCTCCCGTGGGACCATATATTGGTGTATTTTGACAGGTTGGGATCCAGACTTTAGGTCAACTAGTATTGGGGTGTTTTTTTGCCAGGCCAGGGTCAGGGGGTGGTTTCCTTCCTTCCACCCAAACTGAAGGGAATTCAGCTTCTATCTTGGGGGGACAACAGTTGGCTCACCAGGAGGGGAAGTATATAATCTCTATTCCTCTTCCCGTGGAATCGTCAGGAACAAAATCGTGGGTTGGGATTTTTTGTTTAGGCATAATTGCATCTGTCCATCTGAGGCAAAGGCTATTTCTGTGCTCAACTTGGCTCGGAGGTCTCTACCTAACAGAGAGACCGGGCAGTTGGGGAGATACAGGAATTCATGAACTACTTGGCGACCCCCCACCCTGCCAGCACTGTCGGGGACCCCAAAATGGCCTTTGGGTTTGCACCCCTGTGGCTCCTGTGATGGTGACTTCTCGACCCGACAGAGGTGCCACTTCGTGTGTCACGACAGAGTGTTCGGCCCCAATGCTGACCATGCAATCTTTTGTTTGGCCCCCTCATCTTCAGTTTGACCATGGGCTCATGGGGGCCTAGCCGGATGGAGCACAGACTTCCCTAAGCAGAGTCTGCTCCTGCCAGTTCGATCAGGTCAGCCTCAGGTGGTTCTGGTTGGTAGCAGCTGGGTGGAGTGGAAGTTTTTGGTTTTCCCTTTTTGGCGGTTGGGGTGTTCATTTTTCCAGTGTCCGAATTCCTTGCAGTAGGCACATTGATCCCATCCCAGTGGTGCCCTTCTTTTTTTGTTCTTGCATCCCTTGTGGTTTCCATGGGGGGCCTTTCCAGAGGTGGTGTTCGTCCCAAGACCATGGCCAGGAGAGCTGGCTTTTGTTTCATTTTTTGGTCTGCCTCCTTCCTGGCAACTGGATCCTGGTTTACAAAAACCTTGTTGGTGATTTCCAATAATTTGGTGGCATTTTTTTCCAGCGAATCCTTCCAATTTTTGGAGCTTGTCTAATGTCACTTTGGGCCTGTCCCACAAAGGCAGCATGGACCATGTGCTGATTTTGGGGGACTTAAATGGAGTATAAATTCTGAAGGCTTCACAATCTTTCATAGAAATCAGCTGGACTCTCTTCTGACTTTTGTAGGACCTCAGATATCTTTGCCATGTTGGTGGGCTTTTTGGCCCCTGCTTTCACCCCCTAGAGGAAAATGAGTCAACATCTTTGTAATCTGGCCCTTCCCACCTCTATGTTGGGGTCCCATTGGGGATCCTCTTCAGACATAATCTCCCATACTCGAGCCTCAACGTCTAGATTCCCATCTGGTGCCTGTGTCTGGAGCCATTTTCTGTCTTCGGTGACAATTTGTCAGTGCTCTTCCATGTTGAAAAGGGTAAGAAGAAGTTGCTTACAGTCGACCCAGGCAGGACGGTGAGTCTGAATTATGGATTCTAGGAGATCTATCATTGCCTGTGACTTCTCAGAGTAGGGTGGTGTGTGGTGTTTCCAGTTGAGGAGGTCAGTAGTGGAGAATGGTTGGTAGTAGGAAACTGATCTGCTCTCTTGTACAGTCCCATCGAGGCCTATTCTCTGGGGATCCCTAGTCTCCCATAGTGGCATCTGCATTGCCATTAGGGACCTCAGACCTCTAGCTGTGGACCTAAGGCATCTTCCAACTGGTTCATGTGTCCCTGGTTGGGGCAGGCTGGCTGTTGGCAGAGGTGAGACCGATGGAGGTGGACTATCGGGCAGTTAAGGCCTCTCTCGATTGATGGGTTGCTGGGGGCATATGGTGGCAGAAATGGAGGGACTTCTTTTGAATTTTCTTGGAGGATGGGGGGCAATTTTTTCTGCTGTGAAGTCTTCTTCTTGGCCTGAGCCACTAACACTCTGCATTGTCCCTTACTATTAACACAGAACCAGACCCAAGGAGGCTTGACTCAGGCTCCTTCCAGACATGGATCAGTGTATGGGAATTGATCTGGGTGGCTAGGGTCTCCACTAACTACTTTATAAACAGCTTGGACTATGGGGACACCTTGGGTGCCCTTAGGGGGCCAGTCTACACCAAACATGGGACATTCTAATTCACAGAGGATGCATAACTTCCCGGGGATCAATTTGACTGCAGAGTCGCCTGAAAATCTCTTTTTTTTTTTTTAATTTTTTTTTCAACGTTTATTTATTTTTGGGACAGAGAGAGACAGAGCATGAACAGGGGAGGGGCAGAGAGAGAGGGAGACACAGAATCGGAAACAGGCTCCAGGCCCTGAGCCATCAGCCCAGAGCCTGACGCGGGGCTCGAACTCCCGGACCGCGAGATCATGACCTGGCTGAAGTCGGACGCTTAACCGACTGCGCCACCCAGGCGCCCCTGAAAATCTCTTTTTAAAATTCTTAATCATGTATTCCAAAATAGTTGGTTTTGAGGAATTTCCCCCCATCCTGGTATCCTAGACAGATCCCTCCCAATGTACGATGTCACAGGACAAACACGAGGGAAGAGTTTGCTTCAACCAACTGGCTGCTCCCCTCTCAGGGATTTAGATGTCTCTTAGCATTGGCAGGTCAGTATAAACCCCTGACTTGGATCAGGCCTCTGCGGACCTGATTCTGCCTTGAGCCCTATGAGGTCATCATGGAATCCCAGGGTAGGGCCCACTCAGGCTCCTCAGCAGAGACAATGGAGCATGGGCACTCACACACACATTCAGACAGATTGCAGACTTCTACCCAGGACTTCCCTGTCTTATGTGGTGACTGTGTCGCCCAGGAGGTGATCAAGCTCCATCTCTGCCTCTAGGGTGGGCCTGAACTCTCTCCTGGGTCCCCGGGGACACTTAGCCCATCGGATATCCCATCCTGGTAGAATTTTCTGATTCCCCCTGGAGTCCCTCTCAGCACAGCGGGGACCAACTATTGCCTGGCCCAGGGAGGCTTGGGGTCCAGGGAAATCACCGGCAGTGGCATGCCTTCTTTTCTGTCGCGAGGGCCTGTGAAGAGTGGCCTCTCCACTGGTCTCTGACAACGGTGGTTCAAGGGGCCAGTGCGGATGGTCGACCGACTTTCCTGGCCAATACACCTAATGTTACAGCAAATACTTGTGTGGCTTGTCTCTTCCTGGGTGCTGAGTATTTGCTATAACAGTTTATTCTTTAGACATGCTAAATTAAATCATAGATCAGATTGTCAGTGAATGAACTTTTTTTTTTGTTTTTTTGTTTTTCTTTAATGCTTATTTATTTTTGAGACAGCACGAGCAGGGGAGGAGTAAAGAGAGAGGGAGACAGGATCCAAAGTGGGCTCTGCACTGACAGCAGAGAACCTGATATAGGGCTCGAACCCACAAACCATAAGATCACAACTGAGCAGCAGTTGGAGGCTCAACCAACTGAGACAGCCTGGTGCCCCAGTGGATGAACTCATTTCCATCCACCGTCCCCTCTCCAGAGGTTGGGGGAAGGGACTGAAAAACCAACCCTCTAACACGTATAGCTAGTCTCTCCCTTGAAACTATCTAAGAAGCTACCCTGAGTCACCCCATTGGTATAAACTCATAGTAGAAAGGGGCTCATTATATGAATAACAAAAGACATTCCTGTCACTCAGGAGATTCTGAGGGTTTGGGGGAGCTCTGTGCCAGGAGCCACAGACAAAAACCAAATATATTTTTTTACTATTCAAGCCTGGGTAAATCATATTTAATAAACAAAGATATCTTGCATATTATATACATGTAATACTAAATATTTTAGCTACCATTGTGTAGCCAGGTATTTATAATTAAAAAAACAAAAACAACTAATCTTCCAGTGTGTTTTAAAGTTGCAAAAACTTTGTTAAACATTCTGGTATCTGAAAATTCAAACTATGTAATGTCTTATAAATTATAACTAAGAGGAAATCAGTTTATAGAGAAGAATAATCTTTCAAAAAAGTGAAAAATTTTAGTGTTAGATGTATCCTATTTTTTATTTATTTATTTTTTATTTTTTTTATTTTTTTTAAAGTTTATTTATTCAGAGAGCAAGCAGAGGAGGGGCAGAGAGAAAGAGAGAGTGAATCCCAAGCAAGCTCTGCAGGGTCAGCACAGAGCCTGACATGGGGCTTGAACTCACGAAACTGTGAGATCATGACCTGAACCAGAATCAAGAGTTGGACACTTAACTGACTGAGCTACTCTGACGCCCCTATTTTCTATTTTTTTAAATAAATCCTTTCAATTCCAGTTTTAGATGAATAAAGTTAAACCAAAAAAATCACGAAGCAAAGAAAAAAACAAAAACAAAAACAAAAACTACTGGCATTTCTGTTCTTTAAATGCCAAAATATTTTAATGGTGAAATATGAAAATAATGTATAATAAAAAGGTATTTCAATGGTAAACCCAATAATTTAATTTTTTAATTACCCAATTACCTAAAAATGTTGAATATATAATTCTCTTCTTACATTTTTAAAATAAGTAAAAGTTGTGAAGAGTTTTGTAAAAAGAGACAGGTGTGGTACAAACTGATTAAATTTTTCATATTTTTATATTAGACTGTAATGTTTTTTCATTCTATTCTATTTTTATACATGCTATAGGTTAATCTTTTACAATACTTTCAGACAATATCACCTAGACAATCATGACAGTTTTTCTATTTTCCAGCAGTGATTTAATATCAGCTATTCTTAGTACAGATAATTCCTTTCTAGTTAGTTCATTTTATCAGTTTTTAAATTGATACATATACCATAAGTTGGTGCACAAACTTGGGAACATACTATGTTGTAATTTGTTCTATGTAGTATCCCTTACTTAAAGAGATAAACCATCCAGTGGCACCTGGGTGGCTCAGTCGGTTAAGTACCCAACTCTTGGTTTCTGCTCAGGTCATGATCTCACAGTGTGTGAGTTTGAGCCCCGCATCAGGCTCTGTGCTGACAGTGTGGAGCCTGCTTGAGATTCTCTCTGTCCCTCCTCTGCTTGCTTTCTTTCTCTCAAAATAGATAAGTAAACTTAAAAACAATCTTTTTAAAAGGAGATAAACCATCCAATCTATACAATGTGCATTAGACAACAATATTTTAATTATCAATACTACACAGTCAAGGATAATTTCAACCAACACAATGTCCTTTCTGCTACATTTAAATACCTTGCTCAAATCCTATTGTAAGCTTTTCTTTGATTATGGGTCCTTTGTCTACTTCCTTTGCTTTTTCTAGTATTAATTTTGTGAGATCTTGAGTTACATTGTCTAACTCTACCACTTAAAAGTCTTTAACTTTTGCTTAAACTTTCTGTGCCTCTCAGTCTCCTCATCTGCAAAATTGAAAGCATAGTGGTATTTGCCTTGTAGCTTTGTAAGGATAAAATATGTTATTGCATGTGAATGATAAAAGCTCTAGAACATAATAAGTGTTCAACAAACATCAGTTATTATTGATAGTATTTTAATCATATTTTATAGAGCTTATAATTTACAAATTCTCCATTGTGTTTTAATTTTGAAATAAAGATTTGCATCTAAAATGCAATCTTTTTAAAAGTTCTAAATTGCTGCATTTGTATAGATGCCATATTTTCTCGACACTAATGGAGAATATGAACTAGAGAGCTTTGAAAATTTTGCTCCTGTTTCTTGGAATGACTGTTTTCTTTCCCCTCAGAGGATATTAGCTGTACCTCCTCATGGTAGTTTTTCTCCCCACAACTGCAAAATATTTCCATTTGCCTAGTGATTTTTCTGTTTGTTTAAATTACAGAGTAAGATACTATGTTCAGTTGGAGGAGTTAATATGAAATCAGCTGGTATATAGGTTTCATTACTACCTTTTAAATCCAGTCAAGGGGGACAAGGAAATATTTTCATTTCTTGTAGCTTTATTTTGCTAGATCTGGGAGTCCCGAGTGGCTGTTGTGAGAAGTGCCAGAGCTTCTGAGGAAGCAGTCACATGATAGAAAATTCTCTGCTTGGGGCACCTGGGTGGCTCAGTTGGCTAAGCATCCTACTTCGGCTAAGGTCATGATCTCACAGTTCATGGGTTCAAGCCCTGCATCTGTGCTAACAGCTCAGAGTCTGGAGCCTGCTTCAGATTCTGTGTCTCCCTCTCTCTCTGCCCCTCCCCCACTCACGCTCTGTCTCTCCGCCTCTCAAAAATAAATCAGCGTTAAAAATTTGTTTTATTTAATTCTCTGCCTGATAACAGGTTTTCTTTTCCACAGTTGGTAAACAAACCAGTTTAGCTGGGCACCCATCCCTGCCTTCTCCACCTGGGCATGACGAATCTCACTTCTGACATTGCCCGCTCCGCCAGTTGATGCCCTGTTATTTGCCCTCCCCTGACTCCCAGGTTCCAATTCCCAGCTTCTATTCTGAACCTGGATTATAAAGAGAAGGTATTAGGCAATTCTCTTTTCTTATTACGACATAGGCTCTTTTTTTTTGTCATAAGTGCCTAATCATGGACTAATGATTATGGCTCTCAATCTGATCCCATGTGCACTAGATTTCGTAGGGACAATCCTCTACATTGGGGCCTCTTAATGACCTTTTTTCTTGTTATACAATATTTAATATTCTTTTTTCATTTCTCCCACTATTTACATTGCTTTAATCAATTCTTTGAAACTTAGGGAAAGAATTTGTTACATATACGTGTTCATATTAGTATCCTGAAATGCAAAGTTCTTATTTTTCCTTTTTTTATGGGAGATCCTTGCTTTCTCAAAGCACTGCTATTAGTATATAATGAATCCAGATTTGAAGTATGTGATTAAATATGCAATACATCTCCTTGAAAGAGAAGCCAGTTACCTTAATTTTTGTTAATTATAGTAAAGTCATTCTCTTGGATTTGTTGTTGAATTTCTGGTAAACAAATAAATAAGCTAGATCACATGAATTTTTTAAGCTTCCCCTTGATAATTATATGAAAACGTCCATAGTATGTGCTGCATCATAACAGATAGAGACAGCAAATATGTAGAAGATAATGTCACTTGAGTATTAGAAATGCAGTTTTAAAAAAGGAACTTTAAAATCATTATATTCAGTCTATCCCGTTGCTATTACAGTGCTTTTCACACAGTATTGGAAATGCATCTTTAAATACCTTTCCTACCAGATAAATAAACTAAATGATTGGCAGGCAAAAACCGTCTTTCTGAAATTGGTATCTATAACGCCAAGCACAATATCAGCCCTCAAAAATCTGTGTGGAAGGGCACCTGGGTGGCTCAGTCAGTTGAACATCTGATTTGATTTGGACCCATTTTGCATAATTTTTTCTTTTTTTTTTTAATAAATAAAACAAAATACATAGGATCATAAAGAAAATAAAATCTGTTAAAATTAGTGATCAGAATAGTTTTAAAAACCAGACCTGTCAGAGGGCCAGACTTTTCTAATAGTGATGAACATAAATGATACTTTGAGTTATCTACAACAGCTGTATTATGATATGAGAACTCCTCCATTTTGGGGGGTGGAAAAATCATAGGTAATGCAAATATTACATGGTTTGTTATGTAACTGCAGAAAATACTAATTCCAGTTAAAAGTGGTGAAAATAAAGATGTGATATCTTCCCTTTTTTTCCAGGTTCACAAACCATTCCTAAAGTCTATCCAGAAATTCGCAGAGAGTGTATGGTCTCCAAATTAAGAACCTTTTCTTTAAAAGAATCCCCTAGACTTAAATTCTTTCATAGTCAAAAAAAAAAAATTAATATAGATGTTTGTCACATGGGTTTCAGATGAATAGCTGATATGTTACTGTAGAATCTTTCTTAATGCTAGCTTGTAAATATGCTTGGGATATTAATTTTCTGTAAGATACCGCAGTCAACAAGTTAGAGATATTATGACAATTTTGTTTCAGTTTGTACTAACTTATGAAGCGAAAAATATATCCATCAGTTACCAGTGAATCTCTTCCATGTAGACATCTGCTAATACTGATTCAAGCCTCTTTTTTTTTTGTAATTGAATTTCCTCTCTTTTCTTCACCCCTCCCCAAAATCAATGAGTTATAGTTTTTAACATTTTCTTTACTTTTCCTTATGCCCAAGACTCAGCCAGTAGCATCTCCCACACCTAAGTCCGGCCACAATATAACAAATAGCCACTGAAACCCATATCTCATTTGACTCTCTAGAGCATCACGTTTTTTATCCTGAGGTATCTGATTGGAAGAAATTGCTCAAAATCTAATGCCCCTGACTTTTAAACAATCATTGTTTCTTCCTTTTGTATCTACCATAAAGCTGTTAATACTTTGAACCCTCTTTAAGTTGCAAAATGTCCACTTGAAAATCTTAATCAGTCAGAAAGTTGGTAAATTATACCTTCATGCTATCCATATTGAGTACCCATTACTCCTGGACATAGCACATTAACTGACTCATTAGCTATTTCAAACCATATGGACTTAGGTTTGGGTGGGTCATTTTGATAATATCCTGAGGTGAGTTTCCTAATTATTGCAATTATGTGATCTCAATCATGAGGCCAGGCTCATGAAATAGTGTCAGTGCCTTTAGAATGAGTGTCAGTGCACCCAGACAGTGACTGAGATGAGCAACATGCTCTTTGGTTGTTCTAAGTCCCCTGATACCCAAAAAGTAATTACTTGAAAAGTTCTGAGAAAATGTCAGAAACAGCCTGAGAACTGAGTAAGCCTGGAATGTTGCAGTGCTTGACAATCATGAGTAGATTGTTCAACGTTGAAAGTCAGAAAATGTTAATGCCTCAGTACTGATGTTCCAATGTTATGTTTCCAATGTAAATCCTTTGCAGTATTTTAAGCAACAATTAAAAGTGGGGGGTGGGGGGGGCAATGGGGAAGGAGTGAGAGGAGTGAGAAAAGAGCTAGTGTAAAAATTGTGGTGTCTGTGAGAAACTCTGGGTTGGTATCTATCACAAAGCAAATACAAGTCAGAAGTTCACATACTGGAGGTGGCAGGCACAGAAAGAGATTTTTTTAAAACATAACTTAAAGTTTCTTTTATTGTGGTAAATATACATCATAATTAGCATTCGCATACAGTTTTGTGGCATTAAGTGCATTCACATTGTTATGCACCCATCACTGCCATCGTCTCTGGAATTTTTTTCAGTTGGCAAAACTGAAAGTCTATACGCATTACACGGCAACTCCCCATTTCCTCCTCCCCACCCCCTAGCAACTGCCATTCTACTTTCTGTCTCTATGACTTTGACTCCTCTAGGTACCTCATATAAGTGGAATCCTACAATATTTGTCCTTTTGTGATCAGCTTATCAACACAAGGTTGATAACAAGTTTCTTTCATGTTACAGCATGCGTCAAAATGTCTGTCCTTTTTCAGCCTGAATAATAGTTTGTCTATCCATTTATCTGTCTATGGGCACATGAGTTTCTCCCTTTTTGTAGCTCTTGTAAATAATGCTGCTATGAGCATGGGTGTACAAATATCTTTTCAAGTCCCTACTTTCGATTCTGAAAGGTTATTTTTAAAAAGCAAAATAGTGGGGCAGCTTGGTGGCTCTGTTGGTTGAGTGTCTGACTTCGGCTCAGGTCATAATCTTGAGGTTCGTGAGTTTGAGCCCCATGTGGGACTCTGTGCTGACAGCTCAGAGCCTGGAGCCTGCTTCGGATTCTGTGTCTCCCTCTCTCTCTGCCCCTCTCCTGCTTGCACTCTGTCTCTCTCTCTCTCAAAAAAAAAAAAATTACAAAATTTTTTTTAAAAAGAGCAAAATAGTAAACGTGTATTTTTGAAGCCGACCTCTGCACAGACACCTAGAAGTTACCGACTACAAATTAAAATGTCTGCAATTAAAAGGATCAATTTGAAAATGAAACAGATGAAATCCCCAAAGTGTGCCACTTCCTTCTATTTTTCTGGCTTCTTACGTAATGGCCAAAGATAAACATTAGAAGTAAAACCTTTTTGTTTCTAGAACTCTAAAATACGTAGGAAAATACAATCAGAGCTGCCAGGGTGAGTCAGCTGGGGACAATATCTGGACCCCATTACAAAATCAGTATAGAAGCTTTGGAGGAGAGGGTCATGCACAGGTTGATATAAACAACCAAACTGTTGAAATATGGAGATTTACTAGAAAAAGGAAAGAAGTCAGTAATCTCAGAATTGAATACTAACAATGGAAAGATACCTATCTGGTAAGAAATACTTTCATCTTTCAGGAAAAGTTTAGAGATGGGTAGACAGAAGAACAGCTTCTGAAATAAACTGGAATTTTCCATTTTAGGCTGGAATTACTGTCTTTGTCAATGGATATCAGGTTTGTGAAGAACCATTCACACTTAAGAACAGCTTAAGGGTTCAGGACAGACATTTTCCAATTTAAAGTTTGAAATAATAGGCTTAGAAGTAGGATATATCAGGAATTAATAGAAGTGCGTGCGTGTGTGTGTGTGTGTGTTGTCATTCTGTTAGAAGAATTAAGTTAAAGCACTTGATATAGAGTATAATCTAGTTGGTAGTGGGAGTCTAAATTCAGTGGATTTATGATGTTCAACAATGAGTCAAATGGGAAGACACTCCCAGTGGCTTTAACACTTTTAAGTTTATTTTTGGTGGGAAAGGGAATAATGGCTTTCTTGATATTTTGTTTTTGAATTGTTTGGCCTTCTAAACTTGGGCCCATCCAACTTTATTCCTAGCCAATCTATCCACAGATCCCACTGCAGCAAATCTGTTACCTCTGGTATAAGCCAAATACCCTAAAGACACTTGATTTCAAGGTGTTGATGCTTTCATAAAGACCTGACTCCTAGAATACTAAGCTCTTAAGGTCTCACACAGTATTCAAGTAATATTGCATGGTGAGGGTGCTGAATTTAGTTGGTTAATGAGACAACAATTGAAAAGGATCAGTATTGAAAAGGATCACATTGAAAAAGATCAATAATTTTTGGAGTTAAGGGTTATCTAAAGATTCAAATATAAAGGAAAAACCTTTTTCTAGAAACCAAATGTAAATGTGGGTGATGGTCCTTGCATTGGTAAGGCTTCCTTATGGGCAAAGGATACCTCATATGGCCACTCTTCAGTTAAGCCATTCTTGCCCTTAATCCCATGTTACACTGAACATTGTATGCCCTACAGCAGAATGGTTGAGAGTGCGAGATCTGCAGCTAGACTTCTGGATTCAAATTTTGTCACTGCTGCCTCCAAACTGTGAGTTTAGACAAGTAACTAAACTGCTCAGAGCCTCAGTTCATCCGCTGTAAAAAAAGGACAATAAGATACATGTATCATTTCGTTTTTAACTATTTTTTTAAATGTGTATTTATTTTTGAGAGAGAGAGAGAGAGAGAGAGAGAGAGAAAGTAAGTGAGTGGGGAAGGAGCAGAGAGAGGGAGACACAGAACCTGAAGCAGGCTCCAGACTGAGCTGTCAGCACAGAGCCTGTCGTGGGGCTCAAACTCAGGAGCCATGAGATCATGACCTGAGCTGAAGTCGGACACTAAACTGACTGAGTCACCCAGGTGCCCCTCCTTTTTTAACTATTAAGTGAGTTAATACCTTAAAAGTATTTAGAGCAAATCGATAGCTCAATATGTGGTGAGCCATTACTATTTCTAGCACTGGGGTTTCCTTCTTTCATTTGAATAAACTAAGAATTTGAAAGCCAATTTTAGAGAAAGCCTAAACTAAAGAACCAGACAAAAGGGGGAAATCATAGTCTAATTTTTTAAAATTAAATACTTGCTATATTTCAACATTTCTAACATAAATGTCTTGTATCTACCTTTGTGTTCATCGCTCAGGGTTATTCTGTGAATTCTGCTTCCCAGTAAGTCATGGTTTCTCTTACTGCCTAACTTAGACCTGATGGACAGCCAAGAACTGTGGCATGAACTTTTTTTTTCAAGGATAGAATGAATTCTCTGGCTGGATTAAAGATGCCCTTCTATTTTGGATTGTTTTATCCTAGTGTTTTTCAGTTTACCAGAGAAAGGATGCCAACTGGGTGGCTTTTATAGAAAAGGTAAACTTTTGCTCAGGGACACTCAAAAACCTTTTGCCTGACCTTTGCAGATCACTGGCTCCAGCATTAGGCTTTGCAAGTTGTGCCTCCTTTATCTAACTTTTGTTCCCATATCTTAATCTCTTTTCATCTAATTTATAAGTTGTACAAAGCATTCATCAGTTTGTAATGGTCCCTGTGATTTCAGTATAGATGGCTACTCCTCATGCATTAAATAGTGCTCTATAAAACTATGTGTAAATGGAATAAAATGTGACTCTACTGGGGGATTTTAATACTTCAACTATTGCAAGTCTTCCCTTTTCCAGTGTACTCTGTCTCACTTGTTCCATTACATCATGGAGATGTGCAAAGTGAAAATTGCCTGGTACATTTTCCCTTCTGAAAGAGTAATGGAAAATCTTTGAATTGCTGAGATTATTGGAATGTCTATTACCTAAGGGCAGGTGTTGTCAGTGAGACCAGTGGTTTGTGTGTGAGCGAGAAAGGGAGGGGAGAGTGGGATGGGTTAGTATCTGACTTATGTAATTAATTTCTATAGCATAAAATAATCCTATATATTTAGCTAAGGAATGTTGATATGACTCCTGAAGGCTAGGGATCCACAATACTCTTCCTATGAATATAAAACCATGACAAATAGCAGGTTCCATAAATAACGTGGAGGTCATGAGTGAAGCTTGTTGGTACTGGCATATGTAGCATTTTAGAGAAGTGAGTAATGCTCTGTCTTATTTTTAGAATGTACTGACTTTAACGCAATAAAAGACTAATTATTTTTCTTATAGGCTGATGGCAAAAGAGAAAATTTTGTTGACTGCTGAAGAAACACGAATCTGCAAATTTTAGTCGGTTTTAGGTAGCCTATAGGTATATAGTTGTAAACTTTTTTGAACAAAGTAATAATCAGTTAAATAATTGTACCATTTTGTGCAAATTAAGGGTGGCTTTCCCTTTCTTTTTGCCTTTCTAATTGTTTATCACCTTAATTCTTTAATACTAAAAACTTAAGGGCACCAAGCCGAGATGCCCAGTGACTCAGCAGGATGAGAAAAATCTTCATTGGAGTCCAGTGAAAATCCAAGGTATGATATAAAGATAAAATGCCTTTCTATCCAATCCCATGAACTTAAATAAGATCCCACGGTATTCAAATAACATCCAAGGAAAGACAACAGAAATAGGCAGTGGTGGTGAGAAGGCTTCTATGGAGGGAGAGCAACAGCTATGACTGATAGTAAAACCTCTAAAATGCCTGAATATAAATCCAAAACAGTGTTTTAAACAACACAATGGAGGCTTCAGAGTAAAGGAAAACAGTCAATTATAGAGCTAGTCAGCTATATAAATAAAAAATTACTTTTTGTACATCTGAGTCAATGTGTATAAATATTGACCCCGGTACAGACAGAAATATTGATGGAACTTTGTTATAAGTGTTTCAGGTAGAAAAAGACTACTGGCTCCTTCTCTGAGATTTATAGAAGTGTAAGTATCCAACACAGGAGGGTGACCGAAAGAGAGGATAATAGGAACGGCTACACTGATAAAGAGGGAAAAAAGTCTCTCCTCTGAACAGAAATTTGTGTGTATTTCCATGAATATGGCCAATGTTTTTAAATAGAAGTTTTAAGAAGAGGAATTGAGTATGGCTAAATTTTAGCAAAATGTGACCAACACTACAGTATTTGTCCACGTGGTGGAAGAGGGACATACCATGGCCAAGGCTTTCAAATGAAGAACTGCCTAGTAAGAACGACAGTTACTGTTCTTAAATAGAGCTCATACAATTCCATATTCTAGGTCTTTAATCTAGATGGGAGATACCTGAATACTGAGCCTGGACTCACCAACTATTTTTAGAATTCAGAGCAGGGGAAATTGTTTTTCATCTTGAAATTTTATTCATCCTGATTTAGTGCTTTGTACACCAGGGCTCCCAGAAAGAGGTGACACTTAAGAATGACAAGTAATAACATCATTTCCTGGTCTCGTCCATAGTTTGTATTTACTACAACACTATATCAGCCGTTAGAAATATCTATATCTCTATCATCTATATCTATATATCTATATCTATATCTATATCTATATCTATATCTATATCTGTATCTATATCTGTATCATCTATATCTACATCTATCTATATAGATCTAAAAAGGGAAGCAGTTTTTTCCAAAGAGTAATCCAATACAATAGGTTCTGGGTTTTTGAAATTCTTGACAGTTATATTAAAACACTTAACAACTTGATCTCTCTTGAAAAATACTTGTACATCTTCTGGAAGATGAGATACCTCATTGCAGTTTAGTTATCCAGTAATTCCAAAAGAGCCAGCTGAGAAGTCTATTCAAAACTTCCCTTAAAATCCTAAAGAGCTCTATGGAAGCTGATGAGCTATTTTCTATTCCTGTTAAAAACAAAATACAGGAGAAAAATATAAGGCAAACCTCCAGGCATGAAGTGATCACCAGAATTTGCATCTCCAATTTTCTTCCACTTCAATATCTCTTACCTGTCTGGTCCACTTACACCATTCTTCTCTGTCTTAGGCCATCTTCCTCACAGTTCCCATTGGGCTTAACCTCTCAGAGGTCTCTGATTTTCTACTCTAACATTGTTAGATGGGACCATTTTTTACTTTGTATCAATTCAAGTAGAAACTGACTTTTACAAAGGAACTTTGTAAAATTTAAGAGGAAAGTGGTGTTTTTTTTTTAATATTTTTAAATTTATTTTTGAGAGGCAGAGACAGAGAGCTAGCTGGGGAGGGGCAGAGAGAGAAGGAGACACAGAATCAGAGCAGGCTCCAGGCTCTAAGTTAACCAGCACAGAGCCTGACACGGGGCTCGAACCCATGAACCATGAGATCATGACCTGAGCCAAAGTTGGATGCTTAACTGACTGAGCCACCCAGGTGCCCCAAGAGGAAAGGGTTTTTACATTGACCAAATGTAGACTTGATTAAAAGCAAGTAGTATGGCTGGCAGAGCTTGTGAGATCTTGCCCTATTTTCTTGTCTTTCACAATCTTTTCTCATGACCAGATTAAATTATTTGGATTGCTAGGCTAAGGCACACTTAGGCTATTCCCTTATAATATTGAGGTTCTTAGGAATTTTTATTTGTTTGTTGATTTTGTATCATAATGGTCACTTTGGTTCTGGGTTCTGTTGAGCTCCTGGTCTACAGTTATCTTTAACTGTTGACTGTTCTCTTTTACAGTCATCTGACTTTTCCTTGAGTATCAGGATAAAGAAGGCCCATCCTTATCTGGCCTCTAACACTGCTTTTCGAGTTCTGAAAGAATCATCTCACACAGCATTTATGATTGTTGTTTGCCTGAGTTTATGAGTTTGCCTGAGTTTATGAGTTCTAGAGTCATTGCTCTGGTCTTCTAGTCCAAACATGTGAATGGTCAAATCTTCAGATGATTCTAGTACTTAAGCTGAGAGTCACCCACAGCTTGCAAATCATCCCAGAAGGAAAAAGCCATTCTCTCTGTGCCCCTTCCAAGCTCCTGACACACAGAATGTACGAGCGTGATAACGTAGCTGTGGTTTTATGCCACTAAGTTTGGAGTGTTTGTCCAAATGGTGACTCCAAATGGTGACTAAAACAACTAGGGATATAAATTTTGGAGTTCATAACCCATATATTGCATTTAAAGCCTTGGAATGAAAAACGATCAATGTCTGTGCCCTGAGTAGAGACTGAGCAGAGACAGACTGACCAAAGTAAATTTAGAAGGAATAGCTACTGGACTGAAAGAGCACCAGGAGACCAAAGAAGATAATTGGGATTGGAAGTGATGCATTTTTTGGTAATGAGACCAAGAATATGACTGTCAGTTTCTTCCCTTCCCTCAGCGTGACTGGCTTCAGCAGAGTAGAGGGAAAAAAAATCATTGAAGTTGAGAGGCCAAATAAAGAAAACTTTAAATACATTTTGAAATATTTGAAATAATTACTTAGACTTCAGATCATTAAAGCTCACCACCAGTATTTTTCTTCTAACGTAACTTCCATAACTAATGTGCAATCTAAATGATAGCCAGGTGCTTCCAAATTTCTCAAGATCTAGAAAAAATGAACTCAAGTCCCTTTCCTAAAATTTGAATAGGTTTTCTCCATAAAAACACTTTATGTTATATTCTCATGGCTACGTCGGACTGTTGTTTCTTCATGTGCCATCTCTAATTTGAGTCACACCTGCTCAGATATGGAACATGGACTCTTTAATTTATACACTCATTCATACACATTAAAAAAAAATGGAAGGAACGTTGAAGAGGAGTTAAGATCATAGCAACCCAAACAACTTTGAGCGGAACAGTAGACATCAGTCTTGATTAGTCCTTTGTCTATCCTACAACCAAGGTCTCAGCAATGACCTTTTACCCCACCCAGCCTCCAGTTTCATGCTATGTCTCTGGTTGACCTCTCTTCCACCTTTGTCTTGTTTCCTTTTCTTTACTCCTGGAAAACCCTAAGAATTCCGCATTATTTCCCAATGCTACAGAGCGATTTTCCCTTTTAGGTGTTCAGCAAATGAAATTCCCTTTCATGGGATGTGGTGTAGTTATGAATAGATAGAAACTCTGCTTTTACTTTTGCCTCATTTTTAGTATCCCCCCTCCCCCCAGGTTTTTAGTTACTTTACTTAGCAAGTTTTTCTGGTGTATGTTCTGACTTCTGCATATTTGAAAATATCGCTATTTTTGCCTTCACGCATAAGGATAACTTGACTGTTTTAGCATTCTGAAGTCACAGTCATTTTATTTACAACTCTGTGGTTGACACTCCTTTCCTTCTTTCACTTAGTGTCACAGAGAAAAATCTTTGAGGCGGATCTCATTTTGCAAGTAAGTAGATTTTTGCTCGGATAAATTTTGAATGTTTTCCCTCATCATTAAAGTTTATTATCTATCATTTCATTTGAAATTTAAAGAAATTTTATGTTTATCTTCTACATCATTATTACATATTATCTTTAGTTCCATAGGTAAAATCTCTTCTTTGAGTGTATTGTATTTATGAATAAAAAAATTAGAATGGTTTTCTGTTTATTGTAGTAATTTTATTTAAACAAATTTTTAGTGTTTATTTATTTTTGAAAGAGAGAGAAAGAGTGTGAGCAGGGGAAGAACAGACAGAGGGAGTCACAGAATCCAAAACAGGCTCCAGGCTCTGAGATGTCAGCACATAGCCTGATGGGGGGCTTGCACCCATGAACTGGGAGATCATGACCTGAGCCAAAGTTGGATGCTTAATTGACTGAGCCACTCAGGCGCTCCTGTAATAATTTTATTTTCAAAAGAAGGTAGTTTTGATTTTTCAAAGAAGGAATGGAGTCTAAATTGTAGGATCTTTCCTTAAGTACAGTATTTTTTCTCAATTTGGTCATCTACAGAGGGCTATCTATGCTTTTCTCATCTTGTTTTATGGACAAATAGAAATGGATATAGTTTCTGTTAAACTGATATGATTTCCTACTAGAATCTTTCCTGTATGGCTCTAGTGATAAACAGAAAAAGTTACAATATAACAGTGTAACTCTGATGTCTTCACAAATCTCAAGGTTTCTCGAAAAATTCTTTCCTCTATCCTAGAAATAAAGTGATTCAAGCTCTGATCCTTTGCGAGTGCAGATAACGTAGTTGTTTCCCAAATAACTTCTGAGGATTCCAGGTAAGTGCTTACAAATTTTAATAATCACTTGCTATATATCACTATGGATCATTTAGAGAATAATTGCTCGGTAGCTACTGTGATCTTAACATGTAGACAGGATCATGTCATTCCCTTGTTTAAATTCTTCAATAGCTCCTCATTTCACTTAGGAAAAAGACAAATCTTTAGACTCACCAATTGTAGCATTATTTAATCTCCAGGATCATCCTTTGCTATCATCTCTCACAGGTGTCCTTTCGGGGCCTTAAACACACCAAGTTCCTTCCTACCTCAGGACTTTGCAGATATCCTTTTCTCCACAAAGTGTTCTTCCTTCCCTTTTCTGACTCCTAATGACCTTCATCCCTCAAGTCTCTCCTTTTTTTTAGTTTATTTATTTATTTTGAGAGAGAGAGAGAGAGAGCTAGAGAGAGTGAGAGAGAGTGAGCAGGGGAGGGGCAGAGAGAGAGAGAGGAGAAAGAGAATCCTAAGCAGGCTCTGTGCTGTCAACCCAGAACTCGATGTGAGGCTGGATATCACAAACCATGAGCCAAAATCAAGAGTTGGACACTTAAGCAACTGAGCCACCCAGGCACCCCACTCAGGTCTTATTTTAAGTGTCATTCCCTCAGAGGTTTTCCATGACCCTGTCTGCCAGTTGGAATGAGCTCCTCCTGTTATAGCTTCTAACAGAATCCTATACGTTTTCGCAGCGATTATTTAATTCCTGTCCCCTCCAAAGGGGTATGACTTTTTAAAAATTGTTTTTAATGTTTATTTATTTTTGAGAGACAGAGAAAGAGAGAGAGAGAGAGAGAGAGAGAGAGAGAGAGAGAGAGAGCGCACAAGCAGGGGAGGGGCAGAAAAAGAGGAGGATGCAGAATCCGAGGCCAGCTCCAGGCTCTGAGCTGTCAGGACAGAGCCTGACATGTGGCTCGAACACACGAGCCGTGAGATCATGAGCTGATCTGAGGTTGGATGCTTAACCGACTGAGCCACCCAGGCTCCCTGTCTATGACTTTTAAGAAGGCAATGACTCTGTCTTTTGGTACAATCTGTCTCCAGAGCCAAGCTGAAGTAATATTCGAGTAAGTGAATGAATCTGCATTGCTGTTTCTGGTTTCTCCATGGGGGTTTCTGCACATTTCATTTCACCCTCTGTTTTGTTCTGTGAATTTGTCTTCATCTTAGAGCATGAACACCATCTCTCATCTTTGTTTTTTATTCCCCAGGTCAGTGCTAAAGGAAAGCTGACAACAGGTTGCAGGTTTGCTGTGTATATATATATATATATATATATATATATATATATATATATATATACCTTGCTGTATATATATATATATATACAGCAAAGTTTATATATATAAATGAAGTTTATATACATATATAAACTTCATTTATTCATTCAAAATATTGACCAAGCAGTTATACTCCAAGCACTATTATAAATGTTTGGTGACTCTCCCTGGGTGTGGGGAGCAAGCTGCAATGTTGCCAGCTCACTGCTCATGAAGCCTTGCAGTACCAGTGATATGGTCAAAATGTTATGGTCCACATAGGAGAGGTTGTGCTCCTGATGATTCAATGCATGGATTTCACTCTTAACCCTAATACCTTCACATTTCAGAAGCTGGTAGTATTAATTGGTCAGCGTTTTGTCTATCGCATTTTGGTACATGGCTCCTTTAACAGAGGATGTTTGACATTGATACTCCATGCTGTCCTTCAATATAATTCCACCTACATAACTTGTTTAAAAATGTCTATTTATTTATTTACTTATTTAGTGAGAGACAGAGAGAGCGAGTTAGCAAAAATGGGGGAGGGGCAGAGAGAGAGGGAGAGAGAGAATCCTAAGCAGGCTCCACACTGTCAGCACAGAGCCCGACACAGGGCTGGATCTCATGAACTGTGACATCACGACCTAAGCCAAAATCAAGAGTAGGACACTTAACTGACTGAGCCACCCACATGCCCCTCTACCTGTATAACTTTTAACAGAAATGCCTCCAAGTTCCTTGCATATGGCCGGTATTCGTTTTTACTTTCTGGTGCTAATGTGGAATTGTTTTTTCCTCTTTCCCCTTTAAAAATATTATGTTAGGCATTGCAATCAGAATTTGATAGCAGAGAGATAAAAGTCTTCTTTTGTTATTATCTTGCCCAGAAGCTTCCAATGATTTCTTCACCAGACTATGGTCTCCATATACTCTCTCGTCTGCTATTTACCCGTTTATTTTTGTTATGAGTAGGAACTGAATCCCAGGAAATTATTATGTGTATTAAAAAACTCAAGAGTATCCATATAGCGTGAAATATCCTGTAATAGATTGTCCAGATAGCTTCAGAGGAAGATTTCATGATGCTAGTAACATTTGCATTTCATAGTTGATCAAATACCCTTGTGAAATGAACGAGCAGTGTCATGAGTACTTCACACTGTTGATTCACTCCAATATATTGGGATTTGAATGTTCATCACCCCTATCAAATCAATTCAGCATTACTAACTTCACTTCTAGGGAATGGGATTTTTGTAGGCTTCTTCTCCGTAATTCAGCAGAAGAGAAGAGAGAAAGCTCCATGAGGTATAAAAGAGTACTAGAATTCCTCCATTTTTATAAGTGCATTCAAGTAGCATCAGATGAAACCCAACCACATATGTGTGAAAATAGGAAACACTAAGGTATGGATAACACTCAGGTGTAAAATGAGATTACTGCATAAGAAACACTATCCTAAAAATACATCTGTTCTTTTGAACCGAATCATTGGAGGATAATCTTGGAAAGAAGAACTTCCAACAGTAGTTATGGCTGTTATCCATTAGAATGACTTCATTAGAAGAATATCCTCTTAAACATCCTTGACTTTTTCTCCTATGCGCCAGAGACAGCTAAATAAAGCATGGTCTTTTCCAGAAGTGAGACTCACATGACATATCATTAATGTATTCCAATTGCCTCCTGAAGTGGTTCCAGTTATGATTTTTTTCTCACCTAATATAGATCATAAACAAAAAGTAGAGTATAAGTAAGATTACGTTTCATTTTCCATCAAGGGAGTATATTTGATATAATAATATTATTTTGGACCCTTCATATTGAAAATGAGAATTTATATCCCTTTAAAATATGAAGTGCCTATTTTCTACTGGGTACCTAATTATCTTCCCTTAGAAATTTTTTAAAAAAACAAATGTGATAAGGGAGTCAGTATATCATTAATTTCATCTTATAGAGATAACATGCATAGATTTTTCTTTGGTACAGTGGGTAAAACATGTCATAAGTCTAAAATAAAATATTAATCTACTCCTACCATTTCAATTTCACATCTGGATATAACGCAAAGCTCTCAGCATCAGGATAGTGTCTATCCTCCATATCCTTTCTATGTTCATGCCAATGAAATTAATACAAACTTTATATACATATATATGAGAAAATATATGTGAAATGTGTCAAAATATCTAAGACAATGTACGAAATGAACTAAATCTATTATAAAATTACTACACTCAAAAGAATATAGTATGGGCTGAGGAACAGACCTTTTCCAGACACACTTGTCTATACTCTGGGAGGACTAACATAATAAGCGTTTAGGGTTAGCCTCCTGCTTTGTGCAGGATTCTTGCATGGAGAGTCGTAACAATGAGGCTTTTCTTTCCAGGAAGCAACTTTATTCATGCCGGCATGGCTCAGTTGGATTCTGTACCGGAAGAACTGAGCCCCAATCACCACATGGTGTAGTTTTTTATATATTTTCTATTTCTTTGTCTCCCATATATGGAAACACACAAGCATGCAGTCTGATTAAGTGGTCTCATGTTACAAGGTCGTGAGGGATGTTATCACGTATGCATATAGCCAGGTTGCATTGAAGTTTGTTTTATTTTCTCTCCTAGGGAGGGGACACTACCACAGCTTGAGTTGCCAAGGATTCTCCATTGTCTATAGCAGTGCTGTCCAGCAGAACTTTCTTTTTCTTTTTTTAATTTTTTTTTGATGTTTATTTTTGAAAGAGACTGAGAGAGAGAGAGAGAGAGAGAGAGAGAGAGAGAGACAAAGAGAGAACAAGTGGGCAAGGGGCAGAGAGAGAGGGAGATACAGAATCTGAGGCAGGCTCCAGGTTCTGAGCTGTCAGCGTAGAGCTCCATGCAGGGCTTGAACTTTGAACTCAGTAACCTTGAGATCATGACTTGAGCCAAAGTCAGATGTTTAGCCAACTGAGCCACTCAGGTCCACTCAGGTTCACCCCGCCAAACTTTCAATGACAGTGGAAATATTCTGTAACTTGTTCTGTCCAGTAGGGTAGCCACTAGCTGCTACCTGTGGCCATTGAGCACTTGAAACATGGCTCATTAAACTGAGGTCCTGAGTTTTTAATTGTGCTTGAATTGTGCTTAAAGTCAACCTGAGTTCAAAGCCTATAGGGTTTAAGAATAAAAACTGAAAGACGGCAGTGCTGCAAGTGTGTGAAAGGCAAGCCTAAGAACATGGCTTACATCACACGTGGGAAAACTGTCCTCATCTCTCCATTGAATACATCATCAACTCTATTCTTATTGAAAGCACAGCTTTTTCTTGAAAACCAGTCAGCCAGTTGCCCTTCCTCCTTTTTCAGCTCATGTTTTTGATTATTGCAGGCATGTTAGTTGGAAA
Source organism: Felis catus (assembly GCF_018350175.1). Lineage (NCBI taxonomy): Eukaryota > Metazoa > Chordata > Mammalia > Carnivora > Felidae > Felis > Felis catus. Next base: position 76,324,613 of record NC_058370.1, read on the forward strand.
GAAAGAGGATGCGAAGTGTGGATATAGTCTTATGATTAATTAACCTTTTATGATGCTTGCATTAGACGAATGGACAGGGTAGGACTAATGTCATTTTGGCTAGCCATACTAGGTTCTACCATATTCAATTGTTTGGGAGATAATTTGATACATATTTACTTCCAATTGTTTGGCAGTAGGGCTCTGCTAATTAATATCTCTGGACACAATTTTATGAAGCCTGTTGACATACCAACAGATGACATTTTAAATTAATTTTTTCTATCCTTGTCTTTCATTTATATGGACAATCAAGAATTATGTTTTAGGGACAATACATTCATGCTTTGTAATGGTCTTATATGTAAAGAATACAAAGGACATAGATATTTGGTCTGATTGTATATCTGAGAGCTTTGAGATTCCATTTATCTGAATACTATCATTTTCAAAATTTCTATGTCAGTAACTGCTTAGCTCTCCAGGTATTTTGCGTTTATGAGTGCAAATGGCCTCCTGATTTTTACAAAACAAAAACTAGCTCTTCTTTGGCAGGCAAAATGTTTCCAGTGAAGTGATCTCCTTTTCTCACATTAAATAACAAAGATTGGATTTTTCTAAATGTTTTGTCTATGCAACATCTTTAACACTTTAATTGATATGAAATGATCTTGGCCTTGTAAAGTATGCTCACTGAATGGCTAGGTTTTTCTTTTTTCTATGAACCAGTACAAGCATTTCACAGCACCTGGTTCTTTGAAAAACAGAACCCAAGCAGTACCTACAATGTTGGCACACTGCCAAGAAAGTCCTTGTGTGTGTGTGTGTGTGTGTGTGTGTGTGTGTGTGAGAGAGAGAGAGAGAGAGAGAGAGAGAGCGAGAGAGAGAGTACGCGCGCACGTGTGTGTGTGATGAATCACTCATAGTCTGTAAGATCTATCAAAATAGCCTTGTTTGAAAACCTTGTTTTCCCTATTTTTTCTTCTTCTGATGACTCATACTTTGTGCTTCATGTCTAGATTCTCTTTTCTTTCTTGTTTCTCATCATGTTCATTCAGAAGACGCTCTTTCACTAGTTCCAAAATTTGTATTTCTATATTCTGTCAGTTTTCATCTTGAAACATACACACAGCAATATGCTCTGAATCATAAAATTCTGCATTAAAACCCAACACTTAAGAAAACCCCACATATTCTCAATACAGGTTTACCTGCACTTCTGTTCCCATTTTTTTAAACCACAAATTTATCAACATTTTAAATATATTGTCACTTGAAACTATTTCATCTGTTAGGAAGATTTTGGCTGCAAGAAACATAAAAACCAATGCTAAGAAGCTTCAGAAATATGGACACTTAAACACTTTATTGAGGAATATGGAAAGTATGGTGGCTTCAAGGTTAGGTGAATGAGTGATTCAAGGAAGGTCTCAAGGACTCGGGTTCTTCTCATCTTTCTCCTCAGCCATTGTTTTCTTGTAAGTCAGTTTTATTGCGGCAAAATTTACATATAATAAAATTCATAAATCTTACATGTACAATTAGATGAGTTGTGACAAATGTATACTCATGTAATCACTACTACAATCAATAAATTAAGCATTTCTATCATTCCAAAAATTCCACTAGCCCCTTTGCAATCAATCCACCCCTTCAAACTAATCCCTGGGCATTTCAGTGGAATTATACAATATGTACTCTTTTGTGTCTTTTTTTCTTTACATAGCATCATGCTTTTGAGATCCAGCCAGGTTGTTATGTATATCAGTCATTTGTTCTTCTTTATTGCTGAGTGATATTCCGATGTGTAGAAGATATATTATATTCCACAATCTACTTGATGTGAATTTGAGCTGTTTTCACTTTTGGGCTATTACATAAGAAGCTCTGTAAGCATCTACATAAAAGTCTTTGTGTAGATATAGGTTGACATTCCTCTTAGGTAAATAATCAGGAACGTGCATGCTGGGTCATATGCTAATTATACATTTAATATTATAAGAAACTGACAAACTATTTTCTGAAGTGGCTGTACCACTTTGGATCCCCACCAGCAAAGAAAGAGAATTCCTGTTACTCCACATACCTACCAAAACTTGATATTTTAACAGGGCTTTTTGAAGAGCAAATTTTTAAATTTTGATGAAGTTAATTTATCAAGTTCTTTTCTAGGCTTTCAGCTTTTTGGGTACATTCTAATTATACAAACTCAAAGATCACAAAGATTTACAGAATCCAAAATCATAAGGAATTTCTCTTAGGTTTTCTCCCAAAAGTTTTATAGTTTTAGTTCCTGCATTTAGATTTAGGTCTAGGATCAATTTTAAGTCAAGTTTTATATGAGGAGTGAGTTAAGGGTTGAATTTCTTTTCTTTCTTTCTTCCTTTCTTTTTTTGGATATATAAATAAGTATTTTAACCTCATTTGTTGAAAGTTCTTCAATTTCTGGTGTTCGATTTATACTTTTACCCTCAGGTTCACAAGATAACTGCAGAAATTCTAGGCATCACATTCAGAATGATGTCCAGAAGAGAGCATCTCTTTATAGAAGTGCCCAGAAAACTTTTCTTTGTCTCCACCTACACTTCATATATACATACTATCTAAACCAATCACTGGAAAGGGGAATGGTAATATCATGATTCATTTATTATTTAACAAGAAAATAGTGTGTTTTCTATTTGCATTCTAGGGACTTGGAATATAGTAGTGACTCAAATAGTCAAAAATGTTGCCTGTTCTCATGGAGCATACAATGTACCAAGGAATACTCTTTGTTTATTTTCAAAAGAAGTTACCTGTATAATATGTTGTTGTACAGTAGTAATTACTAGGAGGAAAAAAAGAAAAGGGGCTATGAAGTATCATGGGTAAGTTGAAATTTGAGATAGGGTGATTTAAAAAAGGACTCCCTGAGTTGACTTTTGGATAAAGTCCTGAATAAAGTGATAGAGTAGGCGATACAGATATAGATTGAAGAGTAGTCCGGGAAAAAGGGAAAGTGCAAAGGTCCTGAGAAGGTCAAGGAGGCCACAGTGGTTGGAGGGAGTAGTAGGAAATGGGGTAGTTACAGAAAATGTAGATCCTTGCAGACAAGTCATTCTCACCCAGAGGCAATTTTGACAACATTTATAAAATTTGGTTGACAGTTTTGGTCATCATAACTTGGTGGGAAGGAACTGCTAGGGGGGCTAGGGATGCTGCTATATATCCTACAGTGCTAAATATCCTAAGTATCTATAGGAGATAGACTCCCTCTGGGCCCTCTCAGCAAGGAATTATCTGGCTCAAATGTCAATACTGCCAAGGTTGAAGTAAGGTCATAGTAAGGACTGGCTTTTCCTGAATGACTTAGAATGAAACTAAAGTGTTTTTACCAAAGAATGATCTAATTTAATTTCTTAAAAAGATCACTTAGTTGTTTGTTGTGAATAGACTGAATGGGTCGACGGGTAGAAAATAGGACAGCATTTAGGAGGGTACCACAATTACCTAAGAAAGACATGATGGTTTGGACCAGGATGGTGGCAGTAGGGGTGGTGAGAAGTGATGGATTCTGGATATGTTTTGGAAGTTGAGCTAACAGGATTTGCCAACTACCATAGACTAAATGTTTGTGTCCCCCTAAAATTCATATGTTGAAACCTAATTCCCAATGTGATGGTGGAGATGTGGCCTATGGGGAGTCATTAGGTCATAACCTTCCCAGCCTTCAGAACTATGAGAAATAAATTTCTGTTGTTTAGGAGCCGCCCAGCCTGTGGTATTTTGTTATAGCGGCCTGAGCAGACAAAGACACAAATACACAAATATATAGGTGTGAAGAGAAGAGCCATGTATCACTCCTCAGGAGTAATTGGTTGTGCCTGGTGCTGGAGCTGCATCTTCCCAAAGAAATTAACCCGGGGAAGTGGGTAGAAACCTGAACAAATTTGGAATGGGAGAAAGAATGCCCATATGTTTGGATAGGCAACCAAGAGCATCAGTTACATATATACCTTATGGAAATGAGAATGGACACTGTTGGGTTAATGAATGACGACCTTAAAGGATGCAATTATTCTACATATAGACTACTGAATTTCTTTAAAAAGGCTTTTTATCCACAGCACCAAGTGCTTTTTAAGAAATGTTTTCTCATGCCATCTTTCATTTGGTGACAGATGTAGGAAGCCCTAAAATCTTATTCCATCAAAGTCATTCAAGGACTTTGGTTTTTCTTTCAGTTTACATTCCAAGTTAGTACTGATTTCCTAAATAGGATGTTGATATATTGTTTAATAATGGCTTTTGGAGCATTTCTTTTGTCTACCCTAAAATATTAGAAGCTCACCCTAAAATATTCGAAGCTCACTATGAGTCATTATTATGTGTTAGGAAACCACTTAATACGTTTCTCTCACTAAATTATCATAATAATCTTATAGCTAATAACCTGCCGAACATCCTTTCTTAGACCCAACTCTACTCAGGCTCCCCCAAACTCTTTTTCAACTGGGCATGGCTTTTGACTGCCATGTTCTGTCTACATTGTCCAATTTTAGTGAGAACCCCACTAAGTCAGTTTAGGCCAATCCCCCATCTACTACAATGGAACACCCTCCACGTCTAACGCAGTTCCTCATCCTTCACCATCCCCCAGATCAGTTCTGATCACCCAGGCCTGTCTATCTTCAGCAAGAATCCTGTTAGCTCAGTTTAGCCAGAATACTCCTTTTATCCCTGACATTTCCTCTTAATAATTTTCCATCCACTGAAACCCCCCCCCCCCACTATAAATTCCCACTTTCCTTTGTTGTCTTTGACATTGAATGCACCTCTTTCTCCTATTGTAATAGTTTGGAATAAAGTTTTCTTTATCATTTTAACACGTGTCATTATAAATTTTTATTTAACATACCTTATGACCTAAATTTGGTTATTTCCAGTTTACAGGCAGAAAGAAAGAAAGAAAGAAAGAAAGAAAGAAAGAAAGAAAGAAAAAGAAAGAGAAAGAAGAAAAGAAAGTTTGGCAAAAGAAAGTTTGGTAAAGTCTATCCAACCACTAAATAGGTCTTGAGACAGTATGCCTCTGAGAACCGAAACGCTGTCATAGGCCTTCTGACTCACACACACCACGCTTCTTGCTCCAGAGGGCCTGGCTAGTGTGACCAGTTACCGGGTAAGAGCTCAGGAAAGGCTCGCCGACTGGTCTGGAAGCTCTAGGTACAGAGATCGTGGTATGCGAGACGTAAAATTCCTCCTACACAAATGCACCAAAGTGATCTGATGGCTCATCCTCCAGACTGGCGGGCCAGGGTGTGGCAGTAACAGCCCCCTTTTCCGATTTAGACCCACGCTCGCTCTTCCCCTGGTCTTCCATGGAGCGAGGGCAGGCCGCTGGCACGCAGGCGCAGGCTGCGGGCGTCGGAGGCTTCGCGGGCCCCTAGGCCTGAGTCCGGCCCGGAGCCAGAAGGCGCCGGGCTCGTCCCGCGCAGCCGGCCCAGGTGCGGGACGTTAGCCTGGGCCCTTCCGAGGGCCGGCTCCGGCCCGGCCCGCCTCCCCGCGGGATTGGTGGCCCGCGGCCCCGCCCGGCCCCAAAAGCAGGCGGGAGGGGCCGCGCGCGGCCTGGCGGCGGGGGAAGCCTGGGGCCGGGCGAGCGCTCTCTCTCTCCCGGTACTGGGCGTCGGGCGGAGCGGTACTTCAGCGTCGGGCTCTCCGCCTGCCCTGCCGCCCCGCGGGCCGCGGAAGGAGCTGCTGTCGGAGCGAGCGCCGGGGCCTCTGGGCTCGGGCGGGTTCCTGCTGCCGCGGTTGGTTGCTCACTTTCCCCTAACTTGGAGCGAGAACCGGCGCCCCCTTCATCTCGCCTTTGCCCAGAGCTTGGGCCGGAGGAGCTAGACCCGGGAGGGGGTCGGGTTCGCTTTTCGGCGGTGCGGAGAGAGCCTGGGGACAGGAAGGGAGTCTCCAGACGCCCGCGGGCTTCGCGGCGGTTCGGGGCCCGCCAAGGGCCCCGCCGAGGGTCTAGGCAGGCGGGTGGTGGGCCGCGCTGTGCCTGCGCCCCCCCCCCCGCCCCTTCCCCCCAGTCCTGGCGCGTGTTAAGGCCTCTGGGCACCGGTTTGTCCCCAGCAACTCGTGTTGAGCGCTTTTCATCGTAGCCCTGTAAGGAGCCCCAGAGCAGAGGGACACCCTTGTGGGGTCGGGGGTGGGGGTGGAACTGGCCTGGAGAGGAGGCCGCCGCTTGCTCGCTGTAACCGCGCCCAGGATGTGCATTTCACTGTCACTTTTAAGGTCTCAAGTTCTGATGCCACGGACTCCCCCCCCCCCCCGCCCCCAAAATGTGTTTAGCCTGTTTATACGTATTTAGAATTTAGGTCCGGCTGAAAAGTTGTTCTTTGAACACTTTAGGTTTTAACTCAGCAAACATGTATTGGACACCAGTATATATAAAGTATCGGTCAAGGGGAACCCCCACAAAGCTGCTTTAGGCATAGTTCACCATCTAAATTCCCCGCTTCCCTTGTGTTCCTGTAAGGAGGACAGGTGAATACTATCCTTAAAAGTTTCTCCTGTGTTCCTTGGCGCTGAGACCTTGATGCTAAGTAAAAGATAGCAGGGCATTGGATTAAAGTGAAGAAGGGAAACCTTATTAAAAGGAACAAACTTTCTCATTCAAAACATGGAAAGATTATACAACGAAAACTTTAACTTTCATTTCAAAGTACTCACCACTCTTCAAATTTTTTTTGGAAATACTTAGAGGATTGCAATTACCTTCACATTTAAATTAGTTTCTGGCAGATATGCTGTGGGTTTTTCATCTCCTTATGCAATTTTTTTCTTCCAACTAAAAATCTTTCATTGTGAAAATCACAAACCTGTGTACAAATGTAATTGATTAATCTCTAAGGCAGAGCAATTTTCACTTTGGTGAGGGTGGGGAAGACACAGGGTAGAGGGAAACAGGCTGAAAGTGTAGTGTGCCAGCAATGAAACTGCCCTGTGACTCTGTGCTGTGAGAAGTTATATGTCCATGGAAATTCTAGACTTATTTTACAAATACTTCCTGAATACCTATTCTGTGTCCGTGATGTCACTTGCTGTGCTTGGTGATGATATATGTTGCTGTTGTCACTTTTTCCTAATCTGAAACTGTATTCTTTCCTAGTGACCCAAGACATTGTCTTTCATACTTACATTCTTAAAGGAAGGAGTATTTACATGTATATGAAATTTATTTTCAGTTTGTCATTGGGAATTATAAACTCACGTCTTAAGGTATATTCTGCCCCGTATAATAGACTTCCCTAAATGAATTTTGGAAATGTTAAGTGAAGTTCAACAGGTTTGTTTGTTTGCTTGTTTTTTAATGTCAGTACTTCTTAGATTTCAATATTGTATGTGAAATTCCGACTTGAATGTAGTATGTGGGCCTTCCTAAGTCCAGTTGACTTCAGAATCCTAATTCTGAGGAACCTGGGAAAGTGCCCCATAGAAGGTATTTTGAGAAATGAATTTTACCTGGACTTTTTGTTTTTATTTTTAATTACTTATCTCAACCTTTCTGCCAACAGAAGTGATGCCTCCAAGAAGAAATGAGAAATACAGACTTCCCGTTCCGCTTCCAGAAGGCACCATTCTGGATGATATGGAAGGAAAACAATGGGTGCTGGGCAAGATGATTGGCTCTGGAGGATTTGGATTGATATATTTAGGTAAAGTATAACTATAAGTTACCAAATATTCCTACATATGTGACTGGAACTGTGATTACTTACTGTTTTGAACATTGAAATTTTGAAATACAATAGAATTCATCAATATACCTTATTAGGTAAATGAGGATCATTAACATTTATACTAGCATGTCTGGTTTAAGATACGGCTGACCCCACTACTTGCCATTCGTGTTCTGATAATCTTAGAAGTCCTTTCAGAGCATAATTACAAAGTCCACCAGGCAATTGTTAATGTTCTTTTTTGAGAGTGTGTTTTCCTGGAATTTTTGCATTTTGTAGCTCAGAAACCACAGCTGTATAAATCCAAACTGTGAATCTTAATCATTAATATTTAAGTAATACAGGGTTGTGGTCATTTCTTAACTAGGCTTCACTAGAGAATTGAGTCTTAATACCTCACGGCATCTGTTGTGTGGAATCAATTAACTTCTGTCCCGTGCATCTAGATGGTACTTGTTATTTGCCATCCTTGATAAATGAGAAAATAGACCCTCAAATCTATGTTTTTGTTCTTTGGTACAGATAAGGAATCCTAGTTGAGTATATCTTTACACTACATTTAAAAATTTTAAATTATGCTGAACTTAAAAGGATCATTCAGGGCTACCTTAAATCTGTAGTTTAATGATCAGGACTATCCATTACATGACTGGATTTAATGAATAACATAAATATTAGTGATTAAAAAAAATTACTCCCAATCCTAAATGGATTGACTCATTACATCTGTTTTTATAGGAGTTTAAGAAACTGGTAAAAGACCTACACTGGGGAATCTTGGATTCCTTAGTAAACATTTCAGACAGTAGGGAAGGAAAAACTTTTCCTCTACTCTCCTAGGTTCGAGAGCTGGGATATGAAATAAACTGACAACAGGAGAAAAGGTATACAAATTTACTAATTTTTAATGTTATGCACATGAGGATATCACAATAAAAAAGTGAATACCCCACAAAGCAGTGATATTTGAGAACTTATATAGTGTCTTTTTTTTTTAATGTTTTTTATTTTTGAGAGCTGAGACAGAGAGAGTGCACAAGTGGGGTGGGGCGGGGTAGGGGGACAGAGAGAGAGGGAAACACAGAATCTGAAGCAGCCTCCAGGCTTTGAGCTGCCAGCACAGAGCCCAACGTGGGGCTCAGACCCACAAACCATGAGATTATGGCCTGAGCCAGAGTTTGACGCTTAACGGACTGAGCCACCCAGGTGCCCTGAGAGCTTATATACTGTCTTAATAGGAGAAAGGGAAAGGGGATGGAGCTCACTTAACGGAGAGTAAATGATTTTTAGGAAAGATGAATGGGCCTTTAGGAGAATAGATGGGGGATATGATAGTTTGTGACAAAGTTTGTCTGAGATTGGCATCAGTTTCTAATCTCCTGTGGTAAGAGTCAGTCTTCTCTGGTTGATGAAACTTCCCTGGAGGGAATTTATAATAATTGAGTCTTTTTTGGAGGCTCAGTCTTTATGCAAATAAAGGGAATTCAGAGAAAGCCTCTCCCTGCATTTGCTCTTTTATCAGGTGCTGTTAGCCCAAAATAATCCTTCTGCCAAAGAGGCATATTTTAGGGTCACATATTTTGCTATCCTTCACAAACATGTTTTGTGGATCATGACGGATAAAGCTCTTCTTCTGATAGAATTAAGATTATAATTTTGAACAAGTGAATGTTATTCAATAAAAAAAAAAAAAAACCCCAAACAAAAAACCCCTGCTTATTAATCATCTTAGTGCCTACTCTAGTTGGAAACATAAGACCGATACACAAAAATGCATGAGTTAGGGGCACCTGGGTGGCCCAGTTGGTTGAGCATCAACTCTTGATTCGGCTCAGGTCATGATCCCAGGGTCTTAGGATCAAGTCCAGGTGGGGCTTTGCACTGAGCATGGAGACTGCTTAAGATTCTTTCTCCCTCTGCCCCTCTCCCCCACTCGTTCTCTCTCTCTTTCTCTCTCTCTCTCTAAAATACAAATAGATAAATAAATAAATAAAGCATGGGTTAAATAGAGAACATTTTCCTCATTTAAAGGGTTTGAACTTTCTTGAAAAATGCTATGATTCTAAGTACTAGGTTGAGTGACATAGGCAGCTCTGTTAAATAGAAAGATAAGGCAAGCTGTTTAGGTAATTTAAAATTTTCTAAGAGCCATGTTAAAAAAAGTAAAAAAGAAACAGGTGAAATTTATTTCAATGATCTATATTTATTTAATCCAGTATATCTAAAATGTTATTCCAACATGTTATCAAATTAAAGAAAATTATTTTTAGTTAAAGTCTTTAAAATCCAGGATGTATTGAGTCACTTTCAGGAGCTCAGTAGCTACATACAGCTAGTGCCTACCATATTGAATGGTACTGGTAAAGACCATTAGAGTATACTTAGAGTCAGCAGAGTAGAATTCCCTGTAGAAGTGTTGATTGAGACTTTGAATTAGCGAATTCTCTTGTATAGCAAAGAGCTAACTAAGATCTCTAATATAGTGTCTTGACTCAAAGTCAGAGAGAGGGAGTTGAATAAATTTCTGACGTCACTGAGCTATATAGCCCTGGATTCCATGGATTATCAGTTATACTGTTAGCTTTCTGATATTTGGATTATTTGAGTAATTTCAAAGAAATACTTTGAAATACTTTGATTGTAATGATCTTATTCCTTTTCTTTTTTTAATGTAAATATATATGTTAATATGTATTTAATTGTAAGTGAATTTTAAAAACTAAGTATACACATATACGCACATTCACTACTTGTGTGGTTCCTGTCGTGAAAAAGAAACTTGCTGAGGCGTGTGATTTATTTGTCTGTATTCAAGTAGAAAAAGTCTTTGCTTCTTTCAGTGTGTGTCACATGTTTTAGTTTTTCTCATTACCAAACTAATACTTGTTTTACAACAATTTTTAAGGTTTCATATGTTACGCAGTACCCTCTACTATCTGAATGTTAGAACCCGGATCCTGGGAACATTAGCAAGTGCACAGCACTGAGGAAGGACTTTGAAGAAATATGTAGCTATTTTGAGGAAGAGGCTCATACTTCAGAAAATATAACAGAGCTGTGTGTTCCCAATGTTGTCATTGTTCCATCAAAAGTGGTACTTGTAAATGTAGGATCAGCTCTTTAATGAGATGCCATCAGCAATCACTTTGTTCAGGTTAGTTTGTACTGAATCATTTCAAAGCTGTCTAAGCAAATTCATATCAAATTGTATCATATTTTGCATTTTGCCATGTTTTTCATCATTTCCTGTCTATAAATGAAGAAATTCAGATTTTCCTTAATAACACCTTTATGTCCAGCTACATTCTTTTCAGGTAGTACTCCTTCCAGATACACTGTTTCGGCAGACGCTTCATCAGCATTTGTTGCCTAAGGCTGAGAAGAAACTAGCCGCTGTGTCTAACTCCTTGTGCGTGTAGGGCTGTCCTCTAGCTTTGAGATCAATAGCCAAGGCCTTTCAGTAATTATCAACCTAGAGTAAAGGGGAAGGAGCAGAGAAGTTTGGTATTTACTCTTGACTTGGAGAAATACTGTGCCTGTAGCATTAATAGAAATAGTTATAAGAGGGAAAAGAAAAGTCTGAATACAAGAACAAAGACAAGGTTCTTTGTGTATGAAAAGAGGAGGAAAAGGAACAAAGAAAGCTGTTTTATGGAATGGGAAAAATTGCTATAATTTTAGTATCAAATACGTGAAAAAGTTTCTGAAAATCGAGGGAAGGAGAGAGAACCGAGAGTTTGAATTCTGATTTAATGCTAGGTGCAACACAGAACCAAGCAAACTAAGGGAGAATTGCATAAGTAAAGGCATGGGTTTTGGTGTTAGGCAAATCTGGGTAGAATTCTGACCTGAATGAGTCATTTAGAAACTGAATGACTCCTCCTTAATCACAAGACTTTCTTCCTATTCTGCATCGTTGAGATAATAGTAATTATGAGGATTAAATGGAGTAATGTTTTTAAAAACTTTGGAACTTGGTGAGCACTTAAATGTTTCTTATTTGTTTGTTTGTTTATTTATTTATTTAGAAACTCCCATCCTCAGTGATTAGCTGAATCTCAGGTTCAGTGTCTGGTACCACAGGGGATTGGGATGGTGACAGAGACATCCATTGGACTGATATTCCATTTATCTTGCCATGGATTATGATAGATTTAGCTACTGATGTGGTAAAATTAAGAATATAGAGAATGCCATTGGAAGACTGACGTTTTACTGACCTGAATATTTTTTACCCCTAAAATTTACAATAGTAGCCATGATGACATAGTAAAAAGTTCTCATTTAAGCTGTATCTCGTGTATCTCAGATATGGAGGATACTGGGTTTCAGAAATTAGGCCAACTATCCAGAAAATCAGAGTTATATGTAGTAAACTTAAGCCCAATTCCTTTGAAGGCTTATATGAGTAAAAATAGCAATGGTTTATCTGTAGAAGTTTTAGTTTTTTTGAAGTTGGGCATAGTGATGACCATTTAGCATCTTGGGAATACCAAGCACAGAATAGACGTTCAACAGGTATTTTCCTAAGAGAATGAGGCTGAGGTTGGGATACGCAACCTACACAAGCCAGTCTTCTTTATTCTGTTCCATAATTACAGATATCACCCTTAATTCCAGTCTATAATCTGACAGAAGTACTCTTAGTCACAAGAAAAGCTGAGACAAGTTGATTATCACAACATCATCTAGCAGAATCTATGTATGTTTTATTGAAAAATCAAAAGCATTATGTTTTAGGAAGAAGAACACATTATTATAACTAAAATTAAACCCTGGTGAAGCCTTAAGATTGAATCACTTGTCCATGAATAAATGTGTAGATTTCATCTAAGTGATGGTCGTACCTTTTTTAGGACATGCTTTCAGATTAGCTCTACTTTGCTTTAGAAACATAGAAGAAATGTTTTTTCAGGAGAATGAGGAAGAGGGTAGCCTAAGTAGGATTCTTAGAAATTATCAAAGCTTACCTCACTTACTGATGAGGAAACAGACTTCTATTTTTGAAGGAATAGAAAAGATGATTTATGCATGTGTCATTTTTACTTACTTTACTTTTTTGTCCACGGTAATGGGTTAATTTTTAAGGTATATAGAATAACGTTCAGAAGAGCCAATGATAATTCTGGCAACAGAGTGGCATTATTGGAACACATATGGCTTCATTATGTATTGCTGTATTAAATGCCATTTTGGCAGTGTCTTATAGAGAAGGCTTTGGGGTAAGCAGTTACTCTTATCTGACACAATGCAACATTACAGTGCCACTGTGACTGTAACTAGGAAATTTTGAAAATGATACTGTGGGAGTGAGAAGAAGGAAATAAACATGAAATTGGGAAAACTAGTACTAGAAACTAGTATATATAGTAAATTAGTTCCCAGGTGAAGGTGTGGAGAGAGAGACAAGAGGAAGGGATCACTTGGGATTCTGTGAATTTAATGCACTTGTTAGACCTATACACCAGAAATAAAAGTCTATAGAAGATATATTTTAATTTTGTGTTTGTTGTCCATAGGCTATTAATTTTGAGTTTTTATAGAAAGAGGAGTGTCCATGTACCTATCAGCTTAAGAAATCTAAGTATTTACAGAAGTTTGGGTTCTTTGTATAAAAAGGGAGAGTTCTTCTAAGGCTTAGCCTTTGCTTGTCTTTTTCATTTTGTTGAGTGTCTGATCTTCTTTTTAACATATATTATGGTTCTTCATTTTCAACATTTTTACTGTCAAATTTTTTTTGCCTTCAGGGAAGATTTACAAACTACTCCATTCTGCATTGATTTATATATTATGTTTCTTCCACTGCACCTGTTACTGTCTTGTAACTGTTTACAGTGGTCAAGGTTTTAAAATTTGAAACCTATTGCTATAGGGAAATTTCTTCTTCATGAAATGAGCTCACCTCTATTGCCACACAATAAAAGAATTCTCAGCTTTTGAGAGCTTCTGGCTTCCTTATGAAATATGGATAAACTTTGCTTCTGAAGTGTTTTGGTTTTTTTTTTTTTCTTTTTCCTTTCGATATGGAAGAAGAGGAATAAAGAGTAGGTATGGTCTTTCTTTTCAGACACAGGAATATCCATGTTCATGAAATAAAGGAGAGGAAAATTAAACTCTGAAGCTCTAAATATGAGAATTCACTTGAAAATAGTTTTTTGGAGGATGAAAACTTGTCCACCATTCACATTTAATGGTACAGAGGGGTTTATGGATCTTATACTGCTCACATACTTGGTTTTGCAATTAGTGCTTCTTCAGAATGTTTGTCCCTTAAAAGTCCAATGCGTGGACTTTATACACTGTACCGTATTCTACACGGAAGAGTATTGTAGAAGAAAAGGCAGAAAACTCAGTAAGTATGTCAAGACAATTGTTGAATGCTTCCACCGTTCCTTTTAAAAGGATGAACTTCAGTCAGGTAGACTTTTCTTTAACGTCTCCAATCAAGTAATACTTGAGGAAAATGAGTCTGTAGAAAGACATCCATTGAAGGCCAGAAACATCTACAGATGCAGTGTGATCCCAAGCAATGAAGCATGTGGCCCTTCATTGGCATTATATGATAACAGGAGGATCTTCTGGCAGAAGAGCTGACTTTTGCTGCGTTCTGCATGCTGCCCCTCCAAACCCATCTTTGATTGGCACCTATGCCCTATTGAAACTGGCATCACACCTTCTGAATGGGCCCGGTGCCAGGCTAGCAGATGGGTATGGGCAAAAGCATGCCAGAAACCCAGTATGTGCATCAAGTTTAAGTATTAGGGGCCCAAACTCTCATCCAGGGATATAAAAACTGCAGTCTGTTGAGAGCTTTTTGTGCTTAAGGTTAAAGGACATGCCATTTCTACTCCAGCTTAGAGGTTGATTAATTTTGAAAGTCAAACAGGAGCTCCCGTGGCTGTGTCAGGCAAAATTCTATCTTTGGTGAATGAGAATTACTACTTCATGTAGGGAAGAGAAAGTATTGTAATGAAGTTTCCAATGAGAGTTACTCTCCTGCAAGTGCCTCCAGCACTTAAGCAGCATGCATTCAGTGGAGATGAATATTTCCATTCTCCAGCAGAGCCAGGTGCAATCAAAGCCAGATCTTCAACCTGCTGCAGTAAAGAACCCTACATTTAGAAAGGGCAGGCAAAGTTTGGAAGAACTCCTTGGTGGCAGCTCTCACCGTGAGCTGATGGAGCTTCACGAAAGCGTATAAAGGAGATGAAGGAAAAACTCCACAAACAAAAACCCTTCAGGATACTTCACCCTCCAAACCGAAAGAAAAAGTTTAGTCCTTTATCCTCAATGCAGGAATTGTTCTGAATTTTATATCAATAAAAACTTAGTTTACCAAAATGTTAGAATCAACTTAATGCATAAGTAACAAAGTTTTCTATTCTAACATTTATTTCATTGCATGTCTATCATGTATATAAACTTCACTTCTTGAATAATGGATTTTGCATAAAATTGAGTTCTAAATATCATATTCCTTATGATCGTCTCACACCAACTACAGAACTGGGCAGAAAAAGGGGAGGGCATCATTCCTTGTGACCACTTTAATCGTATCCCTCTAAATGCTCTTAAATTTACAGGAATGCCTATAAGGCCAGCTGTGGCCAAGAGAAGCTTTTCCTAATCGCCTTATAGCCATTGCTTTTTCTTTTCCACTGTGTAAACTTTATCTATGGAACAGATTCCATGAGACCGTTGTGAATACTTCAACGTATTCAAAACATATAACTGCCACAAATTAAACTACTAAAACTAAAGCTGGTGCATTGTAACTGCCAAGTAAAGCTGGCACGTCCCTCTGTCAGACTGCGGGAGAGTATGCCATACAGCCCTCAGAAAACACAATTCATCCAGAAGCACTCTTGTCACTTGCTCTGATATTAAAACAGAGAAAGTGACATTAATTAAAGAAGTGACATGAGCCAACAAAGGCAATGAAATTCTAAGCTTTGGCTCATGTGCAGACCTTATTCCAACTTACTCTGCTTAGGTATTGTGGCCATTTCTGGAGTCATGTGGCCACTTTCCCCCCTTCCTCCTCTCACCTCCCTGTTCTGGAACATTGTTTTCAGGCAACTAAAATTTTATCTCCAAGGTTGGACCAGCCAATTGGTGCGCTGGTAGTTGGTGCAAGGTTTCCCCAAAGAGTAGTGTGATGGCATGTGATGCCTTGACTGCACTCTGTAAGTGCATGAGAAGAACAGCTAGAGGCAGAGGAGAGCTGGTCTAACAGAAAGGCAAGCAACAGCTTACACAGAGCAGAGTACCTCGGTTTGGTGGACCGGCAGCTAGGGGAGTCTGTCGTAGCTTGGGTCGTGAAAACCAATGGCGGCCGGTGGCCCTTAGCGAAAATCCGAACATGAGGAAGAGGCAAGCGAGCAGGGGAGCACCAACAATTTTCCCGTCTTTGTTTCCATGGTGTGTTCTTTCAGTGTTTATCTCGTGTCTTCCTACGATGACTATGCGTGTACTCTTTCATTCACCTCCCCCACAACGCTACATCAGAAACTCCTTGCGGGCATTCTCTCAGGGTGCTTAAGCAAGGCCTTGCCTATGACAGACAGTGTTTCAAAAACGATAGGCTAGATGAACTCCAGAGCTAGTCTGTTACGGAAAAATAATTTTCCCAACTGCTAGGTTATCTGAGATGAAATTTTGTGCTCTGTGTACTGTATCATGTGGTGTGTGTGTGTGTGTGTATGGCTCTGTACTTTTATGGATGTTATTCTGTGTATTCTAGGGGAGACAAGTATTTGTTCATTTTCTTTTCAGGTATATTTTTAAACTATAAGAAACTATGTACTTCTTAGGTCTTAGGATTTATTGGGAAAAGTCTACTTTGCTAATGCATTGTGCAGGGAGTTAAAAAAAAAAAAAAAAACTGGACACCGCATTAAGCCTAAACAGTTTTGTATCTAGCAGAAAACAATTATGCGTAGCACTTGATTGAATTCATCCAGGAGTACCTAATAGCAGACCTAACAGCAAGTATAAACTTTTGTGGAGGGAATGCATGGATGTTGTTTGTTGTTAAATGGATTGATTTGTAGGCATGTAACATGCATAAGAAATCTGCTTTTCAAAGAATATAAACACAACTTTAACAGAAAATAAATTATTGGAATTTCTTTTAACTCAAGTGAATGAAAGGTTTGATTAAGAGTTTTGTACATAGTCAGAAGCTTTTGTTATGGTTTCTGGGCATTGGGAGTTTTATATTTGAGCTCAGGAATTTTCTGTCTGTGTAATTAGTCATGAGGTTTAATGTACATTTTTCATATCAGGCAGACAATGGCTTCAAAGAGACAGCAATGCTGCAAAGGAGCAAGAAAAGAAGGCCAAAGTTGACACACACAGAGGCAAAACAGTGTAAGAAAAATCAACACGTTTTGCAAAATCAATCATTGAAAATGTGTCAGTGTTCAGGAGACTGTCTTTAATTTGCAATCCAAGTGAAAAAGAGTATTTAAATATGAGAGGCAGTATTATTGAGCCCAGCATGCCTGCTACCACTTGTTTGACTAGCTCAGAATAGAACACTGAGAGGCAAGGGCTCAAAGTTAAATGAACATTTATACATTTTAAAATCAAATGAAGGATTCAGACTATATTCATGAATTAATTTTTTTTTTCAGAACCCTAAATTTAATCAGCTGGAATTACTTTTAAAGTGTCATCCTATTTAACTTTTGGGAATGATGAATTTGCCTTTTAATAGGGATGCCGTATTTTATCATGAAGATGAAACAAACTGTCTTTTGTTAATTATTCCCCAGAGACACTGGCCATTTTTCTCATCTAGGCTCAACATGGAGTAACAGCAGCTTTCCCCAAATTTATTTCAAGCAAGAGCAATTGGAAGCTACAACATGTATGAAAAAGAGGCTCATGGAGAGCATAGCTTCCATTGTATATGTTCTGAGTGCCACCTGATGAAATTCTTAGAGGTGATGCTCCCAAAGCCTCACCCAGGAGGCCGTGAACACAGAACACAGAAAAGCAGAAAAGAATGAAAGAGCGAATCTACACTAAAGAGTAGCAGATGAGTCATACGTGTCCGCGGCATCCAGTAACTGCTACGGATAGTTGTTGAAATCTTTGTTAGGAAATCATTATCAACATCAACTTCTACTAAAATCTTCCACTTAAGTGCGTGCCTAGCTCTGTGTTGAATGCTTTACGTGCATTATTTCATTTCGTTCTCTTAAGAAACTAATAAGGAAGATGTGGAGGCTTAGGGCGGTGAAGGAATTTGCTTGTGTGCCGCAGTTTGTATAATTGTCCCAATCTACAGTTGAACTCAGGTCTCTTGGCTCTACTGATTGATGTCCTTTGTCAAAGAACACTTTGAATTTAACGCTAGCCAGGGAAGATAGTTGCAAATGACATGCTCGTGACATGCTCATTTCTAAAATAACTGTGAAATATCTAATTGATAGTATTGGCAGCTCATTTAAGAAATCTGTTAGTGATAATGCTGATAACGGTGTCATTTTCCTTCAGATTGAGAACCTGGTGTGTCAGGCATCAGTGATATGTTTTTAATATTAAGTTCACAAAATCTGTGGAGGAACATCTGATATTTATAGTAAATCTAATGCTAAGAACTGGAAAAATGCATTAAAAAAGTACTATACTTGGGTCAAACAATATTTTTATGAAAAAAAAAAGTGAGAGCAGTCAACCAATAGCGCATACAAACTGGTAAGAAAGAGTTGGTGGATTTTTTGCTTTTTGAAAAATGAATAATTTTATGCAGTTGGTTTGATTCTAAACAGCAGCAAGAAGATCAAAAGAAGCCTCTTTAAAACCCTATGATACAATTTGAATAGGCATCCTGTAAAAACAGATAATTTAGCAAATATTGGATTGTTCTTGACCATGTCTTTTTATTCATTGGGTAGTAAAGATACACTATTATTTAGAAAACTAGGTCTTTTGAGAGTAAAACAAAACAAAAAATACTTAGATTAGTAGAATCTTGATAAAGAGTATATTGTCATACAGAATTTGTTCAAGTACCCAAATACTTAATCTTTAATAGAAGTATAATTTGTGCAAGATTATTCAGTACCTTCAAGATATTTTTACATAATAGTAGTAATTTATTACAAATTTATAAATGATTTTATGGAAAAAAATTGTAACATTTCATGCAGAGACAAATGCTTAGGTGTTTTTAGTGGAGATATATAATAGGTATTGCAATGCTAGTTTTTATGCTAGGTTACTTTTTTCTTTGGAGTATATACATAGCAACGGAAAGAATGAACAAAATATAATATTACATTAGAATATTTGTTTTTGAGCACTTATAGTGATATAGGATTATTAATTTCAATTTCTGGAAAGTGTGAAGAAAAGCTATCCATTATACTTGATCTTGTTTCTATTAAAAGATCATGTGTTCCAATTCTAGCATAGATCTCCAGTGTCAAATGTGAGTATTACAGTTGAGAGTGGATATTATGTACACTTTCTTACAAAGTGTTAGGAAGATGGCAGAGAAGAAATAGTAAGACCCATTAAAAAACATCCCCAAACAATACATGTCAAGATAAGTGAGAAAAAAGCAAAAGAAAGCTGCATATCTAATGAGCAAATATTGCCATGTGATGAAAAAGAGAAGAAAAAAATTGTATAGACTCTATAGTATCAGAATTTCTACTCCAGCAAAAAACTTTTGAACAAGTGTAACTGTTCTGAAATTTAGTGTAATGTAAATTGAATGAATTATGGAATCATTGTAAAAATAGAGGTTTTTATTGGAAGAAGGACATTTAAGTTCTTTCTGACCCCGAAAATCTGTGAGATGGTAAGAGATACTGAAACATAGAGGTTTTATGAAAAGAATTGATACAACTGAGCAAAAATTAGTTGTACTATTAATGAACGAGCAAAGCAAATCTGTGTCAGAGAACAGTGACCTAAAAGAGATCATCAAGAAGAAAAAAATAATAGTTCTCTTACCTGTGTGTGTAATATATCTTTGGATAATAAGAATATCACACAAGAAGGTAAAGACCTTTTCAAAATAGAGACCATTATTAAAGAGAAAGATTTCCCTTTGAAACCTAATTTCAGCATGAATTTTAGAAAGTGTTTTAAAAAGTGAGGGTGAGGTTAAAGCTCTTACATGGTAGGTTTTTAAACAAAATACACAATTTACAATACCATTTTAGGAAATGAGGTCAAGAACTATATTAGCCCCTAATTCATAGGCTGAAAATACAAAGACTTCATGATAGCTAAAAGAAATATGACTATCATTCCAGTATACTATCCAGCCAAATTAAATGTCTCTTAAGAGATAGAAGGGAACATTTGAGGTCTTAGGAAATCTGAAATCATTTTATAACAGATTACCACAAAGATAAAGGACACTTGAAAATATATAATTGAAAGAGACTTATAAGAGATAAATGAATTAAAAACTTAAGATGTGATGATAACAATGTACAACCAGTTCAGTAAAAATCATTATGAACATAGAATTTTGTATTGCAATCCATATTTCTAAGGTAGATTTATAAACCATGGTTAGGAATTATAGAGTTGAAAGTTAAAGAAAGTTAAATTATATGTTAATCCTTCAAGCAAGCTTAAAATGTACTTAGTTAATAATGATGAAAATATCTGAATTAGAATGTAGCAGTGTTGGGTGTTTGAGAAACAGGTAAATGGATTGAAAAATAGCCTATTATAAAATGAAGTTAAATATGAAGTACGTATCACTACCGCTAAGGAATGGGCAAAGAAGCACAAAGAAGAATAACAATAATATAAATTTACTGAGTGTTGGATCATAATACAATTGCCAGTTATTATATTTGATAAAAATAGTCTGAAATCCTTTGTGGAGTATCATTGACAAAAATCCCTTATCAGTTGTCAAAAGAGAAGTACTTAAAACAATGAAAAGATCAAGGTTTTCCATGCGCATGTAAATAAAGAGTAAAATAAAGCAGGGTTTTTTGTTGTTGTTATATTTTACATTCTATAGTAAAACCATTAAAAGAGCTAAACAAAGACATTACAGAATGGCAGAAATTTAATAAAGCCAAGTGAAAATGTAATGATAGAATGTAATATGACCAGAATGCTACTGTTGATTTTTATGCTTAAAGAAAAGAAAATCTAGCAGATACTTAATAAGAAATTATTACAAATGTAGTTACGACTGGAGGTGTTATAAGCAAACTCAGAACGGGACAAATCTGGTACCAATAGGTCTTCACAGTTTTCTAATGGAACCTGGCATACAGGTGAAATGGGTAGGGGCTCTGGTCCCTCCACTCGTGTTTCAACCTGCGCATTTTCACTTTGATCTTCCACATATCAAGCTTTGTTTTTATTTAAAGCAATTTTTTTAATGTTTGTTTATTTTTGAGAGCCAGAGAGAGAGAGAGAGACAGACAGACAGAACACGACTGGGGGAGGGGCAGAAACAGCCAGAGACCCAGAATCTGAAGCAGGCTCCAGTCTCTGGGCTGTCAGCACATGGCCCAATGTAGGGCTCAAATTCACGAGTCATGAGATCATGACCTGAGCTGGAGTTGGACGCTTGACCAACTGAGCCATCCAGGTGCCCCCTGTGTATCGAGCTTTTGAGGAACATTCTATCACTAAAAGAGTTTGAAGATAACTGTGCTATAACATTTAATAAGCTACAAAGTTGAATATGCAATTAATAATTTTTATTTGGAGGGGATTTAACACCTTTAGAGAGAATATGCTTTTGTTTACCAACTGTACAGGAATTCATTTTAAAAATTAAGTATGTGGTGATTTAGTAAATATTAAAAAAAAAAAAACAATTTGGGGGCACCTGGGTGGCTCAGTCGGTTGAGTTTCCAACTTCAGCTCAGGTCGTGATCTCATGGTTCATGAGTTCAAGTCCCATATTGGGCTCACTGTTGCCGCTTGTCAGACAGTGCAGAGCTTGCTTCGGATCTTCTGTCTCCCTCTCTCTCTGCCCCTTCTCTGCTTTTGTTCTCTTTATTCTCTCAAAAAAAGAAAACAAACAAATAAAAAAAAAGGAAAAAAAAAACAAAAAACCCCAGAATTTTTATATGTTATAGTCTTGGAATTCACTGCTGGAAGTAAATACTAAGATCAACTTGCTTGTTCTGTTTTTGTCTTTAGCCCTAACATTCTGTCTCCAGTTTCTACATATTCCAATTGTGTTTATTTGAAGGCCACCTTCCCCTTGAGGCCTACTATTGCTATCCTTTCTGCATTTTCTGCCAAAGTTATACATTGTATATTTGTTTTCAAAATTATTTTTGCCTTTTTATCATTAAGCATATTTTACTTTATATTACAATTGTATATTATATCTTTTTAAATTTTTTTTAAGTGTATTAGAGAACAAGTGCATGTGCATGCATGAGTTGGGGGTGGTGCAGAGAGAGAGGGCGAGAAAGAATCCCAAGCAGGCTCCATGCTGTCAGCACAGAGCCTGATGTGGGGCTCGAACCCATGAACTGTGAGATCGTGACCTGAGCTGAAATCAAGAGTTGGACACTTAACCAACTGAGCCACCCAGGCACCCCTATATTTTATCTTTTTGTTAATATTATTTTTAAATTCACATAGAGAAAAATTGACTTTTTGTCTGTGTGTATCTCTGTGGATTTTATCATACCACAACAGTTAGGGTACGAAAGAGATTCATCATCCCTAAAATCTTCCTCATACTATCGTTGTGTAGTTACACCCTTTCCTTAGTTCTAGGTGGTGGCAACCACTGATTTGTTCTCTGTCACTACAATTTTGTCTTTTTTTTTTTAATTTTTTTAACGGTTTTTTTTTTATTTTTGAGACAGGGAGAGACAGCATGAACGGGGGAGGGTTAGAGAGAGAGGGAGACACAGAATCTGAAACAGGCTCCAGGCTCTGAGCTGTCAGCACAGAGCCTGACATGGGGCTCGAACTGACGGACTGCGAGATCATGACCTGAGCCGAAGTTGGATGCTTAACCGACTGAGCCACCCAGGCGCCCCCAATTTTGTCTTTTTAAGAATGTACAGAATTCCTATCCATGGGATCATACAGCATGTACCTTTTGAGACTGGATTTGTTTCACG
This sequence comes from Felis catus, assembly GCF_018350175.1. Taxonomy (NCBI): domain Eukaryota; kingdom Metazoa; phylum Chordata; class Mammalia; order Carnivora; family Felidae; genus Felis; species Felis catus. The sequence continues at coordinate 76,347,399 of NC_058370.1, forward strand.
TAGCATAGTACCTTCAAAATTCATCCAAGTTGTACATAGCCATAGTTCATTTCTTTTTATTGCCGGGTAGTATTATATTGTATGGATGTACCACAATTTGTTTATTCTGCTCTTGAAGGACATATGGATAGTGTGATCCCTTCAACTTTGTTCTCTTTCAAAATTATTTTATCTCTTCTAGTTCCTACCTTTCTGTATAGATTTTTAAATCAAGTTGCCTGTATTTACAAAAAAAAAAAAAAGGCAAAAGAAAGAAACTTTACTGAGATTTTGGTTGGTATTGGATTAAATCCATAGATAAATTTGGAGAGAATTGTCATTTTTACTATGTGGAGTCTTTCAATCCACAAATACATTATGTTTCTCCATTTCTTTAGGTGTTTGATTTCTTTCATCAGCATTTTATAGTTTTTAGCATAATTGGCCTTGTACATGTACTGTTACTTAAGTATACATGAAGGTTTTTATATTTTTGGTGCTATTGAAAATGTCATTGCTTTTGTAATTTTGGTTTCAAATTGTACATTATTAACATATAGAAATATATTTGATTTTTGCATGTTGACCTTAGGTTCCATGATCTTGGAAAACTTATTTATTCTAGGATTTTTTTTCTGATTCTTTGGGATTTTCTATATGGATAATCCTATCTTCTGTAAAAAGGGACCACTTTATTTCTTCTTTTCCAATCTGTATGTCTTTTATTTTTTTCCTTGACTCCTTGCACTGGCCATGACTTCTAGTACTTTATTGAATAGGATTAGTGATAATGGATATCGTTGACTTGATCCAAATTTTAGGGAGAAAGCTTTCAGCCTCTCATCATTTAGTATCATGTTAACAATAAGATAGGTATTTTGTAAATAGTCTTTATAAAGTTGAGGGAGCTCTCTCCTAGTAAACTGAAAGTTTTTTTTTTATCAGGAATAGGTATTAAATTTGTCAAATGCTTTTTCTGCTTCAATTGTTATGATTGTGTGGTTTTTCTCATTTAGACTTCATATGGTGGATGACAGTAGTTTTGTTTTGTTTTTCATCAGAGTCATATGGGCTGTTGGTCTATAGTTTCCTTTTTCTTCTCTTTTTTCCTACTAATTTAGTCTAGTTTTGATATCAGGGTAATGCTGGCTTCATAAAATGAGTTGTGAGTTAATCTCTCCTTTTCTGCTTCCTGGAAATGAGTAGGTACAGTTGGTATTATTTCTTTTGTAAATGTTTTGTAGAATTCTACAGTGAAGTCGCTGGGCCTAGAGATACTTTTTACCAGGAGCTTTTTTTTTTTTTAACTTCATTTTACTTTCATTAGTAGTTTTAGGACTAATTTGGTTGTTTCATCTTAGATAATTTTTAGTAATTTGTGATTTTTAAGGAACTGGTCCATTGTATCTAAATTGTTCAAATTTGTATGTATAAAGTTGTTCATAATTGTACTTATTTTGAGAGAGAAGCATGCAAGTAGGGGAGAAGGGCAGAGGGAGAGAGAGAGAATCTTAAGCATACTCCATGCTCAGTATAGAGCCCAATGTGGAGCTTGATCCCAAAACCTGGGATCATGGTTGAGCTGAAATCAAGAGTCAGATGTTCAACTGACTAAATCACCCAGGTGCCCCCATATTTATTATACTTTGAATGTCAGCAGGTTCTATAGTGATGTTCCCTGTTTCATTCCTGATATAGATAATTTTTATCTTTTTCTTGCTAGTTGCTCTGGGTAGGATTTCCAGTACTATGTTGAGTAAAATTGGTGAGAGTGAGTATCCTTGTCTTGTTCCTGATCTTAAAGGAAAAGCTTTTAAGCTTTTCACAGTTCAGTATGATGTTCAGTATCAGCTTGTTATAATTGGCCTTAATTATGTTGAGGTATGTTCTTTCTATACCCGAATTTTTGAGAGGCTTTCATGGTGAAAGGATGTTGAATTTGTCAGATGCTTTTTTTTTAAAATCTACTGACATGATCTTATGACTTTTATCCTTCATTTTGTTAATGTGGTGGGTGGATTTCATTGATTGATTTGCATATGTTGAACCATCCTTGCATTTCAAAAATAAATCCTACTTCATCATGATATATGAACCTTTAATGTACTGCTGAATTCATTTTGCCAATATTTTGTTGAGTACTTTTGTGTATATGTTCATCAGGGATATTGGCCTATAATTTTTTTTCTTGGAGTTTCCTTATCTGGCTTGATCTTTACTGTTGGCTTCCTAGTCTCTATTTCATTTATTTCCACTCTGATCTTTGTTATTTCCTTCTTTCTACTAACTTTGAGATTTGTTCTTTTTCTGGGGTCTTAGTTTTTCTGGGGTCTTGTGTAAAGTTACATTGTTATTTTAGATTTTTCTTTTTTCTTAGTGTAGAAGTTTATTGTTACACACTTTCCTCTTAGAACTGCTTTTGCTGCATTCCATAAGTATTGATATGTGGTATTTTCATTTTCATTTGTTTCAAGTATTTTTTAATTGGAAAGTGTACTTTACTCATTTATTTTTTGAAATTTTTATAGTTGACACCAAAGTGAGATTAATTTCAGGTGTACAACACAGTGATTCAGCTTCTTTATAGGATATTCTATACTCACCACGAGTGTGGCTACCATCTGTCACCATACAATACCATTACAATACCATTGACTATATTCACTATGCTGTGCCTTTTATTCTCATGACTTATTCATTCCATAACTGGAAGCCTGTATTTCCCACTCCCCTTCACCCATTTTGCCCATCCTTCCACCCCCATTCCCTCTGGCAACCATCACTCTGTTCTCTGTATTTATAGGTCTGATTCTACCTTATTTTTGCTTGTTTGTTTGTTTTATTCCACATATGAGTGAAATTATATGGTATTTGTCTTTCTCAGTCTGAGTTATTTCACTTAGCATAATACCCTCTAGGTCCATCCATGTAGTTGCAAATGGCACAATCTTATCCTTTTTTACAGCTATGTAACATTCATATGTGTGTGTGTGTGTATGTGTGTGTGTATACATCATATCTTCCTTATCCATTCAACTATTGATGGACACTTAGACTGCTGCCATATCTTGGCTATTGTAAATAATGCTATAGTAAACATAGAGGTGAGTATATCTTTTTGAATTAGTGTTTTCATTTTCTTTGGGTAAATACCCGGTAGTGGAATTATTGGATCATGTGGTATTTCCATCTTTAATTGTTTGAAGAGCCCCCATACTATTTTCCACAGTGGCTGTACCAATTTACATTCCCACCAACAGCGTGTGAAAGTTCCTTTTCCTCTACATCCTCACCAACATTTGTTATTTCTTGTTTGTTATTTCTTGTTATTTCATGATTAGTGATGTTGAGCATCTTTTCATGTGTCTGCTGGACAACTGTAGGTCTTCTTGGAAAAATGTCTGTTTAGATCCTCTGCCCATTTTCAAAATTTATTTGAGAAAGAGAGCAGGAGAGGGGCAGAGAGAGGGGGAGACAGAAGATCTGAAGTGGCTCTGTGCTGACAACAGACAGCCCAATGCAGGACTTGAACTCACGAGGCATGAGATCATGACCTGAACTAAAGTTAGGCTTTAACTGACTAAGCCACCCAGTTGTCCTCTCCTTCCCATTAAAAAAATAATAATAATAATGTTTATTAATTTTTTGAGAGAGAGAGAGACAGAGCATGAGGGGGGGAGGGGCAGAGAGAGAGGGAGACACAGAATCTGAAGCAGGCTCCAGGCTCTGAGCTGTCAGCACGGAGCCCAATGAGGGGCTCAAACTCATGACCCTGAGATCATGACCTGAGCTAAAATCAAGAGTCGGATACTTAACTGACTGAGCCACCGGGGCATAAACAAGTGCTATGTATTTTCTAAATTCCATTGTGATTTCTTCTTTGGCCTAGGACCTAGCCATTATGGTGACATAATGTAGCCTTAATAATTCTTATTCTTTGATATTCAAGGAAACCTTTCTGGGTAAAATTATAGGCAATTAAAAAATGTTTTGTTTTTGAAAAGAATGTATGTTATTTGTTTTGTTATTTTATGTGGCCTTTAGATAAAAACTGTTAATTGTATTATTCTAATTTATTTTTGTCTACTTGCCTATACATTATGGATTATTTTAAAATATTCCATGATTTTTACACTTTCTCATTTTTTTCTTATAATTCTGGTGGTTTTGATTTCTCTATTATGAAGGTACATTATCAGATGTTTTCAAATTCATGAATTTAGTCATTCCATTGAATTAATTTTTTTCTATTGAATCATTTTTTTTTAATGATTAAGTGGTACTAACTTTATATCTAGTAATTCTTTTGTCCTCAGATTTCTATAATTTTGAAAATACATATTCTGGCCTTTTTTTCAGCCTGTTTTAGCTAGTTTATTTATCTTTTCATTTTCTCTGCATCGCTAGGTTTTAGTTATGTCTCATATATAGTATGCATTTATCTATTTTTCTGACAGTCTTACAGCTTCTTTTCTTACTGGTGAAGTTAGTCTACTCAAATTTATTATGATTATGGCATGTTTTTTCACATCTAAGATGTCTGTGATTATAAGATACATCATTATTTTATGTACATATGTTGAGTCTCCATTAGATGCTTAAAAGTTCATAATTATCTGTCTCTTCAATCATTCTTTTTGTGTTTATATAAGACCTGCTTTATATCTAATGCCTAATACTTCCCTTTAAACTAGAACACAGTACCTTTAAAATAGTCTTACATGTGGAACTCATAGAGTACTCAATTGGTACAGACCTGTCTTAACATTTTTTGACTACTATCAAGTTTAGGTACCACTTTTCTGTTTTGGACTGGTTAATTAGTTTTTCTACATGCACAAATCATTGTAAATGACAATTAACTGTAACATGTAACGTTGCCAGCAATGTAGAAGACTCAACGGAAGTGAAGACAGACATCGGGGCTAGGTTTGTACCTGTATAGGCAGGTACTATACTCCACTGCTGTGTGGTCAACAGCAACTGTAAGATGTCTTCAGTTATAAGATGCATTCAAATTTCAGAGATAATATAATATGAAAAAATGTGTGGCTAAAAATTGATATAAAATTGGTATTTATGTCTTTCATCAGATTTTATATTTTCTCTGCCTTTTAAAAAAACTGTTCTTGGGGCGCCTGGGTGGCGCAGTCGGTTAAGCGTCCGACTTCAGCCAGGTCACGATCTCGCGGTCCTTGAGTTCGAGCCCCGCGTCAGGCTCTGGGCTGATGGCTCAGAGCCTGGAGCCTGTTTCCGATTCTGTGTCTCCCTCTCTCTCTGCCCCTCCCCCGTTCATGCTGTCTCTCTCTGTCCCAAAAATAAATAAACATTGAAAAAAAAAATTAAAAAAAAAAAACTGTTCTTTTCCTATCTTCTTTTTTTTCTATTTTTGCCTATCTTCCTATTTTTAGGTCTTTTTAAAATTCTTTTTTCCCTTATAGATTTTGAAGTTATCAATTTTATTTCTATTATTGTAGAGGTTGCCTGTAAACTTTCAGTACACTCTCTTGATTTAATAAACTATGAAGCTAATCATTGTCTCCTTGTTTCTCTTTAATAAATACATGGCATTACGACCCTGTAACTCTAGTCATCATGTTCCTGTTTTGTTCGTTATTTTTGTTCATGTTTTTAGTGCACCTTATTCTAGATTGATAATTATTTTCTCCCAGCATATGAATATATTATATTATACGAATAATGATATTATTCGATGTCTTCCTACTGCCTTGTTGCTGTTAGGTCTGCTGTCACTTCATCTGTCTTTTGTATGTAATCTAATCTTTTCTATCGAGTTGTTTGTTAGAACTTTGTCTTTAATGTTCTGCAGTTTTGACTATGGTGGGCTGGAGTGCAGATTTATTATCTTGTGGACTTGTAATTCTTAAATCAGAGGATTCATGACTTATCGGTATTTGAAAGTTATCAGATATTATTTAGTCAGAAGTGCCTGGCCTCTGTTCTCTCTATTCTCTATTTCTGGAGCTTTTTAGAAAATTGTGTTACTGTCACATATTTCCTTGATGTTTCATAATCTCTTCTTCATATCTTATATCTCTATTTCCTGTGTGGGAAATTCTTATAGTATATCATAAAATTATTTATCATATTATATGATTATATAATTATATAATTATATATTATATATATTATATATATATATAATTATATTATATAATTATATAATCATATATATAATATATATATTTATATATATATTATATATATATAATTGTATAAATTATATATCATAAAACTAATATAAAATAACCAGCACTCTAGAACCTCTAACATCTCTTCCCTCCCTTGTATTAGTAACAACACTAGTCTATACTATTTATGGTTTTAATTATACTGTTTTTTATTACAGTGTACGTGTGTATCCCTAAACAAATATAATTTGTGGGTTTAAAAAATTATATTTGCATACTTATATTGCATACTTATATATTGCATACTTATATATTGCATACTTAAATAAATACATATAATTAAATACATATAAATAAAATACATAAAATTAAATACATATAAATTAAATACATAAAATTAAATACATATAAATAAATACATAAGTAAATACATATAATTAAAAAATTATATTTGCATACTTATATTGCATACTTATATATTGCATACTGTATGCATTCTGTTTTATGTTTTTTTTTCTACTTACCATTATGTCTAAGATATATTTATATTTCTTCAGTATATGTATTTCACTCATTTTTTTTCTACGATGTGTTTCATGCTATGACTATAGTACAGTGTGTTACACATTCTAATGAAGACAGATGTGCAGGTAGTTTCCAGTATTTGACTATTCCAAATTCAAACTTACTCCCAGATTTCATCCTGGAGTTCAAATGTATTCCTTGTTCTTGGTCACTGGCTCTTATAGCTCTCTGATGCTTTCTGAATTACAATCAATTTGTTCATTTTTTCATAAAATATTTTGCATTGTTTCTTATGCTACTGATACTTTGTGTCTGTTATCATTTCAAGCAGATAATTGAGCTATATGGGAGGTCTGAGTTTCTTGGGATTTATGCCTTTTGTTTATTTTCTTTACTATTTTGTAGTGTTGGATCATTTCCTCATCTGTAGCCATGCTTTATCGCTGGAGGTCATGGGAGTCCAGTGTGTCCCTTGAAGATTTGTTTCTTTTGCTTCTGCAAGGTGCTCTGGGTTACCATTTGACTTCAAGTCCCCTGTACCATACAATTGTGTGAATTTGAGCCTCAAATTCCTGAAGGCAACTTTGGCAGAATAAATTATCAGGAAAGATTGTACTTTGCCTCACACTCATGGTCTAGGCCAAAATAAGGTGGGGTTTTTTGTTTTTCTTTCTGTGTTTGTCATTGGTGAATTCCCTTTCTTCTTTTATTCTTTCCCTCTCCTTCCTCTCCCTCCTTCCCTCCCTTCCTTTCTCCCCACTTTCTCCCCTTCCCCCATCTCCCTGTTTCTTTCGCTCTCTTTTTTTAATGTTTCACACTAATACAAGACATAGCACTTTAAAAATTCTGACTTTATGTGGCCATCTTAACTTCAAATGTCTGCCTCTTGCAGACCCAGGGACTTGTCTTTTTCCCAAGAGAGCTTTAACACTAATGTCCTTGTTTATCCAGAGTGGGCAGCCTTTCTACCTAGCCTAGAACATTAAGGCTCCCTGTGGTTTTTAGATTTCTCTTTATTTTTGACTTCCTTATTGTTTATTTATTTCACTAGATGAACTCTTCATTTATAAGAAAGTTTGATTATTATATTCAGCATCCTATTTATTTTATACAAGGTTTTTGGTTTATCTAGTGTGCTACTTTATTGACATTTTTTATCAGACTTCATCATATTTTAGTTTTTCTAGTTGCCTTCTGTGTAAACCTGGTTGCCAATGTCAGAAGCTCAAATGTATTAAACAAAGGGGATTTTTTTAACTCTTATCACTGAGAAGTATAGGGCTTTTTCTGGCTTCAGGTATGGATAGTATAGGGCTTAAGCAATGTCCACAGAGCCCTTTCTCGCTTCCTACCTTAACCTCACTTTTATCAGTGTTGGATTTGACTTTTCAGACTTTATTTTCAGTTTAACTGAGGAAGGTGCTTTCTAGGGTTTGGTATCCTTACATCTGATGGTCTACTTGTATTACATTGCATTTTAATGTCAAATCTTAGGGAGTAACTTTTTACCTAGTTGGGGCATGTTGCTCTTTCTGAACTGGTTGCTGTGGCCAGTGGGTTTGTATATCCCAATTAGCCAGGCTTGGCCATGTGCCCAACTCTGAGACGTAAGGGCGGGAGTACTGTGTGAAGCAATCCTACTAGATCCACGTGGGTAGTGGGAGGTTTGGTTCCTCAAGGGAAAAACCAGATAGACTTCGTAGTGAATAGGAAAAAGTGCTAGGAGGGCAGATATTCTATATGTGCAAGATGCATTTTTAGCAGCTCATCAGAGCTCTCATCAGAAATTTATTTTTGTTTATTTATTTATTTTGAGAGAGAGGGGGGAAAAAGAGCAAAAGCAAGGGAAGGGCAAAGAGAGGGGGAGAGAGAGAAAAGCCCAGCCAGGCTCCTCACTGTCAGTGCAGAGCCCCATGCAGGGCTCGAACCCATGAACCCTGAGATCATGACCTGAGCCAAAAACCAAGTGTTGGGCGCTTAACTGACTGAGCCACCTAGGTGCCCCTTTAAAAAATATTTTTAAGTTTATTCATTTATCTCATCAGAAATTTAAATGGAGGTGTGAGACTGCTCTACTGTCAACACTGTCACTGTCGATGATTGAGCATTCTTTTCAAACCCTAATAGATTAATCAGCAGTAATCTAACAAGCAAGAGCCCTTTTCCTCCATCATCAAGTCCTACCAATTTCGCTTTCTGAAATCTCTGAAATCTATGTACCATTGATAGTCTAGTCCAAGCTGTAGTCCTCTTTTCTGTGATCAATCAAAATTAAATCCTTACTGATGGGTCCAGTGTCTACTCTGGTTCCCCTTCAGTCTGTTCTCCACGCTGTAGTGTAGTGATATGCTCAGAATGCATGTCTAATTATGTGTTTTCTATCCTCCACCTATACCTCAAGTTTTTAAAACCTTTCATTAGGCAGAAGTTATTAACCAGATTTGCATCTGGCCCAACATCACTTCTCAAACGGTTTGGCTCAATAATTCCCTTTTGTATAGATTCAATTATGCATCCTCTTATTACTATCTACCTCCCCCTTTTTACATTTATTATACTTAAAGTTTTGCACTTGTGCTTGAGTATTTGATGAATGTCCGATTTCTCCATTAGACTATAAAAGCACATACTATGTCTGTTTTCCATTATCTTTTAATTTTTTAATTACAAATGTTTAATCTTTTAATACCAGCTAGAATGTGGTTTAGCTTACAGTAGAAAATAAATATTTGTTTCATTCATTAATTGATGGATTACCAAAAAGAGACCTCCATGGTAACTAGGACAATTTATTTGTTCAACATCCATCTCCAAGAGCTTTCTAGTCCATTGATTTTAGATTTAGGCCTTCCAATATAATCTGACTTGGAAGTTTATGGAGAATATTATGTAGCTATCAGATGACAAGTGTGGGATGTTTCGAATATAGGTCAACATATAGTTATGTTCCTGTGAATAATGTGAAAGGGAGATGCAGACTTTAAGTGGTAGGGCTATACTGACTGAAATCAGCAAGGAGTAGCCCATTGCAGCTTTCCCAGAGCCAGTGTTGTACTTAGTGGACCGGGATTAGGACAGGGCTGTTTCTCCCCAGGCTTGGGCACCGCACTAGTAAAAATAGTCTGCTGTAGGGTGGGAAGAAAGGCTTTTCTTATTTCTTCTATAACAGGACTGGACCCCTTCTTCTGTACATACTCTCTTTTGTTTTTTCTTGCTTTAGATATGGATAATCCATTCCTCTTGCATGGGTGAAAGTGGAATGAATTTACATACATCAAGGCAAAAAGAGAGTTTTACTTGATCTAGACAAGTTTAATTTTTTTTTGCTACTGTAAAGAGGTCTGGGTTCATAATTTGTATCCAGTATCAACTAACATTGAAGTAATAGTTTCTTCAAATGGTTGGTAACGTTTCTGATGTTAAAAATTTTGGAGAGTGGTTAAAAAAATGTGCATAAGTTGACTCTACTGTAAAGTAGAATTGACATATTTTAGTAAATTTGTGTTTTGTTTTGTTTTTTGTTTTTTTTTTGCATCTATCATGTGAAATAAAAGAAAGTCCATGGAGTAGGAGAAATTTTAGAAGTAGTCATAAGAGGACAGTGTTTGATAAACATACTGAAAATTTACCTGAAGAATTTTATCTTGTTCTCCATTTGTTAGGTGCTGATATTTAATCATATCGAATACTAGCTTCACCATCTTTCCTTTCACTTTCCTTTAAACATAATACTGACACTTAACACAATGCCTTGCAAATCCTAGCCTCATGGTAAAGAAGTACTGGTTGAATGAATGAAGGAATGCATGGATGAAGAATGAATGGATGAATGGCAAGTTTCTAGATTTTTATAGCACAAATAAATATACAAGTCAACATACCAAGATTTGAAAAACATAATTTTTTAAATAATTTAGTTAACGGAGATGAAAGGATCGATTGGATCTAAAAATTTGAACAGTGGAATTTTCAGAAGTTGAATTGCTATATCTAAAATACAAATGGCAAATAATAAGATAAAATGAAATTGAAATGCACATAATTACGAGATACACATTCTTTAATGTAGGAATGATGGATTGCCAGGGTCAGAAGATGATTTTTAAAAGAGTTTATCATTATCACTTGATTTATTTTAGAATTTTGCCACATAGAAATTGTTCTGAACTTTTTAGTTAAGATGCATATGTTTTTCTTTCTGAATTATCATAGATTTTAATTTAGTAACGTTGAATCAGTGGATTTTAATATGTATCATTTACTGGGTTTAATGCTGTACATCTAGAAAATATTTTCCCCTACATTTGGATCTGTGTGATTAATATCTGTTGTTTTCCATGATTGAATATTTGAATATGGTTTATGGCAAAGTGTGGGCTCTGGCATCAGATAGATTTGAGTTTCAATCCCCAATCTGATACTTCTCAGCAAATTATTCAACTTTTGAACCTTAGTCGGATCTTGTGTAACATGGAGATAATACCTACCATAAGAAGTTCTTGGGAGGATGCAATAAGTGAATATATGTGAAGTGCTTAGCTCAGTGTCTGCTATATAGTAGGTGTTCGGTAATTGTGAACCCAATTCTCACCACCCCCCTTGTGTTTTGTTCTGCAGCTTTCCCCACAAATAAACCAGATAAAGATGCAAGACATGTAATAAAAGTGGTGAGTATTGCTCTTAAATTTGTATTTCACTTTTTTCTTTTCTGCTTTTTCCTGGTATCTTTGTAAAACTGTTTCTTAGGTTTTCTAATTTTACTCATCGATAAATATAGTATTATGGTATATTTTCACATTCTTAAAATGTAAAGATTGGAGAACTTTGTTCTTCTGTGTTGACATTTATCATCTTTGTATCCTATCTAGCTATCTCTCCTCTTATTTCTTCCCTTCCTTCCTTTCTACTCTAGATGGTAAGGTCCTTAAAGGCGAGGATGAGGTTTTATTTCTGTTTGTATCCCCTATGCCTAACACAATGGATGAAATGTAGTAGACACTTAATAAAGGTATCATGTATGAATGAACCCCAGGGTAGTTTACAGTATATCTACCCTGATGTCCATGTTGGTAGATGCTGAATATCTTTGTATGTGTGTATATCCAGTTGTCAGTATTTTTAGCAGGTTCTTTCCATAAGAAGACTACTTTCATGTGTAAGATTGTATAGACAGCATTACAGGTGTTAAATTTAAACATGAGATTCTCCAAGTTTAGTGCTTTCTGAGCTTTTTAATGGAAATTTGATGCCTCTATTTTATAGTAAATTATTCAAGCACTTTTATATATTTCCAATGTGTACTCATATTTTCACAGTTGAAATACCAAATCTATCTTTAAGATTTTTTTCCTAATAAAATTAATTGTTCTTATCTTTTATAGGAATATCAGGAAAATGGCCCATTATTTTCAGAACTTAAATTTTATCAAAGAGCTGCAAAAAAAGACTATAGTAAGTAAATTTAGCAAAGCAAGCTACTTCTGTATAGTTTGCTGAAGTGAGTGTTAATATATTTCTCTTTTCTGGCCTTCTGGAAAATTCTTTTCAATCACAAATTTTATTGTAAAATGATACAATTAGTTATTATATAAAAATAAGATAGATGGTATATAAATGTTGATATTACATACATAATGAGTTATATATTTCAAATCAAAGTTGTTTCCACTACTTTACATACAATATTAGGTTGTTGGTCTAAGCTACTAAGTGTTCTTTAAGTGTAAAAGATAGTAGAATGAAATCATAATTTTTAATAGAAAACCATGTGGAGTCAAAGGTAATAAAGAAAATATATTAAAATGGGCAGCAGATATATAAACAAAAGGAATGGCCATAGAATGGATTAGTGTAAGGTGTATGGAAATGATTAAACATTGAAATGATTTAGAACATTTAGAAGCTAAAACTTTTAGAACTTTTAGAAGCTAAAAGTGTTAGAAACTTGAATGTTGGAAAATCAATTGGAGCTGGAAATCACATGTGAGAACGACCAGTTAGAGGAATTTAATGAGAAATGAATGTGAGCAGAGCTGAGGAATAAGTGAAACATTTTATAAATACAGTAGAATATAGATGGACAAAGTAAAACTTAACAGAAGTTGATATGAATAAAAGTAATATAGTCAAGATCCTCTACATTATGCTTAAGAAAAAGAATAATGAGTCTAGACTCAATAATTAACTTTGTTTTCCTTAATAAAACCTAAATGTTATGAAAGTAGTCTTTATTAACTGCTTAAACTATGTCAGGGTGACAAATAGAATCCATTAAACATTGATTATCTATCGTAGAGCTGTCTTACACATTAAACATATATGGTAGAAAAGTGGAGAATAAACTACCTGATGATTTCAGTGGATTTGACTTTTTTAGACTAAATTTAGTCAAAAAAGTTTCTGTATAACAATTTCATAGTAAATGATTTTTCTGCCCAATTTCTATTTTTTCCAACCACCATGGCTTTAGATTTTTAAGTAATGGAAAAGAAAAAGCCATCTCTCTACTGATTCTTTGGTAGTTAACATATGTTATATTTTATTTTATTTTAATTTTTTGAGCATATGTTATGTTTTGGAATTTAACATATAAGGGAATGAATTTTTTTTCATGAATAGAAAGATTTGAGTATATGATAGCAGTGCATTTTATGACCATGACTACTTCTGTTTTGGTTATAATTGATTTAATTTAAAATTTCTGTATATGTTTTTATGTTAATTATGGTGACAGAGAATTTAAAAGCCACTGGATAGATAGATATTAGATTCTTTAAAACATTTTCCAGGAAGTCTAATTTCTACTTAGGTTAGCTAAATAAGTTTTAGGATCTATGTAAAAGTGAGAAATAACATTTCTAAAATTAAATAACTTTTTTCCTGTTAAATTTGCCTTTGTAGTCAAAAACTGGATAGAACTCAAACAACTTGATTATTTAGGAATTCCTATGTTTTATGGATCCGGTATTACTGAATTCAAGGGAAGAAGGTAAAATGCAATTATTATAATCAAGTGTTGTTCTATGACTGTTTCTTACGTGGTCTAATACCTGTTGCTATGTAACTAATTACCTAATTCATAGTGATTTATAACAACAGACTAATATCATCTTAGTTTCCATGATCAGTTTCTATAACTGGGTTACCAGCTCGGGACTTGTGAGGATGTAGTTAGCTGCCTGCTGGGTTACAGTCATCTCCGTACTTGACTGGGGAAGGATCTCTTTTCAAGGTCACTGCTGTAGCTATTGGCAAGCCTCACTTTCCCATCATGTAGGTCTCTCCATAGGCTGCCTCAATGTTATAAAGACATGGTGGCTGGCTTTCCCTAGAGGAAGTAATAGGAATAGAGAGAGAGAGAGAGAGAGGGAGAAAGAGAGCATATGCGCGCGCGCGCACACACACACACACACACACACACACACACACACACACGAGCATGCATCCAAGAAGAAAGCCAAAGCCTTTTTATAATTGAAACTGTTTTATCAAAATTTTATTTAACTTCTAGTTAGTTAATATAGAGAGTAATATTAGTTTCAGGAGTAGAATGTAGGGATTCATCACTTACATACAGTACCCAGTGCAAATCGTAACAAGTGCCCTCCTTAATCTCCATCACCCATTTAGTCCATCCCTCACCCATGCCTCTCCAACAACCCTCAGTTTGTTCCTTATAGTTAAGAGTCTTCTGGTTTGCTCCCTTCTCTTTTTTCCCCCTTCCCCTATGTTCATCTGTTTTGTCTCTTAAATTCCACATATGGTATTTGTCTTTCTTTGACTTATTTCAAATCTTATAGTAATATCACATCATTTCCACTGTAGTCTCTTTGCTAGAGGCAAGTCACTAAGTCTACTCCATATGTAAGAGGAGATTCAATTAAACTTCATCTCTTGAGAAGAGGCACAAGAAAAAATTTGTGCAAATATTTTTAAAATCACCACATATGGCTAGCCATCACATATAAATAACTGAGTAGTGGTTTTTAAAGAAGAAAAAAATTCGGGGCACCTGGGTGGCTCAATTGATTAAGCATCCGACTTTAGCTCAGGTCATGATCTCGCGGTTTGTGAGTTGGAGCCCCGTATCCGGCTCTGTGCTGACAGCTCAGAACATGGAGCCTGCTTCAGATTCTGTGTCTTCTTCTCTCTCTCTGCCCCTCCCTTGTTCACATTCTGTCTCTATCTCTCAAAAATAAACATTAAAAAAATTAAAAAAGAAAAAAAAATTCTATTGGTTAGGTATCCCATTTGGTCTTTTCAATAGCTTTTAAAATAGTGATGTTTTCTTTCCTAAGTGAGAAAATAGGCTCAGTGTTCAGTGCTTTGTTCAAATGGTCTTCAAATGCTATCACTAAAAAATGAACAAACAGTAATCTGGAAACAAAGTAAAGGGCTGTTAATAGAGGACTGAGTGACTGAGTAGATCATGGTATATCCATATCATGTACTATTATGCAGCCCATGAAAGGAATCAATTACAGCTATACCAGTTGAGGGGTGCATAGGTGGCTTGGTGATGAAGCGTCCGACTCTTGATTTTGGCTCAGGTCATGACCTGAGTTCATGGGATCGAGCACTGTGTTGGGCTTCATGCTGTGAGCACGCAGAGCCCACTTGGGATTCTCTCTCTCTGCCTCTCCCCATCCCTTCCCACCCCGAGTAAACAGACATCACAAAGAGAGCTAATGCAGTTGATTTGGAAGGATTTCAGTGAGCTATTAATGAAAAAAAGTACGATGCAGAAAAGTGCATATAATAAGATCACATTTTTGTAAAACAAGGACAAAAATTCCTCTATGTCTGTGTTCATGTGTGTATACATAGATCAATAAAGAATAGGGGCTGGTGTGGATCTGTTAAGGGAAGACAAGAAGGGGTGGAGGTGCCAAACAGAAAGGAAGTACATTTTTTAAAAAAGTCATATTTGTATATGTATGGAGAAAGTAATTATGATTTATAAGCTCAAGAAGCAAATATAAATAAAAATTTCTGTCCAAACAAATAATTTGTTCAAGGTCACACAGTGAGAAGGTGATGGAGTCAAAATGAATCAAACTCAGGACTCTTTAATTTAGAAAGAGTATTCTCTTTTCATGGTCTAAGAGTGAGTA
This sequence comes from Felis catus, assembly GCF_018350175.1. Taxonomy (NCBI): domain Eukaryota; kingdom Metazoa; phylum Chordata; class Mammalia; order Carnivora; family Felidae; genus Felis; species Felis catus. Next base: position 76,363,168 of record NC_058370.1, read on the forward strand.
TGAATGTTTCAGCACAACATTCTCTTCTTCTAGAAAACTAACTGCAAAGTAAATACTGACTAGTATTTTTCTGTAAAAGAACAGCAAGATTATTAACGTACACTCATTCTTTAATGGTTCAGGTTGCAGTATTCTTCGTTGTTAGGTTGAGGGTATTTTTCCTTGTTTCAAATTCATAAATAGGCAGTTTCAAGCATTGCTATCTTAAGATCTCTTTTTGACGTCTCCTTCTTATAGTTACAGATTTATGGTAATGGAAAGACTAGGAATAGATTTACAGAAGATCTCAGACCAGAATGGTACTTTTAAAAAGTCAACTGTCCTGCAGCTAGGTATCCGAATGGTAAGAAGGAATGACTTATTTCACATGCCTCATTTTCAGATTATTTACTTGTTACAATACACAAATCGTTGCCCTTTGTGGAATTATCAGAGAATGAAGGATTATTGCCCTAGAAATGTCAGTTATTTAGGGTAGAGGCTATTTTGGTGAAATTGATAACAGTGGGCTCTGTAAGTGACAGAATGTGCTGTGTTTGGCACTACAAACTCAATTAGGCATTGGTTCTACAGTCTGATTTTTTTTTCCCCTCACAGCTTTGTTTTACATATCAGAACAAGCTTGCATTGCTATAAGAATAACCTCTCTTTTGTCAGTTGTATTTATAACAATGCAAACTATGGCAAAATATATTATTTTCCATACTAAACATGTGACAGTATGGGGCGCTGTGCAGTTTTTATTACGAGTTTGGGATGGTGGCAGTAATTAGTATGGCAATGAATAATATATACTTTGCCAAATAAGAAGCAATGAAATCTTAATAGCACCCATGCACACATTTTGTTTATATCACATATTTGTCTTATCTTGTTTGTGTTGGGTTTGCCCAAGCTCCATTTTATTTTTTCCATTTTAAATAGAATGAAACTACTCATGCCAGGTTGGGATGTGGCAAATAGAACTCGCTAATTTTCCCGTTCATCCATTCATCCGTTTAGCCAGCCAGCAAATGTTTATTGAGCACTGGGTGAAGGTAATATGTAAGGCTCAAGGGCTTTAAAGATGAAGCTCAGGTTTTTTTCCTATTACTGTCCAGAGGGAGAATGCCTTTCTCTGAGCTCATGGACACGGTGTTTTGTTCTGTGGTCTCCAAAACTTGATTTATAATCATTGCTTGGGTGAGGAATTCCTGAGTGGGCTTCATGATTATTGTATAGTGTATCTCGGATTTTTTCCTCCTTGCACAGTGTGATTTGGCCACCAGGCTGTCGGGAACATAGGTATCGGCATTGTTGAATCTCGGTCCTCTTTCATCAGAAGTTTAATTAAAACACTTGATATTTGAGGATCGTGTTGTTCAACTTTTTTTCTAGGATAAGTGACCAGTTCATGTGATATTTGAGAATAGGCAAACACATAATTGTATAATATGTCACTTTGTTATTGTTAGTGAGAAAAAATACATGTTATTCTATATTCAAAATGTTCAAGTTGATCATGAGTTTGAAATAGACATTAGTATAACCTTATATATTTCTTTTCATAGTTGGATGTTCTGGAATATATACATGAAAATGAATATGTTCATGGTGATATAAAAGCAGCAAATCTACTATTAGGTTATAGAAATCCAGATCGGGTAAGTACAGTATTAAGCTTTTGCTTTCAGTAAGGATCCTCAAAGTATCACACTGAGACATTCAAAAATCAAACTCCTAACCCAGGAGAGTTTATAAATGAGGATTAACATGATGAATGTTGTGATTTATCTTACCTTGCTTATCTCATTTAATGCACTAAACTGATAAGTAATTAGGATGAGGACACTGAGACTCAGAGGGGTTAATTTGTTAATGGACATATAGTAAAATGGCTGAAATTTGACCTTCAGAGTGAATATAAAGAACTATCAAAATTCAGTGGGAGAAGGGATGGATTTGTGCAGAGAAAAAAAAATTAAAAGTCATATTAGCTCCCCTTTCACTGTATAAACACTTAAGTCTTAAACAGAGCAGCTTTTCCAGTGGAACTTTCTCTAATGATGGAAATATTCTATATGATACTGTCCAGTATGGTAGCCATGAGCCACGTGTGGCTATCCAGCACCTGAAACATGGGTAGTGTACCATCAAATGCTGATGAGGATGGAGAATGTCAGGAACTCCCATTCATTGCTGCTGGAAATGCAAAATGATATGGCCACTGTGGCAGACAGTTTGGCGTTTTCTTTAAAAGCTGAACATATTCGTAACATATGATCTGCAATTACACTGCTTGGTATTTACCCAAAGGAGTTGAAAACTTATATCCACACAAAAACCTACACACACATGTTTATAGCAGCTTTATTCATAGTTGCCAAAACTTGAAGCAATGAAGATGTCCTTTAATAGGTGAATGGATAAATCAACTGTGGTATATCCAAATAAGGCAATATTACTCAATGTTAAAAGAAGTGAGCAGTCAAGACATGAAAAGACATGGAGGAACCTTAAATGCATTTTACTAAGTGAAAATCTATATAATTCCAACTTTACAAGGTTTTGGACAAGGAGAAACTATGGAGACACTAAAAAGATCAGTGATTGCTAGGGCTTAGAGGGAAGGGAGTGATGAATAGGCAGAGCACAGAAGATGTTTAGGGAAGTGAAACTGTTCTGTAAGATACTACAATGGTGGATATATGTTGCTACACATTTGTCAAAACTCATAGAATGTTCAACACCAAAAGTGAGCCCTATTGCAAACTATAGACTTTTAGTTATAATGATGTGTTGCTGTGTAAGGAATGTAAGTTCATCCATTGTAACAGATGTAATACTCTGGTATGAGATGGAGACTCTCTGGGGGGAGGGGCAGTGGGTATAAGAGAACTCACTGTACTTTCCACTCAGTTTTACCTGAATTGCTCTAAATTTGCCAAAATTGAGTATAAATTAACTGCTTTAAAAAAAAGAATCTCTAAAAAATGTGGCTAGTGTGACTGAGGAACTGAATTTTAAATTTAACTTAATTATTAATTAATTTCTTATTTTACCTTGCTTTCTCTCCCCCACCCCCAGCTTTCTTGAGGTAGGATTGTCAAAAAAAATGCATATGTTTAGGTTGTACAACATGATTTTTTAAAGGTGTACAAAGTGATGATGTATATGTTGTGAAGTGATTGCCATCATCAATTTAATTAATGCATTTGTTTCATATAGCTACTGTTTTGTTTGCTTTTGTGGTAAGACCACTTAAGATCTACTCTTGGCAAATTTGAAGTACATAGCATTATTAGCTGTTGTCTCCATGCTGTATGTTAGAGCCCTAGAACTTATTCATCTTTTTGACCAACATCTCCCTATTTCCTCCACACACACACCCCCCCCCCACCACCCCCAGCCCCTGGCAACCACTTTTCTACTTGCTGGTTCAGTAAGTTTTACTGTTTTACATGCCACGTATAAGTGAGATAATACAGTCTTTCTGTGTCTGACTTAATGTCCTCCAGGTTCATCCATGGTGTCACAAATGCCATATTTCCTTTTATGGCTGAATAATTCTGTTGCATGTGTATACCACATTTTCTTTATTCATTCATTCATCCATCAGTGAACAGTAAGGTTATTTACTTATTTTGGCTGTTGTGAAAAATGCTGCAGTAACACGAGAGTGCACATATCTCCTTAAGATAATGATTTATTTTCCTTTTGGTATATACCCAGAAGTTGGATTGCTGGATCATATAATAGTTGCATTCAGAGGAACTGCTTGACTATTTTGCATAAAGACTATACAGTACACAAGGGTTCCCTTTTCTTCACATCCTCCCCACTGGTTATCACTGGTTATCACTGGATAACACTGGTTATCTCTTGTCTTTTTCGTAACAGCCATCTTAACAGGTATTGAGTGATGTCTCATTGTGGTTTTGGTGTTCATTTCTCTGATGATAATATTGAGCACCTTTTCTTATACCTGTTGGGCATGTGTATGCCTTCTTTGGAAAAATGTCTGTGCAGGTCCTTTGTATATTTTTCAGTTGGCTTATTTTCTTGCTAGTGAGTTGTATGAGTTCTTCTATATTTTGGATATTAACCCTTTATCATATCTATGGTTTGCAAATATTTTCTCCAGTTTAGTAGTTTGCCTTTTTATTTTGTTGGTGACTTCCTTTGCTGTGTGGAATCTTTTTGGTTTGAGGTAGTTCTACTTGTTTATTTTTGTCTTCATTGCCTATGCTTTTAGTGTCAGTTGAAAGAATCATTGCCGTGACCCATGTTCATGGATCGCAAGAACTAATATTGTTAAAATGTCCATACTACCCAACACAATCTACAGGTTCACTGCAATCCCTATCAAAATTCCAATGGCATTATTCATAGAAACAGAAAAGAGAATCCTAAGGTTCGTATGGGACCACAAAAGACCGTGAATAGCCAAAGCAATCTTGAGAACAAAGTTGGAAGCATCATACTTCCTGATTTCGAATATATGACAATGTTATAGTATAAAAACAGTATACTATTGGCATAAAAACAGTGGACCAAAACAGAGAGCTCAGAAATAAACTCACACAGATACAATGAACTAGTCTTTGAGAAGGGTACCAGTAATATACAATGGGGAAGGGATAGTCTCTTTAATAAATAATGGTGGGCAACTGGATAGCTACATGCAAAAGAATGAAACTGGACTCTTCTCTTATACCACACATAAAAATTAACTCAGAATGGATTAAAGACTTAAATGTAAGGCCTGAAACCATAAAACCAGAAGAAAACACAGGAAGATAGCTTAAATTAATTTAAATTTCAATAACTACGTGTGGCTGGTAGCCACTGTATCAGACCAAAGAGATTTAACGTTTTTTAAATTGACTCTATAAAAAATTTAAAAAGTCATAGTTGAATATTTACCTGAACTCTGAGGAGGAGGAAAAAATTTTTTAAATAATGGTACTAAAGAACAGATCCTAGAAAATATTGAGAAATTTCCAACTTTAAGATGTCTACGTTTAAAAAGTTGAACAAATGAAAGAAATGACAAAATGGAAAGTAGAATTATGACAGATATTTGAGGAGATGTATCAAACTCAAAAAAATTAATAAGAAAAACACTAAATATTTTCTTAAAACAATGACTAAAAGGAATTAACAGAACAGAGAAGAAATACAGCTGTCAGAAATGGATAAACAATAGTTCACCATCACTAAAAAGAAGAGAGATGCAGAGGTAACATTTTCAAAGAATGTATCAGATTGGAAAAGCCTGAAATAATAATCTGATGATATCGAGCTGATGAAGTGCAGGCACTTGTAGACCGCCAGTGGGAATGTAAATTAAATGGGAGTAGAAGAAGAAATTAAGTTAATGGAAGGGCAATTTGGCAATGTATATTAAAATCCTGTAAACGTCTGCATACTTTTTTAAGGTTAGGTTTTGTGAAGTATAATTTACAAACAGTAAAATTCACCCTTTTAACTGTACAGCTTGATGTGTTTTGACACATGTATATCATATAACCACCACTGCAATCATGATACAGAATGTTCCTATCATCCTCACACTTTCTGTCCTTCCCCCACGCCTACTTAGTTCCCTTCTCTCACTTCCCTAACCGCTGGTGATGATTTCTGCCCCCATAGTTTTTGCATGTTTAAGGAATGTCATATAAAAATGGAATTATAGGATATATACCCTGTGTCTGGCTTCCTTCACCGAGCATGATGTTTGGGAGATTTACCTGGGCTGTAGTTGTTAGTAGTTGATTCTTCTTTAATGATAGGTAGTATTCCATGGAAAACTACCACAGGGTATCTGTTTACCTGTTGGAGATTTGTGTCTTTTCCAGTTTGGGGGCAATTATTAGTAAAGTTGCTATAAGCATTCACATAAAGTTATGTAGGTATATGTTTTAACAACTTCTGGGTAAATAACTAGGAGTGGGATTTCTGGATTATATGGAAGTATATGTTTAATTTAAAAGAAGCAGCCAAACTGTCTTCCAGAGCGGTTGTACCATTGTTATACATTCCCACCAGTGATGTGTAGTTCTCCACATCTTGCCACCACTTGGTTTCATTAGTTTCTAAAATTTTAGCCATTATGGTAAATGTGGTGTCATATCTAGTAGTCTTAATGTGCATCAGTTATATAATGACTGATGATACGGAGCGTCTTTCATGTATATATTTGCCACTCTTTTATCTTCTTTGGTGAATTATATGCTCCCATTTTTAAATCAGATTTGTCTTAAGAGAGCTTTATTTTTTAAGGATAGGAACATTTTGTCAGATACTTGTTTGCAGATGCTTTCTACATCTGTAGCTTATCTTTTCATTTTCTTATCAGTGTCTTTCAGAAAGCAGTTGTTTTTAATTATAATGAGGCCCAGTTTATGATTTTTTTTTCTTTTTATGATTTGTGCTACTTCTGTCCTAAGCTAGGATCATAAAATGTTTTCTCATAAGTTTTCTTCAAGGGGTTTTATACAACTCTTATATTTAGATTCCTGATCTGTTTCAAGTTTGTATTTGGTGCCAGGTAAGGATCAAGGCTCTTTTCTAGGGGGAGGGTGGACATACATATGGGACATACATATGTATGTATACATACATACATATGATGTTGAAGTGAACCCCAGTGAATTGCTTTCAGCTCCTCTGTCAAAATTATTGACCATCTATGAATGGGTCTATTTCTGGATTCTCTGTTACAGTATCATACAGTCATTATCACAGTTCATGGTCTGGAAAGTAGGAGGAGTCTTCCAACTCTGTTCTTTTCTTCAAAATTATTTTGACTTTTCTGGCTACTTTGCAATTCCTTTTGTAATACTTTAGAATCAGTTTGTCAATTTCTGTCCCAAAACCTGCAAGGATTTTGATTGAGATTATGAGTTTTTATAGCTAGTACATTTCTTGCTTTTATAGCTAGTAATATTACTTGTTCAACTTTGTCTGATATTAATATAACCACACCCCTTTCTTTTGATTAATGTTTACATTATATAGCTTCTCCCTTCTTTTAATCTAATCAATCTCTAATTTCTTCAAGACAGTATGTTCATTTTGAGGCTATTTTTTAAGCTTTGCTAAAATGAGTCTATAGTAGCCTTTACTTCTGTGGATAGTTTATTCCTGGTTCTATGCTGTGAAGTTCTGTGATTTCTAATGGAATTCTGTGTGAGGACTTAACTCTGGTTGGTCAGAACTCAACTCCCAGCTCTTTGTGAACCCTGGGAGTTATTCTTCTCCCTACTCCTATTGGTTGTTGGCTCCACCTTTTATACTACAGGTAAGGAGATACTTAGGCAGATTTTTCTGGAACTTCCTCCCCTCCTGCCCCTGCCCCTACCCCTACCCCCATGTAGCTCCCTCTTCTCTTCTTCTAAACTCCTCTCTGCAATTTCAGGCTCTTTGGGAGCCTCGCTGAATTCAATGACTGTGTCGTCAGGATTGCTGTACTGCCGTTAGGATTTCCCTTCCTGTTCTTGAGTTTGGAATTGTCACCAGGCAGAAAGCTGGGGCATCTGTGGGACTCAACTAATCTCTTTTTCCCTCATTTTCTCAAGGATCTCAGTCATATGCTGCCTATTTAATATCCAAAACATTTGTATCTTTCATTTTATGCAGTTTCCCCCAGACAGTGGCAGTGTAAATCCAGTCACTGTATTCCTTTTTTGCCAAAAGCAAAAAGGGCTAGTTTTATTTTTTAATTATTTTTTTAATATGAAATTTGTTATCAAATTGGTTTCCATACAACACCCAGTGCTCATCCCAACAGGTGCCCTCCTCAATGCCCATCACCCACCCCCCCTCCCTCCCACCCCCTCCATCAACCCTCAGTTTATTCTCAGTTTTTAAGAGTCTCTTATGGTTTGGCTCTCTCCCTTTCTAACTTTTTTTTTTTTCCTTCCCCTCCCCCATGGTCTTCTGTTAAGTTTCTCAGGATCCACATAAGAGTGACAACATATGGTATATGTCTTTCTCTGTATGACTTATTTCACTTAGCATAACATGCTCCAGTTCCATCCACATTGCTACAAAAGGCCATATTTCATTCTTTCTCATTACCAAGTAGTATTCCATTGTGTATATAAACCACAATTTCTTATCCATTCATCAGTTGATGGACATTTAGGCTCTTTGCATAATTTGGCTATTGTTGAAAGTACTGCTATAAACACTGGGGTACAGGTGCCCCTATGCATCAGCACTCCTGTATCCCTTGGGTAAATTCCTAGCAGTGCTATTGCTAGGTCATAGGGTAGATCTATTTTTAATTTTTTGAGGAACCTCCACACTGTTTTCCAGAGTGGCTGCACCAGTTTGCATTCTCATCAACAATGCAAGAGGGTTCCCATTTCTCCACATCTTCTCCAGCATCTATAGTCTCCTAATTTGTTCATTTTAGCCATTCTGACTGGCATGAGGTGATATCTGAGTGTGGTTTTGGTTTGTATTTCCCTGATGAGGAGTGACGTTGAGCATCTTTTCATGTGCCTGTTGGCCATCTGGATGTCTTCTTTAGAGAAGTTCTATTCATGTTAATAGAAGTTCTTCTACTCATGTTTTCTGCCCATTTCTTCACTGGATTATTTGTTTTTCGGGTGTGGAATTTGGTGAGTTCTTTATAGATTTTGGATACTAGAAAAAGGGCTAGTTTTAAATAATTTGTGTGTGTGTACGTGAAATGTCTGCTCATGTCTTTTGCCTGTTTCTCTTTTTTTTTGTTTTTTTATTCCCTCTCTTTTGAAGAGTTCTTTAAATATATAAGCCCATCATCTATTACAGATTTTACAAATATGTTCTTTCAATTTGCCTTCTGTCCTTTGATTATATTTGTGATGTTTTATTGCCACATAGAAGGTGAACCTTTATTTTTAATGCGGTCAAATTATTAATTTTTTATTTACTATGGGTATTCAAGCATGGTTAAAAACCTTGCTCCACAGAGAGATTTTATATGAATTTAATTGTATATTTTCATTTTTTACATTTAAATCTCTTATTAATTTAGAGTTTATTCTTTTACATGAGAAGAAGTGTTGACTCTGTTGTCATTTTCTAAATGATTTTCTAGTTTTTCCAATGCTATTTTTTTTTTTTTTTTTTTTTTTTTTTTTTTTGCTTCAGGGCACCTGGGTGGCTCAGATGGTTGAGTGTCTGACTTGATTTCTACTCAGGTCATGATCTCACGGTTCTTGAGTTTGTGCCCCGCATTGGGCTCTGTGCTGGCAGTGTGGGGCCTGCTTGGGATTCTCTCTTTCTCCCTCTCTCTCTCTGCCTCTCTCCTGCTTGCTCTCTCTTGCTCTCAAAACAAACTTGAAAAAAATTTTTTTTGCCTTCAGTGATATTAGATGCCACCTTTATCATATACTAAACTTCCATATGTACTTGAGTTCATTTCTGTACTTTCTACTGAATCCTTCTGGTTTGTCTAATTATGTTTAATTATAATACTAGTGCATTAATATCTGAGGCTTTATAACATAATTTAATATCTGATGAGGCTTTGTGCCTTGTAGCTTTCTTTTTCAGTATTACTCTAGATATTTATACTTTCTATATTATTTTGTTTAGCTTCATTTAAAAAATACATGTTGGCTGGGGTGCCTGAGTGGCTCAGTCGGTTAACCGTCTGACTTTGGCTCAGGTCATGATCTCGTGGTTCGTGAGTTCGAGCCTTGCGTCAGGTTCTGGGCTGACAGCTCGGAGCCTGGAACCTGCTTCAGATTCTCTTCAGAGTGCCTGCGGCTTGCACTCTGTCTCTTGCATTGTCTCAAAAATAAATAAACGTTAAAAAAAAAATACATGTTGGCATTTTTATTGGCATTTTGTTAAATTTTTAAATTAACTTGGGGAAGACCTGACATTTTTATGATGTATAGATGCTTTTCAACAGCAAGGAATGATTTTGTATTTCATCAGTATTACATTTATTATCTCTTGAGTATTTTTTAAAAAAATTTTTTTAATGTTTATTTATTTTTGAGAGAGAGAGAGAGAGAGAGACAGTGTGAGTGGGGGAGGCGCAGAGAGAGAGGGAGACACAGAATCCGAAGCAGGCTCCAGGCTCCAAGCTTCCAGCACAGAGCCCGATGTGGGGCTCAAACTCACAAACTGCGAGATCATGGCCTGAGCCGAAGTTGGAAGCTTAAACGACTGAGCCACTCAGGCGCCCCTCTTGAGTATTTTAATCTTTCCTCATATTAAGTTTTTTATATTTCTTGCTACCCTTATTCTTAAAGATTAAACCACTTTTGTTGGTATTGTCATTGCTATTTTACTCTACTATTTTATCTTCTAAGTGATTATTGTTTGTGTATATGTGCATTGTTGATTTCCATATATTCATTTTATATCCTATTAATTTATTGACTTTGAGGTAGTTTTAGTAGTGATTATCTAGGGTTTTCTTAGGAAGCATTTCAGACACAAGTAGATGTAGTTGTCTTTCGGTTCTTGTATCTCTGATTTCTTTTGTCTAATTAATTGTATTGCTAGTATATCCAGTATGTAGTAAATAGTAGTGAAAGTAGTGATTATCCTTGCTTCTTCCTGATCTTAATGGAAATGCCTGAAGTTTATCCCATTAAATATGATGCTGGCTTTAGGACTAAGGTGTGCCTACGTATACGTATGTGAGTGTGTGCATGTGTGTGTCCTTATAGTCATATCAAGGAAATCACCATCAATTCCTATGTTCTCGAGTGGATTTTTTGATTTTATGGGATTGGTATTGAATTTCATCAAAGATTTACTTAGTGTGTATGGAAATAATTACACATTTTTCTCAGATCAATTAATATGGTGTGATATATCACTGTGCTTCTAATATTGAATCAACCTTACTTTCCAGGAATAAATCCCACTTTGTTATAGTACATTATTTATTTAATATGGTGTTGAGGTATGTTCACTAATATTTTATGTAGTATTTTCATATAGGTATTTGTAAGTGATGTTGATCTGTAATTTTCTATTTTTGTACTATTTTTTTTATGAGATTTAGGTATCAACATTATACTTCATAAAAAGAATTTGTAAGTTTTACTTCATTTCCTATATTCTAGAACCATTTCTATTAAATTGGCACCAATTGGTTTTTGAATATGAAATCATCTGGTTCTGCTGTTTTTCTATGAGGCAGTTCCTTGTAATGTAGCTACCTCTTCCTGTGGAACTGTTTAAGCTTTTTATCTCTACATGGGTCAATTGTGATAGTTATCCATTTTGTCTAGTTTTCCAAATGTATTTATTTTTTTTCCAAATGTATTTCTATGGTGTTACGCATTGTAGTTAGTCTCTTTTGAATTTTAAATTTATTCTACTTCAATGGTTGTTTCCCTCTGGTTATTTTTTATTATTTTTTTCTTCCTTTTTTCTGCCTTAATAAAGGTGTTTCTTTTTCAACTCACTTGGGTTCTGATTTGATTACTGAGAAATATTTTCCTTTTTCTATCTCATTAATTTCTGATTTTGCCTTTATTATGTCATTTCTTATCATCTTTTTATTTCACCCTTTTCTTTTTTTACTTGGTCTTCAGTTTCAGATCTATTTCATTTATTTTCATTAAAAATTATTTTATTTCTCTATGTGTTTGAAGCCATGATTTTTCCTCTGGTCACAGCTTTATGTTGTACTCATCAATTTTAATATGTTTTTTATTATCTTTATCTTTTAGAAGATTTGTATTTCTTCTTCACCAAAAAATTGTGCAGCAGCAGGTTTTTAAATTTTCATGTAGAAGGACCTTTTTAAAACTTTTGTTATTAAATTCTAGACTTGTAACAAGATGATCAGGATATTGTTTACTCTGATAATTTTACTCTTTGGAATGCCCTGAAGCCTTTATTGGTGACTTAGAAGAAGGTCAGCTTTTGTCAGTATTCCACATCTGTTTGAGAAAAAGGTAGTCTGTATTCTTATAGTGTATAGTTTAGTATCTGTCCAAAAGAATATCTGTATTCTTATAGTGTATAGTTTAATATCTGTCCAAAAGTTCTATCTTATTGACTGTATTATTTATGTCATCTATACCTTTACTTAGTTTTTGTTCACTTGATTTGTTTTGACCAAGAGTGGTATTTAAAAATCTTCTGTTATTAGTGTGTTTCTATGTGGCCTCAAGGGCCAGAATCAAGTTCTGTAGTTTTTATTTCATAAAGATCATTGCTGTGCTACTTGGTAAATATTCATTATTTATATTTGCTCTGTTTCATATGTGTTTTCTTTGATCTTATTCTTTAAGGTTTCTTTGGGTGGGAGGACTATTTATGAAAGCTCATATTTTTGTTGTAGTGATTGGCCTTGGTATCTATACCTTTTAAAGATGCTTTTGGCTTACTTTATCCATATTTAACCTTTTGTTGCTACTATGATAGTCTTTTATGGTAGTTTTACTTCACTTACTACTAATTCACTATTGTTTATTTTACTTTCCTCTTTCCCTTAATGTTGTTTTCTTAGTTTTTAGTCCTACTACTTTACCTTGTCAGAACATGGGTCACTTGTATATTCTTCATTTATCACCAGCCTTGTTTTGGTCTTAGATAATTATAATTAAGTACATTAAATGCTCATCTCTCTGTCCTTTTACCAGAGTTACCTGCTCATCTTTAGATTGGATGAAACTAATGCTTTAGTAACTTGATTGCTCAAGAAGTGCCCAAGGGTACAAAATGCCCTTGCGTGTGTTACACTTTTTCAATAACATTGATCCCTGAGGGATAGCTTGAATGGGTTTAAAATATTTAGTTCACATGTTTTTCCTTGAATCTCTTGAAAATGCTAAACTGTTGTTGCCTTGTTTTGCATGTTGCTTTTAAGAATCTGCTGCTAGTTTAATTTTCTTACCAGTATATGTTATTTGTTCTTTTTCCCTTGCTACCTTTAGGATTTTTATTTCTTTACTAATAATGTCTAATGGTGTTACCAGGATATGTTTAGTGTAGATCATCTTGTATCGGTTTTCCCAGATGTCTGGTGGGCTCTTTTGATATATAGATTCTTTTATTTTCAGAAAGTTTTCTTGGATTATAGTATTAAATATTAATTCACCCTTCATGTATATTTTGAGTTAAAATTATGGCGAAAAGAACTTTGAGCAATAAGCTGTTTAATGGAGAGAAAAAAACTACTGGAAAAAGAGATTCAACAGCAGAGAGGGAAGACATTGTTGAATGATTTGGCAACAGAAAAAGCCAAAAATGTTGACATTTATACAACCTTTGTCAAAGCAGTAGAGTTGTAAAGATTGAGATAAACTTAGGAAATAGACCCAAAGAGGTGTTGAGTAGAGACAGCCATTTTAGTTAAGATGGAAAGAAAGGGTCCTGATAGGGATGATAGTCAAAATAAAGTTCTGGGTAGTCCATTGGGGGCACACTTGATGTTCTGAGCTGTTTTCATTTTACTGTGTTTTTTTAAAAAAAAAATCTCTTCAAATACTATTCAGACATGGATCAAACAGTGTTTTTCCTTAAATTCAGACAGGTAACCTCACTGAGAGTTGAATTAGCTCATTGTAGATTATTTTATTCTTCTTTTTCCCTATGTCTTCATTGCATATTGTCCATTTCTTCATAGCTCATCTGATACTTTCTAAATTTGGTATTATGAAGACTCCCAAAGTGTACACCATTTACCTTCTTTCTTTTGTCATCTTTATCATTTTTTGTTGAAAATTATGTTATATTGGTTTATTTTTTATTTTTTGCATTTATTTATTTTTGAGAGACAGAGACAGATCACAAGTTGGGGAGGGGCAGAGAGAGAAGGAGACACAGAATCTGAAACAGGCTCCAGGCTCTGAGCTGTCAGCAAAGAGCCCGACGCAGGGCTCGAACTGACAAACCATGAGATCATGACCTGAGCCGAAGTTGGACTTTTAACCAACTGAGCCACCCAGCAGCCCCTGTTATATTCTTTAAATAACATTATGTTTCTAAATCTATACTTCCCTGATAGATAAGTAGGCAACATCCTCTTAGTCTACTTAAGTTTCCTAACTTCTGTTTAGAAAGCTCACTGACTTTGGAGTATGATATGGCGTTGTACAACTGATTACTGGCAATGAGGCTTATGGGTGCCATTATGATATTTAGAGAACAAATGTGCCTTTCTTATTTCATTGCTTAAAATGGCATTACCAGAAATGACATCAAGTGGTGGTTTTGCCATGGAGTACCACCCACTTGGCTGTATCTGACAGTGTCATTAGTGAAAAAAGGTGAGGCACATTAGTTAAAATCAGGGTTTGTGCACATCTTTTTATATCTTTCTATTTCAGAGGTGCAGTTGCTGTCCCACGTGTAAAAGGCCACTTTGTTGATTAGAAGGACATCATTTTTTTAAAGTTTTTATTTCAACTCCAGTTAGTTAAAATGCAGTGCAATATTAGTTTCAGGTATAAACACTTAATATGCAATACACCGTGCTCATCATGACAAATGCCTTCCTCAATCCCCATCACCCTTATGGCCCCCGCCCCCCAGCCTCCCCTCTGGTAACCATCAGTTTGTTTTCTAGACTTAAGAGTCTGTTTCTTGTTTTTTCTCTCTCTCTATTTTTACCTTTGTTCATTTGTTTTGTGTCTTAAATTCCACATATGAGTGAAATCATATGCTATTTTTCTTTCTCTGACTGACTTAATTCACTTAGATAATATTCTCTAGCTCCATCCATGTCATTGTAAGTTGTAAAATTTCATTCTTTTTTATGGCTGAGTAATACTCCATTTGTGTGTGTGTGTGTGTGTGTGTGTGTGTGTGTGTATGTGTGTATCTTTAAAACATTTTTAATGTTTATTTTTGAGAGAGAGAGAGAGAGAGAGAGAGAGAGAGAGAGAGAGAGGGAGGGAGGCAGGCAGAGAGCGAGAGAGACACAGAATCCAAAGCAGGCTCCAGGCTTTGAGCTGTTAGCACAGAGCCCCACGTGGGGCTCAGACCCACATGCAGGATCATGACCTGAGCCAAAGTCAGACACTTAACCAACTGAGCCATCTAGGCACTCTTTACCACATCTTTATCCATTCATCAGTCAGTGGACACTTGCCTTGTTTCCATAATTTGACTATTGTAGATGCTGCTGCTATAAACATTGGGGTGCATGTATCCCATTGAATTGGCATATTTGTATTCTTTGGGTAAATACCTAGTAGTGCAATTCCTGGATTGTAGGGTAGTTTTATTTGTATCTTTTTGAGGAACTTCCATACTGTTTTCCAGAGTGGCTGCACCAGTTTGTATTCCCACCAATAGTGCAAAAGTATTCCCCTTTCTCTATATCCTTACCAACACCTGTTGTTTCTTGTGTTGTTGATTTTAGTCATTCTTGTGTTGTTGATTTTAGGTGTGAGGGGATATCTCACTGTCATTTTGATTTGCATTTCCGCATTTCCATGATGATCAGTGATGTTGAGCATCTTTTAATGGAAGCACATCATTTTTTCATGCACCAGCTTATAACCCTGCTTTTACATGAAGTCTTTCTTGATGATTCTGGTTTATACTGATTCCCAATTTCCTTTAGCTTCTAATGTTTTTTTTAAACACATGAGCCCTCAAGTCTTAGTTGTTTCATATTGTCTTATGAACTAGAATGGACTCCTTGAGACATGTAGATATGTATACTTCCCTTCTTTTGTATTTCTCACAGCATCTAGGTTAGTGTTGCTTTTGTAATTACCCCTCAGGAAATACTTTATTGACCTCTCAGGACGAAAGGATAGTCTTGATGCAATGCCTGTCATCTCTCTTAGTGCCCAGAGCACCCTGACTCTTCAGGGCCTCCACCCCACCACACTCCATGTGTCTCTGTCCCAAAGCTGCCTGGTAAGTGAAAGAGAAAGGCCCTCACAGGTAGAGAAAACAGTTCTGCGTGTCAGCATCTGGAGTATGGCTTAGGAAACTTGTGATTTTTAAAAACACTTGCTTGACTACTGGGAGTTGTGTTGGACTGAAAGTCAGGAGATGAGGTTTCAGACTCAGCCCTAACATTGAGCAGGCTTGCAGCCTTCGGCAAATGATTTAACCTGTGAGGATGTTAGCTCTCCAATCTATAAAATGTAAGCCTTTGACTGAGTGATATTAAAATTTCCTTCTAGCTCTAAAATTCTGTGATTCTCTGAAAACATGTTTCCAAATGCTTAATGCTCATTGCAGAAGGTAATGTTTCTTATAATGTTTCCAAAGCGTCCACTTATTGTTGCATAGCTAAGGAAGTTAAAAAGCTCAAATTTAGAAAAGCAAAACAAAACAAAAAAACCTTAATGATCTGGGAGAGGGAATTGTAGTACCTGACCTGTATCTGGTGGCAAAATGCTCACTTTCATCCATAGGGTAGGGTCATAAGCCTCATTAAAGTTGCTTGTTCGCTGTTTGCTAGAGGGAATTCTAACATAATCCATTTATCAGTTACAGTTTCTTGTAAGATGGAGTGCAAATGTGTGTTTGTAAGAATTTTTCATGGTATATGCACATAATATGGTACCATTTTTAGAGGCAGCATTTCCTTTGTTGAACATTTATAAAATTTAGTCCTGGTGATATACTTCTGTATTTCATTATCTTTGGAGTGGTATTGTATGTCTTAGCTTGATGATACCATAATATTACCAGATGGTACAGCTGGTAAGGCTACTTTAAAGTATTTTGGTATCACATGGATAGGATTATACTGTAGATTAAATAACATGGTGGTGTTTATAGTCACTTGTAACGTGCAATAGCATGCACGTCATTTTCTTTCTTCCTAGTGAGGTTCTGCTCTACATTTTTAGTTGAGCAAAGGG
The DNA here is from genome assembly GCF_018350175.1 of Felis catus. Taxonomy (NCBI): domain Eukaryota; kingdom Metazoa; phylum Chordata; class Mammalia; order Carnivora; family Felidae; genus Felis; species Felis catus. Next base: position 76,379,955 of record NC_058370.1, read on the forward strand.
ACTTTGAAATTTATTCCTATGATTTTAGTTACTTGAACTTTTAAAGTTTTATGAGTTTTATGTTAATGGAATTGTTTGTAAAATACACACTTTCACTGAATTTTTTTTTTTGTCTCAACATAATTTGTCATCTGAATATGTTTTTAAGATGTAATACCGTGTGTGTATCTCTACTCATGGATTAGTTTTACAAACTTACTATTTGGAGATTTTTTCAGTATGATTTGTCAAATAAAAATAAAGTCAGTTCCAAATTTTATTTCAATCTAGCATTCTTTAATGTTTAATGCTGCTATGTTTTACTACATTCTGATTAAATTACTTTAAAATCATTGAAGTAATCAAATGTATTTTAGCTCTGTTATCTGATACTGAATAGTGTTCCTATTATCAAAATTTATTCTTAACATGTGTATATTAAGATGTCTGATTTTAAATCAGATTAGATCCATATAAAAAGAAATAATTCATACTCAAAATACTATGCAAATGACAGTAATATGAATATATACTACTGGAGTGTTATTGAAAGGTGGTGATGAGTGGAAAATATTGAAGAAAACAGCATAATAATTATAATTTAGAAGCCATGGTCTCCATATTTAAAATTAATATTTTGTGAAGCTTATTTCCCAGTGCTGGGACTCTGAGACAAGTGAGAACCTGTTAAGTAGATAATTGTGCCTTTAGGAGGACACAGTTTTTTTAACCTTTTGTTTTGAAAAATTTGAAACATACTGAATAATAGAGAACTCCAGATACCCATCACTTTGATTTAAAAATTAACATTCTGAAATTTTATTTTATCTATTTTTTGGCTGAAAGGTTTTAAAGCAATTACAGATATCATGTCATCTTATCTCTAAATACTTATGTATGCATTTTCAAAAAACGAGGACAATTCACTGTATTATCACCATGCTATTACTTAACAAAATTAACATCATTCCTTCATGTCAGGTATGATTTTATACGTTCTATTTTCTTTCTGCTTTCTCCTAAAATTCATTAGAAAATGGGAATATAAGCAATTTTTATTCTAATTGTACTTAAACACTTTTTTCCTTTTTACAAAATTACTTGTTGTAGTAGACTTCTGTGCTCTAATTTTCCTTTCTATAAATTGAGTGACGTAGATCATGAGATCTCTTGGACCCCTTTTAGCTCTCATAGCCTCTTACTTCCTGGACAGGACTGGTTGTAAGCTACAAATCTCACTTAGGAAACCACTGGTACAGAACCACGTGAGCGTATTTCTCTCAGTTAAATGTCCATCAGGAGAGCAAGTTTCTAGTCTTGTATACAAGAAAACAGAGATTATGTTTTATTCACTGATGTGTATCCAGCAGCTGGCACAGAGCATGGCATATAATAGGCACTCAATAAATAAATGATGACTGAACAGTGAGTAATTGAATAGGTTAATGCATAAATGAATTGATTAATTAGTCATTCGATGTTCAGGAGTAACAGGCAAAGCCAATCAAGTAGAGCTGGATAGAGTACAGTAACATATAGCAACTAAACTCCTACTGGGAGAAATCTATCCAGTGTCAAGAGATCATTAGTACTTTATATTGCCATTATCAGTGTTTTCTTAGAGATAGAGCTCTGCCAGCATATCCATGAAGAGAAACTGAGAAATAGGGGCTGCTCTGGATTAAATTGTGTCCTCTCAAAAGATGTTGAAGTCCCAACCCCCAGCATTTGTGCATGTGACCTTATTTGGAAATAAGGTCTTTTTGAGTGACCAAGAGGTCATTAGAGAAGGCCCTAATCCAGTATGGTTGATATTACAAATGGGGAAACTTGGACACAGAGAGAAACCAGACATGAAGAGGTGAAAGACAGTGTGAAGAAATAGGAAGAATGCCTCCTCTAAACCTTGGAGCACCTGAGATCACTTGAAGCTAGGCGAGAGGCATAGAACAGATTATCCCTCACATCCCTCAGAAGGGATCAACCCTGCAAACGCCTTCATGGCAGACATGTAGCCTCGAAGACTATGAGATGATATATTTCTGTTTTTGTTTAAGCCACTCAGTTTGTGGTACCTTGTTATAGCAGTAGCCCTGCAAAACTAATACAGGAACATAGACAAATCTTTGGGTGGAAGTTGATATAAGAACATTTCCAAACAATTTTAATAAAAAATTCAGGCACCAGGATGGGGGGGGGGGGGGAATGGAAAGAGGAAAAAGTTAAGAACAGAGGGGAAAGAGAAGTACCCTAGGGTACTTTTGTTTTGCCTAGGGCCACTCCAGGCTGGGCCAAATCACTTAGTGTTTCTAACATAATTTATTCTTACACATGGGATCTCAGGCAGTTAATTCTTGACCATGTGTGGTGGAATCTTCATGATAATAGACTGCTTGTTTGTTCTGGAACTAAATGTCTTTGTTTAGAGCCACTGACCTGGGTGGCTCAGTCAGTTGAGCGTCCGACTCTTGATTTCAACTCAGGTCATGATCCCAGGGTCATGGGTTCAAGCCCTACACTGGGCTCCCACACTGAGCATGGAGTCTGCTTAAGATTTTCTCTTTCTGTCTCTCTTTCTCTCTCTCTCTCTCCTGTTCCCATCTCCCCTGCTTCTTAAAAAAAAAAAAAGAACCTTTAGAAAAATAAATAAATGTCCTTGTTCAGAAGATACTAAAAAAGGGTGGTTTACCTTTTCCTAATCCCAGGCAAAAAGGTTTTATTAGAAAAAGATGGCAACTATTCGCATAACTTTCAATACAGATTTAGTGTAGAAATAGTTGAGGGTTTGAGGATATGAGCTCTAGAATCAGATTCTCTGGCTTTGACTTCGGGCCCTGCCTCTTACTAGCTCTGTTTTCTCTGCCATATTATTTTACCTGCCTGTGCTGTTTCCACATCTAAAGCTAATAAGAGATCTTCCCTCAAAGAGGTATTTTAATAATCAAATGATTTAAAATGTGAAAGGCTTAGGCAAATATCAGGCACATAGTAAGCACTCAGTAAATAATAGCTATAAAATAATTTTATTATTTTTATACTTATGCTGAAAGAATACCGTATCTTATTTTGCTCTCCAAGAATTCTTTCGATTTATGAAAAAAGATATAATGATGTTCTGGTTAAATATTAAGAAGATGGTAATGAATTGGATGTAATAAGTGTAGTTCTCCCCGGGTGTGTAGTTTAATGATAGATGTCCCTCAAGTTGTATGAAACAGAACACCCAGGGTCTATTTTCTATGTAAGGGAAAAGATTTTACATTTATGAGTGTGTATGCACTGTAAATATAGGATGGCCCATTTAACAAATTACCTATCCCCAAGAATATGGTTCCCAAGAGAGTTAATGCTGTTGAAAAATTAGTGTTTTCCTATAATCAATACAAGCTTATTGAGTGCCTACTGAGTCCCATTGGTCATATTATTTCTATTTCAGATGCATACTTGACCAAAGAATATTTGAGCATCCTGATTCACAAAAGGCTATATATAGGGGTTTTATTTTGTTTTGTTTTGTTTTTAGTTATTATGGGAAGATGGCCTTTTTGAATTCTGAATCAACTCATTAAGCTGCATAAGTTGGATGGGTTAAGATGTACCCCTGTTTAGAGGCTATTAAAAAACTGGCACCCCAAGGGACTGTGCATGTAAGAATGGCGTTGGTGTCGGCAACCTCAAATACTGTCTTTGAAATCATTGGAATTTACAGTTAAAGTAGAACAGGTGGCTATTTTGAATGTTGGATAGCTGTGTTTTATGTAGATACAGCTTCCATGTGGTGAACCTGTTTATAATATTATAGCAATGACAGTTAAATTATATCAGCTAACGTTTTGGAGTATCTACTATTTACAGATATACCAAGCACTGAGAATGCTTACTGACATGCTGAAAACTCTTAAGTTCAGACTTGATTTAGACAAAAAGGAAAACCATAAATTGGATGCAATTCAGATTCTCCTCTTCCATTGCCTATTTATTTTGTTAAAGGACAGACACAAATTATGTGCTTTGATAGCACGTTGGAAATTAGAAAGAAAGGGTACTGTAGGTTCTTTCATACAATTCTTGAGAACTTGTGTCAGAAGGACAAATTGGAAAGAGACTGTAATTGGAAAGGTTTTCTTTTGTGGGTGAAAGGCATTTTTAGTAAAGAAGCAATTGCTAGCATATGAACTATTGAGGGAATTTCCCCCAAAGTCTGGAAAGCATATTAAGTCACAGCCCTATTTGATCAAATAGGCTTTCACATAATGCTTAGGGGGAAAAAAAAACTAAGCTGGAATAGAAAAACAGGTCATGGGTTCAAAATGCTAATATCATTTAGAATACTGCTAAGTGCCTCTCAGGATTTTGTTATGATGCTTGAATTTATAGTTCCATTTAAAGGAGCCATGGACTTGAGCCTGACAGAGCAGTAGATGCCGTAAAGAGATGATGATAAGAGGCATAGCTCGTCTGCCATCTCTTCATATGTTAACCTCATGGATGTGTCTTTAAGTCTCTCACTCTCAGTGAATGTTACATATAAAGAAAACAGGATAAAATTCCAGATTTGAAGTAGAGTAGGTATTTATGAGATCTAAGAGGGAAAAACCTCCAACATAGAAGGCACATTTTTTTTTTTAAATAATCGCATGTTGCAGCCATCAGAAAACAGAGGCTTCAGACTTTTTACAGCTCAGATAAGGTCAGACTATAGTTTTGAAAAATACATTTCATGCTGATTCTAATAAGCATCACATTTGAAAAGTAAGTCGGAACCTTTTAAAAGTTGCATTATTTCGTCTAGACTGTAGTGGTGATGCAACATTACTGGCAAAAACAAGAAGAAAAAGAAAAACAAAAAGAAGCTGAAAAACAAAGTACTGGACAATAAGAGAATAAAAAGCACGGGTTTCTATCAAAACATAGTAGCATCTATGAGGTTACACGTCGGTTTTTAACAGACATGAGTGATGTTTGTGAACAGAGCCACGTTGCTTACACATTGCATGCTTCATTCCTGCTTTGGCATGCAGAGATTTTCATTAGTTCATAAGCACTTAGTTTACTGCGAAGATTTTCACACTATTGTATCTTGTTGATAGAATAGGGAAATATTATACCCTATTCAAATAAGATAAATGCTGGCTTTTTAAAAAATGTGTTTAAAGTTGCTAAGACTATGTTCTTACTAGAGTTTTAAGAGTGGTTTTTTTTTTAAGTTTCCACTTTAAAAAGTCATGAATAGTAACTCTCTCTCTCCATAGTGTAATTTCCAACGAGAGCTTAAGAGACACATTTCTTGATACGGCAAGGTGTGCCAGTTAAAAAGATTTAATTGTATAAAATAGCGTGAAAAATGATAAGACACGAGATTGTATAACAAAAATTTAAGTTCTTGAAAAGTGAATTGCATCTTGGGGGCTAAATATATATCTCTAATGTATACTGAAAATGCAAAGTGGAGGTAGAGTAGTAACGTGGTTTAATGGGTGGTCACATGCCACTGAGCAGTGATATTTGCTCACAATTGTGTCTTGCTTCTCGCTTCTCTCTCAGCTCCATAATCTCTTGCACCCCTTCTCCAGCTGACATCTTTCCTGTCCATCACATCAAGTGTTGAGAAATGCTTCCATTTGAGCCAGTGTGGCTGCTTAGGATTCCCAGTTGCTTGGGCAGCAGAAAGGTGCCAGATTTGACTCTTGATGGGAAAGAGGTTCTTTACTTTTTTCATCGACTATGAGTGTGTCCCTCAAATTTGCATAAACTGAAAGAATCAGGAACTGGTTGGGTGAGGTTGTTAGCCACCAATCAACCAGTTTATTTTTGGTACAAAAATGAATAAATCATTTTCTTTCCAAACTTCTTCTTCCTCCTCTGCATTCTTTATTCATCGAATCCTCCCTCACCAGCCAACCATACCATTCTTAGAGTTGTCATTGATCCACTTATCCAGTAACTGTGGTTCTCCGTGGTCTCCCTTCTTTTGTTCACCAGTGCCCTAGTCCACCCTCCCATCACCCTTTGCCCGGACTATTGTTATATTCTCCCAAATGAATTCTCTGCTTCCCTTTCCTCATCATGGTGCTGCCAGTACTGATAATATTATTCCTTGCCAAAAGCCTTTGGTGACTTGTATTTACATACTGAAATTGTGTTCTAGCTTCTTAGCACGGTTTTGGAAACTGTGCTAACTGATGATAACCAGTTTTTTTCTGGCTTTTGTTGTATTTCCAGTAGCCTCTGCACTCCCAACATGCATTGACCCATACTCTGGTTTTCTTTCTTGTGTTACTTCTTTTCCCTATCTCCATTTGTGGAAAGCTTAGATATTTGTCAAGACCCAACACAAATGTTTCTTTCTCTGAGTCTTTCAATTAGAAATAACTTCCCCTTGCTCCATGGTTCATGAGTTTGAGCCCCACATCAGATTCTGTGCTGACAGCTCAGAGCCTAGAGCCTACTTTGGATTCTGTATCTCCCTGTCTCTCTGCCCCTTCCCAACTCGCACATGCGCACGTGCGCGTGCTCTCTCTCAAAAATAAACATTAAAAAAATAATAAAGTGCTACTAAATTTAAATCTGTTACACTTTTTCTCAAAGTAATGTTATCTTTAGACCTGTAGGTAGACTTCTGTCATCTCTCCTTTGTATGAGATATATGGAAAAAACTCTACTTCTGATCAGACTGATTTAGGTTCATTTTCAACTTTGCCAGTTACTGTAAGTTTGTTGTGCACAAAATACCTACCTTTACTCATTCTGTTTTCACATCTTCAAGACATCTTAAAATAATCTCCTTTTAGGGTCATGAGGGTTAAATGATTTGACTTCTCTAAAGCACTCAATAAATATGCATTCAATACATATGCACTCATTTTTGTTTTTCTTTGTTTTTTGTAAACATATGATTCTCAATAGTTTATCATGCTTGGCACTCAGATGTCTATTGAAAAGAATTTACTCCAATTTTTCCAATTATTAACATCAAGAAAAATTAATAAAAAATTATTTCAGCCTGTGCAGAAGGCCTTAAGAGTAGGTACTGTCACAGATGCAAAAGTATATGTATGCAACATTGTCCTGGCCACTTCTCCCCTTGGAGCTTACAACTGGTAAATGTGGCACCAAGGCTTAAATACAAGAAAAGCTAAATAATTCTGTACATTTTTAAATAGTAAATCCATGTGGACACAAATGAAAACCCAGTAAGTTGCTTTGTGGTTAAAGGAATGTACATACCAGGATTCAGGTGTGAGTGGTGAACCCAGGAATTGTGAAGTGTGGAGCCAGGGTTGTGGTAGGAGGCAGAGAAGAGCACTTTGGGCACCCTAGAGGGGTGCCTGATTGAAGATGAAGGCCCTTCCCATGCAATTCACTGCAAAGAAGAGTTATGGCAGGGTGTTCTGTAATCATCAGTTCTACCTATCCATTTGGAGAATTAAAGTGGTATAAGACCCTCACCACATCAGGAAACAAAGGAGATGGGACGTAAAGGATTGACTAAGTGCAGAACTTGAGAATGTGGTATGGGTGCAGATCTGGTTAGGTTAAAGGGGAAGATGATGTTTGAGACAGTCTTGGTTAGTACAGGAAAGTTGCATTTTTTATGGACATCAAAGTCTAACTTGCTTTTCATCTTTATTTGCCTAGTGCTTTTAATGAAAGCTATGACTTACCACCTGTGCCAAATCCAGTTTTCAGAGGAGCTGCTACTGAGACAGAATTAGGATTGCAAGGTCTTTATTGGAGAAGCAAGTATATTATCCATGCGAGGGAAAAAGAGAAAAAGCAAGATTGGACAAAGAAAGCTTTGAGAGTGGGATGTTCATGTGACCCCCACAAGAGGAAAGGGGGGCAGGAAGGATTGGGCCGGGAGAGCTCAGACTGTGATACAGCTCTGATAGGCAGCACCAGACCAGAGAGTACCCATTAGAAGAACCCCTGGGTAGAAATGGCCACATGGTATCCCCCCCTGTGCTCCTTGTGTGGCGGGTGCTGCCTAGGGAGAGCATGCCCTTGGCTCACGCGCTGTAACAGTTCCCAGTGGACCTGCCAGTTGAGGTTGTCCGCTTATTGCCTTCTTCACAGGCGAAAGGTCCCTTCTTTCTGGGTGGGACTGGACCTCAGTGGCTACCACGCTACCTTTTCAGTAGTAAAATATTAAAGTCAAAAGTCCAGGTAAACCTTAGTTCAGATTAGGTGGGTTTTGTTTTTTGTTTTTTTGTTTTTTTGTTTTGTTTCGTTTTTTGGAGGTGGGGAGATTAGGGAGCCTGAAAAAGTCACTAAAACAATAAAACTTTTGTAGAAGCTGGATTTGGTGTGGGTAATTTGCATTATCTGGGTGTAACACATTATTTTTTTATCTGTTAAATGTGCATAATGACACATTTTCCTTACCCACCTCATGAAGTTGAAAACAACAACAACAACCCATAATACGTATCTATGAAAGGTAAGAAGAAAATGACTACCGTGTGGAAATAAAGTACAATGTAATAGATCTATGGAATTAGAATAAAGGGGAAGCAGGCAGGGCTCTCCTTTTATTCGTGGAGAAAAGAAAAACGATTACTAAATTCAGAAAAATCACATAAAAAGAAAATCATTTAAAATGCATTAGGGAGCTAGATATTTACATTTTGCTATGCCTAGTATGATTACAATGCAAATAATCATTTCCTACCTGATCTTGGTACTCTTGAGTTTCCTACTACAGGCTTGTCTAAAACTAGGGATATTGTACATACTTAAAGTGAAAATATTAACTAGTTGTTATTTTTTATTTCATAGAAAAAAAAAGAGATAATATTTAAAAAGTTAACTGGAAAGCAAGTTTTATTTTAGATTAGGGGTTGGCAAACTTTTTCTGTAAAGAACCAGATAGTAAATATTTTAGGCTTTTATGAGCTCTGTGGGCCACATATGGGTCTCTGTTGCATATTCTTTTTCTTTCTTTCTTTTCTTTTTTTTATAATCCTATAAAAATGTAAAAATCATTCTTAGCTCAAGGACACATAAAAATAGGACTTAGACTGCAAACCTTATTGTGGATTAAGTTTTGCTCAAACTTATTTTTAACTTCAGCAAAATTTCAGAAATAGATAGAACCTCAAATTCTAAACTATATTAAAAAAGGAGAATGGACTTTGATGTCATAGAGGCATGGGATTGAATCCTGCGTCTGTCCATTACTAGTTCTGACTTGGGCAGGTTACTTGCTGGGGTGCTTAGCTTCCTGGCTGGGAGGTGGCCTTGATTTAATGAGATAATTTGTGAAAGATACTTTGCCCAATGATCATCACATAATTAGAACCTCAACAAATTTTCTTCCTTCCCTCCCTTTCTTATCTTCTTTGACAATATTTCCCAGTCCTTTCTTTCTTGAATTGCTTTAACAGAATTCTAGACTGTGTATTTCTAATATAATATCTTCATAGAAACTCTCACTTTGACCTAATTTGTATAAAATTAATTTATCAACATTTTTATTACTTGGGACAAATTAGTGACTTTATTTACACCAAAATCTATACCCACTAAATGCAGTCACTCCTAAATTTCTTCAGTACTGTATCAAGATCTATAATGTTGATAGATAGTAGTGATAAAACTTTTATGGGAATTTTATTTATTTATTTATTTTTAATTTTTGTTTAGTGTTTATTTATTTTTGAGACACAGAGAGACAGGGCATGAGCAGGGGAGGGGCAGAGAGAGAGGGAGACACAGAATCAGAAGCAGGCTCCAGGCTCTGAGCTGTCAGCACAGAGCCCGACGCGGGGCTTGAACTCACGGACCGTAAGATCATGACCTGAGCCATAGTCGGGCGCTTAACCGACTGAGCCACCCAGGCGCCCCATATGGGAATTTTAGAGAATTTATCCAATACTCATAGAATATAAATATTTTAAGCCATATGCTACATTATTAGATAAAAAAACAAACTAAAAAAACGGGGGTTATATAGGCTGGTGAAGATCGTTAGTTGTTTGTTTTACCATTTTGTTCAATAGCCTTCTATGATTATTTGAATCCTGCCCACAACTCTCTATTAAGACCACTGGTTATGCACCCACAATTGGAGCACCAAGTATATAAAGCATAAGTTAACAAATTAAAGACTCCACCTATAGACAACAATACAGTGATATGGGGTTCCAATACATTCTCAACAACGGATACATCATCCAGATGAAAATCAATGAGGAAACATTGGGCTTAAACTGCATGTTAGATCAGATGGACTAACAGACATATACAAATCATTCCAACCAACTGCAGCAGAATATACATTCTTCTCAAACACACATGGAACATTTTCTAGAGCAGATCATTTGTTAGGCCACAGGACAAGTTAATAAATTTAAGAAGATTGAAATATCAAGCATCGTTTCCAACCACAACATTATGAAACTTGAAATCAATTATAAGAGGAAAACTGGAAACTTCCCGTATGTGTGGAGATTAAGCAACATGTTCCTGACTACCATTAGTGAAAGGGACAGACATCAAAGGAACTACCAAATCAAAAGGGACAACAAGGGCACCTGGCTGTCTCAGTTGGTAGAGCATGTCACTCTTGATCTCGAGGTTGTGAGTTTGAGCCCCACATCGGGTATAGAGATTACTTAAATAAGTAAATATTTTTTTAAAAGGCACATCAAAGAATATCTCCAGACAAATGAAAATGGGAAGACACATACCAAAACTTACAGGATGCAAGAAAAGAAGTTCCAAAAAATAACCTTATAGTGATAAATGCCTACATTAAGAAAAAAGAAAGATCTTAAACAACCTAGCTTTACATCTAAAGGAACGAGAAAAAGAAGAACAAACACAAAGTTTGTAAGCATGAAGTTAGTAGAAAGAAGAAAATAATAAACTCCAGAGCCAAAATTCATGAAATAGAGACCAAAAAGAATAGAAAAGATCAAGGAAACAGCTGGCTTTTGAAAAGATAGAAAATATTGGCAAACTTTTAGCTAGACTAAAAAAAAAAAGAGACCCATATCAATGAAGTCAGGGATGAAAGAGGAGAGATTATAACTGATAAACTCTAGGGGCTCCTGGGTGGCTTAGTTGGTTAAGTGTTTGACTCTTGATTTCAGCTCAGGTCATGATTTAAAGATTCATGAGTTTGAGCCCTCATTGGGCTCTGCACTGGCAGCACAAATCCTGCTTGGGATTCTCTACCTCTCTCTTTCTCTCTTTCTCCCCTTCCCCTGCTCTCTCTCTCTCTCAAAATAAATAAACATTTTTTTATTAAAAAAAAAAAACCTCTAAGAATCTTAAGAAACTACTATGGACAATTATATAGCAACACACTAGATAAGTTAGAAGAAATGGATATATTTCTAGAAACATGCAACCTACCAAGATCGAATCACAGAAAAATAGAAAATCTGAACAGACCTATTACTAGCAAGGAACAAGGAAAAGTCCAGGACCAGATGGCTTCCCTGGTGAATTCTACCAAACATTTAAAGAAGAATTCATATGAATTGTTTTCAAACTCTTCCCCCAAAATAGAAGAAGGACACACTTCCAAACTCATTTTAAGAAGCCAGCATTGCCGGGGTACCATGGCCAGGTAAGGATGCTATAGGAAAAGAAAATTACAGTCCAATATCCCTGATGACCGTAGATGCAAAAATACTAAGCAAAATACTAGCAATCCAATTTGAACAGTATGTTAAAGGGTTAATACACCACGATCAAGTGAGACTTATTCCTGGGATGCAAGGATGGTTCAAATAAACAAATCAATCAGTGTGATACATCACATTAACAAAATGAGTGCTAAGAATCATACGATCATGTAAATAGATGCAGAAAAAAAAACATTTGACAAATTCAACATCTTTTCATGATTAAAAAGTCTCTAAAAATTAGGCATAGAAGGAACGTACCTCAACATAAAAAAGGCCAGTTATGACAAGCCCATAGACAACATCATAATTGATGGTGAAAAGCTGAAAGCTCTTCCTCTAAGATCAGGAAAATGACAAGAATGCCCACTCTCACCATTTTTATTCAATATAGTACTGGAAGTCCTACTCAGAGCAATTTGTCAAGAAAAAGAAATAAAGTCATCCAAATAGGAAAGGAAGTAAAATTGTCTCTGGGGATGACATGATCTTATATACAGAAAACGCTAAAGATTCCACCAAAAAACCATTAGAAGTAATAATGGTAATAATGAAGTAATAAAGAATTTCAGTAAAGTTGCAGGATACAAAATCAGTATAGAAAAGTCAGTTGCATTTCTATATACTAACGATGAGCTATTGAAAAGAGAAATTAAAATAATCCCATTTAAAATCACATCAAAAAGAATAAAATATTTAGGAATAAATTTAACCAAGAACATGAAAGATCTATATACTGAAAACCATAAAATACTGATGAAAGAAATTGAAGAAGGCACAAATAAATAGACATTCCATGCTGATGGGTTGAATTAAAATTGTAAAAATGTACATACTGTCCAGAACAGTCAACAGATTCAACTTAGTCTCTATCAAAGTTCCAATGGCTTTTTTCACAGAAATAGAAAAACAATTCTAAAAATTGTTTGGAACCACAAAAGACCCTGAGTTGCCATAGCAATCCTGAGAAGGAAGAATGGTGTTGGAGGCATCACACTTCCTGATCTCAAACTGGATTACAGTGTTCTAGTAATCAAAACAATATGGTGTTAGCATGAGAACAGAAACATAGATCAATGCAACAGAATAGAGATCCCAGAAATAAACTCATGCATATACGGTCAATTAATCTTTGACAAGGAGCCAAGAATATACATAGGAAAAGGATATTTTTTTTAATGGTGCTGGGAAAATTTAACAGCTACATGGAAAAGAATGAAACTGGACCCATATCTTACACCACACACAAAAATTAACTCCAAATGGATTAAAGACTTGAACATAAGACTTGAAACCATAAAACTTCTAGAAGAAAATGTAAGGAAAACTTGACATTGGTCTTGCCAGTGATTTTTGGATTTAACGCCAAAAGCAAAGGCAACTAATGCAAAAATAAACAAGTGAGACTGCATCAAACTAAAAAGCCTCTTCATATTAAAGGAAACCATCAACACGATGAATAGGCAATTATGGAATGGGAGAAAACATGTACAAACCACATGTCCAGTGAGGATATATCCAAAATATGCAAATGAACTCATGTAACTCAATAGCAAAAACAAAGCAACCCAGTTGAAAAGTGAGCAAAGGGTATGTATAGGCATTTTCCAAAGAAGACATCCAAATGGCCACCGGGTACATAAAATTGTACTCAGCATCGCTAAATCATCAGACAAATGCAAATCAAAACCACAATGTGATATCAACTCACACTTGTTAGGCTACTATCAAAAATGCCAGATAACAAATACTGGCAAGGATATGGAAAAAAGGGAACACTTGTGCACTGTTGGTGGGAATGTAAACTACCACAGCCACTGTGGAAAATAGTACAGAGATTCCTCAAGAAATTAAAAATAGAACTACCATATCATCTAGCAATCCACTTCTGGGTATGTATCCAAAGGAAATGAAATCATTGTCTCCGAGACTTACCTTTACTGTCATGTTCACTGCAGCATTATCTAAAGAATTACTGTATTCTGAACCAAATGGTTAGCATATGTTTTCTTTACTATATTGTTCGCTTCCTGTCTTTATATTAAACGTAGACCCCACACTGCCCTTTAGACTTTGAGTAAGCCAACACAGTCTTGAGACCCATAGCTCAGTGATGATCGAGAAGGCCTTAGTGTTCCCCCTCAGCTTGACTAAATTTTAGACCATTTTCTTCTGGATTATAGGCCCCTGTCCTCCCTCTTCTTAAAGCATTTACCTAAGAACACTTAAAATTGTAAGTTCTTTCTCTGCATCTTTGAGATATAAATCTCCTCCCAGCCTCTTGCCAGTGTTGCAACCAGGGAATGTCTTTCTCAAGGACCTGGGAGCCATCCCTTTAAAATGTAGTCATTAAGAAGGATTGTGCCCTTATCCCCTTGTCTCTGATGAAGGGGCGGAGCCTACACACCAGTTAACAAACGGACAACCTACTCACGCTGACCAGCCTTCTCTCTTAACCTCCTCCAGTTATTTCACTACCTCACCCTCAGGACTTAAAAACTTGCCCACGTTTTGTTTCAGTGGAGTTGAATTCAAGCCCTACCCAACTGCTGCAGTCTCTCTCCCTTATTCAGTAGCCTTCTTTGTCTGTTTGACTTGATCAGTACAACTTCCCTTTGACAGTGATTGAGAGTGAAAACTCTGGGGTCAGACTCTGACTCCATTTTACTACACAAATCACATAATCTCACCAGGCTTCAGTTTTTATTTGAAAAAAAAATGGAGATAATGGTACCTACCTATAGGATTTCTGTGAGGATGGCATGGGTCAATGAATATAAAGCTCTTAGCATGCTGCCTGGTACATATTAGGCACAATGAATTTTAGGTCTGATGTTTTGTTTTTTTTTTGACTAATGACTATATGAAAAGCCTCTTGATATGTCTTTTATATATATATAGTATATATATATATATATATATATATATATATATACTATATATATAGCATAGTATATATATAGTATAGTGTGTATATATATAATATATACATATATATTATATATAATATAATATATTTTATATATGCACACATAGTAAATTACTCTAGTGTATTTAAAAGGTTTCCTTTAGCTGAATTACCAGTATGTATATTTTCAGGGTATCTACTTTGCAAAGTGAAGTCTGTTTAGTTCTTGAACTAAAATGAGTGCATCATAAATAGTGAAAGCAGTTATATATCTAATCCTGGAGTCTAGTTATTTAGGGCAGAGGGATAGGGTTACTTCTGAGGCCATGGTGAGAAATGGTGTCTGTGGGCGAGAGAGACAAAACTGAAATATCATGTTTTCAGACACTCTAGCAAGCTATATTCTCCAACAAATGAAGAAAACTCTGTGCTGCTTATATTTTTAAGGTCAAATTATCTCCTTCTTAGGCTATCATAAAACCAAAGACTTAGACTAAAATTTAATACTAAATTTTCTTTTAATGGGTATTATATTTTAAAAATGCAAGTTGTATTGCAGTACTCTGTTGTCTTAAAGCTCTATCATGAAATGTTGCCTCAGTCCCTAAATTTTAAAGAAATACATGTGAAACAGTACATTTAAAACTTTTAAACTGCTTTTGGGCACCGAGGTGGCTCAGTTGGTTGAGTGTTGGACTCTTGATTTTGGCTCAGGTCATGATTTCATGGTTTGTGGGTTCAAGCCCCGTGTCAGGCTCTGTACAGACAGCATGGAGCCTGGTTGGGATTCTCTCTCTTCCTCTCTCTCTGCCATTCCCAGGTCACACACACACACACTCTCTCTCAAAACAAAATAAAACAAAATAAAAACTTAAAAAAATTTTTTTAAACTACCTTCTTTTTGTGGGGGGAGCATGGTGACATAGTTGGGAACTCCTATATTCTGACTACATATCAGGATAAATGTCTAGTCATTTCAGTTTCCTATTCAGTGCATGTTATATCTGGAAAACTACTTCTCCCCCTTCTTTCTCTCTCCAAAAGTAATCTGAGAAAAATTCACTTGAATTGCCATCTGACTTTTAACAATCTATATTCTGTTTGGAGAACTTACTTGCAATTCTGACTGACTTACAAAGATAACAGTGATGATATGGATCGGTCTGAAAGGCCAAAAGTACTGCATTGATGTTCCCTTCTTAAATACAGACAACATGGTGGGTTTGTTGTTTGTTTGTTTTTTTTTCTTTAAGAGTCATTACCTCTTATAGTCTGTTCACTGTTTCCATACTTCCTGGTAATGGAGATTCCGATAACATTAGGTTTATATTTTTAGATTGTTAGCTCTCCTCTCCTCTCCCTGCTTGAACCACTTTTATGATTCAGGGAGGGGTTGTAAGAAAAGGCAGATCCCACAAGCTGTATGAATACAGATTTAAAAAAATTGTAGTTTATGATATCTAGATGCTCACCTGGAGGGAAGGGAATTTAGGAGTAAAATAAAAAGGACTAAAATTTAAGTCAACTCAGAAACAAGATATGTCTATGATGAAGTAAGGATTTAAGCTGGAAAGTTAGTTGTTATGGCCCCCGGTTGTATATATTTTATCCTCAGGCACCATTTGGTTTAATAAAATGTAGATCTGAGGCTGTTCTTAACCTATCAGTTTCTTAAGACTTAATTATAAAGGTTATATTTTCAGAGGACAAAAGCATTATTCATTTCTCTGTTCATGTCTTCCAGGTTTATCTTGCAGATTATGGACTTTGCTACAGATATTGTCCCAATGGGAACCACAAACAGTATCAAGAAAATCCTAGAAAAGGCCATAATGGGACAATAGAGTTTACCAGCGTGGATGCCCACAAGGGAGTAGGTAGGTTTCTTTTTTTCTCTTTTTCTTAATTTTATTTCAGGAGAATGATTAAAGAGTAATAAGGCCTATGAAATGACCTTTGCATAGTCAGTTTGAAGAGTGAGAACACTGACAAGATTTTTATCAAAAGTAGTGAATTCCGTATGCCAGTGAGTATTTCTTCTAACAAGGGGAGGAGGTAGAGATCGTGACAAGCGAGAAGGGCACAACAGAGTGTCAAGTAAGCAAAACTTGATGGATTTGGGGCAGGAAATTATTAGTTTGTATGGGTTAAACTTGTAGGTCGGCAACTGAATCTGTATGCTGTCATTAATATCACAGATTTGGTAAAGGTGCACATGGGAAGAATTATTCTTGTTTTTCACCATGCCCTTATCAGAGCTTTAGAAGATATCATCTTTCCACAATAAGGAAATCTTTTCTGAAACTATAAAGTGTTAACTTGTGGAAATCTCTCCTAGTCGCCTTTCATATATCTTACTTATTTAAACTCACTTTGATGGTATTGGAAACACATTTGCAGGTAAATTACATACATAGTCCTTTTATTGGATATTGATTGTACTGCCTTGCATTCCAAGGCAGACTTAATTCAACAATTCCCTAATTAGTTAAAGTCATAACCTATGTCTTGTATTCATTTACCATTAATTAAACCTTAGCTGTTTATTACACTGCAGTCCAAATCCAATAGCCGACCCAGAGAGCCATGGAAAAGGAAGTAGGAGGTCAATATTGAAAATATATGGTGCAGAGTCCCACCGATGGTTGCTTTGTTCACAATCAATATGGTCAATGCAACTGTACTTTCTTAGTTGCTCTGTCAGCAAGACAAAAAGTCAATTCTAATGTTATGCTAGTAAAAAAAAAATGGTGAATATTGAAAAAGTTTGGCTTTCAAAATTATATTCTTTGTAAACTTTATTTATAAAAGTATTTTAAAATATGCTAAACCATACAAATAATTTACAAGCAGCTTTGAAAGGACCACATTTCACTCAGAGGCAATTAGACATTTGCACTTGTTAATGGCTGTTGAACTGTTACCCTAAACTGATACTTTCTGACGAGTTTTAGTTGGTGCAAACAACTGTATATTATTGCCTTTTCTATTAAAAGGACCATTGACCATGTAATGTAGAAGGTCTTGATCATTTTCCAGAGCAGTTAAAACCCACACTAGTGTGAGGTAGGCCAATGAAAAAAGTGAAACAAGTGTGTCAGTTGTATACCTTCTTTCCGAGAAGCATCATAGGTTAAATTTTCTAAAATGGAAATTAGCGTTTCTATATTCCTGATCAGAGTAACAGAAATCACTACATTTTTTCCCCAATAATAGGATAGTTAGAAAAGTAGTGATCACTCGGAAACAGTAATATTGTATAATTTTTCACCGTTTACATTGTTAATGAATCAATGAGCATTTAAAGACGTAAATGGGACATGGCTTTAATTAAATTAAGAAATGTAAGAGTCAAATGCTTATTGATATATATTTTTTTCAATTTAAAGTTCTTGCACTCTGAATGAATTTTGTTCCTTACTTTTGCCAGATGTATTGGTATGAAAGAATTTGCAGAAACCTGGAGGTACTTTTTTCATAGTGGTGTAACTGGAAATTCATCATACAGATTCTTAAGCGTTGGTCTAGTGATGTTAATGATATTAACTTATGGTTGGGTCACTTACTTCTAAAACTGACTGCTCTAATACTGATCCTGCCTGATTTCGGCTATCAAAATCACTAAGAAACCATCGTGATTGCAGAAGGGGAAGTAGAGTTGTTACATGTTGGGTTGGTTAGTGTTTGGACTGTGGTAATTCTGAACGTCCTCAACAGTCATCCCCTAGTTTAGGGCAGTGTTTTCATTGTGCCATCTTCATGAATGACTCAAATAACTTTTTTTTATTCTGTAGTCCATTTAAGTTTTTCGTCCCTAAATAATAAAACGTGTTGATGAATCGGGCAGATTTCCGCATGCTATGTCTCTGGGGAGAAGACTGAAATGAGAAGGAGGATAGTCAGAGAAGTGCCTATACGACATGTTTTTGGTATTTGCTAAAAAGTTAGATGCTAGGGTGAATAATTCATTTTTATCATGGGTTTCACCAGATTCATATAAAAAATAGATTCCCTTAATGCATTTAAAATAGAATTTACACTAAACTTCTAGGAATATCTATATCTGCACAGGTAGACATATAGATACAGTTAACCCTTAAACAACATGAGGATTAGGGGTGCCAGTGCCCCATGCGGTCAAAAATCCACACATAAATTTTGACCCCCCATAACTTAACCACTAATAGCCTACTGAATAACCAGAAGCCTTACTGGATAATATAGTTGATTAACATGTTTTTTATGTTATATGTATTGCATACTGCATTCTTACAATAAAGTAAGCTAGAGAAAGAAAACGTTACTAAGAAAATTGTAAGGAAGAGAAAATGTATTTACAGTGCTATACTGTAAAAAAATCTGCATTTAAGTAGACCCGTACAATTCAAATCTGTGTTGTCCACTATATACACATATATACATACATACATGCACGTGTACCCATATATATACATAGATACATGTAAGTATGCATTTTTGCTGAAGTTTTAGTGTGCAGTTTTAGTCTGGTATAAGAAGTGAAGGGTTTGATATCCTCAAATGTTTGAAAGCTATTCATTCCTAGTGTTTTGCATTTAATTTTCCAAAATAAAACATTTTACTTTAGGATTTTATTAGGAATGAAATGATCATTTAGTCATACGTAGAAACCAGAATAAACAGGGCCATAAATCCTGTAGGTAAATGCAAAAGGTCAGATTCATAAATATTCATGTGTTTACTTTTCAGTACAGTCACTATGTAGTTTAATCTCAGAAAAAAATCTTTTCTCTACCAGTCCAGCCGTGAGATCAAATAAATACTGAGAAAGATAATGCAAAGGAAAACATAAAGAGCAAAACAAGTTATCTCTAGGAAGTAGAACCTCTGGTTGTCAAAGCATTTGCTGTATGTCAGGTGTATCTGTGTCTGGTCAGGCCCAGGGAAATATACACGCTTCCGTGTAAAACTGGCTTCTGAATTAGCCACTTAACAGAGTCTGTTAACGTGATCAGACTATCTGGTCTCACCTACTTTTTCTAGTGGATACTTGGAAACCAGAGCTAACTCTCATTTTTCTGTGGATTAGTTGGGTTTTTCTAATGCAAGCGTTTGTATAAGGTGCCAATCAGCAGTTTCGCCTAAGCATTTTCTAGTTCAACTTTATGTAAAAAGAAAGGCAGCTTGTATTATTACAAACCAAAAGCTATGAATAGAGGATACAGGGATGGATGGATAGATGGATGAGCATTTCCGGGACTCTCCTACATCTCTGTATATCCGTATGCTTTTTAAAAATTGGAGTTACTCTTCTAAACTCGGTTCTCTTATATGGCCTAAAGGTATTTTCTGAGTGGCTGAAATGCTTCATTTAGTGTAAAATTAGAGTAATATACATTGGGTTTATCTGTCTCTTCTATTATTAATTTTTTATTCTTCATAAACACTAACATGTATAAACATTGACATATTTTGGGCTTGTTGCCTGATAATTAAAGAGAATTATATCTGTGTCAAATATAGTGTTTTAAAATTTCTTACATTCTTAGTAATGTTAAAAAGCAATATTTGGATCAATGTGTGCTATGGATTTTTGTAGATTTTTCTACTCACTGAGGCATGCAGTCAATACCTAATTTCTCCAGAGATATACTGCATTTAACATATTGAGTTTTTTTAAATACTTCAGACCTCTACATTGAGTGTATAATACCTGTTTTAATTTGACATCATTGGTGACCATAAAATATGATATCTAAATTGCATTTTAAATGTCCATTTGTTTGTGTAATATATTCAGTATCAAGGAAAGAGATACAGGCTTTTTTTATTTTTGCCAGTTGCTACGGTGTATGAAATCCAAGTCTTGTGTTATTTCTTGCACAGTTTCCTTTCACCCTAATCTAGCACTCCAGCTTACAAAATGTATGTGAAGTAAACTGAGAGTGTATTTTCATGTTACCAAACTTGAGGAAATGATACGGTTTATACAATATTTATCTCCTTAAACAATGATTCAATTATTATCATAATTTTTCAATTATGATATTAAGGTAAACCATCAAGCTTGGATCCTGTGAGTAGTCAGAAAAACATACCATTGATTTCGATTTGTAGGTAAATGTAACTGCTATAAATAGTATTTGGTTGATATATAAATAAAAAATAAGACACTATTCCTTCTACATGGCATACCCCAATTTTAACATTTAGACATGACTTTTAATGTCTTAACATAGGTCTTAATCTATTTTTTGGGGGTTAATAGTAAACATTGGCCAAATGTAAGATACCTTTGAGGAATTTAAGAAACAAAACAAACAAATAAAGAAGAGGGGGGAAGAAACAGAAAGGGAAGCAAACCAAGAAAACAACTCTTAACTACAGAGAACAAACATACTGATGAATGTTACCAGAGGGGAGGTGGGTGGTGGGATGGGTAAAATAAAAATAAAAAATAAAAATAAAAATAAAAGTAAAAAAGTTTTGCTCTGTTGAATAACGTTTCCTATGCCTCACAGAGTAGTGTTTCATGGACAACTTTAAAAAAATATTTTTTTTTGATGGTTTTATTTTTTGGAGGGAGGGAAAGAGGGAGAGAGAGAGAGAGAGAGAGAGAGAGAGAGAGAGAGAGAGAGACCGAGCGCGAATGGGGGAGGGGCAGAGAGAGAGGAAGACACAGAATCCCAATCAGGCTCCAGGCTCTGAGCTGACAGCAGAGAGCCAGATACGAGGCGCTGGAACTCAGGAACCACAAGGTCACGACCTGAGCCGAAGTCAGGCGCTAACCAACTGAGCCGCCCATACGCCCCTTCATTAAAAACTTTTTTAAAGATAATGAAAAATAAGAGAGACCTGAGCTGAATATTTTATTTGAAATGTGACACATTGCATTCTGCTTTCCTAATACCCTTTTTTGAAATTAAAATAAATTAAAATAAATTGTGGCCACCATAAAATTTTTTAGCTCTTTATGCATCTAAATTGACAAAATATAATAACATAGGCAACTAGCTGGGGGAAAAAAAGAAAACTCTAAATTTGTTCTGCAGATAGGCACCATTTGATACATCTGGTGAACATCTCATTCAGATATTTTCTCCTTTCTTATGTCATCTCTGAGCATAGAAACTAGTGTTTTGGGCATTTAAACCCTGTCTGCTTAAGGCAGAAGTTTTCAAGTTCACTTTATTATTTCCTACCAAATCTTGTTTTTCTTCATACTTCATACTTCATGTTACTCTGTATAAAAAATAAAACTAAACAGAAAATACTTTCATCAAATAATCGATATATTTTGGGATGAACACTTAAACTTTCTTTTGCCCTCAGTTCCTGTTTCATCCTGTTTGGTGAGTTGACCCTAGATAATTTTACTCCAGTTTGTCTTTAGAATAAGGGCCAGTTCTCTAAGTGAACTTCTCTCATTCTCATACCAGCTCGGAGGACCAGGACCATCGAAACACTTTTAGAAAGTAATGTTTTAACTAGACACCCTTCTTCATCAGAATGAAGTAGTTTGAAAGGAATTGTTTCACGAAGGGATAGTTGCATGGAAACTTTTTTTAGTGTGGCAGCTTAGACCTCAGAACCTGCTGTTTGTTTATTCCTTGACAAACAGCTGTCTTTGCCTCAATATGTCCTTTGGTATTTTAAGTTAAAATGCCTGCTTCGGGGCGCCTGGGTGGCGCAGTCGGTTAAGCGTCCGGCTTCAGCCAGGTCACGATCTTGCGGTCCGTGAGTTCGAGCCCCGCGTCAGGCTCTGGGCTGATGGCTCAGAGCCTGGAGCCTGTTTCCGATTCTGTGTCTCCCTCTCTCTCTGCCCCTCCCCCATTCATGCTCTGTCTCTCTCTGTCCAAAAAATAAATAAAAACGTGGAAAAAAATTAAAAAAAAAATGCCTGCTTCAAATAATCCCCCAGCTATAGAAGTAGTTAAGGTAATATGGTCTGAATGGTGTTAAATGATAGATGTAATGTAATTGTTAGATTGAGTGTGGGTTTTGGGTTCGGAAAGATTTGGATTTCAATGCAGAGCTCTCTCAATTTTTGCTTTGTGATACAAGAAAAGTTATTTAACCTCTCTGAGCATCTATTTTCTTTAAAAAAAAAAAGTTTATTTATTGTGTGAGACAGAGGGGTGAAGCATGGGAGCGCAGGAGCATGAGACAGAGAGAGAGAGAGAGAGAGTATCCCAGGCAGGCTCCATAGTGTTCACGCAGATGCCGAGACGGGGCTTGATCTCAAGAACGTCGAGATTCTTGGTTTTCTGCTGAGGTCATGATCTCGAGGTTCTTGAGATCAAGCCCCGTCTCAGGCTCTGCCTGGATACCACGGAGCCTGCTTGGGATTCTCTGTCTCTCTCTATCTCTACCCCTCCCAGGCTGGCACATTAGCAGATCCATAAATCATATTAACTATTTTTATTTTCATTATGCATTCTAGTGTCCACTCTTTCTGGAATCTGCTTTTTCATGAAATGGCATTCAAGCCACACCTGTGCTTTTTTTTTTTTTTCTAATTTTTTTTTTCAACGTTTATTTATTTTTGGGACAGAGAGAGACAGAGCATGAACGGGGGAGGGGCAGAGAGAGAGAGGGAGACACAGAATCGGAAACAGGCTTCAGGCTCTGAGCCATCAGCCCAGAGCCCGACGCGGGGCTCGAACTCCCGGACCGCGAGATCGTGACCTGGCTGAAGTCGGACGCTTAACCGACTGCGCCACCCAGGCGCCCTGTTGTGCTTTTTTTAAATTGCTGTTACTCTTGGCGGTACTTCATAATTTAGAAATGTTAAACAATTGAGAATACAACAGGCTTTCAATAAAGAGTCATTTGCATTGCTCCATAGTAATAAGCTAAATAAAAACTAGATTCTAAATTTTATTTTAAAACTAATAAGAGAGGGGCCCCTGGGTGGCTCAGTTGGTTGGGCAGCCTTGATTTGATCAAGTGACTCTTGATTTTGCTCAGGTCGTGCTCTCACTGTTGGTCATGAGTTCAAGGTCCACATGGGGCTTTTGCACTCACAGTGTGGCCCCTGCTTCGGACCCTCTGTCTCCCTCTTTCTGCCCCTACCCCACTCACACCCTCTCTCCGTCTCTCTCCCTCCCACTCTCTCTCTCTTTCAAAAACAAATAAATGTTTTAAAAAATTATAAAATAAAACTAAGAGAGTATAGAAGAAAAACATTAATAACTGAATCTTGCCACATTTCTGAGCAGTAGCTCAGAATAAGTAAAAGTTTGATATTTTAGGAAATCTATGTGAAAATATACTGTTAATGATTACATTAATTATCAAATTCAACTGAGGAACTTTATTATAATAAATTATACAGAGATACAAATTCTACAGAAACAAAATAGTTCATAATATATTTTAACTTTCAAATTATAAAAATATTTTTATAGTTAGATATTAATATTTATTTTTAGATATAATAAATTCTTATTTTTTTATTTTATGCATTTTAATTTTTTCCAGATAAACAGGAAATAGACTATCCAACTATCCAATTATATTGTATGGTACATATACAAAACTCCATTTCCTGGGATTGGATTGGATTATTAATATTATTATTGTTATCTAGAATTATTATACTTTTGTAATATCATCTCTATTTTGATGATGCATTTTAACGTCAATTAAAGCTATATGATCATTCTGTTAATTATACCCACACATATGCTAATATTGTCATCTAGAATATTTATTTTTAATTAATTTAACATGCTTTTTCTGTATAGTAGATGGAAGAAGACCTAATCATTAGGTCTTAGAGGTGAACTTCATTAAAACACATAGAACTTTGTAATTTGTTTCTCTGGGAGGGAATTTCAGGGAGAGTTATCTTTTTAATGGTGCGAAAGAGTGACTATAGGACTTTTTTTTAACATTACATGTATTTTAGTGGAAATAGTAGTAAAACATTTACCTAACTAAAATTATCAATGCATATGTGCAATAAAACAAAATAAAGGTTGAAAAATTTGATCATGTATTTTAATTATAATAGTGAAGTAAAAGTTAACTCTCACAGGGCTATTTCAATGGAAGACCAGTTTATGAAAAATTGACTTCAGAAATCTAAATGATTTGTCATTACTTACAACTTCATATCAATTCATCCCTCAGTTGAAGGGTGGGAAAGTGATGGGAAGGTTCATTCCATTTTAATTCTAATCATTTTTCCTCCAGGGGCCTTTTGTGTGTAGCCTATGTTGTCCAAACAGGTGCCAGAATATATATTTTCTTTGAAAATTATTTTTTGAAAATTAGAGGATGTGAATTTAAAGTGGTGGTAATCGGGAATTGCCATAATGGAAAAGGGACTTGTGAACACATCTGTATAAATGGAGCCATTCCATTATTAGTGGGAGATTTATTACTGAAGAAATCAGTACCAACCAGCGTGGTAGAGATTGTGTTTTTCTTTGAATAGGAGAGCCAAGTCTTGCATTAGGACATTATTGAAGCTTGTGAAGAAAGTAAACAGTACCCATGGGACTGTAGCATTCTGCTCAATTGGAGGGCCTTTAATAATCCAATACTCTAATAGCAGTTAAGATCGAGTATGTGTAAGAGTTAATCTTGTCTTCTGCTTTTATTATAACTTGTGTATGCTAACCAAAAGTAGTTATGATGTGCTAGCAGCATTCTTCTTAGTAGGTGACTTTTTAAATTAAAAACTAAGTTTCCTGAGTGACTTTTCAGAGTTTATTTAATGAAAGATAATAAAATAGGATACCTGTTTACAGCAGGTTTAACAGCCACATACTGCACTTAGGAGATTTTATTTCCCTACACAGATGAACATTCAAGTAATGGCAGAAATGTAAATACCAGCCCATTGTTTTATGACAATTTGAAATGGTTATAAAAAAAAATGAGATCACTTTGTGGGATCTCATTAATGTGTTAATCATTATTTCAGTAGTATTTGTTATATATTTTTTTACTTATATTAGATTTCATTGTCCATCTTTTGAAATAGGTATTTTAAAAAATATATAAAATTATGATAAAATCAGTCTACAGCATTTAATAGTTTGATATAAATGATACTTACAGTGGCCTGAAATGTTCTGTATTTTTTGATGAAAAGCCATCTTATTGTAAATTCTGAAAGCCTCTGTTTGACTTCAAAAATCTGTATCCAACCACCTCTGCCTCTACCCCATGCACACCATTGCCTCACCTTTATATTTCTGTTCAGGATATTTGGCCAGAATTTTAGCTTGGCACTGCTTATATATCTAAAAATATTTGTAAAATTTTAGAACCGGATACCTAAAAGCAGGAGGCATTTTTTACCCTGTACTTTCATTTAATTGAAAAATCTTACGACAGACCTGTTTTTTAATACTGCACACTAGATGGCAGTTTTGTCATATTCTTCCAACATCAAATGCTCCCAGTGTGAGTGGAACAGGAAAGGCCATCAGTGTTTAGTCTGCACTCAAAGGGTCTCTGCATGACCAACGCAGACCCCATGGACTTCCTGGAACATATGTTAGCAATTTAGCTGCAGACATTTATTTCTTTGTTTTACTGCTTGGCTCTTTGAGAAAGTGTTGGTGCCAGGTTATGGGTTGTCTGGATCATGTCAGAGGCCATGGAGATCAAGTTCATGTGACAGGCCAGACTAAGGAAGGATGAAGTTGGAGGAGGTGAGGAAACTGACCCTTACTTTCAACAGCAACAAGTCACTGCCTGTCTGTGGACTGGGGCCAAAAGCCTGGGCGTTTAAGTTTTAGTCCAGCTGAACAAACAAAACACATTTGCCCATTTGGCTTTTTCGTATTTCATCAGTGGTAGTTCATTCGACAGTTTCTCTCTGTCTCAAAACTTGCTTGTCCCTCATGTTTCTTTCTCAATGCTTCCTCCTCTAGCCCTGTCCAGACGAAGTGACCTCGAAACCCTCGGCTACTGCCTGCTGCGGTGGTTATGTGGGAGACTGCCCTGGGAGCGGAGCCTGCGGGACCCTGTGGCTGTTCAGACTGCTAAAACAAAGTACACATTTTCAAGTATTCCATCACGTACAGCGGCAGGTCTGAAGGGATACATTAAAGGGAGTAAATATCCCAGAGAAGATTGCCATTCTCCTAGTCTGAGAACCAAGGCAAATTTCTGAAATTTGAAAACTATTTTTTGAAAACCCAAACACCTTACAGACATAAAATCAATTAAGAAGACACCTATGAAATCGCATGTATGTGAGTTGTCATGCAAAACATAAAGTGAAGTGTTTGTTCTTTTACATGGTGTTTTCCAAAGCTTAGATTCTAGGTGGTAGTCTTTTCAAGGAAGAGTATTTTCAAATTAGCATTGTACATGTATAAGGAGGCAGTCTGAGTTCGGTGGGGCTGATATTAACTGGGCGAAGCAACAACGAGAAGTGGGACAAATTGGGCTTGTATTTTTCAAGTGAGAGCAATATACCTCTTTCTTAATTCTGTATCTTGGAGGGAAGTTTTGTTTCTTAAGGAAGAAACAAACAAAACTTTTATATAAGGTATTTATATAAAAGATAATCTTGCAACCACATAAACACTTTTAATATTCCTCATTCAATTCTTCTCATCTAGAATCTGTTAGCAGAGAACTAGGTCAGACTGAGAACAGAGTATGTTACTATTTTACTAATTTCTCACTGATAAGGCTTAACAGAAAGCAATTGCATGCTGCACAGAATAGCCAGTTTTTCATTATATACTAGGATATGCTCAACAGTAGTTATCCACACGTGTAATATTGTGATTGGAAAAGGCAGCTATGTTTTAAGTAGGGTGAGTCCCAACAGAAGTTTACAGAAGGGGTAAATCAGTCTGATTTGAAATCAGTCTTCAAATTCAGCATGGTGTCAGTGCCTGATAGAGAGGATATAGCCTGCAGATGCAAAGTAATGCAGGTTTCATTTGTAAGTACGGATATATTATATGAAATATTTCTCTGCCTGGAATCTTGACCATCCTAGTCCCTTACCCCAAACGAACACATTCATATAAGTCAATATTAGAACTATCTAATCAGTTTTTTACTGCAGTGATTAATGTGTCCATATTAACCAACACTCTTCAATGTATGGGTCAAGTCAAAGCACAGAAATGGGCATGTATAAGCAATCTGGATATCCAGTTTTTAACCTCAGTTTATCTGATTTGAATAATGTACTATATTTAAAAGGCTCACATTTTAATTTTAGTGATTATGTGTATTTTTTCTTTTAAGAAAACTTATGAATATGATTTGTTGTAATCTTTTAAGAATATACATATGTAGTTGAATTCATTGTGGATATCTAAAGAATATGCCTATGTGTGTATATTCAAATACAAAAATAGTGTATCATGTAAAATAATAAAATATAATGTTAATAAACATAACCTCTATTTCCATTTTGGGGATCCTTATGTATATTAATATCTTCATTTTTATTTAATTACTAATATAAATCTATAAGCCAGTGAAGCTGATACATAATGAAGTTTATAATTAAGATAAGCTACAGACATTTTTAAACTTCTGATATTATATAATCATAATTCATTCAATTGCTAAGAAGGCATACTCTGAATTTCCTTGTAAGGGCATGCTTGCGTATACAGTCATAATACTTTATCTCCCTATGCCTTTTATCTACCTGACATAGGGTAATATTAGATCAGTGAATTTATTGTTGCAATTCTGCCTGGGCCTGAGTTTGTCAATCAGACGTTCATGTCAGTAATTTTAGTTGCATGTTTATATTATTGGTGGATGAAGCAACTTAAAAGAATTGTACTTGTTCAGTCTAAAACACTGGAAAGAGAAAAATGACTTTTCTTGGTTGTTGTTTTGTTGTTTGGTTATTTAATGTTAACCTCTCGAATCATAGGATAGCATATACTGCTCCCACTGGGGAACGGTACACATAAATAATTAATTTGCCCCTCCCCAGTGGTAAGTACCTGAGGAAAAATCTCCTGAAAATCCAGATCGAATTTTCCTATGTATTTTTTCTTGTTTTTAAGAAAAAATCATGATGGATATCCCTACTTTTGTATTACAAACTTTGAATGCAAGCATTTATAGTATAAATCTACATTTAGTTTCTAGGTGATTGATATAAAATTGGTCAGTGAGAATGGAGGGATCCCCTCCACCTCCACTTACCCTCTTATCCATAGCAGGTGGGTGAAAAAAATATTGAAAGTCACAATATGGGTGACCCACCAACACAGAATTTGAATTTTGTTTTCTAATCAAAACAACAAATCGCAGGATTACAAACAAATTCATTGTGTATTACTCTACTTCATTTTAGTCTGTTGGATGAGCTTCCTGAGTCAGTGCTTAAATGGGCTCCTTCCGGAAGCAGTTGCTGTAAGTCAAATGATAACTTCTACCTTCTCCTGTGTGATTTACACGTCACCACATTTGTCACTCTTGTTTTACAGCTTTTGCTTAACCCACACTCTCCCACTGCCACATGGGTCGGAGAAAACCCTACACAGGGTTACAGATAAGTTGCTACGGAAGAGAATGTTTACATCTTCTTTGACATCAGAACACAAGAATGCTACAAGAAAATATTTAGGCAGTGTTCTAGGCTTTGTTGACTGATTTTTTTTTTTTTTTTTTTGGCAGGGGAGGGGGTATCATATACAGGTTTAATAGTCAACTGTATCTAGTATTTTTAGAGTTGACGTTCTGTTTTTGTTGCTCTTTATATTGTTCAAAGAAGATAAAGTTGATCTAAGGAAAGAGCACCTTCAATCATTAATTAAAAAAAACCAAATCATTGGGGTGCCTAGGTGGCACAGTTGGTTAAGCATCTGATTGGATCTCGGCTCAGGTCATGATCTTGCTGAGTTCGAGCTCCACACGGGGCTCTGTGCTGATGGTGCAGAGCCTGCTTGGGATTCTGCCTCTCCTTCTCTCTGCCCCTCCTCCGCTTGTACTCTCTCGCTTTCTCTCTCTCAAAATAAATAAACTTAAAAAAATAAAATAAAAATAAAATAAAATAACCAAATCATTGAACACTTGCATCGCTGAACCCTTCAGGGTTTGCACTCTGAACAGCCTGCAAAAAAATTTTGGATTAGCAAAGGCATATAACCTGAGGATTTGAAGGTACATTTCATTAAATGGTTTTCTCTTTTGAGTTAGTATGGATTGTTTTGGAATTCTTTAAATTGACAGTATTATCAGTAAAAATAGTCAATTCAGAATTACCCAAGTGCCTGTCGTTTGCATATGCATGCATGGCACGTAGTTCACCAATTTAGCAAATGAGTTCGATTGTCTTAGAGAAAAGAGTCCCTTCTATTGTCAGCCTCACTTTTTCTCAGAGACAGATAAGCAGAAAGAACCTTGTTCTCTCTCTATATTGGGTAATCTCAACGTTAGCTTTTAGCTGACTTATGAAAGTAAATGTGTACGCTGACCCTCTAGATAAGGTCAAATAGCATCAGTTTCCATCTGCGAGTTTAAAAGTAGAGTTAAATCATCTTAAACTTATATTTATAGCCCTTCTTTGACAAGAAACGAAAATGTTCATTTCCATGGGAAACGAAAGAAGAACAAAGCAGTTCTGCTTTTCCACCTCTATTCCCCAAGTCCTAAGCCTGCCCCAGTGTTGTGCCTCCTGCTTCCCACTTTCTGTGGTCCCTCTTCTGATGGAGGCACCATAGGGGGAGTATTCTCCTGGGAGTCAGGGGATGGACTGAAGGCTTTTCCTTTCTGTAACTGCACTGAGTGATGTGGTTCAAATGCCAATATTCTTTCTTGGCTAATATGCTTATTGACATTTTGACCAAGTTATACCGTTTATGTTTTACTCAATAAGACAGCAAAAAAGAGAGATGGGAGATGTCAAAAAAATTTTTTTTCACTGTGTATCTCCTTTACCTTTTCTGCCCCTCCTGCACAAAAGGCAACTAACTGTTCTGGAATGGAAAAGAAAGCCCAGATGCCCTGAGTCCCACAAGATAAATGCCTGTGGACCTGTGTATACTCGGGACACTTCTATTACTGGAGATCAGAAGATTTGGATGATAATGAGAAATGACAGGAGTGCCCGGTCCCCCATTTTCAGTACAAACCATTTATTTGAGACCATTCTATTATTTTATAAAATGCAGATTTCTGTTTCTAAAGCATAAAACTTTGAAACTTTACTATTAACTGAAGATCCCTTAGTTGGTCGTGCTGAGGAGTGGGTATTGCAAGCATGACAATTAATCCGATTTATAAAAGGTTTATTACTAAGGCAGCTTATGAAATAAAACCACCACAGAGGTTGAAACACGCATGTCTAGTTCAGTGTAATAATAATAGTTTGAAAAGTTTGTATTTCTTGATAGTAATGATACTTAATATTTCATTAGCTTAAAAGCAGATGATTCAAGAATATCACCATTTCATACTACCCAAAGCATTTTGTTTTATAGCTCCAGAAATATGCTAGTAAATTAAAAAGTATACTTAATATAATAAATCTAGATCTTGGAAGGCTCACATTTAAAGCAGTAATACATCACAATAGTCTAAGCTTCAGGTTGATAATAATGAATTTATAAGAGGGCGGTTCTTTCTCTCCTTTTCCTACCTCACCGATGCCTCATTTTTCCAAGCCCCAGACCCATGAAGGCTTTGCCGCACAGCTGCTGTCCATTGGTGCAGTGCCAGGATCTTCCATTGCCTTCTAACGGTGACCTGTGAAAACTTCTCCCCGATTATTCAGCTCTCTCCTCCATTTGGGATATTTTGGTTAATAGAATTATAATAATATATGCCAAACCTGGTTTACCAATCTTGAAAGGGCCAAAGAACAACAGAATATTTACATTAAAATAACAGTGAATGTAATTTAATCTCATTTTCTTTTTAATCATCCCTTCAGCAATCAAACCTCCCCAATGGGCTTCTGGAAACATGAGTTATAACTACTTGCCAGCTAATAGAGATCTGTTTGATCAAATGTTAGAGAACAGAATTTGGTATATCTTAGACATTAGGGGAAAAAGTAGGTTGCATTATAATTGCCTAAGTATCAAAAGAAAGGGAAGGAAGAAAAGAAAAGAAAAGAAAAGAAAAGAAAAGAAAAGAAAAGAAAAGAAAAGAGAAAAGAAAAAAGAAAAACCCAAAAAACAAAACCAAAAAAACCTGGAGCTAAGAGTTCTCATTTTCGCCACAGTAGCCTTATATTCCTAGAAAATGGCTATGGACAATATGGTATAAAATGGTCACTCCGACTTTCATAGTGGAACAGGATGGTGACTGTTCCTTTTGGAATTCTTCCCCATAGGGAGATAAACCCAGGGTCCGCGGTTCCCCACTGGAATGGAGGTGGGCCTGGAGGGGAAAGGAAGGATTAGGAAGTCACTCCTGCCAACCCACAAAGCTTCCCAGATTTTCCCTGCCATGGGGATATAAACAACTTAGTAAGAGGTACTTGTGTCTGTGTCAGTAATAAGTTTTCGAAGGGGAAAAGCTTGTAAAAAGTGGAGTATCTAAACATCTCTGTGAACAAATGAAAACATGCCAGATTTTAAACAGTATATGGTATGATCACTTGTGTCTGGATTTTAGATTGAATCTCCATCTGAAACAAAAATGCAAACTACATTTGTTTTAAGGCAGCTATATTTGTAACTTTGGGTTACTAATTCTGCTTGTATTTAGAAGTTTGTAGTTCATAGTTTCTGGCAGGGGGAAGGGGGTTACTATAGTTCTAGGGAAGAGATTACATTAGAAAAAGATTAGGGATGCCTGGGTGGCTCAGTCCGTTCAGCATCTGACTCTGGGTTTTGGCTTCAGTCATGATCTCACAGTTTGTGAGTTCGAGCCCCACACTGGGTTCCACACTGACAGCAGGGAGTCTGCTTGGGATTCCCTCTGTCCCCCTCTCTCTGCCCCTTTCCCACTTGCACTCTCTCTTTCTCAAAATAAACAAACAAACTTGAAAAGAAAAAGTAGCAACATTTTACCCTTCTGCTCTAAATCAGAAAGGCTATATAATGAATGCACTAGTGGATGCACTAGGCTAGCTAGGTGTGGAGGACTCCAGGAAGGTTCGATGAATTCTAAAATTAGTCATGGCTAAAAAACCTAGAATTCAAGCTCATTTCTAAATGTACTTTAAAAAAATTTTTTTACGTTTATTATTGAGAGACAGAGGGACGTAGAGCATGAGCAGGGGAGGGCAGAGAGAGGGGGAGACACAGAATCTGAAGCAGGCTCCAGGCTCTGAGCTGTCAGCACAGAGCCCGACTCCGCGCTTGAACTCACAAACCGTGAGATCATGACCTGAGCCGAAGTCGGACGCTCAACTGACTGAGCCACCCAGGCATCCCTCTAAATGTACTTTTATAATCTCAAAATCAAAGCCTGAATTAAAACTTGCAGTGATTTTTTTTTCCGTTGAAGTAAGGAGGTTTATAATAAGTAACACTTGTTTTTAACTGAATTTTTAAAACTTCAACATAAAGTATGAAGCATGTCTGGTCTATTATATTATTCATGTAGTTCTTAGTAGTTGCACTTCATAAATCAAACTCACTAACTATAATTTTAAAATTTGCTTCCTTTGATAAGATTAGTGAAATGTAAACATATCAACAAAGATGTGTAAAAAAATTACCAGTTTCTCCCATCTTGTCAAATCTCTAAGTCACTATATTTCAGTCATTTTTGGATATCATTTGAAAAGTGCTTTGCATCGAATTGTTTATTCTTAGTTTTTTCAGGATGTGTGTTGTGTGCATGTGTAAGAGAGAATAGAGAGATTTTGATGATATTGGAGTCTTGACAATTCTTGCCAAT
The DNA here is from genome assembly GCF_018350175.1 of Felis catus. Taxonomy (NCBI): domain Eukaryota; kingdom Metazoa; phylum Chordata; class Mammalia; order Carnivora; family Felidae; genus Felis; species Felis catus. Next base: position 76,413,267 of record NC_058370.1, read on the forward strand.
TACGAATAACATGTAAAAAAAAATTTATACTTCACAGGTGAAATAGCCCAGTATTTGGTATGTGCTCATAATTTAGCATATGATGAAAAGCCAAACTATCAAATGCTCAAGAAAATTCTGAACCCAGGTGGAACACCTTTAGGACCACTGGAATTTTCCACTAAAGGAGACAGTGTGAATGTGGATACTCCAAACAATCAAAAAGTAAGTAACGTAGTCCCTGGGATCCTACGATTACCTTCTGTGAGGCTTTTCTACCAAATGAAGTTGTTTTGGGTCTCAGAGGGAGTCTGACAACCCACTTTCTTGCTTATTACATTTAATTCCTATTTCTCCTAACTGAGCTCCAGGAAATTTTGTTGCAAGTTCTTTTGACCTATTGTCTCTTAGAGAAAAACAGTAGGATCCATGGCCTATTTAGGGTACTATTAAAGAAATAAAGCAGTCCCTGAGGTCACAGAGACACGACCAGGGTAAGATTAAAGGCTAATCTGACTTTATTCAGGACAACCTTTATTCGTTGCTTTTCTTCAGATTTCTTTGGTTATGGCCCTCTGCTTTTGTTTGCCAGTTTGGCCATAATTCCATAATTTGGGGGTGATAATGATGATATTCTTAGGTTTAACCAGACTGCTTGTATGCACTGATGTATCAATCTACAAAAATAACCTTTTAAAAAGTTTTAAGTTACCCTTTTCTCCTATACTCTGTTATCTTCCCACTGACTTAAAAAAAGAGAGAGAGAACTTGAAACAATACACAAGAATTAGGATTTAAAACATTTTTTACAGGGTGGGGGAAACCTGAGATTCCTGTGAGCAGTGCTACTGGACAGGCAACTAAATGTCCAGTCCTTCCTGGACACGATCCACATGCAAAACCTGTGGGGAGGGCTTTTTCTCCCCGATGCATGTGCAATAAGGTAGGGTCAGGATGCCATTCATTTTTAATATTTCTTATGAACTTTGGATCATCACAAGTGTTCATGAGCCAAGAATGCAGGATGCAAACTAACGTGACTGATAGGCCGCTAGATGGATGGTGAGTCAAGTATCAGTGCACAGATGGTTCTGATTTGCTGAATTTTGTAGCTGCTGCAACTGAAGACATAAAATATCCTTCTAGTCATAAATTAGCTCTTTGGAAGCAAAACCTTGGCACCAGAGCTTTACAACCTTCAATTAGTAGGGAAAGAAGTATTTGAATGACTGTGGTATTGACATCTGTAGGCCTGCATAGTAATCATTCCTAATAGAAGAGAATATCTGTTTGAGGAGGTTTTGCATGGCTAATTAACTACCAGTGAGAATATGTAATTTTTTCATGATCTCCTGATTGTCACCTTTCTCTCATGATACAATTACATTTTATTGTAGCAAATGCCTCACAAACCAATTGTCAGCACTATTTACGTATTGCAGAAGGCAGAACAAAAGTTCATGTTTAATAAAAAGCCAGTGGATTTTGATCTTGGTAATTACTGAGACTTATTTTAACAGTTTTATTGACTTTTGTGTTTTTATCACTTTTGCAACAAAACAAAGAGCCATTTCCTTAACGTAGTATCTCCCTTGCAATAATGGTCACCACTTAATCTACACTAATTTAAGTAGATTTTTTTCCTTTTCTGTAGTTTTTCAGTTTCATAAACTTAATTGAAATATAAAAGAAGCCATTTTAAAAACTGATAGTTATATCCTCTGATGTAAAATTCTAATTATTATCCACCAGAATTTTTCAGTTTCATCAAATTCAAAAGATGTTTGTTGTGAAACCACTTTTATATGCAGAGAATAGAACATAAAACATTTTTTCCAATGAGCCTCAATCAAAAATATTTTATTCTTCCCTTTTGATTAGAGCGCTTTGATTATGAGTAAAAAGCAAACACTAAGAATAATATGCATTCTTAAGACCTTAGCTAATTTCTAACAATATGACCACCCCCGATATAAAGACAGTAAGAGGTTTTGGGGATGTAGTTCACAGCCGATCAATAGTTATTGAATAAAGACTTTATTTCTGTAGTATTTTAAGTGCACATAAATATGTTATAATCTTAATATAAAAATAGGTTCACCATGTGGTGAATAAGTATTTTTAAAGTTTACAGATTTTGTAATGTTGCAAATACTAAACTTGAAAATGTTGAAAAGCAAAATATGACAATATAAACTGTGCTGTACTCAGTTTCCCTGAATGATAAAAGTATAGGCTAGTTTCCACAATTGATTGCTTCCATAACAAAAAACCATTTTAGGTCCAGAATGAGTATCAACCACATGGCCCCAGATTCCTCTTCTTAGTCCCAGACAGAATCTCCTTATTAGTAACTAAAAACGTTTTGTTACTTCATACATGGATTACTCTAGTTATTTAACAGAATATTGAATGAATCCTGGACTTACACTCTTTGGACAAAGATACTAAAAAAGAAGTCAGTGGACCAGAAAACATATACCGTTAGGTAAATAAAATATTTCTATCATTCAGTATTCAAAGGAAAGTTATGAATGCTCATTTTTTTAAAATGTTATTTCCCTCAGCAGAAATGGTTGTACCTTTTAAATTTAGTATTCCTAACAAAAATATGCTTTGGTTAGGTATTAGAAAACAGCACATCACCGTTAAGAATCTTGGCAAACTTACAGCATCTTTTTGCAAAAGAAAAAGGAGGTATTTTTCCAATACTAGGTTTTTACAAGGCATCATAAACTGTTCCCTGTAAACAGAGCCGCCTTCTTACACAAGTCCTCCAATACTGTTACTGGAGTTAAATTGGAAATGAATTTTTGTCAAGACAGTAGAGACATTGATATTTTTTTTTTCTGAAAGGCAAATCTTTTGGGGCATTTGCCTCAATCAAAATGATGTTCTGTATAGCTGAAATCACTCTTTAGTAGCTCCGATGGCTCCTGAGGTAACACTGTCAAATTAGAAGAATCTATCATCAGGCTACCACAGTCTATTTATACCATCCACTGGGATTTAATGTCCAAAATTCACTGAAGGAAACCATATTTCAGTAAGAATGCTTATTGAGGTGAGCTAAAGCTCTAGAATTCCCAGATGAGAATGTTAAAGCCACGTTGGAAAACCAGCGTTATTGAAGGCCCCCGTTCAACCCTCTGAATAAGCTGTTTCTTCCACAGCCAGTAGAGGATCCTTTTACCAGCTTATCATATCTCTCTCCTTGTTATGATGCTTGAATCCATATTGTAATACTACAGACACCCATCCTTCCTAGGCAGAGGAGTAACTGTAGGGCAGAATGAAAATGTTCAAGCTGTCTTCCGTTTCAGACAAGTAAGAGTTTGTCCCTTCATTTACTCTAAATCTGAGGTTAGCAGCAAATCCAGGGATGAATGTATATATTATTATTCGTGGTAGTAATCTTTGTGTTGACCTTGAAAGTTCATAAAATTCTTTCTTGAGCTTTAATTCTCAAAATAATTCTATTTATATTTATACTGTGTGAGAAAAGTAGAATATAAATTCTCATTTGTGAGCACATTTTTGGCTCACTAGATTTCAGGAGGCTAAAAGTATTCCTGATTTCTTGGAACACTGAAGTGCCAATGGAAAATTAAATAAAAAATACCTGATCTGAATAGCCTCTCTCTTGAAGATGACACCTATTTGGGTAGTATTTTATTTGATTTCGTGCGATGCCCAGAGTGTTTTCTATATTCACTCTTACATCTTTGAGAAAACGTTTTACCTCTGTTCACAATTAAGAGTAAAACTGATCCCACTTCACTCTTACCATTTTAAAAGTTCCCCTAGAAATAGAAAATTTCCATAAACTGGGTATCATCTTGTTTATTAGCTAGAAATGCTTATGGCAGCGCAACCTGCCCATCCAGCCAACTGACGGCAGATCCAGGAGGCACCATCTCTTCCAGAAAGCCTCACAGAGGACTGAATATATTAGATCAGATTTTGTTTGTACATCCGAGGCTCCCAGGCCAGAAACTCTTATACCTAAAGTGAGGCATTAAAAACCTCAGTATCTCAACTAATCCCTTCTATCATAAAACACATTTTCACAGTGATTGGCAAGCCAGTCTTTCATCAGAACGAACCGGTGTACAACAGCTTTGGGAAACCCTTTGTTTCGCACCAGTGGTATGGTGAGCATTTATCACTAAGATGACTTCAGTGGGAGTGTGACTCAGAAGGTGGTTACCCATGAATTTTCCCAGTAGTTTGGGAGACTTGAGTGGTGAAAATAAAGAAACCCTGAGTGATTAGGGAACAATGCCAATTGTCAGGGTACTGAAAAGCAATGGCTTTGCTACCCTTTGAGAAGCCGGGATCCGGGAGGAGGGGCGAATAAAGAATGGTGTTGTGACAGCTTAGACCTCGCCACAAAACACCAGCATATTTTAAAGGGAAGGAGTGAACACACTTGGCAATAGAAGCTAAAAATTGAGAGACTACAAATTAAGGCTCTGCTCGCCTAGCCAACGTAATTCATTCTCTGTTTTGGCACTGGCTACTCCATTATTTCCCCTTGTGCTGTTCCTATCTTCTGGCCCCTCTTTAACCCATGAAGAAAGGTGATGGCACTTGCAGCAGCTGTAAACATGAAGCTGCTGACCAAATACTTCACATAAGGATCTTCACTGTGGCTTTTAATCTTCCAGCTGAATTGTGGGATCTGCCCTTCGATTTCCGTGTCTACTTCAAGGTTATTAAGAGTCAGTCATCCCCCAGATAACACCACGGTGTGAAAAAGAACCTGAGAGACAGCAGGCTTGTTGTAGAACTTAACCTTTGATACTGGTGCACAGTACCAGGTGGCACGAACTGTTACTCATCTACTCAAAGGTTAAATTACCTGTATAAGAAAGTAAGCAACATTATAAGCTCCTTTTATACGTTCACATTCATTAGGCTCACTTCAATGATAGAAAACGAAGATTCTAATTAATAAGAATTTAAACTAAAAAGATGTACTGGATCCACTCCCAGCAAAGGTTAATAATGAATTCATGTGCAGTTTTAGAATGTGACAGTTTTCTGTAAAAATGCCGTTTTCAATAAGCAAGCTATCTGTAGAGATAATTTCTAAAGAGCGTATAACAGTGACACTAATTTTAATTGGTCTTGTACTATTGATGAGAAAGGGTCTGGATCTTGCCAACTGCTATATTCTTTCTATAACATCCATTTGTTGGTTTCCTCTTTAATTCTTCCTTTTTTTTTCCAAAGCTTGGCAAGTTTAGAATTTTCAAGAATCTGGACATAGAAGCATTTTTGTTTTACAAGTGTCAAAAGTTTTCATTATACATTATTACTCTCAATCAACAGGTTGTTTCTCAAAAGGCTGCAACAAAGCAAGTCAATCAGATGCAAAATAGGTTAATAGAAAAAAACATCCGTGGTGAGAGAAGTGCTGAGTCCTGTTCAACCGGGAGAAAAGTGCAAACAGAGGAGCCGCTGACTAGATTGCTTAACAGTGAAACAGCTCAGGTGAGAGGCTTTTTGTTGTGTTTTGTTTTGTTTTTTTTTTTCCTTAATGTTACATTAGAATATGCCGTTTGGGAATAAAGACCTTTTGTTTTCTCCTGGGGCCAAGGTTGTATGGTTTTGTTAAATGAGAAGGGGCAGAAAATATCCTATCCAGTGGATAAAATCAAAGCAGCCCACACCAATCATCACAGAAACAGAAGGACAGTGAGCACATTTGCGTACAGATCTGATTTCTTTACCCTGAGAACGTAATGAAGTGCACTTAAATTTTTTATGCGATCTACGATCCATTAGGGACTCTTAGCATGTTTCATACTCTTACGTGGGTTCCTCCACTCTCGCCCTTATAATCATGTGTGAGTGAAGAGTTTCCCTGTTGATACGGTTGTATTGTAAAATGATGCATTTTTTACGTTATTCGATCATTTGGTTGAGTCGTGACTTACCTTTAGCAGAGGACTCATTCAAGCAACAGCAAAAGTCTTTCCTAATCGAACCTTTTTCTGAGAAGAAGGAGAAGCATACAATCAATGTATTTATATCCTCAATGAAAAAATATTTTTTTCCAAAATGACCAACGTTTTATATGATTTATACACCATCATTTTCCTCAAATAATTTGAGGTAGTTTAAAATGTGAAACAGGATATTTTAATGCCCCCATCTTCTATCTCCCAAACCCTCGCCCCTCAAAATTGGTTTATCAGGCACTGAGACGTTAATCACTAAACTGAGCACTGAATTTGGCTCTGAACCTCTTGGCAGCCAAGGTGAAAATTAGACACATACAAGTTGGGCATTTCTTACCCAACCAACAAGTATACACGTTTATCCAGAGAATGTTTTTACAGTACTAATAAGAATCCTTTGAACTTGTAGTTCCCATTTGTAAAATTACAAATATTGCTTGGTGACAAAATTTTGAGATTCTTGTGTGTTCTTTTTCAACCTGTACTATGCACCAGAATCACTTTGTGTATGGAGATAGGAAGGGACTATAAAAAAAACCTGATGCCCAGGTTCCAAGCCAAGAAATTGATTCATTGTAACTGGTGTGGGCATTTGTGATATGTGTGTGCAGATCTTATCACTCCAGAAAGCTCTTTGTTGCTTTTCTCAGTCAGTCCCTTTCCCCCAAACAACCACTGTTCTGATATTCTGATTTTCACACTAGGTTAGTTTTGCCTCTTCTAGAATGTCACATACCATGTTAGTCATACAGAATGCACTCTTTTGTGTCTGGCTTCTTTCACTCAGCATGTTTGTTTGTTTGTTAGTTTGTTTTTGAAACTCATCCATATTGTTACACGTATCACTAATTCTTGTTGAGCAGAACTCCATTGTGTAGTACACCATAAGCCATATATCCATTCTCCCAGGACACCTGGGCTGCCCCTGGCTCTAGCCATCATAACTAATAGTTGCTATGAACATTGTGACACAAGTCCTTCTATGGTTACATTTCGTTTGTCCTGAGAAGTGGAATTGCTGGTTCACAGGGCAGATGTACGTTCACCTCTATAAAAAGCTGACAAGTACTTCCATTTTATACTCCCACCAGTAATCCCAGATCCTCCCCAGCATTTGGTGGTGTTGGTCTTTTTAATTTTGGGCATTCCAACATTTGTGTATTAGTATTTCTGTTGAGTCCGATTATCATTGACCTGATAATAACTGTGGGCACCATTTTCATGTGCTGACTCCCCATTCATATGTCTTCTTTTGTAAAATGTCTTGATCCATTTTTATTTGGATGATAGTCTCTTTATTACTGAGTTGTAGGAATTCTTTATACATCTGTATTGTGGATATGTTCTCCTAGTGTGCAGCCTCCCTATTCATTTATTTGTCTTTAATGAGCAAAAACTGTTTGTTATTTTTATTTGAAGTTCAATTTATCAATGTTTTCTGTAAAGAAACCTGGGAAAACTTTGCCTATCTTAGGGTCACAGTTTGCTAAATATTTTTTTAAAAGCCTTCTAGTTTTGGCTTTCATTTTGAGTCCATGAGCTCAAATCATTCTTGTGTGTATAAGGGGTTGAGGTTCTTGTTTTCCATCAGAGCCAGCTGTCACAGCACCATTTGTTAAAAAGATTTCCTTTTCCTAATTAAATTTCCTTGGAGTCTTTTTCAAAAGTCAGCTGACAGTGTAAATTGTGGTCTATTTCTGAACTCTCTCGTCTTCTAATCAGTCTATCTGTCCTTACACCAAAACCACAGTACATCAATTACTGCAGCTTTACAACTAGTTCTGAAATTAGGTAGTACAAGTCCTTCAACCCTTTTCTTCAAGAATGCTTTGGGTCCTGTTCCTCTCCATAAAATTTAAGAACCGGTTTGTCAATTTCCACTAAAAAGCAAAATGGAATTTTGATTGTGATTCCACTAAATCTAAAGATCAGTTTAGGGGCAACTGAAATCCCAACAACACATTTGAGTCTTCCAATGCATGAACCCAATACTTGTCTCCATTTATGTGGATTTTTAATTTCTCTAAGTGTTTTGTAGTTTTTGGTGTAGGTATCGTATACATCTTCCATTAAAATTATCTCTAAATCTCTTGTTTTTTAATTCTATTGTAAATATTTTGTATATTGACCTTGTGTCTTGAGATCTTTCTAAAGTCACTTTTTAATTCTCGTTTTTTGGCAGATTCTTAGGATTTTATACATAGTAATGTTTGTGAATAGAGTTTTACTTCTTTTCCAACATGTATGCCTTTCATAGCTTTTTTTCATGCTTTGTTATACCTTCTATGACCTCTAATACTACACTGAGCATGGGCATCCTTGCTTTGTTCCTGTTCTTTGGTGGAAAACATTCATTCTTTATACATTAAGTATGATGTTAGCTGTAGGTTTTTCCTAAATGCCCTCTTATCAGGCTGAGGAAATTTCATTGTAGTTGTTGAAAAAAATTAAGTCATGAGTGTATATTAAGTCCTTTTTTGGGATCTACTGAAATGATCATATGATTTTTCTCCTTTACTAGTGCAACGAATTGCATTGATTTTTGAGTGTTAAATCAACCTTTTTCTCTGGGGTGAACCACATTTAGTCACGATGTGTTGTCATACTGAATTCAATTTGCTATTATTCCATTAAGGGTTTTTATATCTACATTGATGAGGGATATTGATCTGTAATTTTTTTTCTTATAATATCCTTGTGTGGTTTTGTTTTCAGGTCATTATGCAAATTGGACATGTCTATTTTCAGAAACTGTTTTAGTAAGATTTATCTTTCATAAATGTTTCCTAGAATTTAGCAAGAAAATCATCTGGGCGTAGAATTTTATTGTAGGAAAATCTTTAATTATGAATTTACTCTCTATAATGATCATTAGATTTTCTTTTTCTTCTTGTGTCAGCTTTGGTAATATGTATCTTCCAAGGAATTTTTTTCTTTCTTTTTTTTTTTTTTTTTACAGTCTAGCTAGATGCTTATCACTTTTATTGATCTTTTCAAAGAACCAATTTTTGGATTTATTGAATTATCTACTGCTGAGGTTTGTTTTTTTTTTTCTCTTTTACTAATTACCATTCTTTATCATTTCCTTATACTTATTTTGGGTACTCTTTTTTTTAAGCTTCATAAGGTGAATGCTTAAATCATTACTTTTAAGCCTTTCTTTCTAAAATATATAAAGCTACAAAGAACTTTAAGCAGTGCTTTAGATGTATTCCACAAATCTTGATATATTGTGTTTCATTGTTGTTCAGTTAAACATATTTTCTAATTTCGCTTCACTTAGTCTTTGACCCCATGGATTTTAGAAGCATGATTTTTTAATTCCTAAATATTTTTGAGATTTTATTGCTATGTTTTTGTTATTGACTTCTAATTTATCAGAGCATATTCTTGCAATCCTTTAAAATACACTGAAACTTGTTTTATGGTCAAGAAGAAGACTTAGTTTGATGAATGTTCCTCATGTGCTTGTAACAAATATATATTCTGAATTTGGAATTTACTATTCTATAAATGTTGATTAGGTTAAATTGATAGTGTTGTTCAGTCCTTCTATTTCCTTACTGCTTTGCTTTATTTTGTCCTCCTGTTTAATCAATCAATGACAAGGTATGTTAAATCTTCAACTGTAATTGTGGAGTTGTCTATATTTCCTTTAGTTTTGTAAGTTCTTGCTTCATGAATTTTCATGCTGTTAATAGGGACATACAGATACAGAACTGTTACATCTTCTTGGTGAAATATTGTTTATCATTGTTAAACATCTTTCTTACATGTGTCAATATTCTTTTGTCTTGAATTTTACTTTAATTTTAACAATTCCAGCCTTCCTATGATTAGTTTGCATGGTGTGTCCTTTTCCATCCTTCTGTTTAATGTTTGTGTTTTGTGTCTTTGTGTCTGTGAGTGCTTTTGTAAATAACAGTTTAAGTCTTGCTTTTTTGCACGACCTCACAAACGTTCCTTTCAATCTGTCCCATTTCCATTTAATGTAATTATTGTAGTTCAATTTAATCTACAATCTCACTATTTGGTTTCTTTTTGCTCCGTTTATTCTTTGTCACTTTTTACCTCCCTCCTGCTTTCTTTTGGAGTAAGTGGGAATTTGTCTCTCATATCTTCAATTTGTAAACTGTGCTTCTCTGGGCTGTTTTGTTTTTGTTGTAGTGGTTACTTTAGTACAGCAAGATATGGCCTATGGGCCAAAGTCAGCGGGTCACCTATTTTAAGTAGTTATATTTAAATATACTTATATGGTTGTATTGTTAATAAAGTTAAATAGTTATATTGCAACATAGCCATACTCATTCGTTTACATAGTCTCTTACATGTTGTCTATGGGTATTTCCATGCTACAGTGGCAGAGCTGAGTATTTAGAACACAGACTGCGTGGCCCCCAAATCCTAAAATATTTACTATCTGCCCTTGAAAGAAAAAGTTTGCAAACCCCTGCTCTAAAACCACTCTAATTAAAGTTTACTTTAATAATATAAAAACAACTCTAATTAAACCAATACCCCAAATATTGTAACTATAATAAAAATGGAGACATATTACATTCTTTTTTTCATATTAAGTCTTCAAAATCTGGTGTGTTTTACACTAACAGCACACCTCAATTTAGACTAGCCATATTCCAAGTATTCAAGTCATATTGGTCGGTGGCTACCATATTAACATAGCTCTAGAAATTATAATATACATCTTTCACTTGTATAATAATCTACCTTGATTTAATAAACGACTTCATATATAATGTAAGAATCTTGCAAAAATACATTTCCATCCTTTGTGCTACTGTTGTCATACTTTTTTTAACATATATAATTAATTCCATAATGCGGTTACTATTGTGCTTTAAAAAATCAGTTTTGGGGCACCTGGGTAGCCCAGTCAGTTAAGCATCCAACTTTGGCTCAGGTTGTGAACTCACAGTTCATGGGTTCGAGCTCCACATGGGCTCTGTGCTGACAGCTCAGAGCCTGGAGTCTGCTTCAGATCCTGTGTCTCCCTCTCTCTCTGCTCCTTCCCTGCTCATGCTCTGTCTCTGTCTCTCAAAAATGAATAAACGTTAAATTATTGTTTTAAAAATCACTTTTATTTCAAAGAAATTGAGAGGAAAAAAAAGTCTCATATTTATTGCTGTTGGAATTCTTCAGCCCTCCCATAGATCTGAGTTTACAGTTGGTTCATTTCCCGTCTTTGCAGAGAATTTCCTTTAACATTGTAGTGGAAAGTTCCTGGAGACTAATTCTCTCACTTCTTGTCTGAAAATATCTTTATTTCACCTTTACTTTTTTTGTTTGTATTTTGTTTTTTGGTGTGGGAGAGCTGGAACTATATTTTAGCTCTGAATTTATTTTTTTAACATTTCATTTTAAAATAATTGCACACTCAGAAATTGCAATAGAGACCTCCCATGTACCCTTCCTTCAGCTCCCGTGTACCCTAGTATAGTATAGTATAATTTTCAAAACCAGGAACTAACTTTGGCATACTACTATAAAATACATACCTTATTTGGTCATCAGTTTTTACATGCACTCATATGTGTATGTTGCTGTTAAATTGTATTACATGTATAGACTAATCACAAAAATTACTGTACAGAACTGTTCTAGGAAGAAACTCCCTCACATAGAAACTTCCGTGTATTGCTTTATATGGACACCCTCCTTTATCCTAAACCCTGGAAAGCACTGATTTGTTCCGTATCACTATTAATAGATTATCTTGAGCATGTTGTACAAATCAAATTCTTTACTATGTAACTTGTTGACATGGCTTTATTTCATTCACCATAATGCCCTAGATAGAGATCCATCTGAGTTTGCATGTCTCAGTATAGTTCATTCCTTTTTACTGATAAGGAATGTTCTGAAGTATGGACGTAGTGTTGAAGAACATGTGAGTTGTTTATTCTTCACCATTTAGTGTGATGTTAGCTGTATATTTTTGGTAGGTGTTATCAGGTTGATGAGGCTCACCTCTATTTCTAGTGTACTAAGAGTTGTCTTGAATGGGTATTAAATTTTATCAAGTGCTTTTTCTGTATCAATTAATATGATCATATGATTTTTCAGCTTTACACTGTTGCCATGGTGGATGACATTGATTAGTGTTTGAATATTGAACTAGTCTTACATTTCTTTAATGTTTGTTTATTTTTGAGAGAGAGAGAGAGACAGAGACCACGAGCAGGGAAGGGGCAGAGAGAGAGGGAGACACAGAATCTGAAGCAGGCTCCAGGCTCCGCGTTGTCAGCACAGAGCCCAACATGGGGCTTGAACTCACAAACTGTGAGATCATGACCTGAGCCAAAGTCGGATGCTCAACTGACTGAGCCACCCAGGCACCCCTCTAGTCTTACATGGTGTAGAATTCTTTTCATATGTTGCTAGGTTCAATTTCCTAGTATTTTGTTGAGAACTTTTACACCTGTTAATGAGGACTACTGGTGTGTAGCTTTCTTTTTATTCTACCGTCTTTATCCGGTGTTGGTATCACGGCAGTGCTGGCCTCATAAAATGAGTTGACAAGTCTTCCTCCTTTTAATTTCTGGAACAGAATTAGTAGAATTCATGTTGTTTCTTTTTAAAATGTTTTAGAGGGGCACCTGGGTGGCTCAGTCAGTTAAGCTTCCGGCTTTGGCTCAGGACATGATCTCACCGCTCATGAGTTCAAGCCCCGCATGGGGCTCTGTGCTGACAGCTCAGAGCCTGGAGCCTGTTTCAGATTCTGTCTCTCGCTTTCTCTGCTCCTCCCGTGCTCACACTCTCTCAATAATAAACATTTAAAACTTTTTTAAAGTAAATAAAGTATTTTAGAGAATTCTCCAGTGAAACCATCTGGGCCTAGAGATTTCTCCTTTTCACTATGGATTCAATTTCAAGAGTAGTCAAAGTTCTCTGCAAGCAGCCAAACAGTTAAATATTTAGGTTTTGTAGGTCACATGCTCTCTGTTACAACTATTCAGCTGTATACCATAGTACAAAAGTATCATATACAATATGTAAACAAATGAGTCTATCTGAGTTCCAACAAAATTTTATGGCACTGAAGTTTGAATTCCATAAAATTTTCCAATCAGAAAATGTTCCAACCATTTAAAAATTTAAAATTAATTCTTGGTAACGCTACAAAACAGGCTGGATTTAGACTGGGAAGATTTTCCTATTCTTTGTTTCAACTTGATTTTTGGTTTATTTTCCTTTTTCTAGTTTAGGCAGAAGGTTAGACTATTGTTTGAGCCCTTTCATTTTTTCTAATGTAGGTATTTAATGCTATAAATGTCCTATTAAGTATTGGTTTAACTGTATCCCGTAAATCCTTATGTAATGTACTTTTCTTGTACCTATAATTTTATTTATTATTTATTTATTTCTGAGAGACAGAGACAGAGCATGAGCAGGGTAGGGGCAGTAAGAGAGGGAGACACAGAATCAGAAGCAGGCTCCAGGCTCTGAGCTGTCAGCAGGGCTCAAACTCAGGAACTGTGAGATCATGATCTGAGCAGAAGTTGGTTGCTTAACTGACTGTGCCACCCAGGTGCCCCTAATTTTACTTATTTTTTAACGTTGATTTGTTTTGCAGAGAGAGAGAGAGAGAGAGAGAGAGAGAGAGAGAGCAAGTTGGGGAGGGGCAGAGAGAGGGGGAGATAGAGGATCTGAGAGCAGAGAGGCTGATGTGGGGCTCGAACCCACGAGCTGCAAGATCATGACTTGGGCTGAAGTTGGATGCTTAACCAACTGAGCCACCCAGGCACCCCAGTATTTTTAATTTTGTACTTTTTCATGAGACTTCTTTTGATGCCTTGGCTATTAGGAGTGTGTTAATTTCTAAGTGAAGATTTTTTTCCATTTTCTTTGTTACTGATTTCTAGTTTATATTATTGTCTGAGAACATATTTTGTATCATTTCAAATTTGTTAAGGTTTATTTTTTGACACAGGGTATTGTCTTAATGCGAGATTAAAGAGACCATGCATTCTACTGTTTTGAGGTGCAGTGCTCTATAAATATTATCAGATCCCATTGGTTTGTGGTATTATTGATTTTTTTTTCTATAGCTTGGCTAGTTAGCTCTCTTGTAGTTCTATTCCTGAGAACAAGGTTTTCTAACTAGAAGGATGTGAGGTATACTTTTTTTTTTTTAATGCATGACAGTGATGGGTCAGTTGGGCTCCTATCCACATTTGAGGCCAAAGAGAAATAGAGGGTTGCTGCTTTTTGCTAATGTTTGCTTAATGCAGGCTGGGCATGGTCCTTAGGGCTCTACTGCACAATGTCCACAGTGTCTGTTGCAGAGGAAGAGAGGCACTACTTATGTTGTGTGAGTGCAGGGAAGGACAGTCTACAAGGCTCTACCCTTTGGTCTCCAGAGTGTCTGGGAGAGAGGGAAGGAGAAGTCAGTGCTCAGTAGTACAGGCCGGGCATTGACAGGGCTCTGTCTCATAATTTCCATAACGCCAGTGGAGAGGGTACTGCTTTGTTAGTGTGGGGTTGGTCTTTTGACAGGGCTCCACTTTAGTCTCCTCAGTGCTTGGTGGGGAAGGGTAGGTGTGCTTCCTGGTTAATGCATGGTGGTGACACCTGACAGGACTCTACCCCAGTTTCCACAACCCCTAGTGGGAAGTGGGAAGGGTACAGCTTCTTTCATGTGTTCACCTAAAGTACAGCAGGTATAGGAGACAAGTGTTCTGAACTGTATACTTGCCTTCCTGCTGATCCATTGTTTAAAGACAACAGGATTTTCCTGGACTTTTTTGTGTGCACAGTGTTGTTTTCCAATTGTAGATTGCATTGTGGCCCAGGCTGGGATAAATAGGCATCAAAAAAAAAAAGGTGGTTGGGATGAGACTTGGGGCTGGGTCATTCTGTGTGTTCTAAGGTCCTTATCCAGTCTGCCTTCTATTCTACAACTTCCAGAATGTTGTATTAATTTTTGTCTAAAATCTTTAGTAGTAATTAGAAGGAATAAAGTAGAATGTACTTACTGCCTTGGCTGGAACTAGATGCCCCTCACCTTCATTGTGAAGGCCTCAACTGACATGAGATTTTTCGTTCTGAATTTAAAAATGTTTCTTGTCGTCTTGTGTTTTTTTCCGATGAGAAGTTAGCAGTTATTCTTATCATTGACCCTATATATAATGTGTCCCTTCTGGCTTTTAATATTTGCTTTTTATCTTTGGTTTTCTAGAGATCGTTGTCTTTATGTTTATTCTGCTTTGGGCTCATTGAGCTTTTTTCATCTGTGGGTTCGTAATTGTCATCACTGGAAAAGTTTCAGCTAGGATTTGTTTCATGCCTCAATCCCTCTTCTCTGAGATCCAAATACATGCAGTTAGAATTGTCTACCTTCTCTCAGGCCTTTTCGGAGGTTCTGTTCGTTTTTCAAATTAGTCTTTTATCTTGCTGTGCTTCATTCTGGTCCTTTGCCTGGTCTCTACCTATTTAACCAGTCGATGTTTAACTTCATTTATTGTATTTTTCCATTCTAGAAGCATTTTATATTTCCCATTTCTCTGCTGAGTCTCTCAATCTGTTCACTAATTATGTTTAACTTTATATTTAATTCCTTGAACATACTTATGTAGTGGTTTTATTGTCCCTGTTTGATAATTTTACCATCTGGGTCACACCTATTTCTCCTCTTCTCCTAGTTATGGGTCACAGTTTCCTGTTCCTCGTGTGTCGTAAAAGTTTTATTATACGCTGACTATCGTGGCTGCTAGTCAGTTCTTGAAACTCCACATTTTATTGTATTCCTTTAAAGAGTACTGACTTTTGTTCTGGCAGACACATAATTTATTGGTGGTTCAACTTGATTAGTCATGCTTCACTTCATTTAGGCTTTTTGAAGGCTGGGCTAAGGTAAAGATCATCTGAAAGCGTAGCCTTTATCAGTCTGGATGTTTTCCTTTCCTCAGGAATCACAGCCTTGTTTTCTCTGTGTGATAAGTTCCTTCATATATTTTGTCCAACTCTATTGGTTTGTATTCATTTCATGGGCTTTTCACAGCAGGAGGGGAGATCTGATGCCCATTATTCATGGCTAGAACTAAAAAGGGTATTGGTATTTTTCATAGCTTCCTAATTGACTCTGACGTGCATTCAAGGCTAATAACTTGCTCAGAATTCAAGGTTTCTCAACAGCACTACTATGGGCTTACTGAGCTGGCTGTTCTGTACACTGTAAGCCATCTCTGGCCTTTATCTAGTAGATGCCAATAGTACTTCCTCCCAGTTGTAGTACCCAGAATGTCTCCAGAAATTGTTAAATGTCCTATGGAGCACAAGTGTCCCAGGTTCAGAAACACTATACTGACTAGGATTATTGTATGCCTTAAGCCTCCGCTACTAAAGGTCTGCTGTGCCAACCAGCTGCACCGGCATCACCTGGAGCTTCTTAGAAACACAGAATCTAAGTCTTATCTTAGACCTTCTGAATGAAACGTGTATTTTTCATGTTTGTTATTTTTGAGAGAGAGTAAGACAGAGGATCCAAAGCAGACTCTGCACTGACAGAAGAGGCCAGTGTGGGGTTCAAACTCACAAATCGCAAGATCATGACCTGAACCAAAGTCGAGGCTTAACCACCTGAGCCACCCAGGCTCCCCTGAAATCTGTATTTTAACAGGATCCCAAAATGATTTGTACACTTTTTCTAATGTTTGAAATACTATGCCATAGACCAGAAAGCTTTTTCGTAAAGAGCCAGATGGTAAATATTTTGGGTTTACAGCCTAGCCTTTGTCAGAAACAATTCAACTCTGCCATTGCAGTATAAAAGCAGCCATACACAGTAAAATACAAATGAGTGTGGCTGTGTTCCAATCAATCTTTATTCACAAAACAGGCAACTCACAACATTTTACAACCTATGCCATAGACTATCTTTCCCAAGCAGATCTCTCAGTAAGCTGAAGACAACTGGTGGTTAAATCTTTAGATGAGGGCCTTCCCATTTGATATCAGTTGTTGCTTAAAGAGAGATTAGGTACACAGACTTCTCTAGTGTGTAACCAACCTTGAAATTTTAGTAGCTTGACTTCTGTTCTTACCTGGATGGGGATATCGTCTACTTCTACATGTAAGTTATTACATGCAAATGCTACTTGTTAGCTAACTAGTGGCTCTCCGTCTTTAAATATATAATTTGATGGCATATTTCTTTTTCTTTGTGGGAGAACAACGCTTTAGGGGGCCACAGGAGTAATTATTTTGCCTTTAGCAAATAAAGCTGACAATTTTTTTTTTTTAAAGTAGGCTCCACACCCATGTGGGGCATGAACTCATGCCCCTGAGATCAAAAGTCACGTGCTGTACACCCTGGGCCAGCTAGGCACCTGTAAAGCTGAGAAAACTTTAAGACAATTGGGATAGTGTGTCTTTATTAGCTCTCAGGCAGTAAAGAGTAGCTTAAAGTTAGTTATTTGACTTTCAATGATTTCTTCTAAGTAGAAAAGTTAAAGGGCCTTCCTTCAAGACCGCTATTTTGTTTTGTATATTTATGTAGAAGGTAATTACTTCTTGCCTTCTAAAACTGCATCCTGAAAGTGACTTTCAGGGGGGTAAAAAGGCTCTTTGAAGAGGTCAAGAAAGTAGCTATTGTGAAGAATGATGGTATTACATCAGATGGTTGAAGATTGAAATATTTTGCCTTGTTTTTTAATTTTTTCCTTCTTAGTTACTTGATAAATAGTACAAGGACAGGGCAGGGGAGGTCACCAAAGTGAAGCAGAAACAGAACAACTCGTAACCAGTTAAGATTAAAGCAGGAAACTGATTAAGAGCTCTGGCTAACAGGAATGGTGTAAGAAATTCCTGGAACTTGCATATATCAATGATATTCAGTCTACAGTGGTTGGTCTGTTCCCAGAGCTTTCTATGAGACACGCCACAATATCCACCTTGGGGCAATTTCCTCTGGTTGTGAACAGCCAATTCCTTTATCCAATATATGGCATGTAGGTCAGGTAAAGGGTTCCATGTCATGATAAAGGTTGGGAATGACTATTTTTATTTTTTATTGTAGTAAAAAGCAAGTAACATTAAACTTAACCGTGTAGTTTGGTAGTGCCAAGTATATTCACACTGTTGTGCAAAAGATCTCTAGAACTTTTACATCTTGCAAAATTGAAACTTTAGACCAACTACCCTCTACCTTGGCAACTACCTTTTTGTTTCTGTTATTTTGACTTTTTTAGATATTTCGTGTTAGTGGAATCATAGATGTCCTTTTGTGACTGGCTCAATTTGCTCTTCAGAATGTCCTCAAGGATTGATCCATATTGTAGCATGTGGCAGGATTTCCTTTTTTAAGACTGCATAATCCCTTATATGTATATATTCTTTATTCATCTGCCCATAGGAATCTGGGTTGCTTCTGCCTCTTGGCTACTGTGAATAATGCTATGATGAACATGGGTGTGCATGTATCTCTTCAAGACACTTGAGTTCTCAATATATACCCGGAAGTAGGATTGCTGGATTATATGGTAATTCTACTTCTAATGTTTTGAGGAACTTCTGTGCTGTTTCCCATAATGGCTACACCATTTTACAGTCCTCTCAACAGTACACAAGGGTTCCAATTTCTCTGTATCTTCATCATTTGTTATTTTCTGTTCTTTTGATAATGGCCTTAAAGGGTAAGATGATATCTCATTATAGTTTGATTTGCATTTCTCTTGCAATTGGTGATGTTGAGCATCTTTTCATATGCTTTCAGAGAACTGTCTATTCAAGTCTTTATGTATTCTGGATACAAATCCTTTATCAGATAAATGATTTGCAGAATTTTCTCCCAGTCTGTGAGTTGTCTTTGAATTTTTTAAATGATGTCCTTCAATTATGTGAACTTTTATTTGCTTTTGTACATTTGATATTATAGAGAACACTTTACCTGACCCTAGATCACAGATTTCCTCCTGTTTTTTGTTGTTTTTTTTTCCTTAAAGTTTTAAATTCCAGCTATATTTACATTTACAATTTGGTTCTGGTCAATTTTTGTACAAAATGAAGTAGGTCTAAATTTATATTTTTACAAGGATGTCCAGTTGTCTCTGCACCTTTGTTGAAGATTACCTGTCCCCACTGAATTGCCTTCGTACATTTGTTGGAAACCAATTCCTCATGTATGTGAGAGTTTTCTTCTGGACTTTCAATTCTATTCCACTGATCTGTATGCCTGTCCCTGTGCCAGGACCATACTGTCTTGATTAGTCTAGGTTTGTGATTAGTTTTCAAATTGTGAAGTATGTTTTTCCACTTTGTTCTGGACTGTCAAGGTTGTTTTAGCTATTCTGGGTCCACTGCATTTCCAAAGCCTGATTGGATTTTGACTGGGACCGTGTTGAATCTATAGATCAGTTTGGGGGAAAATTTTTTGTTTGGCTAAACAATAACTGCCCTATGTAATCACCGCTCCTTGTGGGAGTTCTAGGCTCATCAGGCCCTCCGTGAGACAGGCTCATTCCAGAAACTGAATTCTAGTAACAGCTGATTCTTCTTAGAAATAGGTATTTTGCTTCTTGCTTTATGGAATTTCACAAATACCTGATTTTCTCTGAGGGTATTCGGAGATTTATTTATAATGATATCCTCCTTCATACCTCCACGGGTGGACAGCTTGACGCTGCTTTCCAAACAGTGTGTTCTAAGTCCCCACCAAAGAACAAGGGTCATGTTGATCTTCTTGAGTCTTTGGCAACATCCTCTGACAAATTTTGTCGTATGCTTCTAGGCATTCCAGTTTAACATTGCAAAACTGTAATCTGTGGAGACTTTTTCCTTTTTGGCTAGGAAATGAGCATCTTTTCTTGGATCAACGTTCAGGACAAATAAGGATCTTAACCAACTTTCTTCTTAAGGTCTGTTATTGGGAGATGTCATTCTCTGGAATCCAGGCAGGAGGCTGCTGGACCGAGGCTGCTCTGTGGACGTGCAGCACTGCCACCAACATCTCGCTCTGCTGCCACGGCTGCCTCAGAATCACTAATTATTAATAACCAAAAAGCTTTCTAATCGTGACTACCTTGCCCACATAAGATTTGTCTTGCCAAGAAAATTCAGGTTTCATAGTTTGTTGTATTTTTAGAGGACAAATTATTTATAAGATGGCCTATTGCCTGATTTAAAAGAACCAATCAGTTTAACTAGATTTGGGTTGGTTAATGGGATAAGTACTTTATAAAAAACTTCTCAGGAAGAATATGCAAAAAATTTGTTCGTTTTGTGTAACATGTTTTATTTAGAACTCTTAGAACTCTTAGAGTACACAGTATAAGGATAACTCAGACCTAACACAATATATATACTTTTCCATAGGAAAGCACAAAGAGAAGACACAAGTACTGTGAGTCTCAAATTCTGAATGAAAGAAACAGTTCTCCACAAAAACCGAGCTCTATACAGTTCCCAAATTCACTTTACAAACCATATCAAGATTTTATCAGTCCGTATATACTCGACAATTCAAGATCTTCATCTTGGTATACATATACTTCTCCAACCGGAATGGAGGTCAGAGACTCTACTCTCAGTGAAGAGACAGTTACTGACGTGTATTATTATGGCTTTATTGTTCTTTTTCTTTTGATTTTAGTAGGTCTTACTTTATACTTTCTCTGAAGATATCAAATAAAATCCTTTTGATAATTCTTAAGGCTGCCAGTTCTTCACAGAAATGTTACATTCTTATTTTAGGATTTCCTCCCAGACATTTTCAAGGTAATTGGCTTGTAAAAAGAGAATACAATTTAACAAAGTAAGTTTGTGGACATTCTAAAAAATAAGATTGCTTTATTGTAGAAAACAGTGTCATGATACAGTTTGAAAAATAGCTTTTTTTGATCAAAGGAGCAATTTAAAAAACAAAATGTCATTGACAGGGACAATTTTACCCCTTTTTTTTCTTACCACATAGAATAACAGAAGTAACAAAAAGTTTTGCATAAGCTGATATACTATATACTTATCTATCTTCCAAAGCACACTATTAAAAGCTAGGTGTATTTTATGAAATTTGATTAATGATTTCCTTACCTTACTACAATATGGGCATTCACCAAATATGATGTTAAAACTCTGTCTACTAGTCAACAGTCCTCTCAACCACTGAAGATTTTAAAAAGAGAAGAAAAAGGGAGCAATGTCAGCATGATCACACATTACAGATACTCTAAATTCATTTCCTTTATGATTACATATATTTTTATTCCAAAAGATTTACCTTCTTAATTTTCTTTTACAAAAAGTAAGGGGAACATTTCCTGGCCAATACCAGACTAGTAAGTAGTATGCTGAATAATAAGGGGAGACTACCACGAATTTCGAGATCTATACCACGGGTTTATAGCCAAATTATGGGCCCCTTTATGCATTTTCTCAACATCCAAAATAGACACAAAAATAATGTACACAAGTCAATGGGGTTCACAGACCTGACCTGAAGTCATTAATTACAAATTAAGAACTCTTGCTGTAAAAGATACTGTAAGCTCGTGAAAATTTAGGTCTCAATTCTGGTCTTAATCACCAATAGTGGGTTAATTCTCAATCCACTAATTATAAGCACGAGGCAGTCCATTTTTAAAAATTAAATGAATATTCATTATTATAAAAGAAAGCACATGTTCCCTTAAGAGTATCTCTATAATTAGACCTGGTATTTTGTGAGTTTATAGAAGGTGAATTGACATCTCTAAGTTCTCCATTCTTAAAGTGCAGGTAACACCAACTGCTTGCTACCTCTAATCACAAAAACAAGAGGTGATATTCAAGAAGACTGAACGCACTATACAACTGCAAGGTGTTTCATATATACATGCATATATAATCATGTCAACTGTGCCCTAAGATGAATGCTGTAGAGATCAAATGACTATACACAGGAATGAAAGCAGACTTCACAGATAGTAAATAATAAATAAAATGTCACTGAGAGTGCGGTGACATATCCAGATCACAAAACGCATTTTTCTCAATATCAAAAGTAAGATTATTACATTTATTCTATACTTAAATATACTTTGAAAAGTAACAGACACTCATTAGTGCCAGTTCCCTTTCACCTTATTGCTACCACTACTACTCCCACTTGGATGAGTGACAGTTTGCATTGTGGTCACAGGAGATTTTCACTGAAAGATTCCAATGTAGCATCAATTTGATCTGTTATGCATCAGTAAGCAGCCCATGAATATATTCTGGATACATTTTCTCCCTTCCTAGGATACTACTTTAGGACATTTATTCACTCATTAGTAACCAGGATGAAGAAATGAAAGCACACGGGCATCTGGAAATGGACTGGTAAAGAAGCTAATGGAAAAAAGAGATTGCTGTTCACTTAAACAGATTTTGGATTCTGTATATTTCAACATGCAGACTTGCTAGGTCATGGTAGCCAAAATAGTCTTAACAGCGTTATTTTTATTTTTTACCTCATATAAGCATATTTGATGGAAAGGCTGTGCACATTGAGGATTATCACACACTTGATCAGGAATGGCACCATCAAGTTGATATGAATAACAAATGCCACAATCCATAGAAAAATCCTTCAAAAGAAGAAATATTTATAAGCACAAGTGTTTAAAACACACAAGGTAATGTAAGAAAGAATAATATGGGATAGACAAGATCAAATTTTCATTCAAAGTTTTCATAAAGGTAACTATAGCATTCTTTACAGAAAATACAGTTACATCACTGCTTAACATTTCAGAAAAGCGATTTGTAAGAGTGCTTCCTTTTTCATCCAGTAAGTAATACACATAGATATACTAAAAACAGATTCTATTTGGGGCTTAAGTAAATTTCCCACATTGTACATCAATATTATGCCAATGTAATATATAAAGATACTAACTGACATTAGCTAATGATTACTAAACTTCAAAATTCTTTAAAGGAAGAAGACAAAAACATTCCCACCACTTTAATAGTCTACAACCTCTGCAACTTTATCAAAACTCAATTCCAAGTTTATCATTTTTGCAACACAGTAACATCTATTCATTTTCAAAAACTGTACTGCCATCCTTTACAAAATACATCAAGCTAATTAAAACTTCATTTCAATCATCCATAAGCAGATAGTATTAGAATATCCAAACATCTCATTAGCTACTTTGGACCTTTCCCCCTATTTTTAATAATAAAGATGTCTGTCATTAATCACTTCATTGCTACAAAGACCATGACAAAAGTATACTTAAACCACTAATCAAAGGTTAACAAATTCTTTGATGCTACTGTTGCTTGCAGTTCAGAAGTCTGTTACAATATTCTTCCAATTCCCTCCCTTTCAGCCTCATTTTTCTCTGGTGTCTAAAAGAAGAACATTTAACTTTCATTATGCTATGCTGTTTGGAATATCAAAGCACTCATAAAACTTACAGATTTTTCCAGGTTAGTGCGAGCTGGAAAATCTATTTCTAAAACATCTTTCAAATTTTGTAACAGACTATTTTCTGGATCCCTAAAAGCATGAAAAAAAATTGTTATTAAATTTGCAAAATAATAGAAAAATAAACATTGTGTTACAAAAAATACCTACCACAAATGTATGTTCCTGCTCAGCTTAATTCCAAGAGGTTTTACCACTTCAGAGATTAAAAAAAAAAAAAACAAAACAAAAGTTTAAAAATGTGGTGTCTGCAGCTCTCGCTTTGTAAAGCCACATTTAGCACAGAATTTTTTTTTAACTGAGATATAATTGGTATATAATATTGTATTACTTTTAGGTGTACAACATCATGATTTGGTATGTGTGTGTATTGCAAAATGATCACTACAAATTCAGTTAATACCTATTACCACATGTAGTTACAAATTATTTTCTGATGAAAACTTCTAAGATCTCTTAGCAACTCTGTAATATACTCTCTTGTTAAAACACAGAATTTGCTAATTATTTGACTGGAAAATCTAAATCATCTACTTAAAAAAACACAAAACTACACAGTTCAGAATGATGAAACATTTTCATTTAAAATAATTACCATACGTTAATATTTTAGAATATTTTAACAGTGAAAGACAAGAATTTTATGACTGTTAAAAACATTTAAATAGGAGATCTCATACCATGGTCTGCTCCAAGAAAGCAGCACTCAGGAAGCATAGTAGGATGCTTGGGGTCAACCTCTATATGTATTGAAGCATTATTCCCTAGAATAAAAGAACATTAAAGTTTATAGAAGTAGAAGTTCATCAAATAAAAAATAAAGCAGTATCTGTCTGGGTACTTACTGTACCACAGGAAAGATTAGCCAATGTGTTATGGGTTTCAATAAATATATAAATGTATTTATTTATAAAATATATTTATAAATATAATTTTATAGTCTAAAAGAAATACACTTTGAAATTATGATTATGAATAAAGATTTGGGGATCCATCTAAAGTTTTAAAATACAGAGTCAATCCATTAAGTTAATTGATTTCTAGTGAAATTCTGGTCAGAATTCTATTTTAGCTTAAATAAAAATTTTTTATAGAGTGATAGATCTTTAATATTAAAAGAAATCACAAGTTCAAGAAATAATTATCAAAGTGACTTCCATAACTTTCTTGGAAAGCACAGTTATGATCAGATGTAAAAAGACCAGCATACAATAAATTATGATTTGAGTTTTATGGAGTTTTATCGAAACATTTTCTATCAATAATCACTTCCAATGAAGTGGACTAAACGCTCCAATCAAAAGACAGAGGTTGTCAGAATGGATAAACAAAAGTTAAGACCTATCTATATTCTGCCTACAAGAGACTCATTTTAGACTTAAAGAGAAATATTTACTACACAAATGGATGTCAAAAGAAAGCCAGAGTAGCAATACTTATACTGGACAAAGTAGACTTTAAACCAAAGACCGTAACAAGAGATGAAGAAGGGCACTATATCATAATAAAGGGGACAATCCAACAAGAATATCTAACAATTGTAAATATCTATGCACCCAACATGAAAGCACCCAAATATATAAAACAATAACAAACATAAAGGAACTAATTGATAATAACACAGTAATAGCAGGGAATTTTAACATCTCACTTATATCAGGTATCCAAATCAGCAAGGAAGTAAAACTTTCTGATACCCCATAGAGAAAACCCAAAAGACTCCTCCAAAAAACTGCTAGAACTTATATATGAATTCAGTAAAGTCACAGGATACAAAATCAACATACAGAAATCTGTTGCATTTCTATACACTAAAAATGAAGCAGCAGAAAGAGAAATTAAGAAGTCAATCCCACTTACAACTACACCACCAAAAAAAAAAAAAAAAAAAAAAAAAAAAAAAAAAAAAAGATACCTAGGAATAAACCTAACCAAAGAGGTGAAAGACCTGTGCTCTGAAAACTATACAACACTGATGAAGGGAAACAGTGATACAAAAAAATGGAAAGACATTCCAAGCTCATAGGTTAGGAGAATGAATATTGCTAAAATGTCTTTATTACGTAAAGCAATCTACACATTTAATATGCAATCCCTGTCAAACTACCATTAGCATTTTACACAGAGTTAGAAAAACAACGCTGATATTTGTATGGAGCCAGAAAAGACCCTGAATAGCCAAAGCAACCTTGAAAAAGAAAAGCAAAGCTGGAGGTATCACTATTCCAGACTTCAAATTATATTACAAAGTTGTAGTGATCGAAACAGTGTAGTACTGGCACAAAATATAGATCAATGGAACAAAACAGAATACTCAGAAATAAACCCATAACTATATGGTCAATTAATCTTCGACAAAGCAGGAAATTATATCCATTGGGAAAAAGACAATCTCTTCAACAAATGGTGTTGGAAAAACTGGACTATTTCTTACACCAAACATAAAAGTAAATTCCAAATGGATGAAAGACCTAAATAAATGTGAGAACTAAAACCATAAAAATCCTAGAGGAGAACATCCCTCTGACGGTGGCTGTAGCAACTTCTTTCTAGAGATGTCTCCTGAGGTAAGGGACACAAAAGCAAAAATAAACTATTGGGACTTCAGCAAAACAAAAAGCTTCTGCACAGCAAAGGAAATGGTCAACAAAACTAAAAGGCAACCTACAAACTGGGAGAAGATATTTGCAAATGACATATCTGAGAAAGGGTTAGTATCCAAAACCTATAAAGAACTTATAAAACTCAACATCGCAAAAATGAATAATGCAGTTAAGAAATGGACAGAGGACACGAACATTTTTCCCAAGAAGACATGCAGATAGCCAATGGACACATGGTCAACATCACTCTTCATCAGGAAAATACAAATCAAAACTTATCTTGACGATCACTGAGTAACATGGAACTGTTGAATCACTATATTGTACCCCTGAAACCAAAATTACATTTTATGTCAACTGAAATTTAAATATTTTTAAAAAACATTTTCTGAATTCTTTTGCTCATTGTGAAGCTTTCCACTTCAACAACGGACTCAATTCACATTAAACTGAAACTGTTCGTTTAATAACAAACAACTAACCTAGTTTATAGGATCTAAGAAAAATCTATTTCTACTTGGCACTAGATTCTTTCATAAGTTCTATCTATACTGGAATATTGTATGGATTTCAGAAGTTTTACTTTTAAAGGCACATAGTATAATTGTATAAGGGCATTTGGATTTTATTTTTACAGGAAAAAGGACTTAATAAATTCTACACACCATAACATTAACTTTTGGTTAAGGTTGACAACAATATGAACACAATTATTACAGATCTGACAAAAAGGTAATCAAGTAAAAATGATATATAAAACATAAAAGTGCTATAATCTCATTTGCTTATACATTCTTTACCATGAACACAAATCCCATATTAGCCTTTAGCTATGTCATATACTAATGGCTTCACTTAATAATGAGTATATTATTTAATATATCTCAATTAGTTTGCTGAAAACTTGGTCTTCAAAAGGCATATCAGTGCCTGAAAGGGGATAAAAAAGAGCTATAGGTAAATACAGAGAAAGTGACTAAAAAGCAGGTTGTTTATGCTGAACAATGAGATATATAATAAAAGTATATTTAATCATTACCTCATTAAAATAATTATTTACATGGGGCTATGAAGAAAATAAATTACTACACTATTTTGAAGAAACTATTTTCATTCTTAATATCTATTTGTTCACAAATATACCATTATTTGGTCAACTATTCAAAATTAAATATGGATTAAACTTTTTAGACTAAGTAACAATACTATTTGTACAACTGCTATACAACGGTATCTTCCTTTTCTCATAATTACATGTTACTTATTTTCTCCCAGATAATCTATTATGCCTGGGGAGAAACCATAAAAATTGCTAATGTGGATAGGACTCACAACAGAATTTCATAATATCTTTCAGAACATATGTCTTTTAACAATATATTTATTTAGGCTGAAAAAAAAAGAGAGAGAAGGGAAGACACAAATAGATATCATATAATCACCTAACTACACTATTTACTGTGAACTGAAACACAGTTTAAAACATCTAAAATCTGGAGGGCTGAACTCAAAACTGACTTCATATATGGCTTGCTCATAATGAAAATACATAAAACAGTAATTTTATAATAAAGAATATGGTAATGTTGCAGGGGTATTCACAGTTGTACCACATCTTATTCATTAATGTCACATATATTTATAGTAAATACTTAAAATATATTTAATTATTATTTTGTGCTTCCTGTTTACTCTTCAATGGCATGTATGGCCCACTTCAGATCCTTTCATCCTCTAAAGTTCATCAGAAAATATTCCCAGATCTGTTGATATTAATCTTGTCTAGTTTCATGGATGAAGATTTCATTATTTCTAACAGTTTCTTTTTAAAAAAAAAAAAAATTTTTTTTCCTTAATGTTTATTTAATTTTGAAGGAGAAAGACAGAGCATGAGTGAGGGAGGGGCAGAGAGAGAGAGGGGGACAGAACCCAAAGTAGGCTCCAGGCTCTGAGCGGTCAGCACAGAGCCCAGTGCGGGGCTTGCACTCACAAACTGTACAATCATGACCTAAGCTGACATCCAACACTTAACCGACTTGAGCCACCCAGGTGCCCCTATTTCTAAGTTTCTTTTCCCAAATAATGGAAGTTCTGAAAAACCGGTTCCACTATTTCTGAGCTACTTAACAGCTGATTATACAGGATCTCTGAATGATACTGCCATTGGATCATCACCTTTTATAATGAAACACCTTAGTACTTGCCCTTTCTCCTGAAATATTTACATTCAAATACACAGGGCTAAATCAGAGCTTAAATAGTTGACTTCATGCAAAAAAAGTCTCACCTAAGGGTCCAATGTCCTCTTGAGCTCCATTTTCCTTAGTAATACAAAGTATAATCCAACATCTAAACAAACAAAAAGCCTCCTTAATCCCTTTTCCCTACCCAGTGCAATCCTGCGTGCTGTTGCACTCCGTGTAGGTTTTTCTGGCTCCAGTACCCAAGTCTTCTCGTCGATTTCATCCGTAACATCCCAGAATGCTTTCAGTGATTCTAAGGCTGCCAAAAACTGACCGTAAATGCTTATTAAAGAGCTCTGTGAAAGACAGATAAAAGCAGAGTAAGTTGCATGACACTCGTATCAACAACAGATAATTTTTCACTTAAAATATCATTCAATTTAGAAATTTTAAGCTCTGTTTCACTTCAGCTAAAACTACCCTAGTAAACAAGAGTCAACTAACTGTCCCTGCTTCATAGCTCTTCACCTCCATTAGCATTAATAGAATTTTTTGCCTGTCATTGGGACTGTGCATCTTACCAGGAATAGTTTTTTTTTTTTTTAATTTTTTAATGTTTGTTTATTTTTGAGAGAGATCACAAGCAGGAGAGGGGCAGAGAAAGAGAGACACACAGAATCTGAAGGAGGCATCAGGCTCTGAGCTGTCAGCACAGAGCCCAATGTGGGGCTCGAACTCATGAACCGTGAGATCATGACCTGAGCCAAAGTCAGATGCTTAACTGACTGAGCCACCCAGGTGCCCCAGGAATTGTTTTTTAAAGACCATATTTATTTTTATTATGATGTATTCTGTACTGTATTTATAGAATAGTAACTACTAATACAAGATGACGTGTGTACTTTCTTAATGAATATACTATATACATATTGAGCATAGAGTCTATACAATTTTAGTATGAAAGTTGTCAAGTTATCTAGTTTGTGCAGTTATCAAGTTAAATGCAGCACCACTTGTAATTTGATTACACATTATTAACTTTACAGACTTAATTAGGCAAAGAGTATAAAAAGGTTCTACATATATTTTCTCTACAAGGTTTTTATTGATTAAATTCAAATAATAATGGAGTACATTTTTTTTGTAATATAGATCTATTAATGAGAATAATGCATCTTTTGGTAGGAGGGGAATAATGTTTAATTGGGGCTGAAAGTAGTGTTCCCTATTATCATAATCAATTGCAAATGTTTATCTGTTAATGCTTGTAATGAAACTTTACATATGTCATCCCTTGAAATGTCTTTTCTCACACACAGGTACTGTGTGGAGCATCTAAGCACTGCCAAATACTGATATAAATCCAGAAGCACTGGATTTAATAGAGACTATTCATTACTAGGAAGGCATCTGTGAATTCTATGAGGTTCTTTTTTTTTTTTTTTGAGGTAAAAAATCAACGTATATCATATTACTTTCAGGTGTACAGCATAATTCATTTGTATACACCGTAAAACAATCACAATAAGTCTGTCACACTATAAAGTTTTGAGAATTTTTTTCTTCCCTTGTGATGAGAACTTTTAAGATTTATTATTTCTTTTAAGATTCTATTTTCAAATATGGAATACAATATTATAGACTAGGTTCAAAATTTCTTCTGAGGCTAAACTTTTAGCCAACGTCTGAATTCAGTTATTTCAGACAATATTCTATGGGAATTAACTTAAATACATTTTCACTAATGATAAGAACTAAAGCCATTACTGATTTTAAAAATCAATTTATAATTACTTTCAACTGAAGTAAAGAGTTTCTCATAAAGTTTTATGTTTAAATGATACCAATACTTACTGAATATTTTATATAAAAAGCCATCAAAACTAAAAGTTTAAGAATTAAGGATCTTATTGTTTCAAATAAGCAAAACACATTTTAAAAAGATTACTGGAAATTCTACCAACATTATTTATCCAAAAACAGATACAAGACAACAATGCAAGAATACAGTATACCATGAGTGAGATGAAAAGGAAGTACTCACTTCCTTAAAGGTATATTTTGTACTCATATGTACTTAAGGAAAACCCATTTCATCCCATCACTTCAGTCAGGGTTCACACTTAGATGATTTCATGGCTCAGTCTCACAAAGCTAGTTTCAACTCTTCTAACCTTCTATACACAGGGGAAAAAAGTAAGAGTAGTAACGAAAGCTTAATACCTGCAAATAACCTTTTAGGATCCCTTTTAGCATACCTGTTTTCTTCCAATATGCCATACTTATCTATAAATTTAGATGCCAGAATCCGGAAATCAGAAACCAAACTTC
Source organism: Felis catus (assembly GCF_018350175.1). Taxonomy (NCBI): domain Eukaryota; kingdom Metazoa; phylum Chordata; class Mammalia; order Carnivora; family Felidae; genus Felis; species Felis catus. The sequence continues at coordinate 76,443,748 of NC_058370.1, forward strand.
CAAGTTTTGTTTTGACTTTACTATGGGCTGCACTTTATCTCCTCTTTCATTAAATGTGCCACAATTCTTTAGCTATGCAAACAAGAAACCGGTTGGGATCCCTGCAGATTGTTTTTTACACCTAATAAATTCATTAACTAAAGACCTGATTCTATTTTTAGCAAATTTCTTGATAACTCTATTTACCCTAATATTTTCATGTACTATTAGGATAACCCCCTTAAAAAAATAAACAAGTCCTTGCAGAGGACAGTAAAAAGTATATAAAATAACCCCCTTTTTCTTGTTTCCATATCCAGACATGCCATCACTATCTTCTAATACCCTACTGCGGAGTACACTGCGGAGTACCCTATCTAAAATGTAACACTGAACATATCAGTGTGCCTCATAAAACCATTTAAAACAACCTTCTAACTGGTTTTTCCCCCTCTAGTCATAGTCCCCTAACTCCCATTATTTATATTGCAATTAAGTTGATATTTGTATTCTGTAAACCTGATACTACCACTTCCTGGTTTATAACAAAACAACTTAAGTGCAGTTCTCAGTGATATTTTTTCTTTGTAATACCACCACTTATGACAGCAACACAAACTCCAAAAGCTATTCAATAAATATTTGTTTAAGTAAATTGAAGTCAACTACTTGATATAAAAATAATCATTTATGACCTTCATCATTCTATTTAAGGCTACTGTTATTTACAAGTAGTTTGCAAATTATGTTTTATGTTACTGATTAAAACCACAGTTCTTTATCATGGCTTGCAATTAACATTGTTTAACATGTATACATAGATATGTTTACACAGAGTAAATTGAAATACTTTCCATGGGTATATTTACTACTCCAAGCTTCAGTAAGCACCCTCTCTATACATGATCATTCCCAAATTTCTTTAGGCCAAACAGACAACTCCAGAACTGCTCAACCATCACTATATAGATAATCTCCACACTGCTAACAGACTTCTTGCTCCACCCTGATCTCATGATCTTCCCAGAGAAATCCAACCCTCCTAGGTCCACGCCCCCCACCACCCCAGGTGACAGGGGATACTACCTGCCCTATTGTGCAAACCAGAAATCTAAGCACAGATTACTAGTTAACTAGATCACTAAAACAACCTTGTAACTAAATTTTCTTCCTTTAGTCACAGTCTCCTAAAACTCATTATTTACACTGCAATTAAATTGATTTTTGTATTCTGCAGATGTGATACTATAGTTTCTTTGTTTATAATAAGATATTGATCATCAGATACATATACAATAATCCAATTGCTGGACGGTACGTTGATTTTTTAATAGCTTTACTCAGATGTAAGCGATATACAAAGAACTGCACATATTTAATGTGTACAAGTTGATGAATATGAGCATGTGTGGTACAACCTGATACCATCATCACAATCAAAGTAATAAACCTATCCAACACTTCCCCAAAGGTTCCTCGTGTCTTTTTCAGGGGGTTTTCAGCGGGGACTTAACATAAGCTCTGTCTACCCTCTCAAGTTTTGAAATGCACAATACTGTATTGTTAAGTATAAGCATTATGTTGTACAGTACATCTCTAGAATTTGTTCATCTACCAGAGCTGAAACTTTACACGTACCGAACAACAACTCCACCCTTCCTCCACCTTCCAGACCCCTGGCAACCACTACTGTAGTTTCTGTATGTGTGAGTTTGACTAAGTTAGATACTTCATGTTAGAAACATGCAATATTTGTCCTGCTGTGACTGGTTTATTTCAGTTGGCATAATGTCCTCTAGATTCATCTGTATTTTTGCAACTGGCAGGATTTTCTCCTTTCAGGCTGTCTGTATATACTATCTTTTCTTACATATCACATTCATTTGTTGATAGACACTGGGATTTTTTCCTGTCTCTTTGCTATTGTGATAATACTATAATGAACATGGAGGTACAGGTAGCTCTTTGAGATTCTGATTTTAGCCCTTCTGGATATATACTCAGAAGTGGGATTGCTAGGTCATACAGCAGTTATATTACGTACTTTTTGGAGGAACATCCACACTGTTTTCCATTGTTGCCATACCATTTTACACTCCCACCAATAGTGTACATACAGGGTTCCAATTTCTCCACATCCTGTAACACTTGGCATTTATTTCACTTTTTTTTTTTTTAATTTTAACATTTGTTTATTTTTGAGGGAGAGAGAGACAGAGACAGAGTGCGAACTGGGGACAGGCAGAGAGAGAGAGGGAGACACAGAATCTGAAGCAGGCTCCAGACTCAGCTGTTGGTACAGAATGTCAAGAAGTATTCCCCCTTTGTTTCTACTAGGAGTTTTATACTTTCAGGTCTTATATTTAAGTCTTTATTTTGAGTTAGTTTTTGTGTACAAATGCAAGGTAAGGGTCCAATTTCCCTTTTTCATGTGGATATCCTATTTCTCAATACCATTTGTTCAAAAGACTCTTCTTTTCCAAAGTCAGTACCATAATGTCTCTTTCCTTTCTCTCCATTTGTAACTAGATCTATATTTTTTAAATCTATAATTACCTATTTCACTGTAAACCCAAGAAAAGTTAACCAAAAACCAAAATAGCCGCACAGTATTTTCACAGTGACATCTTCCATTTGAAAGGAGCAATGTCCACTTCTGGCATGCCTGACTGTAAACGGGGTTCTACTCAACACAGTTCTATTTAAAACTAATTCTGCATTTTGAACAGAAAATGAAAGATCCAAAGAAAATGGCAGTAAGAAAAAATACAACAATAACCCTGAAACTAGAAGTCAGTTGGTAATTACAGAAGTAGTAAATTTTAAATCCTAAAAGTCATCATCAGATTTTGCTAGTCACATGAGGTAGATTAAAAAAAAGCCAAAAAAGGTGAAAAGTGGGACACAAACATTAATCTTAGAAATGTCAATGAACTTAAGAGGTAGACATTAAAACTATTACATCAGTAAGCTATCTGAAAAACTAACAGATTTTTCTCTAACTGCTTTTATCCATTAAATCATTCACAAACTCTTACTCCTAATTGATTTCCCTACTGAAATTGAAAAAGAAGCATTTATAAATCCTATTTCTAACAATGTCATTAAATATTCTATATACATCATAAATGCCAAAAGAGCGCACTATAATATGACCTAAATTAGTAACAAAGTTAAATATTTTGCAAGTTTTCTAAAAAATGTTCAAAAATAAAAATTGCCAAGTTCTTTTTTTTTTTTATTTTATTTTAGAGCGTGTGAGTGGGGGGAAGAGACAGAGAGAGACAAAGACAGAGAGAATTCCAAGGAGGCTCCAGGCTCAGCACAGAGCCTGAGGTGGGCCTCAATCCCATGACCTCAGGGCCAAGACCTGAGCCAAAATCGAGTCACATGCTCAACTGAATGAACTACCAAGGTAGTTTCCCATCTCACCAAAGCTACCATTTTAAGGTTTTGGGGGACTTTTTAAGGTGGGGGGTAGGCAAATTTGCAATGTGCAAAATAAATTTAAAATTGAATCAAAGAAAAACTCAGGAAAAAGTAAGAATACCAATATTAAGAGGTAACATTAAAATATCAAATGTCAGTGAAGATGTAAACAACCTAAACTCTCATATGCTGCTGAGCATGTAAAATGGCATAACCACTTTTGAAAAGATCAGACACCTTCTGTAAAAACTAAATCTATTCCTATCTTAAGACCTAGCAATTCCACTCCAACAGAAGTGAAAAGATATGCCCATAGTAAGACTTATACAAGAACGTTCAGAACAGTTTTATTCAAAGAGCAAAAAATCAGTACAAGTCCAAATGTCCATTAATAAAAGATAGAATAAACTCCAGTATATTCATGTAATGGACTACTACTCGGGAATAAACAAAATAAAAATTGTGACACATGTCACAACATGGATGAATTTCAAAAATATGCCAGGTGAAATGAGGCTATCTACAAAGAGAACACAGTGTCCACTTCTATTTATATTAAATCTGGTACAGACATAAATAAGGCATGGTTCAGAAAAATCAATACAATAGTATTTACTGGGAAGAGATAAAAGAGCCAAGATAATGGTAATGTTCCGCATCTTGAAAATGGACTGCATGAGTATATTCATTCACAGAAACTTATGCTACACTTAGGATTATTCATTTCATTGTTTCCAAATTTTACCAAGACCTAAATTCTAGTTAATGCAGACACACTGAAGTATTTTGGAGAAAGATCTCAGACACCTGCAAAATATTTTGAAAGGCACCAAAACTCAGATACACTGATGAATGGAGAGATGCACAAATGGAAAGGTAAGTGACGAAGCCAGAAGAGTGAATATTAACTGCAGAATCTAAGTGGTGGATATAGGAGTATATTCACCATAAACTCTTTCAATGTTTTGTGGGTTTTAAAATTTATAATAAAATAATGGGGGGGTGGGGAGGGATAATTACATAATGTGTAAATTATTCATTGTAACTGAGAAAGTTAAGTTTGTTGAATTAGGTTAGACTACATTTTCATTTTTTTCAAATATTCAATAACATTTAATTCTTTACAGCTACATATTTAGATAACATATTTAGATAACATATTTAGACCCTCTCCAAAACAAAATAAGAATAGGTCTTCCTAGACAAGAAGCTCACTGTACAAGGCAAGTTACAATCTTTGAAAAGTCTGTAACAGATATTCTTAACCAGAGAATCAGAAGCTTGAGTTAAAAAAATACATCTTTATTTTCTTTAAGTAAAATTTAGCACTTATTTCAACTACAGATACAAAAAACAAAGAATAGAAATAGTATCAATACCTGTAACTTTCTATACAACTAACATTATATTGTAATCACCTAGGGAAATTGAACACTAATATCTACAGTCCATTGTCAGTCATTACTTTTTAATTAATCTTGGTTCAATGCAGCCTTGGCATTTGGACTTCTAAAAGGTCCCCAAATGATTCTAATGTACAAAGTTAAGAAACAATGATAGAACAATGAAGAATAGCCATCCTTGTCATAGTCCGATGCTTACAGAATCATATTTCTAAAAGATTTAAACAATTCATGTAGCAAGAGACAAAGAAGGGCATAATGACAAAAGGAACAGTCCAACTGGAAGTGTCTATGCACCCAACATTGGAACACTTAAAAATATAAAGCAAATATTAACATACAAGAAAGGAGAAACTGATGGTAATACAAGTAGAGGACTTGAACACCTCACTAGCATCAAAGGATAGGTCATCAAGAGAAAAAAAAATTCAACAAGGAAACAGTGACTTTAAATGACACATTCAACCAGATGGACCTCACATTTATATACAAAACATTCCATTCAGAAACAGCAAAGTACACATTCTTTTTCAAGTGCATACAGAAATTCCTAAAGAACAGATCACATGTTAGGCCACAACACAAGTCTCAATAAATTTAAGAAAACTGAAACCATATCAAGCATCTTTTCCAACCACTATAGTGTGAAACTAGAAATCAATTACAAGAAAAAGTCCGAAATGAACGTAATATGCATCAAGGCTAAAAAACATGCCACTAAACAATAAATGAGTCAACCAAAAGTCAAAGAGGAAATAAAAAAAAAAAAAACATATGGAGAAAAATGAAAACACAATGGTTCAAAATCTTTGGGATGCAGCAAAAGGTGTTCTAAGAGGGAAATTTATAGCAATACGGGTCTACCTCAAGAAATCAAGAAAAATCTCAAACAACTTTACACCTAAAATAGCTAGACACAGAAAAATAATGCCCAAAGCTAGAAAAAAGAGAAGGATAAAGGTTAGAGCAGAAATAAATGAAATCGAGATTAAAAAAATAGAAAAGAGCAATAGGACCAGGAACTTACTCTTTGAAAATATAAACAAAATTGATAAACCATTAGCCAGACTAATCAAGAAAAAGAGAGGACCCATACAATTAAAATGAGAAATGAAGGAGAAGAAATAATAACTGACACTACAAAAATACAAAGGATTAAAAGAATATTATGTAAAACTAAATGCCAACAAATGGGATAACCTGGAAGAAATGAATAAATTCCAGGGCACCTGAGTGGCTCAGTAGGTTAAGCGTCAGACTTCAGCTCAGGTCATGATCTCATGGTTGGTGAGTGTGACCCCACATCAGGCTCCCTGCTGCCAGCCTGTCAGCACAGAGCTGTCCAGCTGTCTTTCTGCCTCTCCCCCACTTGCACTCTCCCCCAAATAAATTTTTAAAAAAGAAATGGATAAATTCCTAGAAACACATAATCTTCCAAGACTGAATCATAAAGAAATAGATTTTTTTTTAAATTTTTTTTTCAACGTTTATTTATTTTTGGGACAGAGAGAGACAGAGCATGAACGGGGGAGGGGCAGAGAGAGAGGGAGACACAGAATCGGAAACAGGCTCCAGGCTCTGAGCCATCAGCCCAGAGCCCGACGCGGGGCTCGAACTCACAGACCGCGAGATCGTGACCTGGCTGAAGTCGGACGCTTAACCGACTGCGCCACCCAGGCGCCCCAAGAAATACAAAATTTGAACATACCAGTCATTACTAATAAAATTGAATTGGCATTCACAAAACTCCTAACAAACAAAGGTTCAGGACAAGACAGATTCACTGTTAAACACTACCAAACATTTAAAGAAGAGTTAATATCCTAATCTTCTCAAACTATCTCAAAAAACAGAAGAGAAAGAGAAGCTTCCAAATTCATTCTATAAGGCCAGCATTACACTGATACCAACACCAGACAAAAACACTACAAAAAGAGGAAATTGCAGGCCAATGTCTCAGATGAACACAGACTAAAAGTCCTCACAAAATATTAAACCAAATTCAGCAAAACATTAAAAAAAATCATTCACCGTGATTAAGTAGGAATTATTCTAGGATGCAAGGTAGTTCAAAACTCAAAAATCAATGTGATACATCACATTAATAAGAGAAAGGGTAAAAATCATATGATCTCAATAAGATGCAGAAAAGCATGTGACAAAGGCTTCTGACATCCATTTATGATAAAAATTCCCAACAAAGTGAATTTAAAGGAAACATATCTCAACATAATAATGGCCATATGTCACAAACTCACAGACAGCATCATACTCAATGGTGAAAAAGAGAGCTTTCCTCCTGAGACCAGAAACACGACAAGAGTGTCCACTCTTACCACTTTTAGTTAATATAGTAACTGGAAGTCCTAGCTGCAGCAATCAGAAAAGGAAAAGAATTAAAAGCCATATAAAATTGGTAAGGATGAAGTAAAACTGTCACTCTTTGCAGATGACATGATCCTACACATAGAAAACCCTAAAGACTCCACCAAAAAACTATTAGAACTGATAAACTACAGGATACAAAATCAATATACAGAAATTAAGAAAACAATATCATTTACAATTACACCAAAAAAATTAAAACCCCAGGGATAAACTTAATCGAGAAGGTGAAAGACCTGCTGCTGTACCCTGAAAACTATAAAACACTAATGAAAGGAACTGAAGATGACAAAAACAAATAGATGTTCCATGCTCATGGATTAGAATTAATACTGTTGAAATGTCCATACTACCCAAAGCAATCTATAGATTCAATACAATCCCATCAAAATACCAACAGCATTTTTCACAGAACTAGAACAAATACTAAAATTTGTGTGGAAGGACAGAGGACCTGTAATAGCCAAAGAAATTTTGAGAAAAAAGAACAAAACTGAAGGTGTCATAATCCCAAGATATGCTACAATCATATGTGGTAATTAAAACAGTATGGTACTGGCACAAAAATAGACACACAGATCAATGGAACAGAAAAAAGAGCCCAAATTAAGCCCATGCCTATGTGGTCAATCAACCTATGGCAAAGGAGGCAAGAATATACAATGGAAAGAAGACTGTATCTTCAATCAATGGTGCTGGGAAAACTGGACAGCTACATGCAAAAAAATGAAACTGAACCACTTTCTTATACCACACACAAAAGAAAACTCAAAATGGATTAAAGACCTGGGACGCCTGGATGGCTCAGTCAGTGAAGCCTCAAACTTCGGCTCAGGTCATGATCCTGCAGTTCGTGAGTTAGTCCCATGTCAGCATAGAGTGCTGACAGCTTGGAGCCTGCTTTAGATTCTCTGTCTCCCTCTCTCTCTCTGCCCCTTCCCCACTAGCACTCTGTCTCTCTCTCTCTCAAAAATAAAATTAAAAAAAATTGATTAAAGACCTAAATGTGAAACCTGAAACCACAAAAATCCTGGAAGAAACAATAGGAAGAAATCTCTGATATCAGCCTTAGCAGCATTTTTCTAAATGTGACTCCCCAGGCAAGAAAAATGAAAGCAAAAAAAATTTCTAGGACTATAACAAAAGGAAAAGGTTTTGCACAGTGAAGGAAACTATCAACAAACCAAAAGGAAACCTGATGAATGGGAAAATATACTGGCAATAACACATCCAATAAGAGGTTAATATCCAAAATATATAAAGAACTTACACTCCTAAACACCAAAACACAAACAAAAAACAATTAGAAAATGGTCAGAGGACCTGAATAGACATTTTTCCAAAGAAGACCTACAGATGGCCACCAAACACATGAAAAGATATTTGACATCGTTAGTCATATCAGTGAAATGCAAATCAAAACCACAGTGATTAATCAGCCTACACCTATCAGAATGACTAGAATCAAAAAAAGAAATCACAATGTTGGTGAGGATGTGGAAAAAATGAATCCCTGTATACTGTTGGTGAGAATATAAACTGGTACAGCCCCTGTGGAAATCAGTGTATCAGCTCCTCAAAAAAATTAAAAATAAAAACTTATGATTCAGTAATTCCACTACTGAATTCCACTGAATTCCACTACCCAAAGAATAGAAAAAATTCAAAAAGATATATGCACCCCTCTGTTGGTTGCAGCATTATTTATGGCAGGCAAAATATGAAAGCAACCCAAGTGTCCACTGATAAATGAATGGATAAAGGAGATGTGGGGTTTCTATGTGCATACATAACACACAATGGAATATTATGCAGCCATAAAAAGGGTAAGATCTTGACCTTTGTAACAATATGGATGAACCTAGAGGGTATTAAGCTAAGTGAAATGAATCAAAAACAAATACCTTATGATCTCATTTTATGTAGAATCTAAAAAACAAACAAAAAACTCAAATATAGAGAATAAACTGGTGTGGGGGGGGGTGGTGAGAGGTGAAACAGATAAAGGGGATTAAGAAGCCCAAACTTCCTGTTAAAAAATAGGTCACGAAGATGAAAAGTACAGCATAGGGAATGCAGTCAATAATACCGTAATAACATTGTATGAAGACAGATGGACTACATTTATCATGGTAAACATTGAGTAATATATAGAATTGTCAAATCAATGTTCTACACCTGAAACTAATATAACACTGTATGATACAGTTCAATTAACAAAAGATTTGGGGCACCTGGTTAAGCATGCGACTCTTGATTTCAGCTCAGGTCATGATCTCACGGTTTATGAGATCAAACCCACCTCGGGCTCTGGGCTAAAAGCACGGAGTCTGCTTGAGATTCTATCTCCTCTCTGTCTGCCCCTTCCATGCTCATGCTCTCTCTCTCCCAAAATAAATAAAACTTAAAAAAAAATTCAAGTGGCCCAGTTTATGAGGAAAATAGCATCCTTAAGAACATTTACATCATAATTTTAATTTGCTGTTTTTAAATAACATTTTAATCATAATTTTGGGATTTAGGAAGGTATACAATAAATTTGTAAAAGTGAACACGTTTTATAAGATTAGAACTATGGAAAAAAGTTTTAAATTCAACTTAGAACAATCAATTTGTAACCATATTTCATAAAGTATCTGGGTTAAGAATTGAATGCAGAGACAAATATATGATTTCACTTAAATGTGGAATCTAAAAAGCAAAACAAACACATAAACAAAAAGCAGAAACAGATCCATAAACACAGAGAACTGATGGTTGCCAGAGGGAAGGGAAGTTTGCGGGGAGGGCAAACAGGGAAGAAGAGTAGGAGACATAGGCTTCCAGTTATGGAATGATTAAGTCATGGTGATCAAGGTACAGCACAGGAAATACAGTCAATGGTACCGTAATGACACTTTATGGTGACAGCTGGTGCTACACCCGTGGTGAGCACAGCACCAAGGATAGCCTTTTGAAGCACCATGTTGTACAGGTGAAACTAATGTGTGTCAACTACACTTCAGTAAATAAAAGAAGCAAAAGAATGTATGTTCTCATTACAGCACACCGAATTATACAAAATTAAATAAGCAAATAATATACAAAATGAGTTATGTGTTAATAATTCAATCCAGCAAATGTACAAAACATGTCTACTAAGAGTTATGGTCTATCGTAGATATGGGTTGATTTAAAGACATATGAGATACAACACAGCATGTTAAGATGATGGACTTGGTAGTCAAATCTTGAGTCTCATTCCTAGCTCCGTCCTCTTAATGCTAGCTGCATCTTTCACAGCAAATTAATCTCACTGAGCTTCTACAACATGGAAATAGTGTTAATCCTTACAAAACTTGAGTGAGATAATGTGTGTAAAATGCTTAACTGATTAGCATATATGTTTAAAAATTGATAGACATTATTACAGTCATATAGTCCTTGATCTGGAGAAGTTCACAGCTCATGAACAAAAACAGTAAACTGAAAAATACCTATTGTATTAAAGTATCAATACTCTTGATATAAAAAGGTTATTGAAAAATCGGTAAAAAAAAGTATATAGGAATTTTTAAAAAAGGGGGGATGAAGAGATAATTCCCCAAAGAAAAGAATACACATGATCAAATAAAAAAATACTCAACCTCGTAAGTTTACACATAACTTCTCTAAGTGCAACACTTCAGGTAAGAGAAAGATAAGAGATGAATTAGAGGACAATGACAAAAATGAGGTGTACTAGACGGGGGTCTGCTTTTACCAGAGCAATTCTTCCTTCAAAGCTGAGATAGCTCAGTTCCACAGGTTAGCTTCTCTCTTACAACACTCCTGTTATTAGTTACTGTTTTATTTTAAAACCTCACTGAAGAGGTGAGCATCTTGTAGATCATACAAGACCATGATGCATGCCTTTAATCTATTCCAGAATTATCCACAGTGGTTTTATTCTGATTTGGCTCCAATGACTTTGTTCCCATGTTTCAACAGTCTCTAATGTAGTTTTAACCCCTTTTATGACAATTTTTATTTTCTTCTTGTACTTCTCCATATTACCTATAATATGTATTACTTTAACAATCATAAAAAAGCGTATGTAAAAATAAAAATAGTCTGTTAGCCATCCTTTCATTTCATGATGTGCACAGTATAGTGAAAAGATACATAACCCTTAATTTAATGAAACTAATATTTCAACTATGTGTCAGATCTATGTTGGGACCTCTGATACAAAGATAAGAGCATCCAGTACACAATGAGGTCTCAGCTATCATCTTGATGGTAACAAAGTATTTGATCAAGACATACTCAGCAACTTAAAGCCTTAACACTGCATCTATAAATATGAGTGTGCAGTAGATAACTTCTAAGGTGACTTCCAGCTCTAGTAGCCAAGAACTCAATAACTATTTGAAAATCCATAGGTAATTCTGTCCACTTAAAAGTACCTATCTTTCCTGGGGCTCCTGGGTGGCTCAGTCAGTTAAGTGTCTGACTTCGGCTCAGGTCATGATCTGACAGCTAGTGAGTTCGAGCTCCACGTTGGGCTCTGTGCTGACAGTTCAGAGCCTGGAGCCTGCCTCAGATTCTGTGTCCTTCTCTGACTCTGCCCCTTCCTCACTCATGCTCTCTCTCTCTCTCTCTCTCTCAGAATAAACATTAAATTAAAAAAAAATTAAGAAGTACCTATCTTTCAAGATGCCAATTACTACAACATACACCCATTATTTCCAACTTGTGTTTACAAACAGATTTTCTCAAATTATATAGAAATATAACCATTAAATATGAACAACTTATATGCCTGAACATAATCATTTCCTTTTTAATCAAAACAACTTTCATACCAGAATCAAACTATTTGGACTACATTATATCTTTTATTCCCATGTATTCAAGAAGAGAAGTCCATGATGCATTACATAACACTATTATTTTCTAATATAAAAGAAAAAAAATCAGTCTTCCAAAAACTCAAAGGTTTTGGAATAGGTTAAGAACCACAAATTTCTAGCAGGAATAGAAAAGCAATTACATAACTATAACATGGCAAAGATCCAAAAATTATACCCAGAATACCACAAGGGATTAATTTACTAATCAAAGGAAAATGCTTTTTTGAACACATATATAATACCATGATTAAAAGGAAATGAAATAGAGGAACAAAGACATAAGATGGGAAAAAACTAGGGAAGAAAGACAACAGAAATAAGCAGCAAAAAAACAAAAGCAAAAGCACCAACAACAAAAACCCATAAACACACACACGCAAGAGCCTTAAGTTCCCAGTAACAAAAATAATGATGCAGAAACCCAACGCTTTAACCTTGCTGTGGTAGGAGAAAGGAGAAGACAGGATGCTAAAGAACCTCTTGTCCTTAAAACGTTAAAAAGAAAAAAAGAAAAAAAAAGAAATCCTGAGAAAGCTAGAAAATATAAAACAAGGTGGGAAGAGTACATTCTATACTCTACTTGCTCCAAAGATTTGCAGCAAGGGCCCATGTTGAGGCATACCAACCACACTATCTTGCAGTCTGTGTATTTTCATGTGGGGTAAAACTTTAACAGAAAAAAAGGCACATACCCAACACCGGAAATTGGAAAACTACATTTATAACATTACATGCACAAGGGAACACAAGAGCTAAGTTAACAGGGGAGATATTCTCTGGTATGGAGTCCAATCTTCCTGTGTGAAAACCAAAGGTCAGAAAATAACAAGAATGTATTAATCTCAAGAAAAAAGTAGGAAAAAATAGGCATCTCGACAAAATTTGAAAAGAGCAGGCATAAAGATAATAAGAGATCAATCTAATATTAAGTTCACCTCAGGCACTTAATGAAATTTTCTGCACTGAAATCAGAATACCTAGACTGTTCTCTGTGTGGACTTCTCAGTGGGAAGATCTATATGTGGGATCCCTGCACTGATTCACTGAAAATTTCTCAACAACACAACTGAAAAGATTTCTAAGCAAGCAGTCTGTTCAGTGTGATAGATTTGGTATTTAAACCTTGAGATCATGAACCAATAGAAAGTTTGTCTGGTCAAAGGTCTACAGATGCCTTACAAAAAAACTAAAAGATGGGGCACATGGGTGGTTCAGTCGGTTGAGCGTCCGACTTTGGCTCAGGTCATAATCTCATGGTTCGTGGGTTCGAGCCCAGTGTCAGGCTCTGTACTGACAGCTCAGAGCCTGGAGCCTACTTCAGATTCTGTGGCTCTCTTTCTGCTCCTCCCCCAGTCATGCTCTGTTTCTCTCTCTCTCTCTCAAAAATAAACATTAAAAAAATTAGAAAGACAAAACACAACAAAAACCTAAAAGGCTTATTCTATTTCCTGACTAGTTTTACGCTAAAACACAGTTAGCAATGCTTGCCCACTTTTATTGCTAGAGGATGTGCATGAATCAAGTGCCTTGATATTTGAGCACAGAAAGGTCAACTTGGTTATTATATATATTTCATGTTTAATAAATAAAATAAACCATGAGAAGACTAGATTATATCATTCTAAAAACCTTAAATGGCCCCATATTTTCTTATGAAGCATAGCCAATGAACAGGGAGGTAGATAAAAATGTTCTAATTAGCTCCAGGACTAGACAATGTACTTTTAGAGAAAGAAATCAATGATCTGTTTTCCACAGTGTTATTGTCCACTCATGAATTGTCTGTATGCTTAAGTCTAAACTCTTTTCAAGGCATGCTAGTACCTATTACTTAAATACTGAGGATTTTTTTTTTTTTTTTTTTACATTCTACGAAATTAAGTACAAGCTAAGAAGTTAGTGCCTATGGCCCACTGCTATACACAAGTCACATAAAATTTTCCAAGTGGTGGTGACAAGTCAAGGAAGCTGATAGCAACTGGGATTGCTCCTAGAAATTTTGTAGGAGCAAGGACATCACCTGAAAACAAACTAGTGTAGTCTTTGATTTATAAATTGATTTTAAAGAAGGCCTGTCAAGTTATATTGCTTAGAAGGTCATACATAGTTGCATAGGTTTTGTTCAATCTTTGAAAAAAAGAAAAATCAAATAAGCTAAAAGCAATGATTTTTAAGAAGGTAAATTCCTGGGCCATAAGGATGATTGGTACATTTGGACCCATATTCTACATCATCTTTATCTGTAGCTGTAACAGTAAGTGATATATGCAAGGATAATTTGAGCTTGGGGTCTCCCCAGAAAAGCAAACTCTGAGACAAGAGCTTATGTGTACATAGGCTATTGGCAATAATCTTAGGGACTGAGAGGGAGGGGGTGCTGGGAAAAGTGAAATAGGACAGAAAGCCAAAATAAGGGTGTACTGTCAAGCTGGTCACTGTGGTCAATGGTTGGCCCTGTGAGTTGTAGAGACAGCTCAGAATCAGTGCCCCAAAATGGGAGCTCAAAACATTTATTCACTGGCCTCTGTTCTCGAATGGTCAAGTTGCCCTAAAAGGGATAATTCTCACACTTCCAGATTTGCATGTATACATGGATGCTCCTCTAGGCACCCTTGGTCCTGGCATTAGAAAAGCCCTGGGACAAAGAACAAAGCAGTGGTAGAGTTGAGGTGAGGGGTTTTGTCTGCAGCTGACTGAAGGGATGTGGCCAAAAAGTGAATGCAATGGAAGTGAAAGAGGGAGCAAGAATTACCGGATTCCTAGCCATTTGCCAACAAAGGAAGGGACACGTGGGCAATTCCCTGAAAGGTAAATAAATATATTTTTAAAAATTTTTCCTCACAAAATCAATTTATATAAAATTTTAATGATAACAAAAGGGAGATCTCTGAAGTATCCAAAATACATGTCTATAAAAAAAGTCAGCTCATTTTGGGTTGTTGTCTTATTATTGAGCTTTGAAAACTCATTACATATTCTAAATAGAAGTCCATTATCAGATAAGTAATTCACAAATATTCTGTCTTAGTCTGTGGCCTGTCTTTTCAGTCTTTTAACAGTATTTTTCAAGAAAAGAAAATTTTAACTTTGATTAAATCCAATTTATCAATTTGCTCTTATATGGATCTCGCTTTGGGTGTTATATTAAGAAATCCCAGGGGTGCCTGGGTGGCTTAGTTCATTAAGTGTCCGACTTCGGCTCAGGTCACGATCTCGCAGTTCGTGAGTTCGAGCCCCTCATTGGGCTCTGTGCTGACAGCTCAGAGCCTGGAACCTGCCTCAGATTCTATGTCTCCATCCATCTGCCCCTCTCCCATTTGTGCTCTGTCTCTCTCAAAAATAAACAGACATTAAAAAAAAATTAAGAAATCCGGAAGTTCCAAAGCTGTTCTTTGTGGTTCCAGAAGTTTCACTGCCTTAGGTTTTACATTAAGTTCATAATCCACTTGGAGTTAATTTTTGTATACAGATTGAAGTTCATCTTTTGCATACAGCAAATTGTTTCAGCCCCATTTATTGAAAAGACAGGCTTTCCTCCACACTGAATTATCTTTCCACCTTTACTAACAATAGTTCTTTGTATACACAAACAGTTGTATAGGTATACACGCAGTCCCCAACCTCAACGGTCTAACTTGGGATATTCCAACTTTACAACAGTATGAAAACTGGTATGCATTCAGTAGAATGTGTACTTCAAATGTTGAATCCTGATCTTTCCAGGCTAATAATATGCAGTAGGATATTCTTGTGATGCCGGGCAGTGGCAGCAAGCCACAGCTCCCAGTGAGCCATGCAATCACGAAGGTAAACAACCATGCTGCACCCATACAACCATTCTGCTTTTCACTTTCAGTACAGGATTCAATAAATTATATGAGATTTTCAACCCATTATTATAAAATAGCCTTTGTTAGATGATCTTGCCCAACTCTGGGCTAACGTAAGTGTTCTGAGCATGTTTAAGGCAGGCTGGGCTAAGCTATGATGTTTGGTAGGTTATGTGTGTTATTAATTGCATTTTCAACTTACAGTATTTTTAACTTACAATGTGTTTATCAGGACATAACCCCATCTCCAGTCAAGGAGTATTTCTACGATAATGCCACATTATCTTGATAAATGTAATTTGTGTCCTGAAATCAGGTCACATTAGTTCTTTAACTTTGTCTTTTTCAGTTTCTCTTTTTTAGATCCTTTGCATTTTCCTTATGTAGTTTAGAATTATATTGTCAATTTCCAAACTAAATCTGTTGGAATTCTGACTGGGATTATATTGAATCTATAGATCAATTTGAAGAGAAATGACATCTTAACAATACTGAGTAGTCTAATGCATTAATGTAGACTATCTCTCCATCTAATTAGGTCGTTTGGGCAAAAAATTTGCAGATACTTCACCAGAGGAGATATATAGGTGACAAACACATAAAAAAATATGTTCAACATTATTGGTCATTAAAGGAATGCAATTAAAATCACAATGACTTTTCACTACACACTATTAGGATGGCTAAAATGAGAAAGACTGGCCAGACCAAATGTGAACAAAATTGTAGAGAAAGAGAACAAGCAGGGGAGAGGGTAAGAGACAGATTATATATATACGTGTATATATGTGTGTATATATACATGTATATATATATACACGTATATATACACACATATATACGTACATGTGTACACCTATACGTATATATGTATATATATATGTATACATGTATATATACATATATACATATATATGTGTATATATATGTGTGTATATATGTGTGTGTGTGTGTGTATATATATATATATATATATATATATATGAGAGAAAAATGAATGAATGAATGAATGAATATATCTTAAGCAGGCTCCATGCTCAGCTCAGAGCTCAATGTGGGGCTCAATGTCACAACTGTGATATCCTGACCTGAGCCAAAATCGAGAGTTGGGTGCTTAACTGACTGAACCACCCAGGTGCCCCAACAACCACTTTCTTAAGCAACTGGTTTTGAAACAGTTTAAAGTTTTAAAACAGTTTCTACAGTTTTTTTTTTCAATTAAATTAGTTAAAAAAAATTTTAGATGTTAGCAGTTTCTTAAATTAAACATACACCTTTTATATGATCCACCATTCATTCCACCCCTAGGTGTTTGCTATAGGGAAATGAAAGCATATGTTCATATAATGACATCGCATAATATTAACAGCAGCTCGATCTATAATAGCCAAATCTTAAAATCTATTCCTATGTCCATCAACAAGTAAATGGACAATATATAGCAAATCCATATAATGGAGTACTACTTGGCCTAAAAAGAATGAACTGTTATTATATGCCACATATGGAAGAATCTCTATGCTGAGGAAAGAAATCTGACAGAAAAGAACACACAGAATTATACAAAATTCTAGAAAGCATATCAGTAGTTGCCTGGGGACCAGCGGGAGGAACAAGAAGGACAGAGAGATTACAAAGGGGAGTGGGGAGCTACCATGTTCACCTGACAAAGGGAAGTGGGGAAACTTGGACATAATGGAAATGTTTATTATCTTGATTGCGGGGTTGATCTCACAGGTGTAAACATTTGTCAAAACTCAAATTGTACACTTTATATTCAGTTTATTGTACATCAATTATACCTTAATAAAGCTGTTTAAAAAAAACCACTTGTTATGACTTCTGGGTAGTAATGTATCTACAAAGCAGGATTATTTTTGCAGATTAATCAATAATTAGGAGCTAAAAAAATTATAAAGTAGCAGTATTTCTAATGCCAAGGACAAAGGCAAAAAATAACTGTCCATAAACTCATCACTTGGAGAATGAAATTTTATATTTTATACATATATAGTTATATAAAATGTGTATATACTGGAGAAGGAAGGAGAAAAGATATATAGAACTCAGATGTTAGCTATTCTCCCATAACTGTTATTAAATTATGTTAAACTAGGAAAGCACTTAAGCAGAAAAGTGTGAACACTGCCAATCTCAAAATGTAATGCTTATTATCTTTAAAAGCATTTTGTTACTTTTATAATACCTGAAGTGATATAATAATGTCAGTCACTTAACCAGATCTTAGAGTATAATATCTTCATCTTAAGTACTATTATTTCCAGTATTTTAATAATTTTCTCACAGTCCCGGAATGTGATCTTTTGTGCTCTGATGACACTTAAATTAATAGCATAATTTTCTGGTACTTGCAACAGTTGCTTTCCATTCTGATTTTTTTTTTATACTTTCCTATAATATGTGCAGATAAATCCTCTAATAATCATTTTTGTCTTTATCTCTAGGGGATTCAAAAAGCTTCAATAGAATAAGGAAATATCAAGATTAAACTTTTTTAAGAAACTTAATTTTAATATTAATTGCAGTATTTCTAATCAGATATCTTTAAAGAGATAGTAAATCTCTTAAATATTCAGTTCATTTGATCTTATTTGCAAGCTTCATTGATGTTCTCCACATTTTCTGTAGATAGCCCTATAACTACACCTATTTAATCAAATGCTATTCTCTGTCAAGCAATCCACACGGAATGTATCAACTCTTCCAATACTTAACCTTATTTTGACTGTAACTGACCACTGCTGATCATGACTTAAAAGATGTGCTACTAGGGGCATCTGGGGGGTCAGTTGGTTAAGTGTCTGACTCTTGACTTCGGCTAAGGTCATGATCTCACAGTTGTGAGGTCAAGCCCCGCTGGAAGGCTCCACTGGGCGTGAAGCCACATTAAGGTTCTCTCTCTCCCTTTCCTTCTGCCCTTTCCAGCTCCCTCTCCCCCCCCCCACCCCGTCTCTTGCTCAAAAAGAAAAAACAAAAAAGATGTGCTACTATTTATAAGTCCTAAGAAGAGGGTATCTACCCACAAAGTCAAATGAAATACAGTCACTTCATAAACAGCCATTACAGAATGACTACAGCAGCTAAGAAAGAAAAGAAAAGAGAAAAGAAAAGAAAAGAAAAGAAAAGAAAAGAAAAGAAAAGAAAAGAAAAGAAAAGAAAAGAAAAGAAACATCTGTCAGTGCATGCTGACAATTAGTAGGCACTCTCAAAATGTAGACCATTAAAAAAAATAAAAACTCAACATCAAGTTAATTAGGAGATGATTCTGAGTAGACAGCTGAGTAGAAAACACCAGGAATCTGTCTCCCACCTAGACAGCATTTACACTGATAGAACCTGTGTGATACATCTATTTTGGAACCCTGGAAGTCTACTGAAGGCTTGCAAATTCTATTTCAGCTCTTCACTTGACAGAGGCTCTCCATCACCCAGCCCCATGACCAGCAGCCCCGCAGGTACTCCAGGAGCAACTTGCACAGCTTATAGGAGGAAGAGTAGGCAAAAGGGATCTTGTCTTGCAATTAGCAGCAATCTGTGCTCTGATGTGAATGTGGCTTCTAATCTCAGAGGGGCAAAGAGGCAGTTGGACATTGTTGTTGTATCTCCTCCGATTGTTGCAAGCCTCTCCTCCTCCTGCAGAGTATTTTAAGAGCCAGTGCCCTCTTCCCTCATCATTTTTCTTTTTATCCCCTTTTTAGGAGTCAGACATTAAAGACGCAAGCATTTAAAAGTAACTGCATATACAGGGGGAATGTGGAAGTCAATACACAAGTGCAGGGAAAGATGCAGGCTCAAAACTGACCAGAAAAGGCCCTAATAAGCTTATACCTTAATCTGATCCTTGGCACAGAGACAACCTATGAGAATCAAAAAAAAAAAAAAACAAAAACAAAAACAAAAAACAACAACAACAACAACAACAAAAAAAAAACAAACCCAAAAGAATAAAATAAAAAAACGGGAGATTATGATCTTTCCTTTCTAGGGAGAAGGGAAAATCCAACTTCTAGACTAACCTCACTACTAAAAGTATCCAGTTTTTAACAACAACAAAATTACAAGGCATAAAGTAACAGCAAAATGTGGCCTTGATCCAAAGAAAAACCATTAAAGAAACGGTCCCTTAAAAAGACCTGATAGTAGACCTACTAGACAAAGAATCTGAAAAAATGGTCTTAAGGATGCTTTAAAAATTAAAGAGAGATGTGGAGAAAGTCAAGAAAATGATGTATGAGCAAAATGGAAATACCAATAAAGAGAAAGAAAACCTAAAAAGAAACCAGAAAGAAATTTTGGAGCTGAAAGTACAATGACTGAAATGGAACATTCATAAAAGCAATCTAAACGCAGATTTGAGCGTGCAAAAGAGTAGGGACCTTAAAGACGAGACAGTGTAAATGATCAAGTCTGAGCAACAGAGACAAAAAGGAATGAAGAGATCAGAACCTAAGGGAAAGGTGGCACATCAACAATGCAAGCACTGTGAGGACCCAAATGAAGACAGAAAGTAGCAGAGAACATTTGAAGAAATAGTATCTTAAAAATCCTAATTTTGATGAAAAACATGAATATAAACATCCAAGAGATGAGTGAAGTCTAAGTAAGATGAAATCAAAGAGATCCACACCAGGACACATTATAAACAAACTTTCAAAAGCCAAAGACAGAATCTTGTAAAAAGCAAGACGTGACTCATCACAGACAAGGGATCCTCAAAAACAATCAGATTTCCAAGAAATTTTGAAAGCCAGAAGGTTGTGGGCTGATATATTCAAAGTGCTTAAAACAAAAACAAAAACAACTTACAACCAAAAATCTTGGCAAAACTGTCCTTCATAAGAGAAGAAGAAATTAAGACATTCCCAACTGAATAAAAGCTGAAGTAGTTCTATCATTAGACCTATGCTGCAGGAAATGCTCAAGGGAGTCTCACAGGTTGAAATGAAAGGACAGTAGACAGTAACATGAAGCCCTTTGAAGAAATAAAGATCTCAGTAAAGGTAATTACATGGGCAATTATAAAAGCTAGTATTATCGTAAACAATGGCTTAACACTACTTTGTTTCCTCTAAGATTTAAGAGACTAACACATTTTTATAACAATTAGTCTAAAAGCTAGCATTATTTGTAACTTTGGTCTGTAACTCTGCATTTTTGCTTTCTACATAATTTATGAGACAAATGCATTTAAAAAATTATGAGTTTGTGGTTTGGGGGCACACAATGTATAAAAATGTAACTTTGTGATAACAACTGAAAAGCACAGGTACAGAGTTGCAAAGGACCAAAGGATGTATATGTTTTCGAAGTCAAGCTGGTATAAATTCAAGTTAGAAGGTTATACCTTCAAGATATTAAATGTAATCCCCCTGGTAATCGCAGAGAAAATATTACATATACACAAAAAGGAGAAATTTAAATGTTTAACTAGAAAAATTTAACTAAGTCTAAATAAAACAGTAATGCAAAAACTAAGGGACAAAATAAGACATATGGAAAACAGCAGCAACATGACAGAAATGTCCCCCCTTATCAGTAATTACTTTAAATATTAACGGATTAAACTCTCCAATCAAAAGACAGATTTCAATAA
Source organism: Felis catus (assembly GCF_018350175.1). Taxonomy (NCBI): domain Eukaryota; kingdom Metazoa; phylum Chordata; class Mammalia; order Carnivora; family Felidae; genus Felis; species Felis catus. Next base: position 76,465,262 of record NC_058370.1, read on the forward strand.
GAACCAAATGTGACCTTGTACATATTTTGGCAGCTAAAATTCTTTAAGGCTACTGACGGGTGACCCCTTAAATCAGTCTTGTCTGATTGCTGCATGCAGGGAAAGGTTTCTCCTTTCATTTCTTTCTTGGGGGACGGGGGTTATTGCAAAAATATTCATTTTAACATTACAGGGGCCCTTTTGTTAGAGCTCCTCTACCACAGACATTAACAGGTGAGTAACAGCCACATGTACTGATTGTATCCATTCACAACGGACAACGGCATCGAATGTAAGCTAGCTTACTTTTGTCACTATGTTTTTCTTGAGTTTGTTCTTATGTTTTAAGAGGTACCAGGTGTGCATTTTTACACGGAAATCTAAAGGTACCTTCAAAAATATCTGCCACAAAAACAGTCCTTCATCATTATTTAATCATGTGTTTGTACATTTTTGTACGTTAACTTATGAATGAGTTTTTCAGTAAGAAATGTATATGCAAGAACCAAAAAAAAAAAAAAAAAAAAAACAAAAGACACACAGATTGGCTAATGGATAAAAACACATGTTCCAACTATATGCTGTCTGTAAGAGTCTCACTTTAAATCCACAGAGACAAAAAGGTTAAAAGTGAAAGGATAAAAAAAGATATTCTGTGCAAATAACAGCCAAAAGAGAGCAGGGGTGGCAATACTAATTATCAAAGCAGACTTTAAATTAAAATAGGTTACAAAAGACAAGGACATTACAGGCTCATCTTCCATATGCTGTGGGTTTGATTCCAGACCACTGCACTGAAGTGGTTATCACGATAAAGCAAATGTTGCACTAAAGCAAGTCAAATGAATTTTTTGGTTTCCCGGTGCATGTAAAAGTTATGTTGATACTGCACTGTGACCTACTAAGTGCACAATAATGTATGTGTAAAATAATGTTCTTTTATTAAAAAAAAAAAAAACAAAAAAACACATTATTGCCAGAAAGTGCTAACTATCCCCCGAGCTTTCAGAGTCCTATCTTTCTGCCTGAAGAGGGTCTTGTCTCGACGTTGATGGCAGCAAACTGACAAGGGTAGTGGCTGCTGGAGGTTAGAGTGGCTGCACTAATTTCTTAACATACGACAACAATGAAGTTTGAGTCACTGAGGGACTTCCCCCCTTCACAAACAATTTCTCTGTGGCATGCAATGCTGGTTGACAGCATCTGACCCACACTGCAGTCAATGCTCTCAAACTCCACCACTGCTTTATCAACTAAGTTTCTGTAATATCTAATCCCTTGCCGTCATTTCGACAGTCTTCACAGCATCTTTGCCTGGTGTAGACTCTATCTCAAAAAAAAACAATTTCTTTGCTCATTCATAAGAAATAATTCCTTATCCGTTAAAGTTTGATCAGGAGATTGAAGCAAGTCAGTCTCACCTTCAGGTTCCAATTCCAAGTCTAGTTCTCTTGATGTTTCCCCCACATCCGCACCACATTTCCACTGAAGTCTTGAACCCTTAAAGTCTTCCATGAGGGTTTGCAACAACTTCTTCCAGACTCCTGTTCATGTAGGTATTTTGACCTCTTCCCATCAATCACGAATGTTCTTACGGCATCTACAACTGTGAATACCTTCCAGAAGGTTTTCAATTTTTTTCCCAGACCTGGAGGCTATAGGGCTATGGCCTTACAAAATGCATTTCTTAAATATTAAGACGTGAAAGTCAAAATCATCCCTTGATCCACAGGCTGCAGAATGGATGTTGCACTAACAGGCATGAAAACATGAATCTCCTTGTAGATCTCCATCAGAGCTCTTGAGTGACCAGGTACGTTGTCAATGAGTAGTGACATTTTTAAAAGTAATCTTTTCCTTTCTTACCATGTTGTAGACAGATATGATGTCTCCCAGGCTTTGTTGTTCCATTTATAGAGCACGGGCAGAGCTGATATAGCATCATTCTTAAGAGCTCTAGGATCTTCCGAATGGTAAATGAGCACCGGCTTCAACTTAAAGTCACCAGCTGCATTAGGCCTTAAAAAGGCAGTCAACTTGTCATTTGAAGCTTATGAGGTCAGGCATTGACTTCTCTCTCGCTATGCAAGTCCCAGATGGCAGCATCTTGCAAAGAATGCTGCTTTGTCTACACAGAAAATCTCTTCTTTAGTGTAGCCACCTTCATTCACTATCTTAGCTAGATCTTTCGAATAAAGTTACTGCAGCTCCTAGATCGGCACTTGCTGCTTCACCTTGCCCTTTTATGCTTTAGAGAGGACTTCTTTCCTTGAACCTCATGAACCAACCTCTGCAGCCTCAAACCTTCCTTCTGGTACTTCCTCACCTCTTCCCTGCCTTCACAGAATTGACGAGAGTTAAGGCTTTTCTCTGCATTAGGCTTTGGCTTAGAAGAATGCTGTGACTGGTTTGCCTTTCTATCCAGACCGCTCGAACCACTAAACAGTTTTGCTTTCTTATCATTTGTGTGTTCACTTATGTGTTCACTGGAGTAACACTTTTAATCTCTTTCAAGAACTTCTTTGCATTCATAACCTGGTTTAGTGTTTGGCTCAAGAGGCCCAGCTTTCAGCCTATCCTGGTTTTTACCATGCCTTCCTCACTAAGTTTAATCATTTCTATCTTCTGATTTAAAGTGAGAGACCTTCAACTCTTCTTCTCACCTGAATACTTAGATGCCATTAAGGGTTATTAATTGGCTTAATTTCAAGATTATTGTGCCTTGGAGAACAGGACAGCCATGGGAAAGGGAGGGAGCAAGACGGGGGAAAGCCAGTATGTGCAGCAGTCAGAACACACACAACATTTATCGATTAAGTTCACCATCTTAAATGGGTGCAATTCACGGGGACTCAAAACAATCACAATAGTCACATCAAGGTTCACTGGTCACAGATCATCGTAACAAATAATAATGAAAAACCCTGAAATGCCGTAAGAATTACCACAGTGGACGGGGACCAGAAAGGAGCAAATGCTATTGGAAAATGGAGCCAAGAGACTTCCTCAAGGCAAGAGTCCACAAACCTTCAATTTGTAAAAGACAAAAACAAAAGCACAAAAGAAAATATCTGTGAAGTGCAATAAAGCAAAACACAGTAAAACACGGTGTGCGAGTACAGTAGATGCTGCCTCAGTCTAGCAAAAGCTCCAGTGTTCTAAGACTGCCCACAGAACACCAAAAGCTGTGCAATTCATGTACTATCTCCTAATTTCATGCCTCTGTTCTTTGGCTAATGCAGTTGTCTCCTGAAGTATCATCTCCCTTCCCAAACCAAACTTCTCATGCCTCAAGACGCACTGAGCTCAAGTAACATCCTATCCAGAAAACGTGCTTAGTCACATCAGGTTAGATTATGTGCTTCTTCTCCACCTTATCACAACAGCTCATCATGACACTCAACATATTTTACTAAAATCATCTTTTTAATAACTCTCTCCTTATCAGACTGAAAGTTAATCCTGAAAGCCTACCCTAGGTATCAGAACCTGTCTAATTCACCACAACAATGTCCGGATCCGACTCAGTGCTCCACATATTACTAGTGGAAATAAATGTATGCGACATTTAAATTGTTCCCTACTGAAAAACGTTGCTTCTTGCTTTTCTGTTTATGTCCTTTTTCAAGGTTAACTATAAAGGAAGACTTGACCATGACAGCTATACAATTTCATCTAATAAAGCACTAAAAATAAGATAGAACTTCCCTAGTAGACCTTTGATAAGTTAGTTCCTCTTACTTATCTTCCTAAGTTCTATGAAAGTCCAAAGAACCCTGAACTTTCCACACTAATCCCCTCCGTATAACACAAGTGGGTGGGAAAATAAGAGGATTTATCTCTTTTGTCACTTGCCTGTAGTTGGAAATGTGGGACTCCATTTGTATTCAGCACACTTATTCAGAAATTTCAGTATTTCTCTTTAACTAGCAGCCCACTGGCAAAAGCAAAGATGAATTTTAACATCCCATGTTCACAACTAGTTTATACATCAGAATTCAAATAAAGTAGTAACTACACATCTAATATTTAATATTCTATAAAAAAGGGGGGGGGGGTAAAAGCTACTAGGTAAGAAAGGTGTATTAAATACACACATCTAATTTCAGTCCCTCCCCAAAATGCACTAAAACTATGTTATCGCTGTTTTTTCTTCATGGCATAATCTCACAAAAAAATAGGGAGAACTAGACAGGCAACAAAAGCAAAATTTTGGAAGCAGAAAAAACAAAGTGATTGCTCACAGACGCAAATTCCTAAAAATATAAGAAATGAAATCTGGCGATATACAATATACATCGAAGATCATAGGTGTGTGATCAACAGATAAACAGTTATAACATACACCATGACCTAACAGGGTCTATTTCAAGAACACAGGACTGGTTTAATATTAGGAAATCTAATAGTTTACCACATTAACAGATTAAAGGAGAAAAACAATTTGATTATCTCTTTGTGTTTAAAGAGAATACATTTAATAATTTCAACTTCCCAGTCATAACAAAACTCTTAGCAAACTAGAAATAGAAACAAATTCCATTAATTATTGTTAAAGGATTTCAGTACAAGAAATACATAGACAAAAATCTACCTAATATTAAAAACTCAGAAGTTTTTCCTTTGAGATCTAGAACAATACAAGAACGCTTGTGTTTACTATTTATAGTTCACATTGTATTGGAGAGCTTAGCCCGAGCAGTAAAGGGGGGGGGGGGGGAGGTGTAAAGATGGGAATGGAGGAAATAAAACTGTTGTTACAAATGATATGATTATGTTCACAGTAAATCCAATGAATTTATTGATAAATTATTAGATAAGACTTTAACAAGGCTAGTGGATAGAAAAATCATTAAAGAAAACAGATTTAAATACATCAGCAATAAACAAAACGGAAGGAAAAAAAGGGGAAAAAAATGACTACTATACACACCCAAGAATGACCAAATTAAAAAGTCTGAAAATACCAAGTGATAACTTGGATATCATTTTTTGCCTCTTAGCTCCAAATCCACCCTCATTATTTATCTGCTCTATGGTAATAGAAGTTTACCCTGTAAGCATGTCTCTTTAACAGCTACATGATGTTCCGCCTTATCAGAAGATGCCATAAGGTTAACTGCTTACCAATTCAGGCTGTGGTGTCCTGTCCACCAGCCTTGGTCAACTTATACCTCACAGGAGTGTTTTCTGCTTGCTCAGGGACTACCAGGCAGAAGGTTGGAAGAGTCTTCTCCAAGAAATCTAACCAACCAATCAATCATTCAAAAAGACCTAAAAGGTACTGACATTTGGCATTCCTCACTACACGATCTACTCAGATGACTCTACACGAAGGTTCACAGTTGACAGGCCCCACATACGCACTCAAAGCTTCCAAAGAGCTTTTTATAGCTGACTTTTCATCACAAGCAGATAAGCAAAGATTATAAGCCTAGACAAAAAAGCAACTCAAGGAAATAGAAACGACTCAGAGGTGGAGGAAAAAAAAAAAAAAAAAAAGAAAAATATTACTATCTCTGGGGAAAAAAGAATATATACCTATGAAGTGAACTCTTAGAGATGAACATGACAGAAGTAAAAAGAAAAAGAACAAACAAACAAAACACCTCAACAGGAAGGTTATGAGGTAAAGTTGATAAAATTTCCCAGAAAATAAAGCTAACAGAAAACCTAATATAGATGGCTAAGAGGAGATGTAGACAAGTGATGGAAATTGGGGGCGGAATGAGTGTTAAGTACAGAGAAAACTACAGAAGTGACAAAGTAAGGTAACTGTTAACTCTAGGAATAGCAACAGCCAGGGTGACAAAGGAAAAATGAGGGTTAACTACAAGGCTCATCTCTGCATAATACACATACGTGTTCATAATAATGTAAACCCTGAATATTAATATAATCAAAATTAAAAGATAACTATTTGGACGCTCACCTCAGCAGCACATCTACGAACATTGGAATAATACAGAGAAGATTAGCATGGCCCCTGCATAAGGAGGACACACAAATTCGTGAAACATTCCATATAAAAAAAAAAGTAAATAAATAAAAGATAGCTATTTGGGGAAAACAGGAAGATACGAAGTATGCATGTGTGTGGAGTGGGAGAAGAAACAGCAACCTCATCTATAGTGGAAAGTTAACAGATAAGGACTAACACAAAAACAAAATGCAGTATAATTACAAGAGCACGTAACAATACAAATAATATTATAAGACCAAAAGGATCAGCTAAAAATTAAAAGTCACTGACTCTGCAGAAGGAGAAAAAGGTGGGAAGGTGGCTAGGAAGTACTATTTGTTCTAAAAAGCAAACAACATCAACAAAAACCCTGTAACCTAACTCTTCAAACTATGTTCTCATGTAACTATAGCAAAAAGTAAAAACTTAAAAACAAATAGCTTGCCCATACTGTCATGGTAAACTAGGAAATATTATTTTTTTAAGTTTATTTATTTTGAAAGAGAGAGAGAGAGAGAAAGAGGCAGGGAGTGAGGGGGGGAGAGAGAATTCCAAGCAGGCTCTGAGCTGTCAGTGCAGAACCTGACATGGGGCTCGAACCCATGAACCATGAGATCGTGACCTGAGCCAAAACCAAGAGCCGGATGCTTAACCAACGGAGACACCCAGGTGCCCCTAGAAAATATGATTTCTTAAGCAAGTATTCACAGTAGCAACACATTTTTTAAATGCTTAGGTGTAAATTCAACAAAAATATGCAAAATATGGATTAAGAAACCACTGTCCCTTAAGTGAGGGACCTAAATAAATGTAAGCATAACCAGTTCCTAGTTTATGGACATGACAGTTCTTAATTTGATGGATAAACATAAACCTAACTAAAAACTAAATTATTCTAAGGAGTTCCTAGGATAAATGCACAACATTATCAGTGATGTTTTAAAAACTAAAATATTTTGTCAAGTGACAAGCATAGTTTCAAAGCTATTATCTGGTGAGAACCCCATTCTAAATGAAGGCATTACAGGTGATTTTATATTTTCTTAAGTTTGCTTATTTGTATTTTCTCTCTCTTTTTTAGAATTAATGCAGGGTACTTTTAAAATAAGTTACTGGGCACCGGGGTGGCTCAGTCAGTTAAGCATCCAACTCTTGATTTCAGGTCAAGTTATGATCTGGGTCATGAGATCAAGCCCTGTGTTAGGCTCTGCACTGAGCATGGAACCTCCTTAGGATTCTCTCTCCCCCCTACCCATCTCTGCCCCTCACCTGCTCATGCTCTCTTTCTCTCACTCTCTCTCAAAATAAATCAACAACAACAACAGTTATTAAAAAAGAAAAAAATGAAAGATGGCTACTAGATTACTGAGGCCAATATCACATTGATACTTTTACCATATCACATGATCTCAAGATTGAGTTAAGTTTCTTTGTTTTGGTCCTTTTGATGTCTTTTTAAGCATACCACTATGGCAAAAAAAAAAAAAACAAACTGCCTTGGCAAAAGCACATTAATCAATTTAAGAGTGAACAAGAATCCAGTACTTGGTGTTCTCCAATAAAGAGAGCAAAGAAAAAAATGGAAAGAAAGATAATCTAGGAGGGCAAAAAAGGAGTAGTTGCACAGGATCCTTAGACGGGGTATGGAGGGTTTTTCCCCAGACATTGTTTATTTTAAATCAAATTTATTTTTCTCAATATCTCTGTGAAAAAGAAAAAGTTCATTATCTGCATACACATATGAACTGAGGCAAGGGGCAGTCACATGACTTGTGTGAAATTATACAATTAAGTCAATGGCTGAACTGTAAACAAAACCAACGATTCCCAACTGCTAGTCGGCTGCTCTAATGGATCATGCTCCCTGCTATGTAATAGGACTGTTTCCTTTAATTATGAGTTCTTCATTCACCATCAGCTTATCAGCCAGAGGTTTCATCATTGGTTTTGCTATTCTTGCATTCATGGCATTACTCTAAGTATATGAGACTTCCATGATAAAAAACATAAAGACCGCTACTTACTGTATCATACCAAATCTGAAAATTCCAACTGCAATGGCAAGGATACATCACCAAACCTGCACTTAATGGCACAGTTATAGGTAGAACTGCAATTCTAACACCTATTTGGGGTTGATCAGTGACCTGGAGAGAATGAATTGTGTTCTTTTAGATCCCAATTTCAGTGCACTTAAAATCTTACATTACAGAATTCTATGGTCTCATTAGTCAACAAAATCTGCAAATACAACCTGGAAGTAAAAGTCCCAAAGGTAGCAGATTGTTAAAGATACATTTTGGAGCATCTGTGATGCTGGGAAGTAGACTAAGATAAAAATCATGAGATATTCTTACATTATACGCTAAAATCTATAAAAGAAAATTTATTGGGTAAACAAAGTAAATTGCTGAAAAGACGTATGCAGTCACTTGTCTTTGAGAAGCACTTTGTGTTTCTTTGGCACAGATCACGGCAGCAGTAGTAGCAGCAGCCTTGCCCTTGGTGCTGATTTCTTACTACTCTAAATGTCTCCTCTGAGCCAGAATACACTGGCTGTTGCTGATCATGCTGTGAGACACCTGCACTGGCTACTAGGCTTGTCATGACGCACAAAACCCTACCATCTTCAGCTTGACATTGTGCAAGTTATAATTATTCATCCAAATGAATATGTCAGAGCAGCAGCAGCAGACCTCTCATCAGAGCAAAAGAAAAATACATCAAAACATTATCAACCCAGCAGGAAGACAGGGACCATAAGGAAAATTACCCATTTTTAATATGGATGCCACAAAGCCATGCCTATTATTTCACAAAAAGAAAGGAAAATAAAGATCTTCCAAGTTTAAAGTCCAGAAACACTGAATCCAAAGAGGAAATGTACAAAAACAGACAAGGATTTTTTAAATCAATTATCTGGGACCTATTTACAATCTCGTAAACAGAAGTTTGCTGTTAGACTACGTTTATTTTGCTTAAGAACTACAACTGTTTAAAGATTGTTAAGAGAAAATAACTCCCACAAGCAAAATTGTTTCCAAAAAGGCAATGGAAAAAGACCATACAAAGTGGTCTGATACTGCTTCTTACGCTTAAAATAAACCTTGCCAATACTCTTATCATGTCTAAAAGACTCAAGAGTTCACACCACTGGTAGAATCACCAAAATGCTTACGATGTATTGCTATGCTCGATGCTAAAACAGGTAAATAGTGTAATTTGAAAATTTTCTAAATTTTAATGGCAAATGTAAAAGAAAAACTGAAATCACCCCTAGACCTACACAATGAGGACAAATCCAAATTTTATGAGCATATACTAAATAGCCAAGTGTAAATAAGAGTCCCAGCTCCTAATTAAATGTGAAAAAAACATACAACTTTTAGAATATTAGGAAACTATCTTTTCAGAACAAGATATGAAAGATTTTCTCATTCAAGACACAAAAAGCAGAAATCACAAGAAAGAGATGATACATGGGACCACACTGAAAGTTAAACTTCTGACAGAAAAGATCATACACAAAGTTAACAAGTATGCCACAGAAAGAAGATACATTCCATGTAACCAACAACTGGTATCCAAATAAAAAAGGGACACTTACAATAAAAGACAAAATTTTAAATACACAAAGATTTTAAGTACCATAATGATGATTATCAATTCTTGTTAAAAATTAAGGTCAGACTACCGTCGGACTAAGACTTGGAAAGGATTTGGAAAAGTAGGTATTACTATGCAATCCTGGGTACGAGTGTAAACTTAGACAACCAATTTGGGAAGGCAATCTGGCAACATTTGGTAATCTCAAAGAGGCACATTCCTTTCAATCCAACATTTTCACTTCTAGGCATAAGCCACCCTAAAAGTCTCCCACGTGTACAAGGAAACATAAGGATGTTCACTAGAGCACTACCTAAGAAATTGTGAACCACCCTATCAGTATGGCAATGAAGAAGTTAACTGGTGGATTCATATAATGGAACTATATTAAGCATTTAAAGTAAATGTACTAAACATACAAAGACCATGGGTAAATCTCAGAAACAATGCTGTTTAAAAACTTCAGCCAGCCTGTATTATAGAATATGGCATGAGCAAATGTGGCAAAAAAATATGCATGGATAGACCATGTATCAATTTCAGGAAGGTGGTTACTTCTAGAAAGGGAGAGAAGAAAAAGGAAAAAAAGGGAAATAAAGTCTTACTTGTTCCTAGAACATTTTATTCCTAAGAGAGAGACAGAAATAAAAGATGTAAGTGAAACAAACATGACAAAAAGTTAACATCTGTCAAATCAGAGTCTGTGGATAAAAAGGAAGGTAGCCAAATTTTCATCTGTGCTTTACCAAGAATTTTAGTATCTTCTTTAATTAAAAAATAAATAGGACATTCCAGTCACTAATTAGTTCTGTCTTCTTAGAGCTAGTACAAAACAGAAAACTTGCTGTATGACCTAATTAAATCTAAAATTCATCCCATGCTTAAATGTGCAAGGCATTGAGCTGGTGTTAAGGAGCGATAGAAACTTTGAAAGAAATTACCCTCAGAGACTTCCCAGTGTATTGAAATCACAAATTTTGCTAAATGACAGAATAAGGTAAGTGCTAACACTCTTTTTGTGGAGACGCAAACTTTTTCACAGATTTAAGTATGGGAAAAACCTGAGTTATCTATATTCAAAAACACTAGAAACTCATCAAAAGTATAGTCTTGGGATTTTGATATATATTAAAATATAATCTAGAGATAGCAGATCTGGAAAGAATAATACAAGCACGGTGTTATCTCAATCTCACACATAACAAAATTTACAGAGCCAATAGGACATGTGTATTTAAAAAAGAGGAAAATATATATTTTAAAAAGAGGAAGGCCAAATAGAAAATGTACATTTGGAAAAGAGGAAAAGTTTCTTTAAAAAAAAAACAAAAAACAAAACACAGCATTTCTTAGATATTTATAACATATATCAGAATACCAAAAGCAAATCACAGGGTATTTCCTCTCCTTTATTTTGCTGTGTTTTCTCAATTTCCATCGAAAGGAGGGAGACTTTTGTTTTTAAAGAAAAAAATTAGAAAAATAATTTTTAACATGTATGTGATTAAAAGGATATTTGAACTTACACAACACTATTTAAATCCTGTTAGGTTTTTTAAAAAACTAACTACATATACAATCACTTGACTCTGTTTTTATTGAAAACATTAAGCATAAATTTTCACTTGGCCCTATCAAAATTTCCTAACACAAATATGGGCAGCCTAGAGCGTATCTATAAAATGTCCACAGGAATGTTTTTCCCCCCTTTGCGATAAGAATAGAAATGCTCTCTCCATTTTGCTCTCAACTGCCACAATTTACTTGGTGAAAGAAGGACCCTGCCTGTCATCATTAGATTGTTCTTGGAGTCTAACCACCACTCTGTCAGATCTTTAAAAATCACACACACGTCATGTTGATGATGGTGCTACTAATACCCATACCACCTTGTATCTACATAATGCTGTTTATACTGCACTTCTAATTTCATCCTCTTGTTAAATTATCACCAACTTTTTAAGAAATTAAATTGACAGAAGCAGGAGCAAGAATTTCCTACATTCTTTACATGAAGTATGAATGTTCCAAAGCCCACACAAAAATATAATCTAAGTTCAGGGATGAATTATGGGAACTCCTTTATAACAATAAAAACTGAGTGGAAATGATTTGTATTTTCAGTCATAACTCATTCTCCTATGAAAAATGATTCTCTGATATTATGCCATCAATATTAACAGTTTTAGTAATCTGAAAAATCCACTCAACTTTCCACTTACTGCTCACGGCTTTATAGAGTTCTTTATGATTTAAATTTAAAGGAAAATTCCTGTCATTAGACCTTCATATTTATCTACTATGAGGCATAAACATCTCAATACTGGATGGTGTGTTTACATGTGAGGTGAGGGAGAAAGTAGATATTAACTACTAGAAAATATGGAAAAAAAGCACTCTAAAAGTTCTGTTTATAAATACATGCTTAGGAAAAAACCTAAAAAGAAAAAAAAAACACTCTATAACCTATAAAGACCACTTATGCTTTTTAGCTACTTAAAATAAATTTAACAACTTACCTGTGGTGTCCAAGACACAGAAAATGGAACAGGAAAATCCACAAAACAATCTGGTGATTCTGCAGGGTACTACAAAAAAGCATAAAATCAGGTGATTTTTGCTTCTGTGTGGTAATTTCACACGAAGTATCTTAGAAAAACTGAATAGGAAAAGTTTTATTATAAATTCAAACGCATTATATATAAATATTTTGATTCTATTCTTATAGAAAATGTCAAGAGCTAATTAATAGTCAAGTTATGCTCAGGAGGTTCAAAGTTTGGTGACTGGGATGCCAAAGCACTGGGTTTTGAGTAAAGAATAATGAATTAATTCAGTGTCAGGTCCCCTGTTAATGTAAGTTGAGGGGAGAACCACACAGGATCTCAGTTTCTTTATCTTTAAAACGAGAGATTTTTCATCTTTAAAACTGATTGGTATTTAATATCCTTTCAACCTAAAATTTAATCTCAGTCTCAGTCACTATTTAAAAATGCTGTATCTGTTAAAAGAATCATGAAATGTACAAAAAATGTAAGCTATCAATTAAAAGAAGTATTTTCCACAACAAAGCAATTACTCCTAGCAAGAACATAAATAAAAAGAAGCAATGAAATGCTTTCTGGTTATTAAGGAAAAATAGAAGTAACAGCTTTAAGAAAAACCTTTTCATGGTTGATAAAGAGAAAATTAATTCAATACCTTCACACAAAAAGTGACAGTCATTAAGGACAAATCAGATGTCCAAGTTAAGAAAGACAAAGGCAATTTTTCCTAAAATCAATTTCATTATTATAGAATTGTACTACATGATTTCTGTAAAATCCAATTCTGGATTCTTGAAAGTCACATGTAATTATAAAATACTCATTTCTTTTTTCATTAAAAAGCAAAACTTACTAAGAGAAAATGAGTTTGGGGAAAACCTCTGTCTCTCATTTGAGAAAATATTTAAAAGAAGTTTTAGACTTTCACTTTTTTCACTACTTCGCTGAATAAGCAAATGGGTTCCAAGAATTAGCACTACAGTATTTAGCACACACCAGCCCATCCGAAGTCAATGTTTTGAAAAGAATTAACATTTAGTTATAATATGTGGTTTGCTAAAAAGAAGCTTATCAACATATTCTGATGGTACCTGACTACACAGAACTGGTAACACAAAGGAAAGTATACAGGAAATCATATAAAAATATAATAATGATTTAATTTGGAGAAAAGGAAAAAAGAAGAAGATCAGGCTGAGACTGAGGGAGCTCTAGTACAATTCTAAATATCAGATTCTAAGTACTTCAGATTATAACTGTTATAATCACTACAAAAACGATCTGTATGCCATTTTTACAAGTCCTGTGATTATCTCAAAGTAAGTGCAGGCAGAGACCTTAGCTTTCTGATTTCTAGTTCTGCTAACTTGTATGATCTTGGACAAGTCATTTAACCTCCCTGGCTGTTTGATATGTAAAATTGATGAGACGCAACTAAAAGTCTTATAACATCTCTTCCCTCTAACATGTTAAGATTCTGTAAAAATAATAATGCACACTTGAAACCTCCATGGGCCAAAAATGGAGTATCTAGTTCAATTTAAATCGCTGCTTTTTATCTCCTACTCATGCCGACAATGAACAATATCAACTCTTTAACTTAAATCATCAATCTAGGGAAGAGTACAAAGTTAATGAGATGTTTACTGTATTGAGAGCAGATGAACAAAGGAAAATAGCTGTTAATGTGGAAGTCATTTAGTACATACAGCAACATTATTTTAAAAGAAAATATGATCCTAATCCAAATAGGACTCAGTAAATAAGTATATACAGACAGATACAGAAAGAGACCTACAGATAGTTAAAAAAGAGGTTAGAATTTGATATGATCCCATATCCATAAATGAGTCTCCACAGAATTTTAGAATTTGAGATAAGAACATCTTTCAAATATATTTTTATGTATAATTATGCAGACATACAAATATAATAAATTAGATTGATCTATCTGTAGGTGACTTTATTGTAGAAGTTAAATGCAAATATACTGTATGTTATATTCATGTTCAACATCAATTTTGTTTATATAAGAAACTATACATAATTTTTTATAGAATCTAAAAAGCAAACTGATATACTTCTGGAAGACTTAACATGAATTATGAAGTAGGATCCTAGATATTTCAGAATCATTTGTGTGGCAGCACTAACTACAACACAGATGATTAATGCAATATTGTGAAACAGCTTTATCAAAATTCAGATAGTTTTTGATAGGAAGCTGTATAGATAGGTATATATAAAACCAGAGACTAATTGCCAAGTTTTTCTTTAGCAGTCTAAATGACAACAAAAGCTCCACATAAAGGGGCATTAATTAAAAAATAAGTGGTCAATCATTTTTATTAACAGTTTTTCAAATCTCACTTGAAACAATTCAATCAAATCAGTAACTATAAAAGAATTATCATAGCATATTAAGTAAATATTTTTATCATATATGGTATTTTTTAGACTCTGTAGCATATTGTTCTAAGGAAAATTTTAACCCAAATGTTCTGTGATTGGACCATCTAAGCAGCAAGGTTACCGCCAAGTAAATACATACAAACTGTAGCAAATTACAGAAACAGCCATCAGAGACAGAGTGCCCAGCCTCTGAAACATGTGATTTGGTTTTCAAGTAGTTCTGCCCTTGGCCAAAGCCAAGGAAGCTCTTGTCCACCAGGTATTGTAAATACTGCATAGAAATACACCTAGAAAAGTGACAAAATTCAACTGTTTCCCTTTTTTGATTTATGTACTTAATAGAGTGATTATTTAAAATTAATATTTTCTTTGAGGGTTGGAGACAGTGAGGGGGAATGGCAGAATTGGAAGAATATGTATATAAGCAAAAAAATAAATGTGTTCTTTTACTATATATCAAAAAGTATCAGATATAAGAAATAAAGGTTTGTATATTTGCAAAGATAAGCGTGCTTTATGGTTTACTGTTTTTTTTTAATCAGCTTGACTCTTTAAAATTTAGTTTGAGCTATGATATTTGCCTTATATACTCTCAACGTATAGCTTCAGTTATCAGTTTTTAACTGAAAATCCCAAATACTCCTAGAAAAAGAAGAAGAAGAAGAAGAAGAAGAAGAAGAAGAAGAAGAAGAAGAAGAAGAGGAGGAGGAGGAGGAGGAGGAGGAGGAGGAGGAGGAGGAGGAGGAGGAGGAAGAAATTACCACATCTAAA
The DNA here is from genome assembly GCF_018350175.1 of Felis catus. Classification (NCBI taxonomy): domain Eukaryota; kingdom Metazoa; phylum Chordata; class Mammalia; order Carnivora; family Felidae; genus Felis; species Felis catus. The sequence continues at coordinate 76,480,538 of NC_058370.1, forward strand.
ATACATCTTTGGTCTATGAAAACTGAACTAAATGGACAATTAAGGACTCTAATGAAATCATACCAACATAAGATTCATTCATTTCCACCTTGGCTTTTTTTGTTTTTTTTTGATATAGTTTTTTTCTTAATTCCTTCCTTAATTTAAATAAAGCTTTCTAGTCTCTCTTGCCAGGACATCCATATCAATGCTTCACAGCTATCGATGCTGCAAATATGGACACTTGAAAACATTCTTCACAGAAATTATATTAAGTGTCACCTTATCTACCCAAAAAAAGATGTAATAAAAAGCAAACAGGATGGAACATACTAGTGGCTACATCCTCACTCTCAATACTACTAATAATGTCAATAATTAGAGTTAATAACAAAATCTTGTAGTTACAGGCAGAGCTGATGTAAAGCATCGTCTCCTTAGTAAAAAAAAAAAAATTATTTTTTATAAAAATCAGGCTATTAAAAAAACATTACCCCACCAGCACCCAGAATAAGGATGAGATGCATTTAAAATTTTTCATTTTGGTCTTCACAGTGGCAAAGGAACTTTTATCAATGTACAAAGTATAAACAAATAAAACTTTGAAGTAAATGACAGAACCCTTGCCACTAGTGGTATGTGACCTTTGGTGGTAGAATAAAATAAGATTTCTCCCTGATCTAAAAAAAGAAAAAAAGAGAGAAAGAGAGAAAGAGAGAAAGAGAGAAAGAGAGAAAGAGAAAGAGAGAAAAAGAAAGAAAGAAAGAAAGAAAGAAAGAAAGAAAGAAAGAAAGAAAGAAAGAAAGAAAGAAAGCGAAAAGAAAGCAAGCACACCTTTAAAAAGAAAATAAAAAATGTTCACCTTAACAAAACTATCCATAATATCTTCTTTTACAAACAAGATTTCTACCCCACTAATTTTTTCAACACTTAACAGTCATGAATCTTAAAATTATACCTGAATAATTTTATGTGTGTGAGGAAAAAGAGAAAGTCATTTCTCAACTTGTCTGATAAAGAGGCATTATAAGATACCAACTTTTCTGTGTCACCCAGTACAGCTTTATATATTTTCTCTCATGGAAAGCTTAAATGCCAGACACATTTTTAAAAAGGACAAACACAATTGATCTTTTCATCACTACAATCTTCTGAAATAGAGTTGATTGATGATTCCTAGAAACAAAAAAAGTTAGATGTCCTAGTTTTCCCAAATTCTAATGTTTCCCTAGTGATTACCAAGTAAACGATTAATATGCTGAACTTGCTTATTCTACTTATTTCTCAAAGTTCAAAATCTAGAACTAAAAAATAAGGATGAAACAGCTATATTTTGTGCCAATAAAGTTAGTAAGTAATCACAGATCACCAACCTGTGAAGAGTCTACAAATGAAGGCATAACCTTTGCAAATTCTTAAAATACCGGAGTAAAATTTCAGACAAAACAAGCAAGCAATAAAAAGCAATGCATGTGGATGTGTTTTCAGAGTCCAAGTGATGTTCAGAAATAAGAACTACAAATGTAATTCATAGAGCTGAAGACAAGAGACTTCAGTGAAACTTTACTTGGGACAGTGGAAACTCAAGTTTTTTCTTTGTACAGCATTACAAATGGCACGTGGAGACTTATCCGTAGTATTTATTATGAAGCCTATATTTTGATCCAATTTGCACTGAACAGTGACATGAAATTATGTCTATGCTTTTGGAAACTTGAGGGGTAAGTTTTAGGAGCTTTCCAAAATAAATTACTTAAAGTACCAAATATATATATATATATTTTTTGGAAGCAACAAGCACCTCTTTACATTGAAAACATTCAGAGTTCATTTCACAAAGTATTTCCTAACCATAACAGTTTAATGAAGCACATACCTTTGCCTTCAACTTGAGAGTAATTAAATGTTTTCTACCAGAAGCATCTTCAGCTTTTAACTTGATGGTACTGAGACAAGTATCCACAAATACAAGTCTGGTGAGTAGAAGGAAATAAAAAATGATCATGCTAGGGAGGGCAAAGTTGGGGGAGGGGGAGGTAAAGGATGGTAGAATTCAAAATGAAAATATCTGCTGTATTCCTATTAATCCATTACAAAAATTAATCCGAGGAATTTCTGCATGCCAGCCCTTTATGCAGCTATAGATTTACTGCCGTTAATACACCAGCCTGGTGCTTAATGCAGTCATAGATCTCTGGATTATTTACAATGTGTGTCAAGGCTCATGCTGTGGTCAGTGAGCACTATGTTTCGGTTTTCCATCACTGGAACCTTTGGCACACACAGCATGTTGCTGTCAGCTTCTACTTATGTACACATTAAACTTCCTGTCAAACTCTTTGATCCATTTCTGTAGTTTCATACAATATGAGACTTTTGTGCTTCCTTTATTTGTTTTTCTCTTCAATGAACTTCTCCTTTATTATCAATAATGTTAGTGTACAAAAATCTGGCTGATATTAGTTCATATACTCAATTGATGCTCTAAGGAAAAGGTTATATAAGCACAGGTACAGTCCAATCTGGTAACAATAAATTTTCTTTTTGTGCAATATATAGCTTCTGACATTTAACCTGGACATGCATTCAAGATGACTAATATTTTAAACCCATAGCACAAGCACAATTGTTTCTGGCTTTAAGTTGCTCTAAATGCATGAATTTTCTACAACGGAAACCAATACCCTTTGAAATACATCATTCTGTAAAAATATGGTCCCTTGAGTAGTATAAGCTACTGCCAAAAAGGTTCAAATTTAGCAGTATATTTACTAGTGAACTGGGCATGTGGATATTTTTTGACATTTTTACAATACTATTCTCTTGTAAAGATAAAAAGTAGCCTAAGAGTATTGCACAACTTATCACCCAGACTGATGGTGAGACCCATTAGAGTTCAGAACTAACATTAGCCTCCTCACCTAGGAAACATTTCTTTTAACATCACTATATGCCATCTAGTCACTAGCCAGATGTAATGGTAAAATGGGTCAATTTCAAGAAATGCTGGGCAATAGTTGTGGAACACTGCTTGTAATGAAAAATAGATCTAAGTCTGAAGATCTGGATCCTCAAAAATAGAATAAGAAGTAAAACAAAACAGTCTTTATCCATAGAAGAAATATGTATCCTAAACTATGCAAAGTCTAGGGTCCTAGAAAATAAATGAAAGCAAAATTATTCTAGAAAAAAACTATTTACATTAAAATATTAATGACTTGTAAGTAAAAGAAAATAATGGTTATATATCTGTAAACATCTCCCCAATCCCCTACCCCCGACAGTTTAGAACATGAGACTTCGTCACGTGTTTCATCAAGACGACTCTAAGGCTCTGACTCTGAAAACGCTGACACTTCAGATTCAAGACGTTGAGACATGCATTCATATTCTCTCTAATCAAAACAGAACCAAGGAATTTTAAAAAGTTACAAGTAAACAGTTAACAAAAAGAACAAGAAGGAACAAACATTAACAAAACAAATTTCCAACAGCTATTATAAAAATGAATAGTGGTTAGAAAAGCACTGGGTGACAAAACAGATCAGAACAGGAAGAAAAGAAGGCTCCAGAGGGTGGACAGTGGGCAAAAAAAGGGAAGTTTGTATAATACGGAGAATAGAAAGTATGACTTAAATACAAGATGAAATTAAGAAAAATTTTTTAAAAATGCAAGAAACCAAAAAGGAATGAGGGAATTTTAAGTGAAGTTATAAACAATAAAGCTATGACAAAAACTGTAATTGCTCCACCATTAGTTTTCAGTGAAAAGCATTTATGTAGTCATTAAAAATTTAGCTGCTTACTAATTATGATTTTTAGAATCCAGCAACAGACAAAACTAAGAGACTTAATTATAGTTACAGAAACTAATGTAAATATATTTGACCACGGCAATTTAAAAGGAAGAGAGGACAAAACTTGAGAGATAGAAGGAAAAGATATGAGGAAGGAAGATCAGGGACACTAAAATTTGTAATTGCTAATGTGAGAGTAAGAGATACCATCTTTAATTGAAGGGACATGAAAGAAGTTTAAGAAATATTAAAGCTAACAGAGGAATAAAAGAAGAGTGAGGAGGGGAGAGAAAAGGTAGTATGAGAGCCAAATCCTTTTCTACTATAATAATCGGTATGTAATTTCCAAAACTGATAAATCAAGTTGTATTGAATAAGGCACATTATTTAGAAATGTGGAAGTTGTGAACATGAACATTTCAGTGAACATGAACGTTTCAGTGTCTATCTTAAAGACTAAGAGCAGGGATACAAAAATGGTGTGGAGGAAAAAAAAAAAAGACTGCTGCTCTTTATCATAAGCCCTAAGTAGTTTACAATCATGATAAATATATAGACACAGAGAGAACAAGAGGGGTGGGAAGAGAAAAAGAAAGACTAAATCATTAACTAGTACTTTTCACACTGCTGCTCAGCATCAAAATATTAAAAGTTACTGAACATCTATAAAATAAGATAGAAATAAAAGTTCTGGTCTTTATTCAATTACACAAAAAATTATCTTCCCACAAAGTTTAAGACAGAGGAACTACATTAGATATGGCCTTGCTGTCAAAATGATCATAACGTTAATTCTGCTGAACTTTAAGAAGTAATTCAAATAAAGTATCAAAACAATGTTTGTAATTGCAGGTTAATCTCGGCATAGTCATTTAAAATTAAGCATTTTACCCATGCTGATGCCTGTCTACTTTGTATAAGGGACAGGAAGAAACCTTATTCTAAATTATTAACATCTTGGGTACAAATTTGCTAAACCAAATTTTGGCAGGGTACATCCGACAGCTAGCAGTCCTTCCAGCTGCACTTGGATGTCAGCATGTCACTAAATCTGGCCGATGAACTGTAAGCAGTGATTTGTGCATCTCTTGAATCATTTGTAACAAAACCACGCCTTCCCCTCCCCCTACTCCTCTCATTCTCCCTACCTGTACACCAGAACTTAAGCCAACATAAGCCAGCAAAGACCATGCAGACAAGAACAACTCTCTTAGAGCAGCTCTGACCAACAGAACCTCTGCTAGGATGGAAGTAGTCTATACCCGCACTGTCCAAAACAGCAGCAACAGCCACATGTAGCTATCAAGAACTTAAAATACATTAAAACTGAATTTTTAATGTAATTTAAATATAAATATCAATAGCCACATATGGCTAATAACTACTGTACTTAACAATGCAGCCAGGGTGGGGCGCCTGGGTGGCTCAGTCGGTTAAGCATGGGACTCTTGATTTTGACTCAGGTCATGATCTCATGGTACAAGGCTTCAAGCCCCACGTCGGGCTCTGTGCTAATGGCACAAAGCCCGCCTGGGATTCATTCATTCATTCATTCATTCATTCATTCTCTCTCTCTCTCTCTCTCTCTCTCTCTCTCTCTCTCTCTCTCTTTCTTTCTCACACACACACATATACACACACACACACACAATCAATAAACTTAAAAACAAACAAAAAAATGCACCCAGGGTGGATGGTTGAGAAACAAATGAAAGAAACTTGAGTTCCAGGATAACCTTATGGACCAAACAGAGCCACGAACTCCCTCCTGACCACCTTGCCTACCTCTCAACTGTTAAATGAGAGATGAATAAAATTCTATCTTGTTTGAAAATTGAGAATTTGGCATTCTCTTTGTTAATGGCACCTTAGCTTGTACCCTTACCAACAGAATATATTTCTATCCACAATAAGAATAGTATCTTATTGTTTGGTGTATGGAAGAGATATTAAGGGAGGGGAAAAAGTAATAAACTGTTAACAATATTAAAATCAATTTTTCTAAAAAAAGCCTATTTCAAATGTTCTGCTTTATTGTAAAGTTGGGTATCTCAATTTAGACAATATGGAATAACTGTAGTAGTTTTCACTCATTCAAGTAACATAAATTCATATAAATAATAAACAGGAAAGTCATCACTTTTGAAAAGCCCACATTTTTGAAAAGTTATAAAATCACATTTCAAATTTATATTTAGAAGTTATTACTTATTTATATTTAGGTGTTCTTACTTAGCTAGGCATAATCCAAAATTGACTAAGCAAGTGTAAACATACAAATATAAAACCTAAAGAAAAAACTCTATTTTTGGCACTTTACTTTGTATTTATCATTTGCTACATTTCTTTACAAGTTACTGCTTACAATAAAATGGCACTAAACTTGACAGTTAAGTTTTTTAAACATTTGAAAAGGACACTAATTCTTAAGCTTACCAGAGGTTTTTGCTATTCACATTAATAGCTGAATGTTATCAATAGAGAAAAACAGAAGAAAATTGCTTTGTAACACTATCCTTAGTTTGACCAACAGCTTAAGTTACATAGTTTTTCTTTAAACATCTAAGATGCATGGGTGCCTGAGTGGCTCAACAGGTTGAGGTTGAGTGTCTGACTCTTGATTTCAGCTCAGGTCATGACCCTAGGGTTGTGGGATCCAGCCCTGTGTCAGGCTCCATGCTGAGCGTGGAGCCTGCTTGGTATTTTCTCTCTCTCTCTGCCTCTGCCCCTCTACCTCCGTCGCACTCTCCCTGTCTTGCTCTCAAACAAACAAACAAAATTAAAATAATATAAAATAGTTGCATTTATGCAGCAATAACATCAAAAGGCAGGTTACAGACCTTCATATTTTAATAAAGCATCAATTCCATGTTTACCACCACCCTCAAGTTTAAGCATTAACTACTTCAAAAAACCTCCCTAATTGGTGTTTTTTTCTTGTATCTTCTGTATACATCAATCTACCCTGTCCTCCCATGGCTAAATTAATGTCCCTAAGTACTTTTTAAATTGTATCAACCTCTTGCTCAAAAACGGCAAGGAGTCCCCATCACTTGCATATAAACAATCCTTAGGCTAACAGTCAAGACCTTTCAGTCTGGCCCTGATATTAATCCTCTTAAGTCAACAACTGATCTCCAAAGTCCAAAGATGAACAGCACATTTCCAGCAGTACAAACTTGTTTCTACCACTGCCTCTCTTGTAAGGCTCTCTATACTCCTTCCAAGCTTATCCCAATATCCACCTCCTCTAAGAACCTTCCTAGATCATCTGCAGCCCTAAAGGATTTCACCTTTCTCACAACTGTCACACTGTTCCTCTTCGTGTAAATTTTTGCTTCCCAAATAACCTTTTATTTAAGGAATATGAAAGGGTTTTTTTTAAGTTTGAGAGAGAGACAGAGCGAGAGAGCAAGCATGCATGCATAGCAGGGGGGAAGCAAAGAGAGAGGGGAGAGAGAGAATCTCGAGCAGGCTCCATGCTGTCAGCGAGGAACCCAATGTGGAGCCGTAATCAAGAGTCAGACGCTTAATCCACTAAGCCACCCAAGTGCCCCAGGAATGTGAAAGTTTTAAACTTCTATGCATGTATGTATTATACGACCATGGGGGTGCTGCTATCAGACTGGTTCATATTTATTGATTCATATGCAAGTTTTAAACAACTGAACGCATATTGTTTAAATTGTAATATATACTATAAACTTTTTACCAATTTAGAAAAATGCAATTTTTTCACTGTTAGATAATTTCCAGTTATTCAGTGATTTGAATATATACGAGGAAAAAGCACTCTAACATATAGGTAATTTAGAATGAGAATCATACTTATTAACATCTATGTTCTTATGCATTATGCAATGGAAATTATCATTACTGGTTGTAATTAAATCATAATACTAATTAAAAGCTGTAAAACTCCTATGTAGTCTGACACTTTTAGGTGAACTGGTGGCTCAACAACTTTATACCTACTTTACACAGGGCATTATTGGAAATCGAATGACATGTGTTTCTTTTCAATCTTTATTAAGTATTAGTTTCATTTGAAAAACTATGAAAATGTGGCTCAAAGAGGTTACATTACTTGCCCAAGTTCACACAGCTGATAAGCCAGAATTAAAGCTCTTGTTAAGACAAAATGAATTCCAATAACTAGACAAGTATCTCCATTTCTCCCAATAAGGTATACAGTTCTTTGAAATGTACTGAGAATTATAGAAAATATCGCCATCAATGGATTAAGTCCATTACCAAAATAAGGTACTTCATTAAAAATCCAACTTAATATATGTCTACAATCTTTTAACAGCACAATAAATTTAATAAAACTCAGCTATTTTACAAGACAAATTTAAAAGGCTAAATAGTTGGAATTCTACTCACTCTAGTTGACAAAAAACAACCATCAGATCACACTTCCCCCAGTTGGAACTATCTAATCTCTGAATTACCTGGGCCATGTGATTACTAAAACAAACATAAGGTATTTTATCACTAAGACATGCATTTCTTCCAAATTGAGACACTTCTGAGACTGAAAGAGGCCAGGATAAAAGGATAAAAATCCTCATTTATGTCAACCCACTTATAATGAAAAGTATTCAGTCAGGGCATTCTTAATAACAAACAGAAAATCTTGCTAAACCCCAAGGACTCTACTTAATTCTTATCATTTTCATGAGCCATTCTACAAAACAACACAAGCAGAAGTGAATAGAAACCCATCAAAACCTCCTTCTGCATCACTCACCTTTGCGAACTGTGTAACACCTAAAATCACCCATAGCTGCCTTATCATCTTTTTACCCTTTGGACTACTAGATGTTTTTAGTGAGTAGTTATAGAAGTTGAAACAAATTCAGAAATTATAACAATAGCAATCAAACTTAAGGTCAGTTACTAATTCTCAATGTCATTTTTATAAAAAAGGTATGTGAATATAGAAAAAAAAGATTTCAATCATATTCTAAGTATTTATTTATTTTTCCTATTTTTTTATAATGTCTGATCCAACAGAACTGACTAGATATGTCAAATATCTAATTTAAAAACACAGCAAGGTCTTCATTACCTTAAAAAAATATTTGTTTTTTATTATCAGATTTTACCATTACCCCAAAAACTCTATACGATTATTATTTAGAGTGTAGGGAAAATATAGACATACTGACATGGTCTGGGAATCATTAAGATTCTGACAATCCATTCAAATCAATTAGTTGTACAAATCACTATCTGCGTCATTTTAAGGGATATTTTACATTAAAAAGCTGGCCACCTGGCCAGCCAGGATCTCAAAAGGTAGCAATTCTAGTATGTGAACAGCCCAATTCAACTCTTGGTGTTAATATCAGTGTGCCAACTATACCAGACCTAATTTAAGAATCAAATCACAAAATAATATCGATAGATTTTCTTATTCCAGAGAGTGAATAAATACTGACAACATCTTCTTTGGCTTCGGACAATCCATGCAAACAACTTCTCTTCTGCTAACGCATTCCTCATTTGTAAAGACTATGAAACAAATGATTCAGAAACAGGAGCTATATTCTAATTCAATCATGCACACTAGTCACTATAATTAAACTTTGATCTTTCACAAATCTAAGCAACAGATTTCAAAACTCTCTCTCAGGATGGGTTAATTTTGCATATGGCCAATTTTATCCATGATGAGATAGTCACACACTGAGGATGAAACTAATAAAAACTATCTCTCCAAGTACTTGAGGTAACTTCAATAAAGGCTCCATCTCAGAGCTCCCCCACAGCACAATTCCAGGCAGCATCGTTCACACAGAACGCCTGAGGACTGTTATGCAGCCAGTCTTGGCTACATACGCTCATTTTATATATAAAGTTCAGCATAAAAATATGTATCTTGAAATTTATTCTGAGAATTAACTAAGAATTATGTAAAATGGTTAGCAGTAAGTAGCATATGACAGAAACTTCGAAAGTGGAAGTTCCTGTATATAATAATCTTAGTTCCAGGGGGAGACAAGCATTCATGTTGTAAGCAGTGCTATCATAGAGGTATTCATAACCTTCTTTTTGGCATCCTCTGTTATCCAAGATAGACATTTCTTTTTCTCCCACATCAGAAAAATGTATATAATGCAAAGTAAAAGTAAATACTTTCTATTTGTCCCTAAAAGATATTTATTCCATAAAATATTTTAATACTTGCACTATTTCTCATATACCTTTGTTGCTAATGGCGTTCAAGAAATCTTATAATTCTGTAGTACTTGTCACAGCTATAATTAAGTACTACTGTGATCATCTACTTAAATGCTGACTCTCCCACTAGATTTAAGTTCCTTGAGGAATCCCAAGTCTTGCCTATAGATCTCCACTGCCTTACATTATAGGCATTCAATAGTTAGGTGTGGGGGGGGGGGGGGGAAGAATGATTCAAAAATCTCATATTTGCATTCTCAATTCTTGAACTACTTATTACTGGAGTTCCTCCAAACAGGTCACATCCATTTAAAAAAAGGTTTCCCTTCCCAAGTCCTTCCTACATTCCTAACTATTCTCTAAACACCTAAGATCTTAACATTTAAGCATCTTTAAATAAGTCAACATGATTTTTCTCCATCACCTTAAATCCAAAGAATGATCAGGTCCATGGTGTCAATGCCTCCAGACAAACCTCCATGATTTCAGCCAAATTACTATTAGTTCATCTCAATGCATTACTTGTCTTCTGTCTCTCCCCTCCATCGTTATGCTAAATTTTATTTAAAAGTTCGAGCTTTTCTCAAATCTTATTCATGAATGGCACCTTATCAAATCATGCCTAATCATATGAATAAACATTAGCCAGTCCCCACTAAAACCACCAACAGTACATTTAAAGTTACACGTAGCATCCATTTCTGGCGAAAATGGAGTAGCTTGCCACAGAACTACACTCCCACTGAGAACTACTTAGACCAGCCTGATGCAAGGGGAAAGTAAGTTTGAAGGCAACAAAACTTGATGAACCAACGTCCTGAAGTAAGAGAAACAATGGAGAGGTAAGCCAATACTGCAGCCATTTTTCCCTCGGCTAATTTGCCAACTCTGGGCACAGGGCAAGAGAAGTAGGATTTGGGTGAAGGGCACAGATAGCTGCCATTAAGTGGCACCAAAACATAAAACAACAAAACCACCTAGCAGCATTTCTGGCCATCTCTTAAGGTTAGAGAAATAAAAATAACAGACATAAAGGGCCAGAATCTAGTGAATGGTAGGGCCAGAGATCTTATCCTAATATTCAGGCCATTTTTCCATCAAAACTTTTGATAAATCCTTAAACTGCAAGGGATAAGAGGATAAAAGAAAAAAATAAGCAGAAAGCCAATGAAAACCAAAGGAGAATAATTAGATCTCTCATAATATAAGAAAAAATTAATTAACATTTCCCACTAGTGGGAAAAAGCCCCAGTGAGTATCGCCAGGCTCTCAGTGGGAACTCTTGTATGGCTACCCCTAAAAGCAAAACAAACAAGAGGTAGATGAAGCACTGTCAAAAGCAGACCCCTGACTCCAACTGGGAGGTAAACTGGACTTGTGAAAAGACACATATAAAGGGTGCCTGGGTGATTCAGTCGGTTAAGCATCCGACTTCGGCTCAGATCATGATCTCGTGGTTCATGGGTCCAAGTTCTGCACTGGGCTCTGTGCCTAGAGCCCGGAGCCTACTTTGGATTCTGTCTGTCTTTCAAAAATGAGTGAAAAAAAAAAAAAAAAAAAGACACAAATAAGAGTTTAGGATCTACCAAGGGAGAAATTCCAATGAACACACCTAGCTCCCGCTGGAAAGTTCTGAAGACTTATAGCTTAGGAGAGAGAGGGAAACAGTACGTACTACAGTGAATCTTACAAAGACTATATAACCCAACCTGAACCAGTTCAGTCTCTAGCAGGATTACAGTAACCTGCCCCCATTCTATTTCTTAGCAAATGAAAAAGTAAACACTTCGTCAAAGAAAATATCCTCATCTAGAGCCTCTCAACTTTTTTATACACAACTTCTAACACTCAACAAAAGATTATCAGGCATAGCACTTAGCCTTAATGAACAAGGGCAAATACTGAAGAACAGCCAGCAACAGTCAGTGAGAAAAGGTGCATTAACTAAAATATGTGCAAATTAAGTTCATTTCTTCACTTCTCCCCTTTTACCAGTTTTTGTTTTTGTTTTTTGGTTTTTTGTTTTTTTTTTTTTTTTTTTTTTTTTTTAAGAAAAAGTAGTCATCTTATCGAGTACAGACCAGGAAATTTCAGGTTTTACATTTTTGTTGTTGTTATAGAGTATTCAAGCCATTCTATTGTGAAAATAAAGAAAAACCCTTTACTCTTTATTGTTAAAAAAAAAAAAAGTATTGGGCCCACATGAAAAGATTCTCAACATGACTCATCATCAGGGAAAAATACAAATCAAAACCACAATGGCATACCGCCTCACCCCTGTCAAAATGACTACAATCAACAACACAAGAAACAACAGGTATTGGGGAGGAGGGGGGAGAAAGGGGAGCCCTCTTACACTGTTGGTGGGAAGACAAACTAGTGCAGTCACTCTGGAAAACAGTATGGAGGTTCCTCAAAAAGTTAAAAATAGAACTACCCTACACCCAGCAATTACACTACTAGGTATTTACCCAAAGGATACAAAAATACTGATTCAAAGGGATACATGCACCCCAACGTTTATAGCACCATTGTCATCAATAGCCAAATTATGGAAACAGCCCAAGTGTCTACTGACTGATGAATGGTTAAGGAAGATGTGGTATATATACAATGGAATATTATCCAGCCATAAAAAAGAATAAAATCTTACCATTTGCAATGACATGGATGGAACTAGACAGTATTAGCTAAGTGAAATAGAAGAAATCAGAGAAAGACCAATTCCATATGATTTCACTCATGTGGAATTAAAAAAATGAGCAAAAACATTAAAAATAAAAAAAAGAAGCAAACCAAAAAACAGGCTCTTAACTACAGAGAACAAACTGATGGTTACCAGAGGGGAGGTGGGTGGGATTAAGGAGTGCACTGATTGTGATAAGCACCCCATGGTGTATGGAAGTAATGAATCATTATATTGTACACCTGAAACTAATTAACATACTAACTAACATAACTAACATACTACTGTATGTTAACTGGAATTTAAATAAAAACTTAAAAAAAGTAGCAGGTCCAGGTATTTACCAATGTAGATGAAAAAAGAAAAAAAAAACATGAAAACCTACATACAGATGTCTATAGCAGCTTTATTAGTAATGCCAAAACTTGGATGCAACCAAGATGTCCTTTACTAACTTAATGGATCAATAAAATTGGTATATCCAGACAATGGAATTATATTCAGTGGTAAAAACAAATGAACTAACAGGCCATGAAAAGACTAAGAAGAAATTTGAACACATATTACTAACTAAAAGAAGCCAATCTGAAAAGGCTACATACTGTAGGATTCCAACTATACACATTCTGGAAAATCCAAAGCTGTGGAGACAGTAAAAAGATCAGTGGCTGCTAGAGGTTAGGGGATAAGAAGGCAGGGATGGATACTTGGAGCACAGAGGAAATACAGGTCATTAAACATTTGTCCAAAACCATAATAAGATGTACATGCCTAAGAGTAAACCCCAATGTAAAGTATGGTTTTGGGGTGACAACAATGTGTGGATAGAAGCTGATCCATTATCACAAATGTAGCACCTTGGTGTGGGGAATAACAGGGCAGTCTACACATACATAGGGGCAAAAAGTACAAGAAGAATCCCTGTACCTTCTTCTCAATTTTGCTGTGAACCTAAACTGCTCTAAAAATGAAGAAAGCAGACAGACAATTTGGAAAAAAGAGAAGGAAAAAAAAAAGTACTAGGAATGCCAAGACCCAGGACTAACTACATGACTGAAAACTATAAGAAAAAAAAAATTAAAAACAAACTCTGGTGGATCTAGATTATGAGAGTTAGTAGAAAAGTATTTTTAAATAACTATGTAAGAAAATAGGGAAAAAGAGAATTTTAATAAAGCACTGAAATCTTATATTAATATCTAACAAAGTAGACATTAAGGGAATAAGTATTACCAGAGACTAAAAGAAACATTTAATGATAAAAACGAAAATCCACAGGAAGATACAGCAATTATAAATCTGTACACATTCTAAAATTAAAAATAGAACTGCCATATGGTCCAGCAATTCCATTTCTGGGTATACATCCAAAGAAAACAAAATCACAATGTTGAAGAGATAGCTGCATCCCCAAGTTCACTGCAGCAATATTTACCGTAGCCATGACATGGAAACAACCTAAGTATCCGCTAACATCATGAATGGAGAAAGAAAATTTGGTATAATTATATACACCAAATATACAATGAAATACTATTCGGCCACAAAAAAGGACATCCTGCTATTGTGACACCACAGATGGACCTTCAGGGCATTATGCTAAGTAAAACAAGTCAGACAGAGGAAAGAAATACTACATGACCTCACTTGTACATGGAATCTTTAAAAAAAGAAAAAGCAAAATAAAAGAAAAAAACAGAACTCAAATACAGAGAATGCACTGGTGGTTGCCAGAGGCAGAGGTGAAATGAGTGAAGGTGGTAAAATGATACAAACTTCCAGTTATGTAATGTAAAGCACAGTGACTATAATTAATACTGTATTATATATTTGGAAGTTGCTAAGAGACTAAATTTTTTTTTAATGTTTATTTTATTTTGAGAAAGAGAAAGAGAGAGAGTGAACATGAGCGGGGTAGGGGCAGAGGGAGGAGAGAGAGAATCACAGGCAAGCTCCACACTAATAGCATGGGACCCCATCTCATGAACCCTAAGATCATGACCTAAGACAAAATTAAGAGACGCTCAACTGACTGAGCCACCCAGGTGCCCCGAAAGTAAGTCTTGAAAGCTCTCCTCACAAGAAAAAAATTGTGTAAGTATGTGTGATGGTGGATGTTGGCTAGCCTTATTGTTGTGATCATTTCATGATATATACATCTATCAAATCACTATGTTGTCTACTTAAAACTAGTATTATACGTCAATTATATCTCAAAAAAAAATATTAAAAAAAGTCTTGTGTCAGGAAGAAAAAGATTCCAGACAGAAGGACAGAAATGCAGGAAAGAGTGAAGAACACTGGGAGAAATCATTGTTATTGGGACACATATATACACACAAATATATGTATACTGACTTTAAATAGAATCACAAAGCTTGCCAACTTGGGGGGTGGGGGGGACGCTTGGGTGGCTCAGTCAGTTAAGCATCTGACTCTTGATTTTAGTTCAAGTCATGATCTCACAATTGTGAGCTAGAGCCCCACATTAGGCTCCACGCTGGGAGTAGAGCCTGCTTAAAAGTCTCTCCCTTCCTTCCTCCCCCTACCACCACCCCCCCATCTATTCCTCCCCAGCTCATGCACACACTCCCTCAAAAAAAAAATTTTTTTTTAAAGCTTGCCAATTTTAAATAGAGAATTAAAATGTATGATAACAATAATACAACATGTAAAGAAATGAGAAAACACATTAAGGAGATTTATAAGAAAATTGGTAACAATAACAATGTATATTTTGCTATATGTATGTTGTAATTTCTAAGGTAATTCTAGAAGAACAGTAAAAGAATGTATAACAATTTAATAGAATAAAAACTAATAAAATTCTTGATTATTTCAAATAAAGGCAGATGAAAGCAGATGGGAGAGAAAAATACAAAATGGGTGAGACAAACAGAAAACATACAGCAAGCTATCAGTGAAAATGGCAGTAAATATATTGAGTGATGTCAGGGACAATGGCAGTGAGAAGTTCCTAACAGTCTCTCTTCCATAACAGCCACAAGAACAATGGCCCAAAAAATATCAGGAAAAAAACCAAATATGTGCGGTGATGGAGATGTTAACGAGTTTATAGGAATTCTTCCACAATATGCATATAAATCAAAATGATCATATTGTACACATTAAAAATATTATAATCTTTGTCAATTATACCTCAACAAAACTAAAACAGTAACACATTTATATTCAATAAAAATATGGTAACATCTTATTTTGTATATAAAAATGTTATTTTTTTTCCAAATCATATTTAGTATTTTACTTTGTAGATCAGTTTGTTAAACATGATATCCCTTTAATTCATAGCCACAGTAATGATCGGTTGCCCTAATTATAATCAAATACTTTGACTAAAAAGGGTATAAATTGCTAAAACTGCAAATACATTGACTGAAATGTGGAAAAAAAAAACAAAAAAAAAAAAAACTTCTGAAGTATTTTAAAATAGACCTACTTGTCCCAACCAAGAATTCCTATCTCTTCAATAAGGCTTGAGTAGAACTGGGGAGGAGGAGGTGGTGGACACAACTCCTGTTTCTTCTTTAAAGCAACTTCCTGCGTAAAAGAAAAAACTTGAATCTGCTGTGGAATACTAGACAGTGAATTGTTAGTACCTGATTACAAAACAATTTCAAAATTTCCTTTGTGGCTAACCAAAGTGTCCATTACTTTCATAGAAATTCCAGCTGAATCACTCCCAGTCTCCTATAAAGAAACCAGAAAAAGTTGAAGGACTGCACAGAATGTTATGTGAAAATATCAATTATTATACCATTGAAACATCAAATTTTTTCCTAGACTACTATGCTTATCAGAGATAAGAGTTAAAAGAAAAAAACAAAAAACAAGGCTTCACATTTTTCTATTCCTGTGGATAGAAGTTTTGATAGAAACATGTACCTTTAAGAAAAGCTTGAATTGAATCACACCCTTACAAACAAAATTCCTTTATTACAGTAAATATTCACCTGCTACTTTCTTTCACTGACTTAACATTCTGTATTATTCCCAGACCAGGTTAAGTGTTTTTTTCATCTATCTGGCTAGATCACAGTTCCTTTCCCTGCTAGGCCCACCCATGATATCTTCAAGATGGTTTATGTACCCTCAAAAAAACTAAGATTTTTTTTTTTGCAAGCAATACTAACATCATTAGAATTGCTAGGGCTGAATATTATCAATTACTTCAGAGGTGCTGACCTAGACAAATATCTCATTTGGAAAGTGAAAATATATGTATCTTGCAAATTACAGATGTACATGTGGTCTGGATTATCAAGAGATCATAAAAAAATAAATTAAAAAAGAAGTCAGATATAAGAAATAACAAAACCAGATGAGAACAAGTATAAAAATCATGTTTCTACAACCCTAATAAAAGGTGTTAAGTTTTATTCATATATAAAGTTCTTACACTTTTTTAAACAAGGATAGAATACTATTAAATTGAGACAATACCAGAAAGAATAGATTTTACACAACAGTATTTCAAAAACAGTATTTCAAAATCAGGACTATCAACTGAAATTAACACAGTTCTAAATCTGCTTTAGGATAGAAACAAGCAAAAACAATAACAACAAAACTTTGAAAGCAGGTTTGTAAAGCCCAAAATGTCAATTTGGATTTAATTAGACAAGAAGTATGCTGCTTTTTTAATGAACTAAATACCTAACGTTATCTGTAAGTTGCCTGATGGTCCATAAAAATAAATTTTTACTATTAAGATTATCCTGTTATTACAAAAACAAGTCAGTGTAGTTCCTATACATATATATTAAACAGCTTCAGTAATTCTTTTGAAGTTTTTTTAAAATCCAGAAATATTAAATACTGCTATCCACATACATTGAAGGTAAAAATAAGTTCGGATGATAATAAAAATGTATTTGGGGGGCACCTGGGTGGCTCAGTCGGTTAAGCGTCCAACTCTTGATTTCGGCTCAGGTCATGATCTCTTGGTTCCTGAGTTCGAGCCCCGCATAGGGCTCCAGGCTGACACCGCAGAGCCTGCTCGGAATTCTCTCTCTCCTGTCTCTCTCTCTGTCTTCTCCTCCCCCAGCTCATGCGTGCTCTAATAAACTTAAAGATGTATTTTAATCTTAGGTTTATGACATTTGTAAACTCTACCTTCTACCTTGAATCAGACAAGTTACTCCTATTCCAGAACCACAACAAGAAAAAGGTCTAAGTCAGAGAAGCAAAGCATTCTTTGTGGAGAAGAGGCAAGACACATGGTAGAAAGAGCACAAGCTTTACAAAGGTTTTAAATTCTAACTTTACCATTTCCTATTTTAAGGCCTTAGCTGCTTAGTGACTAAGCCCTAAAGAGGAATTAAAAAAAAAAAAAAAAAAAAAAAAACCTACCCACATCAGAGTTCTTTTAAAACACAGGTAAATGCTCACACATTAAATATATACTGAACTCCCCTATATGCCTAGTTATTACTAGGAAACTGTGGAGATATACCAATTTCCTGAAAAGGTTCAATAACTACACATTTCATTTGAACATCATCCTCAATACTTTCATTGGTGATTATGTTATAGGAACCCTATTACCGACAACACAACCCAACAAATAAACTAATGCAATTCTTCTTTTCTTAGGTATACTGTTCATAAATGTGCAATAGTATCACCTATCTGTCAATTTCTTTAGAAAGCTAAAATACAGCAAGTCATTTTATTGAGAAACGCGGTAACAAATGTACTAAATAGAATATTGTTAATCAGAGATCAATGTCAACATTTTAAACCAGTAAGTTTCTTCAAAATTAAATGACCAATAGAGCTGTTCTTACAACCTAATAAAGTTAGCTTTAGTAATAAGAGCTTAATGGGACACAGTATATATAGTTTTACCTTGGTCCCTTAGTCCTTTTATTTGTACCATTTTTTTAAAGTATGCTAAAAAGATTTAAAAAAAAAAACCTTACAGACTTTTTTTGCAATGTCAAGGATAAACCAAAATATGCTTCACATCTTCACCTCATCTTTTTTAAGTTTATCATATTTTGGCCTTTGATGAAATTCATAATCAATTTTGATAATTCTTATTAGGGTTTATGAATTTATAAGTCAAACTTTAGAAACTGACTATAATCTATTCTGATCCCAAACATTTGATCAAAGCCCTACCTCAGAGGCTTGTTAGGAGGATTGAAAAAAGGACTCAGAACAACTGGCAACTAAGCTCTTAGTATGTGGCAAATGCTACTAAGAATAAAAAACTCAAAAAGAACTACAAAAAAATAAACTGCTTGTTGTTGGTACCAATACATTGGTACTATAATTTTGTAAGACAAATATAAATATAGAGATATAAGGAAAGCATAAGTAAAACATAACAAGTAAAACATAACAAAAAATAATTATGTTAATATTAGAAACCAAGATTTTCAGAGTAAAAGAAACACAAGCATGAATATCAAAGTAAAAATGCTATAATGCCAAATTTGACTTGGAAATATCAATATGAATTCATGATAAATTACTCTTTCTAAACAGTATTTTTTCCTAGTTTTTGTCCACTGACAAGACCTAGCAGTAATAGCAATGAACACTCCAGTTTCTAGATCTGTGGCATCCAAACACTATCTCCTATAAAGAAACCATGGCTCTTCAGAGAAGTAACTGATTATAGTTCTGCAAAAGGATGAGTAAATTAAACTGGGGCAACTGGTGTCAGAAAGCAAAGTTTGGGCTGTGTTAAAAGAACTAAAAGGCCAAGATGAAGGGGGATACACTGACCAAAAATGATAACAATTTAAGCATCAAAAGGTATAGTGATTGCAATGGACTAAAGTCAATATATAAAAGTCCATGAGTTCTTAATGCTACTAAAAAAAAAAAAAAATCATTAGTTCCCTTTGACAGTTGCTAGGCACTAACTCATTACTCTAAAAATTGATTTTTTTTTAAAAAAAGGGAAAAGAAACAAGCACTTAACCTATTTCTCCAGTATGAGCTATACCTCAAATTAACCAAATAACTGATGAAGGGAAGTTCTTCTCTACAGACCTCCAGATAATAAATGTAGATGACAGAATTTTTTAAATCACCATCTGCAATGATTATCATTGGATGCTAAAACCATTAGGTGACAGGCTGATATGAAACTTTATATTCAATGGATCTAAATCTATTGATCAATCTTAACTTTACTAAAAGAGGAATTATCAGATACTATGTGCCTCCCTCATGAAATCTAAGTACACAGCACAAAGTATTCTTACCAGAAAATGAACCCAACTCTGTTGAGACTGAATTACAAAAAAAGGCAGAAGACTATGTTAAAAGACACCATGAATATCTAATAAACCAAATCCAGAATGCAAGAAATGTTATAGGACACATGATCTAGTTTATTTAACAAGTAAATGGCATGAAGAAAAAAAAGGGTGGGGGAAAGATGAAATGCTGCTAGAAATTAAGAGACTTAGGAGACATATCAACACATATAATGTGTGGACCTTATTCTCATACAGATAATGAGAAGCCAAAAGAAATTACCACTAACTTTGTCAGGGTTATAATAGTATATTTAACAACATTAAAAAAAACACTTAGCTGTTAGAAGTATACACCAATATATTCATGGAGGGATGAATACAATGTCCAGGATTTCCTTAAAAATACCCTAGTCCCTTTCTCCTTAAAGAGTAGGGGGAAAAATGACAAAATGTCAGGTCATGGACCCATCAGTTTTCACTATGCAGTCTTCCCTCTTCTGCTTATGTTGAAAACTTGCATAACAATTTTTTAAATAATACAATGTCCATAGGATAAACTAAAAAGTATTTTATGCATAATTGATTAACATAATAATCAATTACTATATGTAAGTATATATATGTAATAAGCCTAAGAAGTTCTTCAGAAATCTGCAGCTATATACAAATTTATACATACATCTTTAGGTGTGACTATCTCTCCATAGATGTTAAATTCTCTGACAAACCAGGAGTACATTTTATTTCTTCACCACCTGAGACTAGTGTCAAATGTACCCATTTTATGACACAGTCAAATTGGTTCCTGTACACATTTCTGTTCCTCACGCAATTCAAAAAAAGCATCACCCACATTTACACACACAGTAAAATAAAACATTAAGTGACTGGGAGTTGAGAAGTTTTAAATTCCAATGATGTTAGTTTTTAAAGGAATTTTTTAAAACATCAAGACTTATAGAATATGGTAACAGCACTAGAAAACAAATTCTTACCAAAACCATCTTCAACTCCATCAGAAAGCTCATTAGATCAGGAGAGTGCTGCATTCTCTAGATTAAAACATTTCTAATTAATTTCATTTGTACAATGAATATTCCATATACTGAAATTGAACTAAAGTACAGGTCCATGTGAATGAAAAAAATATTAAATGTATCTACATCTTAAAAGCGTAACAATTAAAGTACTTATAACCATCTCTACTATGTCTACCAATTTCATTTTGAAAGAGTAATTAAAGCCCTCAAATCTATTTTGGTGAGATACACTGAATTGTACTTAAAATCCCACACACCTTAGTTCCTTCAGCACTGACTACTGGTCAAGTTTAGCAAATCTGCCAAACCACATCATTATGAAAGAAAGAAAGAAAAGAAAACAAAGGAAACAAAGAAAGAAAAAAGAAAGAAAAAAGAAAGAAGAAAGACAAAGGTGTTATAGGAGTGAAGAAAAGAAGAACATAAAATAAAATTCAGGTAAATCTATGCAATTAAAAAATCTAATTAGAGTGATGAATTAATGATCAATACTGTATTTTTATTTTTGCCCCTGACCTTAAAACTACCTACAATTGTTAATTTTGTTTTTTCACAACTAACCCATATTAATTCAAAAGCAGTCAATCTTTAAACAAGATAAAGCCATTGTAACAAAAGGCAAAAAGGAAATAACTTCTAAAGTTGAATATTTAAGAGTTATAATTTTATTTCCTAGAATCTTTGATTCTTAAAATAACTATAGAATAAAGGAAAGCAAATTCTCAAGTGTAACTTTTAGATGAAACCCTACATCACTTCTCTTCTTGAAATCAAAATATTGCATTTTTGTTACTTTTTTGTGATACACTGCAGTACCACCACGCAGTTCTGAACAAAGCCCATCTGTGAATTTGTTCACTCTTTTAGACGAGAAAAATAATAATCTAAGATACTTCAACAATTCATGAGACATATGAATAACAACATAGCTTTGAGTGAGCAAATCTGTAAAATGAATCTTTGACTTTCTCATCTTCTATACAATATGTGCCCTGTTAGCTTACTAGTAATGAGCAATAAATAGTATCAAGTTTCTGTGAAAGATAGCCTAGAGGCTAGAAGCAGCCCAATACCTGTTTCCAGAACTAAAGTTGTACGGAAATGCAGCCACACCCATTCGTTTACCTCTGGTCATGGCTGCTATGGCCCTACAAGTTAAGTAGTTGGGACAGATTTTAGGACCACCAAAGCCTGAAAAATTTATTGTCTGACTCTTCACAGAAAAAGACTGCTGATCCCCCAACCCATACTTATTAAAGTTAAAAACAGTATAAGGAAAGAACAGGAATACTGGAATAAAACAAAGAAAAACTAATTCTTGGTTCTATATGACCCACTGGAGGGCAGAAAAGAGATTAATAAGTAATTGGGACTTTTTCTAGGAACTCTTGTGGTGAACTGGAGGAGAAAAACAATTATAGATATTATACTTAGTCTCTATTAACAATTTTTTCCAGGCTATTTAAATATCTCAATAGATTCGTTTCTTAAACTCTAGTATACAATATAAATAGTCACAGTGGATGAGGACGAGGCAGTGTAAAGAAAACAGAGAAATAATTTAAATATCCCCTTAAAAAACTGCAGTAATTATGCTGCCAGCAATGACAACCTACATTCCACAAATCAAATAGTTTATCTCCTATATTTCTTTGTGGTTCAGTAATGCTTTATGTGAGAGTGACTGTCATTGTCAGTTATCATAGATAATAACCTGCTTTTAAGATAGAAAAAATATAGGAATAGCAGAAATCAGGAAAAACATACAAATGAATAAAGCATCAAAGGAAATGCAGTTCTACTTACATTTACTTTTCTACAAGAGGCATTTCATTTATTTTTGGTTTCTTTAGTAACAGTGACTTTTTTTAAGTTTCTCTAATTTTTAAAAGAATTTTCAGGCAGAACCTAAACATCAAGAATAACTACAGTGGGGCTGAGGGTGAAATAGGTGTAGGTAATCCATAATACAAACTTCCAGTTATGACAATTAAAAAAAAAAAGATTAATCCTGTCTATACCTCATGTATGCTGTATTTACATGTACACTCATTAAGTACGTATGTATGATCCTAAGTGATTTCCACCACACCTTTCCTGTTCCTAATCTAGAACTATAATCCCATTTTTGCCACAGATACTCTACAATTCCTAAATGGGTCCTGGTTTTCTTCTCCTTACTACCACTATTCAGTCTCAGCAAAAAAATCTCAAAAAAGTGATGGCTATGCATGATGGCTATACATTCGAAGACCCTCAAGTCTCCAGGATGGAAATCAGTTTCAGAATAAATGCTGCCTAGAGATGTACGGAGGATTCTGAGAAAACACTTTCTATAATGCATGGATCCTTAAAATATTTAATAGAAATGAAACCTACAAAAGTCAGCAACTATTAAACCAGTTTGTTACAACGTTCTGCAAACAGTCCTCTAAAAAAGAGTTAACTTTGTAATTTCTTATCCTTGCTTAAAACAAACTTTTTAAAGGACTTACCTGTTGTACTATTTGATGGTATCCATTAAGTATTGTTTTCAGTTGCCAACTACATAATAATCTAAAATTAATGGAACAAAATGGTTTCTTTATTGTTCAGAATTAAAAGGAAAAAACTTATTTGTATGCTAGCACAAACACGCATGTACATAGAAAAGAATGACATAAATATAATTCTGACAAGTTAATAAAATTTTTTACCACTGATACTGTTGAAAGTCTTGTCTTCAAACTGTCGGGACTAATTTTATTTCAAAATATAAATAACTGCAATCAGTAAATGACATGCAAACAGTAAATCTTTTTTTTTTTTTTAACCATATCCAAAGAAAAATTTGCTATTGAACTAGATTCTTCTCCAAGTTAGGTTAAAGAAAACCAACAGTTTTAATCATAATGTACAGAACTTGTATTTGAGAAAGCATATGTAATGATATAATCTTCAAATTAAAGATTAATGTAAAAGGTACTTTTAATTATATAAGTAGTAATAAGTTAGTGTTCGTCTATCCACTGGCTCACCTCAGCTGTGCTCTTGAGATTACTTAGATGAGTAACTCTTCTAAGATGTGCTTTTCCTTACCTTGAAGTAGGAAGCACCTCTGAGTTTCCCCAATTATAGTCCCTTCAGGACATCATGACTCTCTCCCATTCTTGGTCTGCTAACCTCCATTTCCCCCTTATTTCCTCTCTTAATAACAAAGTAGTTCATTCAACTGCCCACAAGAAAACTTCTTCTCCAAATGTACGTTCCATCCCTTGCCAAGTTGACCATCATTCATTATCACTTTACTGTGATATCTTTATTTCCTGCTAGTTTTTTCAACTTAATATATTAACTTGTCCAAGTAAATCTCAACTTAAAAAAACAAGATCATTACAACTCTTCTTTGACTGCATTACCCTTCTCTAGCCACTCCTTTTTTTCAAAATAGAATTGACATTTGAACAACACTGGTTGCACTGCACAGGTCCACTTACAGATTATTTCAATAAATATACATACGGTACTATAAACGCCACTTCCTCTTACGATTTTCTTAATACATTCTCTCTAGTTTGCTTTAAGAATACAGTATATAGTACATACAACAGACAGTATACAAGTGTTAAACAACTTGTTCATGTTATTGATAAGGTTTCTGGTCAACGGTTTGGGGAGAGCCAAAAGTTATATGCAAATGTTTAAGTGCATGAGGGATTGGTACCCCTTAATCCTGGGTTCTTCAAGGGTCAAATGTACTTTATCTTGTTTATGTTTTCTTTCTACTCCCTTACCCACTCCCAAACCCAATACAATTTGCTTTCTGCCACTACATGAAACCTATTCATATTTAACCTGATCCCTCTGCAATACTCAGCACTGTGAACCATTTTCTCATTAAGCCTCTTCATAGCTTTAGTGATAATTGTCGTCCAGATTTTCCTCTTACTTCTCTGGTCAGTCCTTACTCTTCTTCCAAGTTCCTCTTTATTTACCAGTCCTGTAGATGTTGGTATACTCTCAAGTCTTTTAAACATTGCCTTTCTCTTTTCACCCCACACTTGCAGAAACTGGAAAGTATCCATACTAACAG
Source organism: Felis catus (assembly GCF_018350175.1). Lineage (NCBI taxonomy): Eukaryota > Metazoa > Chordata > Mammalia > Carnivora > Felidae > Felis > Felis catus. The sequence continues at coordinate 76,505,542 of NC_058370.1, forward strand.
GCCCAAATCCCACGCCTACTGTGACTTGCATGTCTCACACTTGATTTCAACGCCAATACACTAAACATCTCCTCTTGATACTTCACACCTGACAACATCTCTAAATGATGGCTCTCTTACTTCTCCACTTTAACCTCTTCTCTAGCTTAGTGTTGCCAGAACTTGGAAAGCATCCTTCACAACTCTTTCCCTCAATCTCCTACTTCTAATTAGTCACAAAATCCAGTCAATTCTACTAACAATGTCTCTGGATTCTTTGTCCACTCTACTCCCAGAGATGTTTAAGAACAGAAATGAGATTTTTAGATGCCGCCTACTTTCCAGTCTCATCTCTTGATACTCCTTGAGGGCTGTCTGTACCAAGAGGTACATTACACAATTGCTATTTACTACTTTAATGAGAAAAAAAAATAGAGAATTAATGTTTTACCTTTGAAAAGTACTTCAGCACAAGGGAAAATAATTTACAAATGTACGCTGATTTGAAAAACCGGTAACATTTCTGGTTGGCTAATAAGCACTTTAGGCAAAACTAATGGCTAGAATCAGCTTTTACCAGATTAAATGACTGTCCATCCTACCAAGATGCATGTATATAACAAAACATCACATCACCTTGCATTCTTCATTTGTAAATCTTCAGGCAACTCTATTCTAAGGTGAAAATCTCGTCCCTGTGGAAAATATTGAAAAGGTTCACTCAAATTTTCATCTTTTGCTTAATGTTAAAAAAAAAAGTTAAACTTAAAAAAATCACATAGAAACAGCAAGGTTTTTCCTTTATTTTCTAAAAGGTATTAACTTCATCCAAATCTTTACATTTGTTAAAATGTATAGAATAAAATATTGCATTTGAGGAAAAATAACTTTAAAATGTCAGAAGCTTTGTAATTACTGGGAAATCAAAACAAAGAGTCTTAGAATCAACTCATGTCACAAGAAATATTAAGATATTGTTAATGTAAACAAAGAAATTTAAGTATTTCTTAGAAAATAAGTCTGTGAAGAAATTCCTTCAATTGCTTTGATGATGGAAGAAAAAAATCACAATGTAAAATAAGAGCATCTGATACATTACCAGCTTTGTAATTTTCAATTTCCTAATTTTAATAAAATGAAAATATATTTAGTTCCATAATCTGAACATACAGACATGAGAGAAATATTTTCATAAAACAAAATATTTAATTCTCCCACATTCATGTGCCGTTAATGAATAAAGTCACTAATATTTATTTTAAATATTCACAAGCTATACATTTGAATATACCAAGTTTTACTCAAGAGTCTTTCTTAGGAAAGAACTGTTCTCTGAAAAACATATTCAGTTTCTTTCTTGAGAAAGTGAATGGGTAAGCAGCTTAAACTTTATATCTTAAATAGGATAATACACATGATCTGAGCAAAGGTAAGCAGAAAAAGACAAACAGAAATATAATCTTTTACTCCAACAATATAAAATGAAAAAGAGTAATAAAATTCTCGAAAAATAATCACCATGAGAATTTTAGCACAGGCTCCCTCAAAGCAGATTCAAAACTAGAGGAACACAATTAAATGTACCCCATAACCTTTACTTTCATGATAATATTACAGTTCTGACTTTCATTACATTTAAATGTCCTTTAAAAAAATGAAACAAAATGTACTACTGACCTTTTCAAAAGGTCAAGTAACAATAATTCACTATTTCATTAAAGCACTAGAAGATATTATGTAGTAACTTTAACCTAACTTTATAGACATCCCACACATAGGTGTAAGAACAATCTGGAATTCAAAATTTACATGAAAAATAGTAAAACTACTCTACCGATCTGTTATCTGAAAGAATAAAATTTCGAAGTCCCTTATGTGCAAAATCCACCCATTTTAAAAGGTCAAATGCCATGTTACATGTCACAATATTTTTCTGATTCAAGAAAATGTTCAAAATTAGCTTTTTTTAGTTAAAGCATATAAAAAATGTTAATTGTTCTCAAGAAGAACTTCCAGGTTGCAGGGAACAAGGTACAGAGAGTTACCTAAATCTGAATCTCTCCACTCATCCTCCCAAATAGATCAATATTAGGAACAAATTAAAACCACAAAAATCCCATGTCTCCAGAAAAATCAGAGAGAGCATACTATAAACTTCAAGCTACCTAGGAAGAAAAATAAAAACCACTTTCTAGTGGCTTCTACCCTGGGACTTCCATAGCAAGTCCTCTTAAAGAACTAGGGGGTTCAGAAAAAAAAGCATGGAAGAGAGAAGAGGAATTGGACTAAGTGTTAAAATAATAATAAAGAGTTTGGTATATCAGAGCACTGACTACGGGTAGGGGGGCTTAGTATCAACACAAAAGTCAAGAGGCTCACCTTGGAAAAGAAATATATGAATAGATGATAAAAAAGGCAGGTAGAGCCATCCTTTGGAAAATGGATGTTAGGAGGAAAAATTAAGAGTGAGAAATGGAGGAGCTTATATAACAAAATAAAAACACTCAACTCCTCCCTCAACACTACTAAAAAATTATCCACTAAATAAACTGCACTTTGCTTCACCTACAGAAATTATACTTAAGCTAGGAATTTTACAAACTATTGTCAACAACCAAATTCACCAAGATATTGGTTTCATCAATGTCAAGCTAGGAGTCAAAACCAGAATGAAAGAAAACATTTCAAGTGATAACAAATCACCTGTGCAAACAAAAAACACAGGCATAAACAAATTACAATACTGAATTATATTATCATTAAGTAAGTATTTGTACTAATATTCAGAAATTCAAAAACCAAGAACAGAAATTGTAAGGAAAAAAATTTTACTTCAGAAAAAGATAAAATACTAGAATGGAATAAATTAATAGGTGCTCAAGGAAGAACAGAGCAAAATAAAAATTTCGTAAGAGGTGGGGTGCCTGAATGGCTCAATTGGTAGACTGCATGACTCTTGATCTCAGAGTTGTGAGTTCAAGCCCCAAGCTGGGATAGTGATTACTTAAAATAAAATGGTTAAACTGGCAAAGGTTATGTATACTTTACTCCAATAAAATATTTTTTAAGTTTCTTAAGAGGCAAACAAAAAGCCAGAAAATCACCAAATGAGAAAAAAATTAAAAACCATCAGAAAAAAGCAATTGAAGTGGAAACAGGTAAAGACAATACAATACACAAAGAACTGGAGACCTTGAAAATAAGATAGCAGAAAAAAATATTTTAAATTACAGTCCAAGTATATTTTTTGGCAATTCACATAAGGAAAAGAGCCAACTGAACATGTGAGAAATGACTTCTAACGATCCACTCTAAGAGCTATCTTAATATGCAGACCTTAACAATAAAAAGTCCACAACTGGGGCACCTGGGTGGCACAGTCGGTTAAGCGTCCGACTTCAGCCAGGTCACGATCTCGCGGTCCGTGAGTTCGAGCCCCGCGTTGGGCTCTGGGCTGATGGCTCAGAGCCTGGAGCCTGTTTCAGATTCTGTGAGTCCCTCTCTCTCTGCCCCTCCCCCGTTCATGCTCTGTCTCTCTCTGTCCCAAAAATAAATAAATGTTGAAAAATAAAAATAAAAAAATAAAAACATAAAATAAAAAGTCCACAACTGCTAAGATCAAATAGTATATGGGAGGGGCGCCTGGGTGGCTCAGTCGGTTGAGCATCCGACTTCGGCTCAGGTCATGATCTCAGGGTCTGTAAGTTTGAGCCCCACGTTGGGCTCTGTGCTGACAGCTCAGAGCCTGGAGCTGCTTTGGATTCTGTGTCTCCCTCTCTCTCTGCCCCTCCCCCACTCATGCTCCATCTCTCTGTCAAAAATAAATAAACATTAAAAAAAAAATTTCAAATAGTATATGGGAAACAGAATAAGAGTAGCACCACATTTCTCAAAGCAAAATTTTAAAAAAGCAACAATACAACTTTTAAGACACTGAAAGAGGATTTCTGCCTCTAGCTAACATGGAGTAACAGTGGCAGGACTTACTTTCTACGTTAGGTAAAAACTGGACAAAAAAATACATGAAACAATGATATTCAGACATCAAATAGACACTAAAAGACAGTCATACTTGCAAGAAGGGAAACAAATGAGAAAACCTCTTTAGCTGTCCAGTCTTACTCTCTGAAGATTTTTCAGGCTACACAGCAAGGATGGAGAACCAAATGGAGTCCAACATTGCCCCCAATCTGAGATAGAGGGGTTAAGTCGGGGGAGGCAAAGGTACCTATAATTCACAAGGTACAGTATCAAAGAGGAAAGAAATACGTGGAAAAGAGAGAAATCTACAGAGAATAAACCTAGAGAATCAGTGTAATCAGCTGAGTATGACAATTGCACGTATGTGAGAAAACCACCAAAAGCTGAGGACCCATGAGAACAGAACATGCAAAACAATCTTGGAACTCACACAAGGCTGGGAATAGTCCTGTTTCTGACCAGCAAGAGTGGAAAACCTTGTCCTATAAAAGTTATCATCAAAATATATATGTACGTACATACATACATACATACATACACACGTATACACGCTGAAGACTAATGCCCCAGTAGTAGAACCAAATTAAATCTAGGCTAAAGTCTGTTTTGGTTCTGCCTTACAAAGCTTACAAGCAAACCATAACAAAATTAAACTGTTTTCAAGTAATTTAACCACATCTTAGAACAAATCAAGAATGTTTAAGAAAATAAAATCATCTAGCACACAATAGTTAGAATGCATAGTGTCTGGCATCCAATCAGACTATACCAGGCATGCAGAGAGACAGGAAAATAAGATTCATAATAAAGATGAAAATCCAGAGAAATACAAAAATGGCAAATAATAGAATTCCTTAAAAAATTTTCAACAGTTTTAACTACATTATAGATACCCAAGAAGGTAGAGAAAAGCAGGAGCATGCTAAATAGAACAAACAGGAAAGATAATGACCCAAATCAAAGAAATGAAAAGTACAATGTCTGAGATGGTAGACAGTATTAGCAGATTAAGCCTTGCAAAAGATGACTTTAGGGTACCTCAAAACACAGAACATTAAAAATAAAACAGAGAAAGAGCCTAAAACAAACACCAAAAAAGAACAGAACCATTAGTGAATTATAAAACAACTTTATAGTGGCCTAATATGCATGTAGTTTGAGTCTCCAATACAAGGGAAAGAGAGGGAGGGACAAAAACATTTTTGAAAAAATAATGACTGACGTTTTTTCCCAAATTAAGTGAAAATATATACTCACAAATCCAAAGAGCTCAACAAACAAACCCAGTGGAGGAAAAACATGAAGAAAACTACACCAAGGTATATCATAATCTAATTGGTAAAAACTAATGACAAAAAACAAAAATCGTATTATAAGCAAAGAAAAACGACACACTACTTAGAGGACCAAAAGTAAGAAATACTAGAGATTTCACACAGGAAATAATGCAAGACAGTTAAGCAACATCTGTAAAATATGAAAAGGGGAAAAAAAAATCAATCTAGAGTTTTAGACCTAGTAAAAGTATCTTTCAAAAGGCCAAACAATATGTCAGATATAAAACAGCCAAAAAACAGCCAATTTATCAGTACAAGACATGCACCACAAGAAATGTTAAAGGAATAACTTTAGGAAGAAAAGAAATCCCAAAAGAAATCCCCTTTAAATATACAGGCACAGATAGGTATAAAATAAAGAATGGAAAAACATTAAGCCATGCCAGCACTAATCAAAAGAAAGCTGGAGTCACTATACTAATATCAGAAAATAGAGATTCTAGGATAAAGATTACCACAGATAAAAAGGGTCATTTCAGAATCATAAAAAAAAAAAAAGAAAGGAAAGAAAAAAATTAGTTCAAGATTGCTTAATAATCCTAAAAGTTTATGTACCTAATAAAAGGACTTCAAAATAAATGAAGCAAAAACTGAGAAATGAAAGCAGAAATTGATCGATAATTATAGTAGGAGATTTCAATACCCCCTTTCATTAATAAAACAAGCAGACAGAAAATCAGTGAGCATATAAAAAACTCAAATAGCATTATGAACCAACTAGACCTGACATTATAGAACAATCCACCCAAAAGCAGCAGAATGCACATTCTTTTCAAGTACAGCCATAACATTTACCAATATAGGCCATATTCTATGCCATAAGTCCCAAAATATTTTAAAAAGTTTAAATCATAAAAATCATGTTGTGACCAATATGAAACTAAATTATAGATCAGTATCAAAAAGAGATCTGGAAAATCCTCAAATATTTAGGAAGACATATTGTTCTTCTAAGTAACCTGTGAAAAAAAAAAAGAAAAAGAAATGAACAAGTATCCTGAACTGAAAAAACAAAAATGAAAATACAACATATGAAGTAGATTTTACATAGCTAAAGTAGCATCTGAAGAAAAATTTACACCACTAAACATCTATATTATAAGACAAAAAACTTCTCATTATCAAGGAGCTAACCTCCCACTTGAAGAAATTGGGAAACTTAACAGAAAGCAATGAAACACAAGCACAAAAATAAGAGAAAAAAATCAGTAAAATGAAAAGTAGGTTCTTTGAAGAGATCAATAATTTTTTTTTAAGTTTATTTTGAGAGAGTGTGCGAGAAAGTTGGGGAGGGGCAGAGAGAGAGAGAGAGAGAGAGAGAAAATCAGAAGCAGGCTCTGCACGGTCAGCGCAGAGCCCACTGGACACAGGGCCTGACCTCACACACCGTGAAATCATGACCTGAGTCGAAATCAAGAATCAGACCCAAAATTAAGAGTCAGACATTTAACCAACTGAGCCACCCAGGTGCCCTGAGATCAATAAAATTTATAAGCCTCTATCCAGTTATTTCTGCCTTTAAGAGTCAGTACCTCATTTCTCTCCTTTTGAATAAAGACTAGATTTACGACTTGCTTCTAGAAAAACTGAATAAAGCAGAAGTAAGTATGTATTAACATCAGAGGCCAGGGGCAAAAAGGGACTATGCAGCTTTCTGCCTGGTCTCTGTTATGTCACTCAGGGGAAGTTGGCTGCCATGTTGTGAGGACACTATGGAGGTCTGTGCCGTAAGGAACTGAGGGCCTCCAGTCAAAAGCAGCAGAAAACAGAGGGCTCCAGCCAACAGCATGTTCATGAGCTATCCTGGAAGCAAATCTTTCAGCTCTAGTCAAGCCTTTGGAGTACTGGGAAACTAGCTAGCATCTTCATTGCAAGTTCATGAGGAACACTGATCCAGAACCATCCACCCAAGTAACTTTCAAATTCCTGATCCACAGCATATGTGACAATGTTTGTTGTTCTAAGCCACAAAGATTTGGAGTAGGTAGTTATGCAGCAAAAGATAATATAGGGAACATCATTATAGATCCTAAAAGCATTCATTAAAAGGATAATAATGGAATATAACATTTAAGACAATAAATTCAAAAATCTAGAGTAAATAATCAAATTCCTTGAAGGAAACAAACTACCAAGGCTCACTCAAAAGAAAAGGAACAATCTAATAATATCTTCTTAAAATATCTTCTTAAAGCCAGAGGGTTTATTCTCACACACACATACACATACAAAGGATCAATAAGTTTCACACGCTATAATTTTTACAAAGATTATCTAATCACAATGTAAGAGAACTAGAAATAACAAAATTAAAAATCAAAACAAGACTTGTGAGAAAATGTTTTACTTTTCTATTAAATAACTCCTGGGTACAAGGGATCTACAAAGTAAACTTCAGTACTAAAAAACTATGACGATGAAACACTGTAAGTCAGCATACACAGAGTACTATAAAAACAGTAATAAGAGGATAATGCAGAGCTATAAAAATTTTATCAATAAAAATGTGCACTCATAGCCAAATCTAGGATAATTTAAACATCAAAATAAGTAATGATCACAATCCATTAAATAAATTATTTTTAAAACCAATGAGTCCCGTCTGATACAAGTAAGTGGGGAAAAAGAGAAAGCTACTCCTTATAATAAAATAACAATAAAGAAAAACTAGTGAAGTTAGAAAAGCATCATTTGGTGCAGCACCTGGGTGGCTCAGTCAATTGAGCGGCCGACTCTCGATTTCGGCTCAGGTTACGATCTCATGGTTTCACGGGTTTGAGCCCTGCATCTGGCTCCATGCAGACAGTGTGCAGCCTGCTTGTTATTCTCTCACTCACGCACCTGCCCCACTCACGCACACTCTCTGTGTCTCTCTTTTTCTCTCTCAAAAGAAATAAACTTTAGAAAAAGAAAAGGAAATCATCATTTGGCAACCACCACAGTACTAACTGGTTCAATCAAGAGTCAATAGATGCTAAAACTGGTGTGTACCCCTGAAAGTTTGATGCCTCATAGTTCTCTATAAGTACTTCTGAATTACAAAAGGAAAACCTGGCACATGTCATCTTAAACAGGTGATCAGAGGTAACATCACCAATGAAACCCGCTAACTTCATGAGCCCTGAAAATAACACAACATTCTTTCTGGGTCATCTCTGCCAAAGTGACATGATCTGAATTTAATGATGAGGAAACATCAGTCAAACCCAAACTGAGGGACATTCTGCCTAATAACCAAACTGTATTCTTAAACATCAAGTTTAGGGCACCTGGGCGGCTCAGTCCCACTCTCTGTTAAGCGTCGGACTCTTGTGGCTCAGTTGGTTAAGCGTCCGACCCTTGGTTAAGGGTCCAACCCTTGGTTTCGGCTCAGGTCATGATCTCACTCATGGTTTTGTGGGTTCGAGCCCACATCAGGCTCTGTGCTGACAGTATGGAGCCTGCTTGGGATCTTCTCTCTCGCTCTCAATCTCTCTCTCTCTCTCTCTCTCTCTCTCTCTGCCCCTCCCTGACTCACACTCTGTCTCTTTCAAAATAAATAAACTTAAAAAATTCTCAAATTTATTAAAAGCAAAGAGACCATGGAACTATTCCAGATTAAAGAGATATGTCAACTAAATGTAATGTGGTATCTTTTAGGAGGCTGGAAAGGGCTACAAAATATGTAATTGCAACATCAACAAAATTTGAATTTGGACTCCAGGTAATGGCATTACATCATGATTAAATTTCCTGATTTTGGTAACTGTACTGTGGATTTATATAAGTGTATCCTTGTTCTCATGAAATATATGCTGAAATATTTAAGAATAAAGAGGCACTATGTCTACAACCTAATTTTAAACTGTTCAGAAAAATAATGTGTATATATACCCACCCACATATATATATAAAATATTATATATATTATATATATATATTATATATATACACACACACTCAGAATAATAAATCAAATGGGGCAAAAGTAAAATGGAGAATCTGGGTAATCTTCATACATGCTTGTTATTGTAAGTTTGAAATTATATACAAAACAAACAGATGAAAATCAGCTCCACCAAACAAAACAATGTTAAATTAAGTTGTTTACGTTATGATTTCAGTAAGCTGCTTAAGGCAAGTACAAATCAGAACTGTAGCTACAACAAAGGGTCACAGGTAAATTTCATCTAATCTCAATTCTGATGTTTACACATTTTTTTGTTTTGTTTTTTTGTTTACACATTTTCTAAGAGGCTTTAGCAGACAGACACATATAATACAAAGTACTTTCCTTAAAGTGCCTAAAATGCTGGAAACATGGTTCCTAATAAAAACGTAACTTAAGATCTCTTCAATTTTTCTAAATATTGTCTGAAAAGTGAATCATGTTTCCACCTAGGTAATTCAAGACTGGTACTTCCAACTGGGGAAGGGAAAAGTGGATTACCTTTATTCCAGAAATAATAATGAAATTTAACCTCTACTTTCTGTGATGATCCCGATGAATTTGAAGAAAAATGAATATATCCATATGTACCCTCTGTAACCTTCCCTTAATTACAGTGTATTGATTAGTTATACACTCAATATTCTGAGGGGTGGGTAAAAGTTTCATTTAGCAAGTAAATTTGATAACTCACTCTGTATTTTTGAGAGATTATATGTTTTGAGTAAACTTCAAAACTTAACGATAATTCTAGGATATGGCCCCGATCTTCAAAAAGTATGTGTGCCAGTGGGGAAGTAGGTCAAACAGGTAAAGGCTGTGCACCTTCTAGGCACAAACACCCAGTCATAAAAAAGTTAAAGGGATGTAACGTACAGCATGGCAACCAGAGTTAATACTATCGCATATCTGAAAGCTGCAAAGAGACTAATCTTAAAAGTTCTCATCACAGGAAAAAAATTCTACAACTACATATGGCGAATCAGATGAACAGCTAGACTTAGCTGTGATCATTTCACAATACAAACATACATCAAATCATTATGTTGCACACCTGAAACTAATATAACGTTGCATGTCATTTATAACTAAAAAAAAAAAAAGCATGAAATATGCTTCCCTTTAAATAAATTATCAAGTTTTCAAATACCCAATACTCAAACATTTTTGAAAGGTGAAACCATTCTCTTAATCACTATAATTAAGAGTTAAATTTTACCTCCATCCCATTCATTTAATACTGGCAATGTCTGTTTTGATGAGAATTGTTGAATGGAGCGTTAATCAAGGTAAGGTGGAGCAATGCAATTATTCATTTTCCTTTCAGAAAATAAAAATAATTCTGAGAACAGAAATTTTTATTCATTACCATGATATTTTTCCAAATTATCTGGTTAATCACTAAATTTTAAATTATGACAAAATTGCATAATTTGTGTTTCTATAAAAAGGAGTCCAAATAATTGAAAACTTGCCTAAGATTCATACACATTTTCTTAGAAAATACAGTTCTGCTTCAATGTTAAGTTGTTTAAAAATGACCACTTTGTTTCTTTCCTCTTCAGGAATTTCTCCTTATTTCACATAGCAAACCAAATCCTCTGGTTGGTCAGTCACGTGTTACGTTTTATAGCTAGAAGGTACGGATTGATCATTTAACCTATTCATGACCCCTATTATAAGTTGCAGGTGGTTAGGGCCCACCGCCTGGTTAAGCATCAGTCTCTTGATTTCAGCTCAGGTCATGATCTCACTATTGAGGAGTTCAGAGCCCCACCTCCAGAGCCTGCTTGGGATTCTCTCTCCCCCTCTCTCTCTGCCCTTCGTTGCCCCACGCGCGCTCCACTGCTCCGTCACTCTCTGTCTCTCAATAAACAAACTTTAAAAAAAATTAAAAATTAAAAAATGTTGCAGGTGGTTAATTTGTGTGTGGTTTCACCAGTTTTCCCTCAGGCTGGATCTGTTAATTTTAAAAGATTTAAAAAAACATATATATGTGTGGTCAGAGAGGTGGTACCATGATGAGTGTAAAGGTCAGGGAGCAAAAATCTATCCTTAAAATTCTACCCTAGGGTATCTTGGTGCAATGCAGAGGAGCAAAATCCATCCACGGGTGAATCACATAGCCTGGCTTTAAGGAATTCTGGTGATCATGGGCAAGTAACTTAACCTCTCCGCCTTCCCATGCTTTGACTTAACTATGAAGAGAGAATGACTTTTTTAAAAAAATTGTGCCTCAAGGGGCTGAGCATTAGTGAAACAAGGTACTTGGAAAGCACTCTGTAAACTTCAGAAATGTACACGTGTGTTACCATGTGTAATAAACTCCACAAGAGAAGCCACTTGCACTCAGAAGTAATGAATTCTGTTAAGATTCCGTACAAAATATCGCTGCTGGAGGTGTTCAGGTACGCACGACTAAGCTGGGAGCCAAAAGGAGGCTTATATATACATATTTTTTCATTTATTTGTTTATTTTACTGTAAAACGAATATAATTAGCACGGATTTCCTCGTGAACGGGCACCAACCTTCGTGGGTTTTGCCGGGCAGGGTGGGAATGGCGTTAGAATCGAAGTAGGCAAAAATTTGCGAAAAATCGAACAAACAAAAACACAGTTAACGGTGGGACAGACACCGAGTCAAAAGGGAGGCCAAACTCAGGAAGCTGAGCGAGGGGGCGTGGCCCTCCGCCCCGCCCCCCGCTCCGGTCCAGCGCGGGGCTCCGCCGGCCAAGTCCCTGGCTGCGAGCCCGTCCCGGCCACCGACGCGGTAGCGAGGGGCCGGCTTGCCCACACCAGCAGCCGTTCTCAAACCTCTAGACTCGGAGGAAGCGGTCCCGCGCCGCCCCCCTCGATCCCCACAGGTCCGGGCCGCTAACCGCTCCCGTAACTGACTTCCAGGGGCGGAGCTGCGCCGCGACAGGGAGGCCCAACTAGCGAGCAGGCAACAAGCGGGCAGGTACCTGAACTGAAATGAATCCTTCGTACACGGTTTTCGCCCGGTTCTGAGGCAGAAGCAGCGGGCACTGGCGCAACAGGCTCGCTTCCATCTCCGCCACGGTTCGCCGTCCGTGGAGCCGCCGGGGGTTTAGCCACTGGCTGCGCCCCGCACATGCGCAGTCCCGCCAGCGTCCTGGGCTCCGAGGGGCGGAAACACCGGCTTTGGCGGGAAAAAGTCTCGAAGATTCCGCGCGAGGGGAAATGAAGGTCTTGTGCTAGTCCGGGCACCTGGACTCAGGCCCAGCCACAGTAGATGCTCGGCAGGAAATGGCATTGGCCCCAATAGGGGGCAGGAGGGAAGATTGTTATTTTCACAGATGTAATTGAACAAGAGCATTCCAGCCTTGATTGTCCCAATTAACCCTTTTGGTAATTTTGTTTGATTTTACTGAGAGACTACTACAGCTTTGTGGAGTTGCATTTCTTACCGCATAAGATGGTTTGTACAGTCTGGGTATTGTATTTCCTTTACCCTGAACCTGCCTCAACTCCCCTTCTTCACTGTAATCAGTCTATTAGCCTGTTCTACAGGATCTCTTGTATGCCTTCAGCATACAGAAAAATGTATTGTTCTGTATGTATTACTATACAATGTATTATAATCCATTCAGTATATCACATGCAACATTGTAATTCTATGGCTTACCAAGTTTAGTCAGTTACTATTGTATTTCAGAACTGCACAATTGTGTATGTGTGTGTATACACACACACACACACACACACAAATATATATACACACATATACATACGTATCTCCAGACTCAAGTCAACATCACACTCAGCTTTGGTGCACTGCATTCACAAACGTCTAAAGGCAAAATGTGAGGGAAGATTGCCGATTAACTTGTTGAGCCAAAGTTAATTTTTCTTTGATAACCCTTTCTATACATTTTTTTTAACTCAGAAATGGTGATTATCCATTTCCTTTTACTGAGGGCTGATTAAATAAGCAGCTTACTACTATTTACCACAAAATTGTTTGATATCACCATCAGTATTCAATGCATTATATTTTTGAACCCTAGTATTTGCAAAACATCATTGTAATATGCCACAGGCCATGTAAAGATGACTAAGATGTACTCCCTCCCATCTTTATTGCCCTCAAAATGGAATTTGACTTCCTGAAGATTCTTAAACTTTCACAACAATTATCACCATATTCTGGATACTTAGGGAAAAACAAGAGTATGGCAGTGGTAGTTAGATACAAATTACACTAAAGCAGTCGTTTTTAAAATGTCTAGAACCATCAGCAGCAGTATCACCTGGGAAATGCAAATTTTCAGATCTAGGGAATCCCAAACTCTGGGAGTAAGGCCTAACCATGTGTGTTTTAACAAGCCCTCCAGATGATTATGATGCATGCAAAGTTTGAGAACCTTCTTAGGGATATGACCCTCCCCTCCCTCAATTATGCAACTCACTCATTAAGGATGATACTGCATTCAACCATCACAATCATGTTAAACTATTTACATGGATGCCCAGGCTGTAGCCTTGACTAGGGGTTCTCAAAGGGTGGTCCTTGGACCAGCATCATCAGTATCACCTGAGACCATGTCACCCCAGACCAATTGAATCTCTTAATTCTAGGAGACAAGTTCAGCAATCTGTTTTAAGAATCACACGTTTAACACCTCTGTGTTTTAACAAGGGACTCTAATGTAAGCCGAAATTTGAACACCATTACCTTAGACTTAGTGAAGTTTTATTTTCACACCTGATTCTACTCTGCAACCAGCTGAAAGTCATTGCACTAATCAAGTGAATAATTGTCAAAGATTTTACAGTTCCAACGTCGGAGTTACCTCGCCACATAGTTAAGGTTTAGACATTAGCTATGTGAATACACATAGTTTATTAGTGTCAAACCATCATTTAAAAGACATTCTTAATACAGAGATCATTTCAATTATAAAAAGAGAAACTTTAAAGGAAAAACAAAGCTGAAAGAGTAATGGCAATTTGGGTCTGATATTAGGGAACGGAAATTTCCTTGGCTTTTCTATCATGGTCTCAAGATCACTACTGGAGCCCTAACCATCAATAGATAGAAGGGCAGTGATAGCTTTCACAGAGGTCCCTTGAACAAGTCTTATATCACATTGGCCATCCCATATGCAAAGGGTCTGGGAAACACAGGTGGTTTTTTTGGCAAATATATCGTTTGGAATTTGTTAGTAAGAATAAAGGAGAGAATGGTGGAGATGGGCTGCTTTCCATTTCTGTAACACTGAAAAATCCACCTGCCCTCTCCCCCCAAAAAAAGATTTGTACTTTCTTGGCAATGCATTATTAATGAAATATATGCTTTATATGACAAATTTTCTTGTATGTGTACTTCTAAAGATATGATAGTATATTTTCCTGTATTTTCTTTTTATTTCAAGATGATTTTTCCTTTCAAAGAGCACTAAAATTAATTTATATTTTGTTGACTAACTGAAATGAACATCATTTATAAAAGCATTAAGGATTAGAAATCAGATGAATAGGGGCTCCTAGGTGGCTCAGATGGTTGAGCATCTGACTCTTGATTTCAGCTCAGATCATGATCCCAGGGTCATGGAATAGAGCCCAGTATGGGGCTCTGAGCTGAGCATGGAGCCTGCTTGAGATTCTCTCCCTCTGCCCCTCTCCCTCATTCACACTCACTCTCTCAGAAGGAAAGGAAGGAAGGAAGGAAGGAAGGAAGGAAGGAAGGAAGGAAGGAAGGAAGGAAGGGGATGGAAGGAAGGAAGAAAGAAAGAAAAAGGAAAAGAAAGAAAGAAATCAGATGAATAGGTAACATTATAAGCAATAAGGAACCAATTTTACATTTTGGAAACTTAGTGTAATCTACATAGTAATGAAATATCCTGCAAATAGAATAAGGAAGCCAGGAAATCACAAGTATATTTTTCATCCAAAAATGTCCTTCAGCTATGAAAAATAAAAAAGATATGGTTGTGGTTTATCACATTCCTTTAAAGAATCCTTTGTTGATGGGGATAGGATTTGCTAAAATAGCAATTTTATTTCTTTCAGTGTTGCTTGTTTCTATCTACGGACAAAGGAGAGCAAGTAATGAGTTATCCAATATGTGGAAATAGCTGATTTTATAAAATTTTAAGAAATAACTAAATTAATAAAAATAAATTAAAATTCACACCAAAATTCAAAAGTTTAGAGGCAATTTTATACATATATAGTCATTTCAAAATAACAAAAACATTTTAAAAGTATCTTTATCAAAAAATTAGTAACACCTTTTTTATTCTTTGAAATCTTATTTAAACTTAATGTTAGCAGGTCTATGAGGAAACAGATATAATTATACATTGCTTATTATTATGTGTAATTTGAAAAATGTTTCTAAAAAAGCAATCTACTTATATACAGCAGAAAACATAAAAACTATTTTCTTTTGAACAAGTACAACTGATGGGAGTATATCCCAAGAAGATAATCCAAAAATGTTAATAGAAATAGGAGACAACTGGGGCGCCTGGGTGGCTTGGTCGGTTAAGCGTCTGACTTCGGCTCCGGTCATGATCTCACGGTCCGTGAGTTCAAGCCCCACGTCGGGCTCTGTGCTGACAGCTCAGAGCCTGGAGCCTATTTCAGATTCTGTGTCTCCCTCTCTCTCTGCTCCTCCCCTGTTCATGGTCTGTCTCTGTCTCAAAAATAAATAAACGTTAAAAAAAAATATTTAAAAAAAAGATATAGGAGACAACTTAATGCCTAATAACTTAGAAATGGCCAAATTATATAACATGATAGAATGTTAAAAGCCATTAAAATGACATAGGTGAGTGTGTGGAATTGGTACATTAAAAGTGTGTATGAAATCTTGATATGTAAAAAGAGCAAAACAACGTCAAGATAAAAGGAAGGAACTTACACAATCAGTTGATATTTTAAAGATGAAAGACCTTTCATTTTTCCATGTAAAGCAAATTACTTAACGGTACCATGAACTTTTTAAAAGAAAGCATTAGCAAAGATTTTTATAAATGTAAATGCTATCCAACTTAAAATCATCTATTAAGTTAGAGGAAGCACAATATAATGAAAAGAGAGTCAAGAAACTTCAAATGCTTGACTTCATATAGATCACATTATGATCTCTAAGGTCCTTTGCAATTCCAAAAATGTATCTGTAGGAAGCAAATGGGCTCAGGGCACCTGGGTGACTCAGTAGGCTGAGTGCACTGTTGATTTCAGCTCACGTCATGATCTCATGGTTCATGGGATGGACTCCCGTAGGGGGCTCTGTGCTGACAGCATGGAGCCTGCTTGGAACACTCTCTCTCTCTCTCTCTCTCTCTCTCTCTCTAGCACTGTCTCTCACTCTCTCTGTCCCTGCCTCACTCACACTGCCTCTCTCTCTCTCTCTCTCTCTCTCTCTCTCTCTGTCAAAATAAATAAAAAATAAAATAAATTTTTTAAAAAGTGAATGGGCTCAAAAACATAGGTGTGGATTATCTGAATAATAAATCTGAAAATAAAACTTTGAAAATCTCATTCACGTTGTCACTCCACTTAATAAGATTGTGTTTGCGAAATCTAATGTGGAAAACTGGCATTGGATATTTTTGCTGTTTTGTCAACAATTAAGATAGTTTAGTCGTGTTCACTTTTAGTTGGACAATAAATGCTTTCAGGAAATGATGTAGGAACGTTGTGAACCAATTATTGCAGCAGGAGATGAAGTTTGTGTTCAGTACAGAAGGAACAGCAACAAAGAGTTGAAGCAAACATCTTTACATGAGGTTTTATTAGTTTAATTGATGAATCAAGAGGATTCAGCCTTTGGATGTTCATGTTCAAATTATGAACTAAAAACCTTATCTAGATGTAGATAATCTCCCTTCTGTAGGTACTTATTCAGAAATGATTATATATCATCAGTTCAAAATTCAAAGCAATTTTGTATACATATACAGTCATTTGAAAATGACAAAAACATTGTAAGTTTATACAAAAATTAGCAGGACTTTTAAAATATTCTTCAAAATCTTAAGTGTATAAAATTGTTTCTTATAGTTATATTCAAGTTATCCATTTGAGGAGGATTCATTTTAATCTCATTCTCCTTTAGAGCCTAAAACAGGTACAAAAGAAAAGATTTGTGAAATGAAAAAGGCACAAAGAAACAAATAATCATGTGTCAAAGTTGGCTGGTCCAAGTTTTATAACTGGGACTCCATATGAAAACCTGACCAATGGGGATAACAGATGTAATCACACAAATTTTTAGGACTCTTAAGAGTACCAATATTTATTCACTAGACATATATTAATATAAATATATATAATATATTTATAATTTTATACTATTATATTTCATAGAAATGTGTCAAAGTTATTTTCTGTATTTAAAACTTATTCAAATTTCTGAAACAGAGTATCTTACCTTACCTTACTGTGCATAGTTTGCTAGAAGTCACAACCTAAATTATGTCCTGAGACTCCAGAAAACAATTGTGAATTAAGAAGAAAATTGAATAGACTCATTGGATAAGCAGTTTCACTCAACAAAGGTAAAACCTCAGAGGCAATCCGTTCCCAGAAACAGTCATGGCTTATACTTTATTTAGTTGATTTTCAACAAACCTAATTTTATTCAAATACAACTTTATGTACTATAAAGGATTTCCCAATGAGCAAAATGAAAACCAAATCAAGAAATATTTTCTGCTGCTAGGGCAGGGGCTACTTAAAGTCCCTTACCCTGCAGAATTTCCTAACCTCTATTAATAAGTAACTGCTTTGTACTTCTACTATTCTTTTTTCCAAATGAGTAAGCTTATTATATTTATCCTGTCCCTGGCCCACCATTGTATTTTGTATCTGTATTTTTGTGAGGGGTTGGGGGGGGGGGGGCGGAGGGGAGGTGGTGGCAGAGACCAGAGGAATCAAACTCCAGACTCTAACAGAGAGGATGTGGACTACTGAGAAATCCTGGAGTTGAAGGTGAATGCAGTGATAGATGAAACATTGGGCTGTCTACTTTGGGAATGGGGGTTGGGGATACGTTTTACTTGTGAGAAGAGGAAAGGTATTTGGTGATCAGAAGAGTAAAAGAGGAAAGTGTAGTGGAGACTTCTATGCGCTCACCGAACCCATTTCCTCTGTCTCCTGGGCCTAAAGCTAAACTACATTTCCACCCTCTCTTGCAGGTTGGTGTGACTAGGTGACTGAATTGTAACCAATGGGAAGTGGGTGGCTCATGAAACTTTTCTAAGCATGATTCAACATTCTCTTTCCTTATTGAGAGAGTGAACTGAATCCAAGTATTCTAAAGCCCTCAGGAATGGTGGAGGCATGAGATGGAAAGAAGCTGTTTCTGCAGTGTCTTCCAATTGACCATGTGTGCAGGAGAAATAAACCTTATTAAGGCACTGAAATGGGGGAAATTTGTGTATTACACCAGCATACAGTATGCATTACTATAATATGGTGGGTATCAAGTTGCCTTAGTATTTCGATTCTATTTGAACATCTAAAAAAAGTGAAATAACAGCCTTATTGTGAAAAGTCAAATATTTACAATATGCCAAAATGATATCCTTTGGATCTATTTAAACTTACAACAAAAAATTTTAGATGTCAGCAAAAATATATGCAATGAAAAATTTAATCTGCGGGATATGTGAGTGAAAATGTGTAAAGATTACTGCCCGGAGGCTTCACTATTATTCTACTTAGATTATTATTCCACTATTATTTTTCCATTAATATACATGATAAAACCCTGGTGATATTATGCAGATTAAGAATCCACATTTAAATGCATTCAATAACTCTGGAAAAACTACCATGGGATAAACATTTTATCTATCAGATTTTTTTGTTTGTTTGTTTGCTTTGTTTTGTTTTGTTTTTCATGCTGAACTTCTTTTTGAAAACATTTTCTTAGCCTCCTTTCACTTAGGAGTATAGTAAAACTTAGTATCTTTAAGAATACCTGGTACTACGGGGTGCCTGGGTGGCTCAGTCGGCTAGCGTCCGACTTCAGCTCAGGTCATGATCTCGCGGTCTGTGAGTTCAGGCCCCGCATCGGGCTCTGGGCTGATGGCTCAGAGCCTGGAGCCTGCTTCCGGTTCTGTGTCTCCCTCTCTGTCTGCCCCTCCCCCGTTCATGCTCTGTCTCTCTCTGTCTCAAAAATAAAAATAAAACGTTTAAAAAAATTTAAGAATACCTGGTACCACATACTAGTAACAAATTCCTACTGAATTTCAGTAGGAACATTTAACATTTGATTATACATAAATTTGCTCTTACCTTTTCTTTTCTTATCGCATCAGGTTAGCTGAGCCTTTTGAGCTTGGTGCATTTGTTGTCCTGGAAAGAGTATGTATAAATTAGATATTTTTTCAGGGTCACAAAGTGATAGCTACCCCATTCCTGATGCTATTGATGTCCAAGGATAATAGATGCAGGATCTCAAGAAGTGGACTCTGGGATTGCCACAAGGAGATGTTTTGAGCCCCATGGCCTTGGAAGAGCCAACATGGAAAAACTGTGACTCTGGGAACCCATCAAGGGCACACTGGCAGACCTGAGCTCTGACACAGTAGTATTTCTCTCCCACAGATCTCTAGCAGCCTGAGTAGAGAGTTGTGTCAAAAGCCAATATGTATTGCCTAAAGCAGCGATTTTTCCGTTCGGGGCAATGTTGACCCCCAGGGCATATGGTACTTGCAGACATTTTGGTTGTCACAACTGGGGGTGGAGGATACTACTGGCATCTAATAGTTGGAAGCCAGGACTGTTACTAAACATCCTACAATGCATAAGATGGCCTCCTTCAACAAATATTTTTCCAGACCAAAATGTTAAACATGCCAAGGTTGAGAAACTCTCCTCTACAGATGTGTGCAAAACTCTTCAGCAGCCAGGCTTGGTTACCAGCTTTACATACTAGAATCATCAGGGTTTATACTCTTCCTACTTAGTGTTTCTGTCAGCCCAAATTACCTACATTGCATAGTGCTATCAGAAACTTCCAAAATCTCAGTGGCTGAACACCAAATAAAGTTTATTTCTTGTTCATGCTACATTCCAACACAGACTGAAATGTCCATTACCCAGGGACATAAGCTGATGCAGACTCCATTTCAACACATGCTTCCACAGCCACTAAAACATAGGGAAGGGAAGGACAAATCAAATACTGGGCCTTAAAGTCTTCTCCAAGAAAGGGAAATGCCTCATTTTTACTTATATTTCATTGTCCAACCAAATAACATGGCTACTTCTTTCTTCAATAGAGCAGAAAAGTATATATTCACTGTGTGTTTAGAAGGAGAACCTGGATACTTCTTTTTAACAGCCCTAATGACTATCACAGCATATCTTCCTGATTACCCTTTTTTGGACTGTGAAAGCCTCTAGAACTGTGGAATATTTCAGGGAGGGAACAAAGAGGGAAATGCTTTTTTTTTTTTTTTCTAGTGTGGCATTTAGGGTATACTCTAGGTAATCAATTGGAAAGAAAATAAGCAGCCATTTTTGTACTCAGTTTGTAGAACAGTGCATTAAGGTCTCGCTTTGAGATGCACACACACACACACACACACACACACACACACACACACACACACCACTACAAAATAATGGTGGTCAATTCCACCTTGCTGGGGTCAGGAAAGTTTTCATAGTTGCCTTTAGCTTCGTTCTAAAACATGAATTAGGTGAAACAAATTCTCCCACAAGGAAGTTGAATAAAAGTTACAGAAATGTTAAGAAACTTAGAATGTTTAAAGAAACTGCCTTGCGGGGCTTACAGGTAAAGGATGGGGAATGGCAAGATGCGATCTAAGCAAGTAGGAAAGACACACATCAGAAGGAGTCTCACGTGGTGATGTAAACATTTGAGCTTTATCTTAAAGGCAATGCAGAGCTTTTAGCAGGTTTTAATCTGGAAACTAATAGAGCTGATAGATTTTAAATTTTTTTAAGTTTAAATAATTGACTTAGGCAATAAGCAACGATAGGTGCCTAAACCATTATGTGAAAAGTTATGGTGAAATAATCACATGATGCAAAATTATCAACTTCATGAAGTTGGAATCAGGGCTATCACCACCTGATAACTCTTTAGCCAGAAGCTGGACACCCTTAATTATGTGCCAACTGATACGATATGAAATACAGCGCCAAAACTGGCTGACACGAATCTAATGGATGTAATATCTAGTTTACATCTAATGGATGTAAAACAGGGATAGAGGAGCAAGCTAAATAAAGTTAAGATGGAATAATCAGGCAAATCTAGAATGCCAAATATACCACAAGACAACTAAACCAATTTCTTTAGTCAGTAGCATGGGAAAAAAAGAGGGGGTGGACAGGAGGGGAAAAACTGTTCAAGTCAAAAAGAGACTAGGAAACATAACACTTAAAAGCAATCTGAAACTGAATTTTGAGTACTGGGTCTCTGGATTAGCGAAGCCTTGATAATGGTAGAAACATCCAAGACTAGGAACAATGAAGAGAAAATTATTCCTCGGTAGATCAAATGTGAAAATGCAAGTTCTTGTGAAGTGTTTATGTGAAAATGACCATAAATCAGTGGTTCTCAACTAAGGGCAATTTTGACTCCCAGGTGACATTTGGCAATATCTAGAAGGGAGTGAGTAGGAGGCTGCTGGAATCTGGTGGGTAGAGGCTAAGAAAGGTCCTCAATTCACTACAAAGCACAAGACAGCCCATTCAACAAAGAATGACCCAGCCCAAAGTGTTAATGGTGCTGAGGTTAAGAAACCTCACAATAGGCAATCAAATGTCTACACAAAGAAAGCAGAGACAAGGGTTAATATGGTTACTTTGATCTTCGCACAGTTCCCCCGCACATGGTAAGAAAAAAGATTTGATAATCCCTTTTATATTGTATAAGCCTACAGAGTCTTGGAAAATTGGGGGGAGAGGCAAAGAGAGAAATATTGTTTGGGGGCTGAAGCTTAGAAGACCAATCTTAGAAGGATTTATAAATATACATCATTAGCATAAAGGTGGTGATAGAAACCTTGGAGGTGAATGAGAACTTCTGTAGCAGCGAGCATCACACCTCACCGTGGCTCAAAATCACTTGCGCGGTTTTGAGAAAATGCAGATGCTTGGTCTAAACCCATAGATTCTGATTTAAATGTCTGGGAGTAGAGGGTATAATAAGCATCATACTTTTTAAAAACTCATATTATTTTAATGTGTAGCCAGTGTTGGAAAGCTAAGATTTTTTTTTTTTTCTGAACACAAATGAACTGTATTCATTATGATGAGTTTATTCATAAAACATACTACATTCAGTGCGGTAGCTCAAAAAGTTTTAGCAGTTTTTCTGGGTTTGGCAAAGCAAAAAGGAACCCACTGTTGGTTGCTTTGGTAAAATAAAGGCTATAAAGTCCTTGGCACAACACAGAGGAAAGAATTTAAAGATTTTGTGAGGTAACAAAGTAGATTAAATGGATCGTGTGTCTTATTTCTATATCCTGCCAGAGCCCTGAAGACTCCTTTCCCTTGCCAATAGAAGAGAGCAAAAAAGGAAATACCCAAATATTTAAAAGTGCTTTGCTGGCTTTTATTTTTTATTTTTATTTTTGTCTGAGCTCAGAATGCTCGTGGAAAGAGCTACAATAAAAATGGTATTCCAATCTCAGTGGATCTCAGTTGAGAAGCCAGCTGAGGCCTGGCCCAGGTGATGACTGTTAACAGTCTGAAGCAAAGTGGGTATTGTTTTAATAGCCAGATGCTACACTCGGGGATCAGGGAATGGCTTTAGGAGCAGAAATCTCTGGCTATGGTTAATTAATCATGGGGTCCCCAGG
The DNA here is from genome assembly GCF_018350175.1 of Felis catus. Lineage (NCBI taxonomy): Eukaryota > Metazoa > Chordata > Mammalia > Carnivora > Felidae > Felis > Felis catus. The sequence goes on from NC_058370.1 coordinate 76,528,588, forward strand.
AATGAAATAGAAAGACAGCCAATTAAGGTGTGTCTTGATTTATTTAACCAAAGCTATTCTAGGTCTGGTGAACAGAGGTCTCATTGAAGTCAGTGTGCTAGAGAATTTTGGGTTCACAGACCCAGCATCACCCAATGAAGGAGAGGCTAGCTCCTATGAGGAAAGATCCTGCTGTATGTAACATTTTGCCATGTCTTTCCTAATGGGGCTGGCCATCGTTAAGCTGAATACTTGTGCATTGAGGAAAGGGAAATACTGAAACTCGGAAAATATTGAATATTGGCTCAAAGTTATCACTGATTACTGGGGATCTGTAATTACACTATAGTCAGGTTTGTTAGGGTTTGGGATCCTTATGGAGCCCACATGATAAGTGGAGTTCTGCCCTGCGTTTTTTTTTTCCATGGGAGGCCAAGTGGGGTTCCCAAAACCATCTTGGGGTCATTTTCCCAGATCCTGAGGGAATTGTGGGAATGGATATTTTAGGGAACTGGCAGAACCCCACACAGTTTCTTACACCTATAAAGTAAGGGTTATCATTTGGGGAAGTGCCAAGTGGAGGCTATTTGGCACTCTCCTTCCCTGCCAAAACAGTGAACAGGAGCACTGAACCCTGGAGGTTGCTTCCTGGAAGGTGAGATTTGGCGATTAATTTAATAGGCTGGCTTGGCATGAGTCACGGTGAATGACAGATTATTGAAAACAAAATCAGTTGAGACTCCAGTTGTGGCTATTGTTGCATTTTTTTTCCTCCTCACTAGAGTAAATTAATCTTTTAGCTGCAGTTATTAATCTTGCCAAAACATTTTTTAGCCATTTTATAGACACTACCAGAAATTTGCTTTCATTGACATAAGCACCAAAAAATCTTTATTGTTATGCCTCAGGGATACATCAGCTTTCTGACTCTATGCTATAGTCTAGTTTGCTGGGAATGTCACCTTTTGGATCCAAATGGTACATCCATTTGATCCAAAACCCACAAAACATCATGCTGATAGGACATGAAGATCAGACAATAGAAATGTTCCTGGATGCTCTTGTAAGTCATATGTGTGAAATTCTATAAAAATAAAAATCATAACAATTTGGACACTAAAGGGCCTGAGTAGTTGAGAAGCAGTGCCTGGGTGACTCAGTCCACTGATCATCTGACTTTATTTCAGCTCACGTCATCATCCCAGGGTTCTGGAATCGAGGACTGTGTCAGGCTCCATACTAAGCATGGAACCTGCTTGGGATTTTCTCTTCTCTCTCTCTCTCTCTCTCTCTCTCTCTCTCCTCCCCTTCCCACTCCCCTCCCCCACTGGATAGATGAGAGAGAGAGAGAGAGAGAGAGATAAAGGGCCTGGGTGCTTAAGGATCTATGGCATTCCAAGATACTCCTTTCAAAATAAGTATCCAAATTTTGGATGCAGCATATTTGTATATCTTACTCTGACCATTAACAAGATGATCCAAATTTTACCTATCTATAATTGGGATCCATAATAAAAGAAAGCTTAGTACCTGGTCCAGAGTTTCAGTGCAAGTGACTGTGAACTGGTCATTATGATCTGGAAACTTTCATTGTCTTTGAACATTTTATAGCAGACCAAGATACTGAATGGACTTGCTAACTCCAGGTAGGAGATATATAGAGAAGGATCCTCAAGTTTGGACAAAGGCCATGGCCTCTTCAGTAACTAACATTTTGTTAAAACATTCCTGAACTGACATTAACTCTGGAGGAAATTGACTATGGGGTTCTCTTTAGTTCATGCTGTCAATAATGAACCGTGTGTTATTCAATGAACCCAGCCATAAGGTCTGTGGTGACAAATAATTTAATAACTGAACACATCCTATATTCCTGTGCCTTCTGCAAAGTGCCATACTTGCTTAAACACACATCTGTAGCCTAGAGGGAGTTTCCCATGAGCAATTGATGGATGATGTAAAAATCAATTGTACATCCCAGTTTAAATACTGGAGGTAGTGGACTATCCTGGCTTAAAGATGGCTCCACACAACATGCCTATACCAGATAAAAGAAGATTGCTGGCTTGGACGATAGAGAATAAAAATCACATTAGTAGGCAGAACTTGTGCTTTAGACACTTTTCATGGAAGAAGATCGGGCCTGAGGTCAAGATATATACTGATTCCTAGGCAGAGACGAATAGTGTGGATTCTTTAGGATTTGGAAGGAACAAAATCAAAGGTTTGGTAAAAAGCAAGCTTATGTATGGAATGGGCATATATTTATATATATATGGGGTGGATCACTTATAATAGTTCTAGACCCTGGAAATGTTTGTGCTTCAAGCAAATACTCAGCCGAAGGAGAGGCCCCTTAATAATCTAGTGGACAAGATGACCTGGCTTGGTATTTGATCAGTGATCTGCTCAACAGAGTAATGTTGAGCTAGGAGACCTGAGGAGGGCAATTAGAAGGGAGAAAATGGAAAATGGGAGAGGACATCACAAAAGACAGGAGGCATAGAATTTTTGGCAAATGGCTCTGGAAGCCTAAGTGAAGCCAAAGATGATGTATACGTAGCTGCAGCATGAGCAAGTATGAGTTTTTCTTTAACGTTCTAGATTTAAGGATGAAAAAGCTAAATTGACCCAAATTTGGGGGCTCACTGGTAGCTATAACTAGAAGTACAGCATACAGGGAGAGTTGGATAGGAAGTGGGGGAACTGTTGCTGTCCACGAGAAGATTCTCCACCTTTCAACATTGGCAACATTTCCACAAATATGTTTTATAGAGGAAATAGTCTGACGTGAAAGTTGTTAAGATTATGATGAATCAGCAAAAGAGGAAGCAATGTGAGAGCAGAATTGTGAGTCACATTAGAAGAATAACTCACAGGGCGCATGGATGGCTCAGTCCATTAAGTGTCTGACTTTTGATTTTGGCTCAGGTCACGATCTCACAGTTCATGAGTTCAAGCCCCTCATTGGGCTCTGCGCTGTTAGACCAAGGACTACAATTCAGAGCCTATCCATATGAGAGGGAGAGGCAATCTCAAGCAGGCTCTGTGCTGTAGCTTGAGATTCTTGTCTATCTCGAAAGAAAGAAAGAAAGAAAGAAAGAAAGAAAGAAAGAAAGAAAGAAAAAAAACTAACATTTGACCAACTTCATTCAGTTCACTACCAACCACTGCACAGGCTTGGCAGCAAAGATTTTTCCCTCTGATTTCTGAAACTGGTCACGCCTGGGTGGTAATAGGACAGGATCCAAGGCACTGAGTGTTCCAGACCCAGTGTGGCTGCAGTGATACACCAAAGGGTTTAAGCTGAATGGGCAAAGAAGTGATAAGTGATAGGCTGAAAGAGAGAGGATTAAAAGATTAAAGAAGCACTTGGGTCAAAAGCATATATTCTTGCAACCCTCCCCTGCTCTGCCATTAGCATTTTCTTGACCCTTCCTACAATTGCTCCTTTCCATGTCTTTGGCCTACTTGTCTCACTGGAAAACCTGCTCTCATCTGCCAATTCATATATTGCAACTTTTTCAAAACCTTGCTCAAAACTCATCTCCAAAAACTATTTTTTTAATCACCCTAATTACAGCTTAATTTTAATCCACCCTTAATCTACATCTTGATTTTGTGCTATTTGAAGACTGTGTATTATAGTAATTTGCACCTGTTGATGTTTCTCTGAAAGTGTTTTCACTTATTACATGTGCATCTGTTCTGTTTCCCTACCCAAACTAAAAAATTGCTAGCAAGTGTTCGATCTTTTCTTTTATACTTGGACATGGTGGATTTACCAGTGAGCTTATTGATACAAAAGAGATGTTTAAAATGTTTACTTTGATTTGGATCATATGGATAGGCTCTGAATTGTTAAATCCAAGATTTTACTAAGAAATCTAAATTTTATATTTTTATTGGAGATGAAAAGCAAAAGTTTGAATTTTAACTTTGTATTTCTGTTTTTTGAAAACAGAAACTGAATCTTACTGCAAAGGCTTTTTGCCAGGAGGCATAAATAGTGAACTTTAAAACTTAGAAGTGTGTGGGGCACCTGGGTGGCTCATTCAGTTAAGCATCCGACTCTTGATTTTGGCTCAGGTCATGATCTCACAGCCATGATCTCATGGTCGTTGAGATTGAGCCCTGCGTCCAGTTCTGCACTGGCATGGAGCCTGCTTAGGATTCTCTCTCCCTCTCTCTCTGCCCCTCCCCTGCCTTCTTGTGCCACATGCACACTTGAGCTCTCTCCCTCTCAAAATAACAAAAGCAAAAACAAAAACGAACAAGCGACAACATTCAGAAGGGTAGAAATTAATAAAATACACCTTTAGAGTGCTTTACTTCAACTTGCAATTCAGTAGGGAAGCATGAAAAATATACAGTTAAGATTATACCTTTCAATGATAAAAATTCAATGAAAAATAAAATGAATTCAATAATTCAGTGAAAAAATAAAAAGATCATACTAGTGAAGGAATAATAGTCATCGATTTTTAGAGGAGATTTCATCCATAATTGAAAATTATGTGGAAAATTACTGAAATTGTTACTAAAGAGGAGAACATAAATTAATCTATGATGTTAATGAAATAGTTCTTGCACCAGAAAGCATTTTATATTTTAATACCAACAATGTGTGTTAATACAGTACTAGTATTTTTCATGGGGTCCTCTTTCAAACTAAAGCCTTGAGTTGAAACACATGTCGTTTTGACAAATGCTGCTTTATAATGTTACAGAAAATATTTCCCCTGGAAAAAAAAAAAAACACTTTGTTTACTCCATTCATAAAAGATACTGTCAGGGTTTGATAAACTATCTTTTTTAAAAAACAATCCTCAAAATAATGTGCTATTTGCTTTAGGCTTCCATATCTTATGGGATGTGTCAAAGACTCTGAGCCTTACATTTTAAAATATTTATTCAGTGACAATACATATGGAACTAAAAATGATCTGGCATCCAAGAAACTGGTCCACTGTAGCTAGTTCCAAATAAGATCATTTAACTCTGATCTAGAATAATAGTTTATTTTTTTAAAGAAGAGATTATTTAATATAATTTAAATGGCCACTTATAGATTGTGGACAGATTATTCAGTTGTGCTGGGTTATGTAGAGGAAACCTCCATTAAGGGGAATATTCGACAAGATAGACAATTCTTCTGATCCATTTGTGTTGAGTTTATGAATGAGTGAGAAAAAGCACCAGGAGAGGAATCATGAGACCCAGGTTAAGCTATGATCTTTCATTTTTAAATATATATACAAATACATATATTTATAGTGTGTATACATATGTTGTACATACATTAATTTTTATGACATGGTTTGGTGCTCATTATGGAATTTTTTATCATATCAAATTCTAAAATGAGATTACAAAGCACTGTAATCATAGGCCACTGACCAACATATAAAAACATTTTCATTATTTGGCTTCTATTAAAATTGACATTTATATCAAATTTTAGCTATTTTAAGGTGTCTAGGACTTAAGTTTTAAGTCTGGAAATTCAGACTGAATTGCTTCAGGTTGCTACTTTAAGTTGTTACTATAGACTCTGTTTTTATTTAACGTTTAAGAAAACATCCCAAAGAACATTTTTTTTTAATCTCATCTACTAGCATTAAACACTCTTTAACTGTTCTTTTACTTTGCAAGAGCAATCTCATATCTATACTGAAGATCAATTTCTGTTGCTTTCATATTAGGCATGAAATCTATTTGTTGAAATTATTATTTGAAATTATTTGTTGAAACACAATTTTCAGTAAATTTTAAATATAAAATTTTAGGGAACTAGGCCATATCATATCATAAATATGTGGTATCTTATGCTAAGTTAGGTTGTAAGTCTGATTCCCTATATAAAAATTATTCTAATTCCATTATAATCATATTCATGAAGTTAATTATATTATAAATAAGTTGCTTGGGGCACCTGGGTGGCTCAGTTGGTTGAGGGTCTGACTTTGGCTCAGGTCATGATCTCATGGTTCATGAGTTCAAGCCCTACATCAGGCTCTGTGCTGACAGCTCAGAGCCTGGAGCCTACTTCAGATTCTGCGTCTCCCTTTCTCTCTGCCCCTCTCTCACTCACGCACTCTCTCTCTCTCTTTCTCCCTCAAAAATAAATAAACGTTAAAAAAATTTTTAAATAAATTATTTGCTTAAGGCTGGGCACATGTATATATTTTTTTCTATCCCCTAAGTCAACTGATTAACTATGCTGTGCAATAATAGGAATTAAGGAAATATCTGTGTAATGAATTTATGAATGAATATCACAGGTTTCCAAATTATCTGAATAGCATGATAAGAAGAAATGATTCTTTCTATGCTCTATAAGACATGGCTAGCTACTTTTTTACCCAGCAGTGCCCTATTTCTATCTGCCAAAGAGCTGTGGTTAAGATTTCTCAGGTTCCACAAGGAAACTCTACAACTTTTAGAGAGGAAGGAACAGTTATGTTGAGCCTATTGAATTTATTTTTAATCTATCTCCACCAGGTCCATCACTATATGAAAAATAAGACTTAAAACTCATAATGTTAACACAGCTTATTTAGAACTATCACTGGAGACATGTAATCGCCTAGTCAGAAAGCCTAGCAAAAATTGTTCTCTAGCTAGTCTCCTGACTGATCTCTGCACCCACCCTTTGTCCTCTATTCCCAACACAGAAGCCCCTAAGATCCTTTTTAAATGGAAATCACATCATGTCACCATGCTGCTCAAATCCCTCTGATAGCTCCCAATTTCAATCAAAGTAAAAGCCAAAATTCTCACAATAGTTTACAGGGCCCTACAGGTCTCTTTTGCCACCTGCTTTCCCTTCGTGATCTAATCCTATGCTGTTTTCCTTGTACACTGCTCCAGCCACATTAGCCTTCTTGCTGTTCCTTGACCACACCAGGCATGTTCCAGTCCCAGGTCTTTATATTGATTATTCTCATTGAAATAATGAGAATGGAATGTTTGTTCCCCACATTGCTTCTCCCTCTCTTCCCATCTTCAAGTCTTTGCCCAAATATCATCTTTTCAATAAGACCTCTCAGAAAACTCTATTTAAAATTGTAGCCCACTACTACATCCTATATCCCTTAGCCTGATTAATTTTTCTCTTAAACTTATTATCTTCTAACAACTGTAAATTTAACTTGTTTGTTTCACTTGTCTGTCTCCCCTCTCAAGAATGCATATAGACTGCATAAACAGGATATTTTTTTTCTGTTTTAATTTCTGCCATATCCACAGCACTTGGACTAGTCCCTTGAACGTAATAGGAACTCAAATACATATTTGCTGAATGAACAAACACGTACACAGATTTTGCCTTACTTTTACCCGTTTTCAGTTATGTTAGAGTCATAAAATTACTAATGAAAACATGAGTGAATAAGCTACATAACCTGAAATCTGAGGATGATCTGATACAAATGAATGTGATATTTTGCAAGTGCAATACAATCATAAAAGTGAATGTCACATTTTCTTATTTTTTATAATATATTTAGACTTTGAACATATTTGAGAAATACATGCAACAGAATGGATCACCCATTCTGAGCAGAATCTATTGCCCTGTAGTGATGGGGGAAAGTTAGATCCATCCCCACACTGCCTCAAACTGCAGCCAAAGTGGAAATTGTTCTGGCTATAAGACGATAAACAACAACCGCAAAAACAAAATTTAAGTTAGGTTGGTAGATCACATAGGTTACTAACTCAACCCAGGCCATCACTCATGGGGAAGAATACCATATGAAGGCAACCCCTGCTGAGAACTTCATCACATCATCACTAGTAGGGTTAGAACGTTCCTTCATTTGACCTTTCTTGTGTCATGGAGCAAAAGGCATCCAATAGTCTGATATAATTAGTCATGAATTATTCTGGCAACTGGGCATACTATACTAACTTGGTAAAGTATCAACTAACCCTACTACCTGATCAGGGTATTCAACACTTCAGAGTCTGCCACTGCATGGAGTTATAAACAGGTCTTGGCCACGTGCACTTCTATTTACACCGTACTTCAGAATCCAGTGAAGCCCTTAGCTTTAGGTGGGGCTAACATGGAGAGCAATGGGGGAGGAGGACATTTGACCACATCAGGAAAATCAAGTCCGGTGATCAGTGGGATGATAGAGATCAAAGCAATCTCATTCTGCTGATTCTTCTACATCCCCAGCAGCCCCCGGCATTCTCTACTAATTCATTCCTTCCATATTTTATTTCTTTGTTCAGAAATATTTATTGAGAACCTACCTGTGTTGGGAACCTACTGTTAGAGCTAAAGTAGTGAACAAGAACCAACAGTTTTTACCAGAATGGAGCTTGGATCTAACTGGAGAGGCAGATGTAGCATAACACAATTATGGTATCTATTACAAAGGAGGAGGCTTTGATAAGAAGATGTTGGTAAAAAAGCATACATCCTAGATCTGACCTAATTTGAGGTGCATGAAATGAAGTCTCAGAGGAAGTGATTAATTTGAGAGCTAAAGGATAGATAGGAGTTAATAAGGCAAAAGAAAGGAAGACAATACATACAGGCGTGGCCGTATGAGGTAAGAAGGTATGTGGCACATTCCAGAGATTAAAGTATAACAAATAGAACTGTAGAGAGGAATGACTCTAATGTGTGAGGCAGGAGACCGTTCTTAGAATGCCTTAAAGTCAGTGTAAGGAATTTTAATTTTATGAGAGTTTGGAAGAGTTTGTGGGATTTTTAGCAGGAGACTGACATGATTAGACATGATTAGAACCTGATTTTCAGAATAGGAAATTCTATTTCCACCCTAAATATAGAATATAATATTTCTTGGTATATAAAATCTCAGCAGCTGCCCTGTTGATAATAGAAGGGCCCAGGTAAAGGCAGGGATTGATTAGTTAAGAAGATAGTTAGATAATTTCTTTTGTTAACTTCTAATGAGGCCATTGGATGTCTCTACTGATAATCTGAAATGAGCTTTCTTAGGGCTATCTTTTAAGTTGTGCTTTTAATACATTAGAGTTTATAGGAAAAGGCCAGTTGAGAGGCTATTGAAGTAAATTGGTTAGGCTATGAGGACACTTGGACAGGGGGAGAAATTATGGAGATGGGAAGAATAGAAGGATTCTGAAGGAAAGAGAATCAGTAAGCCCTGCGGATTAATTGGCTATGAGGTAGGATGGGCATAAATGGAAGCAAAGTTGACTTATTTACTAGGCTCATGAACACAGAAATAAGTGAATAGTGAAAGAAAATTATGAGTTTGGTATTGAATATAGTGAGAGTGAGATACCTGGGGGATATCCAAGTGACTTGCAAAATGAACACTGTGTTTATGGGTTTAAAGCATGGAGGAAAGATCTGGGCTAGAGATAGAAATGGGAGTGGTTTGCACATAGATGGTTTGCACATAGATTGAAGCCACTAGACTAGATAGAGATGGAGTCTAGACAGTATGAGAAAAGAGAAGTTGCCTTAAGGAACTCAAATATTTCTAAGTTGGATATAGGAAAAAGGGCGATCAAAAGATACTGAAAATAAGTTACCAGAGAGGTAGGATAAAAACCAGGTAGCATCAGGGGCGCCTGGGTGGCGCAGTCGGTTAAGCGTCCGACTTCAGCCAGGTCACGATCTCGCGGTCCGTGAGTTTGAGCCCCGCGTCGGGCGCTGGGCTGATGGCTCAGAGCCTGGAGCCTGTTTCCGATTCTGTATCTCCCTCTCTCTCTGCCCCTCCCCCGTTCATGCTCTGTCTCTCTCTGTCCCAAAAATAAATAAACGTTGAAAAAAAAAAAGTTTAAAAAAAAAAAAAAAAACCCAGGTAGCATCAGCCTAAATGCTCAAGGAGTGAATGTGTATAGGAGAGTTCTGGGAATATACTGCTAGATTCTTCCCTTACCTGCAAAACAAAATGTTTCCTGGTAGTGCACCTGGATATCACAGATGATATAGAGGTACCTATGCCTGCTGGGAGCATTCGTTCTTGGCTATAGAAAGTACATTATCCCTACCCCCATATACACTCCCTCCCTCGTTGCCCCTGTGCTTGGTCTTGGGTGTGGCTGGCCCACCCTAGTCTCATATATAGAAGACAGGCATTGGGAGTGACAAGCTGGCCTTAGTTGACATGCCATCATCACCACCTAGTTGGGCTACATGCTTGAGGCATTCCAGCCAGCTTATCAGGAAGGGACCCAGGTAATGAGAAATGACATTCTTGGTTAGGTACTATGCTGACAAGGCATGAAAGCCAATCCTTTCCTTTCCTCCCTTAGACATTGTATGTTCTTCACTAATGGGTAGGGTTGAAGGAGTGCAGCCGGGCAAAAAAAGAGTAGTCATATATTCAGACTGCTTAGAGATGAATTCTGTAAAGAGTATTTCTCAACTTTTAATGTGCACAAAAAATATCTGGGGTTCTGGTTAAGATGAAGATTCTGATCAGCTCTTCTGATTTGCTGCCTGGGATTCTGTATTTTCAACAAGCTCCCAAGCTACAGGAATGCTGCTGCCCACACTTTCACTGGCCAGGGTTTAACTTGTAGTTGTAAGCTAGCAAGCCAGAAGAGAAAATAACCACCTAAGCAGCTGGAGCAGAAACCGATCAAGAGAGACATGGCGTACTACGTGAAGCCCAGATCTGACCTCCAGGTTCAGGAGCAAGTCCTCCACAAGACATACGGATGGTGGTGCCCAATTAATGGGCATGGAACCTGGACACTTAAGTAAAAGGCTCCACTATTATGGACGTTATGCTCCTTAGCTGCCTCTCCATTCCCTAGGTCCCCAAGTACTTATTTCTAGGAGAGTTTGTAAACACAGATATAAAGCAAGATTTTCATGGGTCAGCCACATCTTCAGCTACAATTTTGCTTGGGAATCTAAAGAAGATTCCTGGTGGTAAAAGCAATGAAGAAATATTTCTAGTAAGAAAATTGAGTCCACTTAGTTTTTGAAAGTGCAAATTTATTAGGTATATATTATGTAATGAGTAATTATGCCTTTTTTGCGTGAGGGAACCAAAGAGCTGTATTTGGATTGGCAGTTGAATTCTAAAATAAAATAATACTTCTACACCTGTTCAACTTTTCCTTCTTAGAGTCTGTTCAAAGTAACAGAAAACCCTTTAAAAAATACGGCATAAAGAGAGACAGAGAAAAAGGAACTAGAGAATATACAATATAAAGAGAAGCAGATAAGGAAAATTAAAGGAGGATTTTTACAGGGGAAAAACAATTTCATTTTATTGTAAAGACCTAAATGAATAAAAGAAGACTTTGAATGTGAAGATGATTAAAAAGACAAAATCATTAGCTAAAGATATTTACAAGTTTAGACTCTTTCATTTTGATTGTAATTTTAATTAGCTGGACACTGGGGGGGAAGAAAATGAAAGCCTACATCATCTACTTACTCTTTAAATTGCATTCCACCTTAATTTTCTGCTCTTCAGTTCTTAATTTTCTCTGTTTTTGTTCTAAGTAATCCGGTTATCAGGCTAAAGTGATTTTCCCTCAGTCAGGTTTAGCCTTCTGTAGTTGCGGCTGTAAACCAAAAGTTCACCCCACCGCTTTAGTTTTCATTCTTTCAACAGCAAAAAACTCTCTACAGGTAACTTTTTTTTTTTTCCAATCCTTTGTCTATACAGCAGGGTGCTTTGAATACCCATGACAGTTAGATGACTAATAACAAAGACTTCTATTTTTAAAATAATTATGCTCTATTTACACAGCTTTCCACAAAATTTACTCATAAAATTTAGAAGGCAGCAAAGCTTTAAAAAATCTGTAGTTTTATTATTCACTAAAACCATTTTTTCTTCTGTGTGCAAGCAAGTTTGCTTGTTTCTGTTTCTCTGATAAAGTAGAAGCCAAAAAAATCAGTATTAGTTAATCAAGTCTAGGATTTATGTCTGTGTGAATAACATTTTTTAAAATAACATTGATATAAAACAAAACACATCTGTTTAGAATAACCTACTTTAGGAAGGGTTTATCTTCAAGATATTATCTGGCTTTTCAGTAGGCTATTTATTTTGCATTTGTTAAAGAAAACAAAATTAGCATAGCTAACCATGTATTATGCGTCTCTCAGTTTGCCCTGTCTTCCAAAAGAAATTCTCTCAAATAATGTGAAGTAACAATGTTGAAGTGCCCTGAGGTCTGTAGATGAAAGGCACTATTTAAGTGGTGACAATTATTATTATTATTATTCTGCCATGGATAAAGAGTAACAATTGGCTTTAAAAACCCATTGTGGACAATTTTCATTTTGTTCCCCCATACCTCAGATATAATCAGAGCACAGAGTTCTTAGCACATGATACACACTCAAACCAGGACAGCACATATACAGTGATGGGGAATATAAATGTAATTATCCTAGTAATTAAACACCTAAAAAATAGCACTGGCTACCAGTCAATAGACATCCAGGGTGGCATAATTTAAGGAACAGCAAAAAAACCAAAAACAAACAAACAAAAAAAACCCCACAAAAAAGCAAAAAACCCCAAAACAAAAAAAACAACACACACACACACACACACACACACACACACACACGCACAGCCATATATCACCAGTTGTCTCAAAATTCCAAAATTTAATTTGTATTTGTAAAGGCTTTCTTTACTTTAAAATACAAATACTACTTGCGATGAATTATTCTTTGAAACTTATTCATTATTGCATTATTTTAATGAGTTTCACATACTTTCCAGATGCAGTGTGTTGAAAAGGGATGGGATATGGGGGAACTAAGAAGTTGAAAGAAGAAATTATAGGAACTGTTGAGGATGAGAAATGCAGAAAATGAAATAAAGGAGTAAGAGAGCTCAAGTTCTTAATTTTGCCAAAGAATGTGATGATAATTAACATTATAATCATTAGAAAGTGTTATCGAGGATTGTTACAGAATCCTCTTACCTGGAAGTCTTTTAAAATAGGATACTTGGGTCTTTCTGGCATGCTATTACTGAATAGGAGGTGGTGACATTGATTAATTGTCCTGTTTATGATAAACCTCTTTGAAATGCACTATACCCGAAAGATCTTTTTCTTTAACGCATTATTAGAATGATGTACCAATTTGTTTATAATTTGGATATGCTGCAACAGCACTGAGATTTTATTCCAGTGTTTCTTGTCTTTCCCATTTTGCTTAAGACTTACTACAAATTGTCTTCCAGACTCTTGAATAGAAATCAATTGGAGTGTTTCTAAGTACTTGAATCTCTGAGGGCCCCGTCCTTCTTTGGGATCAAATAAACCCAATTTGTGAATCTGTAGATACCTACCAAGACGAGGGAGGAATGTTTTAGGAGTTACAGAGTGGCAAGGCATGGCATTCTCCAGTAAGATGATATTACTGTCAGCTGCTGGGGTTCCCCACCAGGTACTTTCCCCGCATGGGGTTGGGTGTACATCCTCTGGCTCCATGCCACCCCCTACCACTCCAACCATAACACTTCATAGCACTGCACTGTAAAGCTTGCTTAGTTAGGAAGCCCTTCCGTGACTCAAGGCTGAAAATAGGGCCATAGGTTTCTTACTTACTCCTAAGTCTCCAGAATATAGTACCATTCCTGGAACATGACAGGTGTTGAAATAATACTTATTGGATAAAAGAATAAGTTAATGAATGAACTTCTTAAAGCAGAACTGCTTGGGTAAATTAAGTCAATTTTTTAAAAAGAAAAGGAATGTGTTAACTACATAGAAATTAACATTTTTTTCATTTGTAAAAAGGAATTTACCTTCTGGCAAAATGAAACAGAGACACAATAATAACAGTCACGAACAATGTTTAAATTCTTACTGTGTCAGAAAGTTCTAAATGTTTTCATTGACGTATTTAATTCATACAACACTATATATGAAATACTACCACTACGACTATTACTTTATTTCAGAATAAAAGAAGGTCCCAAAGTCACATATCCAGTAAGGCAGAGCCAGCACTGAAATCAGCTGGAGGCAAGAATCCCAGCTCTAAGCTATTACTCTGAGGAATGCAGACAATGAGAAAGGTACTGTGCTAGGAGCCGCGGAGGATGCTAAGAACAGGCTCTTGCTTTCAAGGAGGCTTATAATAATTAACAATACATGTTTAACTTGTTCCCTCTGTTTCTCTGAAATTTAATAAAAGATGAGAGAGGGTAGGGAGAGAGAGAGAGAGAGAGGACAGGAAGGGAGGGAGGAAAGAGGGGGAAAGAGGGACAAGGGAGGGTAGGAGGGAAACAGCCTTAGTTCTTAACCAGCAAATTTGTGACCCATTTTATACATGTTTGATTCCATTCCCAACAAACAACAATGAATGAAAAGCTCTCAAACCGGCAGCCAGCACTTAAGCCACACATTTATTCTCACCATTCTTTGAATATTGAAACATTTGAGAATTATTCTTGGTTAGAAAAAGAAATCTTTCACTCGAAAATAACTTGAATTTTTTCTGCTGTCCAAATCACCTACATAGTCTCCCTCTCTCTATATATAAAATTTTCCTAGACCTTTAATCTCACACTACTGTTTCCATACTACCACCATAGTGTTTATATATAGTCTAAAACTATCCAATGATGTGGCATAAAATAGCTAATTCATTTTTACCGATGATCATAAAATCTTTGAAGAATTTAGGCTTATCGAGCCTTTAAAGAAAAAGAGCAAAAATAATATAAGGTAAAAAGAGAGAAATAACTTTTGACTTGTTAAAGGGTTCAGGTGCAGGATGAAGCATATATCAAAGGCATATGAAATGTCATTACTTTGAAAAGAAATAAAAGAATAACAAGTTTAGAAAATTAACTATCAAATTACATTTTTTTAAGAGGGGCAGTTAAAATGTTGATGAACAAATATAAGATGATGACTCAGGGGCACTAAAAATACAAAATGTGTGGGTTCTTCTAGATAATACACTAAGTACTGGGAGTTTCACTTTATAACCCATTGTGATTAAACAGCATACTGCTGAAAATGCAGATGTGATACTGCCGTAGTAAAACCAGCCTTTTTAAGGATGTTTCTAATTAAATCATGAAAAATCAAAAAGAAAATGTTGAGAGAAGCCATTTTGAAGATTTTATTAATGATGCATTCATGGAGAGGGCTTTATTAGATTTGAACTAGCAAATGCTTAATGCTACTGCACAAAATGATAGATAAGCATTTTTCCCTAAAAAGTTCTTTCTTTCAGAGCAAAACTTTCTTGTAATACAAATACCTTTTGATTCAGTTAAACTCTAGTAATAAGAAACTTTGATGTTTGACTTAATAATGTTTTAATTAATCCATATCTGCATATGACTTAGATGTATTGATTTCTATCATTTCTCACACAGCTTTCTACCTCTTAACAAGATTCCTTTTCATATTCAATAGTTTTTCTCAGGAGTTATAGATGACATTGACTTCACTGGAAATTGATAGCAAAGTATCCAAGTGTAAATTGTCCCACTACAGAAGCTCTTGTGAAATGTTTTCTGGACAAACCCAGGGAAGACCCAATTTAGGATTAATCTATGAAATGGATTAACAATTTAAGAAGGTGACAGGCGGATGTCTTGTTATTTTAGACACTGTTATCTCCTCATGCACTGGCTAATGGCTCACTGTCCTTTGAAACTCAGCTCAAGAGTCACCCTAACTGGGGAACTTCCTAATTCCTCTCCTCCTTTTTTGGCTCCTATGTGATTTCCTATCAAACTGTGCACAGCCCCCTCTTTATAAAACTATAATCCCTTATCGACAGTTCTGAAATCTAAAAATCTGTGCAAAACAAAAGCCTTTTACGCTCGGTGCAAAATTTATTGGAAGGCGGGACCTGACCCATGAGATTCTCTGAA
This sequence comes from Felis catus, assembly GCF_018350175.1. Lineage (NCBI taxonomy): Eukaryota > Metazoa > Chordata > Mammalia > Carnivora > Felidae > Felis > Felis catus. The sequence continues at coordinate 76,544,406 of NC_058370.1, forward strand.
GAGATAGGAATGTGCTTGTTGATTATGGGAGCACTTCCCCAGAGCACACTAGGGGGTTGGCAGGATATATGGCATACGCACAATTCTACTTTTCTAAAATATGAGGAATTTTGAAACACATCTGGCCCCAGGGGGTTTAGGTTAGCAATTGTAGACCTGTGTTACTATATCAGATTGTAGTTATTGGTTAATTGTCTGGGAAGTCCTGTGACCAAGTACTGTGTTTTATTTACCTTGGGGGAGTGATCTTGATTTGCCCAAAACATAGGGATTTTCTGGGATGCAGCACTTCTGTGCTAAAACTGGATAGGTCCCAGGCAAACAGGGACCTTTGATTTTCAGCCTCTAGCACAGTATAAGGTACATACTAGATATTCAAAATATGCTTGCTGAATGAATGAATAAACTGTCTTCAAATATTCTCTGGTCAGTAGGAAAAAGCCTTGAAGACATTCCATCTGAGTGAAAAATTCACCCATGTCGATTTAGGCTGCTCCCTACCAGAATGGGGCCATTAAAGTGTTAACTTTTAGGGGCACCTGGGTGGCTCAGTCGGTTAAGCGTCCGACTTCAACTCAGGTCACGATCTCGCGGTCTGTGAGTTCGAGCCCCGCGTTGGGCTCTGGGCTGACGGCTCAGAGCCTGGAGCCTGCTTCAGATTCTGTGTCTCCCTCTCTCTCTGCCCCTCCCCCGTTCATGCTCTGTCTCTCTCTGTCTCAAAAATAAAGAAACGTTAAAAAACTAAAGTGTTAACTTTTAAATGTTTTAACATACACCTTTTAATTGATTCTTATCATTTTCCCAGCTATCCATTTGGTTAAAACCCCAAACACATGACCTAGCATGAGTCAAAAGTCCTTGTTGGCATGTGCTTGAAATTATACATATTTACTTTGATATTTATAATAACTTGAACACCTATGAGGGACATAGGTGAATATTGAAATAATTTGCCAGTAAGCCTTTTTTTTCTTTTCTTTTTTCTTTTTTTTTCTTTTTTGGTCTGGAGCAAATAATAAAGTGACAACCTAGTTCATGAACATTAGAAAGGTGTTTCTATATCATAAAATTTTATTCTCTATTTGATGTTAGGTTATCTTTTCTGACTATAATCTGAAAATGATATGTTTAAATTTTTTTTTTAACGTTTATTTATTTATGAGACAGAGAGAGACAGAGCATGAACGGGAGAGGGTCAGAGAGAGAGGGAGACACAGAATCTGAAACAGGCTCCAGGCTCTGAGCTGTTAGCACAGAGACCGACGTGGGGCTTGAACTCACGGACCGCGGGATCATGACCTGAGCCAAAGTCGGACGCTTAACCAACTGAGCCACCCAGGTGCCCCATGATATGTTTTAATCTCAGGATGGGGTATTCATAAAAAGTACTTCCGTACTTATTGATGGTGGACTTTAAAAACCTTGGAGAATTATTTTTCCCTATAATAATAGTAACACAAACTCACTGTGGGTAAAGGCCCGCTCTTACTATAGCTGCTCTTGATTTGATACAACTCCCTTGACTAATCAATGTCTCCCTAATCTGTTAGCTCCACTCTGGCCTAATTTATGTACCTGGCTAGACTACACGGATCATCCCCTGAACTATTTGCTCTCCAAGCTCTTCCACCACTACTCTTGTAACACATCTTCCCGGTAGCATCACCCCCTGGCCAATGTGACAGACCACTCTCTGCTACACTTGAGCTGCTGAAAACAGCCAGAGAGAATCCTCAGGACCGTGCAGATGGGCACTGTTACACATTTACAGTTTCCCATTGTGGGGCCTCAGCGCCATCCCACAACCCTTGAATTGCACCCCGTCAGTTCCCTTTCCGGTTTGGACTCAGTGAGTCTTCAACCTGACCATATTTTACCATATTTTTCAACTCCCTTACCCAAATGAGCTTGCCTCCTACTTCATAGAAAAAGTAAGGCTATGAGGTTTGAAACCTCCGCTTATTCTCCCTTGACTACCCCCACCCCCGGTTTATCTACACCCACATTCATGTCACTTGCCTTTCTCAAGTCTCTTTTTGTTGAAGACCCCTACTTTCTCTGCTTTATGTCTCAATTCTTGCTGTCTACCCCAAGATCATACTGTCCTTTCTTATTTTCATGTTTTATTTTCTCTTGTTTTTCTTTTATCCCATAAATGTATTCAAGTGTCTCCCAAGTCTTAAAGAACAAAGCAGCTACAGTAGCCACTCCCCCCTCCTCCTCCCATACACACCCTCTGCTCTCCCCTGCCTTCCTCTGTCACTCTCCTTTACTGGTTAATAAGCTGCCCTTAAAGAGGAGGTGACTCTTGGGACACCTGGGTGGCTCAGTCAGTTAAGCATCTGACTTCAGCTCCGGTAGTGATCTCACAGTTGGTGAGTTAGAGCCTACACCAGGCTGCCACTATCAGCACAGAGCCCCCTTTTGGATCCTCTGTCCCCATCTCTCTCTGCCCTTTCCCCGCTCATTCTCTCTCTCAAAAATGAATAAGTATTTAAAAAAGGAGGAGGTGACTCTCGCTTCCTTTAACTCTCCAACACTCAAACGTCCTGCAGTTAGGTTCTACAGAGACTACTGCTGGGGGAAAAACTACTGACAACTTTCAGGCAACCAAGTCTTTTTTTTTGGTCCTCAACCTAATATCTTATTGAACCCCCCTACTCCATTTACCACTACTGATATATTTTTGAAACTCTCTGTTCCATTGGTTGATATCTTACTGTTACCTCATTTTCATCTTTCACCTCTGTCCATTCCGTCTTCATCTTGTGGATTCTTTCTCCTGCCTGCTACTTTTGTACTGGTGCCTCAGTAAGTGCCACTTTTCACTCACTGTTTTTTTTTTTTCTTTTACACACTCTCTTGTGTGAAGTGTATAGTAATTTCCTTTTCCCGGCTTTAACTCCTACTTATGATGCTAATGACTTCAAAAAGTGTGTCTTCAGCCCTAACCTATTCCCTCCCCTTTATATTTAAATATCCAATTGCCTACTAGACATATCCCTGTTAGATGTTTTATAATAACCATATATGTACTATCTTCTAAACTGAACTCATCATCTCCCACCCCTCTCCCTTCTCATATTTTCCTGTTATATCTATAGTGTGATATCGTGATTTATAAGAAATGTATATTTCTTCAACATCTTCCTGGCACAGATCTTCTAAAACCCTTGAAGTTTCCTAAGTGAAAGAGTGATAAAGATGCAAGGAGCAAAGAGAGTCTTCAGTTATTCATAAAAAGTTTCTTTCAACCACACCTGGGTTTAGGATCAGGATGTGACTTTTGGCAAGTCCCTAAGGATGGGGACTGGTTACCAAGGGGACCAACCTCTGGGATTAGAAGGTTGGAACTTCAGCTTCACTTGTCAACCTCCAGGGAGGAGAGAGAGGCTGAATGGTTGAGTAAATCACAAGGGTGAACAATTTCATCAGTGAAGCCTATGTGATAAAACTGTTAACAAAACAAAACAAAACCAAACCTCTAGCCGAAGAAGTTCAGAAACTTCCTGGCAGGTGAGATGCCACGAGGGTGGCATACCTGCAGCGGGGCATGGAAGCTCCGTGCCCCTTCCTGTATATCTTGCCTATGCATCTCTTCCATCTACCTGTTCCTGAGTTGTACCCTTTTATAATAAACTAGCAATCTAGTGAGTAGACTGCTTTCCTGAGTGCTGTGAGCCGTTCTTACAAAGGATCGAATCTGAAGAGGAAATCATGGCGACCCCCACTTCATAACCTGTAGCTCAAAAGTACAGGTGACAACCTGAACTTGTAATTGGGGTGTAAAGGCCGTGGTTCTAGAGAAGGCAGTCTTGTAGAACTGAGCCCTTAACCTGTGGGATATGACATTATCTTCAGGTAAATAGTGTCAAAATTGGGCTAAATTGTAGTACACCCAGTTCATGTCCACCGGAGAGTCAAATTGCTAGGTGTGGGAAAATCCCCACAAATTTGATGACCAGAGATATATGAGTATAGAGAAAGGAAATAGTTTTCCCTTCCATGTGGCAATAGTGATGTCTCAAAACACAATCTGAAATTGTCACTTCTCTGCTTAAACCTTTTCATGGCTCTTCATTACCTAATGTTAAAACTTTCTGGCCTGGTATATCGTAAAACCCTCCTTGACCTGGCACTCCTCTATCCATCTCCCTGGCCTCATCTCCAGCTCTCCCCGTTTAATAGTTTAAGCATTAGAAACTCGAAGCCACCTATAGTTTTTCATGCGCTTTAGACAATGTTACTTTGAATATACTTGCTCATGCTTTTCTGTGGTGAGAAGAGCTAGTCTCACTTTCCTTAGTCTGTTTAGTATTTATTCATCTTTCAAACCCCATCCCAGGCATTATTTCTTCTCGGAACAAGTTTTATTAACCAGCTTTTATCTCACAGTAATTGTGAAAAGAAAAGCCAAAACAATTCACTTCCAAGACTAGGTTCTGCAACCTATTGGAAGAGACTTTAAACATCCTCAGTGATCCTTTGTGGATCTTTCAGAACTGCATACAGAATAGTGAGGGTTCACTCAAGAACAGCTATTGTGATGACATATTTGGGCACCTCTTTCTACATTTTGCTTTAATTTCCTTTTATCTTCCACCTAGATGGAAACAAAACAAAATTACTAGGCCAAAATTTTGTTTTCGTGTTTCTTTTCATATACATATTGCCAAATTATTTTCAAAGAGTTGTAAAAACATACAATGCCACAAGCAGAGTTTTACTGTGTCCTCCCCAGCATTATTTTTATTAACATTTTCTTGTGCTTTCGTTAATAGTGAATAAAGTAAAGCATTTTGTGTTAATTTGCTTGTTTTACATATTTGTGATGCTGTTCATTTTCCCATATACTCGTCTGCTTGTAGCAGTTCTTTGTTTAGCTATACTACTCTAATTTCCATGAGTTTTTCCTGTTCTCTGATTGACCCTCCTCTTTTAATAGCATCCTGTTCATATTTTATAAATATGGTATTTTCTGAAATATTCATGAAGTATTATTAGATTTTTTTCTTAATTTATTTCCTTTAGCCTGAATTCTATCTTTGATGGTTATTTCCGTTTATACTTTGTGATCATTCTCTTTCATATTACAGGCTCTGCTCAATGCCAGGTGATCTTTTTTTAAATGTTCGTGTTTAAGAATGTGACAGTAAAACTAAATCACTGTGTGCTTTGTGTACATGAGCAGAGTTTATCCACCGGCATGCTTTGCTTTAGGGTGAGTAGGGTGGAAGCCAGCCACCATGCTGGGAAGCCCTAAAGGAGGAAAAGAAGGCGTTGCTATGAGGCAGCGTTATCACACTCCTGAATCCTCCCCAGAGAAGTGGCTCATTTTCTTTCAAAAAGGAAATTCTGATGTTTTTTAAAAGTTGATTTATTTATTTTGAGGTAGAGAGAGAGGGCATGCAAGAGAGTGCACATGCACAAGGGGCAGAGGGGCAGAGGGGCAGAGAGAGAATCCCAAGCAGGCTCTGCTTTATCAGCACATAGTTTGATGAGGGGCTTGAACCCACAAACCATGAGATCACTACCTAAGCTGAAATCAAGAGTCAGACGCTTAACTGACTAAGCCACCCAGGTGCTCCCTCAATAAAGAGTTTAAAATTTTTATCTAGTCATCTCTCAGCCTTTCCTATATTTTATTGCATTGCATCTGTATTTGGAAAATTCTACTTGTTTCAAATACTACTAGTGAATTATGTGTTCCCTTGAATTGTCTGTATTTTATTTTCAATAATAAACACTTCATCCCTCTGAATATAGTTTGATACATGGCAAATTTTATTTTATTTTATTTTTTGTATATGGCAAATTTTTAAACTTTTGTTTTCTTTTAGGTGAAAAACTCTTTCTTCAAACAAAACCTTACACGAAAACTTAATTCGTAAAAATGAGAAAGTGGAATAGTTTAGGTGAATGAATGTTGGGGGGATTGTTATTCACTCAGTCCCATCTCTCTCTTCTGCTTTCTTTCATTTCTGGTCCTATATTTGCGAGTGTCCTTAGTTTTTTGAGAAGTAGATTAAAAAATGCCAATATATGATGTAAAGTGAAAGTCAAAATTGATCCTATTCCTAAGTTACCAATCACTTATCCAAAAAGTAGTCCCTGGTAGCCCTTTTCTTCCCCCATCGAATTGTAAAACCCTTATGATACATTAAATAATTACATATAACACGATCTAGTTAGAGGTTCTCTTTCTGTTCCATTGACCTATCTATTTTTACACCAGAAATCTTACTGTTTTACCTAGTATAGAATTGTTTTCATGTACAGTAAGGCTGATACTCATTCATTATCCATTTTTCCCCAAATTAAAAAAAAAATACTGTTGCCCATGTATTATTCCAGAGTGTTCTGAGAAAAGTTATATTACCTCTGTGTGGTATAATTTTCAAAATATTAGAACTCCAAGCTGCTAATTTTTGTTTGATCGTCTGAGATCTTATTTATTTTAGCCAAGTTCCCTCATCCTAGATTAATAACACTATGTTAAAATATCTTAGCATAATTGTTTTCTGTTTGTCTCTTTTTGCTCTGTAATTGATTTCTTTTCCCCCTTAGGTATTTTGTTATTCTGACTCTGTTATTTGGCACTCAGCATCAGTTCTTGTAAGATGACTAGCCTGGGGTGGGCCAAAATCCATCTGTGGGGTCTGTCCACAGGATGCTCAGAAAGAATGCAATCAGAAGTCAAAGGCCAGCAAGGAGATCATTTGACAAGGACAGGATGACACTGCCAAAAGCCCTAGTAGATGCCATGGCTGTTAGAACAAAAAAGGCCTCGGTGCCAGAGAGTCAAAGAGGAAACCAGGGATGAAGTAGGGCATAGGGTGAACCAAGTGGTGGGTACAAAAGAATAAATAGCCTGGAATGAGAGTTGGGTGTGTGTGATGAGAGAACATATGAGGTCAGGAAGTTTAGCTTCAGGAGTGCGAGGTGGTACCAAGAAAGTATTAGAAAGATACAAGAGAGAAGTAAGCCTGTGCTTACCTTGCCAAGAAGCAGAGCCCTGTCTAAAGAAGAGGTCCCGAGCACACTCTCATTTGAATTCGGGTCGTTTTATTTCCTCATCCACAGGGGAAAAGAAAAGCAAGGGGAAACAATAATATCTCCGCTTTGGAGTGAATCTTGTAAATGCTACTTCATTGGAAACGAACACTGCCACCTTTCTTTCACCTAAGTCCCTTTTACTTTGTGTTTGGCCTATCTGTATTATTTGTTTAAATTTAAACCATATCCTTTTAAATCAGAAAATAGCTGGATTTTAAAAAAAAAAGAATCTAACTTGGGAATCTTTTCTTTTTAGTTGCATAAAACCAACATATAAGGCTCTGCTAGAGACGGTGGGCTGTTCACTAAAGATCTGTGCTCCTCTCCCATAATGTACAGAAAGGCTATTTAGCCCAAGGATTGAATCTCGGGGTGTCATCGTGCGAGCAAAGCGGCTGTGTCCTCTCCACCCTCACTCTTTTCCCATATTCTGGCTGGATGTCAATGCCTGGGGTGACATTTGAAACTGTAGATGTCAGAGCCTTTCAGCTAATTCCCTGAGGGACCCAGTACAGCAACCCCCACATCATCTATTGCTAATATGCACATTGGGTTGTTTTGTGAGCAAAACGCCGACTATTATTGTGTAAAAGCACTGAAATCTTAGAAATTATTTATTTTAACAGCTAGTGTTACCCAAACTTACATGATTGTTTAGCTTTTGCTATGTTTAGGTTCTTTGCTGTTTATTTTTCAATTGTTTATTGGCACAGCTCCTTTGTGATATGTGCTACATTGTGCTGAATATTTCAATGATTTGTGAAACGAATATCTTGTTTTAAAATATACTATTTGCCTTAAAGCTAAACCTATAGTTATCTTATTAGCAAAATTGAAATAGTGAGTTACAACTTTTTTTTTTAGGGAGACAAGGAACTTCATGCTCCATATTCCACTCACCACTCAAACTCTTTTCCCTTTTACTGGTTTTGCTAATTTAATCTGGAGTCACAAGTTCCATCGTTAAAGACTATGTTATTTTTCTCATTTTTTATTCCATTTTTTCAAACCATTGTGACACTATAGACCACTTCCTGATTACTTTTCTTTTCTCCACTTATTGTCATTTTCTCAGCTGATTTTTGTCCTCATATCTCATCCCTACCTGACACAACTCACCACTGATTCATTTTCCAGTTAGAAGCGCATTCTTTAGTAACCTTTCAGAAATTATATCTGGCTGATATATTTTCTGTGGCTCTTGGTATTTAAGAATGTCTTCTTGTCGCCATTGCACATGAACAACAACTTAATTGATTATAAAATTATTAGAAAATTGCCTTTTCTCTAGACGTTCTAAGAAACTTTCTCGATTATCTTCTGATATTTATTTTTATTTTCATTTTATTTTTATTTCTTATTTTTTAAACCTTACATCCAAATTAGTTAGCATATAGTGAAACAATGATTTCAGGAGTATTTTTGCAGAGGCCCATCTAATTTAATTATTTCCAAAAGCAAAACACATGTGTATGTGTGTGTGCGTGTTTGTACTGATTGCTTACAAGTTCCTACATAAAGCAAAAATCAAACCTTAGCAGGCTATGTCTAGCTATTAATCTCTATTCCTAATTTTTGCCTGCTACATGTTTAGCTTTGTTAATGTCCTGGTTCTCTTATTCCATCTTGAAAAGTTTTTTATATCTTTGCTTATTATTTCTGATCTCTTTGGGCTGTTCTTTATAACTATTTAGATTTTAATTCATAGTTTCTCTTTTCATATAGTCATTTAGATGTCTAGGGACACTTCTCAAATACAGCCTCCATAGCATTGATTGGATTCTTTGTAGCCTTAAACCTTATTTTTTTCTGTTTGTAAGAAAGTTAATTTTATTTTGTTGAGTGTGTTTTTCATTTTATTCAACTTTCTAGTCATCTTGTCCTTCTACTCATCGTGTCCTGCTACTCATCTTGTCATCTTGTGGCTTAGTGTGCTTTGGGGAGCCTGGCAAGGGTAGAAGTTTAGGTTCCCCACTGGGCCTTTGCTGGAGGTGATGAGGGGTGAGGAGCTGTAGTTCTGTTTTCTTTTGTTTGTTTTGTTTTCCTGTGGTGCTTGCTGGAGAAAAGCAGTCATTTCTAAGCATTTCTGTCCTGCTAGGCTATCTCTTTCTGGGTGTGTGTGTGTGTGTGTGTGTGTTTTGGTTTTTGTTTGTTTACTTTTTTGGCAAGATGAACAGGTTTCTACCTCTATGGTCTGTACCTACTGATGTTTTCTGACATTCTCCACCACCTTGTCTGGAATATATGAGGCATAAAGAAAACCAATGTGTCTGTCCTTCCTTTGGTCCCCAGGTCTCTAGCCAGTCTGTCTTCTTCTCTCCATCTTTTTGTCTCCTTATGTTTGCTTTATATACAAGTCTCGTGGTTTTTAGTTGTACTCAGTGGGAAGAATAGGGAAAAAAGCATCTACTCCATCTCCAGGAGGCAGAAATCTTTAGCTGAAGATTTAAAAATAAATTGGGAATAATGGGAGGCAGGGAAGACCTGCACTTTTTCTCATTTGTCAAATCATCATATCTTACATTGTCAAAGGACAGTGCCAGACTACCTTCACTAGTCAGCCGCACAAAGAGAGCCAGGTCACCTCCACAAAATGTGGGCAACCCATACAATCTTAGAACAGTTGATATTTTAATTCTATAGTTAATTTCAGAATCATTTCTACTGCTTTCCCTACATAACAGCATTTGACTCATTTGTCTTTCAAAGGACTAGTAAACCTTGATTTGCTTTAGCAGCTTCGAATGGATTTTTATTGTTTCTTACCACTGCCTTTCAACTCATGTAATTTGAAAACTAAATGCAAAATGTAAAACTCAATCAATCTGGTAGTATTCTTTTAATATCAATTTTTATATAATTAGCCCCCAAACTGTGTTCAATTACCGACAATTAATCTTATGCACTTTGAGGGACAACACTAATTTCACACTTAGCAGCATTTAAAAGGAAGGTGGTTCGAGTACCATTGGGGAAAAGTCCCTCCCCAAGGAGTTATGCTTTATTATCACTGCCTAGAGAATAAAAGTGCTTTCCCATTGTACTCCACCGTAGGGGCCCACATTTTCTGTAACTCTAGACCAGTAGAATTGTGTAACAACACACAAGCAGAATCACACATACTTTAATTACAGTTTTCAGTGAGACTGCCAGCCTTTTTAAAAAAGATCCTGAATTTTCCGTGTTCTTTTGACAATTTTCCTGAGTTAGTATTCTTAATGCTATATGGTTAATTGCTCCACTGAGACCGACTGTGAGAAGCCAAACAATGGAACCACGATAGGACGAGGAATGAGAACAATGACAGCTGGCAGAAAGGTAGAAATTGTGGCAAATTTCTTAGTACAGAAGCAACGTGCATAAAAATCAAGAACTTCCAAAACCAGAATGTATTTGGTCAGTGCTAAATACATATTACAATGTATACAACTTTTTGATATATTCTGGCTTTTAAAAAAGATTTGTACTAATTTTCAATTGACAAATTATATCTTGTTACTGACTTAGATGTACAAGTACTTTCCCCTACTAGTTGGTGTCTAAAGATGATCTCATCAAATCTGAATCATATGAAAATAATTTTTAAATACAATTTTAATGTCTCCTAATAATTCAAATGCAACTATTATGCATAAGCCAAAGCATCAAAAAATTATGAATACATGTTATATTGTATGCATGGTGTTTAGCAAAAGATGCACACACATCTGTTTACTTTGGTCTTTCATGACTTTGACCTTTTAGGTGCTTCTTGTTAGTAATTGGGTGATGAGGAGTTGTAGCCAATTTTAATGTTAGTAATTCATACTCAGATATGCAAATTGATGAACACATGATAAATTTTTTAAATTATAGGGACAATTTATAGTGCAAAATGGCATTGCTCCAGGGGCTGAGCAGTGGCCTGGGAACTCAGAGCTGTGCATTTTAATTTCCATTAACTCTCAGTGTGATCACAGGCACAGTACCTTAATCTCCCTGTACGTTGGATTATTCATCTACAATATGTATGTAACAATTTCCTCCCTGTGGCTGAGGTGAGGACTAACCGCAAAACAGAGTGGCTTGAAATAAAAGGGCTCTATATATACATACCACAAAAAAATACCAAATGAGACTAAAGATGTTATGGATTTAATAAACATTGCATTGTGTCATTTACACAAAGATAAGAAAAATGGCCCGTTGTCATGAGAAGTATGGAAATCACCATATCCCAAACTAAAAATTTTATTACAGTACATGTAATGTAAGAAATAAGCATTTTGTAATAGCCGTCAGAACTTAATATGGGCATGGATTATTAAATGAGCTTTACTCTTTATGCTGTGTTTTCTTCAATGCTACATACATCTTCCAAATGTGTAATAACGCATATTAAAATGAAAGGAAGCCTTTTTTCCCCCTCTTCCTAACAATGAGTATGTTTCCATTAAGCAGTTAAACTTTACACCAGGAAAACAAAAACCATACAAAGGAATTCAACTTAAAAGTGGGACGTTACAAAATCACACTCCAGTTCATGGCAATTCACAGTGAAGAGTAAATCTGTGTTTTTTAAACTCATCCAGTTGTCCTACCTCTTAAATGAGATAGTGTATCCTGGGAGCCCCAGAATACATAAGCGCAACTGGTGAGTTGATGATGGAATTTGAGCCTCTTTTCTTTTCCATATATTGAAATATCCATCTTTTTAGCTTAATAAATAGCTCTGCAACACTGGATTTCAGCAGGGAGGCCATTCTCCAGTTGTGGAGGAATACAATTTTGAGTCCTAGTGTCTTCCTGAGGCTCTCTTGCATGGTGAAGCTGATATTTAAAAAGCTCTAGCAAACTAACACCTGCTAAACATAAATCACATACAGAAATCTACAACTGGACAAGCTCAGGAAGATATAATAGATCAAATCCATGAAGAACCTCACAATGAATTAAGAAAACCTTAAACTTAATCCTATAACCTGACAGGCAGTCAGCAGACTGACTTATGGAGAACTGTAATGTGGGAATTAGACTGAATGCCAGATGGCTTGTAGAAGTCAAATTAAAAAAAAAAAAAGAATAAACCGCAGTCAATGATAAGCACAGGTAGGAAGCCTGACAAGGAAAACACAGTAACTACAGTCTGAAATAACACAAAACTAATGTTTTATACTATATTCTCTTTCTTTTGTTTCTCCCAGCCAGCTTGACAGAAAGTAGTAATGTTTGACTAGTTACACACCTAATACCAGATGCCAGTTTGAACAGGTGCAAAAACAAAGAATAGAACATTTCCATTTGGAACATCATCAGCTTTCCTCTTCATATGCAGTCCCTAATATGCTTTGCAGGAACTCACCTACTAGGTTTCTTATTGTTATTCCCCTGCTTGGGAGAAGTTCTATTTGCTGAATACATAACATGTTTCCTTAATCAACGGAAAGAATTAAAGAGGAGTGACCAGCTAATTTACCTGGAACCTGGTCTGGTTCCAACAGTTCACACTGTGAGAGGACACAGTGCCGGAATTTTGAGATCACCCTGAGTGAAAATGTGCCTGTTAACCTGTTACCATTCACCACATAATTTTATAGGGCCACAACATACTCCTACCAGTGAAAGACAGTACAAATTGGCACTGACAATTATCACTGTTAAAGGCATGGTCAGACAGCCCTAGTGTCTCAAACAAACAGGCAACTTGTTCCATACAGTCAGTTGGTAAATTGGATGCAGGCAGACAGAGGAACACAATATCCCTTCTCCATAGGTGGTCTCTGTTTCATTAGGTTTCCAATTGATGTTGCTGCACGGTAATCCAAAAATGTGTGATGGGAACATCACTCTCGTTTTTCATTAACACTCCTTCGCAAATGTATCGGAGGCAGGTACAGAACAGATTTTGCCAGGCTTACTTTTATCCTTTTGGACACTATTGCGTATCCAACATCACCACGGGGTGCTTAGTTTCTACTTTTTAGAGTCACTGATATGATCAATGTCCTTAAAGATGTTGTGGAAGTAGTGGAAGAGCCGCTGATCATAAAATGGCAAGTGAGTTACGAAAATCAGCTTATATATAAAAACGAATAGTAATAAGGCTACTGAAGTTAGGTGGGACAAGCAAAAGCAGAGGTGGTGCTTATTGTCTCAGGAAATCTACCAGAAATGTGTAAACCATGGAATTTTTCGAGAGATCTTAGAGATCAACCTGACTGATTTCTTCATTTTCATTTCATAAATGAGGGAATTGAGGCTTACGCTGGTTCTGGCTTTCCCAAAGCAATGCAGTTATTGGCAACAGCTGAGACCAGAATGTAGGGCCTCTAACTTGTGCTCTATTCAATGTTCCAGGTTCAGTCTATAATATGTGAGTGCAGAAAACTAACAAGAACTATGTAATCCATACCTCCTGCTTCCGTAAGCCTCCATCATAACTTCTATTTATTAAGTTATATCAACACGTCATCTAAAGTATTCCCCAATTTGTAGCTTTTGGAAAAAGCATTCAGCATTATGGTATGAGTAGCAGTGCTAATCTCCTGGTGTAAAAAACAAAGTGTTAATACATTTCTGGTAGATTTCCTGAGACAATAGGCATCATCTTTGTTTTTCCTTGTGTCCCCTAACTTCAGTATCCATGGTACTATTGGCTTGAAAGCCTGACCTGAATCCCCATCCAGGGATGGAAAGGATGCCACTCTGCCTTGACTTTATCCAGAAGCCTCATACCCAAGATGAGGGAGAACACCTCTCGTGTGGCCAACCCCTTTTGTCTGACTCCAGAAAAACGGCTGCCTCTCAGGGTGCCTGGGTGTCTCAGTTGGTTAAGCATCTGACTTCGGCCCAGGTCCAGATCTCATGGTTCGTGAGTTTGAGCCCCGCGTTGGGCTGTGTGCTGACAGCTCAGAGCCTGGAGCCTGCTTCAGATTCTGTGCCTCCCTCTCTCTCTGCCCCTCCCCAGCTCACACTCACTGGCTCTCTCTCTGTCAAAAATAAATAAAAACTTAAAAAAAATAAGAAAAAACAGCTGCTTCTTGCATTCAGGGCGACTGTGCTTTCTCTATGTGATAGGACACTGGTTGAAGTGTGTTTGGATTAATGAGAGCCAATGCACAGGGCTTAACACACCTAATGCAATCTCAGAGTCAACTCTGACTACATGGGTCCCATGTTTTTCTCTTCTGCTCCCATTAAACCATATCTTTATTCCCTGTGCTCCTGGGAGTTTCTTGCTTTGGCAAGTGGGGAATCCCCATCCCTCAGTCATAGGTTTTGACATATAACCAGAATATTCATCTAGCTGATTTAAAGACAGCATAATCATTCCAGAATATGAATATCAAGGAAAAGAATGTTCAAACTATTTAAAATGCCTGAGAACGTATGTACAAATACGGAATACTTTACATATACAACAGAGTTTGCTTGAGTTTTCCACCATGTATTATATTCATTTCATTGCCGTAAATGTTAGGAGTGAACTGATACTACCCACTGTGGTTCACCTTTTGTTCTATTGTAAGAGCATCCAGTCCTCATTGTGCAATAAGAGTGCAAAAAGAGTGTGCAATAGGTAACAGTTGCAGATAAAAATAGATGGCATACTTCAGTTGCATTGTTTTATTAGGATTAAAAGTCGTGCAATTAACCATATCCTGTTTCTTATAGTATGAGTAAGTAAGAACATGCTAATCACATAATCCAAACAAATGGTAAGTATACTAAGTGCATCGTAGTGCCTCCAGACATACATTAGTTTCATTTGTAAACTTCAGCTGTCTGAAAGTCTCTTGCAAATTTATCGACAAAAGTAAACAAACAAAAATGATTAGTAAGCTGAGAAACTTAAAAATCTATGTAATAATCACTCAGGTTCTTTGGAAAAGTTTGTCCCTGATTCATATCAATACAAATAATATTTTTAAGGGGCGCCTGGGTGGCGCAGTCGGTTAAGCGTCCGACTTCAGCCAGGTCACGATCTCGCGGTCCCTGAGTTCGAGCCCCGTATCAGGCTCTGGGCTGATGGCTCGGAGCCTGGAGCCTGTTTCCTACTCTGTGTCTCCCTCTCTCTGCCCCTCCCCCGTTCATGCTCTGTCTCTCTCTGTCCCAAAAATAAATAAAAAACGTTGAAAAAAATTAAAAAAAAACAAATAATATTTTTATGATATTTTGATTAAATGGAATTATTTACTCATGGACATTTGTTATTATGCCACTTTGTTTAAGGTCATATATGTATATTTTAAAGTTCACCTTAATGAGATTATATTAACATCACTGTTTCAGGATAATGTTCAAATAATTCTATTTGCTCATACACTTTGTTTGAGTAAAAGGATCTGCTGAGTTTCAACAGAGTATATACACAGTGTGGATGAAACCTTCTGCTCTTAGTAGTAGGTTTCTCTATCAGCACAGTATCTTTCATGAAACATTTACCTCCCCAGATTCAGAGTCAATTGGGAGGTAGTCAAGCCTAAAACAGGTATTTTTATAATTTTATTTCCAGATGGATTATGATGTTAGAAACACTGAAAACTCCATTGAGAAAATGAACTAGGAATTTAAATATCCAAATAGTAGAATTTGGGGCATGGCTACATTGTCACAAGGAAACCACATAATTTGCCACAAATGATCTATGTTCCTTTGGGCAATGACAAAATGGCAAAGAAATGTACTAAAAAATGGAAAGCTGGAGTATCAGCACCTATAATGTTGCAGATAACAGAAAACCTGATCAAGACAACCCAAATGATAGAGAAGATTGATTGCTCCAGCAAGGAAAATAAAGAGGTGGGCAGACCATAGAGGTGCTTGATCCAGAGACTTCGATATGCTATCAAGGACCCAGGGTCTTTCTGTCTCTCTAGTCAGTTCTCTGTGGGTGACAGTAAGGGCCTCATCCCAAGGCTGCCTCCCCCTGTGCCGAGATGATAGGTGTGCGGCCTCGGTGGAGTTCCATGCTTCCTCTTCATGGGAGACAAAATTGTCAGGCAAGTCAATGAGATTCTCCCAGAGCTGGGAGGCTGAGAGTAGGGCCAACTTTCCCTAAAATATGGATTATGTAGCGAAGGAGTAAATACATACCCCGACCTACCCAAATTCTGGTTTCAGAAAGGACAGGGGATATGTGTAACCAATATTTGTCCATTTTAAAATTAGAAGTTTAAAATCAGACTTGATACGAGCCAATGAAATGTCTTAGTCCAGTACCCATCATTTTATTTAAGGAAATTATCAGGAAATTTAAGACCTTAAACCTTAGCATATGAAAGGGCCTCTATTACAGAAATATGTAAATTGAACCTTATAAAGCTTGAGGTTTTGGAGAAGTGTAGAGTCATATTTGTATTAGCAATAATATTAAGGAAAAGTATATGAAAGACTTTATTAATTTATTCTTTTTCTTTTCTTTTCTTTTTTTTTTTTTTGGCTGGTGTCACTATAAATTTTCATATCCAATAACATTCACTGTTTTTTTCCTTCCTTCTTTTTAGGCCATGAAAAGTATGGAAAGTCTCTCAAGGGCTAACATTCAGAGCTGCCTGATTGACAAGGGAGGTTCTTGTTGTAAGACAACCTGAAGCAAAGATTCTAAATCGCAGATTCAGGGACAATTTGAATTTGCATTTAAGATCCTTCTGCTTGTAGCAGAAGCTTATGTGTTTTGTTCAGTTGATATATAAGCACTGAGCCAAAATACTCTATTATAATCCCTGATAACATTAGCATTGTGTACTTCATAATATAATTATAGATAGAAATTTGGTCTACTTAATTCAAATTATGACCCTTCCTTAAAAGCAGAACTTGAAAATTAAATTTGTCTACATAATTGATCAACTTAAGTATTATTGAATACCTATTCATATAATATATATTCATACCTATTCATGTAGGTGCCATAGCAGGGAGCAAGGTGTTATAAAATAAAACATGGAAAACTAAGTCCCTTTTCACAAGCTAAGTATTTCCCATTTCAAGTAAGAAATTTGATACAATGCCCTGGATAATTGTTCAGTTTATATGGCAAATATCATTGCTTTGGCTGGGTGGTTTTATCAATATAGATGGAAGCAGTGAGGAATTGTCGTGAAAAAAAAGGAAGGAAGGAAGGAAGGAAGGAAGGAAGGAAGGAAGGAAGGAAGGAAGGAAGGAAGGAAGGTAGGTACACTGACTGCAACCCTCCCATCTCAAAATAAGAGAATTGACTTGATTAATCTGAGGAAAATAAATCTTTTGGAGTCCGCATTTCTGAGGAGTTGTGGTTGGCTTTGTATGTAGTGATTATTCTCTTTTATAAAATGAACATGTGTGTTCAAATCAGTGACAAGGAGAAAGTAAATTTTTCCTTCAGCCAAACGAAAGTTCAATGATGGGAAAGAAAGTTGGAGGA
Source organism: Felis catus (assembly GCF_018350175.1). Lineage (NCBI taxonomy): Eukaryota > Metazoa > Chordata > Mammalia > Carnivora > Felidae > Felis > Felis catus. The sequence goes on from NC_058370.1 coordinate 76,561,846, forward strand.
ATTTGTAAGTATCCTTTCCTCTTTGTGCTTAGAGAATGCATGTACATTTCTGCAGTAAAGGAAAAAATTAAAGAAAATGTTCTCCTCAAGAATCTCTTTGAATTTCCTATGTAGACTTAGAAAACAGTATCTCCTAGCATTGCTTACTCTGAATAATACTTTTCAGTCACATGTAAGCTATTTTATTGGGGGAATACATTTATTTACCCAATAAACAAATTTTGGTAATTTAGGTAAAAATTTAAAAAGAAAAAAACAAAAATGACACATGTACCTCTGAACATCTTTGTTGTTGTTCATATGGTCAAATATTAGATGGAATTTCCCCCAATTTTCATTGTTTCCTCTCTTAAATGTCTTTACAAAACCAGTACAGTTTGTGAAAAACTCTTTTATTTATCAATTTAACTAGACAACTCAAGTTCTAATCTATGTCTAACACCTCAGCTTTTTAATTTCTATTCATTTCCTTTTTGGTATGCGGGCATTCTTGTTTAATTAGTGGAATGAGTGGTAGAATCTGATGTCTCAAATTATTTGCCAAAGTCACTGGGTTATCTCCTTAAAGCTGATCAGATGGGCTTTCTTTCTACCATCCTATTATAGGAGGTTTTTGTAAACTAGTGTTATAAACGATTATTTTTAGTTAAGAGAAGCCCCAGGAAAGATTAAAAAAATGGATATAAAGACATTCCAGTTCTTGATCTTATCTTTTTCTCATCTCAACCTTTAGAGAGTCTTGCTGGAAGAACACAAGGAAAGGCAGGAAGGCTTCTTACAGATCTTTGAGACCTCCTTCCACTCAAATCCCAGGGGAGCTAGAACGCTATACCTCTGTGGTTCAAAAAGTCTTTGGACCAGAAAAGGGGCCTTTATCTGCCAACATTTCAAACATATTCAATCAAATATTGATCTAGAAAATCAGCTACTTTTTCCTCTAGCAAAGAAATTAAATTAGTACTTCCTACTGAAGGCCTATACATGGTCCTCGGGAAGATAATGATGATACCCTAGGCTATTCCTAGGATCAAAAGTCTATATGGACACCAAACTGATTTAACATTTTCTGTAATGCATGGAGACAAAAGGGTGAAAGATCTGCTTGCCAATAGTAATGTGCTGGAGATTATCTCATGTGGCGAGTCCTTGCATCAAGAAGCCAGGTTATGGTTTTCAAATCCATCTCATCTCTGAAAATAAAAGAAATGGAATGTGGCCTGTTTCACCTCACTGAAAGGTTTTCATCACCAGAAATATCTGATGGCTCTTATTCAAGTTGACAGTGGCACATGTTTCTCTGACTCATAAACAGTCTCTCTCTCTCTCTCTCTCTCTTTCTCTCCATTGTGTCCTGTTTCCAAGAAGTACCTGATGTTATGTTATTAAAGAACAGGAGGTTTGTCTGACTCTCCTTCCCTAAATATGAGGATATCAAAAAATGACAAAAAGCTTCCCAAATCCTAAAATCACTTAGAATTTCAAGCTTCGTTTATGAAATAATGTGTTCCAGTTGGTGTGAGATAGAAAAGATCACCTTTAGCCAAGACAAACTATGCAACTATGACAACCCAATTTTAATTAGAAAATTTGGGTTGCAGAGAAGCTTGTCTCTGCCAACAGTACCTATGATTTATTTACAAGTTACCTTTATACTTTTAAAAAGGTATTTTCTTGAGAGATGTCTTTGAATTCACCTTTCCTTAATCAAGGAAACAAGAATGGATTACACACCTCACAAATTATACTTGCTCAAATCGATATTTTCATGAGTTGATAAAACTAGGAAAATAAAATATCAGCCTTTCTCCTTTGAACCTTACATGTGGTAGAACTGGCCATCAGTATTGTGAACCTATGAATCACAAGGCAGCATTATGGAGATTAAGCATGTGAACAGCCAGCCACTTAGCAGAAATAATGCTTCTCAGGCTATGGGATTGTTAACTGTTTGACACAAAGGTTAGATTCTTAGGTAAGATGGGGCACGATTTGGAAATCTGGCACCAACTTTGGGTTTTTAATGGCACCCATCTTCGATCCTTTGTTAGGAAGGTTGTTCCAAACGCTGTCACCAGGAGGTCACTCGGTTAACTGTTTTGACTGAACTGACTGAGAACACAACTTAACTATTTCCCTGACTTGACTTGTTTTCAGCATCGTGGCAATGCAGTCAAAGAATTATGGAAGGAAATAGTGTTCTTGAGCAACTAATGTATGTCAGCTACACTGCCAAGTGAAAAGAATATACTGATGACCAAAAATATTTGACTCAAATAATTATGTAATAAGCATAACATTACTTATGGGATAAGAGAGGTGAAAGAGAGGTACAGACATTTGTTAAACATCTAGTTTATGCCAAGCATTTTGTTTGTTCCATAAATCAATATAGCATCTTACATGAAGGTTGAAAGGATTAATTGCAAGTTTAAGAACTAAGGAGATCTGATTTAACAGGATTCATACAGAAAAAAATATATGAAAAGAGCTCAACTCATGGCAAGTTTAGTAAGAGACTGTGATACGATGTGACTTTCAAAATAACTCAAGAATTTTAGAATGATTAACAGAAGACCAGGTTATAGAGTATGGAGGGAAAAGACATGTGTATAATTGACATAAATCACATATTTTAGGCTCCTTTTCAGGGAAGTACAAGTTAAAATGAATGCTGAAAATTTGGTGATGTCCAAAGAGTTGAATCCATATGGTACAAAGTCCAGAAACGACGTCTATGAGAAACATTTAAATAGAGTGGGATGCTCCACAAAGAGAAGACAAGGGAGATTATAATAGTGTCTTTAAATAATTAATATGCTTTCATGGGAGATGAATTAGATAATGCTGTATAGGCATACGTGACAGACCTTAGACAAACCAAAGTGTGGAAGTTATGAGATTAGGTTTAACATTAATGATGAAGCTTTCAACAATAAAACCTAGCTCAAATGTAGCAAGAGGTATGGATTCTGCAGCATTAGAAATGTTCAAACAGTGGCGTGAATAAAGCATTTTTTCAGGAATGCTGTGGAAACATTTCTTACATTTATTGAGACATTACACCAAATTTTTCAGGTCTCTCAAGTCTGAATTTCTATGATTTCTTATTATAATTGCTAGAAAAGAGTGCCCAAATGTAAAATTTTTATCCTTTTTGCAGAAATGTACTGAAGGTCTATCACCATGGGAGAATACAAATAACATAACACAGTCTCTGATCTCAAGGCGCTGTACTCTAGCAGAGATAACAAGCATTTAAAAACAGAAATGACTCAGATGAAATCAATACTGTGATGCAGTTATACACAAAGTTCTCTGAGAAAATATGATAGTATTTAGTCCTGATGGGGGTAGTAGTAAGACAGAAGTAGAAAAGCTTAACAGAGAAGCCAGGAGATAATTCTTCCTGTTTTGCTTTTTTTGGTGGGATATGGATAAAAAGTAAAATGGGTCAATAACCCAAAGCAAAGAGCATATTATTATTACTTTCCACCAAGGTACTTCAGTTTACTATGAGAAATACTAGTATAAGATGTGTAAAGTTTGGGTCTGCATCCAGTATTGAGCTCTATATCCTATACAGAAGATAAGGAGGTGGGGCATAGGATCTGCAATAAAGTTTCATATATAAGCTACAGGACTTACATACCTATGTTGGGCATAATATGCTCTATGAATATATAAACAAGCTTGCGTAGATCCTAGCACTATATAACTTTTGCACCCAGTGTATTTTATTTGCTTTCATTAAATATTTATTTTTTTAAATGTTTGTTTATTTTTGAAACAGAGAGAGACAGAGCGTGAAGGGGGAGGCACAGAGAGAGAGGGAGACACAGAATCAAGCAGGCTACGGGCTCCGAGCTGTCAGCACAGAGTCCGATGAGGGGCTCGAACTCACGGACCATGAGATCATGACCTGAGCTGAAGTCGGATGCTTAATCGACTGAGCCACCCAGGTGCCCCTGCTTTTATTAAATATTTGTACCTGGAGATGTACCATTTCCTTTCTTTATCATGGCTTTAATTAAAAAAACCACCTTTATTGAAATTTAATTAACATATTATAGAATTCACACCTCTAAAGTACAGAATTCAACTGTTTTTAGTATATTCACAATATACTAATTTTAGAACATTTTCATAACCTCAAACTCTATTCATTCCCTTTAGGTATGATCCCCCATTCTCCCATCCCCCACAGCTCTAAGCAACCACTAATCTACTTTATATTTTTGTCTATTCTGGATGTTAATGTAAATGGAATCATAGGTTACATTTTATGACTGACTTTTTCCACTTAGCATAAATTTTTCCAGGTTCATCCATATTGTCACATGTATCATTACTTCATTCTTTTTTATGGCCAAATATTATTCTGTTGTATGGATATGTCACATTTTTTATCCATTCATCAGTTGATGGGCACTTGGGCTGTTTCTGTCTTTGGCTATTATGAATAATGCAACTATAAACATTTGTGCACAAGTTTTTGTTTTTATTTATCTCAGGTCTATAGCTGGATGTGGAATTCCTGGATCACATGATAATTAAATGTTTGTTTAAGAAACTGCCAGACTATTTTTCAAAGTAGCTGCACCATTTTACATTCCCACTAGTAACATATGAGGGTGCCAACTTCTCCAACTTCTCCAAAACTTGTAACTATCTGACTTTTTACTTCCAGCTATCCTAGTGAGTGTAATGTATCTCATTGTGTTTTTGATTTGCGTTTCCCTAATGGAAAACTATGTCAAGCATATTTTCCTGTAATCATTGGCTATTTGATTTTCTTTGCAGAAATGTCCATGTAGATGTTTTGCCCATTTTTGAAATTTAGTTGTCTTTATATTATTAGTTGCAAGAGTTCTTTACATATTCTAGATAAACGTCTCTTATCAGATCCATCATTTGTAAATATTTTCTCCCATTCTTTGGGTTGTCTCTCACTTTGTTTCCCAACACTGGAAACAAAGGTACAAACATTTTTAACCTTGATGAAGTCCAATCTATCTATTTTGTCTTTTGTTGCTTGTACTTTTCTGTCATGTCTAAGAATCTAGTGCCAGATCTGAAGTCGTGAAGGGATATACTATACTTTCTTTTAATAATTTTATAGTTTTAGCTCTTACTTTTAGGCCTTTGATCTATTTTGCATTAATGTTTATCTGTAGTATGAGGTAAAGGTCCAGTTCATTCTTTTAGATGTGGCTATCTAATTGTCCCAGTATCATTTTTTGAAAAGGCTATTCTTTCCCCATTAAATGGTCTTGGGACCACAGTCAAAATAAGTTGACCAAAGTCACATGGATTTATTTTTGGACTCTCAATTTTATTCCATTGATCTATGTTTATTATTGTGCCAGCACTGCTCTCTCTGTCTCACTCTCTCTTTCTCTCTCTCTCCCTCTTTTAAATAAATAAATAAATTATTATTATTGTTTTTAAATTTAAATTAAGTTAGTTAATATACAGTGTATTCTTGGATTCAGGAGTAGAAAACCCAGTGTTTCATCTCTTACATATGACACCCAGTGCTCATCCCGAAAAGTGCCCTCTTTAATGCCCATCACCCATTTAACCCATTCGCCCACCCAACCTCCCCTCCAGCAACCCTCAGTTTGTTCTCTGTATTTAAGAGTCTCTTTCAGTTTGTCCCCCTGTCTGTCTTTATATTATTTTTGCTTCTCTGTTCATCTGTTTTGCATCCTAAATTCCACATATGAATGAAATCATATGGTATCTGTCTTTCTCTGACTGACTTATTTTGCTTAGCCTAATACCCTCTAGTTTCATCCATGTTGATGCAAATGGCAAGATGTCATTCTTTTTCATCACTGAGTAGTATTGCATTATATACACACACACACACACACACACACACACACACACCCCACATCTTCTTTATCCATTCATTGGTCAATTTACATTTGGGCTTTTTCTGTAATCTGTCTATTGTTGATAGCACTACTATAAACATTGGGGTTCATGTGCCCCTTCAAATCAGCATTTCTGTATCCTTTGGATAAATTCCTAGTACTGTAATTGCTGGGTCATAGGGTAGTTCTATTTTTAATTTTTTGAGAAACCTCCATACAGTGCTTCTCTTTCTTGATTACTGTTGCTTTGTAGTGAGTTTTGACATTGCAAATGTATGTCCTCCACCTTTGTTCTTTTTTTAATTCTTTTTTATTAAAAATAATTTTTTGACAATTTTTTTTTTGTTTTTGAGAGACAAAGAGACAGAGTACGAGTGGGGGAGGGGCAGAGAGAGGAGACACAGAATCCGAAGCAGGCTCCAGGCTCTGAGCTGTCAGCACAGAGCCCAATGCGGGGCTCTAACCCACAAACCCTGAGCTCACGACCTGAGCCCAAGTCAGAATCAACTGACTGAGCACCCAAGCGCCCCTTTGTTCTTCTTTTTAAAGACTTCATAGCTACTCTGATTTCCATGCAATTCCCTAAGAATTTTAGAATCAGCTTGTTAATTTCTACAAAGAAACTCACTGAGACTCTGATAGGAATTGTATCAAATACATAGGTTAATATTGGGAGTGTTACCATTTTAATAATATTAAGTCTTTCAACCCATGAATATGAGAATGAGGTCTTTAGTTTCTCTCAACAATGCTTCATAATTTTCAGAGTATACATTTTGGATATATTTTGTTTAATTTATTTACAAGTATTTTATTCTTTTTAATGCCCTCTTAAATGGAATTGTTTTCATAATTTCATTTTCAGATAGTTTATTGCAGGTGTATAGAAATACAATGATTTTTGTATATTGATCTTGTATCCTGCAACCTTGTTTGTGGGAGATGCAGGAGAGAAGCATCAAAAGAAAAGACTTCAAAAGGAAAGGGTTGGAGAAGATGCAAGGCCTTAGGACATGTATACACAGCTGAACACCACTGGGGCTCGTAAGGAATGCCTAGAGCCATTAATATTGTCCAGGGCCTGATCCTCCTTCACACCTGATCCTTCCTAGTGTTATAGAAACCAATTAAGTCAAAATTCAACCCTGAAAACGAAACCATTAGATTGATTGATTAACACACGTGCTTAGCTGACTTTCTGCATGTAGTCTTTAGCAATTATCCTAATAAAAAGAAGCTTCATTCTGGAGTCTGGGCCTCATTCCGACTCAAGTATGAGGACCTTCACTTATGTGCACTTTGTTTGTGGACTCATCTTTTGCGACTTCAGCCATACTCCCTACAACACTTATTGAATTCATTTTTAGTTCTAATGATTTTTTTAGCAAGTTCCTTAAGTTCCTATGTGCAAAAGCATGTCATCTACAAATAGAAATAGTTTTATTTTCTTCTTTCCAATCTGGATGCCTCTATTGTGGTTTTTTAAAAGACAATCTACAATAGAGAGGAAAAAAGAGAGGTATTATGCTGAAGCATCTGTAAGTGGCAAAGCTGGAATTAAGGAGGTAATGATCACAACTACCAGTTGGATGATACTGTGCAACCTACCAAAGATTTTCAAATAATAATAGTAATATCAGTTGGTCTTCAACATAACTAAACAAGAAACATTCCCAATTTACAAACGACAAAACTGATGCTCAGAGATATTCAATGATTTGAAAAAGGTCCAAAATTAAACAGGAAAAACCAGAACTGAAGTTCAATACTGACTTCTGACAGAGGTTTTATTGATTGTATCACAGGCACACTTCTAAATTCCTTCTCTACATATTGGAAATGGAGAATTTTCTGGAGCAGCCCAATGGCTTGTATACAGGATAGAAAACTTTGCTAAACAGAGTAGAAAATATTGCTAACTACTTTAGTCAGGGTTCTTTGGATGCATGGAACAGAAAGCTATTCTGGTTAATCTAAGCATGAAAGAAAAAAAAATAGAACTATTGGAAGTGGTTAGGGTAGCTCATAAAACTAAAGGAAAATCATGACTATCAAGCCTTGGAAAGTCAGGCCTCCAGACAAGCATTTGGATCTGGTTTACAGGAACTAGTGAACAATTTTTCCAGGACTCTGAGATCAAAAGGAGTGAGATCCAGCTATTTTCTATTCTGGTGACACTCTGCTCAAGATTCTAATTCCAAGAAGAGTCTAATTTGATTGACTTAGCTTGGTCCATAGGAACATTCATTGGCTTCCAAGTCCCATGAAGACTAAGTTCAGGGAAGGGTAGCAAACAATTGGGATGTTATTATCAAGATGAGGTGTCAGACATTGTACCAGACTAGCTCTTCTATTTATTATGTGAATGTGTGCAAACTCCTTTTCCTATTCTATCATAGGTCACAAATCTCTAAGGTAGGTAAAGTAAAAATAATCAATAGGCATGTTTTTGAAATTAACCTTTTGAAGGATTCCTTGAGATTTATGTAGGGAATGTATTCCATGAATATGAGCCCTGTAATTATGGCATCTTGTCTTAGAGTCTTTCCCAATATATATATAAAGTAAATATATATATATAAAGTATATATATATACACACATATACACACATATATATGTAAATTAAATAATATAAAATAAATATATATAAAGCATATTACATATACATATAAAACATGTTTATATATGTTACATGCATATACATGTAAAAATATTATATTTTTTACCTATATACATAAATAAAAATGACAATTTATTGTGCATCTACACGGAGTACATGAATTTTTCCACTTTTCAGTGGAAAAAGAAACACCCATTATCAATTTACTTTGATTTTTATTTTTCTCTCTTATCTCCACCTCAGGACACAGAACGGAGTTATATTATGGGAAAGACATTATGAGTGCACTCTAGTTCAATAGTTTATCAGCATAAAAATGTGCCCTAGCACAACAAAAGCTTTTCCTATAGATATGACCAATGTTGTAAATTGCCTTTATTGCTTCATGCAGAAATGTGCCATGGACTGCTTAATTACAATTTTTCCCCATTAGTTTTGTTTTTCTTCATTATCGTACCCTCACTGCAAGATTCTATAATGCAACTTACAAAAGGAAAGCCACAAGATGCTGGGGATAAAATGAGAAATATCAAGAGGAGGTAGGGAGACAGGTAAACGAAATTATTATTATGAATGGTGCATTGCAAGATTTCTGCCCTGTACTTTTATATATAAAGGCAAAGAGCAATTTTTAAAAGCTGCATTTTAACTGTGGTGAAAGAGCAGGTTAATTGGTTACAAGTAAGTGTACATTACACAGTGCGCTTGGGTTGCCCTGGTGAAATCAATTTGTATTCCAGCGTTTCTTAAGAAAGGCCTTTGTTTTTCTGGATGGGCACTTGTATTGGTTTATGAGTGAGGATATTTGCGAATTTGGCTGCAGACGATGTAGACCAGCTACAGACCTGCTAGTGAGCAAGGTGCAAAGAATGTGGGCTTTAATAAATGGGAATTCCAAAGGATTTTGCAGGTTTAGTTGAATGGTGACATCTGCTCTCCTCCCTGCTGCCACAGCATGGAATATGATTTTTGCACTGCCATGTCACATTGGCTCATGATAAACAAAGCTATTTATTTTATAAGAAACAATAGCAACATGATATGACAACTTGAGCTGGCCCAGTGCAATTCAATTGTGTTATTTTCTGATAACAGGAGTATAGCTTGTGTCATCACTGTATATCACTTTCTCTGTGTAAATTTGGTAGGGTTTTTTTTCAAGCCTAAAAGACAAATCCAGCTTTTATTGCTTTTATTATCTTTGATAAGCTACATACAAAAGCTTCTGCCCCTTGCATTAAACTTACATCAGAAATCATATAAAGAGACTTGAATTAAGAATTAATATGATTACAGTCTATAATAAATAATTAGGCTGCTTTCAGATAATAAAATTGTCTACCACTCGGCTTCTTTTCTTTTTTAGAGGAGGAGAGAGGAGACACCTGTCTACACCCAGAGAAACCAGTTTCCAGCTCTATTCTATCCTGCAAAATTCTTATCAGTTGAGATGCTTCTGATTTAGGTCATCTAGAATAGTAATTTACTTTTATAAAAAGTACAGAAAACTTTTGTTTTGTCATGAAAATCACAAATAAGCACACCAAGATTTTCAAATGAAAAAGATGCATTTAAATTTCACACATCTAACGTTATTTTACTGTGAGGTTTCCATGAGAGAAAAGTCGACTTTATCAGAAAAGGACTCCTGTGTTTTAATCTCTTTTGCCACCTGCAGAAAAGTACAACAAACGTGTATACTAGACTTTGAAAGTATTATAGCGTGCTTTCATTTTCAAATTCTGCTATAAATTCTCCATGCCCTTGTATTGAGAAACAGCAGGTACCCATAAAAAACAGAAAATATCTATGTCTTTGTTATTAATAGACGTTGTATGTTAAATGCACAAAACAGAAATAAAACACACAAAGCAAATCCATGTTTTTGCCGATTGTTTAACAGTTAACAGTCCTTTAGAATTACCTAACCTAGTCATGAGTGGTAATGAACTTTGTGACTTGAGCATGATATTGCTTTTTATTTTATCTTTTTAGTAATATACATTTACCCGTCCCATCTTTAATTTTAGGTATTCATTTCTTTCTAACATTACTTCTATCTACTCAGGATTACTTCCATTGATTTATGCTAGGTTGAAACTCTTTGCTCTAGTCGCCACACCCTGTAGGACTGGGCTACAGTTGGCCTGACAGTAGGTCAGAAAACATAAAACAAGAAGCAAAATCTAAAACAAAACAACAATAGCTATAAAAATCAGTCACTATGGCAACATGTCTTATTCTGGGAAGGGTGCTTGACTGTATATAGATATATATATTTAATATTTTATTTTTATACAATCTCTACATCAGCATGGGCTCCAACTCACAACCCTGAGATCAAGAATTGCATGCTCCGCTGACTGAGCCAGCCAGGCACCCCAGGTGCTTGACTATATTTAAATTGAGGAAGTGATACAGCCAAAGGTGAAGGTGGTTCCCATTGTCCTTCCTTTGATACAGGTAAACTAGAGACGAATATCAGAACCTGGCTGATGTGTTGGTTCACATTTGCCTTCTAGGCTCACAAATGACAGGTTAGCCTGTCTTTTGGTCTGCACTCAAATCAGAAGGATGCCCTTAATAGTTCATTCAGGGTGTAGAAGTTTGGGGTTACAACAATTTGCCAGGTATGACTCTTCCCCTACCAGGCCTGGGGAATGTTTGAGTGCAGGGAAGAGGATGGGGATGAGAGTGAGAGAGAGAGAGAGAGAGAGAGAGAGAGAGAGAGAGAGAGACCTTCTATTTATTATTATTATTATTATTAAATTTCTTTTGAGAGAGAAAGAGAGGGCACATGAGTCTGAGTAGGAGAGGGGCAGAGAGAGAGGGGGAGAGAGAATCCCAAACAGGCTCCACGCTTTCAGCACAGAGCCTGACATGGGCTTGATCCCACGATCCTGGGACCATGACCTGTGCCAAAATCAAGGGTTGGATGCTCAACTGACTGAGCCACCCAGGTACCTCAAGAGTCCTTCTGCAGGGGAGGAGGACGCCACATCGTGAAGAATGTCTAGCCTTGAGAAGTAGGTTTTTACTTGTTTCTAAGGCTTCAGTGAGACAAAAGGGTACCTATTTGCAAGTGAAGAAGTGACACTGGTGACGAAAAAGACCAGTTCAGATTAAATGAGATGATGTAGATGGTGTTTGTCTTCTGGTAGGAAATTAAATCGTCATTCTTATTATAAGGAGGAGGATCACATGATTTCTAGGGTTCTTCCCAGCTCGTCTCTTATAGTGTTATGACTGAGTTCAGTGTGTGTGTGCACGCGTGCACGCATGTTAAGGAAAATACACAGGGCTTAAAAAGAAGAACATAATGAAAATCAGAAAAAGGTGGGATAGATGTTGTTATTTCTAGGCACTACTGTTTTAGCTTCATCTCTGTTCCTACCCAGCTCTATGACCTTTAACCATTCTAAGCCTATTTCCTCACCTATCAAATAAGAAATGAAAATATTATCTCTTCTGTTCCTGTCACTGGTTACTGAAAGGCTCAAAATAAAAATAAAGAATACTTGAAAGCACTATCATATATAAGCCTCCTGGATTTTCATTCAAGCAAAAGTCCTCTTCTTACTGCACATGACATCTGTTACTGCATCTTCTTTTCCCAGAGGCATGGGCTAAAATAGTGCTCAAGAACGTCATTCATTTATGCACTTATTCACTCAACAACTGCTTATTGAGCAACAACTTTTTTGCAAGGCACTGTGATGGGTGATGGGGACCCACAGAAGGAAAGATCAGATTCCTTCCCTTGAGATTCCATTGATATCTGTCAAAATGAGGCAAAATGTGAAAACTGACAAAATGATACCCTGGGAAAGTTACTGGAACGAAGGTCGGTATAAGCTGCCATGGGAGTCATGAAGAAGTGTCAGGTACGAATAAGGCAATCTGGAAAGTCTTCACAGAGGAGGAAACAACTGGACTGACTCTTGAGAGGTGTAGAAGTTTGCCTGTGGTGAGAAGTAGAAGGGAGATTCAAGGGAGCAGGGTTACCAGGTGCTAAGACTTGGAGGTGTGAAAAGGCACAGTCTGTTCAAGGAATAGCCCTTATGTACTGTGGCTAAAAAAGCAGAGGGTGTGGGGAGGGTATGTTATTGGGCAACACTAGAAAGTTAGCCAAAATCTTTGTTGAGGAGTACCTTCCATGGATAGGAATTTGAACTTCATCCACTAGGTGATATATTGCAATTGTTGAATGTCAGATAGTTACATGATTGCATCTGCATTTTGGAAAACTAACTTTAAGGATACAACTACCATGAAAAAAATAATAATAAAAATTTTTAAAAAAGGATACAACTACCATGAATACCAAGGGTGAATGATAGTATTTCTGTACAAAGATTTTCAAGGAATATAGGAATGTGTTTTTAAGGTAAAAAAAAAAAAGAGAGTGAGAAAGTAATATCATCCTAAAGTAATTGTTCAGATGCTGTTCAAAGGTTGTTTCAGAATGAGAAAGAGGGTGGTTAAGGACAAAAACCTGAATGGATCTAGATGGTAGTAAAGGGTTTGTGGAGAAGAAAGTAAGAAAGAAAAAGAAAGGAGAGAGAAAGAATACTATCTTGCAGTGTCAAGCTGGCTATAGTTGAATGGATTTACTGGAAGTTTTAATTTTAATTTTAATTTTTTTAAGTTTATTTAGTGTGAGAGAGAGCAGAGGAGGTGGAGAGAGAGAGTGGGAGAGAGAATAGCAAGCAGGCTCTGGGCTGTGAGCTCAGAGCCCAGTGTGGGGCTTGAACCCACATTGAGATCATGACCTGAGCTGAGACCATGAGTTGGACGCTTAACCAACTAAGCCACCCAGGCGTCAAGAATATAGGTTTTTAAAATGAGCTTTAATGTCAATAGTGCGCTAATGCAATACTGTTGTTTTTCTCCCTCTCTCTCAAAAGGACACAGTTTCTTAGATAATTGGTCTGCTCTTCATAAGAGATTATAAAAATTTTTTCCTTACCTTTTGAGTAATCTTTGTAGCAGGGGCCCAATGGCAGGCTGACCCTAGATGGGCTGCTTTGGCATAAACATTATTTTGAATTAAAAGTAATCAAAACTCAGCAGATGCAGGAAAAGCTCTCTTCCTGATGCTCAGGTACCTAAATTTACATTGGAAAGAGCTTGTACCAGGAAAATAACTATTAAGACTCCCCCTTAGCCAAGAGACTTCTCTGCATAATAGGGCAACCTTTATTTTTCAGAATATCTCCTTACACCTTCTTGCTAATGGCCTTCCCCTCTTTGTATCCTTAGAACATGTCCTTCTCCTTAGCTCACATAAGCGCCATGTTGTCTCATTGTCTTTGAAATTTCATCTCTGTGTGGATTCCCCTTACATACTGCTATTAAATTTGATGTTCTCTTGTGAATCTGTCTTGTGTCAATTTGATTCTAAGTCCAACTGGAAGGACCTTGTAGGGCAGAGGAAGGTTTTCCTCCTCGACAGTGAAAAAAAGGAGGGGGAGGCACTTGTGATGAGTAGCTGGTGACGTATGGAGGTATTGATTTATGTTGTACTCCTGATACTAATATTACACTGTATGTTAACTAACTGGAATTTAAGTAAAAACTTAATCAAATTTTCAATCGAAAAATAAAACCCCAAAGAATCTGTACCTTAATTTTGTGCTTTATGTTGTCATTATAATGTCCTTGATTATGTAGGGGAGAAAGAATTCCTGTCTCCTCAAAGGTCCTTCTAACTAGACTAAGAATTAAATTGGCATGAGAAATTTAATAATTTACATACGGGGGAATCCACACAGACATGGAAATTCCAAAGGAAGTCAGGAAAATGAGGTATATGTGTCATTCTGAACTAAGGAGAAGGGGGCAGTGGTTTGGGATTTCAGAGGAAAGGAATGCACTTCACAAGGCGATAAGAAGAGATGTTTGGTAATTAGATGTGTGCCCTGCTATACAGATAAAATACATCTCTGTTAATAAACCTTATTCTGGGAAAGACCCCCAATTTAGATTCTTCTGTGTGGTTACAGGAGGGGCAAAGTTTCTCTTGAGCCCACAGGGTCTCAAGGGCCTTCAGCTCAAAATAATCCACATGCCAAATTGGCGCATTTTGGGGGGGGGGGGGGAGGGGCGGTCTGCTGTTCTCAACCCCTTCAATTATTTGAGAGAATCAAATCTTCTCAGTGTTAAACAAGCGAAGTTGTGTTTTGTTTTTGTTCTTGTTTGTTTTTTTTTACAGTTATGTTACCTCCTAAATGTACTTTTAAAGTCTTTTATTGTCAGTTTGGCTGAATACTAAGTACTGTTTCATAGTAGTCTCTGATCCTATTTAATCAAGTATTCAAACTTTTTGTCATTTTTGATAACTTTTGCTATTTATCTTCTCCAAATCAAATCTTAAATAAAATCTTGATCTTGAACTGCCTTTGACATTTCCCACAGAGTCCCTGGAATATCACAAAGGATTTGTTCCTTCATTTTGTAAAAAGAGATATTTCTTAAAAGTGGGTTTATTTTATGTTTAATTGCATAAGAAACATTATCAGGTAAGAAGAGTACTTAATCTTCCCTGGATTATATTAGTTTGGGTACACATTGTTAATATATTTCAAAGCTATATAAAATCAACAGAAATTTGTCAGCTGCCCATACTATCTTCTGATATGATGTTATCAATCGTAACTCCAGCTATTAACTTGGAGTTTTGTATGTCAGAGACAACATTTGTCAATTGCATTGTTTTTATAATAATGAACTCTTGTCAAATCGTTAATAGCAGCCATTTTAAATCGTTTGCTGTTCACAAATAGTTATTGTTTTATTCTAGTGCTTTCCTGAAAGCTCTTACAATCAGCAACAAGCCAGAATACTTTGTCCCCAAAAGAGACTGTCTCAGAGATCCACAGAAAAGATTATGATGGGTACCTGGTGGTACAGCCTTCTGATGGCATTGCTTAAATAACTTTAAGTTCATACCATGGGACTAAGAATTTCCAGAACACTGGTGGAAAAGCTCATGGATTCATAAAACTGCTAAACCAAGAACAAGCAGAACAAGAATTAATTACATGGGACCAAACAAACTGACAAAGAATGATTCTAATTCTTATGGCCTTTTTTTTTTTAACGTTTATTTTTGGGACAGAGAGAGACAGAGCATGAACGGGGGAGGGGCAGAGAGAGAGGGAGACACAGAATCGGAAGCAGGCTCCAGGCTCTGAGCCATCAGTCCAGAGCCCTACACGGGGCTCGAACTCGCGGACCGCGAGATCCTGACCTGAGCTGAAGTCGGACGCTTTACGGACTGAGCCACCCAGGCGCCCCTCTTATCTCTTATGGCCTTTTGTTTGGAACGTTTCTAGTTCTTTAATGTTCTATTCTCTGGATTTAAGGAATCCCTTTCTCTTTTCCCTTAAGTTATCTGTAACTCGCACAATTTAGTAAATTATACTTTTGTAAACAAAAATAAAACATTTCTATTTTTCTCCCCACCTGATTCTTCCAGAATTCAGAAACTCTTATTGAACATTCTTATTTTCATGGTGATATAGTTATTTGCATAACTTCAGTAAGAATCTGTTCTCCTTGTAATAGGTCATAGTTGGGGAAATTGTTTATATTACTAAGGTTTTGACTAGAATGTCATATTTGAGAATGATGTGCACAGAATCAGATATGAGCAGACAAGTTTAAGGACCAAGGATTGGCTTTACGGAACCAATGTTTACAAAGCCCTCTTGGAAAAAATGACCTGTTACCTGACTTACAAGTTTCCCTGTACTGTCGATGAGTAGGGAAGGTCACTTCCTGGCAGGCCCAGGAAACTTAAGCTCTTTTGGGGACTCTGAGAAGAGAGGAACTCACCCAAGTCTGTAGGTACTACAGGTGAAATCTGATGGCAAGTTCTTAGTTTGACACACTAGCCTCGAGAGATTTTTAAAAGTGCAATCTGAAATCCAGCAAAGCAAACCTTAAGAGACCCTCAGCTATCATTCTTGCTGTACTTATTAAATGATGAGGCCAAATTTAATGAAACTAGACTTATTTTGTTCCCAAGGATTATTTTACTTTGATTACCTTTGATCAAAGCGGGGGTGATTGAAGAGAGAAATTTTGTGTTTCAGTGGAAAACCGTAACCTGTTCTTGTGAGTTATCAGATTCTAGTCTTGCTCATTGTCTTGAACTATTTTTCACCTCTTTGTAGACTGAATCCTGCCACCTTGCACATTTTGTCAGTAATTAACGTTCCAATTTTTCTCCCACTCTCCTGACTTGGCGTCACTGAGACCTACAGTTACCTTTTTCCTGAATCCCTGTAAGCTGAAGTTGGATGACTTGATGTAACTTCAAAGGTTTTATCACCACAACACTGTGAACTGCTCAGAAAGTTCACCCCATACTTGCATCTTCCAATCTCTGCTCCAGGAAATGACCATTATTGTGACATTACCACTCCTCCTCTCGCTAAAGATGCTTCGATCCCAATGTCTAGAAATCTTGACTAGCTGCCTTCTGGACATAAAAACTGGGTTTATAGTCAGCTCTGAGCATAAATGTTTGTTTTTCTCTCCCTTTGCAGACCTCCTACCTCACAACTTATAACCTGAATCTCTCCATAGCAATCAACCTAGCTTCTTTTTTCGTCTAATGTACTGTAAAATTTTAAGATAGGGGAAATATGGAGGCCTACTTGGACTCCCAGAGGTGGCATAAAGATTATGTTAAAGTGAAAACATTTGTGCTAAAAAGATGCAGAAAGTAGTCTTATCTGAACTTCTCTTATCTGACTAAAGCAGAGCCTCCAGAAAATAAAGCTGCCAATAACCCCCACTCTGAGGAAGCTTCCTGTGGATTCAGCTGCTAAGGAGACAGACTGCCCATTTCCATCCGTATCAAAGGCCCAACTGAACCTTCCATATCTTCCCATTGAAACTTTACACATCTCCCTCATACCCACCTCCTCTTTGTCAAGTTTGGAATATAAACTTTTTATTTCTGACTGTTGAGTGCAATACTCACCACGAAGCACTCTTGCATGTATGCAATGCACACGTAAAGGAACGCTGTTTTCTCTCCTGTTAATCCACTGTCAGTTAATTTGCAGGCCCCCAATCTCTGAACTCAGGTTGGAAGAGGAAAAGTTTTCCTCCCAACAGTGACATTGTAGATGGTGGAATGTGGGTGAAAGTATGACACAGGGCAGACAGAACAGGTAAAATGTATAGAGCTTTAAGTGACAATGCATATGATCTGCAGGGGGCAGAAGTGAAACATGGTTGTGAAGGTCAACTGGCATCCAGAAATGGCTCCTCATGGGAGCTTTCCATGATTCATTCGTCACAACTCAGGACTGCTCTTCAGTTTTAGAAGCCCCATTTGTCATCATGCTTAGAGGGGATCCAGTTCTCACAGGTGAACTTAACCTTAAATAAACTCACTAGATTGATTTATAAAATCTGAGGGTCATGGTCAATTTTTTATAAGAACCAGATACCTTAGGAATTAGCAATCCAATCCTAAGACTCAAGAGAGATGAAAACTTACGTCCGCAAAAAAAAAAAAAAGTAAATAAATGTTCCTAACAGATTTAATCCTAAGAGCAAAAAAATTCAAAAAACCCAAATGTTCAGTGGAAATGCCATACAATAGGATACTATTCAACAGTAAAAAGAATGAATGACTGATACAGACAACATGGACAAATCTCAAAAACATTCTAAGCTAAAGAAGTCAGACAAAGGAATTCACACTGCATAGTTGCTTTTGCATGAAGTACTGGACTAATCTAGGGTAACAGAAATTTTAAAATGCTGGCTTAGGGACGCCTGGGTAGCTAAGTCAGTTAAGTGTCCAACTCTTGATTTTGGCTCAGGTCATGATCCCAGGGTCATGAGATCAAGCCCTGCATGCACTTAGCACTGAGTGTGGAGCTTGCTTAAGATTCTCTCCCTCTCTCTCTCTCTCTCTCTCTCTCTCTGTGCCTCTCCCCTCTCACTCTTGCTCTCTCTCTCTCTCTCTCTGTCTCAAAATAAATAAATGAACATTTAAAATGAAAAAGTAAAAATGTTTGCTTAGAGGGAGTGTAAGCAATTGCCTGGAAAGGTGCTTGTGAGAACTTTCTGGAATGATGGAAATGTTCTAGATTTTGATTGGAGAGGTGGTCAAGGTATTTATAGCTCATGGAACTACAAATTTAAAATCTAGGGCTTTTTAAAATATAAATTCTACCTCAAGAAGATGGTTATTGCAAAGAAATATACACGTGGGAGGAGACATCACCATGGAGTAAATGTGAGAAAGTTAATAATGTAGGAAAATTGATTTGCAACTGAATTCCAAGTTTCAAAGAACAGAACAGGGAACCGACAAGAGAAAAAAGTAGGCAGAGTAGGAAAACAAGCCAAAGAAAGGAAAGCACAGATCAGATAGTGAGGAATCAGGTGACTAGAAGAGTTTGCATATTGCTTATCGTCCTAAAATTACAAGCATGAGAGGCAAAATTAACTGGCCCTTAGGGGGCCAGAAGTGGCTGAGGATTCCTGGCAGCATCCATTTGGGGTGTCCTGATGGATTTGCAGTTAGTATCCTGATGGGCCTGTGCAAAATGCCAGTGGCTGCTTGAAGTTATTAATACATTCCATCTGGGATGTGGGGTCCCAGGAACCCTGGTGGCTCCGCTCCTGGTTGAAGGCATTGGAAGGGTTCAAGCTTCCAGAGGAAGTGTCTGGTATAGCCACGGCAGAATCGGCCTCATTTGTAGTATAAAATATCACTCTTTAGTCAAAGTCATGGAGAGTTTGGCCTAAAGATTCTGGAGGTTTAAGAGCATTTGAATAAACATAGTTCACATTCTTAACCAAAATCTGAAAGGAACATGCCACACACTTCATGTCTGCAATGCTCAGTCAGGAATCCCTTGGGTTGTTCTCTGTTTTGAGGTCCCAATTAAGCTGAAACAAGAACAGCTTTTTTGCATAATATTTGGGCACGTTCACTCAACTCAGGGAAGGCAGAGATTAGTGAAAATAGAAATTAACAAAGGAATGAAATTGCCCTATCTTATGAAAAAAAGTGGGAAATTTGTTTTTACAGTACTGGGTAAATGTTTGTGTGGTTCTGATTTTCCTAAATGGATGGTATGATTTTTACTTTCATTTTTATGCTGAAACAGCTCCCATCCTGGATAACCCCTCTATGTATAGCACATGAATCCATATGATTTAATTCTGACATTTCTTGTCATCTCACTCTGAAATCTTAAGTCATTACTTTTTCAAAAGATCTACTCGGCATAGCATTTCTTTTCAAACTCCCTGTAAATCTCACAAAGAACTATATTATTGCCTACTTCAATTTACAAAAGGAATTTCATGTTAGCTAGGTTTTCCCTAATATATTTTCACATATATAACTACATATATAATATATATTTTCATAGATACACATATTATGTCAGAATTTATGATTTGAGTCATTGTGCCCCTAAAATTTGTGATGCTTGAAAAACACTTTTGATAAACAAAATTCATACTGGTGTTGACACATATAGAACATGAATTTCAGCTTAAAAAATCTAATGGTGAAAATTTACAACCTATACAATTCTTAACAGTTTTTATACCTGTACCTCCCTAACTTTCATTAACATTTAATTTCAATTTATTTCACATATGGGCATTTTTTATTTGACTTAAATTATATATTTTGTATGCTTGGCATTATTTGTAGTGTGATCTAGCTTTCACATTACTTATTTTCACCACTTTAAAATATATGTTATATTTTCTGATGTCATTACAAGACTGTATATCACACATTTATCTGAATTTTAACATTACATCTATAGTCCTGAAGGCACATTGCTGAGTTACTTTAACACAGATCTGTAAGAATTTAGTTTTTAATATACTTTCCACATAAAATATATTCATTTTCATTCTCCTTGAATATGTATACATTAAAATTTTTTTGTATTTGTAATATATATATTATGGGTAATTATAAATTACACAGATAACTGCACTTTGAAAAATGGTGAGATATGCTTCCGGGGTTTTTGTCATTTATTTGTCATTATCCACATGAGGTAATCATCTTCATCTGGGATGTCTGGTTGTTTTTTCCCCTTTATCAGTAGAAGGGAGTTTCCTACTTATGACCAAATTATGTTTGTTATTTACAAATTGCCTATTACAAATTTTGAAATCATTAGGAAACTCAATAAAATGAAGTTTTAAATACTGGTCAGATTCAATTTGAGGCTACTTCCCAGCCATAGATTGTTCTCTGAGAACCGTCCCTTACTGTACAGGTGATGATGTTTCAATATGGCTATCACCCTATGGCCACAGTTGATTGAACAAAGTTAGAGATATCTGGTTAGAGTGAAACCAATACAGAGGCTCAGCTTGGCCAGACCTATTCTCTCTTGAGGAATTCAGGACTAAAGACTGAGATATGGGCAGAATAGGTCCATTATAACAGAGCATTTGCCTGGAAAGTCATGTTAGATCTGCACTGGTGGGTTGGTGAGGAATGGGATGATGCATGTTTGGGCCCTGTGCATGAGGAGTAGAGCAAAGCTGGTCTGAACAGAAAGAGACATATTCAGCCAATCTGTGCTCTTTCTGTTCCCATGAGATTCCCCCATTTTTTCTTTAAGAAATTTGTATTTTTTTTCTTTAGTTTAAGTGGATTCTTTTCCTTGTCATTGTGAGATTCCACCTAAGTTACTGGGCTGAATATGGCTCTATTAAACAGAATGTAGCTGAATTACCAATGCTACTCATCAGTATGTGGGGTCCTGGGAATAGAAGTACATGTGAAATAGGAAGAAAAAGGAGGAAGAGAGTTTCAACTTTCTCATGAGTTTCAGGCCAGTTTTAGACAAAATTTCAAAATAGGCAAAATATGAGGATGAGACCATGCTGTCCCTTTATGAGCTCCAATGTTAATGCCCTCGGGCCCCTAGCACAACATTCCTATTTTGGAGAGGATAGAAGAATAAATTGAGTTGGTTTTCCAAAGTATCCATCCAAACTATTATCCCAAACTAGTATCCCAAAACTATTTAGTATTTCTTGTCAACAAGATTGACATAGCATTAAATGGAAGGCATACGACCCTTGGAATGTGAAATTGCAAATATGTCACATGTCTGTAGCATATCTTCTGTCTCTTAGTCAAATTCCTGAACTTTTTGAACCTCAGTTACCTTATCTCTAAATTGGGTATCTAACCAATTCACATGTATCTTTGCGATGTCAGTTAGCAGTAACCAAAAACTGACTAGAATCACTTTAACCAATAAGGTTAGATGAGGTCATTCATATAACAAAATATCCTAAGTGTGTGAAGCTATGGGAAAATTTAAATTGGCAGCTAAAGAACATGACTTAAGGACTCTAGAACTTTCCACCTCTCTGTCAGTCATTTTCCAAATGGTGACTTAACAATCTCCTGGTTGTAAAATGGCTTCCTCAGTTCTGGTTTTCTTCTCTCCTAAAGTGTGGTCTCACATGCAAATATAACAATGTATATTGATTATTATATGATTCCATATATGGTGAAAGGAAGGGGACTTATTTCTTCCTGTGCATCCTTTATCTTTTTTTCCCGTTAGATCAAAGAAGGGCTTTTCTGGAAGCCCTTCAACAGACTTTTCCCATATCTCATTGGCCAGATGAATTACATGCTCACCCTAAACCAGTCACTGGTAACCATGTGGTTTAGACTTTTCTTGCTAAAGCCCTGAGTTACAGCGAGATGTGGGGCATACCCCAAATCAGGATTTTACATGCAAACAACTGGTCCTAGTCAACCAACAGTGTCTTTTGTCACATGACATTTATAAGCATCAAATTAGCTAATGCATGTGACAATTCTTTTTAAAATTTAAAGTTCTGGGGCTCCTGGGTGTCTCAGTCAGTTAAGTGACTCTTGATTTTAGCTCAGGTCATGATCTCATGGTTTGTGAGACCGGGCCCAGAATCTTGAGGGGGTGTCTCTTGGGATTCTCTCTCTCCCTCTCTCTCTGCCCCTCCCCTGCTCATGCTTTCTCTCTCTCTCTCTCAAATAAACTTAAATGGAGGTTCTTCAAAAAATTAAAAACAGAACTACCCCACGACCCAGCAATTGCACTACTAGGTATTTATCCAAGGGATACAGGGATGCCGTTTCAAAGGGACACATGTATCCCAATGTTTATAGCAGCAATATCAACAATAGTGAAAGTATGGAGAAAGAGCCCAAATGTCCATTGACTGACGAATGGATAAAGAAGATGTGGTGTATAATATACAATGAAATATGACTCCATGATCAAAAAGAATGAATTCTTGCCATTTACAACAATGTGGATGGAACTAGACTATCATGCTAAGTGAAATAAGTCAGTCAGAGAAAGACAAATATCATATGACTTCACTCATATGTGGAATTTAAGATACAAAACAGAAGACCATAAAGGAAGGGAAGCAAAAATAATATAAAAACAGGGAGGGAGACAAACTGTAAGAGACTCTTAAACAGAGAGAACAAATTGAGGGTTGCTGGAGGGGTGTTGGGTGGGGGAGATGGACTAAATGCGTGATGAGCATTAAGGAGGGCACGTAGGATGAACACTGGGCATTATATGTAAGTGATGAATCACTAAATTCTATTCTTGAAATCATTATTACACTATATTTTCAAAAGTTTTTTTGATATTCATTTATTTTTGAGAGAAAGAGTGAGACAGAGCATGGGAGGGGAGCTCCAGAGAAAGGGAGACACAGAATCAGAAGAAAGCTCCAGGCTCTGAACTGTCAGCACAGAGCCCCATGCGGGGCTCGAACCATGGACTGTGAGAACATGACCTGAGCCGAAGTCAGATGCTCAACCGACTGAGCCACCCAGGCGCCCCAACAGTATATGTTAACTAAGTTGGATGTAAATTTAAAAAAAAACATTAAAAAACTTAAATTTCTGAACAATACACACACACACACACACACACACACACACACATTTTGTTGTTTTGTAACTATTCTAACAAATAAAAACTACCATTGTGACATTGTCATTGCTTTTAAGTTACTAAGAGGAAAACAATTATAGTAAACATTTTAGAACTAATTCTCATTAACTTATGAATAACTACTATCTTTCTTATTCTCTCTCTCTTTTGTAAATGTTTATTTATTTTTGAGAGAGAGGAGAGCATGAGAAGGGGAGACGCAGAGTGAGAGGGAGACACAGAATCCCAAGCAGGCTCCACACCATCAGTGCAGAGCTCAACACAGGGCTGTGAGATCAAGAGTCCGACGCTCAACTGCCTGAGCCACCCAGGTATCCTGGCCTTCTTAGTCTCTTGAAAATTATTTGTATTTAAAAAGATGATGCTTAGTCACCCAATTGATTGACTAGTGAATAGATTTTCCTGGATAAATGAGAATGACCTGAAAAACATTGGGAGCAAGGAAGAAATTATCAGGAGGCCTGGCAAAGAAACACTTTCTGATTGTCTCCATAACCCACCTTGAAAGTCGGCTCTTCTACAGGGCTCCTCCTTACCAGAGCTCCTTCTTTTCCTCCAGTTTGGACGTCTGAACTTCCGTACAATGCCAACATTGCCCTGCAACGTTCGTACAAATGGTAAAGGAGTCATTGAAGATCTTTGGAATTCCTAACTATATGTTATTTCAAATTTGGATTTGGATTTGGTGACTTTGTCAAATTTGGCACAGTTTGAAAGTTGTGGAAATTTTACCTTGCAGAGTTTCAAGATTGTGAAGAAACATTGAGAGCCTCTCAGATATTTTTAGCATTGCCTAGAGGAGCCCCTCTATCTGAAGCCTGGATTATTCAGCCTCGTGAGAAAATGAATAATCCTTACAGTTTTTAAGATTGGACCCAAAAGAAATGCAGACAATACGATGATTGGTATGCTCGAGGCCACAATTGTATTTTGTTGAGCTCTAACCGAGCAGAAATTCTCCCGTTGCATTTACTTATATGGCCCTAGTACACTGCCTGTGGCTCTAGCATAGTGGATTTCATACAATAAGCTTTTACTAAATATTTGTGAAGTTAAATAGAAAGGAATTGAATTGAAGATGGTCATATCCTTATTGGCCTCCTGCCATCACATTGGTAACAGAACGCCATTCTTTTCAATATCACCAGAATGCTGTCTGTTGTCATTTCATCCCCAATTTTATAGCCTCTGAATCTATCACATACCTACAACAAACTTCTGACCTATGTCTTCTTCCTGAAACCTTCCTCTTGTTTGTTGGGAGATTTTTGATTGCTGATTCAACTTCTTTACTGATTATGTGAAACCTTCCTGATTAATTATAGAAGGATTAAGTACTCTTGCTCTTCCTTTCTTGTCTCTAATGCAGTTCAGATCTCTTCCTCCCAACTACGAAATGCTTTTAATTCTACCATTGCATGGTCTGTCTATAACATAGGCTCTTTGTTATGTGTCATGCATTTGTTAGCATATATGTATATATGGAGCAATATGATAATTCTTATCTTCATGAAAGAAAGATTTTACTATCCAATGAAATCATTTAAAGCACCTGCAAGCAGGTGGAGAAGATATGAGATAGTTCCTAATATTAGGTCCATAACCCACTTCTTATGTTTTCATTCCTTTTTTCTGGGTTGTTAATGAATAACTTAGAAATCTATGTGTTCACTAAGCAGTAACCCCTTCTTCAAGGCCAACAAGGTTGATGAGGTAGGTGTCTTTATTGAATGGATCCACATCCTACCTTTCAAAAGCCCACCTTCTAACCACCTATAGTGTCCAAGTTGGGTACAATCAATCATGTGGGGACATTGACCTTTGTCCTCGGTGACTTATATTGGGATCATTTTGCTTCAGAATTTAAAATTTTAGCTGAAATCATTGTATATTATTTGTGGAAACTGGAACAGTATGGGGAAAAGCGTTTACTCAAAATATAATTTTTTTAAATTACTGAGTTTGAAAGAGTATTTAGAAGTGAATTTATGTTTCGGAGGTGCCTGGGTGGCTCATTTGGTTAAGCATCTGGTTCTTGATTTTGGCTTAGGTCATGCTCATGGTTGGTGAGATTGAGCCCCACATCGGGCTCTGTGATGGCAGTGTAGAGCCTACTTGGGATTCTCTCTCTCTCTCTCTCTCTCTCTCTCTCTCTCTGCCTCTCCCCTGCTTGAATGCTCTCTCTCTCTTAAAATAAATAAATAAACATTTTAAAAAGCGAGTTATGTTTCTTAAAAACTCTCTACATTTCAGTTATGTTCAAAGAAATATTTTAAATGCATTTTTATTGAGTTTAAATTAGAGATAAACAGAATCAGCCTAAATAACTTGCTGGCTCCACCTCTTACTTAGATCTTCCTTCTGACATATGTTAGACATAAACAATGCCAGCTTTATGTAAAAGAAACAGAAAATAAATCTCAGGAAGCCATTGAACTTCCTAAGCTAGTTTGATTTGAGGTACATTTTTGTTTTGATTTGCTAATGTTAATCCCTTAGCCTATTGACCTATCTAAAAAGTAAATAACAGAGGAGTTGGATTGTTTTTAAGAAAACTTTTTTCTCCTTGTAATTTGCTGCAGGCACTGAGAATGGGAACAGGGCATGCCCGCAAATGAAACATCTTTTTCGGGCGATAAAAATGTTTTAAAACTGAATTGTGATGATAGCTGCACAATTCTGTCAATTTACTAAAAAGCACTGAATTGTACACTTAGCAGTGTGTTTGTGGTATGTAAATTATACTTCATTAAAGCTATTAGACACACACACAGAAATAAAATAATAAACGACCCCCCACACAAAGCAAACAAACAAATAAACCTTGCTTCTGGAGAGATCATATGATTGAAACATCTGTTAACAAGATAGATTTATAGCATACTTGGTTACATATTAGGTATATCCTCCTGCTTTGGTGAGAACAAATTAAAGCTAAACAGAAAGACAAAACCTACTTTAATTCATATTGAATATTAAATAGTCACTGTTTCAGATTCGTTGACAGGCTTCTTATTCTCCTCGAGTCCTCCTTTTACAAGATTCCAGCAAGGACCAAAAAAAAAGCAAAAACTTGATCTTCAAGATGAACTTTCATCAAAGTGAAATGTGGCCTTACATTTTATTAACTTAAATTTCAAATTCTGCATGTATAGGAAAACCTCCTCTTTTATCCAGAAGGAAAAGGTATAAAATCTAGGATTTAAAAAAAACCCTGGGAATGCAAGCTGGTATAGCCATTCTGGAAAACAGTATGGAGGTTCCTCAAAAAACTAAAAAGAGAACTACCCTACGACCCAGCAATTGCACTACTAGGCATTTATCCAAGGGATACAGGTGTGCTGTTTTGAAGGGACACACGCACCCCCATGTTTATAGCAGCACTATCAACCGTAGCCAAAGTATGGAAAGAGCCCAAATGTCCATCGATGGATGAATGGAATAGATAGATAGATAGATAGATAGATAGATAGATAGATAGATATAGATATAGATATAGATATAGATATAGATATAGATATAGATATATGCATACAAGGGAGTATTACTCAGCAATCAGAAAAGAATGAAATCTTGCCATTTGCAACTACGTGGATGGAACTGGAGGGTATTATGCTAAGTGAAATTAATCAGTCAGAGAAAGACAAAAATCATATGACTGCACTCATATGAGGACTTTAAGAGACAAAACAGATGAACATAAGGGAAGGGAAACAAAAATAATATAAAAACAGGGAGGGGGACAAAACATAAGAGACTCTTAAATATGGAGAACAAACTGAGGGTTACTGGACAGGTTGTGGGAGGGGGATGGGCTAAAGGGTAAGGGGCACTAAGGAATCTACTCCTGAAATCATTGTTGCACTATACGCTAACTAATTTGGATGTAAATTTTTAAAAATAAAAAAAAAATTTACATGCCTTATGTGAAACAGAAATCTCAACCTCTGGAAACTTAACTCAGAAGAATAATACAAAATGTAGGGTGCTGGGAAGAGAGGGGCCTGAATGAAGAGAGATGCACATAGCTGTGTTTATATACAAAAAAAAAAAACTGGTGATAATATGAATATCCAATTTTGGGGAAAATATTGGGTAAACTATGGGATATTATATAATCCATTAAAGTGCTAAATGTGATTGCTTAGAAACCTTAGAAAAGTACTTAAAATAGGCTAAAGGCAAAAAGAAAAGCATTAATCATTTTGCAAGTATAATGATAGCTACTGTTTTTGAGCACTTACTATGTGCCAAATTCAGATCTAAAAGCATCACATGCATTAACTCATTTAACCTAATAACTACTCTTTTCTATGAGGAAAGTGTTATCATTTCCATTATGTAGAAGGGAAATCTGAAGGTAACAAACAACAGGTTGTGCCCCGGGTCACGCAGCTACTGAAAGTATGGGACAGGTTTCCAACCCATGTAGTCTGGTTCTAAACCCCAAACAATGAACAACCACAGTGTTCATGCTGCCTCCATAATTACAAAATCTGCAATTTAATGAATGCAAAAATGAAATATACAGATAAATATTAAGAAATATTACTGAAGAGGAATTAGTACAACTTGGAAGTAGAATGCAAGTAGGCAATGGAGTAGATTTATTAATTTATTTTGTTCCTAATCTGTGTAAGGGCCTGTACTGTCATATTAAGAGAGGTCTCTGGTGAAAACAAAAACAAAAACAAAAAACTCATTTCCTAACAATTTAAATTAGATTCAAAGGCCAGTTTTTCATTTTCTTCTTTATTCTGGAGTTGCAAAACATATAAAAATGTTATTTGGGTAAACTTTAAAAACATAGTAGGCTATAGAGTCAAGATTCAAACCCAGGAGATCTAGATCTGGGGTTGTGCATGTGGATCACTACATTGTGGTCATTTGTACACATACAAGTATGTATGGAGACAAGAATGTATGGGAGTTTTCAAGATGAGACCCTGACCAAAATCAATTGAGGCTTGTGAAATTTATCCATTGCTTCTATGAGAAAGAGAATATAAGAAGATGGCTCTGGGGAGGAAATTAATGGTAGTGAAGAGGAATAATGGCACAGAGAGAAGATGAAGTTTTCTATTCAAGAATTCTGGTTGTTTAGTGAGCTTGAAACAATCCAGTTAGCTGTTGTGATCAGGACAGGAATAGTAAGATTGTCATACTGGAGGTAACAGTAAGTGAATTCAGCTCCAAGGTGGAAAACCTTTATCAGATTATAACTATTCACATTCTTCCCAAAAGTGAGGAATTATACAAATTTTCCCTTCTATATACAAGAAACAAAAGGCCAGAAATGGCTCACATACAGATAATTAATTTTCAAGTAAGATAACCAGTCGTTTGAAGTGAACAAATTAAAGTGTGTTCTAGACTTATGTGGATCTACGCAGTGGCTAGTAATCACAGAGCTAGTTGGAGAGAAAGAAGTATGCTTGACTAATATTGCATCTAAAATGACAGCCTGTAGGGACACCTGGGTGGCTCAGTCAGTTGGGCGTCTGACTTTGGCTCAGGTCATGATCTCATAGCTCCTGAGTTTGAGCCCCACATCAGGCTCTTGTGCTGACAGCTACGAGCCTGAAGCCTGCTTTGGATTCTGTGTCACCCTCTCTTTCTGCCCCTCCCTACTCATGCTCTGTCTCTCTCTCCTTCAAGTATAAAGAAACATTAAATTTTTTTTAAAAATGAGAGCCTGTAGCAATTACGTAAAGGAGAATGAATGAATCTTATCTACAAGTAATATTTAAGTGCTAAACTAAGAATATCGTCATTACAACATTGAGATCATTAGGATATAAGCAGCATGGGCTACAGAAGATCAGCTAATGTAAAAAACAAACAGAACAGAATGTCAATCTGAAAGACATCTGAAACTAGGAAAGAACAGAAATATTTTCTTCAGCCACTGTTGGTAGAGAGGCTTTTATATTTTCTAGTGAGGAGAATTTAGCCACTAATGTCAGAATCGCTTATCCTTTGGCTTACGTTTTCTTTATAATAAGCTGTATATGGTCTTCATTCTATAATTCTAAACCTATCTTCCTAAATCTATCATGTTGTGATTTTATAAAGTTCTGATGGTATGGTACAGTGGGAAAAGGAGAGGATTTGGGGTTGAAAAAACAAGTGTTCTCTTCCGAGCTCTACATCTCACTAATCATGCACTTGAGTGGTTTACTTAATCTTCTCATCTGTAAAATGAGGATAATATCTATGGTGGTAGCTACAGATCATCCTTCTAGGAGAGGCCTAGGGATGGCAATCTTGTTGGTAACTGGCAATGGAATTTGTCATAAAACTGAATTTGAAGAATAATCACACTGTCTTTACTTGCATTTATTAGAAGTGATGGAAACTGTAGGGAAGTCAAAGGTTTCTCCCATGCTCATGTCACTCATTGGTACTACCAAGGGATGTGGGGTTAATGGGTAAGTTTGGGGGGGTAACCTAAGTATCAAACTCATTTAGGTACTAAACAAATATTTAGTTCTCTTCATTATTACTCTCTTGTGAGTTCAGATTTTACATAGGTAGATATCAGAGTAAAAATTTTGATACCTGGAGGAAAAACATCAGGGAGGCTGCGCATCTGACAGGCTCATGCTCCGAGAAGACCTCTTTCTATCTTGGTGTACAAAAGCAATAAGTAAGGGCATGCTGAATTACAAAAGAGAACAAAGGTGTCCCAATATCAGAATATGGTTTTTCTTCCCCCTTTCTCTCAACGGACTATCATTCAAAAATTTGAAAAGATTCAAGAAATTGTGGAAAAGACTAAAGAATGTAACCAAAGAATTAATAGTCGTAGATAATCTCACCACATAGATACAACCATTTAGTTGGCAATTCCTAGGAATGCCTGTGGTATGTCATCTACCCTCAGGTAGTGTGCATACAAAAATGACCAATCCAACGGTCCCCAAGACAGGAGTAGGGAGGGGAAAATTTGCCAGCCTGGAACCTTTAATGTGTGATATGTAGATTCAGAATTTATTTTATATTCTCTACTGTGTTACATCTCTCTAGAAAGCTTAGTATTAACATTGTTTAGAAGATGACGGCATGATGCCGCCTGGTCTCTCTGTTTTCCTGAAGGTACCAGTTAGGAATGCGAAAGAACACTGCCCAACCAGGATCTTCAGAAAGGGTGGGTTGGAGGTGAATGCTACCTATAGAGCTCCTTCCCTGCCCAGCAAACCTAGCATTTCTCATCTGAGTTCATCTTTAAAGATGTCACAGAGCTTTTGCAATGTTTTACAGCATTTTTAAAAGTGTGTCATGTAAATCAATCATGGCTTCAATTTTTCTGTCAGACTTCTATAACCTTAAACCAAAGCTTTCAAAATTAATCAAAAAGAGTAAGTCGATTTAATTTTTCAGGAGAGAATAACACTATGAAGTTTGTCTTTGGCTATCTCAATTATAAATATTTGTTAATGAATCTTGGTCAATAAACTTTTACAAAGGAGCTTAAGAGATGAGTGATATTTTTCAAAATCTAGTTTTCATTTTTGCATAAATAGCCAATTTTTTCTAAACACAAGTTTTCCCATTTCTGGGAAAAATACAGAAAACCATTACAAAATTTAGACGCTAACCATCCTCCAGTCGTGATATATCTATGATTAAGATTAATTCTTTATTCATCTAACCATCCACACACACAGTCTACAAATATTTATAGAGCATCTATGCAATGCTAGGCCTCTGACTGGACATTAGGGATACACAAGAACCAGTTGGTCTTTGTCTTCAACAGCTCACAATCTCATTGTGAACAAAGACAAAAAATCATGTAGTTGAAACATGAACAGTTAGAGAAATGATAACCACAGATATTGTGGGTGCACAAAGGAGAGGCTAGTACCAAGTTGGGCAACAAGGAAAGGTTTATGGAAAGGTTTCCTGGATGAAGTGTACCTGGGCAGAGTTTAAAGGGGAAGTAGAGGGACGCCTGGGTGGCTCAGTCGGTTAAGTGTCCGACTCCAGCTCAGGTCATGATCTCCTAGTTCGTGGGTTCGAGCCCCACATTGGGCTCTGTGCTGACAGGTCAGAGCCTGCAGCCTGTTTCAGATTCTGTCTCTGGCTCTCTCTGCCCCTCCCCTGCTTGTGCTCTGTCTCTGTCTCTGAAATAAATAAACATTAAAAAAAAATTAAAGGGGAGGTAGAATGGGGCCACAAGTAGGAAGAATTTAGAGGCACTCTAGTCAGAGAAAACCACAGGAGACAAAGCAAATAGTTGAGACAGTAGAATGAGGACAGGGAATACTCGAGAGTTACCAAGGCCAGAGAGATGGAATAGGAGCTGGATTGTCAATTAAAAAATACTTTATAACATCAATTTGAATAGCTACATAATATTATATCATATGTGCCTGTTCCCCAATATTCAGTATCTTGATCATTTGTACTTTTCATTGTCATAAAACATTTCTGATGACAATTATCATGCAGAAGTTTTTGTCTATATTGATTATTTACTTAAAAAATATATTAACAGAGGGGTATTTGTCTGGCTCATTCGACAGAGCATATGACTCTTGATCTCAGGGTTGTGAGTTTGAGCCCCATGTTACGTATAGAGATTAGTTAAAAATAAAATCTTTCATATATGTGTGTGTGTGTGTAATACATATATTATATATATATATTATATATATTATATAATATATATATATATATATATTATATATATATATATATATACTTTAACAGAACACCTTCAAGAGCAATAGAAAAACAAAGTCAAAATGGCTTAAATAATACAGAAAATTTTTGTATCTTATGACTGGAAATACAGAGTAGGGAAGGTTTCAGGGTTGGTCCATCCATCAGGCTGATGACATCACCAAACACCCAGTTTCTGTCTTTCTGCCCAGCATCCTCAGCATCAGCTTCATCTGAAAGCTAGCTCCTCTGGGATAGCAGAATGGCTGCTGGCAGTAAACAAAGCTGTGTGATTTCTCAACTTAGTCCAGTGGGACAGTCAAACAACTGTCAAACAAGAGGCTAAGATTGCTTAGCCTCCCCGAGCCAGTTCCAAGGCCACACACAATGCTCTATACTGATCATCAGCTCAGGCTGAAATGTATAAACCAGGATTGGTTTCTGTCTCATCAATTTTCAGTGTTCTGATAGATGCCCAAATAATATGAATACATAATTTCCAAATGAGGAAATAAAATTAAATAACAAATATTGATAGGAAAAAATACTTCATAGAAAACTGAGGATTTTTGCATTATGTTTTTGTTTGCAAATAAGCCAAATAATAAAGGAACTGCATTTTCCTTGAAGTTTAGTAGAAATTTTCTGAGATACTCTGGTGCTTGTGTCATAAAAATAGTTTAAGAAATACTTATTATGCTAATTAAAATAATACAAAAAACTAGTAAATGTTTTCCTTCCCCAGAGAGACATGTACCTATGTAGACTCTTTTCTACGGACTTACAAATACATGTGTGTATTCATACCAAAAAAAATGGCACAATACTTTTTTTAACTTAAAATATTTTACGTACAATAGCATAACAACACATCTTAATGTCAATTCATAGAGAACTGCTTCATTCTTCTTAATAGCGATGTATAACTTATTTAGCTATCCCCTTCTGATAGACTTTTAGATTGTCTATATATTTAAATCCTTGGAAGAGGCAATTTCAAAGCTAAGTCCTGCCTAGTCTTTATTAAGCTAAAAGAAGATAATAATATATATATTTGATGTAACAACATGATTTATTTTCTATTTTGATTAGTTCAATTCAAAGCAAACATACTGTGCAGAATCCTAAAGCATCATATAGACTGCCTTGTGAAGAGGAAGAGAATGCCCACTCTCATGAAAAAGGGGTATGATTTTCTAAAAAAGAAATGGAGATATATGTCAGGATTAGGAGAAGAAAATGCTCCCATTGTGGGTTGCAATCCTGAAGACAGAGAAGCAGATGTCTTTAGAAAGAGAGGGTTGAGCAGCCTAGTGATATAAAATCCCTCTTTCATTCTAAACTTTTCATGAAGCTGGCTAGATGCACAAAAGCCTTGTGTGAATGATGATTTCACAGTAATCTCAGAAAGAGAGGGCTGTGTTCCCATGTGGAGTAGGAACAGTTTGCATGTGACAAAACTAATTCCATAGAAGCAGATCTTGGAACAGGAGGAAACTAGGAAGCTCTAGGCTTTACTGTCATCCCAACAGAGTTCCCAGAAGTGTTGGAAGAAACTCAGAACACACTTCTAATATGATGAAAACCTCATAGGATAGGGTGCCTTGCATGATATCTGTGTTACGTTTTGTTTTGTATACTTGTGAAAATAGTTTTAAAGAGAGGTTTTTAGAAATGAGGTTGCTGAGGCAAATCTTAGAGACTATGGCAATGGTGGCATGAGCCTAAATTTGGTGTTTGCTTCAGGGGATGCTTTGGGCACTGTTTGAGATGCTGACTGACAAGGCATGTGTGTGCCTATATGAATGTCCTCTTTTGGGGAGGATTTCCTTTTTCCTTTCCTGTGATGTGCTGGCATTTCATAATGTGTCTAAGATAAATGGAAAGATAGTTCATGTTTGTGGACTAGAATGATATTGTTAACATGTCTATTCTTCCCAAATCAGGCCAGATATTCAGTGCAATCCCTATCAAAATTCCAATGGTACTTTTCACAGAAATAGAAAACATAGTCCTAGAATTTGTATGGAACCACAAAAGATGCCAAATAGCTAAAGCAATCTTAAACAAGTAGAATGAAGTTGAAGGCATTACAATTTATGATCTCAAACAATATTACCTAACTATAGTTGCTGGCATAAAAACAGACATATCGGCCAACGGAACAGAATAGAGAGCCCAGAAATAAATTCATGCATATATAGTCAACTAATTTTTGACAAAGTCTCTGAGAATATACAATGGGTAAAGTTGGATATCCACGTGCAAAAGAATGCAATTGGACCCTACCTTACACCACACACAAATATCAACTCAAAATGGAGTAAAGACTTAAATGTAAGACTTGAAACTATAAAACTCCAAGAAAAATCATAGGGAAAAAGTTCCTTAACTTTGATCCTGGCAATGATTTTTTGCAATTGACAGCAAAACACAGGCAATAAACACAAAAATAAATAAGTGAGATGACATCAAAATTAAAAAAAAAAATTCTGCATAGGAAAGGAAATAATCAACAGAATGAAAAGGCCACCTCTGGAATGGGTGAAAACATTTGTATAACATATATCTGATAAGGGGTTAATATCCAAAACATACAAGGAACTCATACAACTCAATAGCAAAAGCAAACAAATAACCCAATTTAAAAATGGTGAAGGACCTGAATAGACATTTTGCCAAAGAAGACATACACATGGCCAATAGGTATATGAAAAAGATGCTCAACATCACTGATCATTAGGGAAATGTAAATCACAACCACAATGAGATATCACCTCACACCAGATGAGATGGCTATTGTCAAAAAGTCAAAAGATAAGTGTTGATGAGAATGTGGAGCAAAGGGAACCCTTGTGCACTGTTGGTCAGAATGTAAATTGGCACAGTCATTATGGAAAACGATATGGAAGTTCTGACAAAATTAAAAATAGAACTACTATATGATCCAGCAATCCCCCTATTGGGTATATATCCAAAGGAAATAAAATCACTATCTCAAAGAGATAGCTACACTCCCATATTCATAGCATTATTCATAGTAGCTAAGATATGGAAACAGTCTAAGTATCTGTTGATAGATGAATGGTAAGAAAATGTGGTATATATAAACAGTGGTATATTATTCATTTTTAAAAAGAAGGAATTTTGCCATTTGAGACAACATAGATGAACCTAGAGGTCATTATGCTTAGTGAAATAAGCCAGACACAGAAAGACGGATATCACATGATTTCACTTACATGTCAAATCTAAAATAAAAAGGTCAAACTTATAGTAGCAGAAAGTAAAGTAGTGGTTTCCATAGGCTGCTGGGTGGGAGAAAAGAGAAGCTATTGAATCAGTTGATGCAAACTTCCAGTTATAAGTTCTGGAGACCTAATTTATAGCATGGTGACTAGGGTTAATAATAATAGATACATGAAATTTGCTAAGAGAATAAATCTCAAGTGTTCTTACCCACCCCCCCCCCCACACACACACATGGTAACTATGGGAGGTGATGGAAATGTTAATTAGTTTGATTATGGTAACCATTTCATGATGTAGCCATATATCAAAACATCCCATTGTGTGCCTTAAATATATACAATGTTTATTTGTCAGAAACAAAAAATACACAACCAACAAGTCTAACACCAAAGTCCTCAACTTCCCCATCTCCCACAACCATTGCTTTAAGTAAAGGTGACAAACAAAACACAGGTCATGTTCAAAGATGATCTCTGAATTGGCCAACTGTTGCTTGGTTTATATGTTTGTTCTCAAATTAATAGATTTGCTGATCTTTTACACTAACTTAACACTTTCTAATTTTACTTTAAAAACAATGTTTATTAACCCTGGTAAAGTGATGATAAAGCTTGTGTTGTTATTTTATTTTCCCTCTCTAGAAATCACTTGTTTAGTTTGCACATAATATTGCTCTCAGGAAGGGTGGAAATCAGAAACGTCATAAAGCATGGACTGCCTTTTAGATTCTTGCCCTTGTTGCAGATTGGAACTGTTGCTCTTGTCTAATTTTGCTTATACTAATGAATATTATTTTTAGGTATTTCAGCTGACATTCTTATATCTCAGTGGTTGGGTCTTTTCTGTTTGTTTTCTTAATTTTGCTTTATTTTTTAACTTAGCTGTACCCTGCAGAGAGTATGGGAAAGAGAGAAAGAACACTTCGAACTTTAAAGGAAAGTGGAAAAAGCAAATCTACAAGAAATTCTTTTTAAACTTATAGACTAAGGACATAGCTTTTTTGCTTCATCACTTGGATAACTCTGTGCTATAATCGGAATATCTCATGAATATTAAAAATTCCCACTAAATAGTTGTCAGGATATGTTATGTGAAAGGCAACCAGAAGTAGCTAAACAGAAATCTAAAATAGCTCTG
The DNA here is from genome assembly GCF_018350175.1 of Felis catus. Taxonomy (NCBI): domain Eukaryota; kingdom Metazoa; phylum Chordata; class Mammalia; order Carnivora; family Felidae; genus Felis; species Felis catus. The sequence goes on from NC_058370.1 coordinate 76,598,399, forward strand.
GATACATGCCAAGTGGATGGTACAGAAAATAGAAGACTCAACAAAAGAAGGAGCTTTGGAGAAGCTGGTTACAGTAGAGGTGGGGGAAATTGAATAATCTCATAAGAAACATATGGGTTAGATATATAGAGAGGAAGCTGAGGTTGGGTAGTAGAAGTTGTGTGTATTTGGGATTCATGGAAATTCAAGGAACCATGAAGGGCTGGAGGTCCCTATAAAGGCCTGGAGCCATAAGTGTGTCCAAGGATGTCAAGATCATATTGTGGAAAGCCCTAAATGAAGATCTAAGAAGACCGACTTGGTTCATTTGGCAAATTAAAATATTTGGCAGGAGAAAACACTTCTGTTATTCACTAAAAATAATAAATCAATTAATCACATTGTGAGTTATATTTTACTGTTATTGATGTGTATATATATATATATGTATATGTATATATATACATATATATATATATATATATATATATACACACACACACACACACACACACAATTTGTTTAAATAAATCTTTAATGACCCTTTTATTTATTTTTATTCAGGTTTCTAATTGCTTTGTGTATTAAGAATCATATCAAGGGGTACCTGGGTGGCTCAGTTGATCTGCTCTTGATTTCAGCTCAGGTCATGATCTCACAGTTTGTGAGTTCGAGTCCACATTGGGCTCTGCGCTGACAGTGCAGAGCCTACTTGAGATTCTCACTCATTTCTCTCTCTGCCCTGCTATCTCTCTCTCTCTCTCTCTTTTTCTCTCTTTCTCTCTCAAAAATAAATATATAAGCATTAAAAAAAGAACCATGTCAAAAATTACTTATTTCCCTTCTTCAAGAAAGGAACCAACATATTCATCATATTTAGCTGCTTCTGTGTTATTCCTGCATTTAGGAAGACAACTACCCTCTTAAAATTGCTGAAACTAACCCTTTTTATCCCTCAAAGAAATAGTGTGCCATCGTTTACCTCTTTCAAACATTGTTTCAGAAGCTCAAACCGGTACCAATATTGATTAACTAGAGATTTGTCAAATTTCTCTTATCTGCTACCCCTAAGGAAAGGAACAGAAACCTGAAGACCAGTGCCTTGATTAAGAAAACAGTATTGGGGCGCCTGGGTGGCGCAGTCGGTTAAGCGTCCGACTTCAGCCAGGTCACGATCTCACGGTCTGGGAGTTCGAGCCCCGCGTCGGGCTCTGGGCTGATGATGGCTCAGAGCCTGGAGCCTGTTTCCGATTCTGTGTGTCCCTCTCTCTCTGCCCCTCCCCCATTCATGCTCTGTCTCTCTCTGTCCCAAAAATAAATAAACGTTGAAAAAAAAAAAAAAAAGAAAAGAAAACAGTATTGTATTTGGAGAGGTGTTAGTACATGGTATAAAGATTTATAGAGTTATTTTATACATTCTAGCTGTTATGCTTTCCAATAGCATGGTAATATAATTGAATAAATACCCTATGAATATGAATAGACTGATTTTTGCAGTATACCTTATCAAACAAAGTACTAAGACCCAAGTTTTATTGAGACATTTGGCACGTTGTCCTAATTTTAAATTTTGCTTGTTCATTGCAAAAATAGAACTAGATGAAGGCTACCAGTATAAACAAAATGCTAATAAACTGCTCACAATTTCTTTGAAAGACTCCAGGTGTATTGAATATTCTGCTTCCTCCCTTAACCCCATGGCATCACATCCTCCCCGATTCATATTCTTGTTTGTGCTTCAAAGACTTGTTCAGGTCATTCTTGTCACTATGTTTATATTGTAGACTTGCTTATTCTATGACAGCATTATGAGTAGTTATCACATTCTAAAATGCCAGATACTGTTTAATTGTAATGCTGCCTATTTTTTATCGAAACTATTCATACTTTATTACTGTAAACAACTTTGATCATAATGATGCCATTCAAAAGAGCTGATCAAGCTGAGAAAAATGACACTACAGTCGTAAAGTCACTCTATATGTAGCTATTAACGTTTTATAGTGCATATAAGGAAAAGTGTTTTAAGTTGCAACCACAGACAAATAAGGAAATTAATTTTAAACACAGAACTATCCCTTTGAAGATTAGAAATACACCAGTTAAATAATTATTGCCAACAGATACTTTTAGACTCTAGCAGATGACCTTCAGTACAAAGAACAGCATATACCAGGTTTTGCATTAGACAGATTCAAATCATCTTACTTTACCAGGGTAGAAAACAAGAGCTTTCGTTCCTGGGAACAAGTAGGAAAGAAACATACTGTAACCTCACTTCAAAGCTATTCTCTGGTTACATACCAGAAGGGACAAGGTTATAGATGAGGGGTTTTAAGATACACATTCTTGCGGCACTTCTGGGATCTAACACTCTCTTCAAATGAAATCAAAGACACTTACTGGGTGCCTACTATGTGCGGCGTGTTGCACAGTACAGCAGGGAACATGGCCTCTGACATAAAGAAGGCCACAATCCGATTGAGAGACGGGATAAACACACAAACAATTAAAGACCAGAATCTGAATTCCACAAATATTTAAATAATAGCCTGACACCAGTAGGAGGAATGCAAGGTCATGTGTATGCATAATGACCGGAAAAACTAGAGAGAAATAACCACTGCTGAAATTCAAGAGAGTTAGGTTGGAATGTCAGAGAAGGTTTTATGAAAAGAATTCTTTAGCCTGGTCTTAAAAGACCGATAGTAATAACATCTCACATTTGTTTAATGTTTCGTAGGGTGTCAGGAAGTATCTGAAACTCATCTTCCTGTGGTATCAATTTTATTTAATAGAAATTAAAATATTTTTACATAAAAGCAAATAGATTTATGATTGCTATTATTTAAAGCATTAATAAACATACTTAAATTGTGAACCACTTTTATCTTGGTAATGTCTAAGTGCTTCACGTATATTATTGCTTATAATGGAATTTATCACTCATAATGGAATTCAAGCTTTGTTTAACTTTCACTGACAGATCAAGGAATGGGAAAGGTTTTGCTCTCTTGCAGACTTCTTGGAGATACATGCCTTCCTACTTGATGCACTCCCTGTTCAGGGAAGTACGACTTGCCAAGTAGTTTTACTGATGTTATTTGAATTAATTCTCACAGCAATCTTGTCATGCAGGGAGCACAGATCCTAGAAATGAGCAAAATAAAGCTCAGTGTGCTTAGTGGTCAGCCAAGGTTTGCTCAGAGAAGGGTGATCATCTAACTTCAAGTACAGTGCTTTTTCTCTCAAATCCAATGACCTCCGGGGCCAGGTAGGTAGCTACATGATGATAGTGGAGTTGGGTGTGAAATAGTAGGTGAAGACATGATGAACTGGAGGGTATCCCTCTAAGGGCAGTCAAACAAATAAATGTGGTGTTAAACATTGGACAGTGGATTGAGTGAAGGTCAAGGGGAGCTTTGAGCTTTATTTGAATTGTTTGTTAAAAGTTCACTAATATATAGGGGTGCCTGGGTGGCTCAGTCGGTTAAGCGTCCAATTTCAGCTCAGGTCACGATCTCATGGCTTGTGAGTTCAAGCCCCGCATCAGGCTCCGTGCTGATGATAGCTTGGAGCCTGGAGCCTGCTTTAGATTCTGTGTCTCCCTCTCTCTCTGCCCCTTCTTGGACTCTGTCTCTTTGTCTCTCAAAAATAAACATTAAAAATTTTTTTAATAAATAAAAAAAATAAAAAGTTCACTGGCATACAATATGTTCCTTAGATAACTCAAAACAGTTAAAAAGAAAACAGAGCTTCTAAAAATAAACAGACATCGAGAAAAAAATAAAAATAAACAGACAAACAAAATCCCAGGGTAGTAAAAAACAAAAACAAACACAACACCTATGGCTTTTAGGCTGCCAGTTAGTAATCTTGGCCACTTGCTGCCTGTCTGTGACAGGATGTGGACAGGATCAGAGAAGGGGCGTAGACCCTGCTGATAGAACCACATGAATAAAGCTGTGAGGCATTGACCTGCAAGGTGTAATGGCACCTGACTCACCCCTGTTCTTTGTGTAGTCTCTCATAGCTCCCTGGGCTGGATTGCCCTCTGCTCTCAGAGACATCTGCTCTGATCATTTAAGATCATTTACCACCTTCCTTTCTTTTCAAAGCCTTCCTGGACATGGATTTCTCTGGCTATATTAAATAATGTGATTTTTATATTGTCTTGAAAGTTTGCTGTTATTTCATATATAATAGTCATGTTTCCCCCAATCATTCATTCTCCTCTTAATCCATTCATTCAATTAGCTCTGATTGGGTGTCTCTTTTGTGTCAGGCAATGTAGTAGGTACGGAAACTCTGAAGACGAAGAAGACAAGTCTTTGTGTGCTATAGCTCGATGTGTGCATATACAGAAGGAGCTCACCAAATACTTGATTGAGAAATACAGGGTTTCGCAACCTCAACACTTTGACATTTGGGACTGGATAATTCTTTGTTGTGAGGGCTTTTTGTGTGTATTTGGAGGATGTTTAGCATCGCATCTGGCCTCTACTCACTAGATGCCAGTAGCTGACAGGCCCTCATCTACCCCCATCCAATTGTGACGTGTAAAAATGTCTTCAGACATTGCCAACTATCCCCAGCGGGGTGGGAAGGGTGGCAGGTAGTATAAGAACCCACTTGAGAACTGCTGCATTAATAACTTAAAAGACTAAGTAAAAATGGTGTAGTGTCAAACTATTTGAAAAGAAAGGTTGTTTCAAATAAATTTGGGGAAATTTTGATTTAGAATGTTTTTGAGCATAAAAATGAAAATTTCTGAGGGAAGAAATCCTATTTAACCTATTACCCTAAATTCATTTGCCTAAGAAATTTCTTTTTTTAAAAAATAACACTTATTAATAGCCTATATATTACTGATCCATTAAACATACTTTGAGAAATTCCATGTTTTATTTTTTACTACCTAACTGTTGGTGTAATATAGGCATTGCTATCCTATTATCTACCCCTGATAAGATATTGCCTTAAGAACGCTATGGATGCTGGTCAGGACCCATGGTAACTAGGAAGGTGAAGCAAGGGCATTGTTTAAGGTCAAGGTCTCAAAATTTAGTGTGTATCAGCATTACCCAGAGGGCCGTGAAAACACGGATTTCTGAGTTAGTAGGTCAGGTGGGCCTGAGAATCTGCATTTCCAACTGGCTCTTGGGTAATGCTGATGTTGTTCCTCCAGAGATTTCACTTTGAGAAGCACCATTATAGTATCATGAGAGCTTCAGACCAAGTTACGGTTTCTATTTAGAGGAAAAACCTTTCTCGGTCTTTTGATGTGGCAAAAGCCCATGACCGCTGTCTGTTTCAGAAAGCCAGAGAACAGGGACCCCAGAGAGAGCGCAATCCTTTGCAACAGGAATGACATTAAGTAGCCCATGGACAAATGCCGGTGACACTTTCTATTCCATTGCCATTGCACACTGAATATCCCTCGGTAATTGGAGGTCCACTGCATTTAGATGTGCAGAGCATCATACAAAGGGCTAAACGAATTATAAAGAGGTCTCAGACAGCTTCACTGCCCTCAATGAGTCTATGAGACAGTTGAAAGCCACTTAACAATACAAAGCAGCATATTGAAAAGGCAAAATAGTACAAGAGAAAATTAAGAAAACAGGGGGAAATGAAAGAACATCACGAATACCTTCCATCAATTGTTTGATTGGGTGGATACACACCCAAAAACCAACCCACAAAGCAGGTATTCATATTCCTGTTTTCCTGATAAGAAAATAGATAAGAGGATAAGTGATAACGCTCCAGGTGACTGCCTCTGTTAGGCAGGAGAGCAGGGACTCAAACCCATGTCTATTTAATCCACAGCACAATGCCATTTCCTCTTTGTTCACAGGAGAGATTTCTGCATTCATTTTTCTTGGGCTGTTTCCCCTTGCCCAGCTATGTTAGTTACCTATTTATCAACCAGGCTTCTTTGTTTTTGTTTAGTAAATAAAATGTGTGAAACGAGTAGGTTAGCATATTGGAGCCAAATATATCTATACTAGAACTTGACTGCACCAACTTCAAGATTCAAATAATAAAGTTTACAAACATAGAATTAACCTAGAAGAATAAGGATTATCCCTTAAAAATCACTTTTAGTTAAATATACTCTTTCTCTGCTATGGTGAACCCAAACAATTTTAGTGTATCAGATATATTCATCCTAAATCATATAGATGCATGGAAACAATGGGAGTAAAAAACCCTAAGTAATTATAGATAGAACCAAAAGAGTGAGAAATAATTATAAAAGGAATATGAATTTTAGAGCCTAAAAATAAATTAAATTAATATTAGAATTAAATTAGTATTTTGCCCATGTTAAGAGTTTGTGAAGAGTATGGAGATTCCTCTCAATATTAAGAGTAGAACTCGTACATGACCAGCTAGCTATTCTACTTCTGGGTATTTATTCAAAAATATGAAAATACTAACTCAAAAACATGTATGCATCCCTATGTTCACTGCACCATTATTTACAATGACCAAGATATGGAAGCAATCCAAGTATCCACCGAGGGTGATTAGATAAAGATACGATAGATATGTGTATATAATGGAGTACTACTCAGCCATAAAAAAAGAATGAAATCTTGCCATTTGTGACAACATAGATAAAACTTGTGGGTAAGTGAAATAAGTCAGATGGAGAAAGATAAATGCTGTATGATTTCACTCATTCATGGAATCTAAAAAAAAAAACCATTAAAATAAATGAATAAACAGAACAAAAACAAATTCATAGATGCAGAAAACAGAATAGTGGTTACCAGAGGGGAGGGAAGGGGGTTGGGGACCAGCAAAATGGTTGAAGGAGGTCAACTTTATGGTAACAGAGGGTACCTAGACTGGTGGTGATCCCTTGGTAGTGTATAAAGATATCAAATTATAAAGTTGTACACCTGCAACTTGCAAAATAAAATTTTGTGCCTGTTTTATGGAAGTAATCATAAAGTAGCCTTTCATAGTAACCTTCATAGTTAGAAGTAACCTTCATAGTTAGAAGATATCAAACAGAACAAAGATGTGCCTGATAGAGAAGGCTTTTTCCTAGTCTGAAGATTCTGGTATCCTGAGAATTGGGTCCAAAAAAGTTTCATAAAGACTTCTCTAACACATTGGTTCTCACATATTACAGTGCATCGCAATAACCTGATAGACTTGTTAAAAATCTTGGTAGAGTGCACCCCCAGAAATTCTGATTCAGTAGGTCCAGGATGGGTCAAGGATTTGAATTTTAAACCAGTTCTCAGGTATTGCTGGTGCTGGTAGTCTGGGGATAGCATTGTGAGAACTACAGCACTAGCCATGCCAGCTCCTTACATCCTGTTCTCGTACATCACTCTCTAATCTCGCCCCTTCCAGATCAGAAATACTGTCGGAGTCAGCTCTTCACGTAACCCACCCCTCCTAATTTTGCATTCTGCTCTTTCTCTCTGTGAAAGTCAGGCAACCACTTTTATTGTCTAGTCTTTGCAGAAGCATGATAAAGTGAAAAGAGAACTAGATTGGGAGTGGGGTGACTAGTTTTTGCCCTGGATCTGCCACTTCTTATCTTGGGCATCAGTTACCTCACGCTGAAAGTGAGAAATTGAGACTAGCTGATCCCTCAGGTATATTTCAGCCCTAAAATTCTATACTGGACTTTCTCTTTATAGAATCTATTCCTCAGGGGGGGCATAAGAAAATTCTTAAATATTTGCAACGACATATGGAGACATTTGCAGGCATTTACATCCTGTCCCATGTCTGAGGAGAGCTCCAGCTCACCATGAGGCAGTGGCTTCCAGCATTGCTCTGGGAGTCAGAGCCCTTGCTTCTGTATTCCATAGACTTTCTCTGAATCTCAACTTCCTCATCTAAAAATGTATAGGTGTGCATCCAATAACTTTGCAGTCCCCTTTATCTATATTGTATAGATAAAATTTTATATAACTTTAGCCCTATCCTCTGTCCCCCCACAAACTAACACTTGCCTATTATATGCCCAAGGGGTAAATGATTTACATTAATGTGTAAGAAATAACAAAGCTAAATGTGGTCTCCTACAAAGAATATTTATCAGTAAATACTTCCTTAATCAAGGGAATAAATGTATCATCTTCTCATTTCAGATATTAATGGCTGCTTGGGCTATGTAAGTCCTATTTGGGGATAATACTTTCTACCATATACCTTAAGCAACAGAATATACCACCTTGCCCGTGTGTGGGAAATACCAAGTCCTACCATCTAAAAAATGGAGCCTGGATGCAGACCACCTATGTCCTTTATTCTCCAATCTACTTTGGTGAAAAAGGAGTTAAAACAAATTCACTTCAGTTCTTGTTAGGAACTGTGGGAAAGTATCTGCACCACCTTTGTTCCCTTAGTAAGTTAGCGACTTACGAATGGACTGAGAAAAAAAGAAATCTAAAAAATAAAATGTTTTTTTAATATTCATCATTTTTAATATTGGTCCACAACCACATGTGAAATGTGATTCCTCTTGTCTGGAAGACAAGACAGAAGTCCCCTACTGTAAGTAGGTCACCCTCATCACAATGATGTGAATGCATTTCTGTTACTACATATTTGCCTTGGTGAGTGTGAATAAAGGATCACACCTTTATCCTTCAGGATAACAGAAGCAGCAGAAGTTCATGGAAAGAGCATTGGCACAGATGTGTGGAAAGCCAGGGATCTGGGGTTTAGATTGGTGCTTGGATAAGATGCCTTTTTTACAAATTATCTTGAGGGGCGCCTGAGTGGCTCAGTTGCTTAAGTGTCCAACTTGATTTTGGCCCACATCATGATCTCACATTTGTGGGATTGAGCCCCACATCAGGCTCTGCACTGACAGCATGGAGCCCGCTTGGGATTCTCTCTCCCCCTCTCTCTGCCCCTCTCCCGCTCACGCATGCATGTGTGCTCTCTCTCTCTCTCTCTCTCTCTCTCTCTCTCTCCCCCAAAATAAATAAATTTTAAAAAATTATCATGAGATGCATTTTATCTTTCAATTAAAAAGGAACTGATCCATTAGGAGTTGAGCTCAGAAAAGAGCATGACCCTTTGAGCCCATGGAAGTAACTTTGGAGATTTCCACAGAGGTTAGTACAAGAGAGCAGTGAGATTAAAAACATTGAAGGTGGATGTACTGGCACTTGTGTGCGGAGGGAAAAAAAAGAAATCAGCAAGACTTAGTGACACTGAGAATGCAAAAAGTAAAAAGTGCCGTGAAAGAGAGTCAAAGACAAAGTCTTCAAGTAGTTAAAGAAACCTTCCACTGACAATGGGAGACAAGTAGAAGCAGAGAACAAAGAGCTGAAAACATCCATCTTGGAATTGGAAGGCTAGTTCCCAGGAGTCATTCACTCCTTTCTTCAAAATGCCCACGACACATGCACTTACAAGCATGCGTGCAGAAGCGCACGGAAGGGTCAGCTAAACCAGGAGGCTGATGGTCTGACCTCTCTTTTCTGAACCTCTGATTTCGGACCGTATCTCATTCTTAGTGGAAGAAGTCGGGTGAGCTCATGTCTAATGGGTCTGTTGCCTTTCCTAACTTCCAATAGCTATAAAACTGGCTTTTTAAAAAGCTCTCCATTATAAGGAGGATGACGGCACCTTCACCAGACAAGCATCTTTGCAAACTAGATGACAGAATGAAAATGTGTTGTTGCTGGTGCCGTTTAATTTGTCCAAGTTTCTAATTTTTGACACATATTGTAATACACACACTTATTTAACAGACAAACAAATCAACTAAAACCATGGATTAGATGGGGCACCTGGGTGGTCTAGTCGGTTGAGCGTCTGACTCTTGATCTTGGCTCAGATCGTGATCTCACTGTGAGTTTGAGCCCCACATTGGTCTGTGTGCTGATGGTGCGGAGCCTGCTGGGGATTCTGTCTCTCCCTCTCTCTGCCTCTCCCCTACTTCTGTGCTCTCTCTCTCTCAAAATAAATAAATATACTTAAAAAAAATTAATTAGCAATGACTCATCAGGATTGGGCTAATGACAAAATGAGGTTTCAGAAATCTTTAAACCAATTATTTTTAAATTATAAAAAGTTAAAGATCAAAATAACCTAATAGGTACATTACATTTTATAGCAGATGGTACAATACAATAAGTGACTACAGAGGGTTTAAAAGGATGTGCAATGTTTAGTGTGGAATGGATAAGGGACTTTTGGACCCTGCCTTTATCTTACAGTCCGTGATGAGAACTTCGGTGATTTTATAATGAAGTAAGTCATTTAAACTATTTCCACTTCAGACTTCTAAAATATTTATCAGGGCTGTGGTTATTGCCATGAAATCATCTTGGTTTTTCAAGTTTATAACTGAAAAGTCCATAATCAGAAACAGAGTTTTATTGACAGTGATGAACCAAAAGAGCTAAGAGAACGCAAACTGAGAAACCATAAAAAATCCCAGTACCTGGTAAGGTGGTTGTTAGAATTTGTCAGCCTTCCTCAACTTCTCCTCCTCCCGCAACAATTGCTCAGTTACCTCAGGTCTTTTACTATCGGGTAACAGGCTTCCATTCATTGCCCAAAATTCAGATGTAGGACTCCAGTCTTTTGGGGGGAAAGGAGTGTAAAGGAAAGGTCCGTTCTTAGGTGTCCATGGAACTCGACAGAAAATAAGTAACATGAGTGCCAGAGAGAAACTCAGAACCTATGTGGGAAGGGAGGTAATGAATTTGGATACTGGTTATAAGAAAGAGCAAAAATCACACACACTGGAACCAGAAGCAAAGTTGAAACAGAGGAAGCAGAAACAAAAGATAGGTTTGGTAAAGATGTGCCAGGGAATGGACCCACACATATCTTCCGTCTGGGACCTTGTTTGTCCCAGAGCCTGGTGGAGTCTGGTTCTGAGACAGCATAGACATTAACAATTTTTTCCAACCTTTTGATCTTACAAGCATATCTTTTCCTGAGAACTTATATCTTTCTTGGAACAGGACAAGAGAAGGGAGAGTGGGATAAACTTGACTGGACCGAGTTTGAATCTTGAATTTGACTAGGGGGACATATATTTTTACATTAGAAAAATAGAATGACCATCAAGTGAAAAGAATAAGAATTTTCCAATAGCATAAATGATAAGTGTGTGTGTGTGTGTGTGTGTGTGTGTATGCATGCATGTGCACGCACATCTATCTAGTGAAAGAGTTCCAGAGCGAAACTGACTTTAGATCTAGAAAAACAGCTGAAGAGAGTTCTGCATATTTCAGTTATGATTTTTACAATTTGACCTAGCAGGACAAATATCCTAGTGCCCTAGTTACAGGTCCCTTTTCTTTTTCCTTAAGTTGTTTTATTTTACTTTTCTTGTCATCTATATCACGTTATTTTTTTAATTTTTGATTTTGAGTATAGTTGACACATAATGTTACATTAGTTTCCAGTGGACAACATAGTGACTCAGCTTCTCTATATGTTATGCTACCATCTGTCATCATACAATGCTATTACAATACCATTGACTATATGGTAGTCTGTGTTGTACCTTTTATTCCTGTAACTTATTCATTCCCAAACTGGAAGTCTGTATCCTCCACTCTCTTCCCTCCGGCAACCATCAGTTTGTTTTCCATATTTATAGGTCTGATTCAGCTTTTTGCTTGCTTATTCATTTGTTCTGTTTTTTAGATTCCACATATGAGTGAAATCGTATGGTATTGGACATTTGTCTTACTCTGTTTGACTTATTTCTCTTAGAATAATACCCTCTAGGTCCATCCACATTGTCACAAGTGACCAGATCTCATCATTTTTTATGGCTGCATAATATTCCTGTGGTGTGTGTGTGTGTGTGTGTGTGTGTGTGTGTACCACATCCTCTTTATCCATTCTACTATTGATGGGCCCTTGGGTTGCTTCTATATCCTAGCTATATTATATGCCTCTTTTCATTTTTTTCTTTTATTCAATACATCCTAGTAAGTGTTTTCCCTCAAAGTCCCAAAATAGTAGAGACTAAGATTTTAAAAATGATTTCATTAATAGAATAAGCATGAGGGTCAGTACATATTTATTTTTCTTTCTCTGTCATTTTTTTTAGCCCATCTGGGTCCAAACTACTCCTCATATGAAATATATTGCAACCAACATTCTACCAGCTTTTTTCTCGTGGTTTGGGTTACATTTTCCTGGAAGGGAACCCCTCGTGCAATCTTTGAACTAATAAAGATGGTTGCTGCTAATCCTTTTATTCAGTGCTTTTATTCAGACAGTGAGTTCCTTTTTGTTTTATTTATTTATTTTGAGAGAGAGAGAGAAAGAGAGAGAGAGAGAAAGGGGGAGGGGCAGAGAGAGAGGGAGACAGAGGATCCCAAGCAGGCTCTGAGCTGACAGCAGAGAGCCCGATGCGGGGCCCAAACCCACGAACCATGAGATCATGACCTGAGCCAAAGTTGGAAATTTAACCGACTGAGGCACCCAGGTGCCCCAACAGACAGTGAGTTCTAAATATAATTTGGTTGATTCGGAATAGCCTGCTTGGGAGAAAAATTCTGCAAAAGAGTTTGTCAAGAAAATGTTCTTGAGAGATCTTTTTTTCCCAAATACCTAGAAATTTGAGTTGATTTTTATCACTTGAATACAGGGTTCCTCAACAACAGCACTATTGACGTCAGGGATTGAACAAATCTTTATTCAGATGGGTGTACATTACAGGATGTACAGCACTCCCTACCCCAGATGGGACAATCAAAAGTGAATCCAGGCAGTGGCAAATCTCCCCTACAGGCACAACCACTCCCCGTTGAGAACCACTGATTTAATACCTTCAAAATACTTTCTTTTGAAAGATGACTAATTGGATTGACAACAATATCACCAATAGATAGATATCTGCATGCAATATTATATTTTATAACTTTAAGGAAACATTAAGCATATGTATAATACAAGCATGATGAATACTTCCTTTTTCACATTGCTCTTGCCATCCAACCAACAAAATGTAATATTGTCTTGATCGTGGATTATTGAGCAATTGAGAGCAAAACAACGATAAAGATAAAAATTATTAGATGACCCATAAAGCAATATTAGAATAAATAAGAATTGAAATAACCAGTAATTCTGTTTCTACAGCCAGACCATTTTTGTATTTTATCTCCCTTTTAAGGAGCTATTTTTCATTCATAGCACTGTTGTAAATTATGCACAGCAGACTTCTTCATTTAATAGGTTCAGGTCAGAGAGTGATTGTATTTCAGCAGTTGGTATTCAGGGATTTTGTAATTTATGGGGTTTATTAATTTAGCAGATTATTTGCTTAAGATGCCACTATCCCTTCATGAAGCGTGCACTGTGAGAATTTCTGGTTAGCTTAGTGTTTTCAAGAGAAGTTTCAGTATTGAGAACATTCTCATATTCCTGAAAATTATATAAATTCTATAAAATTTAGTCTCCAGTACGTGACTAGAAAGGATGTAAATGAACTGTTTGTTCCTCTTGTGAGTGTGGAAGGGAGGAGGTGGGAGCTTGGAAGTTAAGGGGCTGAGAAGCAGTACCTTGTTCCCATGGAAGAATCAATATAGAATGAAAGTGTAAAAACAGCTAACTGCCCACAGAGGAAGTGCTTATGAAATTAGGGTCCCTGAAGAGGACATTCCCTGGCATTTCTGGGAGGACCTTGAATTGTCTACTGCTTCCTCAATCACATTACAAAACAGACAAGAACAGAAAGAACAGGAAGATCTGTTTGCAGGTGCCCAGTGGGAGAAAAAGCACCCACCGATGGGTGACTGGGAAAGGCAGAGTCATGTTTTTGGCTTATATGTTGAAATATGAACTGTTGCTACCAGGGTAGATTTTTGGAATGACATCAGGTTGCAAGAAATTAAACAAAATGGTATTTTGTTGGAAGGGGCCTACTTGTCCTCCAAATTCCAAATCTGACCCTGGGCTCCTCTCAGTGTCCAAATGGATGTCTGGGCAGGGGATGTCTAAGGTGCAATCATCTCCTTGGGGACTTTTCAGAGGATAGACGTGTTGCAGAATGTCCTATGGAGAAGGGGCCTTGCCCAGGTATTAGAAGCCAATCAATCTAAAATGGACCAGATATTTTCCCTTTAAAATAGGCTCCCCATACACTACACGAAAGCAAGCCCGTGATTTCATCATTCCAGTCTTTTTCTCATTCACAACCTTTCAAGACTTTCCATCCTGGTGTCAGAGATGGTCCCCTCCCGGCACTTGATTCCAGCATTTCCTCACCTCCACATGGTGCCCATATCTTTTCCCTTCCGTAGAATTTCTACCTATTCATCTCAATCTGCATTGTACCATCCTTGAAGCTCTGGCTCAACACTTGTCTAGTACTGAATCCTTATTTGAATTCCCCCCTCCACACCTACCTTGAAATAATATCATTAATCTCTAAACATTTATGGTCCTTAGTGCCAGAACCCATCATTTGTCATTGTCATTCACTGTTCGTATATTTTAATATTTTCGACATGCATGTTTTATGTTCTTAATCATAGAGTAGCCACCTTAAATGTAGGGACCTTTAACTCTTCAGCATATCCTTTACATATAGTTGGTATTTTGAAAATATTTATGTAATATTAATTGGGAAGGAGGTGGTTCCTTCTGTTGCTTATATCATCTGACATTCGTTCATTCCTCGCCTTTCTTTTTGAAACTTCCCACAGTTCCAAGCATCTTGCCACCTGTCCCATGATCCAAGCTGGCTCTGTATTTCCAATTTGTCTCCTACAAGGTCTAAAATTTAAATGTTCCCTGGTAGCTTAAAAATAATGGGTTAGAGAGATTAATTCCTGCCCATGAGTGAGTCAGAGTATTAAAGCCGAGCTAACATGGACTTTTGGTGCAGAGCATGTATAGGGGTGTGTGTGTGTGTGTGTGTGTGTGTGTGTGTGTGTGTGTGTGTGTTGGGGAAAGGGATGAGGGAGGCTCTGTCAACATCCTCAGATGATGTCCCCAGGTACGGCCTATTGTACAGGGATGAGCTACTTGAAGCTATAGTCCTCGGGTACATGAGGAGAGATGATACCAGCTAATAAGTAGAATGCAAATGATTTAAATCCACATTTATTGAACATCTAGAAGAATATATGATGTGTGATTATTCTCAATGAGACTTCTTAAAACAGTCAGTTTTAAAGTTCACTTTGTTATCCCAGCCCTTGCATGCCAATGCACTGTTTCTTTTCCATGTGCATTGAACTGGGGTCAAAATCCCTTGCAGGCAAGGCCTGGAAATCTACAAGGAGAGTCTTTGTTCTTATAAAATTTCCTTAATTCCCTACTTCAATGTGATAACATTGAAATTTAATATTAATTCCATACCATGTAGGGCTTTAGTTTCCAACTTTACATAACAGAGAATGATTGTACCTACCTTCCCCTATTTCCTTTTTTCCCTTTCTGTATAGTTATTTTAAATGTTCACTGGTTTTCTTGAAACTTAGCAATCAGATAAAACTGTCTTGATTGATGTTACAGAATCATGGATTTCCCACCAAACCAAAGGAAGCCTTCCTCATTATCTCTGGTCTCTTCAGCTAGGCCATGCTCATCTTCAGGTAAATGTACTTATTCCCTTATCTTCTCAAATCAGCTATCCACTTTTCTCCAGCCAAGCTTGGCTGTAAATTGACAAGATCTCCAGTTGTCTTTGTGATTTCCCTGCAGAGTGCAGCTGGGTCCCTTTCAGTTTAAAAGAAACAGGTGTGGGGGTAACTCTGTTCAACCTTTAAAAAATTGCTGTCATAAAAGACAGAGATGGAGTGGTGACTTAAATCTGTTTTTTTTTTTGAATGGCAGAAGCATCGTACTCTTATGGAATAAGAAACATATGGCACATAAAATAGGTTAATAACAAAGCATCAGACTTACTGGCCGCTTCCATTTTTTTCCTACATTTTTTTGGACAAAAAGAAATTTTGATATGCAAGCTCATAGCTTTCAAAAGCCCCAAATATGATTAGAAAAATTAGAAACAGTGAGGTCAGAAGGGGGCATTAGCTTTGAATCTTTCCAAATTTGGTAAACACCAGAAGAGATTTGACACAATAGAAAGAATAATGAAGTAGACATAAAACAGCTTAGGGTCTAGTCCCCTTGGACATAACTAGCTGAGAGATCCTTGACAGGTCATGAAAGCCCCCTAGACTTCAGGATTCTCATCTTTAAAAGAAGGAAATGGAACTAGATAATCTCCAAGTTTCAGTCTAGCTCTAAAATTCAAGGGCTCAACCCAATATTTGAACCTATTTTATTTTTATTGGTGCATAATAGATGTAGCTTTTTGTTTTTCATTGAGACAATAAGAGAGATTTGGGAATAAAATATCAACAATTTTAAACTTAAGACCAGAGATCCTAATGAGAAAGTTGACTTGGTGGTAATATGATGGGAAAGCATCTACCTGTTAATGCTCTATTCTTAGACATGAGCATGTGTAAAGTTAGCTTTGTCGTAAACTCTGTTTCAAAGTTAACTATGTCTTAAGTGAACACTGCCTCTAATCCTCTTATTATCACCACTTAACAAATCAATCTTTTATTATTGCCCACCTATTGGCAGGTTTACTGGGTTTTGGCTGATCTAAGCTGGATTCAAATCTGTGGATGGGTTAGGGTGACCTTATTATATATGTCTCTTGAGCTTCTTATGCCAAAGAAGTCAGCCAAAGAGTGTTCCTCTTATGGTGATGGTGGAAACTCAAGGGTAATCCCTTTAATTTATAGATTAGAAAATTGAAAGTCAGGGAGGCTAAGTAATAATAAAACCCATCTCAACATATGTAAAGAGAAAAGGGAAGGGGGGATGATTCATTGGTTTACATAACTGGAAAATCCTAGTATGGCTTCAAGGCACAACTGAATTTATTGGTTCAAATGATGTTCTTGTGTCTCTGTCTCTCTCTCTATCTCTTGGCTCTGCTTTCTTGCATACTGGTTTTGTTCTTAAGAAAACTTGCTTCATGTGGCAGTAAGACAGCTGCCAGCACTGGTCTTGAGTGTTCACGGTACAGAAAATAAATATTCTACCTCATTGTCCATATAACATTTGCAAACCATTTAGACTGGCTTAGCTAGAGACAAGAACTTGCAAGGGCCACCCATCTGTCCCTGAGATAAAAGAAGTGAGCCGTTTGATGTCAGCATGGGGGAGGGGGATATAATCCCTAAAGAGAAAATATGCTAACTTGACAAAAGGTTACAGACATCTACTCAAGTGTTTACCTGAAAACCTACAAAGAGGCAGAGTCAGGACCAAAACGTGTATTTCCTAAGTCTTTGACCAGTGCTCCTTAGTATATCTTGTATGAACTAGTGGTGCTGTTTCTGTACCATCTCAACAGTATGCAAGAATGCCTTCTGAATCAATGTCAATTCCAAGACTTGTGTGGGTAGAAATGATGCCCAGGATATATTCATCTCACATCTCTGGACTTTGGAAGACATCTGGGCCACTTGATTAATCTCTGATAATCCATCAAACTGAGGCTGATCAGACTGCCCAGCCAGCTGACTCTATGGCCTAATGCCTGAAATAAATGGCTTCTTGTGCTGGTGAAACTGACCTTTACTGACTCTATGCAATTGATGGAAAAAAAGTCACAGCATTTATTACTTTTTTATGACTATAACTTACCCCAGTTCTATGTTTGTATTATTCATCTGCTTTGGAACAGAAACCATGGTCACTATTAAAGACTTTTTAACAGAAAGTGCTTGGTTGTGTATGAGTTTCCTAGGGCCACTCTAACAAGACACCACAAGGGAAGCTTGAAAACAAGACACACTTGTTGCCTCACAGTTCTGGAAGCCAGAGTCTGAAATCGAGGTGTGTGTAGAGCCATGCTCCTCCCTCTGCAGCCTTTAGGGGAGAATCCTTCCTTGCCTCTCCCTAACTTCTAGTGGTTCATCTGTAATCTTTGCCATTCCTGGTTGCAGCCACATGATTCCAGCCCCTGTTTCCATCCTCACATGGCCTTCTCCCTTTGGTCTCTGTGTGTTCACAGGGCTGTCTTCTCATAAGGACATCAGTCAGATCTCTCCAATATGACCTCATCTTAATTAATTACATGTGTAATGACTCTAAATAAGGTCACGTTCTGAGAACTTGGGGTGAGGATCTCATCTATCTTTTTGGGGGGAGACACAATTCAACCCATAACAGTCTTTGACAGGATAAAGGATTAATACTGAAGAAGCCACTGGCTGTCTAATACTGCAGTTCATGGGTACTCAACTCTTCTAGGCCTGCTCTGCATTCTCTCTTACTTCTTGATTCTCTTTTTCCCCTTCCTCCCCTGTTAGAATTTCCAAAGAACTTCCAACTTAAGAGGGGTAATGTCTTCAATTCAACTTCTGAGAATGTTTTTCACACCTATTAATTTATCATACCTTACACCAATCCATGAAGTAAATTAGGCAAAATTCATTATTCCTTTTCAATGAATGATGAGAGAGGAGAGAAATATGAAATGACTTGCCTATGGTCAGCTAGTCAGACAGTGAAGGTGGGGTTAGAAAGAGAATGCCAAGTTTTAATATATGAAATTGCTTCACTCCTTTACTGCTTCCAAATGCCAGAAAGATCCATGGATTTGGCAGCTTTGAAACTGATCTTCTCCTTCTGCAGGTGCCACAGTTTCCCTGGCCTGTTCTCTATCTAGCCATGCTTCCTCCATTTTTCACCATGCATGGGTGACCTACTCAGCATCAGGATACAAGGGCTGTCTTCAGGTCCATGTCCCTGTTTCAACTGCAAAGTGGATTCTTCCCTTTGAGGTCCCTTAAGTATGTTGAGTCACTCTTTCCTACCTCCTCAAATCTTTGCCTCCTCTCAAATTTCCCCATCTCCGTTAACAGCCAGCACCCCAAGCCAGCAACCCAGGCTTTCTTTCCACTCCTCCTTCTATGCACACATCTAACTCATTGCTAGGTTACATTGAATTTACCCCCAAACTCTCTCAAATCTCTCTTTATTCCCAACCCATTTACCACTTCTTTGCTTTAGTCCCTTCTCATTTCTGCCCAGACTGTGGTTTTCCTTCTAGACTCTCCCTGTTCTAATACAACCTCTGCACTTACCTCTGCTAGGGACATTTATCAAAATCACCAGTCCAAAGTTCTTCAATGGCTGCCAGAGCTGAACTGCGTAAGAGATATTGGTGGACAAGATACTAGAAACATCAGGGGAAATATGAAAGTAAATATGGTAAAAAGGTAGTCACATCACTAAAACTATACAGATAGTCTCAGATTTCTAAGCTGCCTGAGAATATTAAATACTCAAAGAAGAGTTTGGATAAATAAAAATGGCTGGTGAATGGGGGAAAGGGGATATATGGGAAACTGTACTATTTGCTTAGTTTTTCTCTAAGCCTAAAACTTCTCTAGACAACAAAATCTATTAATAAATAAAACGGGAATGAATGGTCATTACAAATATTTATGAAAATAATGTAAATAAAATTAAACATAATTACTTTTAAGCATTATGGCTGCTCTGTATCCATGTTTAGGGTAAAGGGGACTGAAAGGAAGTCTATTTGCTCAATCATATTAAAACGTAACTTGCTGATATGCTGCCTTGCTCTAAATTGCGAGTTTCATAAGCACTAAAAGTTGGCTGACCTACTTCACCATAGTAATTGAAAGGGATTATTACTGACAATTAGCAAGCAAGCAATAGTAATAGATAATTTACTTTCCAAATATTTTGCAAGCAAGCACATTTTTTTTTAAAAAAGGGAAACACATTAGACAGTTGTTTTTGGCAAATTACAATGCATCTTTTATTTCTTGACAAATAATTCATAGTGCAATATTTTTTACAGCCCATAATTCTAATGTGGCTGTTACGTTCATTATGTCTACAGACACTTTGTCAGGATAAGTATTCACTACAATGCATGGGGACTTAGCCATACAGCCCTCATTATAGCTGATAGTCCCACGATCATGGCCTGGGCAAAGCTCAGGGAAAAGGCCTTTTTATAGCCAGATTCTGCCCTTAGAGGAAAATGGGGTCATTTTCAATGTAAATGTTAAAATTCTTTCAACCTCAGATATTATATTATATTATATCAAGATGTAAGTTTCTGTTTGTTTTACCTAGTGATAAATATAGTAAAGTTATGGCATATCTGGCTGTGTATCTTTCTTTTTCACATAATGGAACAAAAATCATTATATCTTTAGCAGAGGCTAAGTAAAGTGAGGGGTAGAAGGTGCTAATGATGCAGAATGCATTACTGAACAATATCTCAATTAATTTTTAGGAAAATATACTTTGAACTTAAATTAATCCATGCTCATTATGTATATGTCTCACCCATATGCCATTGTTTAGCACAAGACTATTGTCTAATTGTAAGCTTATAATAAGTTTCCATGACTTCTTTTGTATCACTTTAAGATTACGTTTACTGCTAGATACACATTAGGTACTCAAAAAAAATGCTTGATTGATCTTAGTCCTCGTTGAGTTTTCCTGCAAATGCACTGCATTCATGGGTTCCTCAATGTCAATCAATCATTTTCTTTCCTATCCTTAGGAAGATACATAGTTTTCTGTATAGACAAGATAAAGGAAATTGCAGTATTTGCAAATCAAAAACTCTGGAAGCAGTAATTTGCCCTTCATTTTAATCAAAAAGCCTGGACTATTCTAGGATTACTGATATGCATGAATATAATTCCTTTCTCCTGGAATAGTACTCAAGAACTATATGTCTCATGACTGAAAGAATGAATTTTCCTCTGTCTACTTCTCCTCCCAGGATCCAATGTGTTCTTTAGAGTTACCTTTATTGCAATGACTTAGGTCATAAACTGTTGCATACAGTGTGTAGTTATAATTTGTGCATGTTCCCCACCTAGATCCAGCTTTCTGTTTAGTAAGTGTTCAGTAGATGTCTAATGAGTTAATGGCCTAATTGACAGTAATTTACTTGCCTTCTCAATAGCATTTGGCACTATTGACATTCTGCCCTTCTTCCAATCAAACTATAGTCTTGGCTGATTTTTCTCCTGCCCTCTAGCTATTCCTTCATAGACTTCTTTAGGAATTTGTCCTGGATTCTCTTCTCTTTCTATCTCCTTGGTTAATGTCACACACCATTTTAGGTTCAAATATTATCTAAATGTTGAAAACTCCCCAAATTATGTTTCTCTCCCACTTCATTTAATCTTCTGAGCCCTGGGATTCATTCATTAAAAATAAAAATAAAAATAAAAATAAAAATAAAAATAAAATAATGATAATAATAATGCATCTTTTCCATTTCAGGTGTATTAGCTTAAAATATCAATAATATTGGCATAATAAAACATCACAGATTGGGTAGCTTAAGCTACAGGAATTTATATCTCACAGTTCTGGAGGCCAAGGTGGGAAGTCCAAAATCAAGGTGGTAGTTGATTCACTTCCCTGATGAGGGCTCTCTTTCTGACTTGCAGATCCCACCTCCTCACTATATCCTTTCATGGTGGAGAGAAAGAGAAGAAGAGCAAGCTCTCTGGTGTCTGTTTTTGTAAGGCTTTAATATTAACATGAGGACCCTTCCCTCATGACCTTACCTAATTACTTTCCAAAAGCCTCATCTCCAAATACCATCACATTGTGAATTAAGGCTTCAGCATATAATTTGGGAGGGAAACATTTCATTCAGTCCATAGCAGCAGTATTAGGTAACCACTCCACATACATAGCAGTAAACAAAACTGATAAGGAATTCTTTCTGATGGAATTTACATTTTAGTTGTGGAAAGTGGTCAATCAGTAAAAAAAAAAGTAATAATAATCATTTCAAATCATGATAAATGCTATAAAAAAGAAGCAGGATAATGTGATAGAGTAAAACTAGGATGGGGTCATGGGTTTGAGGGAAATGAGAAGCAGGATTCAGACATTGTCTTTTGAGGGAGGTAAACATTTGAACACCAGATATGAATAATGAGAAGGAACAAGTTAAAGTCTAGGGAAAGGGTTTTCTAAGTACAATAACCCTAATCTTAGCTAGCGTAAGAAAGAAATTTTATAACCAAGGCTATAATTGGCATCTCTAGTTAGCTATCAAACACATCTCATAACTATAATCTTAAAAGCAGATTCTAGATGACCCCTCAGAAATATGCCTCTTTTCTGATCTTCCCTAACTCAGTAAATGGTTCTACCATGCACCTACTTGATTAGGCAAGGCACCCAGAAGTTATTTCCACTATTTCTCTCTCATTCCCCAGACACAACCCCGCTCTAAAACCTATCTGTATCTCCAAAATACATCTGTCCACTTTTACCCCCCTACAATGACACCAGTACGTGTCACCATGATTTCTCCACAGAAACTGTTGTAATCACCTCCTAATCATTTCCATCGTTTCCATTCTTGGCCCTCTTCTAGTCCATTTCATTCATACAACACTGAGGGGGTGATCAGATTAAAGTATACATTGTTGGGCACTTCCATAGTTATTAAGACAGAGACATATTGGCATAAAGATAGACATATAGATAAATGCAGTTAAATTGAAAGTCCAGAAATAAGCCCAACTTACGGACTTAGTATGCTCAACTGATGTTTGCAAATTTATGCTCAACTGATATTTGACAACAGTTCTAAGAAAATTCAATGGGAAAAGAAAAAATATTCTTAACAAATGATGCTGGGACAATTGAATATTCACATGCAAAAGAA
The DNA here is from genome assembly GCF_018350175.1 of Felis catus. Classification (NCBI taxonomy): domain Eukaryota; kingdom Metazoa; phylum Chordata; class Mammalia; order Carnivora; family Felidae; genus Felis; species Felis catus. The sequence goes on from NC_058370.1 coordinate 76,621,080, forward strand.
TGAAAGTCTGGACCAATTCCTTATACCACACACAAAATTTAACTTAAAATGGACTTAGTAATGTAAGAGTTAAGTGTAAGAGCTAAAATTATAGAACTCTTAGAGGAAAACATAGGAAGAAATTTTCATGATCTTCGGTTAGGCAATGGTCTCTTAGATATGACAACAATAAGCATAAGTGACAAAAGATAAAACAGGTAAATTGAACTTCATGAAAATTAAAAGTTTTCACACTGCAAATAATACCATCAGGATAGTGAAAAGACAATCATGACTGGGAGAAAATATTTGCAAATTATATACTTGACAACTGACTTGTACTTAGAATACAGAAAGAACTCTTACAACACGATTATAAAAAGAGAGCCATATTTTAAAATGGGCACAGGATTTGAACTGGCATTTCCCTAAAGGAGATGTACAAATGAATGATAAGCACATGAAAAGATGTCATTATTAGAAAAATGTAAATCAAAACCACATGAAATACCATTTCATAACCACTAGGATGGCCACATTAGAAAAATAATAGTACGTTGGCAAGGATGCGAAGAAATTGGAACCCTCCTACATGGCTGGTGGAAATGTGAAATTGTATAACCACTTTGTCAGCAGTTCCTCAAATTGTTAAACAGAGTTACCATGTAGGTTTTTGACACAGCAATTTCACTTCTAGGTATATAACCAGTAGAAATAAAAACATATGTCTATATAAAAACTTGTACTTGAATGTTCATAGCAGCATTATTTATGATATCTAAGAAATAAACACAACTCAAAAGTCCATTAGTTTTTGAATGGGTTAATAAAATGTATATTCATACAATGGATTAATATTTGTCAGTAAAAAGAACGGAAGTACTGATACCTGCTATGACATGGATGAACCTTAAGAACATTATGCTAAATGAAAGAAGCCAGTCACTTGGGTGCCTGGGTGGTTCAGTCGGTTAAGCGTCTGACTCTTGATTTTGGCTCAAGTCATGATTTCGCAGTTGTGAGACTGATCCCTGCATCAGGCTCTGTGAAGGGCATAGAGCCTGCTTAAGATTCTCTCTCTCTCTCTCTCTCTCTCTCTCTCTCTCTCTCTCTCTCTCTGTCTCCTTGTGCCCCTCTCCTCCATTCACACTCTCTCAAAATAAAATCGGGGGGGGGGGGGCGGTAATAGACACCCTATATCTTGATAGGGATCTAGGTTGCATGGGTGAACCCATTTGTCCATACTGAATCATTAAGATTTGTGCATTTCAGAATACATAAATTTTACCTAAAAGATAAACTGATAATGATGTGGGGATAGGGAATGGGGGGAACTATCGGTAAAACAAAAATGACAGAATGTTTATAATTACCGAAGATAGATAATGGGTACATAGTGGTCATTATACTAGTCTATTTTCCTTGTATATGTTAAACATTTATCATAATAAAGCATTTAAAAATGTATGCCTGTATATGTAAATATATACTGTTAGCCTAGCACTCTTTAAAGTCTTTCCTACCATAGTCTACAGGGTCCTGCATAAATTACCCCCACCTACCTCTCCCATGATATCTTGCACCCCTCTCTCATAGCTTTGCTCTGCCTCCATCACTCTGGTCTTCTTTTTTTAATTTTTTAAAATTATTTTTAATTTTTATTCTAGCTAGAGAGAGCACACAAGTGGAGGAGAGGGACAGAAAGAGAGAAAGACAAATTCTTAAGGAGGCTCCACAGCCAGTGTAGAGCAGGATGCAAGGCTTGATCCCAAGATCCTGGGATGATCACCTGAGCCGACATCAAGAGCCAACCAACTGAGCCACCCAGGTGCCTCTTTCACTTCCGCTCTCCTAACTCAGGATACTCATCCTTGCATTCTTTTTCTGGTTCTCTCTTCATATTTTGGGCCTCAGATTAAAAATTACTACTTCAGAGGCATTCTATTACATCAAACTCTCTCTTATAGCTCCCTTTTTGTTTTTTGGGTTTTTTTTTTTTAGTTTTTCATAGAACATATCATAACATGCAATTGTATATTTGTTTATAACATTTTGTTTTCTCTCACTAGGTTTTAAACTCCATGGAGGCAGGGAGGTTTTTCTATTTAGATCTATACTTGAAATGTTCTGCTGAGATTTCTGCCTGCCACATATTAGGAAACAATAAATATTTGTACATATAAGTAAAGAATGAATAAATGAATACATTTTCAGACTGTTCACATCATATAGATTTTCTAGAACCAGATTAGACTATGGAGGAACTAAAATTTCTGGGTGTATTTCCTTGTTGTTTAATATTTCAGAAGTTTCTCCAACAGCAACTTTCTACGCAAAAACTCATTTCTCATTTTTAACAGTAATTTGAAACATTTAGAGAAAAGTTGAAATTTCAAGAAAATCTTCAGCTGTATCAACCGAGAATCATTTTTTTCTGATGCTAGAGGGAAGTCATAAAAAATATAATATGGCTATTGTTTTGTAGCTTAAATAACTCAAGTGAAGAAATATGAACACAGCTGCTGGCATTTAAAATCTATCAATAGGTAAATAAGGCCAGAAAATAAGTAATGGATCTTGCTTTCATTTTTGATTGCCAAAAGTAAAATTAGGACTGTTAAGAAAAAGACTGAACATAATGCTGGAGTTTTGCTAATAAAAAAACCAATCTACCATATAGGTTTAAAATATTATTAAAACAATGAATACAGTAAAAGATATCTGTTAAAAACCTAACTGCTACATTTTTCAACAGTCAATGAGAATTCTGAACATTCATCTTGGAATGTTTTAGAAGCACAGAAATTAAATGGTTTACACTTTGGTAAACTATAATCTTTAATTTTCTTAACTAGCATGTATACACATATATGTCATTATATATAAAATATTTCAATATATATTAAATATATTGAAATGTTTTATATGTTATATATAAAACATTTCAATATTTTAAGTGTATATACACACATATTTTAAGTATGTATATATATTTTTTTTACATACACACACACACACACACACACACACACAGACACACTTTATATGAAGTGGCTACACTATTCCAGGTCTTAAACTTTAATGTGCACATGACTCACCAGGGGATCTTATAAATGTAGATTTTTTTCCTTTTGTTTTGTTTTAGTTTCAGGAGTAGAATTTAGTGATTCATCATTTACATATGACACCAAGGCTCATCACAACAAGTGCCTTCCTTAATACCCATTATGCATTTAGCCTATGCCCCCACCCAACTCCCCTCCAACAACCCTCAGTGTGCTCTCTATAGTTGAGAGTATCTTATGGTTTGCCTCCCTCTCTTTTTTTTCCTTTCCCCTATGTTCATCTGTTTTGTTTCTTAAATTCTACATATGAGTGAAATCACATGGTATGACTTATTTTGCTTAGCATAATACACTCTGGCTCCATCCACATCATTTTAAATGGCAGGATTTCATTCTTTTTTTAAAATGTTTTTAACTTATTTTTGAGAGAGAGAGAGAGCACAAGTGGAGGAGGGGCAGAGAGAGGAGGGGACAGAGGATCCAAAGCAGGTTCTGCACTGAGAGCAGTGAGCCCAATGCAGGCTCAAACTCATGAACTGTGAGATCATGACCTGAGCCAAAGTTGGACGTTCAATCAACTGAGCCACCCAGGTACCCCAAGATTTCATTCTTTTTGACGGCTGAGTAATATTCTATTCTTTATCCATTCATCAGGCAATGGACATTTGGGCTCTTTCCATAATTTAGCTATTGTTAATAATGTTGCTATAAACATCAGTATTTTTGTATCCTTTGGATAAATACCTAACAGTACAATTGCTTGATGTAGAGTAGTTCTTTTTTTAACTTTTTGAGGAAACTCCATACTGTTTTCCACAGTGGCTGCACCAGTTTGCATTCCCATCAACAGTAAAAGAGGATTCCCCTTGCTCTGCATCCCAGCCAACATCTGTTGTTTCCTGTGTTGTTAATTGTAGCCATTCTGACATAGTGAGTTAGTATCTTATTGTAATTTGGTTTATATTTCCTTAATGATGAGTATCTTTTCATGTGTCTGTTTGCCATCTGTATGTCTTCTTTGGAAAAATATCTCTTTATGTCTTCTCATTTCCTAGCTGGATTATTTGCTTTTTGGGTGTGGAATTTGATAAGTTCTTTACAGATTTTGGATAGTAACCCTTTATCAGATATGTCATTTGCAAATATCTTCTCTCATTCCAAAGGTTGCCTTTTAGTTTTGTTGATTGTTTCCTTTGCTGTGCTTCTTATCTCGATAAAGTCCCAATAGTTCAATTTTGCTTTTGTTTCCCTTGCCTCTAGTAAGAAGTTGCTACAGCTGATGTCAAAGTGGTTGCTGTGATGTTCTCCTCTAGGGTTTTGATGGTTTCCTGTCTCACATTTAGGTCTTTCACCCATTTTGAATTTATTTTTGTGTATGGTGTAAGAAGGTGGCCCAATTTCATTCTGCATGTTGCTGCCCGGTTTTCCCAACACCATTTGTTCAAAGACCAGCAGCGCTGACATTGCCTGGGACCTTACTAGAAATGCAGAATTTCAGGCCCTACCCAAGATCTACTAAATCAGAATCTGCATTTTATTGTTTCCAACTAATCTTCAACAAAGCAAGAAAGAATAAAATGCAGATTCTGATTTAGTAGATCTGGGGTAGGGCCTGAAATTCTGTATTTGTAGTTACTTCCCAGGTAATGCTAATACTGCTGGTCTTGAGCAGTGGTGCTCCATACATTGCTGAGCTTTGCTAGTAGCAGGAAGAAGTTCCATTACTAAAACATGTAACTAGAAAGTACTTTGGGGATCATTTAACACTGTCTTGCCTTCAGGAGATGAACATCTATCATGTAGGGCAGATGGTTCTTTTCTTTTTAAAGATCTCTAAGGACACAACAAACTGCATATTTTGTATTCCATTTTAATATATTTAATGTCTCTGGACCTTGAGGAGCAAAATATTCTGGTAAAGGTTGCAGGTATGTAGGCACATATACAGTTTAAAGCTAATAGAAGGCATAGATGCCCAAAACCCAACTGTCATCCTTGGATCTTGATTAAAATATATTTTTTCTTTATGTCATTTTAGAAAGGTGCGATGAATAAGGTGTGTCAGGCGAAGAATGAGTGGGATAACTTGGCTACAGTAAAGGGTTCATTAGAAGTTTATAAGAAAAAAGAAAGAAGATTGTAAGAAATATAGTAAAAATTAAAAAGTAAAGTTGGAGTTTAGCAGTGGGGAGCTTTCAAGGATTTGCTTACTCTCCCCAAGGCAGTGGGAGTCCTCACTGAAGGTGTTTTGTAAGTGAATGGCAGGGTTTAAGAACAACCAGGTAGGCTGGTGGAAGCAAGAGGAGCTGGACACAGAGAGCCCATCAGCCTCACCCTGCAAGCCAAGAGGGGGCTGGCATTGACTTGAAAGTGGATTTAGGGGAGGTGCATTTGCACAAACATTTAAACTTAGTCCAATGTACATGTTCCCAGCATCAAGTTCAATCAATTATTTTTGTTTTGGAGGTCTGTGAACATGGGAGATAATTACACTGTTCGGATAAACCCAGATCTCAAAAATTTACATGCTAGAAAATAATGGGTATGTTACTACATACTAGTTTTTTTTTTTTTTACCTATCAAAATGTTTAATGTTCATTGTTAACCTAAAACACACAAACACAAACATACATACACAAACGTGCACACACACATTATCTTCTCTACTTATTTTTCCATTCAGCTTCTCTACTTCAACTGCTCTGGGTACACAAGAATCTGAACATCCTGCCCACCCTTCTCCATTGCCAATTGGCCCCTTTAACATATTTCAGTCTATCTTCTGCACGGCCACCCAGTTGGAATTTCTCTGAAGAATCATCTCCTAATTTTCAAAAGGAATAGCCTAAAAACTTTTTATTATGAAAAACTTCAAACATACAGGCAACTAACAATACAATGAACTATATCTCTGTCACTTACATTCAATAATTATCAAGATTTTGCCACATTTGCCTCTTCTTATCCTTTTTCTTTTTTTCTTTGCTGAGTTATTTAAAAATAAAGCCCAGGGGCGCCTGGGTGGCGCAGTCGGTTACGCGTCCGACTTCAGCCGGGTCACGATCTCGCGGTCCGTGAGTTCGAGCCCCGCGTCGGGCTCTGGGCTGATGGCTCAGAGCCTGGAGCCTGTTTCCGAGTCTGTGTCTCCCTCTCTCTCTGCCCCTCCCCCGTTCATGCTCTGTCTCTCTCTGTCCCAAAAATAAAATAAAACGTTGAAAAAAAATTTTTTTAAAAAATAAAAAAATAAAATAAAAATAAAGCCCAAACATCATGTCAACTCACTGCTACACATTTTGGTACATTTTTTCTAAATAAATGTGGATTTTTTTTCAATCATTATAATGTCATCACCCCTAACAAAATTACTAATTACTCCTTGATGTAATCTAATACCCAGTACTGTAATCAAATCTCCCCAAACTATCTCAAAAATGTCTTTTTAGAATTGTTTTGTTTCAATCAGGACCCAAAAAAGGTCCACACATGATATTTTCTTGATATGCCCCTGAAGCCTCTGATGGTCAAGAGCATTTCCCCTTTCTTCTGCCTTTCCCCCTTCTCTGCCTTCTCTGTGATTTATTAGGTCAACTGATTTGAAGAACATCTCACAGTCTGGATTTGTCTATTTGTTTTCTTATGATGTCATTTAGTTTGTTCCTTTGTATTTGTTGAGCATAGAGGTTACTCTTAAATGCCTGGTTAGACTCAAGTTCTGCATTTTACAGCAAAGATAGTTTATAAGTGGTATTGTATGCTTCACATCAAGTGGCATTGTACAGTCTTAAGTCCCACTTTTAGTGCTAAGATTGATTAATGAGTTGAAGTGTTGACCTCCTGATCTTTCCATCAACTTTTCACCTAATGATTCATCCATTGATGTGTTTTGCCTGAATCACTTACTTTATTTTGAAAAGAGGGATTTTTTTCCCAATTCTATCATCAATTGCAAATTTATGAAATTTGCTTATAAACACAAACTTTTCTTCCCTCAGCAATGGGACTATTGGACTAGTTTACAAAGCAGTTTACATAAGAAAAGCAGAATAAATGTTTACTTCTTTCCTTTAAATTGTAAGTCTTCAGAGTAAGGTGGTGGTGCTAAGTTACTTTCAGCAGTGTCCAAAAAGATGTTGCCCCCACCCCTTACCTTGGAGTTCTCTTTCTTTCCCCATTTCTCTTTCTTTTAAAAGATCATTTTGAATTCATAAGACAGCATTTAAGGGTTTCAACCCCAATTGCATTAATTATTCTTTCTGATCCTCAAATTGTCCCATCTTTGGCCCATTGGAGGCCCTTGTTGTTGACCATTGGGTCAACAAGGGTCCATTTGACACATCATGGGATTTGATGGAGACTTTGATTTCCAATATACCAGGATATCTCAGTTCATGTTGTATAATTGCTGCCCCTGATCTGGAATTAGTTTTTTGTTTGTTTGTTTTTTTCTATGAAGTCGTGTTCTCTTTTAGTGGAGACTGGTATTTAAATGCCACAAATGGGTTCCAGGTATGTTCTTTTTTCTTAGCTTGTCATTGCTTCTAGGATTTTTCAATGGACAAAGCTAAGACAAACTTATTTGGGAGGAAAGAACACAGTTAGGTTAAATGAATTCATGTTGCTTTTCCAATTCAAATGTAAATACAAATAAGAAAAAAAATGTTTGTTTTCCATAATTTCAGGACTTATTTTTTAAATTAATTTTTGAAATGGAAAAATATTTGTTCCCCAAATCAACGTTATATAGCATAAAATATTTAGAAAGTCTTCATTCCTGTTTCCTCAAACTTATTTTCCCCCTCCTTTCTAGATATTTTTTTTTTAATTAACACTTGATTTTTCCTTCCTGGATTTATTTTTGCTAGAGTAGCAGGATAGTTTTAACATCATATAGTCTCAGCACTATATCTTCTTATTTTTTGTTTGTAGATATTATACTTCCATACCTTATTAACTTTTATGTTTATGTTCTACACATTTTAATGAAATTTGTCCTGGTTTTGTGTTAAAGTTTTCCTATTACCCGGGTCATTTTTAATATTATTTTTTTATTCCAAAATGCAAGCAACCTTTAAAAATATAGCAAATGTCATGGATACTGCCCCTAACTGAATAGGATGGAATCTAATACCTATTCTCTGAGGTTTTACTAGTTACAATAGACAAATCATTCTTTTAGGCAAGAAATGCAGCATGAAAAAAAAAAAGACAAAATGCTTGCCATTGGGGAGCTCACATTTTAGTTGGGTAGGCAATGAACAAGTACCTAAATAAATATACAAAACAAATACACGATATGCCAGGAATAGCAATTTCCTAGTGCTGCCATAACAAAGTACCACAAATTAAGTGACTTAAAAGAGCAGACATATATTCTCTCACAGTTCTAAGGACCAAAAGTCAAAATCAAGGTGTTAGCCAAGTCATGCTTTCTCTAAAGTCTCTAGGAAAGATGCCTTCCTTGACTCCTCCAGCTTCCAGTAGCCACAGGTATTCCTTGGCTGGTAACAACATAACTCCAAGTTCTGCCTCCATCCTCACATGGCTTTCTCTCTATGTATCTCTGTAAGTCTTCACATGGCCATCTTCACATAAGGACACTAGTCATAATAGATTAGAAGCTCACCCTACTCCAGTATGACCTCATCTTAACTAATTACATTATCAATAACAATTTTTAATTAAGGTCACATTCTAAGATACTGGGAGTTAGGACTTCAAAATGTCTTTTGGGGGGACAATTAAACCCATGAATCAGGTTAAGTATTCCAAAGGGAAAAAAAACAGATCAAGGGAAACAGAGTTAATAGTGTCTTATACTAACCATGATGGCTGTATTGGAGGAAGATGAGATGCAATTAGATTCTGGACATATTTCTTTAAAAACAAGGTTTTTTTTTTTTAATGTTTTATTTGTTTTTGTGAGAGAGAGACAGTGCAAGCAAGGGAGGGGCTGAGAGAGAGTGGGAGACACAGAATCCAAAGTAGGCTCCTGGCTCCAAGCTGTCAGCACAGAGCCCGACATGGGGCTTGAACCCACAAATCATGAGATTACGACCTGAGCTGAAGCCTGATGCTTAACCAACTGAGCCACCCAGGTGCCCCTGGACATATTTCTTAACGTACATCTTTCATAGATAGGATGTGTTATTAAGATTAAGGTACCCTTTGTTGAGGCAAAATTAAAGAAGCAGAAGTTTTAAGAGTAATCAAAATTTGGTTTTTGATTAATCTTAAGGTAGCTGTTGCACCCACAAATGGAGATGCTGAATAAGCAGGTCAATAATACAAATCTACAGCTCAGGGAAGAGGCATGGACTGGAAATACCAGTTTGGAAGTCATCAGTGATAGATGATAACAAAAACAATGAGGCTGGATCACATAGAGAATGTGACTTCGGCTGAGTAATGTATTAAAGTTTCAATATCAGACAAATAAAGAGGCCCAGCAAAGGGAACCCAGGAGTGCCTTGTCAGGTAGGAAAATATACCAAAGCACCATTTTCTGAGTCTCATGTGACTAAGTATTTCAAGAAAAATGCTCTATATCTGTGATGCTGGTAGATCAAATAAATGAGGATAGGAATTAACCATTGGCTATGACCACGTGAAAGTCTTTTATGACTCTGACAAGAGCTGGTGACAAGACTAGTAAGACAAAAACCTGACTATGGTAGGTTCACAAGGGAATGGAGAAAAAAGTTATTGGACAGAGGATAAATGAGTTTCATGAGGTACAATTGTGCTAAGAAAGGAGGCTGTGAAAGAGAGCAGTAGATGGAATGACAGTTGGATTCAAAAAACCACTTTTTTGATGACTAGTGAAGAGGGAAAAAGTGATGACACAGGAGACAGAGGGGACAATTGCAGATGTAGGTGAGTAGATCTGAGGGAACAGGATCCACTGAGGTAGTGGCCTTAGTTGGACAGGAGGTAGGACTTGTATTACAGTTCATCTCTAGTAACAGTAGGAAAACCAGGATACAAGCATGGCTTTAGATGTAGGTAAGTTTGCTGTTTTGGTGGTAGACGCATGTGAATTGCTTCTATTTTCTCAGAGAAATTAGAAGCAGAGTCATCAACTGAAAGTGAGTCTTTCCAAATTAAGGCCAAGATGAAGACTTCAAGATGTACAATCTCTCACTTTATAATAGCACAATGAAGATTTATTTTCATCACTTATCACTTATTTTCTATACTCATTATGCACAAATCTATATTACAATATTTTTAAAGACTCTCTGGGATTTTTCACTATGAAAGTTTATTTCTGAATTTCTTTAAGCAAACAAGGAAGGCATTGTAATGGGGATGATTTACTTTATCATATAAAATTTAAATGTTGCTTTTTGGGATTTTAAAAAAGAAAATGCTCATTATAGATATGATGGGCTATAAGCCAAACTTTTATAAAACTTTGATAATGTCTGCAACCATAAAAATGATCTATTTCAAGATAAAAGAGCCTCACTTATTTCTACTCATCTGGGTAGAAATTACTAAAGTAACTGAATAAAGCAGGAAAAAAAAGGAAGAAAGAATGGGAAACATTTTGTTTCACTTACTGAATTAGTTAATAGAAGTAGACAATGAAAATTATTTATTTAAAATCTCCATTAAGGCAATGTCTGTAAGAGATCCTACTGCTAGAATTAGAGAACAACTCACATATATACAAAAGAGATAGTATTGGTTTTATTATTTTGTGATAAGGATACAATTTAAAATTTATCCAAACCAATCTCCTGACAGAAGCATATAAGCTCCAATGCTCCTGTATAAAAGCATTTGCTAAAAATTTTTTTGAAGGATGGACTATGTTTAAAACTTTTTATTTTATTTACTTCTTTTGAGAGAGAGAGAGAGGGAGAGAGAGAGAGAGAGAAAGAGAGGCAGAGAGGGATACAAAGTTTCCCAAGCAGGCTCCGTGCTGTCAGCGCAGAGCCTGATGCAGGGCTTGTTCCCATGAACCATGAGATCATGACCTGAGCCAAAATCAAGAGTTGGATCCTCAACCGACTGAGCCACCCAGGTGCCCCTGAAACTAATTTTTTAAAAATTTGCACCCTGTCTTTATTGATATTTGTAGGTCAAGTTTTTGTTGATGATCTATGTATCCATCTAAGAGTGTGTGTGTGTGTGTGTGTGTGTGTGTGTGTGTGTGTGTGTGCGCGCGCGCGCGTTCAAAATGAAGTAGGAGAATACAAACTAAAAATTTATCATTTGGGAAAAATCTGGTTTTAGCTTTGAAGAATGCAGAGTCTGTTTGAGGAGATCATACACAGAGAAAAATGATGTACGGATGTCATATAAAAGAATATGACTTAAAATGTATGGAAGAACAAGACAGCAGAGAAAAGTGAGCTCATAAGTGTCTGCCAGTGGGATAATGACTGTTGAATACGAATAGAGGAGAAGTTAGTTGTATATTCTTCTGTATGGCTTTCTCAGCAGCATTTACAACGTGTGACCACTCCCTCTTTAGTATTTTCTCTTACCTAGATTTTGTAGTTCTCTTATTTCCTAAATTTCATACTTCCTCTTTCCACTCTTTCTTGGCTTCTTTTGCCTGCTCTCCTTCCTCTCAGGAAAGAACCAGACTCAGTTACTAATTCTCTTCTTTGGCAACAACAACTGATAACTGGCACTACTATATCAATCTTGGTTCTAAATAAATTATTGTTTAATCCTCACAATACGCCATGATGTAGGAACTATTATTACTGTCATTTGACAGTAAGGAAACTGCATTCAGATTACTTGCCCAAGTAATTTGGCCAGCAGTTTTTCAATGTCTTTCCATTTTTTATTTTTGAAATATCACATTTTTTAAAATATGGGAGTAATTCATGAGTGTCCACATTAGTTAGGATTCTCCAGAGAAATGAAACAGAACCACTAGGAAATTTATATTTATATTTACGTTCATATTCACATATAACACACATATGTATATATAAAATGCATGTTATATGTACATATGTTTCGTATGTATATACATATATAGGTGTGTATATATATGTATGCATGTTTATTATAAGAAATTGGCTTGTGCTGTTATGGAGGTAAAGTCCCCAAATCTGTAGTTAACAAGCTAGAGACCCAGAAAAGCTGATGGTATAGTTCCAGCCCAAGGCTGAAGGCTTAAGAAACAGGAAAGCAGATGGTTATAAGTTCAAGTCTGAACCTGACTTTGAAGGCAGAAGACTAATGACCGAGCTCTAAGACAGGCAGAAAGAGCACATTTTCTTCTGCTCCTCCATTTTGTTCTATTCAGGCTGTCTATCAGGCTATTCAGGCTATCCAATCTCTTCTATTGGATGAAGCCCACCCACTTTAGGGAGTGCAATATGCTTTACTCATTCTACTGATTCAAATGTTAATGTCATCCAGAAACATCTTCACAGTACCCAGAATAATTTTTAACCAAATATCTGTACACCCTTCAGCCAAGCCAAGCTGACACGTAAAATGAGCCATCACATGTTATAAAACGTTTTAAAACACAAAAATATGAACTGGTAATTCCTCCTCTCCTATCATTTTTGCCATCATTCACTTGCTCCTATTCCACGTATCTGCATTCTGCATTTCAAACAGGCCAAAGGTGACCAAATTGGAAGTTTCGCCCAGGCTGCTTTCTCTGCCCAGAACAACTATTCTTCCTTTGCATCACTTAAATTTTAACTCAAAAGTCTCCTCCCACAAGTCACATAGCTTGATCACCTTATCTAAAGTAACATTCAACCTGATCTTCTGATCTTAATCTGAGAAACTCTCAGTCACTCTTTATGTTGCTATCCAGTTCTAGTTTTTTAATGGAACTTATTATCTGAAATTTTCTTATTTCTTATTTTATTTTTGTATTTATTTTTCTCTTCAACTAGGATGTAAACACCACAAAAGAAAGGGCTGACTCTACCTTGTTCATTACTTTATCTCCAGAACCCAGACAAGTCCTTGACACAGAGCAAATGTTCATGATATATTGAATGAATGGATGAATGAATGAATGAATGAATGAATCAATCAATGGTAGCTCCCAGCATCTTTGGGCTCACACCTTCCAATTTCACATCCCAAGGAAACGGAGATTCTTTTTTCTCCAACAATTCTAGAATAAAACAATGGCGAGTATGTCTAGTGGCTGCATTTCAGTCATTCAACCATCCTGAACTAATTGTTTTGGCCAGCAGGTAGGAAAATTTTCCTAAAACATAGCACTAATCACATCATTTCCCACTCAATAGCCTCTTATATCTTCCCTTTGCTTTCTGAATAGCTTACAGATTTAGGTTGTTATTCAAAGCCCTCACTTAACAACAATTGATACCTTATTATTTCTAACCATGTCTCCCAAATACTCTAACCTTCAGCCAACTGCATGAATCACAAAGCTCTAAACTTCCTAGCTTTCCTATTTGCTTTATATTTGTTATTTCTTCTTAAAATTGGAACACTCTTTCCCATCTCTGTTTCAAGTTATTTCCCATCATTGTAAAGTAAATTCCAATGCTACCTCTTCCACTGAAGTTTCCCTGAACAACCTGAGCCAATAGAGTTTATGTTTCTCATCCAGATTCTGATGGTCCTCACTTTATGCTCCTTTATTAGAATTTTGACACATGCACTTTTATATTAAAGGTATTTTTTTTTTCAACGTTTATTTATTTTTGGGACAGAGAGAGACAGAGCATGAACGGGGGAAGGGCAGAGAGAGAGGGAGACACAGAATCGGAAACAGGCTCCAGGCTCTGAGCCATCAGCCCAGAGCCCGACGCGGGGCTCGAACTCACGGACCGCGAGATCGTGACCTGGCTGAAGTCGGACGCTTAACCGACTGCGCCACCCAGGCGCCCCTTAAAGGTATTTTAACATATGCATTCCTTTTCATTATAAGAGTGTAAGCAAACTGAGAAAAGAGTGAGGCAGACTGGTGTAGTTGAAATAACACAGATTTTGACATGGCAGAAACAGTTTAATCACTCTGAAAAAATCCAAAGCATCCTAAAAATGGGGAGTAACAAAACGTAATGTTTCTAATAAGCTGCCTGTCATGTTTTAGGATGCCTGATAAATGTTAGTTTTCTTCCTTCAGTCCATTTTTATCTTCATAATTTTATAATGCTTATTGTCACAGATGCTTGGCAAATATTTGCAGAATTATACGAAAACAATCTTCATAATTCCAATCTTTCACATAGGTTTCATTCTTACATTTTAACTTCTAAGTGAGTGACCTCTCATTATCTCAAACTCATCACATCCCACACCCTGCATGCCATGTCCCTGCTTCCCTTTTCAATTTCCTTGCTTCTGTCATTGGCAAGACTACCCTCCTTTTCTCAATACATGTGAGTCACTTTATCTTCTTCATCATCTCTATCTTCTTTATCTGCTAAATCTTCTTTCCCTCTTACCTTTTAAAATATCTCTAGGGGCACCTGGGTGGCTCAGTTGGTTAAGCATCTACTGTTGATTTTGGCATAGGCCATGATCTCACGGTTTGTGAGTTCGAGTCCCCATGTTAGGCTCTGCACTGGTGGTGAAGAGCCTGCTTGGGTTTCTCTCTCTCCCTCTCTCTCTCTGCCCTTCCCCTGATTGTGCTCTGTCTCTCTCTCAAAATAAACTTAAGAAACATTTAAAAATATCTCTAGCATCTGTTTGTTTCTTTCTACTCCACTACCATCATTCTAGTCCAGGCACTTAGCAGAACTACATGGAATCACTATATGGAATCCCATGAAATATTAATATAAAACCAAGCGTTAGTATTACTTAAAGGATGGATGGACGGATAAACAATATATCCAGTTCTTGACCTTGTGCATTAATTTCCAAAACTGAATTTGATATAGGGTGTTTCTAGCTATTTTAAGAAATGTAAAGACTATTCCAAAACAAAGTTAACTTATTTAAATTTGGAAGTATGCCTCATTAAGCCCTTTTAATATTAAGTTTGCTGGTGAGTGTGGTTAGAAATGTGAATAGTTTAAAGTCAACCAACAATGTTAAAATATTTTCATTCCAACTAAGTTAGGGATTGCTTCTTGAAGAAGCTCATCATCATGTGCTGGCAATCTGTGAAAGGATATGAAGATAGACATCAACAGTGAGTCCTAGCGTTCAAAGGGGATGAGAACATAAACTTCATATTAAGAAACCAGTATGGAATACACAACACCCAAATCCAAGTTTTTTAAAAAAATCATTTATTCCAGAGTGCCTGGGTAACTCAGTCAGTTAAACGTTCAACTCTTAATTTCAGCGCAGGACACGATCTCACAGTTTGTGAGTTGAGTCTTGCTCTGCATTGACAGCTCAGAGCCTGCTTGGGATTCTCTCTCTCTGCCCCTCCTTCACTCACGCTGTCTCTGAATATATATAAATAAAACAACAAAAAAAATTTAAACCATTTATTCCAAATGATTCAACTCCACAGATTGTTCCCAAAGCCTCTGCATTTTAAAACTTAGTCAGCTACAGCTTGGGATCTCTCACAACTGATATTGCAATAAATGACTGTAGGCCACATTCCCTAAATTTGCTTTATTTTTGTTTGGTAGCCAGCCTCCAAGACAGATCTCAATGATCCCTGCCTGTCAGTATTCATACTCTTGAGTAGTCCTCTCCCATACCATTCCAGGGTTGGTTTGTGTGACTGATAGACTTTCTCAAAAGTGATAGTGTGTTATTTCCAAGATTAGGTTATAAAAGACTGTAGCTTCTTTCTTAGGCTCTCCTTCCTTCTTATTCCATACCTACAAACTCATAAAGATTTCACCATAAACAGTTGACTAAGGAAGAAAAAAAAACCCTGGCTTGGTTTACATCCCACTGATTTTGTGTGATATTACGACAATACACAGAAGTGAATGGCTGCAGTGCCCTTGCTTCACTCTGGGATGGGTCTCAAGTACAGTGGTAAAGGGAAGTCCTTTAAGTGGCAGAGAAGTATACCTGGTTGTACATTTTGCCTGGAAAGAGACAGCCAAAGGTATGGAAATGCTTTGACTCATGGGCCGTGGCTATTGGTTTGGCTGGATAACCAGGGACTTGGAGGGATCGTGATTAGAAAATTGGTGAGGATGAGGTCTGGGGAAGAGGAATGTGAACAGACCTCTCCAAATGGGCATGGAGTGTGAAGATATTTACATCCATGTGGATGCTCACCAAAAGGTGACTTCACTAGAGAGGATTTTAGTAATCAGGTGGATAAGATGCCCATAAAAAATGGATATCGATTAGCCTCTTTCCCCAGCCATCCTGCCATTGCCCAATAGATTCATGAACAAAGCAGCAAAGATGAAGATTTTATATGAGTTCAACAAGGGCTTTCAATCATCAGGCCAATTAGGCTACAGATATTTGAGAGTACCTGGTCAACCAACAGCAAAGACCAACATAGAAACCCTGATATGGCATCTCCTGGGGGGATTAATCAGCTAGCTGGCATAAAGTTGATCATGTTAGACTGCTTCCATAATGGAAGGGGCAGCACTTATTCCTAACAGCAGAATAGACAGCTACTCTGGAAATGGACTTATCTCTCCTACCTGCACATATTTAGGTAAAACCACCAAAATGCCTTCACTACATGCATGAGATTACACATAGCATCTCTTCTGATTAAGGAAGTGACTTCACAGCAAACAAAATATCAGAATGAAACCATGCTGATGGAATTCATTGGTCTTACCATATTTCCATCATCCTAATGCATCTGGCTTGATAGAATGATGGAAGAGCCTTTTGAAACTCAGTTACAGTGTCAGTGGGTGGTAACACCTTGTGGATTTGAAGGAATATCCTCCAGGATGTGGTGAAATGTCCAGAATATGATCCCGTTTCTCTCATAGCAAGAATTCACAGGGCTAGGAATCAAGAGGTGGAAATGAGAGTGGCTTCTCTCACTATTGCCCCTAGTGATCTTATAGCAAAAGTTTTGCTCCCTGTTTCTACAGGTTTAGGTTTTGCTGATCTAGAAGTCTTACTTTCAGAGAGAGGATAGTTTCAACAGGGGACACAATAATGATTCCATTGAATGGGAAGTTGAGACTGCCACTTTGAGTTTGCATTCTTGTGAATTGACAGGCAAAGAGGCAACAGGTTGGAGTAATAGATCCTATCAGTGGAAATTGGGATGTCATACACAATGGAAATAAGGAGGAATATGTCTGGAATGCAGAACTTCTGTAGGAATTCCTGTGTTCTATGATTAAAATAAATGGAAAAATATCACAATATAATTTAGGTAGCACCTTTAACCAGAAGCCTGCACCTTTCAAGAATAAAGGTTTGGCTCACAGCACCAGAGAGAAAACTATGTTTAGGTGAGCTGTGTATTGAGAAAAAAGGATAATGGACTAGGTTAAGAAAGAAAATGTTTATAAATACTGACAATGACCAAGTGCCCAATTGTGGAA
This sequence comes from Felis catus, assembly GCF_018350175.1. NCBI lineage: Eukaryota > Metazoa > Chordata > Mammalia > Carnivora > Felidae > Felis > Felis catus. Next base: position 76,638,548 of record NC_058370.1, read on the forward strand.
ATGAGAATTATAACAGTTATGAATATTTCTTGCATATTTTGATATGAATGTTTGTATATATTTTTAACCAAATATTTTTTTTACTTCCCTTTTATCTCACCATCTACATAAGATGTGTTAATAGTAGTTTACTTGATATCTCGGTATTGAAGTTATAGCATAACAAAGGAGGAGCATGAATTAGCTAGACTAGCTAAAAATTTTTTAATAAAGGACCAGATAGTAAATATTTAGACTTTTCTGGGCTTTTTAGGTCATATATAGTCTCTGCTGCATCTTTTTTTAAAAAACACTCTTTTAAAAAAAATATTATAAAATATATAAATGATGTTATTTTATATTGTATTTATGTTATTTTAGCATTATATTATAAAATTACTGTATTTTTTTAATTTGAGAGAGAGGAGAGAATGAGTAGAGGAGACAGGGAGAGGGGGAGAGAGAGAGAAAGAGAGAGAGAAAGAGAGAGAGAGAGAGAGAGAGAGAGAGAGAGAGAGAGAGAGAGAATCTTAAGCAGGCTCCATGCTCAGTGTGGAGTCTGATGCAGGGCTCAATGCCATGACCCTGGGATCATGACCTGAACTGAAATCAAGAAGCAAGCCTCAACTGAGTGGGCCACCCAGGCACCCCACTATAAAAATATTTTCTAAAAAATATTTTTAAAAGTTTTTGCTCACAGGCTGTACAAAATCAAGTTGAGAGATAAATTTAGCACATAGGCCATAGTTTTCCAACTGGACTAGAAAAAGAATGAACATTTTCCACAAAAACAGGAATTTTGTATTGTCTTCTGGGGAAAGGGTGAACCATGTTGCTGTTGTATGCACATGTGGCTTTGTGTTGTATGCACATGTGGTGGCTTTGTAATGTGTCAACTTGATTGGAGTGAACTACATTTCCCAGAATTCCCTTCCCACTGTGTTGCCAGTTGGAAATACAAGTTCTTGTGCAAGATTTGGAGGGTAGAAGCCAGGCAGCAGCCATTGTTATAAATGTTCACATGTGTTGTTGCTAGTCTCTGGGCTTACAATGGCAGGGGGCAGTAGCCAGACCTGCAACTGTTCCACCTTCTCTTGGATTCTTCTTTAGCTTCTCTAACTCTTGAGCCAGGGGATAAAGAGTGCCAGCTTCTCCTATAGACACTCATATCATCAACATCAGAGCAACAGGAAACTGCCAACTTGTGCTTGTAGGTTCCAGCTTATTCTTGTACTTTTCCACTTTTCATCCTTTCTTCCTGACTCTGCCTTCCCAGTGGACTTCCAATTCCAGCATCAGTTGCAAAGGCAACAACCTTACAACTATCCAATTAGCTTCCACAATTGTGAACTCAAATTCCTCTAAAAATTATATACACCTATGCATATGTGTATTTATGTGTAGACATATGTGTGTATATAAATATATAATCTCTAAATGGCTTTTTTTTCTCAGATTGTTACATCCTATCATTTGGCTTTAGTACTTAGTGGTATTCTACCTTTGAGAGCTATTTCAACATTCCCATCCCCACCTAAAGGAACTAAGTAGTGAGCCTTTGTAGATCAGAATCCTGAGTTTGGTCTGTTTTTCTTACTCTGAGTTCTCAGTGAAAATCTGCATCTACTGGTAAGGAAATTCCATTGTTTACAACTCAACAAAGACTTTTGAGGAAACAAATTTTGCATAGTGATACTTTATTGTACTAAATTACTTCCTTATTATCTTTCTCACATTCAGAGAGATCCCAATTATGGAATACATAGATTTCTATATACTACTTTATTAACATAACCATAATACAAATTTATTTTAATACAACAAATTATATAGAATCTGTAATCTTATTTGGCTCTGTTCCTTTATTTCTTTCTATCCTTATAGTCCCATACTTTTACAAAACATTTCCCATCAAGCTTACTTTGCATCCTGCAGTTTATTACAGTAAAAAGCCAATCACTTTCAGAACATAGACTTACATCCTCTTTTGTAGCTTCACCTCTTCCTATGGCACATACTTGATGAAATGTGTCCCAGATCCAAATTCCTTTGTCTCAGGATCCCTGGGCCTGAGATGTTACCAGTTCCCATCAGAAGGGTATGACAATAAATACCAAGTGGTGGCAGGAATGAAGGAGAACACAGCCAAGGGAAAGAAGATGAATGAGAGGCAAAAATGAAGACTTAAGGAAGACACAAGCACAACAAAAATAAATTCCTAACACGCAGTTCACATTTATTCTGTGCTAGGTAGTGTGCTATGCTTTTTAAAAAGCATTTTCAGTTTATCAGAAAATATTTACTGAATAAGTTCTTTTTTCATCTTTTATTATGAAATATTTTATACAAATATAATGAAGAAATTTTAAAGAAAAATAATAAAATGAATACCCATGTTCTCACCACCCAGTTTAGAAAGAACATTATCAGTAGCTTTAGAATCTCCTCTTTCTCTTTCTGATTTCCATCATGCCCAGACAAAGCTACAGGTTTGCATTTTGTTTTGCTCATTTCCTTGCTTTTCCTCATAGTTTGGCCTGATGTATATGTATCCTGACACAATCTATTTAGTTTTGCTTGTTTTTGTACTTCATATAGGTAAAATCAAATTGCATATATTCCATGATTTCTTTTTTCCACTCAACCTTATGTTTGTGAAATGAATCCATGTTCTGTAAGTGTGTGTGTGTGTGTGTGTGTGTGTGTGTGTGTGTGTGTGCGCGTGCGTGTGTATGTGTGGTTGTAGTTAATTCATTTTCACTGTTGTGAATTCTATGGCTGTACCCCCACCTTATCCATTCAATAGACATTTGGATTGTTTACTATTGTGGTTTTCCCATTATAGTAACTAATTCTATTTTGAACACAGTTGAACACATCCCTACTGACACCATGTGAGTGACTTACTTTTGTCCATATTATTGCTAGATTTGGTTCCACTCTATAAGTTAATTCTATACTATTGTCCAAAGTAATTGCACCAACATACATACCCATCAATATATAAAGTTCCATTTTCTCCACAACCTTGCTGGTTGTTAACATTGTCAGATTCTTACATTTTTGCCAGCCTAGCAGGTGTGAAGTTAAAACCACATTGAGGTTTAGTTTGTATTTTCCTAATAGTGGAAAGGGTTGAACATTTTTCATGTTTGCTTTTCATCTTACTTGAAATCATATTTGTTGTTTTTTTTCTACTACTGGATTTTTCCCTTTCCTATTTTAAATAATTTTTAGTACTTGTTTATATATTCTGGAAACTATGCCCTTGTCTGTTATGTGCAGCAAATACTTCTTCCAATTTGTGGCTAATCACTTGTTTCTTTATGCTACATAACAAAAGTTCTTAATTTTAATATGCTTAAAAGGTATCAATCTTTCCTTTATGGCTTGTACTTATCTGTCTTATTTAAGATAATATTACCTACTTTGAGCGCTTAAAAAAATTCTATATTTTTCCAGTAAGTTTTAGCGTTGCCTTTCACATTGAATTATTTAATTCACTTATGTAGTAGAGATACATTTCATTTTCCTGTTTGACATTTAGAAAGACTACATTTCCAGCCAGTTTTATAGTTTGGTGGAGCCACGAGAATATATTTTGAGCCCTAAAATTTCCTGTATAGTCTGCCATGCTCACTTTCATTCCCTATCTGCCAGCCAGACACAGAAGAATCAGAGAAGAACTAAACCAAAGAAATGGCAGAGCCATCAGCTGGAAGGATACTGGGTCTGTGAGTAATAATAAGCATCAGGGCATCAGTACATCTCTCTCCGACACATAGGCATTGGAACGTGATACCAATAAGTAACCTCTTTAGGGTTAATCCATTGTAATCTGAGGAGTTAAGGAAGATAGCATACCCAACTAATAAAAACTAGGAATTAATGTTTTGTATGATTAGAAGGAAGGCTGTAATTCATTGCCTCCATTTGAATAAATAGTAGTCCAAGCTCCATGTATTTGAAAAAGTCTACCATTTCCTCATTGACATACATTGCCCCATCTGTCATATGTCAAATTTCCAAATATGTGTGGAAATGTGCCTGGGGGTTCTATTTTATTCCAGGCATCTATCCCTGAACTAGTATTGCATGGCTTTAATCTCTATAGCTTTAGGATTTCTATGTTTTTCTTGGATCTTCACTGTTCCATATATAGTTCAGAATCAGCCTCATAAATTTATGAAAAACTTTATGAGATATTTGCTGGAATTTCTTTTAAACAATAGATAAACTAGGGGAGAACCTGCATCTTCATATTTAGGCTTCTTATCCATTAGTTTAGTACTTGGTATTTCTCAATATGGGTTTACAAGTCTATCCAGAAAAGCATGAACTCCAAATATTAGACAGCATTTGTGGTAGACAGAATAATACCCTCACTTCTCAAAGGTCAAACATCCTAATTCTCCAAATCTGCAAATATGTTAACTTACATGAAAACATGAACTTTGTAGATGTGATTAAGGTTAAGAATCTTGAAATGGGGATATTAATCTGGAGATCCTGGGTCTGATCTAATCACATAAGTCCTTAAAAGCAGAGTAACCTTACTGGCTGTGGTCAGAGGTAGATGTGACTATACGTAGAGGATGCTCAGAAAGATACTTTGAAAATGAAGGGGGACAAAAGCCAAAGGATATGGGTAGCCTCTAAAGATGTGAATGGCAAGGAAACAAATTCTCCCCTTAGAGCCACTGGAGAGGAAGGCAGCCTGGCCGACACCAAGACTTTAGCCCAGTGAGATCTGTGTCAGACTTCTAACTTAGAGAACTCTAAGATGATACATTTGTGTTTTTAAAGGCATTATATTTGGGGAAATTTTCTATGGTAGAAATAGGAAACAGAGTATTATTATTGCTCTATATAATTAGAGCTTGTTCAACTTTACCTGGAAAGTAATACTTCTTACTGCTAATGATTCTTTCTGAATCTCAGACCATCTCTCTGGGGTTGTTTTCCTTCTTCCTAAAGTGAGCCGCAGAAGGTAGTTCACGGAGGGTCTGTTTATGGAACACTCTGGTTTTTTTTTTTGTTTGTTTGCCTTTATTTTGTCTTTGTCTTTGAAAAAGTTCCACTGAGTATAGAATTCAAGGTTGACAGTTATTTTTTTCCCAGCACTTTGAAGATATTCCACTGTCTTATTAAAAAAATCAGGTATCTGACTATTTGATTCTCTTTCATTAGGTATTCTGTCTTTTCTCTCTGGCTACATTTAAACTTTCTGTCTGTGGTTTTCGTCAGTTTCACTGTAATACATCTAAAATTTTTTTTAACCTTTTTGGGTGTTTGCTGTGTTTCTTGAGTATGAGGATCCATGTTTTTTACATTCCCTATCTCTTCAAATGTTTTGTCTTCCCAGTTGTCTCTATTACCTTCTTTTGTGACTCTATGTGTTGAATTTCATCACTCTGTTTTCTCTCTCTCTTAATCCAATTTTGATGTTTTTCTGTTTCTATGTCTTTCTGAACTTCATTCTAGATAATTCATTGACTCTAGTAGTTGTTTAAAAGTGGATGCAGAAAAAAAAATTAAAAAAAAAAAAGGGGCGCCTGGGTGGCGCAGTCGGTTAAGCGTCCGACTTCAGCCAGGTCATGATCTCACAGTCCGTGAGTTCGAGCCCCGCGTCGGGCTCTGGGCTGATGGCTCAGAGCCTGGAGCCTGTTTCCGATTCTGTGTCTCCCTCTCTCTCTGCCTCTCGCCCGTTCATGCTCTGTCTCTCTCTGTCCCAAAAATAAATAAACGTTGAAAAAAAAATTAAAAAAAAAAATAAAAAAATAAAAGTGGATGCAGTTAAACAGAGACTACTACCAGTGTAGTCAGGATTTGAGTTTAGAGGTCATAAGTGAAGATTAAGAATTGGAAATTCTAGGACTCCGGACCAGGTAGAGGAGGAGGTGCAGGGTGGAAAACATTAACTAAGTATAGAGAACAGGAAGGTCAGGCATGTAGAAACATTCGAGACAACAATTAGAAAATTATTTCTGAAAGGAGAATATTCAGAAGCCTGTGTTAAGGAATTTATTTCAACTCCCACCCTGGCAGGTGAGTAGAAAGAATGCACTTTGTATTTATTTTTCTCTGCTTGGAGCCAGAGAATAGAAGGTGTGAAAAAAACAATAATAAGAGGGAATGTCCTGACCTATGTATGAACCGTGCCATGGAATTCAAGGGCTAAATACGTTAAACGGGAACGGAGTGACAAAGCCAAAATGTGTAGGATGGGAAAGAGCTGCCACAAAGGGCCGAAGCGTAGAGACACTGCTGCGATTGTAAGCACAAGCATTTTCTTTATTTTTATTTATATCACCAAAGTAGTTTAAGGTACATTGCTTTGCAAAAATCAAAATATCACATCTAAACCTAAAACCCCTTTTACTCTCCATTGCCCAATTTCAGAACATTCATCACCTAGAAGGACCACTGTCTAGACCCCCTGTTTATATAGAAAGATGCCTCAATAAAACATATAGACTGATCGTGCGTGTAGTGAGTGTGTCATTTACGTATGCTTTTAAATAAGGTTGGAGATTTTATAGGTAGATGTGGGATACTAGAAAGAAAGCCAGAATGAAACTGACAATATTCTAATCAGGAAGTAGCCAGACCCTAACAAGGGACTGACAGAGCAAAGGAAGCTGCTAAAGTTGATAAATGAGTATATGTGAAAGAAGAAAGATTTGAAAGTAAAGATAATGCCAGAGATTTGGGCTTAAATACCAGGATAGCAGCTGGTGATTCCCTTGGTGTTTAGGAAGTAGGGCAGTTGGGAAAATTTTAAATGAAATAAAGACATTTGTGTAAGGCACACTGATTTGAGATGGAAATGACCTCAAATCTGATTAAAATCTTTAATCAAATGACAATTTTCTGTGACTCGAAATGCACTTATTAGACTATTTAATAATGGACCTATCCTATGGAATATTGATGGATATTTACTTCAAGCCCAGTAATTATTATTTTCTTAATTCTAAATTCCTTAAAAAGAATTTTCTTAAAACCATTTTTTTGTTCTTTTAAGGAACATTCAAAAATAAATTCTTTATTAGGGCAACCAGAATTGTGTGACCTCAGTCTCTTACCTTCCTTTGACCTGAAAATGCTGATATTTAAATGAGGGGATTTAGACTTCCTTTTCTATCATTATTGCAGACTAGGTATTTACCTTACCCTTCTGCTTAAAACAACTATAATGTTGAATACTTTTTTTCTACTTCCTAAATGCATTGATAAGATGATTATAAGGCAAATAAAAACACTGGTGACCTGGTGAAGTTGGGATCCCAGAAGTGTTCTCCTAGGGACAAGTTAGAAACAAACCCAATTCTGCCTTCTCTGAATACCCCAGCCCAACACCAACCCCTCTCAGAATGCAAGGAAAATTGCCTGCCTTAAACTACTGTGTTTAATGAAAAAGGAAAAAAAAAAAAAAAACAATTCTACCTTGAAATGCATCCCCTCAGGGTTTGTATGTCAATTTACATTGGTGAGGTTCTCTAAGAATCTTTAAATGGATAATACTTTGGTTTCAAGTAGTTCTGGTCTAGTTGTGCTCCCCACAACATGACACTAGTAAATGCATATGCTTTTTGGAACTAAAAATTGGAATTAAAGATTTCTGATAATGTTCTACATAAGATAATAAATAGGAGAAAAAGATGTAAAGAATGAAGATATATGAATTATCAACTACAGATTATAAAAGAACTATATTTAATATATTTCAGAAATAAGAGAACAGTTTGAGAAAAATGAGTAGGGAAAAATAAGATATAAAAAGAGAACAAGTATTTTTGGGGGAAAAACCATGTAGAACCTCTAGAAATGAAAATTAGAATAATTAAATTAAAAATTCAGTGGATTATATAAACTGCATAGCAGAAAGAGGAATAGTACGTGAACTAGAAGGTTATTGGGAAATTATTTGGAATGTAGATTAAGAGACAAAGAGATGGAAAAATATACAAAAGTGATACTAGAGATATGGAGCAAAGAGTGAGACAGTTTCTTTTTTAAAAAGGAGAAAAGAGGGAGAAGGTAGTGATGAGGCATAAGGGAGGCCAAGGGCAAAGTACAAGCTAGCACACACCCCTCCCCCCAGGTGGGATATGTATGATATTCCTTGGACACTCCCAGCTACCCAAAATCAGGAAAGATTAAACTGATGAGTCTCCATGAGTTTACAAGAAAAAAGAAATCCTATCAATAGCCTAAAGTCCAGGAACTCCCTACCATCTTGATGTTAATGCTTTACTAGAGAGAAAAACAACCTTAGCTTGACAATAGCTAGGCCTCCAGTAATCTGTTGAGTCTTTAGCATATGAAAATCTCTTCAGAAACTTCCCTTTTGACTTTACCTCCCCCCAAGTCCATAGTACATAGTACACACCAGTCATTCCTCACAACTCCAGTGCTGCTCTTTCTGCCCATGGGTCCTGTCCCCCTGCTTTGATAAAATGACCTTTTTACACCAAAGATATCTTCAAGAATCCTTTCTTGACCATCAGCTCTGAACCCTACCATGATCCCAAAACTTCATCAGGTAGCAGGTCAAGATTTGAAATTTTCTCATGATAAGTACTGGGTGATGTATGGGATTTTGAATCACTATTTTGTACATCTGAAGCCAATATAACAATGTATGCTAACTATAAAAAAATAAATAGATAAAATCTACATATAGAAAAAATAAAAATAAAAGAGCATAATATAAATTAAAAAGTATTTTGAAAATTTTCCAGAATGAGTAACTACCAATAATCCACACCTTCAAGAAGCCCCCAAAACTGCAAACATAAAGAAAAAAGTCTAGACCTAGACAAATCGTGTTGAAATTACAGAGCAGTAAACTGCAAAGATATCATCTTAAGAGCCTGTTTACATTAACAAAAGCAATAATAGACCAGGGATCAGGAAAACTCTTTCTGTAAAGAAACAGATGGTAATTACTTTAGGGTTTGAAGGCTATGTGGTCTCTGTTGCAAATACTCAGTTCTGTCATTGTAGTAAAAGCAGCTACAAAATTTGTAAATGAATAAGAATAGTTGTGTTCCAATAAAACAGTTGTAATTCATATTTGGCAGGCAGGCTATAGTTTGTTGACCCCTGATTAGACTGACATCTGATTCCTTACCAGCAAAAATGGAAGACAGAAGGTAGGAAAATATCTTTGCTGGACTGAAAGAAAACAGTTGCCAACCTGCACTCCCAAAGGAGTGTAGCCAGCAAAATATCATTCAAGAATGAAGTAAAATGAAGAAAATTCCTAGGGGAAACAAACAAACAAATAAAAAAAAACCCACAAGCAGAAAAAAAACCTTGATAGATTTTTACCATCAATGCATCTTCACTAACTAATATTCTAAAAGATATACCTTTAGGCAAAAAAAAAAAAAAAAAAAGAAAGAAAAAAAAAGAAACAATAAGCAATTAAAATGAAAATAATATTTGAGTAAATCTAAAATCAAAATCAACTATATAAAACAAAAAAGCAACAATATAAAAGTATATAAACAATAAAAACAAAGTAGAGTTAAAATTCCCAAAAAGAATAGCATTTTCAATGGAGAGGTGACTAGAATCAAGCACTCTAAATCATTCAATTGTTCAGGAGAAGGACAGAAATATTGACCAACTTTAGACAATAAAACTTTATATATGGTAAATTAAATTTATTTAACTTCCTAAAGTAAGAACTATAAAATAGAAATAGAAAATGAAAATCCAAACTAGTAAGGGGGAAATAAAATGAGAAAAAAAATCTACCTAAAGACACATAGATATGTCTTATGTCTATATAAGATAATATAAATAAGTCTACATATATAGGCAATTAAAATTAATGTAAATATACTCAATGCTCCAAATAAAATTTTTATTTTTTTTTATTTTTTTATTTTTTTTATATGAAATTTATTGACAAATTGGTTTCCATACAACACCCAGTGCTCATCCCAAAAGGTGCCCTCCTCAATACCCATCACCCACCCTCTCCTCCCTCCCACCCCCCATCAACCCTCAGTTTGCTCTCAGTTTTTAAGAGTCTCTTATGCTTTGGCTCTCTCCCACTCTAACCTGTTTTTTTTTTTCCTTCCCCTCCCCCATGGGTTCCTGTTAACTTCTCAGGGTCCACATAAGAGTGAAACCATATGGTATCTGTCTTTCTCTGTATGGCTTATTTCACTTAGCATCACACTCTCCAGTTCCATCCACGTTGCTACAAAAGGCCATATTTCATTTTTTCTCATTGCCACGTAATATTCCATTGTGTATATAAACCACAATTTCTTTATCCATTCATCAGTTGATGGACATTTAGGCTCTTTCCACAATTTGGCTATTGTTGAGAGTGCTGCTATGAACATTGGGGTACAAGTGGCCCTATGCATCAGTACTCCTGTATCCCTTGGATAAATTCCTAGCATGTACAGAAATCAGTTGCATTCTTATACACTAACAATGAAGCAACAGAAAGACAAATAAAGAAACTGATCCCATTCACAATTGCACCAAGAAGCATAAAATACCTAGGAATAAATCTAACCAAAGATGTAAAGGATCTGTATGCTGAAAACTATAGAAAGCTTATGAAGGAAATTGAAGAAGATTTAAAGAAATGGAAAGACATTCCCTGTTCATGGATTGGAAAAATAAATATTGTCAAAATGTCAATACTACCCAAAGCTATCTACACATTCAATGCAATCCCAATCAAAATTGCACCAGCATTCTTCTCGAAACTAGAACAAACAATCCTAAAATTCATATGGAACCACAAAAGGCCCCGAATAGCCAAAGGAATTTTGAAGAAGAAGACCAAGGCAGGAGGCATCACAATCCCAAATAAAATTTTTAAATGTTGATGCTTGTTTAGAAAAAAGTCATACATCTACTACATTAGAAAAGAATAGCAATTTAAGCATAAAGCAAGATCAATGAGATCGGGGCGCCTGGGTGGTTCAGTCGGTTGAGCGACTGACTTTGGCTTAGGTCATGATCTCATGGTTTGTGAGTTTGAGCCCCATGTTGGGTTCTGTGCTGACAGCTCAGAGCCTGGAGCCTGCTTCAGATTCTGTGTCTCCATCTCTCTCTGCCCCTCCCCCACTCATGCTCTGTCTCTCTATGACTCAGAAATAAACATTAAAAATATTTTTTAATAAATAAAAATCAATGAGATTAAAGATTAAAACAATAAATGAAATCAAAAGCTAGTGCTTTGAAAAGATCAATAAAATTGATAAACCTTTAAACCAGATTAAGATAAAAAGGAGAAGACACAAATTGTCAATATCAGATGAAAGAGGGGTCATCATACTGATCTTCTGGGCATTAAAAGGATAATAAAGGAATACTATAAACAACTCCACACCCACAAATTTGATGACTTAGATAAAATGACCAATTCCTTGAATACCACAAACTACCAAAATTTACACACAAAAAACAGATCATCTGAATAAGCCTACATCTATTTAAAAAAAAAAAAAGTGCCAGGCCCAGATGGTTTCACTGGTGAATCCTACCAAACATTTAAGGATGAAATTCTACCAATTCTCTACAATCTCTTCCAAAAATAGAAGCAGGGGAAAATACACACACACACACACACACACACACACACACACACACACATTCTGGTTTCTTTGGAAATATCTTAATATTTTTTTCAAAGATTTTATTCCCCTCATGACAATATTGATGCTGCTCCTCTTGCAGCAATAAAACATACCTGATATTACATGAAACCTATTGGCAAATATATTTTTAAAAATCAAGACTAGGATAGAAACAAACATAAGTAAGCATGTGTTTTGTTAGCTGTTTGTTTTGGCTGCATTTGGCTTCCTAAAGTAAACTCTCCACTGAAATCTTCAAAAAAAAAAGATAGTACAAGAAAGGAAAACTATGAACCAATATCTCTCATATCCTCAATAAAATATTAGCAAATCAACTTTACTATGTATAAAAAGAATCATACATCATGATCAAGTGGGATTTGTTCCACTTATGCAAGGTTGGTTTAAAATTTGAAAATCAATCAATGTACTGCACATCAACAGCCTAAGACAAACAAAACTATATGATTATACCAACTGAATCAGAAAAAGCATTTGAGGAGGGCGCCTGGGTGGCCCAGTCAGTTAAGCACACAACTTTGGCTCAGGTCATGATCTCATGGTTCTTGAGTTCAAGCCCTGTGTCAGACTCTGAGCTGTCAGCACTGCTTCATATTCTGTGTCTCCACCTCTCTCTGCCCCTCCCTACTCAGGCTCCTTAGGCTTGCTCTCTCTCTCTCTCAGAAATAAACATTAAAAAAATTTTAATAAAAAAAGAGAAAGCATTTAAGATAATCCAACACCCATGCATGATAATATCTCTCAGGAAACTAGAAATAGAGGAGAATTTTTTCAACTTGATAAAGAACATCTATAAAAATACTCTACAGTTAACATTCTACCTAATGGTGATAAACTAGATGCTTTAATCCTAATATGGGGAATAGGTCAAGGACATCCTCTCTCTCACCATTCTTATTTAACATTTTAATGGAAGACCTAGCTGGTTTAATTATATGAAAAAAATAAATACAAAGTATACAAGTTGGAAAGGAAGAAATAAAATGTCTTTATTTGCAGAGTAATGAATATATATGCAGAAAATCCCAAAAATTTGCCAAAAAAAAGAAGACAAAAACCTCCAATGAAAGACTCATGGACTTATTAAGTGAGTTTACAAATGTTTCAGGATATAGGTTAATATACAAAAGTCAGTGTTTTACTATATACTAGCAATGAACAACTGGAATTTGAAATGTTTTTAAGTTTATTTTGAGAGAGAGAGAGTGCATGCATGCATCTGCAAGTGGAGGAGGGGCAGAGAGAGAGAGAGAGAGAGAGAGAGAGAGAGAATCCTGAGTAGGCTCTGCACTGTCAGCACAGAGCCTGTTGTGGGGCTCGATCTCATGAACTGTGAGATCATGACCTGAGCTGAAATCAAGAGTTGGATGCTTAACTAACTGAGCCATCCAAGTGCCCCAGAATTTGAAGTTAAAAAAAAATTATGATAGCGCCCCCCAAAAAGAAAATGCTTAAATATAAGTCTAACAAAATATGCACAGGATCTACATGTGGAAAGTTACAAAACTCTGATGAAAGAAAGTAAATATCTAAATAAATAGAGAGATATTCAGCATTCATGGATTGGAAGATTCAGTATTGTCTTCCCAGCTTGATCTTCAACACACTTCAAATCAAAATCTCAGCAAGCTATTTTATAGATATTAAAGAATTTATTCTGAAGCTTATATGGAAAGGCAAAAGCCAACAGAGAACAAAAAGAAGACAATTTGATTTCAATACTTACTAACAAGCTATAGTGATGAAGACAATATGGTATTGTTGAAATAATAGGCACACAGATCAACTGAAAAGAACAGAAAGCCCAGAAGTAGACCCATAGAAATATGGGCAGTGATATTTGACAAAAAAGCAAAGGCAATTGTATTAGTTTACTATTACCATTGTAACAAATTACCACAAATTTCATGGTTTACATAGCATAAATTTAATATGTTATGTTTCCAGAGTTTAAATTTTTTTTAATGTTTATTCACTTTTGAGAGGCAGAGACAGGCAGTCTAGGGCGAGGAGGGGCAGAGAAAAAGGTAGACATAGAATCTGAAGCAGGCTCCAGGCTCTGAACTGTCGCACAGCACAGAGTTCAACTCCTGGCTGGGACTCACTGATGGTGAGATCCAGGCTCTGAGCTGTCAGCACAGAGCCCAACTCGGGGCTAGAACTCACTGATGGTGAGATTATGACCTGAGCTGAAGTCAGACGCTTAACCAACTAAGCCACCCAGGCACCCCTATGATTCCTGACTTTAGATGTCTGACATGGATCTCACTGGACTAAAATCAAGTTGCCTGCGGGGCTGAGTTCCTTTCAGGAGGTTACAGGGAAGAACATTTTCCTTAACTGATTCAACTTCCAGAGGTACTACATTCCTTGGCTCATGGATCAATTCCAACTTCAAAGCCAGGATTAGCCACTCAGTCCTTTCCCATATTGTACCAGTCTGATACTGCTTCTATCCTCATATCTCCTTATCTGACTCTGATTCTTTTGCCTCCCTCTTCTACTTTTAAGGACCCTCATGATTACTCTGGGCTCACCTGTTAAAATCATCTGAACAGTAATCTAATTCCATCTGTAACTTTAATTCCCCTTTTCCATGTAGTCTAACATATTCACGATTTGTGGGAATTAAGACATGAGCATCTTTGGTGGAGTTGTGGCATTATTCTGCCTATCACTGCATTTCAGTGGAGAAAATATAGTCTTTTCAACAAATGGTACAGGAACAATGCATGTCCATATGCAAAACAGTGAATCTAGCACAGATTTTTAGTCTTCACAAGAATAAACCTGAATGCATCATGGGCCTAAATGTGAAACGCAAAACTATAAAACTTCTTAAAGAGCATATAAAAGAAAATCTAGGTAACTGTGGGGTTTAGTGATGAGTTTTCAGATAAAGCACCAATAGCATGAGTCACAAGAGAAAACGTGGATAAATTGGAATTTATTAAAGTGAAAAACTTCTGAACTGCATAAGACTCTATCAAGAAAGAAAGAAAAAAGCCACAATCCGACGGAAAAATATTTGAAAACATCTTTCTTATAAAGGACTTATACCCAAGGTACACAAAGAGCTCTTAAACTCAACAAAAAGAAACAAATAACCCAATTTGAAAATGGGCAAAAGATCTGAACAGACACTTCACCAAAGAAGATACGCAGATAGCAAATAAGCAAAGGGAACACACTCAACATTATCTATCATTCAGGAATTACGGGTTAAAACTGCAGGGAGATATTTCTACATATTTATTAAAAGGACAAAACAAACAAAATAACCTAAATTTGACAACATCAGTTAATGCAGAGGATGAGCAATAGAAACTCTCATTCTTTGTTGGTAGGAAACCAAAATAGTATAGACACTTTGGAAGATTGCTTGGCAATTCCTTACAAAGCTAAACATAATCTTACCATACAATTTAGTAATTGTACTTCTATTTATTTACCAAACTGAGCTACAAACATGTCTACACAAAAACCTGCCTGTGAATGATTATAACAGCTTTATTTATAATCATCAAAACTAGAAGCAAACCAGATGTCCTTCAATAGGTGAAATGATATGCAAACTGTGGTATATCCACATATGGATTATTACTCTATGATGAAAAGAAATGAGTCATCAAGCCATGAAAAGACATGAATGAATCTTTTTTTAATGTTTATTTATCTTTGAGGGAGAGAGAGAGAGAGTGCACGTGGGTGCAAGTTGGGGAGAGGCAGAGAGGGAGACACAGAATCCAAAGAAGACATGAATGAATCTTAAATGCACATTGCTCCATGAAAGAAGCCAGTCTGCAAAGAGTACATGCCGTGTGATTCTAGTTAAATGTATCCTGAAAAAGGGAAAACTATGGAGACAGATAAAGAATAAGTGGTGCCAAAAATTTGGGGGAGGGAGTAGGTGAAGTACAGGGCAGTGATATTTTAGGGCAGTGCTGCTATTTTGTATAATATTAAAATGGTACATCCATGACAACATGCTTTTGTCAAAACCTATAGAATTTGACTACAGCAGAGGAAAAAAAATTTTGTACAACCAAGGAAACAATCAACAAAAGAAGAAGGCAACTTACTGAATGGAAGAAGATATTTTCAAGTGATGTGCCTGATAAGGGGTTAATATCCAAAATATATTGTACAACTCAACACCAAAAAAGTTCACATAATCCAATTTAAAAATGGGCAGAGGAACTGAATAGACATGTTTTCCAAAAAAGATATCCAGAGGTCCAACAGACACATGAATAGATGCCCAGAACATCACAGATCATCAGGGAAATGCAAATCAAAACCACAATGGGATATTACCTTATACCTGTCAGAAAAGCTAAAATCAAAACCACAAGAAATAACAAGTGTTGGTGAGGATGTGGAGAAAAAGGAACCCTTGTGCACTATTGGTAGAAAGCAAATTGGGACAGCCACTCTGGAAAACAGTAGGGAGATTCCTCAAAACACTAAAAAAAGAAATACCATTTGATCGAGTAATTCCACTACTGGGTATTTACATAAAGAAAATGAGAACACTAGTTCCAAAAGACATATGCACCCATAGGTTTACTGCAGCATTATTTACAATAGCCAAGATGTAGAAGCAACCCAAGTGTCCATCTATATATGAATGGATAAAAAAGGAGTGGTATATATACACACACACAATGGAATCTGATTCAGCCATAATAAAGAATGAGATCTTACCATTTGCAACAACATGGATAGACCTAGAGGATATAATGCTGAGTGAAATAAGTTAATCAGAGAAAGACATACACCATATGATTTTACTCAAATGTAGAATTTAAGAAACAAAACAAAGAAAAAAAGAGATAAACAAAGACCAGATTCTTAAATACAGAGAACGAGGGGTTGCCAGAGGGGAGGTGGGGGTGGAGAGGTGAAACTGATAAAAGGGATCAAAAGTACACTTCTCTTGTTGACCGCTGAGTTATGCATAAAATTGTTGAATCATTACATTGTACACCTGAAACTAATATAACACTGTATGTTAATTATATTTCAATTTAAAAAGAGGGGGGAAAACCCTGTAGAACTTTATAGCACAGAGAGTACATTTTAATCTATGAAAATTTTCAAAAAACCTTTTAGGAAGCTATGGAATCTCAGTATGAAATGCAGAATGTGACAAAACAATACATCTTTATTACAAATGTTGTTGTTGTTGTTGTTGTTGTTGTTGTTGTTTGAGAGAGGCAGAGTGTGCACCTGAATGCGGGCTAGTGGGTGGGCGAAGGGAACAAATATAGAGAGAATCTTAACTGGGATCCACACACATGGGGAGCCTGGCTCAGGTCATGATATCACAGTTGTGAGATCAAGCCCTGAGTCAAAATCAAGAGTCTGTAACTTAACCAACTGAGCCACCAGGAGTCCCTATTACAAATGTTTAAAACAGCTTCACTGAAGAGAGTATGGGAAAGAGTTGCTGAC